>NW_024037048.1:9689511-11129567 GCF_015706575.1 Patiria miniata | reverse complement strand
TCAATTATTTTTCAAACAACGAGCTCGGTAGTAGGCTTGATACTTCCTCGTCTTTGTGCGCTTATGAAATGTGGTAGCTTTACGACTGAAAAAGAAAAGATATTTATGAACAAATGTTCAATTTCTTTTTACTATGACTCTGATACACGTTTGCTAGCAGCAAAGCCAGCGCGCTAATTCCGATCCAGAAGTTGTGCCTTTTCCCAACGACCACTTTGGAGTTGATAAAGTATCGCGATAATTTACAAATGTGTTTGAAATTAACCTTTTCAGACGGGCATTGTTTCTTTTTACATTTTCGGTTTCAAAAAAAAAGTCTCGCAAAACGTGAACTCTATATAACCTGGCCAATATTTTTGGTACGATCAAGCAAACTCTTATGTTTTGCCTTTTTTTCTCCTATTGACTTTATCGTTTCAATTTTCAAACATGAAATCCTAGTGCAATGTATTCACATTATTTCCGGATATCACTCAAACTCAATCAGAATGAAAAGATATGCGGAAGTTGGTCACGGAAGAACGTATACAGGTATCCGGACATCTCAAAATGCTGGTCTTATTTGTCTTATTATGTGTGGATATTCTCAGTGCCTTTGAACTTTGTTGTTCAACTGGCATTTTGCTACAGTTCACAGTGCGCCATTCCGGTTTCATCAAGTTACTTTTAAGCATTGCAGGATAAAAAGTGTCACTGGTCAGAATAGACTAGAGGGCGCAAATACAAGCGCACTGGATCATGATGATGCACATAGTTTTATAAAAGAACAAGTTTAATAGCTGGATGCATTTTGTAGAATTCATGGATGGATTTGATTTTTTGAGGACGCATTTGAGATAAATAGTAAACCCAAATTACATTTTCACTGTACAGACGATTTTTTGGCCGTATTGTACTTGTGGAATTCAGCCATGCCTACCATCAGACTCCAAGTTATCTCCTAGAGGATTTTTAATGACTCATATATTTGTTTTTTTTTTTTTTTTTCAGCCAGCTATCCACTCGAGTGTTCAGGAGTGTTTATGCGATAAAATTCAAGAACTGTGCTTAGGTGAGTGTCTGTTATTTTACATTTTCTTCATTCAAGCATCAGAATAGAGCAGTGGCTTGGTAGGAGACTGTAGGTTTTTTTTTCAATACATTTAATCTTTTGGGTCACAATTAAAAACCAGAAAACGTCATTCAGTTACCTCTACAAAAAAACTCATCCTGGCCATGATGGTTAGGCTTCTAAATTATCCCTTCTAAAAAGAATATCATCCAAGCCATAGTCTCCTCAAATATCCCTTCCCAAAAAATCCTCCTAGCCATGATGGTTAGTGTCCTAAATGATCACACCTAAAAAATGTCTTCCGAGCCTTGATTCTTTGTCTGTTCAATAATCTCGTCTACAAAATATCCTCCAAGCGACAATGATTACTCTCCTCAATTATTATCAATTCTAAAAAAAATTGCTTCTAAGCCGTGATGGTTTGTGTGTTCAATTTTCCCTTCTAAACAAATATCTTCCTTGCCATGATAGTTAGTCTCTTCAATTATCTCTTATAAAAAATATCATCCAAGCCATGGTGGTTTTCATTTCAATAATCCCTTCTTAAAATACCTCTTCGTCATGCGTTTTAGTCTCCTCGATTATCCCTTCTAGCAAATATCCTCCAGGCCATGATGATTAGTCTCCTAAATTATCCTTTCTAAAAAATATCTTCCAATCCATGATGGTTTTTATTTCAATAATCTCTTCTAAAAATACCTTCTTGTCATGAGTGAGAGTCTTCATGATGGTTTCATTTTAAAATCCCTTCTAAAAATATCCTCCTAACCGTAATGATAAGTCACCTCATTTATCCCTTAAAAAAAACCTCCTAGCCGTGGTGATTAACCTCCTCAATTGTTCATTTCTTTTTAAAAAAATATCCTCCAAGCCATAATGGTTTTAATTTCAAAAATCCCTTCTAAAAAAATATCCCCTTAGCCGTGATATTTTCTAGGCCATGATGGATTGTGTGTTCAATAATCTTTTCTAAAAAAAATATCCTCCAAGTCAAGATGATTAGTTTCCTCAATTATCTCTTCTGAAAATATACTCCAAGCCATGATAGTTTGTATTACAATAGTCCCCTCTAAAAATCCTCCTTGCCATGATGGTTCGTCTCCTCAATTATCCCATAAAAAGTATCTTCCAAGTCATGATGGTTTGTTTGTTCAATATTCTCGTCTAAAAATATCCTGCTAGCCATGATAGTTTTTATTTCAATAATCCCTTCTAAAAATATCCTCCTAGCCGTGATAATTAGTCTCCTCCCTTCTCAAAAAAGAAAGAATTCCAAGCCGTGATGGATTGTGTGTTCAATAATCTCTTCTAAGAAAATATCCTCCAGGTCAAGATGATTAGTTTCATCAATTATCTCTTCGAAAACATATCCTACAAGCCATAATGGTTTTTGTTTTAATAATCCCTCACAAAAAAAACCTCTTAGCCATGATGGTCAGTCTCCTCAATTATCCCTTCTAATAAAATCATCCAAGCAATGATGGTGAGTCTCCTCAATTATCCTTTCCAAAATATCCTCCTAGCCATGATGATAAGTCTTCTCAACAATCCCTTCTAAAATATATCATCCAATCCATGATGGTTTTCATTTAAGTAATCACTCCTAAAAATATCTTCCTAGCCGTGATGATAAGTCTCCTCATTATCCCTTCTAAATATATCCTCCTAGCCATGATGGTTAGTCTCCTCCATTCTCCATTCTAGAAAAAAAAAAACTCCTTGCCGTAACGAATAGTCTCCTCAATTTTCCTTTCTAAAATATCTTCCTAGCCAAGATGGTTAGTCTCCTCATTATCCCTTCTAAAATATATCATCCTAGCCATGATGGTTAGTCTCCTCAATTCTCCATTCTATTAAAAAAAACCTCCTAGCCGTAATGAATAGTCTTCTCAATTTTCCTTTCTAAAATATCTTCCTTGCCAAGATGGTTAGTCTCCTCAATTATCCCTTTTAAAATTACCCTCCTACCCATGATGGTTAGTATACTGATCATCCATTCTTAAAATATCATCCTGGCCATGCTGGTTAGACTCCTCAATTATCCCTTCTCAAAAGTATCCTCCTAGCCATGATGGTTAGTCTCTTCAATTATCCTTTCTAAAAAATATCCTCCAAGACGTGATGATTAGTCTCCTCAATTATCCTTTTTGAAAATATCCTCCTGACCATGATGATTAGTCGCCTCAATTATCCCTAAAAAGATGCTCTCTGATGAATATTTTGAATGCTTTTTATTGTGCAGTTGGTAAACATTTTTCCAATGGAAAAGAATTTCCAAGACACATTTGGTTGACACTTGACAAACATATGGTATGTCCGGGAACAAAAGCTTTTGCCTGAGGCAATGTCCACAACATTACAAAAAGTTGCAACGCCACTAACCCTTTGTAAAGTTATAATTCGAAGTAAATTTGACCGTGAAATGCTTGAAATACCCGATGACGTCATGATGCAAGCACAACTTTTTTTCTTCATATTTTTCGACCAGGTTTCAAGTTCATCCCTTTTCCTTGATCAGTTTCGAAGGAATTAGGTTTGTTTGTTTTTTAATTAAAGGTAAATCGTCTACATACATCTTTAATTTAACCGGTATAACCCCGGAGGAAAAGGTCAGACGACTTTGTTTTCGAAAATCAGAAATGTTTATCAAGGTTTTATCTATCAGATTACAAAGTATTAACATAACTCTTCTTTTCGTTCATGAGCTTTTGGCATTAAAATCGTTTGTAATTTGATACCTGATGACGTCATCATGACGTCAGAGTAATATACTTACTTCGGATTCAAGGCTGGTGTTTGTTCAAGGTTTCTAGTTGCATAACTTGCATAAATTCAAAATGGCAACTAATTACTTGATTTTTGATATGGCCATAACTCTCGTCCTGAATTGCTTTTTAGGGTACTTTGAACAGCATTTGTCCTTTGACATTGATTTCATCATCATTCCAGTCCTGGTGACCTTTTGAGATTCTATGTTTCCTATGGGGTATAATATTTTTTGTGAGGTTTCTAGCTCTTGTCAAAGTTGGTATAAGTTTTGGAAAATGTGATATCCTTACTGTGTCGCAGAGCGAACCCTTGCGCCGCTCTATCAGACCAAAAATCAAGGAATAACTCAAGAGAACAGAGGAGTCAACACAGGATTTATCAATCACAAAAATCAAATAATATATTGCGGGAAAGAAAATACAAAGAAACGCAAAACTCAATCCGAAAATACGTGGGCGAGGGTTTTATACCCCTCCCACATGGGTGCAAGCCCGGAATTGGTATGCAAAGGGAGGAATTACTATTTGCATTATTCACCTAGCATCCACCTCCGAAGTTACAGAACACTTTACGGCCGTAAAAATTTAGTGATTAATAAATCAACTCAGAAAATAAAGGGAATAATTTCAACAGTCTTGTGACACCCTGTACATGAACACATTTCAGGGAGAAAAAAATCCCAACTTTAAATCCACTAGTACATTGCATAGGGATATCACATTTTGCAACATGTATGCCAACTTTGAGATGAGCCAAAAACCAAAAAAAAAAAAAATTGTACCTTATTTTTTGATATTTTGTAGAAAACATGATGGGGTTTAATTTTTATCCAAGTTTGCCTCGGTGTCAAATTCACAGTCAAAGTAAAGGTCAAAATGTCATTATACTTCAAATAACCCGGAAAGAAAAAACAATGATAAATTTGGATTTATCATGGATTAACAAATTTGGCTCACAGATTATAGAGATATGGTCAGCAATGTCCATTTTGACCAAAATCGTCCGATGGCAATAAAACTTGAAATTTCCCCATAAAATAAATATGAACCAATTTGAAGAGGTTGGGGTTTAAATTTTAAAAGTTTTTGGGGGTGATTTGACACTGAATGACCCCAATGTCAAAATGTTGTATAAAATACCCCGAAAAGAAACTTTGGACGAGAGTTATTAGATAAAATATTATGTCGTATTTTTGGCCATAGCATTTTTCTTTGCTAAAAAAGGATTTTTTCTCACATTTGGATAGAGTTAACCTTCCTAAGCTGGAAATCCATTGGTAACATTTTTTTATCCACTATGTGGCAGCCGCCTCTGAATTCAAAATAGCCGCCATTTCGGGCCTAATTTGTATCTAACTTTCGGACCTGATTGTCATATGAAGTTCATTTTGATGGCAAACCCAATGTTTTTGATATCAAGGAACCCAAGAAACTCGTTGTTGATGGGGTAAACTTCCAGTGGAGTACCCCATCAACAATAATTATATCTTGGGTTCCTTGGTATCAAGAACATGCAGTTTGCACCAAAAATGGACTTCATACGACAGTCAGGTGCCACCTTATTATTCAAATGAAATCCAAGATGGCTGCTATTTTTGAATATCCAATATGGCTGCCATCAATTGTGAGTACACAGTCCACAGTGATTTACTTAGGTTCGTTCCAAAACATGGACTTCATAGGACATTCAGGTGTAATGTAATTATATATAAAATCCAAGATGGCGGATATTTTGAAAAATCCAAGATGGCTGCCATCCATCTGGTATACATCATCAGCAATGGGTCATTAAGATTACTTGGTATCAAATGTATGGGGTTTGCCACCGAAATTGACTTCGTACGACATTCGAGTCCGAATTTATCATGCAAAGAAGCCGAAAATGGCGGCCATCCATTTGGAGTACATCGTAAACAATAATGTACTCGGGTTCCTTTTTATCAAAACCATGGGGTTTGCCATCAAAATAAACTCTATGTGACAATCAGGTCCGAAGTAACATAATACAAATTAGGCTCGAAATGGCGGCCATTTTTAAATCCAAGATGGCCGCCACATGGTAGCTGGGAAAAAATGTCCCCAATGCATATCCGATCGACTTAGGGAAGTAAACTCTTTCCAAATATGGCAAAAATTCCTAAAAGTACATAACGGCCTATATTATACTATGGCCAAATCATATGAAAATCATGTAATTAGCGGCCTTTTAAATTTATGCAAATTAGGCTTATTTCCACCACTTGGCTTTTTATTTTTAAGGACCTTATAGCAATACACTGTGTTGTGAAATTTGACTTGGATTATTAGGGAAAATTCAATTGGTACATGTCCGTATATATGCACACATGGCATCCATTATTTTAACTTAAGTTCAGGCAAATTGATATACGGCATTTATGCAAATTATACGGCATTTGGAAAATTTCGGAAACATAGGAATCTTGAAATGTACCTAGTACTAGAAGAATTAGTAGATTAATGTAAAAGGACTAAAACTGCCGTTTAAAGTACTTCCAAAATCTACCTAGTTTGAGAAATATGACAAAATCAATGCGAAAATCATAACATATGCGGCCATTTTGAATTTATGCAAATTATGCATATTTCCATTACCTGGATTTCTTAACACTTTTAGTATGTCATTTTAGGGACATTATAAAAATGCACTGTGGTGAAAAAAAAATCTGCTGCAATTTGTTTGAGGTCAAACCTTATATTGCCCTTACTAAGTTTATACCATGTACCGTTGAGAAGAAAAGTCGTACAGAATTATTGCCTGGGAAAAAAGAAGGAAAAAAAAAAGGAAAGAAAGGGATAAAATAATTCTTGCCATTTCAAAACCGTGATTGGGTTGTACACGATCACACAAATATATCAGGGTTTTGTTCTTCGGAATAATATACTACTGACAATATACTACTACTTCCGTTTTGTACTCTCAAATTGAAATTGTCGAAATAATAACTGTTTTCTTTACTTCTTCGCAAACCCATTTGAATTCTCGTTGCTAAGGATAGCAATCTAGATCCTTGAAATATGTTGTCAAAACCTGGTTGTTCAGGTTCGACTGTACTGGTTTTAATCACATTTTGGCTGCATTTTTCTTCAAGGGTACATTACATCAGGTTCCCTGCTGTGATTCAGAACAGTTGAAATTAGTCGTGATTCTTACTTATTCAAAATAATTTACGCACTTGTGATTAACATCAGGTTCCCTGCTGCGATTGTTTTTTTATCATTTTTATTTTCAAACATGAAATGCTGGTGCAATGTACTCACATTTTTTTTCCGGCAATGAGAGTCTTTTGGACAAGACATGAAGTCGATTAATTATTAAAGCAGAATATTTATGACCGTTTTGATTCCTGCAACTTCAAATTCGAGCAATGTTGAACAAGTAAGAAGAACAAAGGATCGTTTGCCCTCGGTGTGATATTTTCGTTAAAAGCAACAAAATTTATGACCGTTTTGATTCCTGCAACTTCAAATTCGAGCAATGTTGAACAAGTAAGAAGAACAAAGGATCGTTTGCCCTCGGTGTGATATTTTCGTTAAAAGCAACAAAATTGATCAAAATCTAAAGTATAGGGTGTATATCTAGTAACCTGTTGCAATTTCAGCGCATTCTATTCTTTCAAGAAAACACGGTAACACCATGTGAATAATATCTCTTTTGAGTTGTGTGGTTCTAAGAAGAACCAGTTGTTTGAACTCGACGTGTCGACAGTGCGCTTTGCTCGTCATTAGGAGACTTTTATGTGAAGTGTTCGTTTATGTGACATGGCAGGCCATGGGACTACGAGAAGTCATCCATCATCGAACATTCCCACAGCGAAGACCACACCATCAACTGGCAACAAGCACAGCTCATCACAGCATCCAACAGTGGCACCCTCGGCGAATCTGGGAGGTCATGGACATCTACAAACACAACACAGATCCTCAAGACATAGGGTACCACCTCCATGATGGCGACCACTCCTTCATCGTAGGTCCAATGGGTCTTCTATACCTACGGGCCTAACCAATCCCCATAGCTCGATCCCCGCATTAGTTCTGATCGACAAAAAATACCTCTACACCTACAATACCATAACTGCACCATGACACAGACTACCTCTTCATCAACATGCAGTATGCAGACGATGTATGCTGGATAGCCAACGGTGCAGAAACGGTGGTGAAAAAAATACAGCTCCGTCAATACTCCTTGACAGGCAACTGAACTTCAACAACAGAACAGCTTCACATCAGCAGAGCAAAGAAAGACGACTGGCACAAATTAACTCGATCTGAGAAAGAGGGAAAAGAAAGGATACACATGCATGGACAATGTCCAAAACCAACAGTCAGAACTGGCAAAAACTTTAAACAGTCAGACGAGTGTGAAACACCACATGGGAAATAGTCACCAACTCAAATCAGCAGTGGAAGAAAACCAAATACCTTTGGAGCTGTCTGGATACCACAGAAGACATAAAACGCCAGAAATCACTCACAGAAACAACCATCAAGCAACTCAAACCAATACTATAGAACAAGAAAATCAACCCACAACTGAGAATAAGAATTCTCAATGCATATGCTTGAAGCGTCTTCCTGTACAACAGTCAACTTTGGACTCTAGAGAAAAAAACATGGAGAATCAAATCGATGCTTTCCACAGACGTCATCTAAGATACATACTAGGAATTCGGTGCCCAGAAAATATATCAAATGAATACCTGTATACACCAACCAACCAAAAGCCGTGGAGTGTAAACTTCAAAAACGACGCCGACCAGCAAGAGTCCGGCAGTCTCCTGATGACGAACAGAGCACACTGTTCGAAACATCGAGTCAAAACAACTGGCTCTTCTCAGAACCACACAACTCAATATTATTCACATGGTGTTACTGCAAACTTTCCTTTCTTTGTTCATGTCCACCATGCAAATCAGGCGGAAAAATAATTGTACTTGTTTAAAACCATGCATTTCTAAAGTTTGGTACAGAGCATTGCAAAAATTTTTTTAATCATTATTTAAATGGTCGATTCTTTTCCGAGCATTTGCAAATGGTCTTACCTAGCTTTAACTTGTTTTTATGCATTGAGGTTTCTCCCAAAATGATCTCTTTTTGTGATTACTTCGTTTGACTCGAAAAAAAATAAAACCTTCAAAACAGACGTGAATGTTGCTCGTGCGTGACTCTAGTCAGGGCCGTTATTGAACAAATTCCTATCGGAATAAATAATCAACACAAGTCACATTTCACCCGAAAGATTTTTTTGGCGGCATTTTACTTATGAAGTTCAGTTATGCCTCCCCCACTATCCCCCAAGTTATCTCCCAGCTGACGTTCAATGACTCATTTTCGTTGGTATTATTTTCAGCCAGCAATCTGCTCGAGTGCTGAGGATTCCCTTCGTGACATGTGCCTGACATTTTGGTCTGCAGTCTTTGCAAATTCCTCGTCAAACTCATCAGGGTGCCTTGAACTAGTAGCGGACACACGCTCGTATTTCTTTTCACATTTTTTGACATAAATCAGTTTGTCAAAAAAATAAGATAACTAAGATGAAAACAAATATTGATGTCATCAATATTTAGTTATTGTGTAATCATATTCTTTGGCATTCATCTTCTTTTTGTTCCGAGTTTTTTAAAATCAAAATTGTGTCCGCAGTCATGATTGTCCTAATCGTGATCATTGATAAAGTTGTAGTTCGTTTGTGATCGGTTATCATGTTAGGGAATCATAGCATAGGTTTTCCCGTTCAATTTCGCAACTTGTTCATTCAATCAGAGAGACTGTTCATTACATTGCAAAAAGTCGCAGTTAGCGCATTCGATTTTTTTTTAAATATTTACACCCACCAAAGCGTGTAGGCAGCTTTATCATGCAAAGAAAATTCATTTCTTTTGTTGGTTTTCAATTTTGCACTGAGTGTAGGCGAATCTGTAAGAGGAAGTATTCATTTTCAACGAAAGTGCAATGGAATAAAGAGGTCATTACATTCGCTAAATGTCAATCGTATTGGCCACAAACAAATTATATGGTTTTTTTATTTATTTTTTTTATTTCCACAGAGTGATTACAACAATTAACGATCTGGTCACTTAATTGTCCTTACATAAAAATCTGTATTTTGACGTAGTATTTTATCGGCTAGTGTTCTAAATGTATTTCCTTCTACAACTTTGACACTTTACATTGAAACAGTTCTGTTCTGCTTTTTTTATGTTCCCTTCCCAGGCATTCCAATCTTTGAAATAGCTGTACATTCCTTAATCCAAACTTTTAAAAGCCATGTCGTTTTATACTCTGTTGTATCACTATAACACAATATCTTGCTGATGCTGAACCGCCTCAGAACTGGCGTCGGCCGCTTTGCCACGACTATGAAAGGCTGGGGGCTCAGGGACTCTGCCGCATGCGACTGTGGCCACCCAGAGCAGTCAGTTGACCATATAATCGAGTCCTGTCCACAGCACCGGCCACCCCATGGCGAACATGGCATTATCACCCTGGACGATGACACAAAGACATGGCTTTTCTCCACCAAGTTGCAGGTGTGATGAGGAGACGATGGTAGCACACGACAGAAGAAGAATATCTTGCTAATGCAACTTCCAAATATCATTTAACTGTATTACTTTTTAAACATAGGCCTATTTATCAAAGTGAATTCTCGAGCGAGCGGGACTGGATTTCAAAGCACAAGAAATTCAATGCACAAGTCATGTAATTTGCTGCTTACTTTTCAGCTTTCGCTAAATTCAACCTGGTGTGAAAAGGTCTGCATGTTTTATGCGAATTTTAATGAAAATGTTTTGTTATTAAATTAGCAAAGTGTGAAATTGGGGGAAACCCTATAATATTTCATAGTGAATTTCATTCACTATGAAACTTTTGACCGAGTTACTATATTGTCTCAAAAATAGACTTGCCTTCAAAAATTAAGTTTAAAAAGTTTCAAATTGAATGCTAAATCAAGAAACACTCAGTTCGAGAGAAATTGAAAATTGCAACATTAAAAAAGGTTGTTTTTCTTGACGAATTGGGCAGGGCAAACCTATTATTTTAATTATTGACCTTCATGTATAGGTGAGCAATTTGTCCTTTTTTGGTGCTGTTATCAAAATGATAACAAAAATAATCTCACTAATTTATCTCAATTGAATAAAATAGTATTCCTTAAGTATAAACGTAACTAGTATTCGTGTGTATGTTTTACAGCTTTAACTGAACTCCTTGTGATCTCTTCTTGGACCTGATCTTCAAGAACGAACCATCAAGGTGGGTGTGGTGAGGTTTAATTAATGATCCATCAGGACCGGGGAAGGGGCAAGATATAATCCCCCCCCCCAAAAAAAAAAATACTACAGCTCCGCAACGCTTTTTCCCAACCGGTAATGCAATTTGGTGACCTCTCCTAACTTTATTGGCGGGCGAAATAAAAACAAAATCGATTGGATGGGTTGCCATGACAACAGGTTTTATAAACTAGGCTTTACGTAAATGTTATCCCCTTGTCCCCTCATACGCCACTGTTATATTACAAAGAAAACATTCTTTGAACAAAGATTTCTCCAATCTCATGGGTTTTTTTTCTTCAAAACTGACGGTGGACAGTCATGGGTTTAAGACTAGTTCTCCAGTTTGTCGGGCCTATATTTTTTTTACTCTTGTACAGAATGAAGATCTGCGTTGCAACCGTTCTTTCAATCGCCCTCCTTCTGGGTAACTCCGTCAACATCCGAGCTTCCGTTACTGGGCCGGTTCCCTCGGACGGTGATGGTCCTGCGTCTCAGGCGTGTCCGATGTGCTGCCAGGGGCCTGTTGCAATACCCGGCATACCAGGTCTGCCTGGGTCATTAGGTCAGCCAGGGTCAAAGGGCGAGCCAGGTCAAAAGGGTGAAAGTGGACAGATTGGGCCTATGGGTGAGCGTGGAGCAGCTGGGCTTAAAGGGGACGAAGGCATAGGCCAGCCCGGAAAAATTGGTCCAAGAGGAGTCCCAGGTGTTGTAGGGCCAACGGGGGAAACTGGTGTCAAAGGTCAAAAGGGTGAGCCAGGGGAGACACCAGACGACTCCAACCAACGGGTAGCATTCACCGTGGTGAGGACGAGCCTCTCGGATACCTCTACTAGTCGCGACACCCGTTTGCCCTTCCAGGAGGCTGAGACGCTTCTGCCGGGTACCAGCTTCGATCTCGAGACCGGCACGTTCACGTGTAGTGTGCCGGGCACCTATGTGTTCTTGTTTTCTGTGCTCAAATATCCTTCCAGCAGCGACCTGTTCGTTTATCTCCGGAAGAACGGCGACGAGGTTGTCTCTGGCTTTAGCAATGATTCAAGTCACTATGAGCAGGTGTCTGGGAGCGCGTTGGTGATTCTGCAGCGTGGAGATACGATGTATCTCACCATGGCCGGTAGGGCGCAGAGTCACCCCAACATTCGCTACACCTCATTCATTGGCTTCCTTCTTTACCCCCAATGAACACAACAATCCCAACACAAAAAGATACACGAGCATCATGTTGCTGATTTGTTGAATCACTTTCCATTTGGCCGAAACAATAACTAATGAATTAAAAGCAATAATTTTCCATGCCACAAAAATAGTACAATATTAACCTTTTTGGCATTGTGCATGCGCATATCTGTATGCAATAGATACCTTTTTGAGTGCATACACTTTATGTACGAGTATTGCATGAGATAATAGTGAAATGTACGCTTTAAGTTTGTTGACAATGATAATGTGTAGAGTGATGCATTTTTAATGGAATGTTTTTCTTCAAAGCGAGGTTGTTATTTTTTCCTCAAATCAAAACCACGTTTGCAATAAAGCAGTGCCATCAGAATGTTTACAACTAAAAAAAAATGTTAACGATAACCGCACCTTCCTGGAATTATTTGGGCCAAAAAGCCGACTGCCAACTGTTAATTGCCATATTTGGCCAAAAATATAACATAATTTTGTTTGCTGAAAATAAGTGCATTTTTTTTTTGTAATTGCGTTATTCATTAATAAATGAGGTTAATTAAGCAGAATACCTATATATAGGTATCCTAACGTAAACAAATAAAGTTTTAAAAGACATACCGACAAACAAACAAAATATTTGCCTACCTACCTACCTGGATAATTTTCGGGCGTACTGTAAACGCACATTTTCTTTCTTTGTTGTTATGTTCCTTGTATGCCCAGCACAGATGATGTCAATTAAATTAATCCCATGCATGTATACATTTTTATTTCATGTCACAACAAAGTCTCGAGTGATTGAATCTGATTTTCTTATTCACTTAAAGCTTGGCATTTTTATTAACAATTGTTTGAAATATTCTAATGCTATTTACAGCAATTAGAATGCACTGGTTTTTATTAAATGAATGCATTATTTTAAACGTTATAATATGTGAGATTTATGTAAAAGTAACAATTGACTGGCTATGAAAACAGTATGCATAAAACCTCATTCTGAAGATTACCAAAAGCACCACCATTGTTGGTAAATACTCTCTTTTTTCGCTTGGCTTCGTTATGAAAAAAACCACATGCTTTTAATTACTTTCAGCTGAAACAGAAACATGCCCACAGTATTGAAAAAAAGTAGAGTTGGCTGTTGTTTTTAAAGCCCGCAAAAGTGCGACAAGTGTTTCTTGATTGAAAGACTCCAAATTATTTGAAGACTGTTATTGTTCTTAATCAGTATTACTTGATTGCATTCAAGAAACTCACTTTGAAAACATCAGTGAAAGTGTGAGCCCGTGAGATGATAAGGAAACATTCTTAAGAAAATCAATTAAAACAAAGCACAAATTCCATACAAGTGAGGAGGGTCTTTCAACTGGCAAGAATTGTCCTTTGTCCCTAAGCTGCTACCAGATGGGATCACTTTATGGTATTTCAAGTGAAATTCTTTTCGGAGATTTTTATTTGATACCGTATATTTGGTCAGGTGATGCAATTAAGTCCCCCTCTGACAGCATATCCTTGGATAATGTCTCCAGTCAGCACATGTACATGTAAGTATGCTTCCTGGAAATAGGTAGACTCCTGCAAGAAATCAAAGAAAAGGTTATAATGGACCCTTCCTGCATGTCAATCAAAAAGTGCGCATTGACCAATCAGATCACCACTTGTGATCAGGTGACCACAGTAGCTGAGGCAGACTGGATCACAAGCACTGTTATATCTATTGCTCACCCCGCCCCCATTTTTTGCACCAGTGGTTAACACCCCCCTCCAAGTATTCTGTAAAGAGTGCTCTTTTTACACAAGTAACTTTTAGTTTTTCACAAGTGTCCTTAGTTTTATTTAAAAAAATGTTTGATTCGCCAGCGGCTTTTAAAGAAGTTTTGGTATTTCGTGTAAACGTCAGCAATTGCGCCGCCATGAAAAGTGCCACCCATTGACCTACCGGCGTTTGCCACGCCCCTTAGACAACTCTATAAGCCTTTTCGCCATTACCGCCATCTTTGAATTATTGTTCTCTGTGGGGGGGGGGGGGGGAGCATTACAATGAAAATACGTGCAATCATGCAATTGTAGCTAAGAATGATGGGATGTCTTTTTATTGTAATGCCCCCCCCCCCCCCATTTCAAAGATGGCGGTATCCGCGAAACGGCTCATGGAATTGTGTACCTTAATTTGTGATTGTCTCAGGGGACTAGTGCAAAAAAAACTTTCTACATGTAACTTCAACACAAATTGGCGAGTGCCCTTTTCATGTCTAAACGACCCCCCCCCCCCAATAAAAACAACCTGGCTTCAAATCGTGCAATCTCTATAGACATTAGAAGTAATTATCATTTCAACACCATTCTACACAATAAACAATCAAATCATCCTGATTTTGGTATTTGTGCTTGCAGCAGCAACCGGGTACGACGACCCAATGTTTTAATTACATCTTTCAATAATTCGAACCTTTAAAGACTTGATAGTATTTACAGAACTATCATCTATTATCTAGGCGTAAGAGCCTTTCATTATAGACACATTTAAGTGATCAATTAATTATACAGAATTATACCTGAGACAACACTCTTTTTGCAATTGTTATGATTAATTCTAATTATTCGTACCCCATTTGATATTATGTTTAGTCTCATCGCTGTGATGACTACCAGGTACGACAGTGTTTTAATAACGGTCATTCAATAATTTGAACCTTAAAGACGTCTTGATGAAGACAATATTTACAGAACTAGGGTCTATCATTTAGGCGTAAGAGCCTTTCATTTATCATATTTGCGTAATCAATACTAGAATTAACCTTGAGACTTCCCTCCTCTTTACAATTGTCATGGTTATTTCTGAATAATCGTTCCACATTTGATATTATATTAAGGCAAGCTTTTCAGAATTATCTCCGTCAGAAACTACTCCGACCATACCTTGATTGCCACTTGTGGATTTCATTTGAACCTTTAAGTTTCACAGAACTTTCCTTTAGGCTTCAGAGCCTTTAGCTAAACTTAATTGAATAATCGCAAGGTACCACTCATCTATTACATTATGGCTGTTTCTGGAATTGTACCCCATCTAACATTGCTGTGTTGACTGCCAGATACGAAAAACCAAAACCATATTTGGAAAAATGGAAACGTACACCTGAACTATGCAAGACAACTCCTTCAGGCAAGGGTAGCAATGTTCGTCTCTTATAAATACTGTTTGAGACATTGAACAACTATGAAATTACAACCAGACTTAACAACTGTGTTAAAAATTGTGTGTTGTCGTTGCTGCTCGCAAGCGTGAAGTGATCTACCTTCAATCCAACCACGCACACATTCCTGTGCCACTCCCTATTCAAATTACGCGCCCTTAACCACTCTACCGTGTCTCATTTACATATCAATGATAAAGCAGATTTATTCTAATTCGTCCCGGTACTCAACCGAATAAATCAATATATTTCACAGCTCTAAAATAGCGAACGTGTGGTTTTACAGTGGTGGATCTATAGGAGGTCAACCCCCCCCCCCCCCCCGACGCAAATAATCAAAACATTTTCCAAAACCCCCCTAACTTGACATCGCACCCTCCAGACAAAGCTATTTCCACCCCTGTTGAGGATTTCACGCTAGTTTCTGTTATAGTGAGTAGGTTTGCGTAATTGTGAAGTAAGTGCCCTTAGATTAGCCACTCATTATTTTCATGGGAATTGCCAACACTACAGCAGACATTTGTTGCATGACACTTAGAAATTACGGCTTTTGCAAAAGTGTAAAAACAATCATTTACAGGGGATTATTTATGTGCTTACAGGGATAGCGCAGGATTTCTGTGCTAGCGTGCTGTAAGCACAAAATGAGGATCATCAGCACAGAATTGTGTGCTTAAACCATGAGATTGAGTCTATTGAGTTAGTAGTGGCTTTTTGTAATTGCATGACAATGAGCTGAGCCTCCTGATATTGTTGGAGAAGCAATTTACGGATCCGTATCTGTCTGTTGGTCTGAAAGGAAAAACACAAAGTTTTAGGTGGAAAATGGACTGGTATATTGATGTTTAATATGTCGAGTTCTACTTGGCAAATAAAATGAACTAATTAAGAATTGTTCAATTTGCATTGAAAGTGATCAATACTCATTTTTGAAAAATCACCCACTAGAATGTCAATGATTGGACGCAATTAACAGATAGACTGGATTTAAAATCACAAAATCCAGGG
Organism: Patiria miniata; assembly: GCF_015706575.1. Lineage (NCBI taxonomy): Eukaryota > Metazoa > Echinodermata > Asteroidea > Valvatida > Asterinidae > Patiria > Patiria miniata. The sequence goes on along the minus strand of NW_024037048.1, from coordinate 11,113,072 downwards.
ACTAAACGTAAAGCGCATACTGGGAGGAGCTTTAAGTGCATTTTCTGCATGCATGGAAAAAGAGGGCGCTTTATAGTCAAACAAGCAGAAGCAGGAATGAGGGACACTTCGCTGGTTCACTCATGCTGGTTATCGTGTATTTGGTACCAGCATTTATAAGCCACGATGGCGCCCAAATAGCTCTTGTTCATAGTTTTCTCTGTGGGGGAGGGGGTGCTTGAGCGCAAGAGGAGATTCTACCTTTTCGTTGAGCGTAGTGACTTCTTTACTTGCTGATCTTCCAAGGAAACTTCTCCGTGGTCTCCCCTGCTTTCTCGTCTAATATCCAGGGTTTGGACAGCTCCTTGAACTGTCTCAGGCTCTACTCCTTGGGCTTCTTGTTCAGGTCCGGGATGACCTCCACGTCCGAGCATTTGATGCGGAACTTGCTGAGCATGTTGGCCATGTTCATCTTCTCCCTGTCCATTTGCTCCTTCTTGCCCATGGTGGCAAAGACGCGCAGCTTGCATTTCTCCCAGTTGGATTTCATGGAGATGAGGTAAGGGATGAATAGGGTCAAGCCTTGGGGGTGGGGGGAGGTGGGGGCGGAGGTGGGTGGGGGTTCATAAACCAAAAATATACAGAGCATTATTTCACTTTGACATAAAGCATGTGTTTCCTTAGACATGCAGCCATCCAGAATAACCTGAGTGATCTCTTAAAGGCTCCATGAAATGAATTGGACACTGAAACATATATTTAAATAATAAGGCAAAACCAAGAACAAAAAGTGTGGTGTTTTCTATTACATATAAAAAAACAACTGTGTGGTAGGGTAGGTAAACATCTGTTGTGGGGTTTTGACATTTTTGTTATCTCTATTTTGCATGCATTAGTTTACGTAAATTATTCTGCACTACTGACCAACTTACACAAAAATAAATATAAAGTTCATAGTTACACTGTGTGGGGGGGGGGTGCTTGAGCGCAAGGAGGAGATTCTACCTTCTCTTTGAGCGTGGTGACTTCTTCCTTGCTGATCTTCCAAGGAAACTCCTCCGTGGTCTCCAGGCTGCTTCCTCATCCAGCATCCAGGGTTTGGAGAGCTCCTTGATGATTGTGTTGGTCTTGATCTTACCCTACCCACCAATCTAGACGGAAACCAATCAGGACGAAACGTTTGAATGCATTTGCTCTAAATAAATTGTGTCCAGGTTTTGGAAAAGACCAACGATAGCGCTGCAAAAAGCGAAAAACCTGGACAAATCTGGTTTAATGATCTTGTCATACATTTTGCAACTTTGACTTATTTTTTTTAAAGACCTGCTTGCATTTTACTCAAACTGTTCATCAAAATTCATTCCGCAAAGTCTTCTTCAACTACTCAACTGTGAGTACACATTTCGGTGCTCAAAAAACTCATCGAAATATTCATTAAAATAATTCACCAGAGGTACACAAGACTTGTAAAAAGGTACTCAACTAATACAAAACCTCAGGATTCATTGAAAACAAATGAATCGACTCATAAAGTAGTACTCAGTAAAAAGTAGTCTACCTTTAAAAAAAAGCCCTACTCAACTCATACTCGACTTATCGCAGACCGCTTCACTCGTCAAGTAGACTCGACTTGTAATAAATTCCATTGATTAGATGCTGGAGTCATTCTGAACGACTGCAACACTCAATCTTTGGACGACTTTCATGTGTAGTTGCTCCTCTGAATGTTTAAAACGTCAAACTTAATTCAACTCTGGAATAATTTAGTTCGGCACTTCTCTGTATGCTAGTCTGAAATGCGTGTAGTTGTCAAAAGGTACACAACTCATCAAAATGCACAAAACTTGAGCTATCCACGCATACTCAAGTCTGACCCTGATCCCCCTCATAAGCCTACCTGCATGAGTGCTTGTGCCCCGATTCTTAGCGTATAGGGTTTGCTACCATGGCTGGGAATGCCTTGATCTTCTGAACATCCACCCATTTATCTTGAGAGTCTTTCAAAAGCTCCATCAAATGTGTACTCTGCTTACCCTGTATAAAAGGCGGGACAAAATGTTTCCCCAATAAACTTAGCATCTTTACTCAACTAAACAAAAATTAATACTCTACTAAAATAATAATTAAAAATGTAATATTCCTCGAATTGCTCACACAAAAAAGGACAAATCAACCACTCTTTTGACATTTATGTTTATGCTACAAACAACTTGCAACTGTAGCAGATTACTTATGATCCGCAAAGCTAGGTTCCGATCCCACTGCTTCCCAAGGGCAAACTTTTGTCAAATCACAGACAACTTGCGACTGTAGCAGATTGCTTACGATCTGCACCGCTAAGTTAGGATCATAATGCTTCACAAGGACATGTTTGTGTTAAATCACAGACAAGTTGCAACTGTAGCAGATAACTTATGTTCCGCACCTTAGGTTCTGATCATAATGCTTTACAGGGACAACTTTTTGTCAAATCACAGACAACTTGCAATGGTAGCAGATTACCTATAACTATGATCCGTACAGCTAGGTTCTGATCATAATGCTTCAAATAGCAGATTGCTTACGATCAGCACTGCTCAGCATATGAGAAGGCTTGTGCTCTTGGTGATATGAGAGACGAAGTGAACCAGGGCAGGCCTGCATCCAGGGCGACCAGTCAATGCAATAATCTGTGGTCTGTACAGGGAAATACAACCAATCCACAAATTGAAAGGAAGAGGGAATAGAACCTGGGACCTCCAGATTGCCGTTCCAGTGTTCTACCAACTGAGCTACCAAGCTCCATCGTGTTTAGTCTCCCACTTTGTCAATGTCTATGTTAAAAATAGGCATTGGTCAGAGTTGTAATGACTCGAGTCTACTCGAGTCACAATTTTATGCAACATTTATGTTCACGTTACTTTGCGAAAACAATACGGTACAGCAGCCGCTTGTAGTGGACAAACATACAACGTGTCACAGACTCCCGCCTTGTGGTTCTGGAACGCACAAAATAATATTCTGGAACAGGACTTTAAACGCATTTTCCAATCCGAGGTTTCATCATTGGCTTTGGGCGATTTCTTATTAAGCTATAGGATTCGAACGCCGTCTAAATGTATACCCTCCTTTTAAAAATGAAATAGAAACTTGCCCACTTTTAAATATTCAGAAACAGTTCTGTATAATGCAATTTGGTTTTGATGTTGTCAGCGATCAGCAACACCTCATGTGCGAGCTTGTGCGGTTCAGTTTCTAAAGAATGAGTGTCATAATTGGTAGAATTCTGCATTCCATTGTACAACACTGTATTTATTAAGTAAGATTTGAGGCTTTGCATGGTGAAGATACTAAATAATGAAAGGTTTGCGGAAACACCATGTGCGAATTATTTCTCAACTAAGAGAATGGTTCTGAAAAGAACCAGAGGTATAAACTCGACGTTCCGGTCAGTATGCTCTGACCGTCTTCAGGAGAGTCTCTCCTGAAGACGGTCAGAGCATACTGACCGGAACGTCGAGTTTATACCTCTGGTTCTTTTCAGAACCATTCTCTTAGTTGAGAAATTATTCGCACATGGTGTTTCCGCAAACCTTTCATCATTATTTACTGTATTTATTCCTGGATGAATCCATACAACCGTAGAGTGCTGGGGCGGTTTGGGGCGGTATAAGGAGTAACAGGCAGGGCACTTTGAGGGGCAGGGACTAATGGGTTCATTGGATTATGCTTAGTGTTTTTTTTTAATCATTTGGATAATGGCTAAGTGAACATGCTTCTATAAACGAGCTACGTTCATTTATCATTGATTATCTGGTGATCCTAAATTGAAGGTTATGCGACTCTGCAAATATCTCAAGAAGGAAGATTGTGTTGACTTACCAATGGCTATGCAGGCAGCTGTGATAAAGAACGCCAGGATGTGGGCTCTATGTGGCTCATCCCCCGGCCTAGAACCAACAGCACAGAACTCCATCTTGGGCAAATCTTGTCCTCGTACCAGCCTGCAGAAAAAGAAAAACAAGTCAATTGTTGTTTAATGATCGTAAATTTGGTTATCGTTAAGATCAGGGTAAACGTGAAGTTAACACGACCTAGATATACCTCACGGTATACCAAACGTTAAATCTGACACCGTGGCAGCAAGGAGATTTCGACCTTTCTATGATTGTGCCTTTGAATGAGCATGACCACTATTTATAACAGATATAGACATATATCATACTCGGCAATAGGGATAGTCAATGGAAAGAACTTGGGACAGGTGTGTACAAAGTTACGCGCAAGACCGAAACTTTTGTTAAGGAACTTACTGAGAAGACGACCTTCTTGGCCAGGAGGATAATTTCTTTTAGAAGGGAACTATAGAGGAGACTATAACCAGCTTGGCTCGGAGGGTGTTTCTTAGAATGATACTATTAGAAGGGTATTAAAGAGGAAACTGAGCATATTGGCTTGCAGTATATTTTTTTAGGTTTTTTTTTAGGGGACTGGCCATCTTGCCAAAGAGGATATTAATTAGAAGGGAATTATGGAGAAGACAAACCATCGTGGCTAGGAGGATATTTTTTTAGAAGGGTACTATGGAGGAGACTTACCATCTTGGCTAGGAGGATATTTTTTTAGAAGGGAACTATACAGGAGACTAACCAGCTTGGCTCGGAGGTTTTGGGTTTTTTTGTAAAGGGAATTATGGAGAAGACTAACCATCGTTGCTAGGAGAATATTTTTAGGAAGGAATTATGGAGGAGACTTACCATCTTGGCTAGGATGATTTTTTTCAAAGGGAATTATGGTCAAGACCAACCATCCTGGCTGGAGAGTATTTTTTTAGAAGCGAATTATGGAGGAGACGATCTTTCATGGTTAGGAAGATTTTTGTGAAGAATTCATGTTAGGAAAATTCATGTAGAAGAATCATCTTGGCTAAAATGACATTTTTAGAAGCAAGTTATGGAAGAGACTAACTATCCTGGCTATGAGAATTTTTTTTTAGAAGGGAACTATGGAGGAGATTAACCATATTGGCTAGGAGGATATCTTTGAGAAGGGAATTATAAAAGAGAGTAACTATTTTTGTTAGCAGGATAATTTGAAGGGAATTATGGAGGAGACAAACCATATTGGTGAGGAAGATCTTTTTTGAAATGGAATTATGGAGGAGACTAACAATCATGGCTAGAAAGATATTTTTAGAAGGGAATTATGGAAGAGACAAACCATATTTGTGAGGAGGATATTTTTAAGGGGAATCATGGAGGAGACTATCCATCTTGGCCAGGAGGATATTTCAGAAGGGAATTATGGAGGAGACTAACCATCTTGGCTAGGAGGATATTTTAGAAGGGGATTTTGAAGGAGATTAACCATCTTGGTTAGGAGGATTTTTTTTAGAAGGAATTTATGGGGAAGACTAACTATCTCGGCTAGGAGGATATTTTTAAGAAAGGCCTCATGGAGGGGGCGAACCATTTTGGTTAGGAGGACATTTTCTACAAGGGAATTATGAAAGAGACTGTCGACAATTCAATTTCAACGGGAAACACAGCGCGGTGCTCACACAATCAATAGACCGCTGAAATATTGAATCTTTCTGGAAGTCCAATTATGCATAATGATGCAGCGTGAACCATGAACAAAAATTTCCATTTGCAAGGTTCATGCCGCTTACGCTTCGTGTATGCTTTGTGTATGCATCTAGGACGGCAAAATTTGTTCTGATTTGCTGTTTCAATCATGGCAGTATTTGTTGCGTGTCTGGTGTATTTTAACAAATGATTGAATTTACAAGTTTCCGAATGTCTGAGCGATTCCATTTCAATGCTGGCCCAAAGCTGGCCGAACGTCGGCGCAGCGTTACAGAAACACCGATATGGCCTGAAATGTGGTGAGTTCAATGCTGTTTTCTGGGATAGCACCGCATGGGCCACAAAATCCCCTCAAACCGCGTTACTGAGGGGTTGTTGATACGGTGCAATGTGGACCGCTCACCGTGCATTATTCAATGGGAACGTGAAAACAGCGCGGTGTGGCAGTAAGCAGGTGAAACGGCCACTATGCCGATGTTACTGGACGGCCAATTTATTCAAAGCAATGCAGCGTGAACCAGACACGAAAAACTTCACTTCCATGGTTCACGCTCTGTGTGTTTTGTATGCGTGGGATCAGCTAACAATTTGTTCCAATTCACTGTTTTTATATGGCATTTGTTTATTTGTGCAGCAAGATTTTACAAATACTTCCATTTTACAAGTTTCCGATTTTGTCAGTGAATCGGTTTTATTGCTGGGCCCAATGTGGTGGGCCCTCTGTTGCCCGATGTCGGTATAGAAACACTGATATGACCAGATATTTGGTGCGGTTTACGCTGAGGTGACCGTGCAGTTTTCTAATGTAAGGGGATGCAACCACTCAGGCCACAAAATCACCTAAAACCGCGTTCGCTGAGGGTTATTGCGGATGACCGGTTGATGATTTGTGTTGAGTTGAATGAGAAAATCGGCGCGGTTACACAGGCGATCATGGGGCCAGAATGCGGATTTTTCTGCCTTGTGGGGCCTGGATCTTTCCGTCTAAAGGACCCGTACAGAGTCGCTGATAAACGGAGGCAGTTAACGTGCAGTTTGCAAAGCACAGCTGATTTGAGCTGGGAGATTGCAAGTGTAAAAAAAACTTTTCTACATTTAGAAGGCCACGATTATACACGGGTCGTATATGATGCGTAAAGTTCATGGAAGTTTATTTAACTGTTTTTTTAATTTCCTCAAAGTCCCAATCAAGGAGCAAAGCCTACCTCAGGGACACAACTACCGGGACACGGGGCATATACCCCATATATAGCCGGCCCAAGCCCTCCCCCCCCCCCCGCCCCAGTCATCCCCAGCCCCATATTGAAAACCTGAATTAAAACAATAACTGTTGTAATAATACGTTTATTTTGCATTTAGTGCAGCCTTTGAAACAAAACGCACCCCAGGTGCCCTACCCGAAGTTAAACCCAAGTTTCTCCGCTGGCTTGAGTACCATTTAATTCGTCATATTATCCCGTATATATCCACACAATTTAATAGACTGAAGCGCCAACTGTACATTGAATGAATCACGGCCTGGGTATAACGTCACTTGTCTATCCACCAATCACAGTTTGTCGGTGACAAGTCGGTGACGACAAGTCGGTGATCACAAGTGAGTGGTCTGTGACTGACAGGTTGTGTGTGTCAATCATGAATTCCATGTTTGCATGTGTCACCGACGTCCATACAACATCCACCAATAAGAAGCGGCCATTTCAATCTCGATGACTAGTTTTTTATGGTGACTTTATTGCCCCCACGACAATAACATTGCTTTCGTCTCATTAATATGAAGCGAGTCGGTGATGTGTGATTGACAGCGCACAAGAGCCATGCAATCACAATCCAGGTTCGAGTTTTTAGTCACTGCTCAGGAAATCGATGGCACTATTTAAAGCATGTGGGGCTGTCCACCCTTCACATCAACCACAGGTCATCAACACCTTCGGACGACAACCAGAGAGAGAGAACTGACTACAACTACAAGAACAAGATTTTGCTCGGTGAGTGTTTGAAACCATCAGTTTTCTTCTGAAGACATTTGTTGTCTTTTGCCCAATGTGTTTGAATCATTGCGGGATTCAGATTTTGTTGAATGTTACTGATTCAATGACTTTTCAAACAACGAGCTCGGTAGTAGGCTTGATATTTCCCCGTCTTTGTGTGTTTGTGAAATGTGATAGCTTGAGGACTGAAATTTTTTGTTATGAAAAAATATTCAATTTCTTTTTAATATGACTCTCATAAACGTTTGCTAGCAGCAAAGCCAGCGTGCTAATTCCGATCCAGAAGTTGTGCCTTTTCCCAACGACCACTTTGGAGTTGATAAAGTATCGCGATAATTTACAAATGTGTTTGAAATTAACTTGTTCAGACGGGCTTTGTTTGTGCATAACATGCACTAATTAAAGCCCGTCTGAAAGAGTTAATTTCAAATACTTTTGTAAATTATCGAGCTATTTTATTTCAGCTCTTAATGTAAACAGTTGGTGCGGATGCAGACCACGGTTTTGTGAGGTCAAATTTCAAGGCAATAAAAATGAGTAATTCCTGTCTGGCAATATTTCCGCCACTACTTCCATTGTGCACTCTCATATAATAAATTGTCCAAATACTGACTGATTTCTTTACTTCTTTACAAAAAAAATCATTTGGATTTTTGTGCATATGGATATTTCACTTTAAAATCACATTCATGGCTGTTTTTATTTAGGTTCGACTGTTAGGTTGGAGTGTTTTTTAGTCAAATCTGACCACAGTTTTTTCACAAGAGTGAAACATCAAGTTGCCTGCTGTGATTCAGAACAGTATAGATTTATTGTTATACCTGCTTATTCAAAATAGTATTTAAGATGAACTACAAATCGGTGTTTCACATTTCGGTTAAAAAAAAAAGAAGTCTCGTAAAACCTGGACTCTTTATAACCTGGCCAATATTTTTGGCATGATCAAGCACACTCTTATTTTTTGCCTCCTTTTTCCTACTGACTCTTTCACTTAAATTTTCAAACATGATTATTTCCGGATATCACTCAAACTCAATCAGGATGAAAAGTTATGCGGAAGTTGGTCACGGAAGAACGTATACAGGTATCCGGACATCTCAAAATGCCGGTCTTATTTGTGTTATTATTTGTGGATATTATCAGTGCCTTTAAACTTTGTTGTTCAACTGTCATTTCGCTATAGTTCACAGTGCGCCAACCCGGTTTCATCAAGTTACTTTTAAGCATTGCAGGATAAAAGTGTCACTGGTCAGAATAGACTAGAGGGCGCAAATACAAACGCACTGGATCATGATGATGCACACTTATCTCTTCTAAAAAATATCCTCCCAGCCGTGATGGTTTTCATTTCAATAATCCCTTCTAAAAATATCCTCCTAACCGTGATGATAAGTCACCTCAATTATCCCCGTAAAAAAAATCCCTCCCAGCCGTGGTGATTAGCCTCCTAAATTATCCCTTTAAAAAAATCCTTCTCGTAATGATGGTTAATCTTCTCAATAATCACTTCTAAAAAATATCCTCCTAGCAATGATGGTTAGTCTCCTCAATGATCACATCTAAAAAATATCTTCCAAGCCGTGATTGTTGTTTCTGTTCAATAATCTCGTCTAAAAATATCCTCCAATCAATGAGGGTTTTTATTTCAAGAAGCCCTTCTAAAAAAAAATATCCTCCTAGCCGTGATGATTAGTCTCCTCAATTATCCCTTCTTAAAAAAATATCTTCTAAGCCGTTTTGGATTGTGTGTTCAATAAACATTTCTAAAAAAAAATGTTCCAAGTCAAGAAGATTAATTTCCTCAATTATCTCTTCTAAAATATATCCTCCAAGCCATGATGGTTTTTTATTTTAATAATCTTCTCTAAAAAAAAATCCTCCTAGCCATGATGTTTTGTCTCCTCATTATTCCTTCTAAAAAATATCCTCCTGGCTATTATGGTTAGTATCCCCAATTATCCCTTCTAAAAAAATCCTCCTAGCCGTGATGATTAGTCTGTTCAATTATCCCTTCTTAAAAAAAATCTTCCAAGCCGTGATGGATTGTGTGTTCAATAAACTCTTCCAAAAAAAAATGCTCCAAGTCAAGAAGATAAGTTTCCTCAATTATCTCTTCTAAAACATATCCTCCAAGCCATGATGGGTTTTATTTTAATAATTTTCTCTAAAAAAAATCCTCCTAGCCATGATGTTTTATCTCCTCATTATCCCTTCTAAAAAAATATCCTCCTGGCTATTTTTTAGTCTCCCCAATTATCCCTTCTAAAAATATCCTACAAGCTGTGACTATAAACCTCCTCAATTATCCCTTCTCAAAAAAATATCTACCAAGCCGTGATGGATTGTGTGTTCAATATTCTCTTCTAAAAAATATTTTCCTAGTCAAGATGATTAGTATTCTCAATTATCTCTTCTTAAACATATCCTCCAAGCCATGATGGTTTCTATTTTAATCATACCCTCTAAAAAAAATCCTCCTACCCATGATGGTTTGTATCCTCAGTGATCCCTTCTAAAACAATATCCTCCTGGCCATGATGGTTAGTCTCCTCAATTATCCCTTCTAAAAATATCCTACAAGCCGTGATGATAAGTCTCCACAATTATCCCTTCTCAAAAAAATCTGCCAAGCGTGATGAATATTTTGGGTTTTTGAGACACATTCGGTTGACACTTGACAAACAGATGGTATGTCTGGGAACAAAAGCTTTTGAGGCAATGTCCACAACATTATAAAAAAATGGGAACGCCGCTATTCCTTTTTAAAGTTATAATTCGAAGTAATTATTACCGTGAATCGTTTGAAACAACCGATGGCGTCATGATGCCGTCACAACTTTTTTCTTATTATTTTTGGACCAGGGTTCAAGTTCATCTTTTTTCCTTGATCCGTTTCGAAGGAATTAGGTTTGTTTTTAATTTATTAAAAGTTAATTGTTTGCATATTTCTGATTTCGAAAATAACTACTTCAATTTTGGACTCTCAAAACGAAATTGTCGAAATAATAACTGTTTTCCTTACTTCTTCGCAAACTCATTTGGATTCTTGTCGCTATGGATAGCAAACTAAATCCTTGGAATATGTTATTGTCGAAAAACACGGTGTTTCAGGTTCGACTGTACTGGTTTAAAGAGGTTTTGGAATGCTCGAAGACATTTCCGTCTTTTTTCGGGTATATGTAGCCTAGGGTGTGATGAAACAAAAACGAATACTGTTTCTGTCATGAAATGAATACAAATGGTACTTTTGAGAGCTCAGGTCCTGGTTTGGCCCGAATGCGTAATTTGTGTAAAAGTCGTCGTTGGGGGCAGCAAAAAAAAACATAGTAAATCGTGACGTAATAAACAGGACTCCCGATGCAGCGTAGTTCCAGCGAAACTTTTTGCAAATCACTCCGCGCAACGACATGACTTTGTTTCATAGAGCTGTATAATAAAGAAGCCAACCATAGTAAGAAATGTCTGCGTTACATCAACAGCGTTCGATCGTTCACATGCACATCGCATATTCACCGTGACACGCGCTATGTAAAGCTGGGACCGTAGATTTTGACACCGGTAAACGGTGTTGGAATTTCAAAATAATTCGTTGTTGATACGTGTACGGGTAGCGAACGCACTAGGCTAAGGCAAATTACCTATATGCCTATAATTGTTTCAGTCGCTGGCTGTAATCACAACATTTTGTTTGCAATACATTTCCAGCTTTCCCGTCCGGGTGTCAGCATGGAGGAATAAGAATCCTCCGTAGCCATGCAGTTTGTCCGAAGGGTACCGTGCGAAAACACGAGATCGAATTTCAGCCAAATTAACGGATAGAGCGCTGATCATGCACTGTACATTTTGTACAGCAAGAGTCTTCTTTTCTCAAGAGATTTGTGAAATTGGACAAGAAATAATAGAGATATGATTTGTTTATGATTTATAGGGAAGACTGTTTTGGACCATTTGTCCATCGCCAATCTTGAAGAACCGTAAACCCGTTCAAATGTATCCTCGACCCTCCATTATCTGCGCAGCATACGCGCACGCGTTGTCACACACAAATTGAAGGTAAATGCGTAGAAAAAGGACTGCGTAGTTTTCCTTGTGACAGGCCTCCATTTTCCCTAGAACTTCTTTTGATCGAATGACAAATTCTCTGCCACTGGAATTTCTTGAATAAAGTCTTAATTAGGTACTGAAGATAATGATAGAGCTCGTTAAATTTCGGGACCAGCGAATTTTGTTTTCAACCGGGATCCCGAACATGTCGTAAGTCCAGAGATTTTTGTTTTATGAACGGAGCCTGACTATGATTTATGAACTTTATACTTTGTTTGTAGTCACGTTTACAGGCCGAGGTGAAGCGGTAGTCCCATGGTCTCCTGGCGTTGTTTTACGGCTTGTTTTGGGGTAAACAATAAAGTTAACAATTTCGAAATTCAAATAAACTCGTAATTATCGTTTCAGGATGTTAAAACAAGGGTTGAAATGCACAAGGAAAGACAAGAGAAGAGGACTAATTTTTTTTGTGGCGAACGTATACATAAAAAGCACCAGGCAACGCAAGTAACTTGACCGAGGCCTGCGACGCTGCTAACCGTACAACATATAGTTCTGGACACGGTCGACCACATCCACTGCCGCGATGCGTTATGCGTGCCGTACGCGTTTAATTCGAAAACAACCTGACAATTTGTCGTCTCTTTGGACTGAATATTCACCAGAATAACGTTTGAGATTGTCTGTAAATCACGAAGAAAGTTGCGGTAGGACTGTTGTTGCTCATCTAAAAATGTTATCATGAACATAATACTTTGAGTCCTTGGATAAAACGCAGCTGTGTTTTTTCACGCAAACGTCGCAGACCTACCACTCATCAGAGCCGCGTTGCCTGGCGTTTTCAGCTGGCCAGTTGCAGTATCCGTGTTTTCGCTGGTCTCTTTTTCGGGCAGTTGTTCAATATACTCATCCAAAAATTAAGCAATGGGAAGGAATATCAATCTCCGCGAGTCTTTTACAAAATGTTGATTTTCCACTGCTTGACTGCGAGTCACACGTGCTGACGGGGCGGGTTGGGCAGCAGTAAACAGTCGTTGTATAAACGCGAACATTAACAAGTGAACATTTACAAATACTTAAACAATAAACATACAAAACTTAAGTACCACTGACTCTCTGGCAACACATAAACTACATATACATTTGAGATCAAAGTTTAAAGACATCTGTCAACTGGGTCCCAACAGTATATCTCACAAAATTAAGATAAATCAAAATGTAAACTGTCTCTTGGGCTTTGTGGCAGAGTGGCATAAACCTCGTGAATACTGAGATTTTAAGAGCAGAGCATGTCGTACACTCCCAATCAGGAGGCATTATTCTGGCCTTCAATCCTCATTGTTTAAAATCTCAGTCAGCTGACTCAAGCAGACAGAGCTTGTCGACAGGTCTGACCACAATGTTCTGGCGAGTTTTCACCTCAGCCGGCCTCACAAGTCCATCCTTGCCTGGAAATGTCCTCGTGATGAGTCCCAAGGGCCAGTTCCTCCTTGGTGTAGCCTCCTCCATGATCAGTACAGTGTCTCCTGCAACCACGTTCCTCTGGGGATCTATCCACTTTCTCCTCAGCTGCTGAGTTGGGAGATACTCGCGTATCCAGCGCTTCCAGAACTGATATGCAAGCAGCTGCACATGTCTCCAGCGCCGTCCATACGCATCCTGCTTGATGAAGTTCCCTGGAGGTGCAGGCTGGCCAGCTCTGAGCAGCAGCAGGTGGTTTGGGGTCAGAACTTCTGCATCATCGGGACTGTCGGAGACAGGAGTGATTGGGCGTCCATTCACAACGCATTCCACCATTGGTCTTGTTGCTCTGATTCCACTTCTCGATGGATTCTCTCAGCTCCCGTTCGCCACCTACAAAATTCGTCCAATTATCAGACCGCATCCTCTTTGGCATTCCTCTCTTTGCTGAAAACCTCACCAAAGCATTGATGAACGAGGCTGGGTCCATCTGGTTGAGCTTCTCAATGTGTATGGCTCTCGTTGCCAAGCATGTAAATAAGCAACCATATCTCTTTTCCTGGCTGCGTCCCCTCTTGACGAAGAAAGGCCCGAAGCAGTCCACTCCGGTACAAGTGAAAGAAGGGTCTCCGGGAGTAACTCTGTCTTTAGGTAGGTCAGCCATTCTCTGGGCACATGTCTTTCCTTTGATCCTCCTGCAGACAACACAGTCACGAAGTACTCTGTTGATGAGTGGGCGCGCTCTAGGAATCCAAAAGCGCTCCCTCGTCAGGCACAGCACATACTCCCTCCCCGAATGTGCTGACTTCCTCTCATGGTAGTGTCTGATGACGAGCTCAGCTACATGGTGTTCCCTGAGTACTATCAGCGGGTGCTTTGCTTGTTCTGCGAGTGGCGCCATCTTTAACCTCCCTCCAACTCGCAGCAGACCATCATCATCCATCACAGGATCCAGGCTGTATACTGCGCTCTTCCTGGAAATCGTCCCGTTGGTTTTCAAAGCACGCACTTCCTCACCAAAGTGCTTCTCCTGCAGGTGTGCAATGATTGCCTTCTCAGCTGCCTGTAAGTTGTGAACATGTAAGGACACTTGTGGTTCCTGCTGTCTGTGATTGCGGAGCCACGCCTTGAACCGCAACAACCACGCCACTGTCTTCTTCAAGTGATGCCAGCTCGAATACCTCTTCAGCAGTGTGTTGATGACATCGTCTGGAGCAACTCCCTCCACAGCACAGGTCTTTGCCTCATGCTTGACTTCCTTGTCATCTTGGAGCAGGTCCGGACTTGCTTCAGGCTCCACTGGCCAAGCTGTCTCATCCGCTGACAGGAACGCCAGCCCCTGTTTCCATCTTGATTGGCATAACATCTGCTTGGCATCAAGCCCTCTGGAGGCGTCATCTGCTGGGTTAGAGCGTGTATCCACATACCTCCATTGAGCTGGCAGCAAACCATCGTGAATGACATTCACTCTGTTGGTGACGAAGGTCTGGAATCTCTTCGAGGTGTTCTTGATGTATTGCAAGACAATCTGGCTATCAGTCCAAAATGTGGTACTCTGAACCTCCAGCCTCATTTCACGTTGCAGAATACTGTCCATCCGCACTGCCATGACTGCTGCTGAGAGTTCAAGTCGTGGAATGGTCATCGACTTCATTGGAGCCAGTCTTAATTTTCCCATCAAGAATGAGGTGTGGATATGTCCCCGGTTGTCTACCAGCCTGATGTACGATACTGCTCCATAAGCAACCATAGACCCATCGCAGAAGTGATGTAGCTGTACACTGGTGGGTGAGCCAAACTCTTGAGGTACGATACACCTGGGAACACTGAATTCTTCCAGCTTAGGTAGACCCTGCAGCCACTTCATCCACTGCTCAAGGTTTCCTGGCTCTAGCTCGTCATCCCAGTCTTTTCCTCTCTTGCACTCATCTTGGAAGATCTTCTTTGCTTGGAGCACAAATGGGCACACGAATCCAAGTGGATCATATACAGAACTCACGATGCTCAGAAGACCTCTTCTGGTGTAACCCTTCTCTTTTGGCTTTATTTTGATACCAAGAACATCTCTGTGTGTGTCCCAGTGTACTCCAAGTGCTCTCTCAACAGGTAGTAATCCATTGTCCAGGTCGACTTCTTTAGCGCTCTTGGCTCTTTCCTCCAGCGGGATGGATTCGATGACCTTCGGACTGTTTGACAACCATTTGGTTAGCCGAAAACCACCCATAGATAGCAGCTTGCACAGTTGTTCCACCAACTTCATGGCCTTCTCATCATTCTCCACTGACTTCAAGCAGTCATCAGCGTAGAAGTTTTCCATCACAGTGGTGATGACTTCAGGGTCAAATTCGTCCTCGTGGTCTTCGGCCGTTCTGTGGAGAGCATAACTTGCACAGCTCGGGCACCAAACACCTCCGAAGAGATGGACTGCCATTCTGAAGACTTCAGGCTGGTTGGCTATGTCTCCATCTCTCCACCACAAGAATCTCAGAACATCTCTATGGGATGGAGTCACCTTGACCTGGTGAAACATCGCCTCTATATCACCCATAACTGCTACTCTTTGCTCTCTGAACCTCACCAATACGCCAATCAGCTTGTTGGTCATGTCGGGGCCTTGCATAACATTCTTGTTCAGAGATGTTCCAGCATATTCAGCAGCACAGTCAAAGACTATGCGGAGTTTCTCGGGCTTGTTGGGGTTGACCACATTATGATGAGGCAAATACCAGGTCCCACCTGGCGAAGCATCAATGTCACTGCTCAGCACACGTTCTGCATATCTCTTGTCCAGTAGATTCTCGATTTCAGCCTTGTATCTATCGTGCATTTCAGGGTTCTTGGCAAGACGTCTTCCAAGCCTCTTCTCAGCAAGGGATCTGTTATTTGGCAACTGTGGGGGCAGAACCTTGAAGGGGATGTCCATCTGATAGTGCGTATCAACCATAGTCAGAGAGCAGTCCCACTAATCAATCACTTTCTTGTCATCAACAGACATCTGAGGAACGCTTGCTGCCAGCACTTGGGGTGTGTCGAGCTTCCAGAACTGTTCGACTTGGGCATCAAGGCTGACCTCTGGCTTCGTGCATGATTGTATGAAATTGCACTCAGCCTTCCCATGGTGCAGCTCCCCACCGATTGGTCCATTGACGGTCCATCCAAGTGCAGTTCTCCTTGCATAAGGCTCATCAGCATTGCCTCGTCTCACTTCCAGCGGTATCAATGCCTGTGGAACGTCTTGTCCCACCAGTATGGTGACTTCAGTCTCGTCCATCCGGGGTCAATGTCTTGAAGGTGCTGCCATTGCTTTGTGTCAGCTGATGTGGCCACACAACTCTTCAGCTCTGGGAATTTGGCCAGGGCTTACACTTTCGGTAGTTGAATGACCTCCCTTTTCCGCATCTTCCCAATGGTTCCAGTCACCTCCAAAGCCACCTGAAAGGCTTCAGCATCGCTTCCATCATTGAGCGTTTCAAGGGACAGGTTGGTTTTCTCTCCCTCAAGGCCCATCTTGTCGAGCAGAGCTTGGGGGCAAAATGTTTTGTTACTGCCAGGATCGAGAAGTGCATGAGTCTGGACAAAGCTGTGTTGGCCTTTACCTCTGACATTCACCGTCACTATGGGCAGGACTACCTTCACTGGTTCTCTTTCAGAAGGACCGCATACACAGCTTTTGGCACCCACGGTTGGTGAGTCAGCCTTGGTTCCACCTCCACCCTGTGCATCCTTCTGATCTGTCACACTGGTGGCATACTGCATCGCATCCATGCAGCAAACTGGCATGTCGTCGGGTACATCCATCTTTGTCACAACCGCTCTTATTCCTGCACCATCGAGCTACATGGTTACTTGCCAGCAAGCAGTTGAAGCAGAGCCTTTTACCTTTCACCACCTCCATTCGCTTCTGCGGAGACATTTTCTTGAAGTCATCACAGGCGTCAAGACGATGATTTCCTCTGCAAAGATGGCACGGCCTTGACTGTTCGTCTCTCCCTGACGATGTACCAAACTTCTTATTTGACTCTGATGACTGTTGTGTCATGCCGTCTTTGGCATGAACATTGAAAGTTGTCCCTCGCCTAGGATTTCCGGGGCTGCTTGGTGGTTTTGAGTCCTTGTACTTGGTGTTTAGGGATCCAAATACGGGGTCATTGGCCTCGTTGGCAGCCACTGTCAGGAATTTGGCCAGCCTGTTGATGTTGGGGTAGTCACCAGTTGCTTCAACTGTCTTCACTGCCTCTTTACGCCATCTAGACTGCAGGAAGAATGGTAACCGTTCCACAATTTTTACCATCCTCATATGCGAGTCAATCTCATTGAGCTTGTTCATGGCTTTAAGTGTCTCCATGCAGCCTTGGACATCATCAGCAAAATCTTGCAAGGCTTCGGCACTGTTCGATTTGAGAACAGGGCCCTCGCATACTCTGTCAACCCAGGCCTGCGATATCTTGAATTCATTGCCAAATCTCTCCTTCAGGAATGTCCGTGCCTTGGCATAACCCTCCGAGGGTTTCATCATTGCGCATGGCTGGATGACGCGAGCTGCTTTTCCCTTGCAGTACTTAAACAGTCTGTTCAACTTGGCTCCATCGCTGACTGTCGAACTGTCGAACGAGTTCATGAACGCCCAGTAGTTCATGGGGTTGCCATCAAAGGACATCAAACTGGTCTTCGGAAGGTTCATAACATCTAACATCTGACGCTGCAGTGTTAGGAAGACACCTTTCGGTTCCTTTGAGGGAGTCGGCCAAGCCTTCGCAAGTGGGTTAAGCTTGGAGTTTTGAACGTCGTTACTCCTTGGACAGTCTGTTGTCGGTATCTCTATTGCAGCATTGGTGGATAAGGATTGCTGAACTGGTAACCCTCCTTCACCACAGTCTGGTTCCGAGTTCAAGACTGCATGATCACCAGTGGCTGCCTGGTTCGCCGCTTCACCGTTGTGCAGTGGGGGGTCAGTGAACTTGGCTAATGCTTCCTCCTCCGCAATAACTATCTCCATCTCTGTTTCAAGCTGCAAGGACTCCATTGCAGCTTTCTGTTTCAGCAACTGTTCATCCATCTGGATTTTCTGCTTCAGTTGCACAAGCTCCAACTCCTGCTGTCGTTTCAGGAACTTGGCCTTGACATGGAGCGCTGCCTTGGCTGCAACCTTGGCTCTGGCACTTGATCATGCGGTCGACCGGGCTGTAACACTCGTGCTGCACTGCGAAGCACTATCGTTCGGGGCTACGTCGTCTTTCAGATCAATGACCAGTTCACTGTATGTATTGCGAGCCGCCTTCATGAGTTCTTCGATTTCATTGAAGTCTTCTTCATATTTCGGCAGCTTGTCCTTGTCTACCTCTGACGCTAGGCGAACACAGTCTGCATGGACTTCCTGATATTTTACAACTGCAGACTCTAATGAGGCCAGTCTATTTCTAACAGTCTCCAAATCAAGCTTCGTGTCCACAGAAATTTGGAAATCTTTATATTTTCTTTTAATGTTCGAAGCAAGGCCACCACGAGATTTATGGAGCTCAATAGCTTTTCCCTGCTTGCTGTTTCTTGGTCCAAACACTCCAGGGTTACTCATCTTTGCTGTTTATAATTATTCACTCACAATGCAGCTTAAAGTCACTTACAGTCACAAAAGTGTACAGTGTTCAGTTAGTACACCTTTGGTTTTGTACGAAAAATGGGGGGGATTTAGGCTGTGTAGATGCACTAACGACCACTGTCTGTTAGTGGCGCTTGTTTAACAGTTTACTGCAAACACACATATGTCTTATATTCATCATTTATTCAACAAACTGTCAGGATTGTGAGTAATCTTTATCTCCAGAGCATTGGCACAGTTACATGTAATTCTCACTTCTCTGTTAAAAGATAATGCTCACACAGTGATGATCTCCAATATCGCACAGTACGTGAAATGCCTCCAAAGTCGTACACTGCAAATGTTATACACACTATATTTTGCTGTACTAGTCAACAAGACACTTAGGTGGCCATGCATACAGTCACGCGACAATGTAGAACGATGAACCTTCGAAATATTTAACAGTCAAACAACACAAGAATGATCCAACGATAATTATAACGATAAGCGAATATCCCCCCGAATATGTGATTTGCAGATTACATGTAAGCGACGAAAAAGCGACCAGAAAGCGACCAGTACAAAACCAAATGGCAGTTCTTACACAGCTTAATCAAAGTGATCCTTACTCAGCAGGCCGTGGAGGCAATTGTCAGCTAAGTTTGTGGCCTCAAATAACTACATTTTTCCAGAAACGAATTGATTTCTCACAATAATTCTTCACAAACTAACAAGCGACATGTCTCCTTTCACTTCCGTCCGTTGCTTGGTTACTGGAAACAGCGCCCTCCATCGGCACTTACAAGATTGTAAACAAACGTTCATTCATAAATTTTCGTCCGGAACAGGCACCCTAGGCGAGTCTGGGAGGCCAAGGACATCTACAAACACAACACAGATCCACAAGACATACTGTATATGATGGTGACCACTCCTTCATCGTAGGTACAATGGGTCTTCTATACCCACGGGCGTAACCGATCCCCATAGTTCGATCCCCGCATTAGTTCTGCCTATGGGTCCCCTAAACCCTTGGCACTCGTTCTTCACCCCTTGATGTTCATCCTAGCTGTACCGCCATCATTCTCACATGCCTCAGTGAGTAAACACAGTCCATTTAGCATCCTACCTGGCAAATTTTAGGATCCTCTTCCAGAATCTCCCGCCTTAACGGTCCACTGAACTACCCCCCCCCCACTTGGTGCTACTTAAACAACTACACCGCATGAGCACAGTGCTCTTTACCCTATACCTAGCTAAAACCCTGGACAAGATTGATGGGATCGACAAAAAAACACCTCCACACCTACAAGACCATAATTACACTGCTAAAAATGTCCGTAAATTTACGAACCCCGTAAAGTTAAATATTCCGTTTTTGCCGTAATTTTACGGACTTTCCGTAAATGCAAATATTAATTATGCTAATTAGCGTGGTAACAATCAACCACTTCGGCCCAAACACCTACACATAATAGAGTACATCCGAGTACATATTGTTATTTCACCCACAATTACCGTGTACACATGTCCAAACTCATGTTAAGTCTGTTTATTTTACGGAATGAAAAAAAAATGTTCCGGAAATTTTGCTGCAGGATTACAGAACGCTATTTTTTGATGGCAGCTACTTAAACAACTACAGCAGTATGAGCCCAGTGCTCTTCCCACTATACCTAGCCAAAGCCCTAGACAAGCTCGATGGGATCCACAAAAAAAACACCTCCACACCTACAAGACAATAACTACACCAACCATGGCACAAACTACCTCTTCATCAACATGCAGTATGCAGACGATGTATGCTGGATAGCCAACGGTGGCGAATGTAAAAAAAAAAAATGCAGCTCCATCAATGCTCCCTGACCGGCAGCTAAGCGTCAACAACAATAAAACAGAACAGCTGCACATCAGCAGAGCAAAGAAAGACGACTAGCAAAACTAATTCTGAGAAAGAGGGAAAAGAAAGGACACATGCATTGACAATCTCCAAAACCAACAGTCGAACTGGCAGAAACTTACATTCAGACGAAGCACCAGATGGGAAATAGTCACCAACTCACAGCAGCAGTGGAAGAAAACCAAATACCTTGGGAGCTGTCTGGATACCACAGAAGACATAAAACGCCGGAAATCACTCACAGAAACAACCACCAAGCACCTCAAACCAATACTATGCAACAAGAAATCCAACCCACAACTGAGAATACGAATTTTCAATGCATATGCTGGAAGCGTCTTCCTGTACAATTGTAGCCTTTGGACTCTAACAAAAACGTTGTATCACTATAACACAATATGTTCCAAATATCATTGAACTGTGTTGCTTTTGTGAACGTATGCATCAAATTTAATTCCTGAGCCGGACCAAAATTAAAAACACAAGAAATTCAATGCAAAAGTCACGTAATTTGCTGCTTACTTTTCACACGTGAATGAAGAATACCCTGAAACATGTTGAGCTTTCGCTAAATTCAACAGGGTGTGAAAACGCTTGCCCGTTTTATGCGAATTAGAATGAAAAATGTTGCATTATCAAAATGTGAAATTGGACGGGGAAACCTATACAATTTCATAATGAATGAAGAATTTCATTGCTGCCTTAAATCTCATAGCGAACTGGAGTTAAAAGTAATTTTGCCTGGACAAGTGCAACGAAAACTTAGAATGCCAACAAACTTCTGACCGAGTTACTAGTGTCTCAAAAATAGATATAGCCTAAGCCTATTCATTACTAAAGTATAAACGTAACTCTCTTTTTTGTTGGTACGTTTTTCAGCCTACACTGAACTCCTTGTGAGTTCTTCTTGGACCTGATCTTCAAGAACGAACCATCGAGGTGGGTGTGGTGAAGTTAATTAATTGTATCAGGACCGGGAAAATTGGCAGATGTTCCCCGCTTCCACCCCCACCTAAAAAAAACACTACAGCCCCGAAACGCTTCGCCCTATCGGAAAGCAACTTGGTGACCTTTCCTCACTTTCATCGGCGTAAGCTTTTTATAAATATTAGTCCCTTGTTGCCCCTCATACGCCACTGTTATATCACAAAGAAAACATGCTTTGAATAATCATTTCTACAATCTCATAATTTTTTTTTTTAAATCAGACAGCAAATTGTCACGAGTTTTAGACTAATCCTCCAATTAAATTATCTGACCTCAAGATTTTTTTCTCTACTCTTCCCTATTTCTTTACTGTTTCATTTTTCTTACCCAAACTCTTACCTGATTTGTTTTATTTTTTTTTCGGTACAGAATGAAGATCTGCGTGGCAACCCTTCTTTCAATCGCCCTCCTTCTGGGTAACTCTGTCGACCTCCGAGCTTCTGTTACTGGGCCAGTTCCCTCGGACGGTGATGGTCCTACGTCTCAGGCGGGCCAAACGTGCTGCCAGGAAACAGCTGCAATTGTAGGAATTTTACAAGGGTCAAAGGGTGATGCAGGTGAGCCAGGACCGTTTGGGCCTCCGGGTGTGCGAGGAGCACCGGGTGTCAAAGGTCAGACGGGACTAAAGGGTGATGCAGGCATCGATGGTCAGATCGGACCGATTGGCCCTCAAGGCCCTCAAGGTGACACTGGGCCTAAAGGTTTAGTCGGGCCAACCGGTCCGACTGGTGTCAAAGGTCAAAAGGGTGAGCCAGGGGAGACACCAGACGACTCCAACCAGCGGGTAGCATTCACTGTGGTTAGGACGAGCACCTCGGATCCGTCTACGAGTCCTGACACCCGTTTGTCCTTCCAGGTGACCGAGACGCTTCTGTCGGGTACCAGCTTCGATCTGGAGACCGGCACGTTCACGTGTGGTGCGCCGGGCACCTACGTGTTCATATTTTCTGTGCTCAAATATTATTCCGTAAGCCACCTTGACGTTCATCTCCGGAAGAACGGCGACGTGGTTGTCTCTGCCAGTAGCCATGATTCAAGTCACTATGAGCAGGTTTCTGGGAGCGCGGTGCTGGTTCTGCAGCGTGGAGACACTGTGTATCTAACCATGTACGGTAGAGCGTACAGTGATTCCACCTATCCCAGGACCTCATTCCATGGCTTCTTGCTTTACCCCGAATAAAAAAAAAAATAATTATCCCAACATATAAGATACACGAGCATCGTGTAACCGATGTTTTAATCACTTTCCATTTTGCCGAAACAATAACCAATGAATTTAAAGAAATAATGTTCAATGCCACAAAAATGAGCTATTATTATTGACGTTTTTGCAGTGCGCATGCGCAGATCTGTTTACAATAGATAAAACTGTTTGAGTGCATGTATTTACTTTTATGTATGAATATTGATATAATAGTGAAATGTACGCATACGTTTATTGACAACGATAATGTGTTGTATCTGCTGTAGAGTGATGCATTTTAATGGAATGTTTTTTTCAAAGCAAGGGAGTTATTTTTTTTTTCTTCACAACAAAACCACGTTTGCAATAAAGCAGTGCCATCAAAATGTTTACTAAAAGACGTTAACGATAACCTCACCTTCCTGGAATTATTCAGGCCAAATTGCCGACCGCCAATTGGAAAAAGATAAATTCTTGAAAATGTCAGCACGGCATGAGCCACGATTTTACAGGATGCTTCAGATCGTCAATCCTTAACAACATAGTAAGATATTTCGTGATAATTTGATCATTTCGGGGTTTTTTTAAGTTTGCAAATGTTGTATCTTCCCTTTGATTAAACAAAATACACATGTCTGTCTAGCCTATTTCGTTCAACTGCAGGAGAAAAGCCTGTTGACCAATTTTCAATCTCACTCTATCTTGAGCTGTCTGTTGCCATTTTGTCTGGCAACAGAATACATATAATATCCTAACGTAGACACATTTAGTTCTAAAAGCCATACAGACAAACAAACAAAATATTTTACTTTCTACCTACCTGGATTTGTTTAGGGCGTTACTATAAACACACACATTTTTTCTTCGCCTTATATTCCCTGTATGACAAGCTCAGATGATGTCAATTAAATGAATCCCATGTATGTATCATTTTTTTTATTTTATGGCACAAAATAATTGTCAAGTAATTGAATCTGATTTCCTTATTGATTAAAAGCTTGGCGTTTGGAATAATAATTGTTTGAAATATTGTAATGTTATTCATAGTAATATGTTGAAACGTTGAAACTTGCATGTACAATGTGCTTTTGAAAAAAAAT
The DNA here is from genome assembly GCF_015706575.1 of Patiria miniata. NCBI lineage: Eukaryota > Metazoa > Echinodermata > Asteroidea > Valvatida > Asterinidae > Patiria > Patiria miniata. The sequence goes on along the minus strand of NW_024037048.1, from coordinate 11,089,282 downwards.
ACACTGGTTTTATTAAATGATTGCATCATTTGTAACATTATAATATGTAAGAATTATGTACAAGTAACAATTATGCATCAAATCCCATACTGAGGATTAAGAAAAGCACCACCATTTTTGATGTATACTTTTTTTTCACTCCGCTTCAGTTAAAAAAGACAGTGTACGAAACATGTTGTTACTTTCAATTGAAACAGAAACATGCCAACAATAATGGAACAAATGAATTTGGCTGTAGTTTTTCAATTCCGCCGAAGTGCGAAAAGTGTTTCTTGATGAGAAGATTCCAAATTATTTGAAGACTTGTATTATTCTTAACCAGCTTTACTTTATCGCATTTAAGGAACTCACTTTAAAAACATCAGTGAAAGTGTGAGCCCGTTAGATGGCAAAAATTAACCTTAATGAAATCAATTAATACAAAGCTTTCAAGTGAGGAGGGTCTTTCAACTTGTTGGAACTGTCTTTTTTCTCTGCTATCAGATAGGATCACTTCATAGTATGTCAAGAGGATATTTTTATTGACCTTTATTGGATACCATATTCGGAAATCATGACTTCTGCAACAACCTCTTTGGGTGTGGACCATTATTTTATTGTATATGGACATTACTTTTAACACACTGTATCGGTTGTACTCCATTTATGATTTAAACACTTTGCAGTACACTCTGTGTTTTCACGGATTCAATCCAATTCACAGGAAAGTGAAAGTGCAAGGACTTTTTACTGTTAATCAACTTAAAACAGATATTGAAATCGTTTGCGTAGATATGAATGAACAAAGCCCAATCTGACTCTTGTGTTCTGAATCAAAGTTCTTCAATCTTTGATGACTGATAAACTTGTAATGGCTTTGATATTAAAGTTTGTGCATATAAAGTCAGTCATCGTGTTTGTAATGTTGTATGTTCTTATATTCTAACCGCCCGCTGGGGCTGGGGCTAGGACGGATGCAGACTGGTGGGTGTGAGGGTGGGTGTGGATTGAAGACAAGTTTGGGGATGCATTTACGAGCAGGGATGTAGACAGAGTGAAGCTGATGATAAAGGTGAATCGGGATGGTAATGGGGTTGAGGTTGGGTAGTGGTTAAACCTGGATAACATCAAGGGTTATGACGGATCGGGCGCCGGGGGAGGGGTATGGGAAAAAATGTGGAAATTGTGCCCCTTTAGAGTCACATGAGAACAACCCCAAGGCCGACTGGTCGGTCAGGCCTGTCTCATTCTGGCTCCCCTGAAATTTCGATATGGATCAGGCGATAATGAGCGGTTCAGGTTGGGTATATTTTAAGGTTGGGGTGGTGAAGGGTGGGTATGTTCATTGTTGATGGGTGTTGAGGCGGGTAGGGGCGAGGATGGGTAAGGGAGTCAAGCTGTATTGAGTGAGAGTTGTACCCAATCCCTTACCCATTACCTCTATGTCTCGCTACCTCTCAGGGGTAGGGCGTGGCAGGAGGTTGGAGGAGGCGAGGTGTGACACCTCATTACGTTCATGTTTTCATTGTGGTCTTTCTGGTCAGTAAACCGCCTTATTGTTGACAAACAGGTCAACATTGACTGCTGCACCCTAGCGTCAGACCGTGTCAGGTTCTGTTATCATTGAATAGCGCTCCCTGTTGTCTCGAAACGAAGTTGACTTGAGCTACCAAAGGCCAAGCTCCAACCTACCGCCAACCCCCAATTCCCCCCCCCCCCACCCCCATGGAACAGCCTGCTTTAAGTGATAAAGCCTATCTACCATGAGCAATATGCTTGAGTGACGGATGGAAGACTGGGTCCAGAAAGGAATTATGAGAGTCAGAGGTTAGCTTTGTTGAATTAGTGAAACTGACACCAGCAGAATCAACACTCTTCCAAATACGTGCTACCACCCCTGGTCCAACATGCACACAATTAACCCTACGTCACATAACAAGAATAATACAATACGTTATTAGAATTTAAAGGCCCCTCTTAACACCATGCCCCTCCCCATCCACTAAAATTGCACCAATTGATGGCAGTATTCATGTCTGGTCGTTTATTGCAGCATTTGCGACAGGTTGGTGTGCGAACAATGAAATAAACGTGAACATTCTAAGTCGGGGCAGAACCCAGGGGTAAAGTGGGCGGGAAGACTCGCGGGAAGAAGGCGATAACGAAGAGTTGGAGAATTAATAGAGGTTTGGGAAATGGCTCCACTTCAAAATCACGCGCCCTCTATTGCCACTCGGGGTTGCGGATCGTGTCAGAGCAATCAAGTCTGGGATCTTTACAATTATTCTAAGGTTTTGATGACACAAATTCAATTCGAAGAAGTAAGTGACTAGATATAACAACTCTAGGGGTGATGATGAACAATCATGTACTTTCTTTCCTCAGACGAAATGCAGGCTGGACACAATTGACACTAGATGGCGCTGTTCGTGATTGAATCGTGTATGTATTCATTCATATTGTAGGCCTTCGTTTACGCGCTAACAATGGCTTGGACGCTCTTTCTGTGTTTTTGTGTATGTCACCTTAAAAAAAATACATCTTAAAGGGAATGTACAACATTTGCTTTTGCTGCAATTTTCAGAAATAAATGGATTTGGAGGATTTGTATGTTATAGCAAATCATGTTAAACTGACTTGTTTCACGTTTTTGTAAATGCTGGAAAAACCAAGAAAACCAATCAAGTTCTTGTAGTCTAGTTCCCTGACCCCACTTAAAGATGAATAGAAACAATTCATAGACTTTGAGGAATTGTAAGATCAGAGAATCGGTCTAGCAGGCTTGTTCCCCTTCACAGGCGTGTAATCAATTGCAAAGAAAATGCGGAATATTTAAACATGAACAATCAGGAGCACTATCTGAAAAAAGCCAGGTTTTTTCCAATGCTGATCGGCCGACCAGCGTTGGAAAAATACAATTTTTGTTGAAAATGTCAGCACACCAGTAGCAACGATTTAACAGGATGCTTTAGACTGGCATTCCCTAACAATCCAGTGAGGTGTTTTGTGATAATAAGACCATTTTTGATTTTTTTCTTTCTATTTTTGCATATGTTAGATCTTCCCTTTAAGATTAAACGGCATATTTTGTTCAATAAAAACATTTTCAGGATTGAGGATAATCCCATGGCACGTTCCACAGTCCAACAAAAAGTGGAGAAGATTTACGCCTTTGTTTTATACGGCATGTACAGACATCCATGCAGCACTACTATTTGCATAAAAGTCGACGATTAAGGTGATTCAATATGTACGTGACCTCCACCTCCCCGGTCAAGGGCAAGAGATCAGCACTCGACCCGCAGCCTGCTTTATAACTACTCTTTTCATGTTTTGTTTTCTTTTTGCGAGAACCACCGACCTACTTAAATAAACGCGTCTGCCTACTGATGGGGCGGAATCCGCCTCGAATTAAGGCGGATATCAACACAACAGTGCCATCTCGCACTCAACGCCATTTACTCAGGTCCTAGGTCACATTTTATGTTCATTATTATACCTCACCCCGCACATTTATAATGAACCCGTCCACTCATTTAATATTTCAGTAATCAATACTTGCTGAGGCGGCTCAATTATGTCGCACTTTTGGCTCAGCGCATCACACGAGGTTTCATAATTCTTAAAAAAAAAAAAATTGGAAATACTATAAGGTGATTATAACTGATGGCAGCTTAGGAAAAAATGACAATATGAACCAGTTGAAAACCCTCCTCATTTGAAGAGATGTTGTGCTTTGTATAAATTGATTTCGTTGAGATTGTTTCTTTACCAACCAACGGGCTCACACTTTCCCTGATGTTTTCAAAGTGAGTTTCTTGAATGCAATAAAGTAGTACTGGTTAAGAACAACAAAAGTCTTGAAATAAATTTGAGGCGTTTAATCAAGAAACATGTTTTGTGGGCAACTCTATTTCCCCATTATTTATGGGCTCCTCTGTTCCAGAAAATGAGAACAGTTGTTAAAAGCTTTTTTTTTATCTACTTACAGTGCATAAAATGTTTTTGTTCCATTCGTGAAGTCAATTGAAAGTAGTTATCAAAATGGTGGTAAGTGTTTTCGTAATCGACATTGATGGTTTGTAGATTTCTTTTTTTCATAGCCAGTCATTTGTTTTGTCAAAGCACCTGTATTTTGTATGTGGCAGTTTAAATTCGAGTATCAAAGTTTCAACAAACATATCTGAATAGCATACCACTATTTCAAACAAGTATTATTTCAAACGCCAAACACTAGGTCAATTCATGAAATAAAATTTAACCACTTCAGACATTTTACCGTAACATGATATTAAAAAAAAGTTATACACGGGATTGAGTTAATATTTACGTTATCTTTGGTTGGCATACAAGGAACTTAGGGGCAAAACGTAACTAAGTATTTACGGTAACGCCCTAAAATGTAATTTTAAGCTAATGTAATCGCCCATATAGATAGATTGGAAAATAATTTTATTTTCTTACTATTTATGTTTGTCCTTTTTTAAAACTTTGTTTGCCTTGGGATACCTAGAAACGTATTATTCATTTCCCATTTAACATACAAAAAAGCGAATCTGAAAGAATGTGTTATTTTCATTTTTTTTTGGGGGGGGGGATGCAAATATGGCAATTAACCTAAAACTATCCAGGTAAGTCTACGTTGGATGCCAAAAAACACACAAATTTAAAACATAGGCCCTCTTTTCACCATGTCTCAATACTCGTACATAAAGCTTAATACGTGCACTCAAAAATCGTTAATCTATAATTGTATACAGATTTGCGCATGCGCACTGCAAACAATAACAGATTACTTTTTGTGTGACATTGAAAATTATTGCTTTTGATTAATCGGTTATTGCTTCGAAAAAAATGGAAAGCGATTAAAACAATATCAGCAACAACATTCTCGTGAATGCTGGTGTATGTGCTGTAATTGTTTCATTAAGTGGCTTTAATGATAGCCACTGAATGAGATGTACTGATTGAATGAACTATACGCCTTACCGCGCCAGGTTAAATACACGGTGTCTTCTGGCTGCAGAACCAGCACCGCGCTCCCAGACACTTGCTCCCACTGATTTGATCGACCACTATAGCCTGAGACAACCACGTCGCCGTTCTTTCGGAGGTGAACATAGAGTTCGTTGCTGGAATCATGTTTGAGCGCAGAAAACATGAACAGATAGATGCACGGCTTGGTACACGTGAACGTGCCAGTCTCGAGATCGAAGCTGGTACCTCGCAGAAGCGTCTTGATCACCTGGAAGGGCAAACGGGTGACGTGACTCGTAGAGGTATCCGCGTTGCTGGTCCTCACCGCGGTGAACGCTACCCGCTGGTCGTCTAGTGTACCCGATGGATTACTTGTTTGACCTCTTTTTCCTGGCTCACCTGCATTACCCTTTGGGCCCGGGGGAGCCGGCCCAGTAACGGAAGCTCGGAGGTTGACGGAGTTACCCAGAAGGAGGGCAATTGAAAGAATGGTTGCCACGCAGATCTTCATTCTGTACAGAAAAAAATATTATTAAAATAAAACAAATTAGTGGGGATAGGGTAAAAAAAAAAAACTAATAAAGAACTATGGAAGCGTAAAGAAGAACGTTGTGGTCAGATAAATTGGAAAATAAGTCTCAAATTCACGACATTCCTAGCGACATTTGGAGAAAAAAAACATGCTTGAATGTAAAGAATGTGTCCGGCATAAACTAACAATGGCGTATTGGGGGTAAGGAGCTTACATGTACGAACATCTCCGTTATTTAATTTGGCTGCCAAGGCAACTATGAACCCATCAACTCATCGAATTGATTGAGTTATTGTTTTGCCAGCCGATAAAACGAAAGACAGGTCACCAAATTTAATGACGATCGTGAAGGAGCTATACTACTTGGGGGGGGGGGGGTCATGATGAAATAGTTGATTAAAGATCACCACACCTACCTCGATGCTTCGTTCTTGAAGATCAGATCCAAGAAGAAATCAAAAGGACTTCAGTTTTTTTTTCTGAAAACATAACAACGAAAACCAATGACGTTTATAGTTTATAGTCCGGAATAAAGAATTATCAATGTAGATAACTGTCTTTTGTGAGATTTTCTTTTTCATTTAGATCTATCGCCATCGAAAACAGGTGACATAACACACCAATTATGAATAACGGTTAGGTAATTAAAATATTAGGTTTTCCTGGCTGCATTTGTTGATAAAAAAGCATAATGCGGAATTCGTTCAGAAAAAAAGCAAACTGTTTCAATGTCACACTGTTACATTTGTCACAAAATTGACTGTTGCTTGAACATCCGCGTTCAATTTATGCAATTGTTGACTTAAGCTTTTTATGTTTTGATTTTAGTTGTATTTACTCTTTTTATTTTTGGCTGTTTCAGCCTTTGTTTTCGACAACAATTTGGGTTTTTTTGGCCTTTTTTAAAGCATTGTTTTTGTTTTGATTTTGTTTCTTTATTAGAATACGAGTTTGTTTTCGGTTCAAAATGCCGCGGTGAATAAACGTGAACAAAGTCAATGGGATTTGGTGCAGGAACAAAAGAAAAAAGAAAACCTAGAGATCGATGTCTGTATGCAACATCACATTGGGCTTTTTCCGCAATATGATTGTTTATCAATTACACGTCTCCAACTATGCGTGCAACGTTTCAATCGAATCGGACCCATGGTTCTTTAGATACATTTTTAAAATATGCACCTTTTAGACTACTTCACAAGACCCGTGATCACCAGCCAACAGAGTGCGCCCGAATAATGCATGACGTCACTGGTCAGACTTTTGAAAAGCAATATGCAGACTGACAATAGGGCTTTTTCCGCAATATGATTGTTTATCAATTACACGTCCCCAACTATGCGTGCAACGTTTCAATCGAATCGGACCCATGGTTCTTTAGATACATTTTTAAAATATGCACCTTTAAGACTACTTCACAAGACCCGTGATCACCAGCCAACAGAGTGCGCCCGAATAATGCATGACGTCACTGGTCAGACTTTTGAAAAGCAATATGCAGACTGACATTGTTGAAAGCAAGTTCACATCTTTTTCCAATTTTAAATCATAAGGCACTTCCGGTTTGGACTGGAAAAAGGGTCACGTGATTTTGCTTGTTAAATCAGAACTTAAGACGCTTGATTATTCTATCCATTCAGGTAAAAAGCTAAATCAGATCTGTCACAGTTGATTTATATTGATTTTCAAAGATTAAATCTAGAAATATTTGGTTGCTTGAAATCTGATATCTGAAGTCTGTTTTTACAAACATTTCTACACTAATTTGACAGTTCTTTTTTTAAAGTATTTTTCTTACACGTATTATTTTAAAAATGCTGAAAAGACTCAGTCAGATCGTCTTGAAACTAGGTGGTTAGGTAGAAATTATAAGTAGTATTAAAAACCTGACGTGTCGTCATGATGACGTCATAACCTGATGTTGTAATAATTAAAAACCTTGTACATGTTCTTCTAATGCAAAATTAGACAAAGTACATTCTTAAAAGTGCTTTTTTTAAAGAGAATCTTCTAAAAAAAAGCGTAAAGGTCTACGTCCTGTTCATTGAACAGGCTTAGCTCTAGTTTCCTCTTGTTCCTACCCCAAATCCATAGAATCTGTACACGTTTATTCACCGCGGTATTTTGAACCTAAACCAAACTCGTATTCTAATGAAACTTGACCCATGTAAAAACCCCATAGTGAAATTGTTTACCGAAGAGTGACGTCACGATGACGTCATCATGGGTCACGTAACGTCATCTTCAATAAGCAAATTTTAACACCCTACATCTAGAGAACTGTAAGTCCGATTGGGTTGAAACTCATTATATAGGTAGTTCGAGATGTGTTAAAGACGAAAATTGAAGTGACGTCATCATGACGTCATCGTGTGATTTTATATCGATTTCTGATGTTTTGGTCCTTTAAGCCATATCTCACAAACGCAATTTGCTAAATTCAAAAATCGTTTTCTATAATGTTTGTTAGATAACAGGTATGTTCTCAAAATTGTGGTAATCGTGTGACGTCATTATGGCATCATTAAAATGCGATTAATTAAAACACATACAAGGAAATGTCCGATCGTTATAGCTTGGTTGGTGGGTAGAAAATAGCACTTGTACACAAATTCTTTAATGAAATGACGTCACGAAGACGTCGTCTGTAGGATTTTTTTTACGATTTTTCCAATAGTTAAAATTGTATTCTGCTCACAAAAATAAGCATTATTATTCGTCCGATTGGGTTAAAACTTGGTACAGACTAAAACCACAATAAAATATTGAGCACTGCCAAATATTGTTACGATGACGTTATCCCTGGGCATGCGAGTCATCATGAATCTACATTTCTCAAAGTTTTCTGTTGAGAAAACTATCTGACTGCTTGGTTCAAAAGTCTGTATGAACTAGTCCGACACATATTATGGAGGGAAAGTAAGCTAGAGTCATGATAGAAACCTTTAATTTGATTTTTAATGAGATTTAATTTGATAAAAAAATTATTTTTGTTAACGATTTTTCAAGCATGATAATCTTCTGCAGATAGGTGGGTATTACATCTTTCAGGAGGTATTTTATGCGACATGCGGCCGTAATCGCACGTCCATAGGCGATGGGGAAATTGTACGCAGCCCCTCTCGATTTTTTCTCCCAAACTACATCCACATACATGGTTGTTTAGCGCCCTCTAGCATACTTTTATGTTACGTACGCAGGTGTATATACTCATTTTCCCCTCGTTTTGGCGGGCACTGCGATAGCTCAATTGATATGGTCGTCATTTTGCAGTGCGAGGTTGTATATCACAACGTTTTTTCGCACATACTTAGATCATTGTAAGGGAAATATATCCTGAAAGTTACATGAAGATACGGTCTTCCAAACTGGAGGAATTAATTTTCAAAGATTTCACCCGACTAAGTGAACATGTCTGTAGGTTCATACAAAATAAAGTATAACGTAACCTTTTCAAATCGCCCTTCGCAACCACTAGACTGCAATCGCCCAACGGCCGTGCGTTAATCAGAGTTGTAACGAGTCACTGATTTTTGTGACTCGAGTCGAGTCGAGTCATTTTAAAGAAGTGACTCGGGTCGAGTCGAGTCATTAGGTCAACAAGGTCGAGTCGAGTCGAGTCGAGTCACATAGTGTGGTCGAGTCGAGTCGAGTCGAGTCAAGTATTTAGCTCGAGTCAATTCGAGTCACAAATATTTGAACACTTAATTACAATAAAAAGCAGCAAACACAAGAGAGAAAGAATACAAGGCACCAGTCTATTACGGAAATCCAAAGACATAAAGTATGCTGTATGGTACCCAACCAACAGTTTCCATTGCTAGCTCACGTCAAAGATAAGAAGATGTGAAACTTCGGTCTTATAACTGTTTTGGCTTCGGGTCTAGATTTTGTTGTTCGCTGATCGCTGACAACGTTAAAACCTAATTGCATTATACAAAACTGTTTCTGATTATTTAAAGGTGGGCCCGTCCGTATCCATTTTTGTGTGTGAAATCGGGACATGAATTTAGCCAGCGTTCCACCAAGAACTTCAAAATCGCCCGAAACCAATGATGAAACCACGGATTGAGAAATGCGGTTTAAGTCTGGTTCCGGGTTTAGCATTACATGCTATAGAACCACAAGGTGGGAGTCCGCGACACGGTGTATGTTTGTTGTTTCATTATGGAGGAAGGAAACAGACTGCCGCTGTACATAAACGTACATTATTCGCGAACATTAACGTGACGTGAACAAAAACTGGCAACGCGAACGGCGCAGCGTAAGTCATTGCAAATATTTTTCGCAAGTAAGTTTTGCTTTTATTTTGGGACTCGAGTCTTATTAGCCTTCCTCGAGTCGAGTCGAGTCATTCTGATGAGGGACTCGAGTCGAGTCGAGTCATTTGCTCGCAGTGACTCGAGTCGAGTCGAGTCATTTACCCGTCGGGACTCGAGTCGAGTCGAGTCGCCAAAAAATGTGACTCGAGTCGGACTCGAGTCGAGTCATTGACTCGAGTCATTACAACTCTGGCGTTAATTGACCCACACACACCACGAGTCATCGCGCCACTCTGAACCAGTAAAGTTCCTAGTTACGAACAACGCTATGACCTACTCGTTGAGCCAGTCACCCGACTGTGACACAGCGAAAAAAAAAATGTTTGAGAAAAATTATTTTCACTTTCGTCATGTTCATAAAGTAGGCCCCAAAACGGTCATGTTGAACTGAGCGATTTCCTTCAAACGACTCTGAGTAAAGATGAAAGCTTTGATGATTCTTTAAAGGAATCAAAACGAAACGTCAAAAAACCGTTTCCAAAAAAAAAAAAAAAAATTAGGCGGGAATCATTGGGGTGACATTGAAGGTGATAGTATAAACGGTAAGTGCATCGATCACGTGTTGGCATGCATAATTCACTACACGATAGAACGAAGCAAAACAGCTTCTTTTCTAGAATTAGTCTTTCAATAATAGACTAATATACACATTCGGTATAGAACAAGTGCTTGAATGACTTTAAAAGGGATCTCTCTATTATCACCATTTTGCACACCTTTTTTCAAGAAATAGAAGAGGTACACAGACCATCGTTCGCAATCTTCTCACCCCCCCCCCCGTCCCAGCTCCCCCCCCCCCCCGGCGCTGTACGAATAACTCTCTATTTCTGTATGTGGTTTGACACATCCAAACATTGAGATTTGAGATTGATAAACACACACACACACCCACCCAGACTTACATTACATACCTAGTGTGGACATTGCTTTGTTTTCGTGTAGTTAAGAAAACTCGGTACAAAAAATAACTTTACTTAAACTGTGAAAACTCTTTTAACCCAATTTTTTTTCTATGATTCCCTATAGTGTTTCTCTTCATTCTGCTACTGATAAACCTAACCCAAAAATGCCTCTAAACCTGTTTTCCAGAAAGGGCAAAACCTTATGTGGACACGGCTTAGTCCACATAAGGTTAACACAACCTGCATTATGTGGACCTCTTTTGTTCACAAGTCCACATAGGGTATGTAACACAAACTCATACATACATGCACACCGACTTGTCACCGACTAACTGCGATCGCTGGTTAGACAAGTGACGTGCACCGGCCGTGATTCGTTCAATGTACAGTTGGCACTTCAGTCTATTAAATTGTGTTGATACTTCGGGACTATGAGGAATTAATTACTCAAGCCAGCGGAGAAACTTGGGTTTAACTTGGTAGGGGGGGAGGGCAACTAGGGTTGCGGTTTTTTTTTAAGGATGCACTAATTGCAAAAAAAACGTATTATTACAACATTGAATGATTTAATTCAGGATTTCAAATTTGGAGGGGTGCGGGGGTGGGGCCGTCTTCCACTGGGGGTGGGGGTACATGTGCCCCATGTCCCCCGTAGTTATGCCCCTGGGGTAGGCTTTGCTCCTTAATCGGGACTTTAAGGAAATACAATAAAGTTAAATTTGGTTTTCGTAGTAAACAATAAAGTTAAAGTCGCTATGTCAGTGCTTCAGAGATTATTATAAGTCGTGGTAGATAGCAATACAGTATGGCAAATTCTGGTGTTATTTGTTTGTCCGGATATCACCAGGGCTAGTTCAGGGTGAATCGTACAAACTAGCAAATGCAGGAAATCTGGTCCTTCCATACAAGCCTTTCTCGTTGACATGGGGGAGGGGCTATTTTAATTCCCTTTACATGCTATTTTAGAACTGTGTCATTACTGTAGGTAGTAAACGTTTGTTTTTTAGGTCCATCCTCACTACATTTCTGAAAATTATTATACGAACTTGGAGATATTCATGTGTAAAAACATGTTCCACATTTAGAAGTACACGATTATACCCCTCCTCCCAGTGGAAGATGCCCCCCCCCCCCCGCTCCATTTTGAAAACCTGAATTGAAATATTCACTGTTGTAATAATACTTTTATTCTGCATTTAGTGCAGCCTTTGAAAAAAAAACGTGCCGGGTGCCCTACACCAAGTTAAAAACCAAGCTTCTCCGCTGGCTTGAGTAGGATTTAATTTCTCATAATAATTTCTTACTAATACACCGAAGTGCAAACTGTATTTTGAATGAATCACGGCCGGTGTACGTCACTTGTCTATGCACCAATCACAGTTTGTCGGTGACAAGTCGGTGACCACAAATCGATGACCACAAGTGAGTGGTCTGTGACTGACAGGTTGTGCGTGTCAATCACAAATCTCATCTTTGGATGTGTCACATACATCCATACAATATCCACCAATAAGAAGCGGCTGTTTCAACGTCGGTGACTAGTTTGTTTGGTGACTATATGTAGCCTCAACGACATTAACATTGCTTTCATATCATTAATATGAAGCGAGTCGGTGATGTGTGATTGACAGCGCACAGGAGCCATGCAATCACAAACCAGGTCCCAGTTTTTAGTCACTGCTCAGGAAATCGATGGTACTATTTAAGCCATTTCGGGCCTTCTCACCCCTCACATCAACCACAACTCATCAACACCTTCGGACGACAACCAGAGAGAGAACTGACTGCAAGAACAAGATTTTGCTGGGTGAGTGTTTGAAACAATCAATTTTCTTCTGAGGAAATTTGTTGTCTTTTGTACAATGTGTTTGAATCAATGCAGGATTCTGATTTTGTTGAATCGATGCTGATTCAATGATTCTCCAACAGTGAGCGCGGTGGTAGGCTTGATAGCTCCCAATCTTTGGAGTTGAAAAACATTAGCTCGACAATTTACATGCATTTATCAAAGGTCGTCTGAACAAATTAATTTCAAACACTTTTGTAAATTTCAAGCTATTTTATTCAGCTCTTAATGCAAACAGTTGGTGCGGATGCAGACCACGGTTTTGTGAGGTCAAATTTTAAGGCAACAACATTGAGGAATTCCTGTCTGTCGATATTTCCGCTACAACTTCCATTGTACACTCTCAAAAATAAATTGTCCAAATACTGACTGGTTTCTTTACTTCTTGAAAAAAAAATCATTTGATACATGTCGATAACGATAATACAATATAAAGTGACATGTATGGACTTTTTTTTATTTTTTTTTTTAAACATCAGGTTCCCTGCTGTGATTCAGATTTATTGTTCATTCAAAATAATTATATCTTAGAGGAACTTCAAATCGGTGATTCAAATTTCGGGTATAAAAAAAGGCTCGCAAAACCTGGAGTCTTTACAACTTGGCCCATATTTTTGGCATGATCAAGCAAACACTTATTTTTTGCCTCTTTTTTACCTATTGACTTCATCGTTTCAATTTTCAAACATGAAATCCAATTTCCGGATATCACTCAAACTCAATCAGAATGAAAAGTTATGTGGAAGTTCGTCACGGAAGAATGTACACAGGTATCCGGACATCTCAAACATGCCGGTCTTATTTGTGTTATTATTTGTGGATATTCTCAATGCCTTTGAACTTTGTTGTTCAACTGGCATTTTGCTATAGTTCACAGTGCGCCATTCCGGTTTCATCAAGTTACTTTTAAGCATTACAGGATAAAAGTGTCACTGGTCAGAATAGACTACAGGGCGCAAATACAAACGCACTGGATCATGATGATGCACAAAATTTTATACAAGTTCAATAGCTGGATGCATTTTGTAGAATTCATGGATAGATTTGATTTTTGGAGAACGCATTTGAGATAAATAGTCAACCCAAATTACATTTTCACTGTACAGACATTTTTTTGGCCGTATTGTACTTGTGGAATTCAGCTATGCCTCCGCACCAGACTCCAAGTTATCGCCTAGAGGGTTTTTATTTTTAATGACTCATATTTTTTGTTGTTATTTTTTCAGCCAGCAATCCGCTCAAGTGTTGAGGAGTGCTTCTGCGATAGAATTCAAGAACTGTGCTTAGGTGAGTGTCTGTTATTTGATATTTTCTACATTCAACCATCAGAATAGAGCAGTGATTTGGTAGGAGGCTGTTCCTTTTTTCTATGCATTTAATCTTTTTAGTCAACATTAGAAACCAGAAAACGTCATTCAATTATTACCTCTACGAAAAATATCATCCTGGCCATGATGATTAGGCTTCTCAATTATCCCTTCTAAAAAATATCCTCCAAGCCATCGTCCCCTCAATTATCCCTTCTAAAAATATCCTCCTACCCATGATGGTTAGTCTCCTCAATGATCACATCTAAAAAATATCTTCCAAGCCGTGATGCTTTGTGCGTTTAATAATCTCTTCTAAAAAACTCCTCCCATTCATGATGGTTAGTTTCCTCAATTATCCCTTCTAAAACTATTTCCTCCAAGCCATGATGGTTAGTCTCCTCAATTATCTCTTCTAAAACAATATCCTCCGACCCATGATGTTTAGTCTCCTAAATTTTACCTTCTAAAATATCCTCCTAGCCGTGATGATTAGTCTCCTCAATTATCCCTTCTAAAATATATCATCCAAGCCGTGATGGATTGTGTGTTCAATAATCTCTTCTAAAAAAAATATCCTCCAAGTCAAGATGATTAATTTTCTCAATTATCTCTTCTAAAACATATCCTCCAAGCCATGATGGTTTTTATTTTAATAATCCCCTCTAAAATATCCTCCTAGCAATGATGGTTAGTCTCCTCAATTATCCCTTCTCAAAAACATATCTCCCAAGCCGTGATGGATAGTGTGTTCAATAATCTCTTCTAAAAAATATCCTTCAAGGCAAGATGACTAATTTCCTCAATTATCTCTTCTACAACATATCCTCCAAGCCATGATGGTTTTTATTTTCATAATCCCCTCTAAAAAAAATCCTCCTAGCCATGATGGTTTGTCTCCTCAATTATCCCTTCTAATAATATCCTCCAAGCAGTGATTATTAGTCTCCTCAATTATCCCTACAAAAAATATCATCCAAGCCATTATGGTTTTCATTCAATAATCTCTTCTAAAAAAATCCTCCTAGCCGTGATGATAAGTCTCCTCATTTAACACTTCTAAAAATATCCTCCTAGCCATGATGGTTTGGCTCCTCAATTATCCCTTTTAAAACAATTTCCTCCTTGCCATGATGGTTAATCTCCTCAATTATCCCTTTACAAAATCCTCCAAGCCATGAAGGTTAGTGTCTTTAATTATCCCTTAAAAAAACCTCCTTGCCGTGTTGATTAGTCTCCTCAATTATCCATTCTAAAAATATCCTCCTTGCCATGATTGTTAGTCTCTTCAATTATCTCTTCTAAAAATATCTTCAAAGCCATGATGGTTTTCATTTCAATAATCCCTTCTTAAAAATACCTCCTTGTCATGAGTGTTAGTCTCCTCAATTATCCCAAATTTCCTCTAAGCCATGATGGTTAGTCTCCTCAATTATCCCTTCTAAAAAAATATCCTCCAAGCCATAATGGTTTTTATTTCAATAATCCATTCTAAAAAATACCTCCTTGTCATGAGTGTGAGTCTCTGCAATTATCCCTTCTAGAAAATATCCTCCAAGCCATGATGGTTAGTCGCTTCAATAATCTCGTCTGAAAAATATCCTCCAAGCGATGATGGTTTTCATTTCAATAATCCCATCTAAAAATATCCTCCTAACCGTGATGATAAGTTACCTCAATTATCCCTTAAAAACCTCCTAGCCGTGGTGATTAGCCTCCTCAATTAACTCTTATAAAAACAAATATCCTCCGAGCAATGATGGTTAGTCTCCTCAATGATCACATCCAAAAATTATCTTCCAAGCCGTGATGGTTTGTCTGTTCAATAATCTCGTCTAAAAAATATCCTCCAAGCCATGATGGTTTTTATTTCAATACGCCCTTCTAAAAAAAATAACCTCCTAGCCGTGATGATTAGTCTCCTAGATTATCCCTTTTCAATAATCTCTTCTAAAAAAAATATCCTCCAAGTCCAGATGATTAGCTTCCTCAATTATCTCTTCTAAAACATATCCTCCAAGCCATTATGGTTTTTATTTTTATAATCCCCTCTAAAAAAATTCCTCCTAGCCATGATGGTTTGTCTCTTAAATTATCACTTCTCAACATATCCTCCAAGCCGTGATGATTAGTCTCCTCAATTATCCCTACAATAAATATCCTCCGATCCATGATGGTTTTCATTCAATAATCCCTTCTAAAAATATCCTCCTAACCGTGTTGATAAGTCTCCTCAATTATCCCTTTTAAAAAATATATCCTTCAAGCCCTTAGGATTAGTCTCCTTAATTATCCCTTCTAAAAATATCCTCCTAGCCTGGATTGTTTGTCTCCTCAATTATCCTTTCTAAAAAAAATAGCCTCCTAGCCGTGATGATAAGTCTCCTCAATTATCCCTTCCAAAAAATATCCTCCTAGCCATGATGGTTAGTCTCCTCAAGTATCCCTTCTAAAAAAATATTCTCCAAGCAATGTTAGTTCGTCTCCTCCATTATCCCTTCAAAAATGTCTTCCTAGCCGTGATGATTATTCTCCTCAATGATTCCTTCCTTCTAAAATATATCATCAAATCCATGATGGTTTTCATTTCAATAATCCCTTCTAAATATTTCCTCCTAGCCGTGATTTTTAGACTCCTCAATTATACCTTTAAACAGATATCCTCCTGGCCATGATGGTTAGTCTCCTAAATTATCACTTCTACAAAATATCCTCCTAGCCATGATGGTTAGTCTCCTCAATGATCACATCTAGAAAATATTTTCCAAGCCTTGATGGTTTGTCTGTACAATAATCTCGCCTACAAAATGTCCTCTAACCATGATGGTTTATATTTTAATAAACCCCTCTAAAAAAATCCTCCTAGCAATGATGGTTTGTCTCCTAAATGATCCCTTTTAAAACAATATCCTACTGGCCATGATGGTTAGTCTCCTCAATTATCCCTTCTAAAAATATCCTCTAAGTCATGATGATTAGTCTCTTCAATTACCTCTTCAAAAAATATCTTCCAAGCCGTGATGGATTGTGTGTTCAATCAGTTCTTCTACAAAAATATCCTCCAAGCCATGATGGTTTTTAATGTAATAATCCCCTCTAAAAAAATCCTCCTAGCAATGATGGTTTGTCTCCTCAATGATCCCTTTTAAAACAATATCCTACTGGCCATGATGGTAAGTCTCCTCAATTATCCCTTCTAAAAATATCCTCTTAGCCATGATGATTAGTCTCTTCAATTACCTCTTCAAAAAAATATCCTCCGAACCATGACGGTTTTCATTCAATAATCCCTTCTAAAAAAATCCTCCTAGCCATGATGGTTAGTCTCCTAATATATCCCTTCTAAAAAAATATCCTCCAAGCCATGATGGTTTTCATTCAATAATCCCTTCTAAAAATGTCCTAACCGTGATGATAAGTCTCCTCAATTATCCCTTTCTCAAATATCCTCCTAGCCATGATGGTTAGTCTCCTCAATTGTCCTTTCTAAAAAAAAAAATAGCCTCCTAGCCGTGATGATTAGTCTCCTCGATAATCCATTTTTAAAATATCCTCCTGGACATGATGGTTAGACTCCTCAATTATCCCTTCTCAAAAATACCTCCTTGTCATGAGTATTTGTCTCCTCAATTATTCCTTCTAAAAATATCCTCCAAGACGTGATGGTTAGTCTCCTTAATTGTCCCTTTTGAAAATATCCTCCTGGCCATGATGATTAGTCGCCTCAATTATCCCTTCTAAAACAAAATGCTCTCTGGTGAATATTTTGAATGCTTTTTGTTGTGCAGTTGGCAAAATTTTCCAAATGGTAAAGAAGTTCCGAGACACATTCGGCGGTTGACACTTGACAAAAATATGGTATATCTGGGAACAAAATTACAACATTACAAAAAGTGGGAATGCCACTATTCCTGTGTAAAGTTATTATTCGAAGTAAATTTGGCCGTGAATCGTTTGAAATAACCGATGACGTCATGATGCCGTCACAACTTTTTATCTTCGTGTTTTGACCAGGGTTCAAGTTCATCCTTTTTCCTCGATCCGTTGCGAAGGAATTAGGTTTGTTTTTAATTTAAGGTTAATTGTTTGCATAAATCTTTAATTTAACCGGTATAACTCCGGAAGGAACGGTCAGACGACTTTGTTTCCAAAATCAGATATGTTTATCAAGGTATCATCTATCAGATTACAAAGTGTAAACATGATTGTTCTTTTTGTCACTTAGCTTTTGGCATTGAAATAGTTTGTAATTTGATACCTGATGACGTCGTCATGACCTCAGAGTAATAGACTCACTTCGGAATCAGGGTTGGTGTTTGTTCAAGGTTTCCAGTTTATACCATGTACCGTCGAGAAGAAAAGTCGTACAGAATTATTGCCTGGAAAAAAAAAGAATGAAGAAAAAAAAGGAAAGAAAGGGATAAAATAATTCTTGGCATTTCAAAACCGTGATCGGGTCGTACACAATCACACAAATATATCAGGGTTTTGTTGTTTGAAATAAGGAATTCCTGTCTGACAACATTTCTGCTACTACTTCCGTTTGTACTTTCAAAACGAAATTGTCGAAATAATAACTGTTTTCTTTACTTCTTCGCAAACTCATTTGGATTCTTGTCGCTATGGATAGCAAACTAAATCCTTCGCATATGTTATTGTACAAAACACGGTTGTTCAGGTTCGACTGTACTGGTTTTAATCACATTTTTGTCAAGGGTACATTACATCAGGCTCCCTGCTGTGATTGTTACTTTATCATTTTAATTGTCAAACATGAAATGTTGGTGCGATGTACTCACACTTTTTTTCCGGCAATGAGAGTCTTTTGGACATTTTTTTGACATGAGATCGATTAATTAAAGCAGAATATGTATGCTCGTTGTGACTCCTGCAACTTCAAATTCGAGCAATGCTGAACAATTAAGAGGAACATGGGATCTTTTGCCCTCGGTGTGTTTTTTTTTCCTTAAAAGCAACAAAATTGATCAAAAGGGTGTATATCTAGTAACCTGTTGCAATTTCAGCGCATTCTATACTTTTGAGAAAGGAGAAAACGTAGTTTCGAAGGTTAGCGGTAACACCATGTGAATAATATCTCTTTTGAGTTGTGTGGTTCTGAGAAGAACCAGTTGTTTGAACTTGACGTGTCGACAGTGTGCTTTGTTCGTCATTAGGAGACTTTTATGTGACGTGTTTCTTTATGTGACATAATTATGGCCCACGATGGGACTACGAGAAGTCATCCATCATCGAACATTCCCACAGCGAAGATCACACCATCAACTGGCAACAAGCACAGCTCATCACCAGCAACCAACAGTGGCACCCTCGGCGAGTCCGGGAGGCCATGGACATCTACAAACACAACACAGATCCACAAGACATAGGGTACCACCTCCATGATGGCGACCACTCCTTCATCGTACGTCCAATTGGTCTTTTATACCCACGGGCCTAACCAATCTCCATAGCTAGATCCCCCGCATTAGTTCTGCCTATGAGTCCCCTAAACCCTTGGCACTCGTTATGCACCCCTTGATGTTCATCCTAGCTGTACCACCATCATTCTGACATGCTTCAGTGAGTACACACAGTCCACTTCAGCAACCTACCTGGCAACTTTTAGCATCCTCTTCCAGAATCTTCCGCCTTAACGGTCCACTGAACTACCCCCCCCCCCCCCGGGTGCTACTTAAACACCTACGCCAGCAAGAGTAAGGCAGTCTACTGATGACCGGCGAACGGAGCACACTGTTCGGAAAGTCGAGTTAAAACAACTGATTCTTCTCAGAACCACACAATTCAAAATTTTTCACATGGTGTTACCGCAAACCTTATATTCTTTTTTCATGTCCACCATGCAAACATACAAGTCTCATTTAAAGGTAAACGTATGCACAACTGGATGTCGTTGCTTACACACGCAAAAGAGTGTGCCCGCCGGCACACTATTTTGAAAACAGCAAAGCCTTCATTTTACTTATTTTATTTGACGCTTAATCAGGCGGAATAATTTTACAGGTTGTTTGAAACCAGTTATATTGTGAAGTACACTTTCTTTACATTTGCAAAGGATCTTAACTAATTTTAACTTGTTTTTGTATAGATGTTTCTCCAAAAGTCAGGGCCGTTGATGAACGAAATCCTACCGGAATAAATAATCAATCCAAATCACATTTCACCCGACAGAGATTTTTTGCGGCGTTTTACTGATGCAATTCAGCTATGCCTCTCCCACCACCCCCGAAGTTATCTCCCATATGTTACTTTCAATGACTCGTTTTTGTTGGTATTATTTTCAGCCAGCAATCTGCTCGAGTGCTGGGGATTCCTTTCGTGAGAGAATTCAAGAACGTTACATTCGGGTGAGTATCTGCTATTTGACATAGCCTCACACAGCTGTCAGAATTGAGCGTTTATTTAATGGCAGACTTTATCTTTTGGTGTGCATCGATAAACGTTGTTGTCAAAACTGTAACAGAAAACGTCCTTGAAGGAAATGTATCATTAATATAGATTTTCCAATCGAATTTGTCCAATGTGCATTCAAATTCAATTTCCTTTATTCAAAGTAAGGATGCATACCCCTTGCTATACAAAATAGATTTGTTTCTCTTACGAATTGTTGATGTGTATATGTGTTTTGTTTATTAAGGTAAAAACAACTTCTTTGATCCGATTTTGGGCGTCTGCATGCCAAGGAATTTTCATTTTTGCGCACAATTGAACCCGCCTTGCGAGAAGCGAATTATTGTCTGACAGCCAATAATTTAAAGTTTGTGAAGAAATAATGCAGTAACTAAACTTTGGTGGATTTTTTCCGTTCCATTACTCATTAAAAAGTAAATATATTTTATATTTTTAGAATATAGCAATTGAACTCAAATTGTGGAGGTGGAACTCGAAAATAGTACGGGAACTGCATCTTTAAAGCAATGTTGATAATACAGACACTCAAACCGTTGCCAGACATGCCATTTTTTGTATAGCAACACCATCAATTTAGATTTTGCGTCTTTGTTCTCAGACAACCAAATTCCTCGTCTAATTCACCAGGGTGCCTCGAACTAATGGCGAAACACGCTAAGTTTAATTGTCATTTTGTTTTATCTACCCACAGTTAGTTTTGCAAAAGTAAAAAATATAATATATATAAAATATATAATGAAAATAAGTATTGATTGCATCAATTGCTAGTTATTGTTTAAGCGGATTAGTTAGCATGTATATAATATTATATTCTTAATCATGTTCTCATTTTTTACAAAATTGTTACCGCAATTACCGTTCTAATTCGTTGTTGTTCGTTGATCACGTTGTAATTCGTTTGTGATTGTTTATAACGTCAGTGAATCATAATATAGATTTCACATTCAATTTCGCAACTTACTCATGAAGTCGCAATGTTTACTCATCAAATGGTCGCAGTTAGAGCGTTGGATTTTTTGGATATTTACAAAAGCAAAAGGCGTGTAGACAGCATTTTTCGTGCAAAAAAAATAATCATTCCATTTTTTATTGGAGTTTTCACTGAGGAGGCGTATTAGTTATAGAGGAAGTATTCATTTTCAGAGAAAAGGCAGTAAAATCAGGGGTCAACTTAATTTGGCATTAGCGATTCGCTAAACGTCAATCGCATTGGCGTTAAGAAAGGAAATTTAATAATTCGCTCTTTTTATTTCCACAGAGTGATCACAACAATAAACAAACTGCTCACTTCGGTTCACATATACAAATATGTCTTTTGAGTGCTCAGAATGTATTTTCTTCTATCACTTTGACACTTTACATTTTTAAACTTCTATTTTGAAATTTGTTAGGCATTCAATATTTTCTTCGAAATGGCTGAAAATTCCTTTATCAAACTTTTTCAAAAGCCATGTCATTAATTGTAAACTGTTTTGCAACACTATAACACAACATCTTAAGCATCTTATGTCATTGAACATGTGTTACTTTTATAAACGTACGCATCAAATTGAATTCTCGAGCGGGACTGAATTCCAAAGCGCAAGAAATTCAAGGCACAAGTCACGTTTTGATGCCTACTTTTTTGCTCGTGAATGAAAATACTCTGAAAAATTGTGAACTTTCGCTAAATTCAACCGGTATTCAAAACGCTTGCCAATATTTTTATGCGGTTTTGAATGAAAACAACTGCAATATTGAATGAGCAAGTGACATTTGAAATTTGAATAACTTACTACTGCGTCATAAGTGCAGGCGATTTGAATAAACGTTTTACTAAAAGCGTTGGAAAAAAGTGAATGCTGATTTCAAGCAATATTAAAAGAGCAAGGTGTGACATTTGAAATTTGAATGACTTACCACTGCGTCGTAAGTAGATGCAGGCGATTGGAATAAACGTTTCAATAGAAATATTAAACTAATTTCAAGCATCATTTAATTTCGTGAGAAATCCAACAATGTGCCATCAAAATAATTTGTGCCATCAAAATTAAATGAGAAAAAAAACTCACGAGTTTATCTAAATTGAATGAAAAAATAATATTTCTTACTAAAGTATAAAAGGTAATCAGTCTTCCTTCGTATGTTTTTCAGCCTTCACTGAACTCCTTGTGATCTCTTCTTGGACCTGATCTTCAAGAACGAACATCGAGGTGGGTGTGGTGAGGTTTAATTATTCTATCAGGACCGGGGAAGGGCAGAAATTTGCTCCGCCTCCCCCCCCCTCCCAAAAAACAAACCAACTCCAGTGCACTTTACCCTATCCGCATGCAATTTAGTGACTTTTATTAAACAATTCAATGGGTTGCCATGCCAACCAATTTTAAAAATTAAGCTTTTCATCAATGTTAGTTCCAGCCACCTGATACGCCACTGTTATCACAAAGAACACATTCTGAAAAGTGATTTCTTCAGTCTTGTGTTTTTTTCTTCAAATCCGTTGGCGGATTGTCATGAGTTTTTAGACTATATTTCTGCAGTTTATCCGACATTAATATTTTTCTCGGAAAAAAAGGGTTGCAACCTGACGCTACTTCCGCGATTGTGTACAAAGTTTATGGATGATCAAGAAAATGTTCTAAGTATTTCCTAACAAAAAATGGAAATGTTTCTCAGTCCCAGATTCATGTCTTATCATCATTTTTGCAATGAATGACCTTCATTGAGATGATATAATGAAGAAAAAAGTGGCGTCAGGTTGCAACATTTTTTCCTTTTTTCT
Organism: Patiria miniata; assembly: GCF_015706575.1. Classification (NCBI taxonomy): domain Eukaryota; kingdom Metazoa; phylum Echinodermata; class Asteroidea; order Valvatida; family Asterinidae; genus Patiria; species Patiria miniata. The sequence continues at coordinate 11,066,230 of NW_024037048.1, read as the reverse complement.
CTACTCGATCGGCGCGATTTTTTTGACTATTTTATTTAAAATAAATCTCACCTGATGTGTTTCAGTTTAATCATTTTTATTCTGAACAGAATGAAGATCGTATTGGCAACCGTTCTTTCAATCGCCCTCCTTCTGGGTAACTCCGTCAACCTCCGAGCTTCCGTTACTGGGCCGGTTCCCTCGGACGGTGATGGTCATGCGTCTCAGGCGTATCCGATGTGCTGCCAGGGGCCGGCTGCAATTCCCGGCATACCAGGTCTGCCGGGTTCCTTAGGTCAGCCTGGGTCAAAGGGCGAGACAGGTCAAAAGGGTGATATTGGACGGATTGGACCTATGGGTGAGCGTGGAGCAGCTGGACCTAAAGGGGACGAAGGCATCGGCCAGCCCGGAAAAATAGGTCAAGAAGGAGTCCCAGGTGTTGTGGGGCCAACGGGTGAAACTGGTGTCAAAGGTCAAAAGGGTGAGCAAGGGGAGACACCAGACGACTCCAACCAGCGGGTAGCATTCACTGTGGTGAGGTCGACCGACTCGGATGCCTCTACGAGTACCACCACCCGTTTGCCCTTCCAGGAGACCGAGACGCTTCTGCCGGGTACCAGCTTTGATCTCGAGACCGGCACGTTCACGTGTGGTGTGCCGGGCACCTACGTGTTCATGTTTTCGGTGTGCAAATATCGTTCCATCAGCAGCCTGGCCGTTCATCTCCGGAAGAACGGCGACGTGGTTGTCTCTGGCTATAGCGGTGATTCAAGTCACTGGGAGCAGGTGTCTGGGAGCGCGTTGGTGGTTCTGCAGCGTGGAGATACGATGTATCTTAGCATGGCCGGTAGGGCGCATAGTAATTCCGATCACTGGACCTCATTCAGTGGCTTCCTTCTTTACCCCGAATAAACAAAAACAAATCCAATACATGAAAATACATGAGCATCGTATTGCTGAATTTTTTAATCGCTTTCCAGTATTGCCGAAACAATAACTAATGAATTAAAAGCAATAATTTTCCATGCCACAAAAAATAATACAATATTATGAACCTTTTTGGCATTGCGCATGCGCATATCTGTATACAATAGATAAACAGGTCTTTTGAGTGCATGTATTTAAGTTTATGTACGAGTATTGCATGAAATAATAGTGAAATATACGCTTAAAGTTTGTTGAAAATGATAATGTGTTGTATCTGCGCTGTAGAGTGATGCATTTTCAATGGAATGTTTTTCTTTAGGGTAAGGCCAAGTCGATTTTAATCATGCGCGTCGATCTTTTTTTTTCAAAAGTGTTCCGCAGTAGCTCCAACAGCGCCTTCTATTTCCGCACCTCCTCATTTTTTTTTACCAAAGAGCACCAAGGAATGGGAAATTGCACCAATAGTCAGGTAGCTTATGGTTGGAATCGTGACCGACTGGTCCAAAGCACCAAATTTGGCATGCACATTCTATGAGCCTAAGAAAGATATTCTAGAAGGGGTGACACCTAAAAATAGTTTGGGAAGGGTACCTAATTTGCATAATTTAAAAATGGCTGCCACGCGCTATATCTCAACATATATTTCTGTATGTTTGTATATATTGTAAGCAAAACACAATTTAAAATCTGTACTTTGGAGGTTCTCTTTACTCATCTTGCACTTAACAACATTTTCTTGACGTGTGACATCACTTGATAATCATTGCAAGTCAAAAACCCAAAATGGCCACCACAATAAAACATGAAGTATAGTGGTTCGAAATATGGCCGAAATTATACAACTCTTCATTTTTTGTTCATAAACATACTGGGAAGTAGTGGTGATCTGTTAGACGTTCCCCCATGTGGAAATAATCACTGCAATGATGATCATTCGAGATTTTGGCAGCTTCCAACACACTTGCAAAGTGCTGTGCAAGAAAGTCCAGCTTTAAGGCATCTGCAGGGTCTTCTTGAGCAACGAGGCTCGGTTTAGCATCCGCATTTAAACAGCTCTCTGCAGATACTGGCAGCCTCTGGAAGAAGTGACCATACCGGCTTCCATACGGATGCAACCTTTGCCCAGCCATATCCTTCAGGCGGTGGAGCACGCTGTTCAGACTTCAGGATTGTTGTCTAGATGCTTGCCTGATACAGGGCCCGGTTGGAATGCTGCAGAAGTGCTGCCTATATATCAGGGGGAAAGGGAGAAATGTATTGAACTGGTTTTATTTTAAAGAGAAGAGCAATGCTAAAATCATCACTATTTAATATCAATAATTAGAATTAAACAAACCTGTGTTGGAGGGATCTTTTCCATGGTGCGATTTGCCTTTGAGAATAGTTCCTCTCTTAGTTCGTTCACTGTATGAAGCGGACTTGTTTTATCATACAAAACGCAAGTGAACCTTTCAAGGAGCTGAAATGCAGGACTGGTAATCGTCAGAGCCTCAAACGGATGCTGCGACATTGAGTTGAATGCTTCAGTGACACCAGGAAACGAATTCCATGCCTCCCATGCTGACTTCTTTCCTCTTCCAAGAAACTGGGAAGTAGTATCAGACCCAGTGAATGCATGGAATGGTGGGAGAGCCCTGCATTTTGGTTCCTTGAGCTTGTTGCAGACTGCATTGATGCTAAAGTACTGGATATGTTTCCCCATGCCAAATTCAACCCATATGTCGGTTCCAGGGTGAGAAGTGAGGAGGTCAAAGAACACTCCAACAAGGATGATAATGAGATCTGTGTCTACAGCACGGACAAGCACTGTTTTGGATCCATTTATCAAGGCATCTTGGATGTGGATACACATTCTTGAGTCTGCCTCTTCATGGTCGCAAGGTGGCATTGGTTTGCTGGAATTTCTTGAAACTACAGACTGACCTGCAATGAAAAAAAGTGTTTACTGTATTGAACTCATCCACATTTGTTAAAAATGTTCAATATGGAGATATTTCCAATGTAAAAGATATTTAAGATAACTGTTACAAAGAATTCTTCTAATTAGACCTACCTGAGGTAATGTGGACTTCTTTTCCAGCAGAATACTCACAGGTAGAGACCTTCTCTGTTAGTAGTTGAAATAGCTCTTGTTTGTTTGTTGGATCCTGTAGAAAGTTTGCAAAGTTTGTTGGAAGCTTAGTGCTCCCTCCAACCTTTTTCCTTAGACCTTTTCCTCTCTTCTCCCTCGTGGATTGCTTCAGACTATCTGTCTTGTATGTATCCCATACTACATCTACTCGGTCGCTGTTTCTCAACTGTTGCTGGATCCATGGGAGAAATACATTGTCACCGTATTCATTGAATGTACTGGCTTGATTAGCAGGCAGTGCGTGAACGATAGCAGCACCATCACAAACCTTGGCATGGTAGTACGATGGGGGTTCTGGCTGATCTGTGGTCAGCATTTCTGTCAGATCAGATTTCTTCGTGGGCAGGCGGAGCTCTCCAAATACTGAGAGTGAGGGTGGCCATGGATGATTTTCATTGGCGAAGAATTCTTCTAACTCTCCCTGACGGTACTGACTTGCGATGTACAGTTGACTGAAGAGATTGCAATCAGTTCTGAGACTTGATAGCTGATGTTTAGTACTGGTGGTTGCCTTCGATTTTGGTCGCTTCCAAAGTGCCAAAGTATTTCGTTTGATGGGTTTATGAATACTGGTGCTTCGGTCAAAGATCACATCCTTGACATATTTCTGATACTGGGAAACTCCAATGGCTTCGATTGTACGGACTGTGGTTACCACATCTTCATCAGCACAATTTCGAGTGTCCAAAGCTAGTAGTTCTGAGCAGTCGTCCTTAAAAGGGTTCCCCATTTCTGAGATTGCTTCAGTGAGGCTGTTGACCTGTCTTCTGAAGACCTCTTGAGTATTCATTCCCTGTTCATGCTGCTTGTACATGTTGATGTCTTCTCCTTCCATGAACTCGTCCTCGAACTCTCTCAAGAGTCGCGCCTGCTGTGGTCCAGCGACCTTCCATCTTCTGAAGGCAGCTTGGTTTTCGGTGAGTCCTACCACTCCACCAGATCCCTTTACCTGTTCGTTGTTTTGCTCATGACCCTGGTCAAGGCCCTGGTCAATTCCGGAACTTTGGTCTGACCAGAGACCGAATATTTTTTTTGGGTGGGGGCCTAAGATATTTTTTTTTTTCTTCAAAACAAAACAAAACCACGGTTGCAATAAAGCAGTGCCATCAGAAACAGAATAGCATCCAAACGTAAATAAATAAAGTTTTAAAAGACATACCGGCAACAAACAAAATATTTGCCTACCTACCTACCTGGATAATTTTAGGGCGTACTGTAAACACACACATTTCTTTCTTTGCCTTATGTTCCCTGCATGCCCAGCACAGATGATGTCAATTAAATCAATCCCATGCATGTATCAATTTTTATTTCCTGTCTTGAAAAAAGTCTTGAGTGATTGAATCTGATTTTTCGATAGACTTTAAGCTTGGTATTTGGATTAACAATTGTTTGAAATATTCTAATGCGATTCACAGCAATTAGAGTACACTGGTTTTTATTAAATGATTGCATTATTTAAACGTTATAATATGTGAGAATTATGTAAAAGTAACAATTGACTTGCTATGTAAACAGTATGCATAAAACCTCATTCTGAGGATTACCAAAAGCACCACCATTTTTGATAAATACTCTCTTTTTTCGCTTGGCTTCGTTATGGAAAAACATGATTTTATTAATTGCTTTCAGTTGAAACAGAAACGTGCCTACAGCAATGAAAAAGTGGAGTTGGCCGTTGTTTTTAAAGCCAGTAAAAGTGCGACAAGTGTTTCTTGATTAAAAGACTCCAAATTATTTGAAGACTTTTATTGTTCTTAATCAGTATTACTTGATTGCATTCAAGAAACTCACTTTGAAAACATCATTGCAAGTGCGAGCTTGTTAGATGGTAAAGAAACAATCTTAACGAAATCAATTAAAACAAAGCACACATTTCATTCAAGTGAGGAGGGTCTTTCAACTGGTTGAAATTGTCCTTTGTCCCTAAGCTGCCATCAGATGGGATCACTTTATGGTATTTCAAGTGAATTTCTTTGTAATGACTTTTATTTGGATACCATATTTGGTCAGGTGATGCAATTAAGTCCCCTGCTGACAGCATATCCTTCGATAATGTCTCCAGCCAGCACATGTACATGTGAGCTGAACAAGTACGCTTCCTGGGAATAGGTAGACTCCTGCAAGAAATCAAAGAAAAGGTTTTAATGGACCCTTCCTGCATGTCAATCAACAGTGCACATTGACCAATAAGATCACCACTTTGATCAGGTGACCACAGTAGCTCAGTCAGACTGGGTCACAAGAAGCACTGTTAGATTTATTGCTCAGCCCCCCCCCCATTTTTTTGCACCAGTGGTTAACACCCCCCGATCATTTTGTAAAGTGCCCTTTTTACACAAGTGACCTTTTAGTTTTTACACAAGTGTCCTTAGTTTTGTTTAAAAAAAGTTTCTTGTTTCGCCAGCAGCTTTTAAAGAATTTTTAGAATTTCGTGCAAATGTTGGCAATTGTGCCGCCCTGAAAAGCGCCACCTATTGTCCGATAGTGCCTGTGATCGTCGAGTGTGATCAGCGCACCATAGGAAGATGGTGTCTAGCCCCATCCCGCCTCTAGCGCTTTTTGATTTTATGGAGGCCGGATGACCAGTGAAAAAAAACGAACTTGCTTTGCAACTGACATTCCATTGATGGTCAGGTGTTGCAAATAAGTCACCTGCTGAAACTGAGCAATCTCCATAGACATGAAAAGTCATTTTCACAGCTCTAAAATAGCGAGCGTGGAACAAACAACTTGGTTTGACAGTGGCGGATCTAGGTGCCCCCACCCCCGCCCCCCCCCCCCCCCCGCCGCAAACAATGAAAAAATGCAGACCCCTCCCCCAACTTGACATCTTAACCCCCCCCCAAGCCAAAGCTAGATCCGCCTCTGTTTTACTGCACGATTTGGATTTCACGCTATTCTCTGCTATAGTGAGTAGGTTTGCGTTAATTGTAAAGTTGTGCCGTTAGATTTGCCACTCATTATCCTCATGGGAATTGCTAGACTTGACTCAAGTCGGAATTGCTTTAAGATGGTATCAAAAAAATCCCGAAAATCACTTAGTTTACATCTTTCCAAAGAAGCATGGCAAGATACACTTCAGCCCGCGTTCCACTCAGTGCCGTATAACAATGCGTACACCCATTTTGGAATTTGTATTCCTGTGGAGACATTTCTTTGTTCTCGTGTAGTAAAGTCTTCGAGTTTGAAAATTAAGTTTCAAAATGCTCTTATTTTAACCAGAATTAATTTCCTGGGCTGAAATTTAGACTAAATATCCCTTTTCTAAAACTCTTCCATTTGCGACGGATCAACCCACCTTGGTAATTCCTAGTTTTTGAGTAAAATCCATATATCTATTTCGTGAAATTCTTGTGGAGACGTATTCATGTGTGCATGTCTCCATAAGGTAGTAAATTCCAGCGCACACTGTATGTACATTGTTCAACACGCGTATTATACGTACATGTGTGTGCATGTTATGCAGAGCACGTGCATACATGTGGTGCAAAAGTTGGCAATTGCTGCATCACATAAATGAATAACATGTACATGTACATTTTTAGCATGTTGGTCTGGATTTGACGCATGAGGGCGCGTTATGGTACGGTGTGTACAGTGTACAGTGTACATATGCGTATATGCGCACATTTAGATACAGACCGAGCGCAACCCAGACTTCGCCAAGTCTACAGCAGAGATGTGTGATTGACAGTAAGTAATGAAAGCTTTTGCAAAAGTGTAAACAATATCAGTTACAGAGGATTACCTCTGTGCTTACAGGGATAGCGCAGGATTTCTGTGCTAGCGTGCTGTAAGCACAGAATGAGGATCATCAGCACAGAATTGTGTGCTTAAACCATGAAATTGAGTCTATTGAGTTAGTAGTGGCTTTGTGTACTTAAATGACAATGAGCTGAGCCTCCTGGGAATGTTAGAGAAACAATTCACGGATCCGCATCTGTCTGTTAGTCTGAAAGAAAAAACACAAAGATTTTAGGTGGAAAATGGAGTGGTATATTGATGTTTAATATGTCGAGTTCCACTTGGCAATAAAGTGAACTAATTAAGAGTTGTTCAATTTGCATTGAAAGTGACCAATACTCATTATTGAAAATCACCCACTAGAATGTCAATGGTTGGACACAATTAACAGATGTTGAAAGACTGGACTTAAAATCACAAAACCAGGGACTAAGCGTAAAGTGGATACTGAGAAAGCTTTATGTTTATTGTCTCCACGCATGGACAAAAGAGGGCGCTTTATAGTCAAACAAGCACAAGCCGGAATAAGGGACACTTCACTGGTTCATTCATGCTGGCGTTCCGTGTGTATAATGTATGGGTACCAGCATTTACAAGCCACGATGGCACCTTAATGGCCCTTGTTTATAGTTTCCACTCTATGGGGGTGCTTGCATTAGCGCAAGGAGATTCTACCTTCTCTTTGAGAGTAGTGACTCCTCCTTGCTGATCTTCCAAGAAACCTTGTCAGTGGTTTTCCCTGCTTCCTCATCCAGCATCCAGTGTTTGTTCAGCTCCTTAAACCGTCTCACCCCCGGGCGAGGGGGGGGGGGGGGGTTAAAGGTGCCCCCTATCTGGATACAATGCTGCATGGAGCAGTACATGTATTGCGTGTCATGTTTTTTTACGTTGAGACAAACAAATGTGTCGCTGAAATTTGGAACAGCATTGAAACTCTAATATGGCCTGATATGTGTCGAGGTGTTCCCAAGGCGACCGTGCAGCTTTCTAATGTAAGGGGCAACTCACTGATCTCTATATAAAGACTGGATAGCGGATATGCATACAACATTCACACAGTAGACTTTGCATATTGACCAATTCGCCCCCGGTCTCACGAAGATGGCCGCGTATAATACGAACGTTCTACGCGTAAATACGCGCGCGTTGTATCAACAGTTGACGCGCATTTTGATCACGTACACATATTATGACACATGTCCGTAGTGATTATTATTTCAAAACGCCGAAAAAGTGATATTTGCGGCATTTTGTTAACCACGACGTTAGAACAACTGTAGTTAACCTTGGTCAGTGGTGGTGGTCAAAATATAAGTCAAGTGAACCGCGACGTTACAAAAGAAATCATGCTGTCTATAAAAACGTCAACTTGTCCTTTGCAGATCACCAGCCGGTCTCACCAATATGGCGTCAAATTCATTCATTGTGCGGCTCTTTATTAGCTATCCAGTCTTTATATAGAGATCAGTGGGGCAACACCGCACGGGCCACAAAATCCCCCGAAACCGCGTTCGCTGAGGGCCTGATGTGGCGGGAAATTGTTGAGCCGTCGACAATTCAATTTCAACGGGACACACTGAAAATGTAAACACGGCGCGGTGCATGGGTGCTCACGCGATCAATTGACCGCTGAAATATTGAATCTTTCTGGAAGTCAAATTATGCATAATGATGCAGCGTGAACCATGCACAAAAATGTCCATTTACAAGGTTCACGCCGTGTGCGCTTCGTGTATGCTTTGTGCGCGCATCCAGGACAGCTAAATTTGTTCTGATTCGCTGTTTCTACCATGTCAATATTTGCTACATGACTGATGTATTTTAACCAATGATTGAATTTACGAGTTTCCGAATGTCTCAGCGATTCCGTTTTAAAACTGGCCCAAAGCTGGCCCAACGTCGGCGCAGCGTTACAGAAACACCGATATGGCCTGAAATGTGGTGAGTTCAATGCTGTTTTCTAATATGAGGGATATAGCACCGCACGGGCCACAAAATCCCCTCATACCGCGTTTACTGAGGGGTTGATGCGGCGTAAAGTGTGGACCGCTCACCGTGTGTTATTCAATGGGAACGTGGAAACAGCGCGGTGTGGCATTAAGCGGGTGAAACGGCCACAATGCCGATGTTTCTGAACGGCCAATGTATTCAAAGCAATGCAGCGAGAAGCATGCACGAAAAACTTCACTTGCAAGGTTCACGCTCTGTGTGTTTTGTATGCGTAGGAACAGCTAACAATTTGTTCCAATTCACTATCTCTATATGGCATTTGTCTATTTGTGCAGCAAGGTTTCACAAATACTTCCATTGTACAAGTTTCCGATTTGTCAGTGAATTGGTTTTATTGCTGGGCCCACCAATGTGGTGGGCCCAATGTGGCCCGGGGCCAATTTCATAGAGCTGCTTAAGCACAAAATTTGCTTAAGAACAAAAACGTCTTGCTTAATAAAATCAGGTTACCGGCCAAAACTCCATGCGATTGTTATGCTAAGTAAACAACAGCTAAATACCAGTCACAAGCAATGTACATCACATGGAGTTTTGGCCGGTAACTAATTTTACTAAGCAATGTTTTTTCGTGCTTAAGCAAATTTTCTGCTTAAGTAGCTCTATGAAATTTGGCCCCGATGTCGGCGCAGCGGTATAAGAACACTGATATGACCTGATGTTTGGTGCGGTTTATGCCGAGGCGACCTTGCAGTTTTCTAATGTAAGGGGATGCAACCACAAAATCACCTAAAACTGCGTTCGCTGAGGTTATTGCGGATGAGGGTTGATTTGTATTTTTAGTTGAATGGGAAATCGGCGCGGTTACAAAGGCGATCGTGAGCCGCCAGAATGCTGATTTTTTTGCCTTGTGGGAACTGGATCTTCCTTGCAAAGAAGGACCCGTACAAAGTCGCTGATAAAGCACCAAAACGGAGGCACGCCCACCCTCAGTGGAAGCCGCCGCCCCCCCCCCCGCCCCATTTTGAAAACCTGAATTACATTCACTGTTGTAATAATACTTTTATTTTGCATTTAGCGCAGCCTTTGAAAAAAATAACGCAGCTCAGGTGCCCTACCCCACGTTAAACCCCAAGTTTCTCCGCTGGCTTTGAGCACGATTTAATAATTCCTCATATAATCTCGAATATATACACACAATTTAATAGACTGAAGCGCCAACTGTACATCGAATGAATCACGGCCAGTATATACGTCACTTGTCTATCCACCAATCATTGTTTGTCGGTGACAAGTCGGTGACCACAAATCGGTGACCACAAGTGAGAGGTCTGTGACTGACAGGTTGTGTGTGTCAATCATAAATTCCATGTTTGGATGTGTCATCGACATCCATACAATATCCACCAATAAGAAGCGGTCATTTCAATCTCGGTGACTAGTTTTATGGTGACTTTATAGCCTCAACGACATTAACATTGCTTTCGTATTATCAACATGAAGTGAGTCGGTGATGTGTGATTGACAGCGCATAGGGGCCATGAAATCACAAACCAGGTCCGAGTTTTTAGTCACTGCTCAGGAAATTTGTGGCACTATTTAAGACATGTGGGGCCGGCCACCCCTCACAGCAATCAAATCTCATTGCCATCTTCGGACGTCAACCAGAGAGAGAACTGACTGCAAGAACAATATTTTGCTCGGTGAGTGTTCGAAACAATCAATTTTCTTCAGAAGAAATGTGTTGCTTTTTTAGTGCACAATGTGTTTGAGTCAATGCGGGATTCAGATTTTGTTGAATCGATGCTGATTAAATGATTCTCCAACAGTGAGCGCAGTGGTAGGCTTGATAGTTCCCAATCTTTGTGTGCTTGTGAAATGTAGTTGCTTTAGGACTGAACAAAAAAATACAAAGATTTTCATGGACACAATGTTCGATTTCAATTGACTCTGATACTGATACACGTTTGCCAACAGCAAAACCAGCGCGCTAATTTCCGAACCAGAAATTGTGCCTTTTCCCAACGACCGCTTTGGAGTTGAAATACATTAGCTCGATAATTTACATGCAATAATCAAAGCCCGTCTGAACAAGTTAATTTCAAACACTTTTGTAAATTATCGAGGTATTATATTTCAGCTCTTAATGTAAACAGTTGGTGCGATGCAGACCACGGTTTTGTGAGGTCAAATTTCAAGGCAATACAAATGAGGAATTCCTTTCTGGCAATATTTCCGCTACTACTTCCATTGTGCGCTCTCAAAAATAAATTGTCAACCTACTGACTACTTTCTCTAGTTCTTGAAAACAAAAATCGTTTGGTTCTTGTCGGTATGGATAGCACACTATAAAGTCACCTTTATGGACGTTTTTATTGTAAAAAAAACAGCTGTTCAAATATCACTGCAGATTTTTTAGAGTGTAAATCAATCAAATTAGGTTTTGCCTACTGTATACTCAGTGTGTTGCCTCCCGAGTATGTGTTAAGAAAAAAATCACTCGGGTGGGACTCGAACCCACGACCTCCTGCTTTCAAATTCTCCCTATAATAACTTCCGTTTAATGACGTCACGATCCTGAAACGTCCTAAAGTCGTTTGCGGTAGTCCAACGAATATCTACGGGTGCAGACCAGCAAATAAACTGCCATACACGTCAGTGATAAATTACCCTCATTTCTAAAGATCAGGACAAATACTCACAACTTTCAAACGTGTTTAAGACACCCTTTGAAATAAGGCTTATTTCATCATTTTTCATTTTTGCGGTATAATCCGATGACCTTTTGGAGGAAAACAATTCCGTCCAAATATGATGACCCTGTAGTCCTGCAGCCCATCGCCGAAGGCACAATCTGCCACTTCATAAAACAATGAACACTCAGGTTTATTAGGACAAAAGATATTGCTCAAACAGGGGCGGATCCAGGAATTTTTGCGAGGGGAGGGTCAGGCTCCTTAAAAAAGTATGTCCAATTGTTGTGACAGGCGAACATACAGGTAGTTAGTATTACTATAATTGTGATATATTTTGTGTGTGTGTGGGTGGGTGAGCTTGTGTTACATACCCTTTGTGGACTTGTGAACAAAAGAGATCCACATAATGCAGGTTGTGTTAACTTTATGTGGACTAAGCCGTGTCCACATAAGGTTTTGCCCTTTCTGGAAAACAGGTTTAGAAGCATTTTTGGGTGAGGTTTATTTGTAGCAGAATGAAGAGAAACACTATAGGGAATCATAGAAACAAATTGGGTTAAAAGAGTTTTCACCGTTTAAGTAAAGTTATTTTTTGTACCGAATTTTCTTAACAACACGAAAACAAAGCAATGTCCACACAAGGTATGTAACGTAAGTCTGGGTGTTTGTGTGTGTGGTTGTGTGTGTGTGTCACAGCAGGGGCTGGGGGGGGGGGGAGGTGCCCCCTCCCCATCCCACCCGACCCTCTGGATCCGCGACTCTCAATTTATTTTGTCAAATTGGGACCTTAAATGCTTGTAATTTGATGTATGATTTGATGTAAAATATCCACATCTTCACATTTAGGTTCATGTTCATACCAGGTTTCATCCATCTGCAGCTTCTTTTTGCATTTTAAATTGACCTAAATTTGACCTACCGGTACCCCCCCCCCCAAGAAAATGTCAGACGATTTTGTCTTCGAAAATCAGAAATGTTTCTTAAAGTATGGTCAATCAGATTTCAAAGTGTGAACATGATTGTTCATTTTGTTTATGAGGTTTTCCAGTGAAAAGGCTTGTAATTAGATACCTGATGACGTCATTATGACGTTAGAGTATAAAAAGGTACACCTCGGAAACAGTGTTGATGTTCGTTCAAGGTTTGAAGTTTATACCGTGAACTGTACGGTTCAGAAGAAAGGTCGCAGATAATTATTGTCCAAAAATAGAAAGAAAGGAAGAAAGAAATATATTTCTTAACATTTCCAAAGAATGATTTGGTAGTACCCAATCACCCAAATATATCAGGGTTTTGTTGTTCGGAATAAGGAATTCCTCTCTGACATTACTGTACTCACATTGTTTCCCGGCAATCACTGAAACTAATTCAGGATCAAAAGTTATGTGGAAGTTGTTCACGGAAGAACGTTTTTCAGGAAATCCGGACATCAAAAACATGCCTGTCTTATTTTGTGTTATTGCTCAAGCAGTACCCTGGAAACCCGGACCGGATCGTGATTATGCACACAGTTTTATACAAGTTCAAGTTGCTTTATTTAACTGGATGAATTGGTAGAAATCATGTATAGAGTTGTGGGTCAAAAAAAATACGGCGTGGGGTTCAAGGCCCACTTAAGGGCCCCGAATTATTTGTGATTCCAAATGCACTGTGGTGCGATCTGAGGCAATTTCTGACCACTTTAACCATTTTTTTGTTTGGAAAAGATGGTGGTGTACCCAGTGGCTGCCTTTATTGCGACGTCACTAAAAAAAAAACCAACCAAAATGGGTTCGGGGTTTTTTATTGGGTGGGGGGCATGACCCCGTTTGCCACCCCTCTCCCCGATCCGCCCTTGTCCGCTGTTCGTCTTAAAATATGAAGCACAAGCTCTGTTTGCATGCAGGGTGCCACTCAGAATGCATCTTAGATTCTGTTGAATATTTTCTTGAAATGGCGATATATTTTGGCCAAAATCGTGCACATTGTGGTAAAAGCATGAAATTTGGCAGGTGGGGTAAAAATGGGCTAGAAATCATTTTAAGATCGGGACCCATCCTGGATCTTGCCCATTTTGGGGGCAGAGCTTGAATTTTTTTAAAAAGGGGGTGCAAACAATACAAACTCATAACAACTGTATTTAACATCCATTTTCCGTGTTTTTCGATGGTTTGAAATAAACATAAAAATAACATATGACATTTTAGCATTCTTACACCCGTTATTTTCCACCCATTTGTGGGCGTGGCCTAATGAACAAAAGAGGAGGTATAAATCAGCAGTTTGGTTCTAATATGGAAAACATCATTTGGTTTGGTAGTAAAATTCTGAAAATTGGCTGGTCCAGTTCAAATAGGCTGAAAATAATTTTAAGAGGTGAATACGTCTTGGATCTTACCCATTTGGGGGCGGAGCTTAATTTTTCCAAAAGGGGAGTGCAAACAATAAATACTCAGAAAAACTGTATTTAACACCCATTTCCGTTGTTCTTCATGCTTGAAATAAACTTAGACATGAGAAATAACATTTTAACATCCTAACACTTGTTATTTTAACCCTTTTGTGGGCGTGGCCTCATTTTGGCCTAAATATGTAAAGGAGGTGGTATATTAGAGCAGCTTGATTCAAGCGAGGGAAAATCATGACTTTTGCTGGTGACAACACAACATCTGTATTGGACTATGCTTACCATACACTGTAAAGACAAGTTTACAAGGTTGCAAGAATTTTGCCGCAAGCCTATTAGAAGTGGAGCTACATTTCAAAGTAGGGGCTGAATATTCGCAACGAAAGATCACTTTATTGGGTATACAGACTCAAAGTGGTTTTATGTCCTTAATGTAAATGCAGCGTATGTGTACAAATTCAAGCAATTGCCAAGAGCCAATTAACTTCCTTTATTTGCGTGTGGATTCTCTTTCCATTGATAGGACCACAGTCTATTAAAAGTTTAACCCTATCAGGACTGGGATATTTTGGATATGCTCAAATTGGAATGTTGGTTGACCAGTATTTGAAATGATGCCATTTTGGTAGATATCATAGTATAAATGTTCAAAAACACCTTTTTAAGATCAAAAACATTTTTAAAGCTCTGGCAGGAGCTTTTTCATGTCACTTGGTGGTCGGTTGGTCTGTCTGTCTGTCTTTTCTGTCTGTCTGTCCTCGAAATTTGAAAAAAAAGCCCCCTAAATTTCCCAAGAAATACAGCTACCCGATTTTAATTTTCAAAAAAAAGCAAGCATTACTAGATAAATACTTTTAAAAATTGTACCGTTCAGCCCGATCACCACTCTGAAATGATAATAATTTTTCTTTTGCCTTTTTTTTCCTGTTTGTTTTTCTGGATGATGCTCCGCGACTATTATTCTAAACGTTACACGGTATAAATATGACACTTTGAACAAAGATCAACCCTCATCCAACTTCTTCAAAAGTGGCCAACTTCTTTCATATATGTATAAGTCTTGAACAAACTGAGTGTTCATGTTCCTAATTTGTACGCAGATAGATCATTAATTGACAAACACTTTTGTCAAGTACGTGAATGCACGGGACCTTACTTCCGGAGCTACCGGAAAGTCAAATTTAGGTGAATGATCCTTAAATCAAAACTAACCAAAATTTCATCAAAACAGTTCATGGGATGATGATGATTAAACCTGGTATGTGTACCTGAACCAAAGATGTTACAAAATTGGGACGTCATCATGGCGTCATCAGGTATCGGATTACAAGCGATAAGGTCTAAATTGAAAAAAAAGATTTATTTAAATTATAACTTTTTCAAAAGAATGGACTACCGTTATCTATTTTTGTTATGCGGTAGGCATTGTCTCAGGCAATGACTTGGATTCCCGTGTGCAAAGCCATTTGTCATTTACTTACGGTGCTACTGGACGTGCACTGAGAAGTGAATGTAACTTAAAAACGGAAGGATTTTAATACAATTAAACAAATAATGGAAATGTTAAATGAAAAATGCCCAATACAAAAAACAGTGGCATGGCGATGTCATCGCCTGAAAGGGCACCCCCTAGCACGTTCAAGAAAGTTAGAATATTTTTAATTTAAAAACCATTCATCCAAATTTTACCAAACTTACCCTTAGATATTATATAGAAAAACGTAATGATTTAGTGAGGTTTTAGGATCGTGACGTCAGCAAACTGGACATTATACTATATAGGGAGAATTAGACAATGATCTGAAATTCATATCATTGAATGAATTCGTATCAAGTGACAATGTTCGTGGAACAAATAATGACACAAATAATGTTATCGGCTACATTGATACATTCGTGTATTTCGTGTATTCGTGTAGTTTTTATATTTGGGGGAGGGGGCGTCAACTGCAATTTCTCCCATTAACATATCCAAATGCTAACGCATTATTTAAGAAGTTACATAATTTCTCAAAAAAACAACAACATCATTCTCTCCTTTTCAGTCATTAAGACATTACTCCCCCAAGTCCCAACGTCCATCTAATATAAATCCAACAGTACACATTGCAATGAATGGACGTATATTCTGTGCATATTTTCACGTTTATATGCCTATATATATATATATTAAACATATTAGAAAAGCACTTTCAAGAAATCCACCATTGGGCCGCCCCAATCCCCCTCCCTCCCCCTTGTGATCCCCATAGTGTTTATAAAACAATCACAATAAGGACATGCTGCCATTGTAAGTATACAGGGTGAGTAAAAATAATGGAAACCCAAATGGCGGGACCATTTTCTTAATAAAGTTCTGCATGTAGCACTTTCGAAATCTAGGATATGAAATAAGCTTTCTTTTAGTACAAGAATCATTCAAATCACTTATATGTACTTTTCAAGTTACGGAATTTTAAACACAACCACCATTTTAAAGTTCTGTCCACGTATCACAAAAAAGATGTGGGTTCTTTCAGCAAAACGAAAACAATTCCAGCGCATACCCCTATATGTGAATTGTTTTCAATTTGCTGACAGAACTTTAAAACAGTGTTTGTGTTTAAAATTACGTAACTTATAAAGTATATAAGTGATTTGAATGATTCTTGTACTAAAACAAAGCTTATAAATTGGGCTTTCATATCTAGATTTTGATAGTGCTACATGCAGAACTTCATCAAAAAAAATGTCCTGCCATTTGAGTTTCCTTTTTTTTACTCATCCACGTGTAAGTTACTTGTAGACAATCATACCAATTAAGATATGAAAAATTTAAAGCTGCTACATTAAAATGTAGCTTTACCCCTAAAAGGGCAACAATTAGTCTTGCAACCGTTTAAAATTATCTTTACAGTGTATGGTAAACATAGTAAATCGAGGGAGAAGACGGTTTTCACCAGCAAAAATGATGATTTTCCCTCGTTTGAATCAAGCTTCCTAATGTACCGCTCTTTACATATTCAGGCCACGCCCGCAAAAGGGTGAAAATAACACGTGTTAGAATGTTAGAATGTTATTTCTCATGTCTAAGTTTATTTAAAAGCATGAGAAACAAAGTGGATGTAAAATACAGTTTTCTTAGTTTTCTTAGTTTTCATTTTTTGCACTCCCCTTTTGGAAAAATCAAGCTCCGCCCCCAAAATGGGCAAGATCCAAGATGGGTTCACCTCTTAAAATTATTTTCAGCCCATTTCAATTGGACATGCCAATTTTCAGGATTTTACTACCAAACTGAATGATGTTTTCCATATTGGAACCAAACTGCTAATATATACCGCCTCTTTTAAACATTTAGACCACGCCCACAAAATGGGTGGAAAATAATAGGTGTTAGAATGCGTAAAAAAACAAGGAAATTTGATGTTAAATAAAGTTTTCATGAGTTGTATTGTTTGCACCCCCTTTTTTGAAAACTCAAGCTCCGCCCCCAAAATGGGCAAGATCCAGGATGGGTCCCGATCTTAAAATAATTTCTAGCCCATTTTGACACTTCATGCTTTTACCACAAAGTGCACGATTTTTCGCTTAGCAGCTCCACTAATAGTAGTATTTGTTTAATAATTGTTGGTATTATTTCCAGCTCGCAATCTGCTCGAGTGTTGAGGATTCCCTTTGTGATAGAATTCAAGAACGTTACATCTAGGTGAGTGTCTGTTATTTGACAATCATCAGAACAGAGCAGTGATTTTCGTGGGAGACTGTTTTTTTTGTTGATATATTTATACAGTTACCTTTTGGTCAAAATTTGTAACAAAAAAACATCGCTCGAGTGATAGGGCCTATGCAGGGCGAGTCAAAAACAGCGAAACCCAAATGTCGGGAACATTGTTTTAGTGAAGTTCTGCATGTAGCCCTTTCAAAATCTAGGATACAAAAGCGGAATTTTAAGCACAACCACGGTTTTAAAGTTCTGTCTACGGATCACAAGAAGGTGAGTGTTCTTTCAGCAAAACGAAAACAAATCACATATAGGGATGTGCGTGAATTGTTTTCGTTTTGCTGAAAGAACGCACACCTTTTTCTGATCCGTGGACAGAACACCGGTTTTGCTTACAAATGCGTAGCTTGAAAAGTACATGAGAGATTTGAACGATTCTTGTACTAAAAAAAAGCTTATGAATTGGTCTTTCATAACCTTAATTTTCAAAGTACTACATGCAGAACTTCAATAAAACAAGAGTCCCAACATTTGGGTTTCGCTTTTTTTTGACTCACCATGTATTAAAGAAGTGAGGAATTCCCTCCCCTTACACGCACCGTAGAACTGTGCCTGACATTTTGGCCTGCAGTCTTTGCAAATTCCTTGTCAAATTCATCAGGGTGCCCTGAACTAATGGCGGACACACGCTCAAATTTCCTTTTACATTTTTATGTACGTACATCAATTGGTCAAAAAGAGAACTAAGATGAAAAAAAATATTGATCTCATCAATATTCAGTTATTGTGTAATCGGATTCTTTGGCATTTATCTTCTTTTGTATCCTTGTTAATAGTATTCGCAATTTTTTAGATCGAAATTGTGTCTGCAACCATGATTGTCCTAATTCTTTCGTGATCGTTGATCACGTTGTAATTCGTTTGTGATTGTTTATCACGTTCAGGAATCATAACATATAGGTTTTCCCGTCCAATTTCGTATTTTTTTTCATTCAATCACAGTTAGAGCATTCGATTTCATTTGATTTGAATATTTACACCCAGCAAAGCGTGAAGGCAACTTTTTCGTGCAAAAGAAAATTCATTTCTTTTGTTGGTTTTTAATTTTGCACTGAGTATAGCCGAATCTGGAAGTATTCATTTTCAACAAAATTGCAATGGAATAAGAGCCCATTTAATTCGCTAAACGTCAATCGTATTGGCCACAAAAAAAGTGTTATGATTTGCAATATAGGTATATCGTTTCGGTTTGCGGTAACACCATGTGGTAATAACTACTGCTTAGAAGATATAACTTCTGAAAAGAACTTGTCCTGCTTATTATCAACTTTGCTAAGTAGCTTTTGTTCTGATAAGAAGGCTCACAGCCAACTGACACACCCGAGCGAGCAGGGCATGCCCAGCAAGCACTCCCAATCCTAACAAATCCTACTTAAGGAGTAGCATCTCCAACTATCTTCAGTCTCCTGACGATGAGTAGAGCAGGCTAGTCAAAACGTTGAGACCAAAGACAAGTTCGTTTAGAACTAACAGCAGGACAGTTCTTATCAGAACAAAAGCTACTTAGCAAAGTTGATAATAAGCAGGACAAGTTCTTTTTAGAACTAATATCTTCTAAGCAGTAGTTATTACCACATGGTGTTACCGCAGACCGAAACGACACCGATACCCCACCATGCAAAGCCTCAAATCTTATATCAGTATGCTCTACGGGGAGCGCATGAAAAACCTTGTCAAGTTATACCAACGCTCTTGTACAAGACGTTGCAAACTGATCAATAACCTGACATTTCTGAAGAGATGTAGAGATGCGAACGTAGTCCCAAGGAGTCTCTGCCTACGAGACCCTATCAAAGAAAACAATTCTGCTCAAATCATACATACTGCCAATAAAGCCCTACTTCGATCACAAATTGCCTCCGCCCGATGTTGCCTATACCGAACCGATCAAGAAATAAAGAGTAGCAAGGATAGTCTCCGCACGACTATGCACCCCACAGATTATGATAAGATATCCGCCCTCACGGATAAATCTGTATCACACACTTTTCATGCCACCCAAAGGAAACAGATCCGAAAATTCCAACGCCTCATTTCTTTTGGCAAGAAGAGAATGGACAGAGCCTCACGGAACACGTCCACAAATAAAGGGAACAATGATGACATGGAGAAAGCGAACTCAGTCGTAAACCTCAGCCAACGCCAGCTATCTAAAACGGAATCAAATATATTAGCCTTGGGTATGAATTTTGCCACTACCCCTTGTAAGATCCCTGTGGAAGAGTTCATACAATCGATTGAACCTTCTATCCGCAAGATGGATAAAGAAAAGGCATACAACATCCGTTTCCAAATACACCAAGTCTTGAAGCACTCGAAGCCTCCCAAATCCAATATAACAAGACTTGAACACCAGGCTATCAACAGCC
Source organism: Patiria miniata (assembly GCF_015706575.1). Lineage (NCBI taxonomy): Eukaryota > Metazoa > Echinodermata > Asteroidea > Valvatida > Asterinidae > Patiria > Patiria miniata. The sequence goes on along the minus strand of NW_024037048.1, from coordinate 11,046,288 downwards.
TCCGCAATGATTCTTCGATACACATCCTAAAGGCAGACAAGGGTAATGCAAAAGTCATAATGTACCGCACGGAGTATGACCATAAGGTTCAGGATATCCTCAACACAGATATCTATACCCGCCTCAAGAAAAATCCCATTCCAGCAGTCGAAAGGAAAGTTGCCGCCAACTACTCTCCTTAAATCGTAGCTCAGCCTTACCGACTTCATTATACAGGCATCTTCGTCCATCCAGCTCGAAATGCCCAAGATTCTATGGCCAACCGAAGATCCACAAACCGGACAAACCGCTCCGACCTATTGTGTCGTCAAGAGGTTCCCCAACCTACAACCTCGCACAACACTTAACAAAGCTCCTACACCCACTCGTGGGAAACACGCCTCACCATGTACTCAATTCAGCAGGGTTCATCAACACCATAAAGGGAATTAAATTGCAATCTGCAGACATGCTAGTGAGTTTTGATGTCAAATTTGTATTCACTAATGTACCGACTGAAGAAGCATGCCTCGTAACCAAGTCGATACTCGAACAAGACGGCACACTCGCGGAAAGAACCAGCTTAACGCCAGTTCAAATCTATGATCTTCTCCTGACTTGCGTAAAGTCTACGTACTTCCAATGGAGAGACAATTACTATCAACAGGCTTCAGGCACTCCTATGGGGTCCCCAATTTCCCCAGTCCTGGCTAACATCTTCATGGAAGATTTAGAGCAAAACACTTTGGCAACTGCTCAATTCCAACCTAAGTTATGGCTTCGATACGTAGATGATACATTCATCATATGGCCACATGGCCCGGACAAGCTCGATGGTTTCCTCCGCCATCTCAACCAACAACACCCGAGTATACAATTCACCATGGAAACTGAGACATCCGATTAATTGCCTTTCCTTGATGTACTCATTTCCAAACGGGCTGATGGTTCACTTGGGCACTCTGTATACAGGAAGCCTACACATACAGACCGATACCTCAATGCTCGTTCATTCCACCCACCATCAGTGAAGACCTCGGTGAACCGCACCCTACTTCGAAGGACACATATCATCAGTGATGATGAACACCTACAATCCGAACTGAAGCACCTTAATAAAATGCTAAGAGACAACGGGTACAGACCAAAGAATCACAGCCTCGCACCGGATTCGAGCATGTCTCAGACCCTTAACACACCCGACATGCCGGTTGCAGTCCTTCCGTATATTGTCCATGCATCAAACAAGATCCAGCGAATCCTACGTGAAGCCAATATTAAGGTCTACTACCGAACTCGCAACAAACTCGAAACGAAATTGTACACCCACAAAGACAAGCACAACCCAAGAAGTCAAGCAGTAGTTTACCGAATTCCTTGCTCATGTGGCAAAGTGTACATTGGCGAGACCGGCAGAGATCTCACTACCAGGCTTAAAGAACACATAGCTCATGGCCGCAGAGGGGAACTTGACAAATCGGCAGTTGTCAAACACTCTGCTGCTCTGGATCATGTTGTTGATTGAGAACAAGCGGAAATCATAGCCCAAGAGAAACATTGGTACACCCGTCGTATCAGAGAAGCTATTGAAATCCACAAACATGACACTGTCCCACAAGATATCGGCTATTTCATAAGCAACATATGGCATTCAGTTATTCCAAGTTGCAATACCCGTGGCTCACAGCCAACTGACACACCTGAGCGAGCAGGACGCTCAGCGGGCATCCCTCAACACAATGCCCAAGGCTCACAGCCAACTGACACAGTCGAGCGAGCAGGGCATGCCCAGCAAGCACTCCCAATCCTAACAAATCCTACTTAAGGAGTAGCATCTCCAACTATCTTCAGTCTCCTGACGATGACTAGAGCAGGCTAGTCGAAACGTTGAGACCAAAGACAATTTCGTTTAGAACTTACAGCAGGACTGTTTTTATCAGAACAAAAGCTACTTAGCAAAGTTGATAATAAGCAGGACAATTACCACATGGTGTTACCGCAAACCGAAACGATACCGATACCCCACCATGCAAAGCCTCGAATTTTATATAATATAGGCATATATATTATTGTTTTCATCTTCTTATTTCCAACACGTGATTTCAACAATTAACAAACTGGTCACTTAATTGTCCTCATGTGAAAATCTGTTTTTTATTGGCGAGTCTTCAACATGTATTTCCTTCTATCACTTAGACACTTCACAATTTTAAAGTTCTGTTTTGCATTTGTCATATTCCCTTCCCGGTCATTATTTTTTTCTTCGAAAGAGCTGTAAATTCCTTTGTCAAACCTGTTCAAATCCATGTCATTTTATACTCTGTTGTATCACGATAACACAATATCTTGCTAATGCAACTTCCAAATATCATTGAACTGTGTTGCTTTTGTAAACGAATGCATCAAAGTGAATTCCCGAGCGGGACTGAAATTCAAAGCACAAGAAATTCAATGCACAATTCACGTAATTTGCTGCTTACTTTTCACGCGTGAATGAAGAATACTCTAAAATATTTTGAGCTTTCGCTAAGTTCAACCGGGTGTGAAAAGGTCTGCTTATTTTATGCGAATTTGAATGAAAATGTTTTTGATTGAATAAGCAAAGTGTAAAATTAGACGGGAAACCCTGTAATATTTCATATTAAATGAAGAATTTCATTGCTGCTTTAAAACTCACCGGATTTAAAAGTAAGTTTACCTGGACAAGGGCAGCAAAAGCTTAGAATGCTCTCAAACTTTTAACCGAGTTACTAAATAGTGTCTCAAAAATAGATACATGGCTTTAAAAATGTGTGAAAACAGTTTTAATAATAACGTTTAAACAAATTAAATGCTAATTTCAAGGATCAGTCAATTCGAGAGAAATTCAACAATGCGTGCGACATTGAAACAGGTTGTATTCTTGACGAATTCGGCCGTGAAAACATTTTATTTTAATTACTTGGCCCTTATAAATTGGGGATTAATTTGTGCTGTTTTTTGGGGGGATGGCATTGTGTCAATATGTGAAAAAATTCTCACTTATTCATCTTTATCAATAATAAAATAGTATTCCTGACTAAAGTATAAACGTAACCAGTCTTCGTTTGTATGTTTTTCAGCCTGCACTGAACTCCTTGTGATCTCTTCTTGAACCTGATCTTCCCGAACAAATCATCGAGGTGGGTGTGGTGAGGTTTAATTAATTATTCTACTAGGACCGGTGAAGGGGCAAGATGTGCTCGTCTGCCTCCGCCCCCTCCCCACAAAAAAAAGAAGAAAATACTACAGCTCCGGAACGCTTCGCCCTATCGGAATGCAATTTGATGACCTTTCCTAACTTTTACCGGCGAGCAAAAGAAAGACAAGACCTTTCATAAATGTTAGCCCCTTGGCCCCTGATACGCCACTGTTGTTTACATCACAAAGAAAATATTCTTCGAACAACGATTTCTCCCATCTCGTGTTTTTTCTTCTTCAAATCTGACGGTGGATTGTTAGGAGTTTTAGACTATATTTCTCCAGTTTATCGGACCTCAATATTTTTCTCTACTCTTCCCTATTTTAAAAACGATTTTATTTAAAACAAATTCTCACCTGATTAGTTTAATTGTGATCATTGTTATACTGTACAGAATGAAGATCTACGCGGCAACAGTTCTTTCAATCGCCCTCCTTCTGGGTAACTCCGTCAACCTCCGAGCTTCCGTTACTGGGCCGATTCCCTCGGACGGCGATGGTCCTGCGTCTCAGGCGGGCCAAACGTGCTGCCAGGACACAGCTGCAATTGTAGGAATTTTGCAAGGGTCAAAGGGTGATGTAGGTGAGAAGGGTCATATTGGACCGGTTGGCCCTTGGGGTCTGAAGGGAGCACGTGGTGTCAAAGGTCAGATGGGACTAAAGGGTGATGCAGGCGAGCCAGGTGAAAATGGTCAGATCGGACCGATTGGGCCACAAGGTGACACTGGGCCTAATGGTTTAGTCGGGCCTAACGGTCTGACTGGTGTCAAAGGTCAAAAGGGTGAGTCAGGGGAGACACAAGACGACTCCAACCAGCGGGTAGCATTCACCGTGGTGAGGACAAGCGACCTGGATTCCTCTACGAGAGACGAGACCCGTTTGCCCTTCCAGGAGACTGAGACAATTTTGCCGGGTACCAGCTTCGATCTCGAGACCGGCACATTCACGTGTAGTGTGCCAGGCACATACGTGTTCATGTTTTCTGTGAACAAGCATTCTGCAAGCAGCGTCCTGGTCGTTCATCTCTGGAAGAACAGCGACGTGGTTGTCTCTGGCGAAAGCACTGATTCAGGTCATGGTGAGCAGGTGTCTGGGAGCGCGGTGCTGGTTCTCCAGCGAAGAGACACGGTGTATATCAGCATGTCCGGTATGGCGTTTAGTCTTTCCACCCATCACTACACCTCATTCAGTGGCTTCCTCCTTTACCCCGAATAAACAAAATAATCCCAAAACACAAAGATGCACGAGCATCGTTTTGCTGATTTGTTGAATCACTTTCCAATTTACCGAAACAATAACTAAAGAATTAAATAAATAATGTTCTGACACAAAAATAAATGATTATAATTAATGTTTTTAAATTGCGCATGCACATATTTGTATACAATAGACACACAGTTTTGGTGCATGTCAACAAACCTAAAGCGTACATTTTACTATTATCTCAATACTCGTACACAAAGGTAAATAACCTTTGTGTACGAGTATTGAGATAATAGTAAAATGTACGCTTTAGGTTTGTTGACAATGAGAATGTGTTGTATCCGCTGTAGAGTGATGCATTTTTAATGGAATGTTTTTCTTCAAGCAAGGTAGGTTTTTTTTTTCAAAACAAAACTTCGTTTGCAATAAAGCAGTGCCACCAGAGTGTTTTTGACAAAATAAGATGTTGACGATAACCGCCCCTTCCTGGAATTATTTTAAGCCAAATTGCCGACCGCCAACTGTTTATTGCCAAATTTGGTCAAACATACAACACTTTGATAATTTTGTTTCTAAAAATAAGTGTGATTTTGTTAATGTTATTGGGTCATTAATCAATGAAACAGGCCTATTAAACAAAATGCCTATATATAAAGGTATTGTAACGTAAACAAAGCTTTTAAACGACATACAGACAAACAAACAAATTGTGTTCCTTTCTACCCATCGAAAAGCACCACCATTTTTGATGAATATTTTTTTTTGCTTGGCCTTATTATGAACAAAACTATTTTAAAACTTTCAGTTGAAACAAAAAAATGTGCCCAAAAATGTAAAACAAGTGGAGATGGCTGTAGGTTTTGAAGCTAGCAAATTTGCAACAAGTGTTTTTTTTTTTTTATTTAAATACTCCAAGTTATTTGAAGATTGTATTGCTCTCAACCAGCTTTACTTTAATGCATTCAAGAAACTCACTTTGAAAACATCAGTGAAAGTGTTCACCCGTTAGAAACAATCTTAACGAAATCAATTAATACAAAGCACAAATTCCATTCAAGTGAGGAGGGTCTTTTAACTGGCTGGAACTGTCCTGATCACTTTACAGTTATTTCAAGTGGAATTGTTTTATTGATTTTTTTATACCATATTATTTTGGAAATTATGACTCACAACAACCTCTTCAGGTGTAGACCATATTTTATTGTATAAGGACATTAATGTTAACACACTTTATCGGTTGGACATTATTTGGTTCAAACACTTTCTAATACACCTGTGTTTGCACGAATTCAATCCAATTCATAGGATAGTGAGAGTGCAAAGACTTGTCTACAGTTAAACCTAAAACACTTTATTGTAATCTTTGAACAAAACCCAATCTGACTGTTGTGTTCTGACTCAAAGTTCTTCAATCTCTGATGATTGTTAAAATTGTAATGGCTTTGATATTAAATTTTTTGAATATCAATTCAGTCATTCTGTTTATAATGTTGTGTGTTCTTATATTCTAACTTCCTACAAGGGCTGGGGTTGGGGATGGTGTGGATTGAAGAAGAGTTTGGGAATGTATTTACGATAAGGGTTGTGAATAGGGAGGGGCTGAATTGGAATGGTAAAGTATTGGGTTGGTTGAACCTGGATAGCATCAAGGGTTATGGCGGACCGGGAGAGGGTTATTTTGAAAGGAAAAAAAACCGGGGGAAATGTGCTCCTATAGAGTCACATATAATCAACCCAAACTTTGAGAGTTTGCCATGACAGGCCCACCGGTCGGTCAGGACTGTCTAATTTTGGCTCCCCTGAAAATTGCGATGGATCAGGCGATAAGGGGTGGCTCGGGTTGGGTCTATTTTGAGGTTGGGGTGTTGAAGGGTGGGTGTGTTCATTGTGGGTGGGGTCGAGGATGGGTGAGACAGTCAAGCTGTATGGATGGAGAGTTGTACCCGAGTCCCTTACCCGCCTTAGCTTACAGGCCTTTAGCGTCAGACGATGTCAGGTTCTGTTTTCTTTGAACACCGCCCCCTTTTGTCTAAAACGAGGTAGGCTTGAGCTACCCCAGCCCCAAGCCCAACCGCAAACCCCCAATCCTTACCCCAATGAAACAGCCTGTATTAAGTGATAAAGCCTAAGTAGGGTGAGGGATATGCTTGGGTGCCGAATGGAAGACTGGGTCAAAAAAAAAAGGAATTATGAGAGAAAGTGGGACAGCTTTGTTGAATTAGTGAAACTAATACTAGCAGAATCTTAAACACTCTTTCAAAAACGTACCACCACCCCTGGTCCAACGTGCACACAAGTAACCCTAAGTCACATAAAAGAAAAAAAAAGTTATTAGAAGTCAAAGCCCATGTAAAAACCATGCCCCTTCCCATCTACTACTATTAAACCGATAGATGACGGTATTCATGTTCGGTCATTTATTGCAGCATGTGCGACAGGTTGGTGTGCGAAGGATGATATAAACGTGAACATTCTACGGCACGGCTGAGCCCAGGGGCAAAGGGGGCGGGAAGACGCGCGGGAAAAGCCGATACCAAAAGAGCTGTAGAAACAGTCAAGGTTTGGTAAATGGCTCTACTTCAATGTCATGCGCCCTCTATGTCCGTTTGGGCTTGCTCGTGTCAGAGCGATCGAGTCTGGGAGGTATATCTTATTTTCAGGTTTTGACGAGTCAACTAATCTTACGATTTTACAACATGGATATCAGTAGAGCAATGCACGATTTTAATGACCTGGAGAAGTCAGTAACTATTTGGTCAACGACTCTAGGGACGATGATGATGATGATGATGGAAAATCATTTATTTTCATTCCTCAGACGAATTGCAGGCTGGACACAATTGACACTAGATGGCGCTGTTCGTGATTGAATTTTGTATATATTCATACATATTGTAGGACTTTGTTTACACGCTAACAATGCCTGGGACGCGCTTTTTTTCCGGGTCTCCCGAACAAGAATACATCTTAAACGGCATCTTTTGTTTAACATAAACATTTTAAGGAATGAGGATAATGCCATGGCCCGTTCCCCGGTCAAAAATAGTGGGGGATATAGCCCCCTACCACCAGGAGTATTTTACAGACAAGTCAACGATTAAAGATGATTTATTATGTATGATACGTTGACAAGAGACTCTGTCCTTTTAACTTCTCTTCTCAAATTTGTCTTTTCGTCAGAACCACCGACCTACGTAAATAGACGGGTCTGCCTACCGATGGGGCCGAATCCGCCTTAGTTAATTAAATTAAGATATCAACAAAACAGTGCAATCTCGCACTCAAAACAGTACCTACATCCACCGTGGGAGGACGCAGGGTAGACACCGAGCGACCTGGTTCTAGCTCCAGGAACTTGCTGATATCATTTGTCATTCATTAGAACCAGAGTCGGCACGAGAAGCCAGATGCAGAAGCTGTGCGGTAAAGGGGGATACTTCAGTGAGATTGAATCTGCTTAACTGGCCATTCCAACCGGCACATCATAACCCATTCATTCCATCCCACGAGTTTTAAAATAAACAATGTACACTGAATGACGCCGATCTCCATCGCAAGCACTACCAATGAAGTTACTGCAAGTTTGCTAATTATCGCCATGCCCAAGTCTTGAACTCGATCATGATCTCTTATTAGAGCCCATCTCAACATTGGTCTACCATCAGAACGTAAAAGTTGCAGGCTTGACTTTTGCCGTTTGCAAACATGCATTTGATGTCAGCAACAATTACATATAATTGATTGCTAGTGACTTTGATGTAATGCATTTATTTTAAACCTGCTTAACTACTCTTTTCAAATTTGTCTTTTCGCAGAACCACCAGCTTACCTAAATAAACGCGTCTGCCTACCGATGGGGTAGTCTATGTAATAGACTGCGGCGAATGTCGTGGTGTATTTGCTGATTTGCTGATTAACCCTGCGAGTGGCAAAGCGTAAAAACTTACGCGCAGCCCTGAGGTGCTCACGCGTGAGGCAGTTTTGATTTCGCGTATAAAATACTATTTTATGGACACAATCTTTTTTTCTAATGGTCTAAGATTGAATCCCCTCCAGTAGGTCACTCACAGACATTGTGGCTGCACAGTCATGTAAATATACACTGCATGCACTGTGACCATTACATGTTGGATCGACCATTACATGTTGGATCCCCCCAAAAGATGGACATGAAACAGTCGAGACAGCATCAGTACAGACTGATGACCTTTCTGTGGCTCTAGACAGCTGTCACTGGGCCAGCAGTAGAGGATGATTGATGACATTGTTGTGACGGCCCTCAACTAGGCGGTAAAACACAGAGAACTGTTTGCGTGCACAAATGATCGGGCTTTGGCTGGAGGCCCAACTTTCCCAGGGGCGGCTGACCCCCAAGTGAACTCCTACAGGAAAAGAGACCACACCATCTCAAACCACAAGGTTCACTTTAGGATTACATGTAATTTCAAGGGAATTGGGAGATAGCTTCATAAAAAAAAGTTAAGAAACAAAAAAGCTGCTCGCAGGGCAAAACCCCGCCTATTGACCTCCAAGAGTTTGACCAATCAGTGGGCGCTTTCTATATCGAGTCTTCGGTCATTCACCCGTTGCGCGTCACATAGTCAATTGATTAAAAAAAACGTGTCACGCGCTCCGTATCATGTTACGCGATAATGCGCCCGGCTGTTGTTGCATGACAATGCACTATTTGAATTGACCAATCAAACTATTTACTTATGATTTAGGAATAAAATGACGTCACAATTTAGTAAAGCCGACTCCGATTGGCTGGCGCGCAGCTTGTTAATGCCAGACATGCATAAATGTGCATGTCTGGGGATGTCAGACCTCCAGGATTTGGCTCCGTCGATACCGGGTTATACTCAGACAACCGATGGGGCGGAATCCGCCTTAACTTAAATTGGAAAATAAACCAAACAATGCCATCTCGCACTCAACACAGTACCTACATCTACCGTGAGAGGGCGCAGGGTAGACACAGGAGATGTGTATACCGTCGAATGCTTAATGTTCTGCGTCTTCTGTTGTCCCTTCATGGTCAACCCGACCTGATGCATAAATTTGTACAAGCACAGTGGTTTCAGTTTCATTTTTTGTTGCATTACTGGACCAAGCCCAGTCTAATGTGGCTTTCGCGAACCCGGGATTCCCGGGTTCGTATTCATGAGCCCCCTACTAAGATAATGGCTATTAAATCAGTTGATGACCATAAATATGTTTGCACATACTAATAAAACAGGTGGGAGTGCAGTGGTTTGTCCTTGATAAACAGTCAGGCTATCCCCAATGTATGTGCGTCTGTTGTCCAGAGCCAGCCTGCCTCCCATCAGAATTTGAGTGACGAGTGACGAGCCAGTTAAGTGCTGGAAAGCTACCTACAGCTAAGAAAGCCACATTAGACTGGGCTTGGTCCAGTAATGATGTCCAAGGATAGGCAAGGATCAGTAAAACGTATATGTCATGGTGGACCTTGCTTTAATATTTAAAGCATATTATGCATTAATTTCAATTTTCGCTCATGTCTAGCAACGCGTATTCTTTTTGCCCGTGAATAAGATGGTGAGTATCACCCTGAAAGTGGGTATCCATTTTTTTCTCAGCTGGTACGCATTCAACCCTCAGTTTTTTGTTCATTCATTTTCAATATAGATGTCAGTATTCGACACTTCATGCCATGGCTCAGATCTTTTTGTTTTCCCAGATCTTTTTGTTTTCCCAAATGTTTCATTTAGCCAGCACATGAATTTGCTGGCAGACCATGCTAAACAGCAACTTGAGATGTCTTCAGAAGGAGTTTATCGTTCATCTTCTAAATTGTGATGGCGGGGAGTTGGTGTATACAAAATTGAACAGAGCAGGCCGAGTTGTTTAGGGACTACAAGAACCACATAATAAGCTTCTCGATATCATATGATCGTGTATCGACGTCATCTCACGACAACTATCCTAGAATTAGTAAAGGCACGCTTGCGGAGTTCATATAGAAAGAACGAATGAAATGAATCGCTTTAACCCTAAAGGGGCCGGGGGCGGAATCCGCCCCCCCCCTCAACATTTTCCGTGATAGCTTCTAAAAAAAATTTTTCGCCACCCGAGCTGTTATGACTTTTTAGCCTCGAGCTTGGCGCATCTTTTGATACCAAAAACATAAAAATCAGACCACGGGTTGGCACGTAGCGAAAAAAATTTCCGGCGCTACGCGCCGTGAAAACTAAATTTTCGCATATACGTCGTGTACACCGAGCAGAATTGCCATTCATACATATCAATAATTAATTAGCCATAATTCCAAAACCCTTTGACCTATAGTCATGAAATTTCTTGGGCCTGTTTAGGAAGAGTTGCTCTATGCATGTGCTGAGTTTCAAAATTGTTCGTCACTCGATGGCCGAGATCTTGGGGGGGGGGCGGAATCCCCCCCCCCCCCCGGCTGAGAGATGGTCAAAATAACCCGGCCCCTTTAGGGTTAAGTATACATATAAATTTCATATGAATGCTCCTTAAAATGTACATGTACACTTTGTATACATTATGTACATCACCATACGTGTGTAGGTATGTAGCCACTTGCTTTCCAGGAGTCGTGAGAAATGAAATAGCGCCCTCAAGCGTTCGCTAAAAACGCGCCTGTTTTCTTGCCATTGTTCACGAAGTTTGTTTGTCGATAAAAGTTTTGTTCGACAAATTTATCCAGAATCATCTTGCTGTAAAGTCACTTTTTGAGCGAATCATCAACCTATTGTGTGCCTCAAGAATCAGTTATTTCTGCTCAGCATACTGTTCGCTCTCAGGTGTGTGATATTTCCTATATTTGAGGGGTGTGAATTAATGACTTTTCATGCTGTGTAAAAGCACACGTTTATTTGGGAAACGCGTGTAATGCAGGGATATAATTATATAGGGGATTGAATCGGACATTTTTGAGTGCTAGCTTTTGATTAGAAAATGGGTTGACGTGTAGCTTTTCACATTGGGTTATATTTCTTTGTTTGCATTTATTGTGCCTTCTTGTTATTTAGGGAAAGCAGTAAGTTCCTGTAATTTGTTTTCCCAGACAAACTTTGTTGTGATTGCAAATGCAGTGGGTCAATGTTAGTTTATATGCACATTAATACTCATGCATAGTTGAAGCATGTGCATGTCTAGATTGGTTAATTATGGAAAATAATTAAAGTGATTATTGCGCTGATTAAACGTTGTTTAGTGCTCATGATGGATTCATGGTGGATCAGTTGAAATATATTGCATGGGTAACTGTACCTGTGAGTACATGTTGCTATGGTAATTTGCATGCCCTTGCAACGAATCTATAAACAGTGTGTATTGGAATGGACACATATTGAAAAGTGTATAGCTTGTAAAAACGTGCACGTGGCTATATTAGGTTTTGTACCTTATGTACATGTTTTGTATTGTATTTTGCTCTCAGTTCTCAGGTTCTCAGTGAGAACTTCTTAGTCTCTCGTTGAGATAACTGAAGGGACGACCTCACCTGATTGACGTTTGCCAGATCGGAAGTTCACCTGGTAAAGGAAACTACTACAGTAGGCCAGTGGTCATCAGAGGTGCTCCGTAAAACTACTGGAGTGAGCCTACTCAAGGAGACCAACGACTTCGTCTGCCTTGCAGTACCGGGCTAGTTTACTGACTTCGTTGGAGTCACCGGTTCAGTCAAGTCGGTTGACTGGACATCACTATTTTGGAACTGAAAGCTCCAAGAGTAACATTGACTTTCTTGCCGGCCGGCCATCTACTGTGCGCATCATTGGGCCCATTTTTGTGTGTATTACTTGAGCATCGTGGATCCATATCCTTTTAATTAAACATTGATTGTATTTTGATTGAATTGTTTGGCCAAACAAAATTGTTGTTACACAATAAAAGCTGATTGGAAATTAATTTATTGTTATTCTCCTGTGTCCTTCCCTAAACGGTTACAGGTATACGAGTGTTAAAAATGGGGTGGGGGGGGGGGGACATCGTGTTTTAAATTAGTCTTAGTATTTCAACACTTTAGTTTAACCAGATTGAACTACTGTTCTTCACAAACTTGTTATAACCTTTGCATGATAAGTAGAATTAGCATTTTGTATAATGCATTGTGAAGACGTCGTCCAACCTGAGCTACATCATGGCTACATGTACACGTGCATGTACATATGAAGACGTCGTACAACCTGGGTTACACGTGTATCATACGTGAATGTTTGTACACCCGTTTGTATGCACGAACGTCACAAAAATACAATACAAAAAACCCCTTTATAACCCTAAATTGCCCGCAACTTACATCGATAAAATCCTCTGTAAAATGTCCTAATTCACCAGTTTGTGGATGATTCCGGCCTCCAAAAAGGTACGAACGTTCGGAAAATCCGATGTTTCTTTTTTAGCCTTTTTTACGGGCCTTACGTGCGAAAACGCGTACACGACCCTCGCGACACGTACAGACATTTTTTTGTTCAGCCTTTCTAATCGCAAGCAACCGAGGGCGCTGTTTGCAAGGGGTGATACCGTGCGTATATGGGCGGATTGTGTACGTAAAACGCCGAGGTGTTCCTCAAAATGGTCGTTCGATTAACTTTGGTGATTGGAGAAAGGCTGTTTTTCGAAAACCGGCTTCAGTCCCTATCTGAATGAGACGAGACGAAGCCGGGGTTTGGAAAACGGCCACTAGTCTGGTTCCGTCGTCAGGCCCACAGACATAAACTCAGGCCTAGGATTGTCACGTCAGGGAAGCAGACTCTATGCGTAGTACCCATACGTTACCGTGAATCTGCCACGTTGCACGTTGTACCGTTCACGCTCGCTTGTCAAAAATTGTCAGCCTGTGAAGAATTTGCGGCACTTTTGTGCCCGAGTTGTGACATGTTCGTGACGAAAAGCACGAAATATGTCGTCTGTATCTATTGTCGTGCAGTTTGACCTAAACTTTCATATATGTATCTCAGCTGTGTTTCCTAAAACACTTTGATTTAAGACTCTTGTTGCAGATTAATCTAAAACAAAATTTAATTTCAAATAATTAAAAAAAAAGCTTACGAAGACGATCCCTAGTTTGTATCACGGTGATAAACAGTGCACATAATTTTCGGCTTCAAGCACAATGTACTAGTACTCTATCGGTATGCGGAGATATAAGTACACGTACTCGTACTCGGAAGTACTAGATCTCGTACTCGTTCTCGTGCTCGGAAGTACAAGAACTAGTACTCGGAGACCTGTACTTGTACTCGGAAGTACAAGTACCCGTCCTCGTCCTCGTACTCGGCAGTACTCGGTACTCGGAAAACAAGTACTCGACTACAACACTGATATTGTGTCTAAAAACTTCGTTTTGGCCTATAGGCGACACATTTTTTTTCATAAAATCGTTCAAAATCACAAACAGCGTCCCACAGGCAATTAACATAAATATTAATAATAGCGGGTGTGTGTGTGTGGGAGGGGGGGGGAGGGGGGGGGGGCTGGTTGATCCACTCCTCGATGGTTCTTCAGTGACTATGGTACAGTATGCCTAGAGGGTAATTGTGTAAGGGTTCCACATTATTTTTTGTTTTCCCACAACTTAACTTTATCCCCGCTTCGGTCGTTCATGATAAATAATACCAGTGGGATATGTCATGAAAGTAAAAACATACATCAATTACAAAGACTATAAACAGGGTTGTACATTTAGCAATTTAGGCGTTTATTAACCACACGTAATACAACAAAGCCATATGTCAACCTATTGTCAAAGCTGATAGAAACTCACAATATCAAAACATTAAGTATATAAGATAAACCCGGCTGGCCCTACTGAGGGCGGAGTCCTTATTTGACGCCAGGGGCACTCAATTAACCCTTTTCAAACATTATATTAATGTGCCAAGCTATTTGCTTTTGAATTTGAACAGTGTACATATACATGACTCATATCTCTCATCAAAATACGCAATGATGATAATTTAAAGAACAATTCTCAGTTGCTGTGTTGTCTTTAAAATTCACGGCACTTTTTTATAGTTCATTGTGCTTGCACTTTGTTGAAGAGTAGGTATATTTAATAAGGGACTACGCCCAGAACATGTTTTTCAACACTCTCAGAAAACAAAATACCCAAGTTGTGTAAAATTTTAACCATATTTTATATGTTCTACACGAACTCGCCTGCAATTGTGTAAAAAGTTACATAATGCGTGTTGGGTAAAAGTTCTATTGACAGTTGTGTTAAAGATGTATGTGTAAATATATGTACACATTTTTTTAGGTGAAATACAATTAAGTTAACTTTACATAACTTTCAGGTGAAACAATACTACATTATCATGTAAATAGTGTTTTCTAACCGTAAACAACTACGAAAGCCCATCAAAACACGATATGTTTCATTTTAAGTTCATTTATTCCCTTCCTGAACTGTGCACCATATCGCATCATATAGCTATAAGTTGGAGAAACCATTTCGTCTGTGACAGCAGCTACTTTCGGTCTTTGAAGGTAACAGGTTACCCAACACGCATTGTGTAACTGTTTACACAATTGCAGGCGAGTTCGTGTAGAACATATAAAACATCCTGAAAGTTTGTATCGTACAAAGTGTCCAGGCATTTCTTGGGCTTGGAAGAGGTTTATTTCCTTTTTAAAATCTTGATGTTTTTGCAATATGCCACTCTGCCCCCTCCCTGACCACACCTCTACTCCTAGTGTCAAAATCCAATATCCCCAATGCATTTGCAAGACAAACTTAGGAAAAAGGGATCCCTCAAAAACAGTCTGCTTCCCTGCTATAGCAGAAAGACATACGCAGATGTCCATTTTTCGTGCTCCATTGCGGTACACTTTGCACATCCCTCCCAGCATTTGTGTAGTATTAATATAATGATCAAAATGGTTAAATGAATGCCCCTGGCATCAAATAAGGGCCCCGCCTTCAGAGT
Source organism: Patiria miniata (assembly GCF_015706575.1). Taxonomy (NCBI): domain Eukaryota; kingdom Metazoa; phylum Echinodermata; class Asteroidea; order Valvatida; family Asterinidae; genus Patiria; species Patiria miniata. Next base: position 11,030,965 of record NW_024037048.1, on the reverse strand, counting down.
TGGTCTCTAGGCTGGGGTCTCTTATTGACTTAATTTATGGATGTTGTGAGTTTCTATTAGCTTGACAATACGTCGACATATGGCTTTGTTGTATTACGTGTGGTTGATATAAGCATACATATCTCAATGTAAAACCGTGTTTTTCATTTGTTTTATTACTGTTAGTTGTTACTTTAATGAGATTTGATATCTCGCCGGTATTATTTATAATGAACGACCAAAGCGTGGATAAGGTAACGTTGTGGACAAAATGATAATGTGGAGCACTACAAGCATTTTGTACTCTGCTCACTGATGAGTCATCAAATTCAGTCAACACCCCCCCCCCCCTCGTTATTTTTATTCTCACTCGGCTGCGGGACGATATGAGACTGCGGGTGGTATGAGATGATTTCAACTGCTTGATCCCCACCTTTGGCAAGACTTCCTGATACACATCCGACATGAAGTAAGACCCCTGATCTGAATGCGCATCTTTCGGTAGACTATATATCTTGTGAAAAAAACTGCATACATAAGAGCATCAACAACAACCTCGATTGTTATTGTGTCCAGTTCATATTTTGTTGGGAACCACCAAGTCAGTGATTAACCATATAAAGAATTCCATACTCTATTACTTGTTTTGCAAATTAGCTATTGTGTTTAGTAGTTGGTCAACACCTGATAAAACTGGAGTAATCCTCTTTGTTAACAATAGCAGTTGAGTTGCTGTGGGCTCCAGGGTTTATTATCAGTGCACTGTAGAAAGCATTCTTTGAATTATGCTTTGCATATTCAAACGTAGACAGGGTATAAGAGACCTGGCCAAGGACTGAACATTTGTCATTCCCCCTTTGCCTCTGCTCCCTGCATTAGCCTATTCAGCTAGTTGGCTTGCCACGTGTTCGCTATATGGGCGTGGCTCGGGTACATACATGTAGCATCAGCATCAGTGAATGTGGCCTCAAAGACATTAACAAAACTTTCGTGTCTTTGATATGAAGCGAGTCAGTTATGCGTGATTGACAGCGAGCAAGGGCCAATCTTCTCACAACAACTACTGCTTTTCTTGACATGCGGACAACAACCCGATAGAGAACGACTGTAAGAACAATATTTTGCTCGGTGAGTGTTTTAAAACAATACCTTTTGTCCAGAAGAAATGCGTTGTCTTTTTGCACAATGTGCTTAAATCATTTCTGGATTTAGAACTGTTTGAAAAGTTTATCGCTGATTCAGTGAGTTTCCAAACAACGAGCGCGGTAGTAGGCTTGATATTTCCCCGCCTTTGTGTGTTGTAGCTTTAGAACTAAAATGACCAAGATGTTTTTGCTCAAATGTTCAATTCCAATTGACTGTGTCCTTAAGTCAACAAACTTAATCTCAACCCATCCAAGTGCAAAACTATGCAAGTTTACTATGGTAAAAGTTTCCCCGAAATAAAAGGTCCGATTGAGTTGAAAGTTTGTATTTTCCTAGACCAGGATGTGCTTTAGATGAAAATTGATGTGATGTCATTATACGTCATTACGTGATAGGTAAAGTCCTAATTAAAAGCACAAGGAGAATACAATTACATATTATATGCCACCATTTATTACAACAGGAACTACACATCCTTCCTGGATGGAACTTATACTTGAAACGGTACATGTCACTTGTCACACAAAAAAGCTGAAACAGCCCTGTGTTTGTTCACAAACATAAAGTCTAGTTTTTAGCTGTTTCGGTGACGCACCGAAACGGCTTTTGTTTTCGTTAAGATTTGTTTTTTTCTTTTTATTTTTTTTCCCTCTCTTCTTTTTCAGACTTTTTCTCCATAGGTTTTGCACATGTTTCTTCTACCAGTCCACTTTGGCATTTTTTTCAAATCTGATTACTTTCAGACTTGGTACATACCTAGAATACCACCAACAAATGGTCTAAAAGAAATTTGTGATCGTGATGTCACCAGGTGTTGGGTTTCGTCACATTAAAGATGCATTTTCCCAATATGTTTTGTACATGTTTTAAAACACTCCATTTCAGCACTTTTGTAAATCCGATCGGCGTTAGACTTGATACATACTTAGACCACTATCCACATATGGTCCTAGAATAAATTCTGTTATGGAAGGCAAAATTAAGAGAAAATCAAATCAAGGGGTTGACAACCAAATTTACAAGCAATGCTTTTCATAAATGTTAGCCCTCGCCGCCACTGTGATCTCATTCAGTGGCTTCCTTCTTTACCCCGAATAAACTTAATAATAAAGATACACATACAGATACACGAGCATCGTGTTGCTGATTTGTTTAATCAGTTTCCATTTTGTCGAAACGATAACCAATGAATTAAAAGTAATAATGGTCAATGTCACAAACATGATCTGTTATTATTATTATTAGGGTTTTTGTATTTTGCATGCGCAGATCTGTATACAATAGATATACTTTTTGAGTTCATGAATTTAGCTTCATAAACGACTATTGAGATCAGGTGAAAAGTACGCTTTAAATTAACTTGCTGATGCTTTTTCTTTGTATCCACTGTAGATTAAAATATTTTGATGAAATGTCGCTCGTTATAGCGAGGTAATTAATGTTTTAAAACAAAATCGTGTTTGCAATAAACGCAACCAGAATGTTTAGGCTTCACAAAGTATTGTGTTTACGACAACCTGACCTACCGGGAATTATTCTAGGGAAAATTTCCAACGGCCAACTTTTTGTTGCCACATTAAATTGGCCAAACATATGAAATAAAGTAAATTTTTCCGAAAATATATGCGACTTGTTTGAGCTATTGCGTAATTGATCAAAACAGGTTAATTAAACAGAATACCTTTTATCCTGTTAAAGCAAACAAAATAAGTATAAAAGACATACAGACAAACAAACACAATATTTTTCTAACTACCTGCATAATTTTAGGACATTACTGTAACATTTATTTTCTTTGCAATATATGTTCCCTGCATGACCAGCACGGATGATGTAAATTAAATCAATCCCATGTATGTATCAAGTTTTATTTCACGTCACGAAAACATTCTCAAGTGATTGGATCTGATTTGTTTATTGACTTAAAACTTGGCGTTTGAAATAATAATTGTTCAAAATATTATAATGATATTCATAGTTTGGTTGAAACTGCATGTAAACTGTTACAGGTTACAGGTGCTTTCACAAAAAAAACACTTTTTTTAAATAAAAGATTGCATTATGTGTAACATTCTAAAATGTAACAATTATGTATCAGTAACAATTGACTGGCTATGAAAACAGTATGCATACAACCTCTTTCTGAGGATTACAAAATCACCACCATTTTTGATGAATACTTTTTTATTTGCTCGGCTTCTGAGGATTACAAAATCACCAACATTTTTGATGAATACTTTTTTATTTGCTCGGCTTTATTATGAAAATACAAACGTTTCATTACTTTCAGTTGAGAAAAAATTATTAACAAGTTTTCTGAAACAGAAACGTGCCAACAAATATGGACAACATGTGGAGTTAGCTGTAGTTTTTAAAGCCCGTAAAAAGTGCAGTTAGTGTTTCCTGATCAAAAGACTCCAAATTATTTGCAGACTGTAAATGTTCTTAACCAGCATTACTTAATAGCATTCAGGAAACTCACTTTGAAAACATCAGTGAAAGTGTGGGCCCGTGAGATGGTTAACAAACAATGTTAATGAAATTTATTATAGGTTTTCCCGGCCAATTTCGCAAAAATAGCATTCGAATTCATCTTGATAGTGGCCAATTTGAAGCGAAGAAGCGCCCTGGTTCGTATTAGATTTCAGGCGTTCAAATTCGTTTTAAGACCCGACATTTCCATGTTTAGCACATCCTAAATTGAAGTTATGTCATTCGGTTTAAGTGATCATTCAATTTAGCAATCGGTTTGGTTTAGGGTTATTTGCATGAGATCATTGTTTTCGTTTTCATTTCCGCGCATTCTATTAACCACTTTTTGCTTTCAAAATAAAAGTGAACGAAAGAAGAGGATGCGAGTCTTTTCATTTCTTTCACCCTTTCAATTTTTTATATTTTGTTTTGCTTCAGGTCGTGGTCCATTTTTTGTGTTTCTGGCCCCTCCTCTTGGCAGGTTTTCCCGTCTGCCAGGTCTCAGATACGCGGCTACAATTGACCTGTCAGTAGATCTGTTTATGGCAAGCTTGTCTGCAAGTTCAAGATAGTCTTGGGCATTGCCATCGAAAGCTTCGATCACACGACCAGGGTCTACATTTGAATTCTCATGTATCGCCCATTAGCCGGCATATTGATATTTGTAGTGCTTCAATCTAACAGTTTGCATGGTGATCAAAGTAGTCACAGAGTGTTGTTGGAGATTTTTATATCTATATTTCCAAACATGGGCGTCCCCAGGATTTTTTTTCTAGAGGGGGGCAAAATATGTTCCCCTCCCCCCAAAAATGCCTGCATTTCCTAGCATATTCTCGATTTATCAGTTTAAGAGGACATTCCCCCAAACCCATTAAATTTACAGCAATATGACTTCACGCCTCTTTTTCTTTTCTTTTTATCCCCTTCCATTGTTCACCTTTTTTTTTGGGGGGGGGGGGGGTTGGAGGGGAGGGGAAGTGCCCCCTCCCCCCCCCCCCCTCGCGACGCCCATGTTTCCAAATTGGAACAAAAGCACTCCATCTTATTCTAACAAACAACGGAACGACATGGACCTATTTCGAATTACTTTGCTTACTTTACACACATGCTTGCTTAAAGGCGAAATCGAATGACCAAACTTACACAGCTGGAAGCTCCGACGAATTTGGATGCTCGTTTGTGCATTTTTTAATTTAAATTCCGTTTTGTTTAAATTGCATGATTTAAATGTGAAATCGCATGTTTTTAATATGAAATTGATTGGTGTTCTGTTGATCTCAACGTGCATTCAAATTCGTGCAAAAATGGGTGCTTGGTCACCAATTTGGCCGCCAATTCTGTTAACTGGGCCGGAAAAACACAAAGCACAAATTCTATTCAAGTGAGGAGGTCATTAAACTCTATCTGTCCCCAGATGGGAACAAATTATAGTATGTCAAGTGAATTTGTTTATCCGTTTGTTTTTTTGATACGATATGTGGTAAAGCGCCCCCTGTTTTCACAAAACGAGGTTGGCGTGAGCAACCCCAGCCCCCCAAAACCGCCACCCCCCCCCCCAATGGAATAGCCTGCATCAAGTGGTAAAGCCTTACTACCCGTCAGGGATATGCTCGGGTGACGGATGGAAGACTGGGTCCAGAAAGGAATTATGAGAGGCAGGGGGTTAGCGTTGTTGAATTAGTGAAACTGATACTAGCAGAATGTTAAACACTCTTTTAAACACGTACACCACCCCTGGTCCAACATGCACACAAACCCTACGTCACATACAAAACAAAAACGATACGTTATTAGAATTCAAAGCCCCCTCTAAACACCATGCCCCCACATCCACTGCAATTGTACCAAAAGATGGCGGTATTCATGTTTGGTAGTTTATCGCAGCAAGTGCGACAGGTTGGTGTGCAAAGGATGAAATAAAACGTGAACGTTCTAAGGCTCGGCAGAGCCGATAACGAAGAGCTGTAGAAATAGTCGAAGTTTGGACTATGGCTCCATTTCAAAGTCACGCGCCCTCTATGTCTGCTTGTGGTTCCTCAGAGCGATCAAGTCTGGGATCTAAATAATTATTCTCATGTTTTGATGACACACATTCCTGAAATTAATTTTGAGATTTTACAACATGGATATAGACAGGGCAATGAACGGTTTCAATGACCTGAAGAAGTAAGTAACTACAAATGTGTCAACCACTCTGGGGATGATGATGAAAAATCATGGATTTTCTTTCCTCAGACGTTATGCAGGCTGGGCAATTGACACTAGATGGCGCTGTTCGTGATTGAATTGTGTATTTATTCATACATATTGTAGGCCTTCGTTTACACGCGAGCAATGGCTTGAACGCTCTTTCTTCGTTTGTTTTGGGTCACCTTTACAAGAATCCATCTTAAACGGCATCTTTTGTTTAATGTAAACATGTTAAGGAATGAAGCTTTGTTTAGTAGGCCTGTAGACACATCCACGTAGTAGTACTATTTTACAGAAAAGTCGACGATTAATGATGATTCATTTTGTACGATACGTTCAAAAGAAACCCCGTCAACTTAACTATTCTTCTCAAATTTGTCTTTTCGCCAGCCCCACCGGCCTACTTAAATGAACATGTCTGCCTGCCGATTGGGCGGAATCCCCTTGAAATTAAGGCGAACATTAACAAAACAGTGCCATATGGCACTCAACACAGTACCTACATCTACCCAGTCAGGACGCAGGCTAGACAAAGAAGATATTTACACCGTCGAATGCTTAATGTTCTGCGTCTTTTTAACCCTTCAGTATTCCCAATAATACTCTTGACTACAAATTACAATTCTTAAAATGTCCAGATTCATGCAATAGTGCACACAATAGAGATTTACAACCTTAAACCAATAAACACAAATACTGAATTGTTTTGTTTGTCTGATCCCAGAAAACTGCATGGGAACCAGGTCGCTGCTGAAATACACACCTGCCCAATCTTTTTAGTTTTCAGAGTTTTGAACGTAGATTACCCAATCAAGCATGCTCATTTCCGGTTGGACTCAGATGACTCTAAATGCCTATTCTAGTAATCTGTCTACCGCCCTCAATCTTATGGGTACTTTCCCCTCCCTGGTGCAGATAGAACTCTGGGCTGCTTAGTGACAAGGCCAAGATCATGGAGTGAAGGGCTGAGCAATGCTGTTCTTAAACTGACTATCGTACCTCAAAGATGAAGTCATAACACGCATGCCTCAAGTGGAAAAAAAAACCTCTTGTCAATTATTGCTGGTTAAGACACTGGGTCGTGTCTTGCTCAATCGCTTGATTCTACATCTGGAGCAGGATCTACACCCGGACAGCCAGTGTGTGGCCGGCTTTCCAGAACTACAAAAAAAATTGCGACATAACAAGACAGAGGGCGCAATGGGAGGGAACAAAGACATGGCACGACGGTACAACGACTCGACTGAGGGTAGGTCTCTGCATAGAAACTTCTCACCATTGTCTTTTTGCAGTGACCAAGTGTCTATAAGGTGTGGCGATTTGGCGTGTGGCGACAAAAGCGGATACACTCAAACTGTAGACAAACCTGCACATAAGCGGCTCAGGGTATATATGATTGCTTTCCAATGGAATGAAGCAGCAGCGGATTTTGGCATCTCCCTGAGCAATATCAATCAGTCCGTTTTAGAGTTCACCCAGCCGGAGCGACCTGGTTTTAGCTCCAGGAACTTGCTGACATCCTCTGCCATTCAGTAGAAACAGAGTAGGCACGAGAAGCCAGATGCAGACGCTGTGCAGTAAAGGGGGATACTTCAGTGAGATTGGATCTGCTCAGCTCGCCATTGCACCCAGCACATCCTATACCCTAACCCATTCATTCCATCCCGCGAGTTTTTAAACATACAATGTTCACTGAATGACGCCGATCTCCATCGCTAGCACTGCCAATAAAATTATGCTTACTGCAAGCATGCTAATTATTGCCAAGACCAAGTAATAAAATCGATCATGATCTCTAAGAGCCCAGCTCGAAATTGATCTACCATTATACCATAAGTTGCAGGTTTGACTTCTGCTATTTGCAAACGTATATTCGATAGCAGTAATATTTACAAATAATTAATTGCTAGTGACTTTGATGTAATGCAATTGACTATTCCAGAAAATACTTTGTTTCTTGAAGATGATAAATGAGTATCTATTTTTTGCATTATATTATACAACCTCGCCCCACGGTTTACTTTCTTTTGAACCTCGTATCCTTACCGTGTCCTCAATCGATACCATGATAGCATGTAATGGATTTATTAACCTTAAAGGGGCCGGGATATTTTGACCATCTCTCAGCCGGGGGGGGCGGATTCCGCTCCCCCCCCCCCAGATCTCGGCCATCGAGTGACGAAAAATTTTGAAACTCGGCACATGCATAGCGCAACTCTTCCTAAACATACCCAAGAAATTTCATGACTATAGGTCAAAGGGTTTTGGAATAATGGCTAATTAATTATTGATATGTACGAATGGCAATTCTGCTCAGTGTACACGACGAATATGCGAAAATTCAGTTTTCACGGCGCGTAGCGCCTGAATTTTTTTCGCTACGCGGCAACCCGTGGTCCGATTTTTATGTTTTTGGTATCAAAAGATGCGCAAAGCTCGAGGCTAAAAAGTCATGACAGCTCGGGTCGCGAAAATGTTTTTTTTTAGAGGCTATCACGGAAAATGTTGAGGGGGGGCGGATTCCGCCCCGGCCCCTTTATGGTTAAGTGTAATTGGTTATTGTATTTGCAAAGTGTAATGTACGTATTTTAATGTCAACTTCAAAATTATAATCAGATCAAATCAATCAATTGTCCATTTTACTTTATTAAGTAGTGCCCAAAAAAATTCGTGCACAAAATGGGAAGGTAAAGATTGTAACTTGTATTCGCATGTTACGCCGCAAGAAACATGATTCCGTCGGTAACCCCGACACTGCATGGGCAGGCACCTGACTTTTCCATATCTAGGTTTTATGTGTAAGATTTATAAACACGCAAATAATCCATTACCAGGCTGAGAGAGCAGGTAGTGGGAGCATACCGAGTTTGCGTTAAATATCTGGTAAAGCAGCCTCAATTGGCCGAACCAATTCTGCTACTGAATACAGGACCCTCCATATTTTTAGGATGCCACCCAAATTGTTATGTCCTATAGGCTAGTTAAAATTGTGTTTTTATTTACCTCAAAAACTCTTTAAAATTGATTCTTTCCGTATGTTGTCATGTGTTTACTTCCAATTGGTTTCTTCAGAGGGAAACCTCTGGGCTGTTTGCCGACGTGATTACCAAGTTCCCCTCGTGGTGGGAAAGCACATGCATCGTGCATGCAGCAATAGCAGACTGGTTCCCGCCGCGCGCTCTAAAGATACCGAACCAAACCGATGTTGGAAGGACAGTCTATGAACCATATATAGGAACTGATTAAGTTAACATCATAAAAATGGCAAGGAAACATTAACTGAAAAAAAACCAGATTTTTTTGCGAATTCATTCAGAGAACTTGATTTATATTTCTTGCATTTCCGTTTTCATTACGAGGTCTTAATCACCGCTCGTACTTGAAGCGATACAGCACAGCGTGTTTCCCAAAATTAGGGATCATTAGAAATGATACACGTACGGGGTATGAGGCGGATGGGGTAAAGGTGCTTGTTATATCACCATTTGCATAGTTATTAAATTAATTGGAATATTATTGGCAATTATATTCCACATCAAATTGTTACGATGTGTATATGTCGCTTTTGTGAAATAACCACGCGAATGGTGATATAACCAGCTCGTTCCCAGCCGCTTATGCACTCTGTATACCTGCACCGTTTTGTGCCGCCGGTGCACGTGGCTGTTCCGCGCTAACACAGTGTAGTTACTCACGCTGATACCGCGCCGGTATACCGTACGGTTATAGGGCAGTGGCGTTGTCGGGGGGGGGGAGGGCACGTGCAAATTGTCCGTGCCCCCACCAAAATACTGATAATGCCCCTTTTCCTTCCCGGCACCCAAACATGGTTTTATTTTTTTTCAGTTTAGTCAAAGGCTTACTGTTCACAATACATTATGTCAATGGATATAGCGAGGCCATTATAGGGCCCAACTGGGAAAAACTGCAATAGATGTTTGTGATATGTGCCCTCAGTGATATTCTGATGCCCCCACCCCACCCGTGCGCCCCCCCCCCCCCCACTAAAACAACCTAGCTTCGCCACTGATATAGGTTCCCCCACCCATCAGTCGAATGCACCCAACTATATAAGTTTGGCAATCCCTCTGCAAAACACAGCCACAGCCTAGCCAACCCGACCACCTCGTCCAGCAACCCCATCAACCCCCGGCCCAGCCGGAAGTTGTATCTGTCAGGCTACTCCAACCCGTACCCCTCCACCTAATGATCAAACCCGGACACAGCAAAAAATCCCAAACCCGGTTCCAAAATTAAACCTCGACCGAGCCCCATCGATCACGCACGCAAAATGTCTCAACATGCCTCCCCCCCCCCACCCACAACGAAAGCAAAACAAAAGCGGTGGCTCCTTTACCCGCCCACTCCCAGCCTGGCAACTCCCAGCACATCCCAGTCCCAGCCGATCCAAACCCGATCATTTCGTCCAGCAACCCCAGCCCCATCAACCCGGCCCGGCCGAGCCAAACCCAATTGGATCCCGACAGGGACTACCCCAACCCGTATCCGTACCCCTCCCCCTAATGATCAAACCCGGACACGGCAACAACTTCCCAACCCGGTTCCTAAAATTAAACTTCGACCGAGCCCCACCAAACCATCAAGCCTGCAGAATGCACTAACCAACGGGCGACTTGTCTCAACGCTCGACCTGTCTCAACGGACGACTTGTCTTTCCATTTGACAAAGACCTTCACGGTCGAGTTGTCTCAATGGTCGAGTTGTCTCAACAGTGTAGTTGTCCCAACGGTCGAGTTGTCCCGAGTCTAGTTGTCTCAACGGTCGAGTCTTTAGAAATCAATCTGCCCCATAAGGGAAACGCTATGGAGTTTGAGATTTCAATGGGAACTAGAGCTAATGTGCTTCACGCAGCACGGATATCAGCCTGGCCTTTTGATAGATTTGTTGGATCTGACTCGCACTGACGACAATGTGACCATTGCTCCCAAATTGCAAAAGCATCCCTGATTGAATTTGGTTCAAATCGTCTAAAGAATGTAAGAGAAGAAGTATTGTGACCTACTATGTAAGCGTCTAGGAGAACAAGAAGCATTTTTTTTTCGAATGTTTGCGAGTTTTCACAAAATAACCATCGAGTGGCCATAACCTGAAATAACTAAAATACTGTACGGGGTATGGGCTTAGCATGTAATTGACGAATGATAGTTGGCAAAAAAGCGTTTTACAGGTTTCAGTAAAATGACCCCTACTGACTATTAGGTGACCATATGACTATTATTGGCCAAATTATGTGAACACCCCATATGATGCTTGGTCCAAAAAGGTAACAGACCAAGTTTGATATTAATAACAAGCAGTTTGTATTTTTAAAGGAAAATGACCACTAGTGACCACTAGGTGACTTTTGACCCCACATGCTGGTCACTTAAGACAGTTCTAAGATCAAGGAAGATCATGTCCAAATTTGGCTGAAATTTGAAGTAAATGACCACTAGTGACCACTAGGTGACCTTTGGCCCCACACACTGGTCACTAAAGATAGCACTCAAGTCAAGGAAGATCATGTCAAAATTTGGCTGAAATTTGAAGAAAATGACCACTAGTGACCATTAGGTGACATTTGGCCCCACATACTGGTCACTAAAGATATCACTCAGGTCAAGGAAGACCATGTCTAAATTTGGCTGAAATCGGCCTCAAAACTTGACATATATAACAAAATGACCACTGAGTGACCACTACCTGAAATCTACTAAAATGCAGTATGTGATATGTGCTTAGGATGTTATTGACGAACACTTGTTCAAATAAAGTGAACGATTTTGGCAAAAGGTAAAATGACCCCTACTGACCATTATGTGACCAATGAAAAAAATATGTGAACAACCCGAATGAGGCTCAGGTCTAAAGATAACTGACCAAGTTTTGACAATAATAAGAAACATTTTGTATTTTTGAATAAAATGACCACTAGTGACCACTAGATGACCTTAAACCCCACATGCTGGACACTTAAAATAGGACTCAGGTCAAGGAAGATCATGTGCAAATTTGGCTGAAATCGGCCACGAAATTTGGCAAATACAGCAAAAATGACCACTGAGTGACCACTACCTGAAAACTACTAAAATTCAGTATGCTGTTTGGGCTAAGGATGCAATTGACGAACTCTTGTTCAAATGTGGTGAAGAATTTTGGCAAAAAGTAAAATGGCCCTTGCTGACCATTAGCTGACCACTGAAAAAAAAATATGTGAACAAGGTCTAAAAATAACTGACCAAATTTTGACATTGATACAAAGCGTTTTGTATTTTTCAAGAAAACAATCACTAGTGACCACTAGGTGACCTTTGACCCTGCATGCTGCTCACTAAAGATAGGACTCACGTCAAAGAAGACCATGTCCAAATTTGGCTGAAATCGGCAGCGAAATTTGGCAGATATAGCAAAATGACCATTGAGTGACCACTGCCTGAAATCTACTAAAATGCAGTATGTGGTATGGGCTAAGCATATAATTGACAAACCATTGTTCAAATCAGGTGAATAATTTTGGCAAAAAGTAAAATGACACCTACTGACTATCAAGTGACCATTGGCCAAATTATGTGTAAACACTATATGAGGCTCGGTCCAGGTATGCAACTGACCAAGTTTGGCTGTCAACGGATGAAGACCGTAGGAGAAGGAGCATTGTGTAATTTTCAATAAAATGAACCCTAGTGACCACTAGGTAACCAGTGACGCCAACCTGACCACACCCAATATGAAGCTTAGGGCCATTTGTCAATATGGCCAAGTTTGGTTGAAACTGGTCAAAGCGTTTGGTAGTTACACCAATTTAAAGGCTGTCGATGAGAAAGAAGAAGAAGCTGAAGACGAAGACGAAGACGAACATACAGCAGGACCACAATGTATCAGCCGGTTACACCGGCTAATATACAAAAGAAGGGGAAAAAAGGTCTTTCCCACAAGTATATGCATGTAGGGCTGTGTGACGGTGTAGTCCAGATCCCAATGTTACAAACGATGTGCACTTGTACTACGACGTGAATTCTCCACTGTATTTAAGTATCGTCAACTTTCATCATTTTGGGGGTAAGATTTGAAAACGAACATATTTCGGGCCGTAAATACGCACATGGTTTGAATACTCCATTCATTCAACACATAAACATCTGCAAAATACAAATATCTTCTGACTACCGACCCATTTTTTGAAAGGCACGTTATCTGAAGTAGAACTAGTTTCTTGGCCTTATTATGAGTTCTGCTCTCAGTAGCGTGAGTTGAAACGTATCAAAGATTGCGCCCCCCCCCCCCCTCCTACGGTTTGGAAATATTGTACTTCAAACCGACGTTGGGATTTTGTCAACGTTAGAAGCAATTGTCGCCATCTGTTCTACTTATCAGTAGAACGAAAAGCAGAACGAGGTATCACCGCGTTAACAACTGAACCCCTATCATGTTCGCGTGCATGTCTTATCGTTTCAAACAACTGTCGCTTTCTCACGAAGTGGGAGAAACAATATCTGCCTAACGTTCATTCCGAGATAATCAAACCTAGCTTTAATCATGTTTACGACCATTATGAAGTTGCAGTGTTTGGCAATTGTTGTATTGCCTAGTAAGTAATATATTAAAAATATATTTGTTCCCTTTTTTAATTCGTATTTGTTATTATTAAATTGTCCCTTTATTAAAACAGTTATTCATTAATTAAACTTATTGCACTTCGTTGGAAAACGCAGGCGTTAAGCAGGGTTTTGCCGACCAAAGCATTTTATGTTCTGGTTTCAGTAGCGTGAATAACTATATAATGTACACGGTAGTTATTAATTAATCAACTAAAGAGATGGACAGTCAGGGTGTTTAAGAAAAGGGTGACTGAGATGTTGAAGTCGACCCTTACAGAGAACAAAGACTGACAGCCATGAACTGAGATTTTACAATTTGCCTTCTTTTTTTTTACTCACGAATATTTAGAATTGTTCCAGAAATATAGTAACGCTGTTCAGAAAGACGGAAGGGGTGGTTATGGTAACCCCAAACCAGTACCGTCTTCACACATGAAGGATTTATTTCTTGAGTTTACAAAAAAAAAAAACCGTGATAAACACGATCGTCTTATTTTGTTTTAAGAACACAAATACATATTTATTGAAAATAACAATATTAGTTTCCGTTTGATAATTTGTCAGAGTTATTTAGGTACAACAAATGATTTGCTGATTTTCTTATTTTTCTCATAATTTGTATTGTAACTGCTTAGCCATTTCAGTCTAATGCACTGGTCTCCCATGTGCCGAGTAACGAGAAGACAATGTGAAGAAATCAGTTTTAGATGTTTGTGGAAAACTCTAGAAGACTATTCTTTGAAATATTCTAATGGAAGGCTAGGAAATTTACAGCTACACAACCTGACATCCTTGTTAGCCCTTGGCTGACAGATATCACATTGACATATTAACTTCCGCCTTATCGATCGGTGATGTTAGATTGCCAGCACGCAGGGGCCATTCACGAGCCGGGTCCAAGTTTATCAGTCACTGCTCGGGAAACCGATGACAAGATATAAGGCACTTGCGGCCGTTCATCAGTCACAACGACCGCAGTTCATCCTACATACGACCACCGAGAGAACTGACTACAACAAGAAAAAGATTTTGCTTGGTGAGTGCTTGAAACAATTATGCTTTATTCGAGAAAGTAAACGATTACCTTTTTTGCACATAGTGTTTTAATCAACGTATGATTTAGAATATGAGGATTATTGCCGACACAATTAGTTTCCGAACAACGACTGTTGTAATGGCTTGATATTTCTCTTATTTGTATGCCTGTGAAATATACTTGCCTGAGAAATGCATTTTAAAAAAGTCAATCGATACTGATTTTGCGCGGCTTTGATACAAATACTCTATTGCTCACTATCAAAGCAGTGCGGTAGTGTTAAGTTCTGGCAGGAGCTTCTACGTGTCATTTGGTGGTCGGTCGGTCGGATGGTCTGTCTGTGTCTGTCACCGGAATATTTACCGTAAGAGTTGTGTTCCATGTGTGCCATCGGCGTCGCATTGTTAGTGTAAGTCACATTTTCGGGCTCTTGCTAGGAACATCTTCATCGATTTCATGTAAGACTGTTATGCATGACTTCTTACAACACGGCCAGAGCTTATGTACACTCGCATTTGTTTAGTTGCATTCTAACATTGTTGGGTAAACGTGCGACTAGTCGAAATAAAATCTTTGTACTCTCACTCTTAGAAGGCATAAATATAATCGGACCGGATGATTATGCACACAGTTGTATTCAAGTTCAAATTGCTTTTTCTAGGTGGGTTCATTTTTACAAATCATGCATAGAGTTGATGTTTGTATAAACTATTCGGCCTAATTCTGCTCTGCTGTCCGCCTTATAAGTTTGAAGCAAACGCTCTGGGATGAATTCAGTCACATCTGCATTTAGGGTTCTACTCAGCATGCCACTGAGATTCTGTTGGATATTTTTGAATCAGCGATCATAGTGGCATTTTAATATATGGACTGTATTTAGTTGTCTGGTTGGTACAGATTTTCACAAAAGCAAAGAATTTCGTGAACACAATCGTTTGACAAACAGATGGTGGATGATGCTATTAGCCAAACCGGTGCCCTGATTTGTCATTAAGTTTGCTAAAAAAAAACCTTTTGTTTGTAGTTACTTCGTTTGATTTTATAAAAGTAAATCCTTCCAAAAATAAATATTGCTCGTGCTTGAGTCAGGTCAGGGCCGTTCGTTGGTGAACGCATTCCACGCAAAACAAATGTTTGATTCAAATCCCAAATATCTTTGACTCTGTTTTACTTGTGAAATTCAGCTATGCCTCCCCCTCCAGCCCTCAAGATGTCTGCGAGCGGATTTTCAACGACTCATGTTCTTTGGGCTTTTTTTCAGCCAGCAATCTGCTCGTGTGTTGAGGATTCTTTTCGAGATAGAATTCTAAAACATAAGTTCAAACTGATTCGTTTGGTTTACGTCTGATACGTCAATTGGCGAACAAACAAAAACACGCTCAATACATTTAGGAAAAGTGTTTGTATAAACATGGACCAATGGAGCCCCCCCCCCAAAAAAGTTTAGAAATAGCAGTTTTTGCGACAAAAAAAAGTGTTTTGTGTTTGTTAAATAAAACCTGCGGATTCAATTTTATTTACTTGAGCAAAAAAGTTGGAACATATTGGTATAGCATCTGGAGAGCAAACACTTTAACATTTCTCAAGAATCTTTTTTTGTGGTCACCTCTTTTACTTCGAAAAAAACAATCAATTAATTCAACAATTAAAGGTATGAATATTGCTCACGCTTAAATTACATTTCCCCAAACAGAAAATATTACATAATAATTTGTGTTGCCCGTTTTATAAGTGAAATACAGCTGTTATGTCTCCAGACCAGCCCCCAAGTAATCACTGAGTGAATTGAATAGCACCCCTACTCGTTTTCTTTGATAGTGTTGAAAATTCCTGTCGCTACAGAATTCAGGAACCTACATCAAGGTGAGTGTATGCTTATGCATTAAATGTAACCCTATTAGACGCCAAACTAGAACAAATCGTTATTGAATGAAGTACTGTAACGACGCGAGTTTCTGGTTAAAACACATTATATATACATTGTAGCAATGCGACTTAAGGCTATAGCAATATGAAAACTGATGTCAATTGGCTGAACACAGAAGGGAACTGCGCCCTCAGAAGTCAATAATAAGGCGAATCGAGGTCTGAATTTGTTATACGCATTTTATTTTACTTTCAAAATTGATAAAAGTGAATAACGGTTGATAACAAAGTTTGAAAGAAACATTTAGAGAAGTTCCGAATCCCCCTGTGGCTGATACATTATAAAACCGTGCCCGACACATGCCCGAGAACATTATTCTTATCCCTGTCACGACCAGTAGCGCAATGTGCCCACCCCCCTCCCCCACCACTACGGAACGTCATATAATAGTTCTTGAATGCTGTTTTACAACTTATCATACATTTTGGGTTGTTGTCTTTCTAATTGGAAATAAACCTTTTTGTTTTAGGTGTTGGGCCTTGAGCCCAACACCTATTGTTATTGTAAGAATTTACTATTATTTTTTTATTATTCTTCTAGACACATTCTTCTCCAGAACTGTTTGTCAAACTGAAAATATATATGAACTTCAATTGTCAATACATATCAATACATGAATGCACAACCGACTGAAGATTTGCTTTGTGCAATTACGTCATAATGACGTCATCACGGATCACTTGACATCAGTTGCAAAAATAATAAATTTAATCTTTAAAATTCAATATGAAATCAACCGTGAGAGACCGGAACTTGAATTTTGCGAGAATCGACATGATAATGCATGCTCTTCATTTTATCAAATCACATGACCCTTCCTTCCGGTCGAAACCGGAAGTGCCTAATAGTTTAAAAGTGGAAATAGATATGAACCTGCTTGAAACGATGTTAGCCTGTGGGTGGGTTGATCTTTCCTAAAAAAAAAAATATTAGTGACGCCATCAAGTGTTCGAGTGCCCTCTAGTGGCAGGTTAAAAATGTCCAAAACGATTTTTCAGTTGATGTCTGTAGCGAACTTTGCGGTTATCGCTTCAAAATTAATATAGGCCTACATGATGACCTTAATGAAGGCAAAAACTGTGCGCGAAAAAAAAATGATTACGTAATCATATCGAAGGTTACAAAGAAAAGACCTCTTTTCTTTTGAAAATTGCTAGAAAATCAACCATCAGTGATATAATCAAGATTTGTGCTTTAAATGACACTTTAATAATAGGTCTAAAACTTCCCAAGGTTTCGTTACAATAAGTTTACTAGAAGATGCCCTTCAGTCCACTTGAAATTTGAAGTTGAACACACCTACGCCTTGAAACGCTCATATAATGCCACGTGCATTGTGTGTACAGCAAACAGGGATGATTGCGTACAAAAGGGAAAATCCCCAAAACAGTGTGCTATGATTGCGTACATAAGGGAATTCCCCGTGCTTGCTTCTTGAGTGTCTGGTTTTACGACTGTTGTGTATTAACTTTTGAGCTACATGTAACGGCTCTTTGATGGACAAATTTAATTGTTTACCAGCGTTTTGTACACGTTTATATGACAACTTCTTAATGCAAGCACATTTTTTACTTCTGATGACGTCATATGATACTCAAAAATTGGGCTGGCAAAAGCGCCCAATTAGGTGTTTTTTTTGTTTTTAATTGGGCTTTTTTTCCCCCTAAAAACATGCGCATTGGAGTAAAGAGGGTATGGCGAGCAATATTTTGTATCGCGCTAATGGTGTGCGACCTTTACTTTTAGATATATGAGCTATTTAATGGGTTTTGTAACGACCAAGTACTTGATAAGTTTACAGTACAGCAGCATACGCGCGTGCAAATCCTCACCTGACTCCTCTTTTAAACTATCCTCGGTATAATAACTACATGCGCTATTTTTCAAACCTCAACCCTCAACATCAACATCAACATCAACATCAACATCAACATCAACATCAACATCAACATCAACAATCAACAATCAACAATCAACAATCAACAATCAACAATCAACAATCAACAATCAACAATCAACAATCAACATTCAACATCAACAATCAACAATCAACGTTAACATCTACAATGGCCAAACACCGTCTGGTTGTTCCTACAACCTTTAGTTTATTTTCACATTTTTCGCAAAACTTCTCTATTTTGGGGATACTTTTTACACAGATCCTGCCTGAAGAAAATGCAAAGCTTGTTAAAATTGATAGGTATAAGCCTATTATTATTGCCACGTTTGGGACAAAATCCCACCTACCCCCCCCCCCCCCCCCCCAAAGAGACACAATTGCCCTGATAAAGCAATGACTTTGGAGATTAATTATTATTCTGTTTTGTTTGATAGATTATAAGCCAAAACACCGTTTGTACACAATTTAAAGGTATTTGAATGAAACATGTAAACATTATGCCAAAATACAGATTTGACTGAAATTGGCAAACATGTAGTAAAGGGTCCTCTCATGTTCACTATAGTGTATCCAAATTATTTTGTTGATTATCGGCAGCATGTCATCCTTTCCAATTTTTTGCAACATTACTATCGCATTACATTAGGATAATGGACACTTTGTGATTACAGTTCCGAAAAAAACTCAAAATACTCTGGACGAATTCGGGAAAGTGTTTCCGCGTTCATACTGTCATGATCATATTCTAAGAATAAATGTTAAACTAGTTCCCCAGCAGTTCGC
The DNA here is from genome assembly GCF_015706575.1 of Patiria miniata. Lineage (NCBI taxonomy): Eukaryota > Metazoa > Echinodermata > Asteroidea > Valvatida > Asterinidae > Patiria > Patiria miniata. The sequence goes on along the minus strand of NW_024037048.1, from coordinate 11,011,934 downwards.
TTTCAGATTTAAACACTCAAATTCATTCTCAGACAGGGAAAATGTGGTAGCAACACGTTTAATTAATAAGCACCTGGGTCGTTAGTTGTGGAAAGGCAGATCCGCACGTTGCAATCTTCAAAAGTGGAGGCGTCGCAAAGAAAATTAGAAAGCTATTTCCCGATACAATTTTACCTCCATTTTTGTTTAGGGACGATGATTTCCTTCAATGAATTATTTTAATGAAAAGCCGTTCAAATTTGTCAGGCTTTAAATGTTATAATATTTAAAACACGCTTATGCATTGTATTTTTGTTAATACAACTTACCCTACTCTGATGTTCTCCCGGGTTTTTTTTTCGAATTCATTTGTTTTCCTCCTCTTCTCCAATATTTCCTTTAGTGTTTCATTGTATCTTCCTTTACAGATGAACATCTGTATGGCGACTTTTCTTTCAATCGCCCTCCTTCTGGGTAGCTCTGTCAATCTAAGAGCTTCCGTTACTGGGCCGGTTCCCTCGGACGGTGATAGTCCTCCGTCTGATGAGGCGTGTCCGATGTGCTTCCAAGGACCGGCTGGAATACCTGGAATTCCTGGTCTGCCTGGATATCCAGGAAGCAGGGGCGATGTAGGTCAAAAGGGTGAGATGGGACAGATTGGCCCCAAGGGTGATCAGGGAGCAAATGGGAACCCTGGGCCTAAAGGGGACGAAATCATAGGTCCAATCGGTCCCACTGGCGTCAAAGGTCAAAAGGGTGAGCCAGGGGAGACACCAGACGACTCTAACCAGCGAGTAGCATTCACCGTGGTGAGGACGAGCGCCTCGGATGACTCTACGAGCGACAACACCCGCTTGTCCTTCCAGAAGACCAAGACGCTTCTGCCTGGTACCAGCTTCAATCTCAACACCGGCATGTTCACTTGTAGTGTGCCGGGCACCTACGTGTTCATGTTTTCTGTGAACAAATATCCTTCCAGCATCTACATGGACGTTCATCTGTGGAAGAACGGCGACGTGGTTGTCTCTGGCAGTAGCACTGATTCAAGTCACCATGAGCAGGTGTCTGGGAGCGCGGTGCTGGTTCTGCAGCAAGTAGACACGGTGTATCTAACCATTTACGGTAGGGCGTATAGTACTTCGAATCACTTCACCTCATTCAGTGGCTTCCTCCTTTACGCCGAATAAATACGCCGAATAAATAAAACAATCACTTGTCTTTGTCTCCGCTGTAGAGTGAAGTATTTTGATGGAATATTTTTTTTCATAGCGAAGTATTTTGATTTTGTTTTAATCAAAACCATGTTTGCAATAATAAAGCAGCGCCACCAGAATGTTTAGGCCTCACAAAGATTGTGTTTATTATAATCTGACCTACCTGGAACATTTTTAGGCCTAATTGCCGCTCACCAACTTTGTATTGCCACATTTGGCCAAAGGTATAAAATAAAGTATAATTATCCTGAAATTAAATGCGACTTTTCTGTGTCATTGCGTAATTAATCAATAAAACAGGTTAATTAAACAGAATACATTTATTTTGTTAACGCAAACAAAATAAGTGTGAAAGACAAACATAAAAAGGTTCCCAGATAAAAATATGTTTCTACCTACCTACTTACTTGGAAAAATAAATTGAAAATATTTTAGGGCATAAACGTAAACACACATTTTTTTTCGTAGCCTAATGTTCCCTGTATGCATGCCCAGCACAAATGGTTTCTATTAAAATAATCCCCTGTATGTATCAATTGTTATTTTATTTCACGAACAATTCCTCAAGTGATTGGATATGATTTACTTATTGACGTAAAGCTTGGAGTTTGGAATAATAATTGTTTGAAACATTGTTACTTATGCAATTTGTTGAAACGTTGAGAATTGCATGTGAACTGTTATAGCTTACAGGTGCTTTGAGAAAAAAATAGAATACGCTGGTTTTTATCAAATGATTGCATTAATAATTATGAAGTATTTATGTATAAGTAATCATTGACTGGCTATGAAAACAGTTTGCATAAAACCTTATTCTGAGGATCACGAAAAGCACCACCTTTTTTGATGAATATTTTTTTCGCTCGGCTTTATGATTATAAAACAAAACCATTTTGTTACTTTCAGTTGAAACAGAACGTGCCCCCAATAATGGAAAAAGTGGAGTTGGCTGTAGTTTTTAAAGCCCGCAACAGGTCCGACCACTGTTTTTGTTGATTAAAAGAATGCCCACTATTTGAAGACTTTTATTATTCATAACCAGCATTATCTATGCATTCAAGAAACTCACTATGAAAACATCTGTGAAAGTGTGAGCCCGTTAGATGGTAAAAAAAAAACAATCTTAACGATATCAATACAAACACAAATTCCATTCAAGTGAGGAAGGTCTTCAACAGAGTGGAATTGTCCTTTGTTCCTAAGTTGCCATCAGATGGGATCACATTTTGGTATTTCAAGTGAAATTCTTTGTATTGACTTTTATTTGGATACCAATTTTGGTCAGGTGATGCAATTAAGTCCCCTGCTGAAAGCATTTCCTTGGACAATGTCTCCAGCCAGCACATGTACATTTAAGCTGAACAAGAACACTTCCTGGGAATAGGTAGACTCCAGCAAGAAATCAAAGAAAGGGTTATTATGGTCCCTTCCTGCATGTCAATCAAACAGTGCGCATTGACCAATCAGATCACCACTTTTGATCACGTGACCACAGTAGCTCAGTCAGACTGCACCACAAGCACTGTTAGATCTATTGCTCACCCCGCCCCCGTTTTGTTTGCACCAGTGGTTAACACACCCCCCCCCCGCCAGATTATTTTGTAAAGAGTGTCCTTTTTACACAAGTGACCTTAAAGTTTTTACACAAGTGCCCTTAGTTTTGTTTAAAAAGTTTCTTGTTTCGCCAGCGGCTTTTTAAAAATATTTAGAATTTCGTGCAAATGTCGGCAATTGTGCAATTGTTTATCGTGTATTTGTTACCAGCATTTATAAGCCCCGATGGCGCCCAAATGGCCCTCGTTTATAGTTTTCTCTATGGAGGTGTGGGGGGGGGGTGCTTGAGCGCAAGAAAGATTCTACCTTCTCCTTGAGCGTAGTGATTTCTTCCTTGCTGATCTTCCAAAGAAACGTCTCCGTGATCTCCCCTGCTTCCTCATCCAGCATCCAGGGTTTGGACAGCTCCTTGAACCGTCTCAGGCTCTGCTCCTTGGGTTTCTTGTTCAGGTCCGGGATGACCTCCATGTCCGAGCAGTTGATGAGGAATTTGCTGAGCATGTTGGCCATGTTCATCTTCTTCCTGTCCATTTGCTCCTTTTTGCCCGTGGTGGCAAAGACGCGTAGCTTGCATTTCTTGGAGATAAGTAGGGTTAGGCTAGGTGGGGGGAGGGGGTAGTCACAAACATTGATACAGAGCATTATTTCTCTTTGACACAAAGCATGTGTTTCCTTAGACATGCAGCTATCCAGAATAACCTGAGAGATCCCTGAAAGGCTCCATGAAATGAATTGGGCACTGAAACAAATATTTAAATAGTAAGGCCAACCAAGAAAAAAAGTATGGTGTTTTCTATTACATGTAAAAAAAAAAAAAAAAAAAAAAAAACTGCGTGTGTGGGTAGGTAAAAATCTGTTTTTATGGATTTGACATTTTTATAGCCAAAAAATAGGGTAGGACGATAGTCGTTAAATGTTGCCGTTTTCTCTATTTTGCATGCATTTGTTAATATGCGAATCATTCTGCACTACTGACCAACTTACACCAAAAAGCTAAAATCGCAGCACCTTGTCTGCAAAAAGTAGGGTGGTGCAACACCACAACTTTTGTTTACTTTTTGATTTTGCTTTACAAACATTATAGGTTGAACATAATTTTCTAGGTTGGGTGGGGTAATAAGAAACCAGACCTGTTTTCCCTTGACTTAAGACTGACTCCACAGTTTAGGGATTTTAGTACACAAATGGATTGTCAACCCATTATTTCGTAGAGAAAAATGTTGCTCCTATTATTACTTAGAGGCAAGTGGGGTTGAGGTGGCTTCCCGAAGGATACAAAGCACGACCAGCAGCACGATTTGAAACCTTGACCCTCTTATCATTAGTCACATACCCTAACCACTAGGCCACAGTCCCCCATAGGACTCAAACCCACACATTTCTACGACTACCGACAAGATTTGGAGTTTGTCACAACCAACAATTTAGGCATGGCACACCAATCAAATCCCACGTTATGTTGATTGAAGCTGCGTCCAAATCATATAGCTATATTAAATTACTAGAGCGCTAACTCCTCATTCTTGCGCGCGGAGACGCTTTGAAGCCGCTCTGGGTGCAGACATTTTGAATGTATGCGCGTGTTTGTAGAACACAATCAAAATAGATGGATTGAATTTTAAAAGTGTACTCTAAATGCAACGCGCAAGTAGAATATACGCACACAACTTAAGCGCGTCATGACGGTTCTAAAAACGTCACGGCGAAAAGCATCTGCAGCGGAGGGACGCGCACACGTTGCGTTGTTTGCGCAGAGCAAAACAAAACGCACATTTGCTGATCATGCGTTTCGGTTTTGGGCGTATCGGCTTCGATGACGCACCGGTATGGAATACAAACGCAGATATGCAAATAACCGTACAAAAGCCGTACAAAATTGCATGTTTTCCATAGGTTTGTGCACAAACATGGATGCGCCTATCAGGCATTACTTTGTACATCGAGTTAGCGCTCTAGTAATTTAATATAGCTCTATGGTCCAAATAAATCTCTTGTCTACAGCTATTGTCTAGGTCTTCGTACCGAACACTGACTAGTCTAATCACAGACTCCAGTGTTTGTCTTTACTGATGATTGATTGACCGGAGGTTGATGTCGGTTGAGGTGTATTGTTACAAATAATTCCATTTACGAGTTTCCAAAAGTCTCAGCGATTCCGTTTTGATGCTGACCCAAAGCTGGCCCGACATCGGTGCAGCGTTACAGAAACACCCATATGGCCTGAAACGTAGTGCGTGTAATGCTGAGGCGACCGTGCTGTTTTCTAAAGTTGAGGGGATAGCACCGCACGGGCCACAAAATTCCCTCAGACCGCGTTCACTGAAGGGGTTGATGCGGCGCAATGTGTGGACCGCTCACAGGGCGTTATCGAACGTGAAAACAGCGCCGTGTGCCGATATGAGACGGTAAACCGGTACAATGCTGATACTTCTGGAAGGCAAATAAATACAGAACAATGCAGTGCGGGTCAAGTTCAAAAAAAGGGTTTACGAGGTTCATAACAATTGCGCTTAGTGAAGTGCTCAGGGCAGCCAACAATTTGCTCTGATTCATTGTTTCTATCATGATGGCAAGTAGTCGCTTGTGCAGTGTTTTTAGAATTACAAATGATTCCATTTACGTGTCTCGGAAAAGCCGCACATGACGTTGGTACAACGTTGTCGCGATGTCCGTGCAACGCGGCAGAAACACCGATATGGCCTGAATTTTGGGGTTCGGTTTTCTCAGAGGGATGTTTCAACGGGCTAAAATGTTGCCTGTATTATTGAGTTCAAAAGTGGACAGAATAGCAGAAAAGCCGATTGAACGTTATGTTAAAATGCATTTTTCTGCTTTTCTGCTACCATAAAAGCAGATTGAATGTTTTGCTAAAGTGCATTTGCTACTTTTCTGCTTTTCTGCTACCAGAAAAGTAGATCGAACTTTTTGTCACGGTGGTTCAAAAGTGCACATACTGCTTTTCTGTTTAACTGAGCAGATTGAACATTCCTGAGCGCAACTATGTTACTCTAGTACCCATCACAAAATGGACTGTTCCCAGTGACTCCGACTCTGTCATTACATCATCACAGCTGATGCCCGAATCTCCGTCCATCCACGGACCGTTTTAAGCGCGTAGCCGACCAGGCAATGAGGACTTTCTCAAGCTTCACACTGCTTGACACCCTTGGAGCTCAGGATAGGATACGGAACTCTGCAGAAAAAAAAGTCACGCCTTCCACCCACGTCGGCCCCCTGTGGCCCTCTACCCCACACCGGAAATAAATTATGTTCACCATGGTTAACGGGCGTAACAGAAATTGGACGAAGCCAACTGGAACATCTTCCGCTCAGAACCGGCTATGCGCCGCTGGTCGGTACAGGCTTAGAACCTCGCTGTTTTATTTGTTGGTTGGTTCTGTTTTTAGATTTCTTTTATACAATAAAAACTGATAAACTAAAATTGAAACAAAAAATATTGCCTATCCGTGCTTCCATTTTGAAGGGAATGTTACCAATGGCTACTTTTAATTTTTAGATTTAAATAAAAATTACCGGGAAATTACTAAGACAGGGGCGTAAATCCGTGGGGGGGGGGGGCAACGGTGGATCCAGGGGGCACAACGGGGGCAAAGCTCCATATGGTGGCCATATGGTCATTCTCCAGTGTGAAGCATGAGAAAGTCTTCATTGCCTGGCTACGCCAGTAAAACGGTTTGTGCATTGGACGGAAATTCGGGCATACACTAGCTGTGATGACTTAGGAGGCGGAGTTTTGGAATCGTCCATTTCTTGGTAGGTACTACAGTGACGTAGTTTGCGTTTGGGAGCCAATCTGCTCAGATTCTGTAGCAGAAAAGCAGATGGCCACTTTCGATCCACCGTGACAAAAAATATTCGAAAGTAAAAGCTGCTTTTCTGGTAGCAGAAAAGCATAAAAGAAGAAAAATGCATTTTAGCAAAACGTTCAATCTGGTTTTTTTCTGCTATAGCAGAAAAGCAGATGTCCACTTTTGAACCTCCATAGTAACAAGTCTTAAAACAAGGTAGAAATTACTATGTGTTATTGACTTTGGGACAGCGCCATGTATATTGTCACTGGAAGTAATTGTCATGATTGTTTTTTGGCATAGTTCCACGACATACTGTTTTGGCGTAAAAGGGTGCAAATGTGACTCGTCGCTATGTCCAAAGCTATTTTCTACGACTATTTTTTTAAGAGTAACGCACGCAGATATTTATGCGCGCATTGAAATGATTTTGTCGTCATGCACATAATGTATGTATGCGTGCACTGAAAACTGCAAAATTATAATTCAACTTCATCAGCCATGTAAACACACTTATAGCTGTCACATCACTTTCACCCACACAACATACGGTCGGAACTGACATGTCGATCATTAGTTTGATACCGGTGGCCCAATTAATGGACCGAAGCTGATAGCCTATTACGGTTTTTTTTTTTTTGTCAGAAGTAAACCGTTTATCTGTTTATAGCCAGTTCATAATGAGATTTGTTTGATGCACGCAGAAATCCTACATTGTAAACCCACTCCACAAAACTACTTATTTTCAAGTAATTGAAGTCGGTAAAGTTGCTGGCATTACATCCACAAATTATTCATTGTTTCCTGTTTTAAATGTCACAAACCAAGTCAAATAATAACACAAAAACTAGACGAATTTCATTAAACTGATGATTTTCTTTCATAAAATATAACCTTTATATATCGTCGGTCTCACCACGAACCGGCGGATCTAGATTTTTTGCCAAATTAAGTTTTTGTCAAAAAAAAATTCATCAAAGTGCTCATTCTCAATAAGTTTTATTCCGATCTGAGTTCTAATTAACTAAGAACGCTAATTAGACTGTGCGGCGTATCTCTAAAAAATCAAAAATGCTGCACCACGCAGTGGCGTATCGCGATACGCCGCTTTACATGCTAATTCCCATAGTACTATGACGTCACTAAGCAGTTTTGACACGAAAAGTGCTAATTTAGCGCTTCACGAACCGACGTATCTCCGTATCTGCCACACGGCCACTATTACGTGCGTTGTATGACACACGATAAACATGATAAAAATCTGTTTCACGAAGTGATGAGTATCTTGGGAACTGAATTTCTCAAAAACTAAGCAACTCAGATGCACACAGATTGCATATAATAAAGTTTAATCGTGTTTTTCTCAAAACACAATAAAATGCGATTCGTCGGCTCGTGGTACAACCGACGAGATATTGTTTATTTTGTTAAGAAGGTACAATGTATTAAGTGTTGCCTAATAAATAATTTGGGGAAAAAATCGAGGTGAAATATGTCTGTAATTAAACATATACATAAACATGTACAGTATTACATGCATAGGCTCTATAGTGATTATAAAACTTTAGTTCGTTTATTAGGCCAAACAAAAAAAATGGTGTGTTTACTGTAACGGTCTGAAAAAAAATCCAGGTTGGTAGGTACGGAAATAATTTTATTTTGTATTTTTTTTTTTTTTTTCAGTTCTGCGGGCTCATTTGTGTTCTTTCGCAAAATATTTGTATTCAAGCATTAAAGATATTCATTCGATACCTTTCATTCCAAATTAATTCGTACTGTCCCAGGGTTCTCTTCGGGATTTTTTCAAACCTGTGGGGGAAGTTTTGCTGTGATTCAACAACCTGCGAAGCCACGGCGTTGGGTTTGGGGCCCGCTTTTTAAGGGCCCCGACAATTTTTCATAGGCCCTATTTTTGTAATTAAAGAAAAAAAATCAAAATTGTTAACTTACAAAATATTAATATTTCACAACCTGTGTTAAAGCTCCTGAACTAAAAACAAAAGTATGGAATACATTTACAAGTAAGTTTCAATTTTAGAAATTAAGGTGAAGAAAAAAAAACATTTTGCTTCAGATTACATGCCTTTCAAAATAGCGTCAATAGGTCGGAAAAATTATTTCGCCAATTTGTTGGAGGTGCTATTTAATGGAGCATCATAGAGCAAGGAATCATGTTTATTTTGTGCCTGGATTATTTTCATTTGCCTAGAAAATCATCGTACATCGCGCAGTGCACACGGCGCAGTATCAGTGTGCATTATTGCACTGTGTACGGCCCATCCCACGTGGCCGAAAATCTTGCACTACTGCAGAAACACGCTACGATGTTACGCTACAAGTTCGAGCTTTGCAATCTCGTCATTTTAATGGAATACACATACAGAGAAAATAAAGTTCTGTGGTATTTTTACGATCCAACTTCGGCCGACGGCACATCATCATCGTGGTACGACGTTTGTATACATGTAGGCAGTAGTCACTGGTTCCGGTCCTTCATTATAGTATTGATTCCGTTAGCACGCGAAGGGAACCAGTGTCCCATGCTGGATACCGGATGCGCTGCATGCCCGTCAGCTGGCGGTCGACGGAACCCATCATCGTGTGCATTTTGATCACACATGCATCAGAAAAACAGGATTTTTTGTCAGGATTTTGCATGTCAAGATGAAATAATGGCGTATCTAACGATTATATTGTGCATTTTAATGGCGTGAATAATAATTACATATGCTTATCGGGGGCTGAAAAATGTGACAGGCATTTTTGTCGGGCCGATTCGCAGTACGCACGTTTGTACGTGGGGAGAACCATGCCATCCGTCGGCCAGGTGCACCAGTTCACCCCAATGCGTTTGTGCGAAAAAAAAACGTACTTCAAGTAGTTTGAGAATTCAAGTTTTGAGATCGTCGCGGTTTTTGCACGTTTTACACAGGTATGTTTGTGTCAAATCATGGTCAGTTTCAGGTGTGGAAAATGGTCTATGTTCGTGGCAAATAAGTAAAAGTACTTGAAATGTGTTCATTTACAATGATCAATATCAACCTTCAAAATGGAAATAAAAAGTTTGAGGTCGGAAATTTAGCCAAAAAAATCCTAGTCGGTCGGGTTACCGTAAACACACCATCATTTTGTTTGGCCTTAGTGTATCTGAATGTGAAACAAATCATTATAAACTACGAAAGAAAAAAATATTCTTTAATACAAGCCTTCATATAACTTTCGTTTTCTTGTGAAGCTTTGCCAATGTTGTGACCTATTTTTCTTCATGTACATGTACATAAAATCTGTTCAACATCCACATTTTGTTTACCTAATTAACCTCAGTGAAAGACAATGCAACTAACATAACATACGCCAGGAGGAACTGCAAACGGACCGAGTTATTGATGTCCCACTGCCCCCCCCCCCCCGGTTTTGGAGTTGTCCCGTCTTGTAGCGCTTCAGCGCACGCATTCTTCTGTGAAGTTGCTAGTCCCAATCCTTGCCTCAATTCCCATCTGAAATTCCTCCAGGTTGCAGAACTGACTCTCGCAAAAACCTAGCTGAACGGGGCTTTCGTTGAGGAGCATCTGCACACGGTATGTCGCAGCGGAGTCGGTGGTGCAGCCGTATAAGACAAATGCCATGTTGGCAGCAAACGGTGACATGTGGGCTGCTCGGAAGGTCCGGTTGATGTTCTCCAGGGAGTTTGATGGTGGGAGCGGCAGGGTGTCATCAAACATTTCCAGGAGGGCTACTAGAGGAACGATGGTTTCCGAAAGGGCACATGTGAAGTTTCCAAGAGGAGATCTGCAAAAGCAAATAAAAACACATTGGGTGTTTTGTATCCAACCCTAACTAAATGGGCTTGAAGTGAATAATTTCGACATCCAGTTGTCTGATTTTCATCAAAGACTGTTCCTCAAATTCAAAAGCCCACCCGCTTCTCTCTCAGCCCTAATACATCTAGGCATGCTATTAATTCTATCACGTGGCTATCAATCTATTGTTCAGATAATCACTCATGCAGGTGCTTAAAAAAAAAAGTGCCTCAATACATACACTTTTGGCCAAGATGGCTAAATAAGTGAAAAGTTGAAATCGTGTGCTTTATTTTGATAACAAAAATAACTGCTTTTGACAAATATAAAGTATTGTTATGGCCTGTCAAACAAAATCATATTTTTTTATCATCAAAATCGAGGGCCGATAGTTTTTAGGTGTACATTCGATTCTTAAAAAAGGCCGAGACAAATGGCAAGGCTTAGTAGATAGAGGAAAGTATACGCTTCATTTTTGTGTGAAACACGTGCAGGAGACTTCTAATGTTTGGTCCAAATCGCCGGTGAAAAATGAAGACTTTTGCGAGATTTCATGATTTGCAATCACAATGTACGCGTGTAAACGTACGCCGACGTACATGTACGTTGGCCTGAAAACATTGTGAATAGCACGGCAATGATTGACTTATGAATATTAAGCAGGCCATACTCGAGCGCGAGCTCGACCAATCAGTGGGCGTATGGGTCACAAGGTCACACCGTGTTTGGGTTCCTCGCTCTATGCTTTACAATGGCGACGATCTTTTCGTGTTGTGAAAAATGGAAGTTGCTGGAAACATTAGGTGTACATCGAATTCTTAAAATATTAACGACATCACGTTCACGAGATATTTTGTAGAAGAAGGTTCAATCTTTCCTTTGATTACCTCAACATTTGGGAGACTTTCGTCGTACTCGAAAAAAACCCGGACATTTCATGACCTAATTTTTAGTCGATTTGTCCGTGAAATAATATCGTCAAAATGCATCGAAATCCATTTTTTGAGAAAAAAATACCTTGATAGATGTATGAAGTATAGGTCTTTAACAACCTAAAACAACTTTGTTTGTTTGGATCGGTTGTGGTTTGCCATGAAAACTGCGAATTTTCTGGAGCCCTTTTTACGGTCATCGTTCGCTGGCCTCGCGTTGCTGTTAAGTTGTGTGGACGAGAAAATAGAGCAGCTACGCGTGACACGGCAACTGATTGGATACCGGTGGCCCAATTAATGGACCGAAGCTGATAGCCTATTATGGTATTTATTTATTTATTTTTGTTTGTCACAAGTAAACCGTTAATCTGTTCAAGGCCAGTTCATAATGAGATTTGTTAGATGTACGCAGAAATCCTACATCGTAAACCCTCTCCGCAAAACTAGTTATTTTCAAGTAATTAAAGTCGGTAAAGTTGCTGGCAATACATCCACAAATGATTGATTGTTTCTTTTTTTAAATGTCACATAACCAAGTCACATTAATAACACAAAAAAAAATGACGTATTTCATTAAACTGATGATTTTCTTTCATAAAATAGTGACCTTTATATATCGTCGGTCTCACCACGAACCGGCGTATCTAGATTTTTTGCCAAATTGAGTTTTTGTCAAAAATTATTCCATCAAAGTGCTCATTCTCAATAAGTTTTATTCCGATCTGAGTTCTAATTAACTAAGAGCGCTAATTAGACTGTGCAGTGTATCTCTAAAAAAATCAAAAATGCTGCACCACGAAGATACGCCGCTTTACACGCTAATTCCCATAGTGCGATGACGTCACCAAGCAGCGTCGACACAAAAAGTGCTAATTTAGCGTTTCACGAACCGACGTATCTCCGTATCTGGCACACGGCCACTATTACGCGCGTTGTATGACATACGATGAACATGATAAAAATCTGTTTCACGAAGTGATGAGTATCTTGGGAACTGAATTTCTCAAAAACAAAGCAACTCAGATGCAAACGGATTGCATATAATAAAGTTTAATCTATAATTTACTACTCAAAAAAACAGTTTGAATTATTACACAGGGAGTATATGGAATGAGCCTACAAAATAGTGACCAACTTTAAAACGTTTTTTTCTCAACACACAATAAAATGCGATACGTATGGTACAACCGCCGAGATGTTGTTACTTTTGTTAAGAATGTACAATGTATTAAGTGGTGCCTAATAAATAATCTGGGAAACAAATTGAGGTGAAATACGTCTGTAATTAAGTATATATATATATATATAAGTGTATAGCATTACATGCATAGGCTCTATTTTGGAGTTGTCCCGTCTTGTAGCGCTTGAGCGCATGCATTCTTCAGTGAAGTTGCTAGTCCCAATCCTTGCCTCAAGTCCCACCTGAAATTCCTCCAGGGTGCGGAACTGACTCTCGCAAAAACCGAGCTGAACGGGGCTTTCGTTGAGGAGCATCTGCATACGGTATGTCACAGCGGAGTCGGTGGTGCAGCCGTATAAGACAAATGCCACGTTGGCAGCAAACGGTGACATGTGGGCTGCTCGGAAGGTCCGGTTGATGTTCTCCAGGGAGTTTGATGGTGGGAGCGGCAGGGGGTCATCAAACATTTCCAGGAGGGCTACTAGAGGAACGATGGTTTCCGAAAGGTCACATGTGAAGTTTCCCAGAGGAGATCTGCACAAGGAAATGAAAGCACAAGGAAGTTTTGATGAGGATTGTTCTCATTGGGTGTTTTTTTCTCCAACCCTAACTGAATGGGCTGGAAGTGAACAATTTCGACATCCAGTTGTCGGATTTTCATCAAAGACTGTTCCTCCAATTCAAAAGCACACCCTCTTCTCTCTAAGCCCTAATACATCTAGGCATGCTATGAATTATATCATGTGGCTATCAATGTATTGTTCAGATAATCACTCATGCAGTGGCTTAAATCTGTGGTGGCGAGGGGGGGGGGTGACCACAATCCTAAAATTGCCTGGGCGTAGATATTCGAAAAGCGTGGGGGGGGGCGTGGACACCACATTATACTAGGGGCGCTCTTCAGGATAAAGATGTATATCAATGTATGCGCTTACAGGTTTAAAGCTTTTGTACTTTGTTTCTCAACTTTCAAGTGCTTTTGAATACATCTAAGTTGTTGGGACGTTCGGAAAAAAACCTCAAAATACGCATTTTTCTCTCATTACAAGAAATTCGGGGGTGATTTAATATCCCACCCTCCCCCCGGTCAAAAAGTGGGGGACATATCCCCACCCGACGGATTGATGCCCCTGCACTCATGGGGCAGAAGCTTTGCACAATAGCTGGCACAGTGTTTTTGAAATCAAATAAAGGAAACCTGTACAGTGTAAAGTGATCATGTGTCCATTTTCTTCTATAGGTCTGACCAATCCAGTGCCCATCACATGTACATCATATTCCATTCACCATGTGATTGTTCCATTTGGAAATTTATTTTGTTTACACACCAATCGACACAATTAAATATTCGGCTTATGATAACAGTAATTGACATGTTTTTTGCTGCCCAAACACTCGTTTTTTTGTGAATGGAATGGTATTTGTTCCGGTTGGTCATTTTTTGTTTGCTAAGGTGGTGCCAAATTTATATTTGTTTTGCTCTATTTATTTTGTACTTGTTGACTGCCTTACCCTTGTTTACCTTAAAGCAGGAAGAGACATAAACAATTCACTTTCGCAGAGCACCACTTTCTGTTCAAAACATACAGCAACAATGTTATGACCCAAATCCAAGCCTTTTGGCATCAATGTGACGAAATAAAGGCGGGGCTTTGAGGGAATTGGTGGGGAAAAAATGGGGACAAATATCCCTTGTTCTGTTGATAGAAAGTAAGTGTGAACTTACTGCGTAGGACCATTTACTCTATCTTGTAGATATTTGAGATCATCTTTGGCAAGTGTACATCTGATTCAGTAATTGATGCTAAATCTTTAGGCTATGTGCCAGTAATTACTGAAGTCCGAGGGGTATTCTGGGGTGTACAGTTCGTGAATTTGAATCAGCTTTACAAAGTGTCTATGGCAATATTTTGAATTCAGGGCACTTGGTCGTTGGACCGGGATCGGAAGAGGAAATTGAATATAACGTGAAATCGGAGGAATTGAACGAGTTATATAAATTTGGCAAGTAATCAGTAAGGAATGTCAATTATGAAAATTGGTATGATGTCGCCATTACTTCAAAGAACGCCTTCTAGCGGTGCGTCAAAGATAGATGAAGTCGCCGAATGGAATGATGAAATCGCTGAATAAAATGATGAAATCACGGAATGGAATGATGAAATTACCGAATGGAATGATGAAATCGCCGAATAGAATGAATGAATCGCCGAATGGAATGATGAAATCGCCGAATGGAATGATGAAATCACCGAATGGAATGATGAAATCACCGAATGGAATGATAAAATCACTATGAACTCTATGTACAATGAAACTAGTGAAATCGAGACGGATCGTCGCTTCGTTGACGTCTTCAGTTTTGGTGGACTATAACAAAAGATCAGTAAACTTGCAGCTGCGGTTTTATTTAAATATCTTATTTAAGCTCTATAGTGTGGATGAGATCTAACCTGTTGACAGAAGAAAAACATTCAAAAATAACAACATCTAACATCAGTAACGAAAACTAGAAACTTGATATGTCCCTCTATCAGCTTATTCAAGTACATGCATTTTGGATACAAGGTCATATGTAAATGTATGTATTTGGAATAATATGTAATAATAATAATGACGCTCCTAGCGCTCCACTACTACCCTTGCTTTAGCTCGGTTGCCAATGAAGGAATTTCTTTCTACCAGGTACCCATACGACCCCATACAGCAATTGTAAGTTATGCGCCATAGTCATGCGCATTTTTCTTTCCTTTTTAAGTAAATATTATGGGATGGAGGCCTGTGTCGGGGTATAAAAGCATAACACATTCTGCCGCTCCCTCACTCTTGTTTGTGGTCTCGATAGCGATCGATAGGCTGTAGTTTGCTTGATAGAACGTTTTCCCTTCCGAGCTTGTGAAATCAAGATGAGAATGTTTCGCTGGTTATCTGCTGCTGTTTTGGTGCTGGGAATCGTGGGGTGCCAGATCGCCGACGCCATGAACGAGGTGAGATGGTTTTCTTCTCTCAACTCAAAAACAAAAGATAAAAAAAAAAAAACGAATGTTGACTATGAAGTTTATTTCGCGTAGTGTAAAGACAAATATCTTACGCTACATAACCAGACCATTTTGATGACCACAACCTTTCGTAAGGCCAGGGGTTTCACAATCTGACAACTCGCAAGTCTCATTAGCCAAGGAATACTGGCATTTGGGCCGTATCATAAGTCCGACGCCTCATAGGTCCGTAGCCTCATCAGTCCGAATTTCGGACTTATGAGGCATCGGCCTTATGAGGCATAAAATTTATTTATTCCGCCTCATAGGTCCGACGCCTCATACGTCCGACGCCTCATATGTCCGACAACGGCAAAACGAGGCGTTCAATTTGTCGGACTTACAAGGCGTCGGAGCTATGAGGCGTCGGACTTATGAGGCGTTGGACCTACGAGGTGTCGGACTTATTGGCCTTTATTTGGTTAGGGGATGCGATTTTGTCGGACGTATGAGGCGTCGTACCTATATGAGGCGTCGGACTTATGAGCGGACCCCCTGGCATTGATTCATCGCAACGGCTAATTATTCTTTTCCAACGAAGTAACAAATCGCAATTTGAATTGGTTTATCTAAAATAAAAAACATGAAATTCGACATAGGTGGTCCTTCTAGATTGTTGTGGCACCCTGTTATTACTAATTTTGTTTTTACTAAACGACTTTTCAGACGCAAAAGTGAAAGTCATATTTTCCAGATATTTTAACAAAACAATATTTGAACGGAACACAGTGCAATCGACTTGGATTTGGCAAGTGGTGATTTACTTTACATTGAACTTGTTTTTTGATTCCAGCAAGGCATCAAATTCGGCTTTGAATATCCGTCAGTACCTTGAAAACATTGTTTATTCTTGGCGGGTTCAGCTTCCCTTATTTTTTTTTCGTATCTTTTGCCGGATATGCCTCAAACACTGTTATGACAAAAAAATGGCCAAACAAAAACATGTAGTGAAAATATGTTAAAGGCAATAAGAATTACGTACCATTCACGCACAATGTGAACTTGACCTGTTTGCAGGTGTACATATTAAGTATCCTGCCCTGAGTTTGATGGAGTTTTAAAACTATAGCATTTGTAAAGTCGTACCCAGGACTTTTTTTCTTAGGGCAGCTAGCATTGCTGACAACTAAGTTTTTGATGGACCATTAAGGCAATTTTGAGTAGCCAATGTTGAAATATCAGTTGCCTTTAACACAACAAAACTGTTGGAGAGATTCGTTGCATTTCTTTTTTTTTTAAATCAAGAATTGCAAATTATATATCTGTTTTTTTTTTTCTGAATTTTTAAAATACACTTTCAGGTTGAAATGGAGTTGCTTGAACGTGTGCTAGAGAGAGCTGAAGAAAAGGAGGTGGCAGGTATATAAACACATCCATATTGTTTTTTTTTTCAATGATGAAACAAAATATATGAACAAGAAATTAAAAAAAAGACGGCCAGCGTTCTGATTTTTGGGCGCGCGTAAGTAGTGCGCACTCTCCACCTGTGTACCAGAGTGGTCGAGCACCACAACTTTATCACAAAGCTTACGGTATTTTCTTTTATTCTAGCTGGTGGAAAGGTTTCCTATATCGGTTCAATCTTGTCTGCCCTTCTGTGATTGTGTTTTCATTGCAGGCGGCCAACCTCTCTCCATCGTGGACAAGGTGACATGGCAGAGTTCTACTCAAGGTAGTTATCTGTACCCATCGTCAAAGGCCGTAGATGGCAGCTCCTCAGCCATCTTGTATCCCGATGCCAAATGTTCTCACACTGGTAAGAGTCTTCGTCTTTTGGGTACCAAACCAAATGAAAAAAAAAATAAAATACAGAAATGGAGTGTCAAATGGCCTAGTAGAATGCGACAGTTTTTTTTTTATATTTATTTCAATCCGCAAGGAAATTATTTAAAAATATGACATGTTTATAAAAATATAGTTAAAACATGTGGAGAAGACAAGAGCGAGGATGTAAATAATTCTACTATCACCAACATTTACTTAAATAGGCCTGAAATAAATCAATCTTACTGCAACAATGGATACCTTTATGGCACTTTCAGACGGTTATTTCATTTTGATCATGATTGTATATTTCTAGTTGTTTTCGTGACATATCTGAAGTATTAAACAATCGACAATGTAAACAATCGACACAACATTTGTGTGAATTCGTCTTTAAGCCTACACCATATTTGACTTATTTTACAAATGTTCTATTTATTTTCTTTCGCTCAGCTGGTAATTCGAAAAATCCGTGGTGGATGGTCGATCTGGGGGAGGAACACTGCATCAGCAAAGTCCGAATTCTGAACCGTGGAGACTGCTGCAGTAAGTCATTAATATTAGGCCTAAGGAAGAGATAATTTTATGCGATAATTATGGGAATAATGTACAGCCATATTACTACCCGACCTCAATCCTCAAGGTTTGGACTGTACACATTTGAGCTTTTTCTTAACTATCGACACTACTCCTCTCTTGCAGTGCACCCCGTGGCCTCAAAATTGTGGCAACTTCTACATTACCATCCATATGCGTATGTTGCGTTCGTAACACAAACAAAACACAATTATTATTTTGGAAATTTAATTTGCAGGCGAACGTTTGGCAGGAGCTAATGTCCGCGCTGGTAACAGCCCCACTGCTACCGACAACCCGACCTGTGGCTCACATGTCACCGCTGCCCAAGCCAAACCGCACGGTGGAACCATCGTGTTTGATTGCTCTTCGCCGTTGAGGGCACGCTACATCAGCGTTGATATCCCCCGTACGGGCACCTTGCAACTTTGTGAGGTCACTGTGGAGGAAGTCCCCCTGGACCAATGCGCAAGTAAGTTTCTTCAATAGACGATGTGGTATTTTCCAGAGTTGCTGGACCAGAAGGACCAGCCAACAGGTTTGCATTTTACCTGACCGAGTCACTTCAGTGAGTGACTGACTGACTGATTCAGAATCCTCAAATCCTAAAACTAGAAGTGTAGGTCCAGCTCGACAATTAGCCTAGTCTTGTAAGCATCATTGTATTTTTTTTTCATCCTGTTAGCAGGTTCTCATAACTATTTACAGTATCGCTTGTTTTGGTTAATATTTCGGCGAATCGATTGAGTCACTAAAAGATGACGTGTCCCTTTGGAAATGTTGAACCTCTTTTGTTCATGAATGAAACTAGAAATTCATAGCAATTTCGTAATCTGAGGTTTTTATTCCAACTTTAAACTCCCTTTTTCCCCTTAAAAAGCGAAGAGGTTCGGTATCGTAGGTAAACCAGCCACACAAAGCTCTTCCCACGGCTCAGGACTATATCCAGCGGGCAAAGCTGTTGACGGTAGCTCATCGACCATCTTGTACCCCGACAGTCATTGCTCACACACAAGTAAGATAAATCCTCGTTTGAAACAACGACCAATCAGAGAATTGCGCGTTAGGGCTCATAAATATGTATGAGGTGAAATAATAAACAAACATCATGAATGAATGAATCCTTATTTGAAACATCGACCAAAAAGGGAGAAGCGATTCACCAGAGCAACACAAAGTAACAATATAAATTTGACTATTGCAGCCATAATGCTACCGCAAACCTCACTTCTTTAGACTTTCCATTATGCAAACCTGCAAAACTTGTCTTCTGTAAGGCCAAAACAAAACCAAATAGTCGGTTTAGTCTTTTTTTTTTTTTTTTTTTGGTGGCTGATTTTTTTTTTCAAGCTTGAATTGTACAGACAAGGTGGGTACTATTTTGCTTTTTTGTGTCCTCATTATACATAGGTGTCCTCCATAATTTGCCTTAGTGCCCTTTTGTCTTGATGCAATGTCCCTATTCCTTGGTGCTCCTTGGTACGAACATTCGAGGAGGTGCGGCAAAAGAGGGCGCTGTTGTAGCTTCCGTGTTAATTTGAAGAAAAAAAAAAGGTTGACGCGCATGATTAAAATCGACGCGCGAACTGACTAGAGACCGAGTATTTTTTTTGGCCTAATTGCATTTTTTTCGAGAACCCTTCTTATATTAATAAACGAGCACAACAACAAAAACAACTACAACAACATATGTTTCTAGTCGGAAAACAACTGATGGATTTTCTCTTTTGATAAGATAACGAGCAGAATCCCTGGTGGAGAGTCGATCTCGGTAGTCAGCAATGCGTTACTAAGGTTACCATCCTGAACCGCGGAGACTGTTGTAGTAAGTATAACAATATATTCACTGGACACAAAAGTTGGGATACTGAATTACAGGAAAATATGACCCTTGTGTTTCCGGGTATGCGTACAAACATGCCTTAGCTTTCCAAGCTACTCACACATACCTTACAATCACCAACATTATTCAATCCACACAAATCATTGTTTTATAAGGCACAAAATAAGACTATAATTCTTTGTAATACGATAAGCAATGACTGTCCACATTACATGAAGTCAGTACAATTACTTTAACGTGTATTTTATTCAGGCTAATAAAGCCCAATAGCAAATACAGTTTAATTGATCATTTGGAAATAAGTCCTTTTCTTGAACAAGCTGTAAAAAAAGAGATAAACATGACAAAACACAACAAAAGAGTAAAACAACTTATAAATATAAATCCTGTCAATTCCTATCAATCCGAACTGTTGATTTATTTACAGGTGATCGTCTGAAAAACGCAATTGTTCGTGCTGGATCAAGGGAGACCGTTATTGGGAACCAGGCATGCGGGGCACCAATCACTGCCGATCAAGCCCAACCACTGGGCGGTACAATCGTGGTTGAGTGCGGTCGACCGTTGAGGGCGCGCTACGTGAGCGTCGATATTCCGGGCACTGCGACTCTTCAACTCTGTGAGGTCTACGTTGAAGTGCTGTCTTCCGGACAGTGCTAAGAATATTATCACCTTCTTGACCCGAATTCGAAAAGACCAGTTTACAAATCATAACGCGATTACGAATTAAATGACGCCCGACTTCGAATTAAGCCTGATTTTTTGTTTTGTTTTATCTGGTGGATGGGTTTGTCCTTGCCAAATGTTAAAAAAGTAGGCATTACAAGGCACTTAATTTGTTGTTTGCCTGAATAAGAGCCAAGCACTTTACTTTCGCAGCTTATGGTACGATGTGTCTGCAACTTTTCACAAGAAAATTAACATGGGACTACTCCTAACACGTTTACCAATGACTAGTAATTGGTTGGACGACTGTCTTTCCATGGACATAGATAATTAACTTTTTCACATGTGAAGATAACTCAAAAAATTACCAGTCACGTTTTTTTCTACCCTTTTGGGTGACTCAATTCTCACAAAATAAGATTTTGTTTGGTTTCTGGTTGTTTCGCTGTAACGTTACAAGTTGCATATTGCATCGCTAAAAGTTGGTGGTGGTTAATGAATCACAGAAGTTTTCTTTTACAGCTTTTTTTGCAACTTTTATTTGCAAGTTTTCAAGCAACTCCATTGAATGGCTGTATTACAGCTCTTTTGTTTCTGTTTCATTTTTTGGTGCATACTTTTTTGAAGAATAAAATGTTTACTTGCATGACATCCCTTCTCTGATGTATCGTTGTTGTTTTTTTTAGAGGTGATGATGTAATGGTGGTAACCATGGTACGAATGGCATCATGCCTTAAACAAGACTGTCTGCGCCAACCTAATTTTGAAGATTTTACTTATTGTCATTATTTCAAAAATCACAAGATTCATGAGAAACATGAGATGTATACTTTAATCAGGTGCTCGGGGTGTGGATCGTGTAGTCTGCGCGCATGCGCTCATAATTATAATCAAGGTGATCTTGATGGCTAAGTCAGCGCACATGGCAACTAAAAAAAAATGTTTTCTTGTTAAACAATTTGATTCAAAAGAACCCTTACCGGAAACAAAACATAAGGAGATCAGAATTGTGATTTGCTCAATACGTTTGTGCACATTATATTCACACAACATTTGACAAATGTTATAAACGAGAAATTGAAAGTGTTTTGATCTTTCTTAAAAAAATTGTCAAATCCTGACGTTGTAAAAAACAGTTTTCGTAACATTTATTTATGTTAATATTTCGAACGGAATGTTCCTTTTTTAAAAATGAAATCTTATGCCTAAAAAAGCTTAAAGCTTGTTCAAAGCGAATTAAGACGCTAAACTGGCGTAGAGAGATACAAAATCAAGAGGCATTGCGACTTTTGCAATTTCTGCCACGTATTTTTGGCCTGAACATTCAATTTAACTTCACCAAGGAAAATTAGGAACAAATGTTGTGTGCTGCGCTGCATTTTGGAAACCGTGGCACATGTATTGATATTCTCTCGTATTAATTTATCGGTCGAAATACAGGTGAAGTTAACGTTGTTTTTCACGTGCGCGTAACTTTAACAAAAATTTATTTCCTTCAACAGACTTTCTATTTGTTATCGGTATGTTGATTTTTAACGATGAAGCTACATTTGTCTGTTAACTTTTTGCTTATAAAACCCTCTTTAAAAAGGACTAAGACTTTTGGTACTTTTTGGGCCACTGATGCTACACGATTCCGCTTTAAGTATTTGCGGGCCGCAAATAATTCGGAATTTATTTTATTTTATAAAATTAACGTGGCCAATTTTCCCGCTCGAATTGCAAAACCCGTGTATTGCTCGAAAATGAAAACATTACAAAAACATCGTTTGAGGGTGTTAAATAAAAAGTCACGGAGAGAACAACCTTCAATTAATTTGAAGGGATCAGCTGGTACACGAATATAAAGACGATATTGCTCGAGAAGAAATGTGACTTTTTTTGCCATCAAGGTTGCTTTCATTCGGATTTAATTTTTTTCACGTATAAAACACTAAAGTGTTTCGATCTGATGTGCTTTCTTGTAGGACGAATTTCTTTTCAATACAATCAGTAAATCATGACTTTGTAGTGGTAAGCTACATAAATAAGAACGCAACAACTCACCCTATAGTTCGTGTTATGGACACCGACGACGAAGTCGAAACACTCCGGGTAATACGCGAGTGTATAGCAATCCAATGGGGGCGAGCACACGCGAAGTCCGTGGGGGCGAGTTGGCCCGCGAAAGTGCTTCTCGATTTCGCGAGAAAAAGTCTCCCTCAAACGAGGTGAGTTCGCTTAAAGATCGTCAACTGCACGATCCAAAATAAAGTACAATAACAACTGGATACAACTGTACAAATGCTGATACTTTCAGCAAGTTCCGAGCTGGAATAAATCACGGAGAAAGTTCCGATAACTGTGAAGGACTTTCAACACGCGGTGACACGAGAACAAAAGATGGCTGACCAAGCACGCTCATTAGCATAAGGTCAAAGTTGAAAAGGGGCACCACAACTTATTACCCGAACCAGAGAGTGTTTTCTGTCAATACGATGATATTCAATCCGAATGTATTTTTAGGCTATTGCTCTAACCAACGAGCAGTTTGTGAAAGTGAATATGAAAGTGACTCATTCGGATTGTTGTTCATTGTTAAACACTGAGTTGTTTCGGTCACTTTGGTTTTGTTTTTGGACGAGTTATTGTGAAATTATGCTGGCCATCGTGACATATTATGAATAATTACTCGACGAAGTCGTTAATACATTCAATATTGTATGGGATATTGCCCGAGCCATTAGAGTCTACTTTTTACTCAATATTAGTTATATGTTAAGCATGACTGGCACAACAAGCCTGTTGAATATTGAGTGAATACATAAAGATTCTAAGCGTCAATAAACATTTTGTAACACAGAAAGATCATTATTGCCAAAATGAAACCACGGTCTCAAGAAAATCAGCCAATTAAACGGAAAACACACCGTTACGAATACATTCTTGTAAAAGTTGGTCCGGTACTTCTGTCTTAAATTATTCTTTATGATGAGGCTTGCAGTTTTTTGCCGAAGTCAATTGAGCGTGAAAGGCCGTCTGAAAAGGTTTGTGCACAAACCCCACGCGCTAGGGGTTTTAAGTACAATTATTAGGGTACCCTTTACGGTAATTTGTCAGTAATATACTCTGCATTTAAATCGTCAAAAAGTTCTTCAAAACGAGGGCGCGCTATATTAACACTGCTCACCGCGCACCGACATTTGTCAATTCGCGATGTAAGCAAAGTTATTGTAAAGACGAAATCTCAAAATAAACACTCTGCAATAATATGAAATCTTGTCCTATATTTTGCCATGATACTTGCCACAAGAATCCCGAATAATGACAGGAGCCGTAAAGGAGTGACATCAATATAATTTAAGGAAATTACAGTGTAAGCAAACTATGTATTTAAATCGTCATAATTTTCTTTCAAAAGAGGGCGCGCTATATAAACACTGCTCACTGCTCGACGGATTCTGTCCATTCCCGATGTGAACAAGGTAATTGTAAAGACAAAAATTTCTATATAGACGATCTGCATTAAAATATGATCTCGTCCAATAGCTTGCCTTGGTATTTGACACAAGAATCTTGAATATTGTCAGCAACTGTGAAAGAATAAAATAAATATAATTTCATGAAATTGTAGTGTAAGGGTACTCTATCGATTTCTTCCAAAAGAGGGCGCGCTACATAAACACTGCTTACCGCACTCCGACTTCTGTTCATTCGCCATGTGAACAAAGTTCACATGCATTCACCCATGGCAAGTGTTTTCAAAACTTTCGAAAATCAGCAGTAGCAAGGCTAATGGCCCTGATGGCATCCAAGCTAAGATAATACGAGAATTCGCCTGTGAACTAAGCACGCCCCTGACGGACATTCTCAATGCATCACTCAAGCAATCAGTAGTTCCTCCTCAGTGGAAGAAAGCAGTCGTCGTTCCAGTACCTAAATCCAGCCCCCCTACATGGAACCAACTCAGACCTATTTCATTAACTGATCATTTTGCCAAAGTCGCGGAGTCATTCATCATTGGATGGCTCATGGAAGACATTGAATCTCACATTGACCCCAATCAGTTCGGAGCCAGGAAAGGTTATTCTACTACTCATTACCTGGTCAAACTCCTCAACAATGTAATTCAACATGCTGATAAACCAAAAAGCCTATCACGTGTAGTTGTCACTGACTTCAGCAAAGCTTTCGATCGTGTGGATCATAATATAGCCATTACGAAACTACTAGACATAGGTGCTCGACCATGTATAGTTCCATGGATCGCCGACTTTCTTTCGCACAGACTTCAGTGCGTGAGATATCATGACTCCCTCTCAAGCTGGTCGGCACTCCAAGCTGGGGTCCCTCAAGGAACTCTTACAGGCCCTGCAGTATTTCTCACTATGATAAATGATGCTGCGGTGCCTACTGAGAGTCGTGATCTCACCCTGAAGTACGTGGATGACCTGACCATGATCGAGAACACAGATTTCAACAGCAATAGCAACATGCAGCTTGTTCTTGACCGATTTGATCAATGGGCATCAGAAAACAATATGTTGTTAAACCCGGCAAAGTGTTTTTCCATGGACATCACCTTTGCTAAGAATCCTACACCCCTCGCTCCGTTTCAACTGTCAGGTCAACAACTTCAGTCTAGTGATGTGCTTAAAATACTTGGCATTAAAGTGGCCAGTAATCTTAAATGGGACTTACACATTAATGACATAATACGTAAAGCCAGTGGACGATTATTCATGTTAACCACCCTTAGACGATTCGGTCTAGCGATCACAGACCTCGTCACCATTTATGTTGGTTTCATTCGACCACTGTTAGAATATGCCGTCCCAGTCTGGCACCCAAGTCTTACCATCAAGCAACACAACTCATTAGAACGCATACAAAAGAGAGCCTGTAGGATTATTTTAGGAAACGATTATAGGTCCTACGACAATGCCCTAGAGACATGTACAATTCAAAACCTTAAGCAACGCCGACATGTTATTTTTTCCTTAAGTTTGCTAAATCCCTGATGTCCTGCAAAGAATTTCGAAACTGGCTTCCAAAAACTAGAGGAGAGAGTAACGGCCCATCCCTACGCAACGCACATAATTTAACAACTCCAAAAGTATGTACCCAGAGGCATGCTAATAGTGCAATCCCTTACATGGTAAAACTACTGAACGAGAATCGTACTTAAATGTTTAATGAGTGAATAATAAATTGTCCAATAACAGCAACAATCAATAACGGACTTTACTGCATTGATTAGTTAGTTAGTTTGTTTGTTTTTCTATACCCCCTTTATTAACCTTATTCATGGATTTGTTGTCTCTGGCTATCTTTTAAGTACTGGGTATGTTTTTTAAACGTATTTTTAACAGAGTAATTCCATTCATGGTCCAACTACTGAAGAAATACTCTCTTTAACAATTCATCACTCCACCTCTGTAAGTTTGTGCAAGAAGGTTTGTGTCCGGTGTAATTTGTCTATACTCCCCATTATTTTTTTTTAACTCGTTGCATGTTTAGTCTTTGGCAACCTTTTTAATTCTTGTGTACATGTGTAATATTTTTGAAATTGTGCAATGACTCTGTCCATGTTTAATCTATGTTAATTTTTTTAATGAAGCTCAACTCTTTTACACTGCATTGATTAGTTAGTTAGTTTGGTTTTTTTTCTTCTATACCTCCTATATTAACCTTATTCATGGATTTGTTGTCTCTGGCTATCTTATAAGTACTGGGTATGTTTTTTAAACGTATTTTTAACAGAGTAATTCCATTCATGGTCCAACTACTGAAGAAATACTCTCTATAACAATTCATCACTCCACCTCTGTAAGTTTGGGAAAGAAGGTTTGTGTCCGGTGTATTCTGTCTACACTCCCCATTATTTATTTTTTTTAACTCGTTGCATGTTTTGTCTTTGGCAACCTTTCTAATTCTTGTGTACATGTGTAATATTTTTGAAATTGTACAATGACTTTGTCCATGTTTAATCTATATTATTTATTTTTTATTTATTTTTTTTTTTAATGAAGCTTAACTTGTTATTGTTAACTTTGTTTACTCATTGTGAATTCAATGCAATTTTGCCTCTGGCAACCAATTTGAATTTTTAATAAACCATGAATAATAATTATAATAAAAAAGTTAGTGTGAAGATGAAATCTCAAGTTGAACACTTTTGCATAAACATTAAATCTCGTCCAATATTTGCCACTTGACACAGGAATCTCGAATATTGACAGGACCCGTGAAATAATAACATAAATATTATTTCCGGAAATTGGATTGTGAGACTATGATGAACAACTTCTCGAAAAAGTTGGTCCGATACTTCTGTCTTTTTCTTTATGATGAGGGTTGAGGTTTTAGCCGAAGTCAATTGAGCGTGATAGGCCGTCTGATAAGGTTTGTGCACATAACCACCTGCTTTAGGGGTTTCGTGTAGACTTTTTGGGTACCAACTTTTACGGTAATGTGTCAGTAATGACAATCACACTTATGTCACACGATAACTCAAAAAACTTGGATTGAAATTTGCATAGAGGTTGAGCATGACTGGCAACACAAGCATGTTATATGGAGTTAATATGGAGAGAATGCACACAGATTATCGGCCTCAATATAATTTTTAGTAACACGGACACAACCCCTCCAAAGTGAAGTCACGGGCTACAGGAAATGGGTCTAACTATTAAACAGGAAAAAAAAACACCTATATGTCACACGATCAATCCCAAAGTATTTATTTTATTGGATCGAAATGTTGTTTAGATGTTAAGCATGACTGGCATCACAAGCCTATTAAATATTGAGAGAAAATATAGAGATTATCGGCGTCAAGAAAATCGGCATAACAATGAAAAAGAAAAACAATCACACCTATGTCACACGATCAATACAATTATATTTATTGTATTGGATTGAAATTTTGCCTAGTTAATAGGGATGACTGGCAACACAAGCCTGTTTAAAATTGATAGAAAATATAGAGATTATTGGCATCAATATTTGTTTTTGTTTGTACACAAAACAAACTGTCAATATGTTGAGGGATAGGCCAAAACATATTGATTCTTTGCAGCAGCCAAAAGTAGATATTTATTTGACCAAAACTTCCCTGTCCTTTTGGGATACAATTCAAAATATGTGGGATCATGTAACCTGTCACCACTAACTATAAAACTCGAATTTTAAAGTGATGACCCTGGTCAAAAAGAAACTAAAGTACAAAGACAAAAAGAACTGACGACGAGAAACAAGGACATAATTCACCAATTAATTACATTCACAAACTCAAACTATTTACAATATTAACAAAGATCCGGACTCGTGGATTAAACTTCTCATAATCAATCTCAGTTAGGCGTTTTACATTCTTTCTCCAACAACTTAGTCTACAAATTCAATTTCTCAAGCTCAACTCGTTAATTTCTAAAACATCACAAATCTCTGTAACTGAGTGTACAACGACACAATCCAAAATCCAATCCAACTGTAGGATATGGCTCTAAATTCAGCCGTTACTCTTGGTTCAATTCAGCCTTAGCTCCAAAATTCAATTCAGAATTCAGTCCAATCAGATATAAATAATTTGAATCTCAAATCCAACGGTGACTATACCAAAATTCAAAATTCACTATAATCAAATATCAGTACTTCTGTTCGGTTCTAATAAACTGGGTAAATCAAATTAAACTAAATCAACCTTTCAGATTTTAAACGCTCAATTTCGACAATTCAATCACAATTTTGTTTTTACTTAAAGGGAAAATACAACATTTGCAAATATCAAAAAATAAAACTACCAAATCATTTTGAAATACCTTGCTGGACTGTTTGTGAATGACAGTGTAAAGCATCCTGTAAAATCATGGCACCTGGTATACTGTCGTTTTCAAGAAAAGTGGTATTTTTGCATCAATTTCCAACGCTGGTCGACCGACCAGCGTTGGAAAAAACTGGCTTGTTTTCATATTCTGGCCCCAATTGACCATCGCACTTGTTTGCAATCGATTACACACCTATGAACGGGTACAATCCTGCTAGACTGGTTCCCTGACCTTACAATTCCCCAATGTATGTAAACTGCTATGTTTCTTCTTATATGGAGTCGGGGAACCAGACTACAGGAAAATGATTTTTTTTTTTTTAAAGCATTTTCGAACCCAAAACCTCAAAAAGTCAGTATAACTATATTTGCTATATATTTCCAACCCCCCCCCCCAATTCCATCCATTTCTGAAAATTACAGCAAAAGCAAATGATGTATATTCCTTTTAATTCCTTCAAACAGCTAAATCAACTTCGGTTATATTTCTTATAATTTTTCCAAAAACAAAATTACAGCTTTCTGCAAATTTAAGGTTTTACACTTTTAACTTTCCTTAGTAGAGTGTCTCGTCTCCGTGGCACGTTTGCAGCTGATAGGACACGGTCAATCGGCACGCGAAACCCTATGTACAGACTGACATCGTAGTCGTTCTGCAGTCGTTACAATTCATCATGAACCCAACTCATGAGGTTTCCGGCCACCTACAATATAAAACAGTTACCGAAACCCATCCAGTATTTTGTTCTAAAATTACAGTATATCCATAAATTCACAAGATGTCAAGTATAATTAGACTTAGTGTCAAGGTTGCACTTCATCTCAAGGTATCAGTTCAAGCACTTTCTTAACAAGAAAAGTATTATTCTGAACAATCACAATTGATTGGTATAAACCACAGATATTAATTTTGAGAAATAATATTAAATACAACACTTACGGTTATTTCTTCATTACGATGCTTGTGAAGGCTGAATTTTGCTATGAGCGTGGTCTACGGGACCGGGAAGGTGGCGTTTAGCGTTGCCGAGACTATTTTTTTGGCACTGATTTTGCCAAACTGGCGGATCAGGCAAGATCGGAGGCAGATTTCACCGATTTGCTGATGAAAACCTGCTGTATTAGGCGTCTCCTGGCAAGGTGGTACCGGTCTCTGTCACACTCAGCTCAGATCTATAAAAAAAAAAATTGGTGTGTCTTCTCTCTCGATCAGAAAATGCACTGATCAGAAAACACACACAACTTCTACTTGACAACAACCAACATTCTTTCACACGGTGCTCACATTCACAGAAACAAACGGACATCAATAACCATGGCCACACGGACAAAAATAATTACGTAACCCGACGCATGGCGTTTTAACAGGTTGACCAAATCAATGCCTTAATTTTTAGTGGCTGGAAAAGAAACTACCGGGAAAATGTGCGTACACGATTGGCGAAAAACTTTTGGCGTGATCTACTTTACAATACGGGGGTGGCGCGATAGCCGTAGCGCGCGTAATAAATACAATAATACGTAACAGAAACGAAGCAAGTAAAAGACGATGGTGACATGGCCCAGAAGATTGACCTTCACTTTGGCCCATTTGTTTAAGCTGGCTCACCTGACCCAAATTTCTTTCTCAATTTCAATCTTCTTATTTATTTAGCATGTGATACTAACATACGTTCAATCGTCGTACGGCTGGATCGAAAAATTTAATCTTTTGGGAAACAGCAGGAGAGATTGCAAATCTGTGCAGTTTCTAATTTCTCTGAGTAACAAAAAAGTTATTACATACCACATTTTGCTAACACATTTGCCTGTCTAAAACCTACTGGCTGTCTGAATCCCGCAAATTAGGCTAATGCATTCATTTAGGCGGTATGAGAGGAGGAGGTGGAATAACGAATATGGAAGCTTTGGTCAAGTTTCTTACTTGCTGAAAAGCTGCAACGAAATGGCGGCCGCAAAGCCTCGTGGTCCTGGCTACGTACCCAGTCCCTTGGACAGTCCTCTCCTCTGATTGGTCAATGGGATCTTTGATTTTTTATTGGTCAGTATTAGCCTCTTACTTTGCATATCAATCAAATATATTACCTTTTAGGGTAAGGAACGTGTTTTCCCTCTTTTTTGCACAAGTTTATCAAACGACAAAGCAACGTTTTCTGATTTCGCAATCTACCTGAAACGAAGGCTGGACATTTTGTTCGTTGTGCATTTTTCCAAACGACATAGACACTTTGGTTGATCAATGCATTCCAAACGACGAGGATACGTCTTGAGACATAGTCTGGTTCCAAAACCAGACAATTATTCCCGACGCTCACGTCTAAATTGTAGGTCAGGCAGCCTCGATCTGTGGCTAAAAATAAACATGACGACATTGACGGCCCTTTTCAAAGCTCGGCTTCGTTTCCGATTTCGCTTTATCACTTATAGCTTTTAATGTTCTGATCAAATTTGTAAATAAATCACTTGCTTTGTAATATCATACAGTAATGAAAATACAGTTTGATATTTCTGTAAGATAACATTGACTAAACCTATATTATGATCTGGAATCTTCAAAACTTGGCACCCAAATGGCACTGTTAGCAAAATAGTACATGCTCATGACACAGCAAAAAGTTCGCCCATACGATCCGAGTATACTTAATACACAAAATCGTCGTTGAATTTCAAGTTTTCTTAATGAAAGCAATGAATATTAATTATCAACTTATTTTAACAAATTTACTCGGAAATACTCGGGCGCTATCGATTGTCGACGAAATGAATCCGGCAAATATCGGACATTTTCGGAAAAAGGAGGAATTCCTCCCGTTTTAGTCACGTAAGGTAAATTGTAATACAATGTATTACCGGAGGTACCTGACCTAATATTCATCAGGAATAGTCAGAATCTTTGGTCTGAGAACCTGACTATTTGAGGCCTTGATTATGTGCACCAAGTATAAAGCATTTTATCTTCTAGAAGTAAAATCAAAGATATGTTGTGTATTTTTTTTATAAGAATGTCTTTTATTTTAAGTCACTACCACTATAGCTATAGTACGCGGGTATGTAAACATGCAATTTGGAATAGTGCCCTCAGTAGTCAGGTAGCGTCTAAGCCCAAGCCCCTCCACCCCAGCTTTTCAAACTTTTCAAGTTGGTGGTTCCGCAAATATTAACAAAAGATTGCATCTGCTGGTCAAGAGGCCTAACTGTAGCCTTTCCACAAGGTCACCCTGACAAGCGCTGGCAGTTAACTGAGGGGCGAAACAGCGAGGTGTTTTAAACGGAGACTAGACACACGTCAAGTGAGCTACACGAGAGGTTTTTCAAATCCTAGCTTCATTCCAATACCGGATCCAGCTCTATTGCAAAACCGCATGCCCGAAGGCGTGTATACGGAACATAGCCGGAGTTTGGGAAAACCCGGTATGTCTCATGACTTCAGTGACCTTCGGTCGTTTTGTAAACATAGGCTTCGTGCCCGGTTCGGAACAATGCCATGTAAGGCCCCTTATCAGACAAGTGGCTTTGTCATTTACTTGTATGGTATGGTCCCACTGGTATGGGGGAGGGGAGGGGGACGGGGGGCATGTGGTCGTTCAACTATCCCACGCCACCCCCATCGTCGCTACGTTATTGCTTCAGAGATTATTATAAATCGAGGTGGTTCGCAATACAGAATGGCAAACTCTGGTGTGATTTGTTTGTCCGAATATCACCAGGGCTAGTTCAGGGTGAATCGTACGCGTTATGCGGAGACCACAAACTGACACATGTAGGAAATCTGGTCGTTCCATACAAGCCTCTTTACTGTTACATGCTATTTTAGAACTGTGTCATTACTTTAGGTAGTGAACGTTTTCTGTTTAGGTTCATCATCACCGGTCATACATTCTACCATTTCTGGAAATAATATTTCGAACTGGGAGATATTCAAGTGAAAAAAAAAACCTTTTACTCATTTAGAAGGACTCAATTATACACGGGCCGTATATGATGCGTAAAGTTCATGGAAGTTTATTTAAAGGGAATATACATCATTTGCTTTTGCTGTAATTTTCAGAAATGTATGGAATTGGGGGGTTGAAAATATATAGCAAATATAGTTACACTGACTTGTTTGAGGTTTTGGGTTCGAAAATGCTATAAAAACCAAGAAAGACAATCATTTTGCCGTAGTCTGGTTCTCTGACTCCATATAAGAAGAAACAGAGCAGTTTAACATACATTGGGGAATTGTAAGGTCAGGGAACCAGTCTAGCTTGCTTGTACCCGTTCATAGATGTGTAATCGATTGCAAACAAGTGCGATGGTCAATTGGGGCCAGTATTTGAAACAAAGCCATTTTTTTCCAACGCTGGTCGGAAATTGGAAATTGGAAATTGATACAAAAAATACCGCGTTGGAAATTTATACAAAAAATACCCCTTTTTTGAAAATGACGTATAACAGTCCAGCAAGGTATTTTAAAATGATTTGGTAGTTTTATTTTTTGATGTTTGCAAGTCCCCCCCCCGCCCCATTTTGAGAACCTGAAATAAAACATTCACTGTTGTAATAAGACGTTTATTTGGCATTTATTGCGGCTTTTGAAAAAAAAACGCACCCCACTTGCCCTACCCCAAGTTAAACCCAAGTTTCTCCGCTGGCTTGAGTACGATTTAATTCCTCATGTAATCCCGAATATATCCACACAATTTAATAGACTGAAGCGCCAACTGTACATTGAATGAATCACGGCCAGTGTATACGTCACTTGTCTATCCACCAATCACAGTTTGTCGGTGACAAGTCGGTGACCATAAGTCGGTGACCACAAGTGAGTGGTCTGTGACTGACAGGTTGTGTGTGTCAATCATAAATTCCATGTTTGGATGTGTCACCGACATCCATACAATATCCACCAATAAGAAGCGGTCATTTCAATCTCGGTGACTAGTTTTTATGGTGACTTTATAGCCTCAGCGACATTAACATTACTTTCGTCTCATTAATATGAAGCGAGTCGGTTATGTGTGATTGACAGCGCACAGGAGCCATGCAATCACAATCCAGGTCCGAGTTTTTAGTCACTGCTCAGGAAATCGATGGCACTATTTAAGGCATTTGGGGCCTTCTCACCCCTCACATCAACCACAGGTCATCAACACCTTCGGACGACTACCAGAGAGAGAACTGACTGCAAGAACAAGATTTTGCTCGGTAAGTGTTTGAAACAATCAATTTTCTTCTGAAGACATTTGTTGTTTTCGCACAATGTATTTGAATCAATGCGGGATTCAGATTTTGTTGAATGTTGCTGATTAAATGATTCTCCAACCAGCTAGCGCGGTGGTAGGCTTGATATAATTCCCATTCTTTTTGTGCTTGTGAAATGTAGTTGCGTTAGGACTGAAAACAAATACAAAGATTTTCATGAATAAAATGTTCGATTTCAAATGACTCTGATACTGATACACGTTTGCCAACAGCAAAACCAGCGCACTAATTTCCGAACCAGAGGTTGTGCCTTTTCCCAACGACCACTTTGGAGTTGAAATACATTAGTTCGATAATTTACATGCATTAATGAAAGCCCGTCTGAAAGAGTTAATTTCAATTACTTTTGTAAATTATCGAGTTATTTTATTTCAGCTCTTAATGTAAACGGTTGGTGCGGATGCAGACCGCGGTTTTGCGAGTTCAAATTTCAAAGGCAATAAAAATGAGGAATTCCTGTCTGGCAATATTTCCGCTACCACTTCCATTGTGCACTCTCAAAAATAAATTATCCAAATTCTGACTGGTTTCTTTCCTTCTTGAACAACAATCATTCTTGTCGATTTGGATAATACACTATATAGTCACATTATGGACTTTTTTTTTAATTAAGGTTCGACTGTTAGGTTGGACTGTTTTCTGACCGCCGTTTTTCGCAAGCGTAAAACATCAAGTTCCCTGCTGTGAATCAGAACAGTAAAGATGTATTGTTCTTTCAAAATAATATTTCAGAGGAACTACAAATCAGTGTTTCACATTTCGGTTTCAACAAAAAAAAAGTCTCGCAAAGCCTGGACTCTTTATAACCTGGCCACTAATTTTGGCATGATCAAGCACACTCTTATGGTTTGCCTCCTTTTTTTCTATTGACTTTATCGTTTAAATTTTCAAACATGAAATCCTAGTGCAATATACTCACATTATTTCCGGATATCACTCAAACTCAATCAGAATGAAAAGTTATGTGGAAGTTCATCACTGAAGAACATATACAGGTATCCTGATATCTCAAAATGGCGTTCTTATTTGGGTTATTTTTAATGTGGATTTTCTCAGTGCCTTCGAACTTTGTTATTAAACTGTGTCATTTCGCTATATATCTCAGTGCGCCATTCCGGTTTCATGAAGTTACTTTTAAGCATTGCAGGATGAAAGTGTCACTGGTCAGAATAAACTAGAGGGCGCAAATACAAACGCACTGGATCATGATGATGCACACAATTTTATACAATTTCAATAGCTGGATGCATTTTGTAGAATTCATGGATAGATTTGATTTTTGGAGAACGCATTTGAGATATATAGTCAACCCAAATTACATTTTCACTGTACAGACATTTTTTGGCCGTAATGTACTTGTGGAATTCAGCTATGCCTCCCCACCAGACTCCAAGCTATCTCCTAGAGGATGTTTAATGACTCATATTTTTGTTGTTGTTGTTTTTTTCAGCAAACAATCCGCTCGAGTGTTGAGGAGTGCTTCCGAGATAGAATTCAAGAACTGTGCTTAGGTGAGTGTCTGTCATTTGACATTTTCTTTATTCAAGCATCAGAATAAAGCGGTGATTTGTTAGTAGTCTGTATTTTTTTCTATGCATCCATTTAGATGTACAGAGTGAGTCAAAAAATGCGGAACCCAAATCCCAAATGATTACTGCATATTTGAAAAATATGTAGCATCAAAAATAATATTGACTTGATAGCCAATTTCATAAGCCACTTTAGATGAAAAAACAATACTGAAATTGCTCAATCCGTTCAAAGAATATCACCATTTAAACACAATGACCCTAAAACCTGTCTCGTCCAAAATTTGCGATTTCAAGAATTGTCGTAACAATTGTCTTCAAACATCGCAAGCGATAAAATCTCAGTTAAAACGTTAAAAATATTCATTATGCGATTCGTTATTCCTTATGCGAAAGTTGGTCACGGAAGAACGTATACAAGTATCTGGACATCTCAAAATACCGGTCTTATTTGTCTCATTATTAATGTGGATATTCTCAGTGCCTTTGAACTTTGTTGTTCAACGGTGTCATTTCGCTATAGTTCACAGTGCGCCATTCCGGTTTCATCAAGTTACTTTTAAGCATTGCAGGAAAAAGTGTCACTAGTCAGAATAAACTAGAGGGCGCAAATACAAACGCACTGGATCATGATGATGCACACCGTTTTATACAACTACAAGTTCAATAGCTGGATGCATTTTGTATAATTCACGGATAAATTTGATTTTTGGAGAACGCATTTGAGATAAATAGTCAACCAAAATTACATTTCACTGTACAGACATTTTTTGGCCGTATTGTACTCGTGGAATTCAGCCATGCCTCCCCACCAGACTCCAAGTTATCTCCAAGAGGATTTTTAATGACTCATATTTTTGTTGGTATTTTTTTCAGCCAGCAATCCGCTCAAGTGTTGAAGAGTGCTTCTGCGAGAGAATTCAAGAACTGTGCTTAGGTGAGTGTATGTTGACATTTTCTTCATTCAAGCATCAGAATAGAGCAGTGATTTGGTAGGAGACCGTTCCTTTTTTTCTATGCATTCAATCTTTTTGGTCAAAATTAGAAACCAGAAAACGTCATTCAATTACCTCTACGAAAAATATCATCCTGGCCAAGATGGTTAGGCTTCTCAATTTCCCTTCTTAATAATATCCTTCAAGCCAAAGTCTCCTCAATTATCCCTTTTAAAAACTATCCTCCAAGCCATGATGATTACTTTCCTCATTTATTATCCATTCTAAAAAAAAATAGCTTCCAAGCCGTGATGGTTTGTGCGTTTAATAATCTCTTCTGAAAATAATCCTCCCATTCAAAATGGTTAGTTTCCTCAATTATCCCTTCTAAAACAATATCCTCCTAGCCATGATGGTTAATCTCCTCAATTATCTCTTCTAAAACAATATCCTCCAAGCCTTCTAAAACAATGTCCTCAATTATCCCTTCTAAAACAATATCCTCCTAGCTGTGATGATTACTGCTCTCAATTTTATTCATTCTAAAAACAAAAAGTACCTTGTAAGCAGTGATGGTTTGTGTGTTCAATAATTTTCTAAAAAAATATCCTCCCATTCATTCTGGTTAATTTCCTCAATTATCCCTTCTCAACAAATATCCTCCTATCCATGATGGTTAGTCTCCTTAATTATCCCTTCTAAAACAAAATCCTCCAAGCCATGATGGTTTTGATTTCAATATTCCCTTTAAAAAAAATCCTCCTAGCGGTGATGATTAGCTCCGCAATAATTATCCCTTTAGAAAATATCCTCCTATCCATGATGGTTAGTGTCCTTAATAATTATCACATCTAAAATATATTCTCCTTGCCAGGATGATAAGTCTCCTCAACTGTCCCTTCTAAAAAAATATCCTCCAAGCCATGATGGTTTTCATTTCAATAATCCCATCTACAAATATCCTCTTAACCGTAATGATAAGTCACCTCAATCATCCCTTAAAAAAACCTCCTAGCCGTGGTGATTAGCCTCCTCAATTATCCCTTTGAAAAAAAGATATCTTCCTAGCAATGATGGTTAGTCTCCTCAATTATCACTTCTAAAAAAATATCCTCCTTGCCATGATGGTAAGTCTCCTCAATGATCACATCTAAAATATATCTTCCAAGCCATGATGGTTTGTCTGTTCAATAATCTCGTCTGCAAAATATCCTCCAAGACATGATGGTTTCATTTCAATAATCCCTTCTAAAAAAAATCCTCCTAGCCGTGATGATTAGTCTCCTCAATCCCTTCTCACAAAATGTCTTCCAAGCCGTAATGGATTGTGTGTTCAATAATCTCTTCTACAAAAATATCATCCGAGCCATGATGGTTTTTATTTTAATAAACCCCGCTCTCTTTAAAAATATCCTCCAAGTCAAGAAGATTAGTTTCCTCAACAGGCGCGGAACCCGCTCTGTCAGAAATTGACCATGATGGCCATGATGGTTAGTCTACTCAATTTTCACTTCTCAATAAAATACCTCCTAGCTATGATGGTTAGTCTCCTCAATGATCACATCTAAAGAATATATTGCAAGCCTTGATGGTTTGTCTGTACAATAATCTCGTCTAAAAAATATCCTCTAACCATGATGGTGTTTATTTCAATAATCCCTTCTAAAAAAATACCTTCCTAGCCGTGATGATTAGTCTTCTCAATTATCCCTTCTCTAAAAAATATCTCCCAAGCCGTGATGGATTGTGTGTTCAATAATTTCTTCTACAAAAATATCCCCCAAGCCATGATGGTTTTTATTTTAATAAACACCGCTAAAAATTCTCCTAGCCATGATGGTTTGTCTCAATTATCCCTTCTAAAAATATCCTCTATGCCTTGATGATTAGTCTCCTCAATTATCCCTTCAAAACAATCCTCCGAACTATGATGGTTTTTTCATTCAATAATCCCTTCTAAAAAAATCCTTCTAGCCTTGATGGTTAGTCTCCTAATATATCCCTTCTAAAAAAGTATCCTCCAAACCATTATGGTTTTCATTCAATAATCTCTTCTAAAAAAAATCATTCTAGCCGTGATGATTAGTCTCCTCAATTATCCCTTCTCACAAAATATCTTCCAAGCCGTGATGGATTGTGTGTTCAATAATCTCTTCTACAAAAATATCATCCGAGCCATGATGGTTTTTATTTTAATAAACCCCGCTCTCTTTAAAAATATCCTCCAAGTCAAGAAGATTAGTTCTTAACAGGAGCGGAACCCGCTCTGTCAGAAATTGTGGTTTTTTTCATACAAATTCCTTAAAAAAAGTCGAACCTCCCTCCCCCCCTGCTGTGACACCCAAAAAAAAAATTATACTGGTATAATATCTGTCAGTTCTATATACGGTACACCATTCTGTAATCTAGTGCTAATAATCGTCGAATTTGAACAGCGCCCCCTATTGAAATATGGTATATATATATCATCCAGTTCATGATGGTTTTCATTTCAATACTTCCTTCTAAAAAAATATCTTCCTAGCCGTGATTATGAGCCTCCTCAATTATCCCTTTAAACAAAAAATCCTCCTAGCTATGATGGTTAGTCTCCTCCATTACACCTTCTAAAAAAATACCATCCTAGCCATGATGGTTAGTCTCCTCATTTAGCCCTTCTAAAAAAATCCTCCAGGCCATGATGGTTAGTCTACTCAATTATCACTTCTCAATAAAATACCTCCTAGCCATGATGGTTAGTCTCCTCAATGATCACATCTAAAGAATATATTGCAAGCCTTGATGGTTTGTACAATAATCTTGTCTAAAAAATATCCTCTAACCATGATGGTGTTTATTTCAATAATCCATTCTAAATGGTGAGTCTCCTAATATATCCCTTCTAAAAAAGTATCCTCCAAGCCATTATGGTTTTCATTCAATAATCCCTTCTAAAAAATATCCTCCTAACCGTGATGATAAGTCTCCTCAATTATCCCTTCTCAACTATCCTCCTAGCCATGATGGTTAGTCTCCTTAATTGTCCTTTAAAAAAAAATGCCTTCTAGCCGTGATGATTAGTCTCCTCGATAATCTCTTCTCAAAAATACCTCCTTGTCATGAGTGTTTTTCTCCTCAATTATCCCTTCTAAAAATATCCTCCAAGCCATTAATGTTAGTCTCTTCAATTATCCCTTCTAAAATATCCTCCAAGACGTGATGGTTAGTCTCCTCAATTATACCTATTGAAAATATCATCCTGGCCATGATGATTAGTCGCCTCAATTAGCCCTTCTAAAACAAAATGCTCTCTGGTTAATATTTTGAATGCTTTTTGTTGTGCAGTTGGCAAACATTTTCCAAATGGTAAAGAATTTCCGAGACACATTGAGGCAATGTCCACAACATTACAAAAAGTGGGAACGCCACTATTCCTTTGTAAAGTTATTATTCGAAGTAAATTTGACCGTGAATCGTTTGCAATAACCGATGATGTCATCCGTTCATCCGTTTTCCTTGATCCGTTGCGAAGGAATTAGGTTTGTTTTTTAATGAAAGGTTAATGTTTGCATACATCTTTAATTTAACCGGTATAACCCCGGAAGGAAAGGTCAGACGACTTTGTTTTCGAAATTCAGAAATGTTTATCAAGGTATCATCTATCAGATTATAAAGTGTAAACATGATTGTTCTTTTTGTTCATGAGCATTTGGCATTGAAATCGTTTGTAATTTGATACCTGATGACGTCATCATGACGGCAGAGTAATATACTCACTTCGGAATCATGGTTGTTGTTTGCTCAAGCTTTTTCAGTTTATACCATGTACCGTTGAGAAGAAAAGTCGTACAGAATTATTGCCTGGGGGAAAATAGAAGGAAGAAAAAAAAAGAAAGCAAGGGATAAAATAATTCTTACCATTTCAAAACTGTGATCGGGTCGTACACGATCACACAAATATATTAGGGTTTTGTTGTTCGGAATAAGGAATTCCTGTCTGACAATATTTCCGCTTCTACTTCCGTTTTGAACTCTTAAAACGAAATTGTCGAAATAATAACTGTTTTCATTACTTCTTCGCAAACTCATTTGGATTCTCGTCGCTAAGGATAACAAACTAAATCCTTGGAATATGTTATTGTCAAAAACGCCGTTGTTCAGGTTCGACTGGTTTTCATCACATCTTGGCTGCATTTTTTTTCAAGGGTACATTACATCAGGTTCCATGGTTGAAATTTATCGTGATTCGTACTTAATCAAAATAATTTACGCACTTGTGATTTACATCAGGTTCCCTGCTGCGGTTGTTACTTTATCATATTAATTGTCAAACATGAAATGCTGGTGCGATGTACTCACACTTTTTCCGGCAATGAGAGTCTTTTTGACATTTTTTTGACATGAAATCGATTAATTAAAGCAGAATAGTATGCTCGTTGTGACTCCTGCAACTTCAAATTCGAGCAATGTTGAACAATTAAAAGGAACATAGGATCGTTTGCCCTAGGTGTGTTATTTTCGTTAAAAGCAACAAAATTGATCAAAATCTGAAGTATAGGGTGTTTATCTAGTGACCTGTTGAAATTTCAGCGCATTCTATGCTTCTGAGAAAGAGAATATTCGAAGGTTTGCGGTAATGAATAACAGCTCTTTTGAGTCGTGTGGTTCTGAGAAGAACCAGTTGTTTGAACCCAGGAGACTTTCATGTGGCGTGTTCGTTTATGTGACATGGCCGACGATGGGACTACGAGAAGTCATCCATTGTCGAACATTCCCACAGCGAAGACCACACAATCAACTGGCAAAAAGCACAGCTCATCACCAGGCATCCAACAGTGGCACCCTGGGCGAGTCCGTGAGGCCATGGACATCTACCAACACACACAGATCCACAAGACATAGGGTACCACCTCCATGATGGCGACCACTCCTTCATCGTAGGTCCAATGGGTCTTTTATACCCACGGGCCTAACCAATCTCCATAGTTCGATCCCCCGCATTAGTTCTGCCTATGGGTTCCCTATAAACCCTTGGCACTCGTTCTGCACCCCTTGATGTTCATCCTAGCTGTACCACCATCATTCTGACATGCTTCAGTGAGTACACACGATCCACTTCCTACTTGGCAACTTTTAGCATCCTCTTCCAGAATCTCGCGCCTTAACGGTCCACTGAACTACCCCCCCCCGGGTGCTACTTAAACATCTACACCAGCAAGAGTCCGGCAGTCTCCTGATGACTAACAGAGCACACTGTTCGAAACGTCGAGTTTAAACAACTGGTTCTTCTCAGAACCACACAACGCAATATTATTCACATGGTGTTACCGCAAACCTTATTTTTCTTTTTTCATGTCCACCATGCAAACATACAAGTCTTATTTAAGAGCAAACGTATGCACAACTGGATGCCGTTGCTTACACACGCAAAAGAGTGTGCCCGCCGCCACATTGTTTTGAAAACAGCAAAGCATTTATTTTACTTATTTTATTTTACGCTAAATCAGGCGGAATACTTTTAAAGGTTGTTTGAAACCAGTTCTATTGTAAAGTACACTTTCTGTACATTTGCAAATGATCTTATATAATTTTAACTTGTTTTTGTATAGTTTTCGACGTTTCTTCAAAAAAAAAACCCGTGCGTGAGTCTAGTCAGGGCCGTTGATTAACAAATTCCGACCAGAATAAATAATCAATCCAAATCACATTTCACTCGACAGAGATTTTTTTGCGGCGTTTTACTGATAAAATTCAGCTATGCCTTCCCCACCATCCCCCAAGTTATCTCCCATCGGTTTTTCTTGGCTCGCAATCCGCTCGAGTGCTGAGGTTCCTTTGTATATTATTTTGCGGCGTTGTACTTGGTTGAAATTCTCGGCGTTGTACGGCGTTGAAATTCAGCTTTGCCTCCCCCAACAGCCCCCAAGTTATCTCCCAGCTGACTTTCAATGACTCGTTTTTGTTGGTATTATTTTCAGCCAGCAATCTGTGTTGAGTGTTGAGGATTCCTTTCGTGATAGAATTCAAGAACGTTACATTCAGGTGAGTGTCTGCTATTGGACATATCCTCACACAACTATCAGAATAGAGCGATTATTTAGTGGGAGACTGTATCTTTTTGTGTGCATCGATAAACGTTGTTGTCAAAACGATAGTAGAAAACGTCCTCGAAGGAAAAAAGGAAAAGTGATATTGCCCATCTTTGCTTAGAAATCTTTTTTGTTTACCCTTACCATAATAGATTCGAAAAACGAGCTATCATTAATATAGGTTTCCCGATCGAATTTGTCCAATGTGCATTCAAATTCAATTTCCTTCCTTAAAAGTAAGGATGCATGTCCCTTGCTCTTCAAAAATGGATTTTGATTCTCTTACGAATTGTCGATGTGTATATGTGTTTTGTTTTAAGGTAAAAACTACTTTGATCCAATTTTGGGCGTCTGCAAAAGGAATTTTCATTTTTGCGCACAATTTACCCGCCTTGCGAGAGCCGAATTAATGACTGTCAGCCAATATTTTAAAGTTTGTAAAGCAATAACTCAGTTACTAAACTTTGGTGGATTTTTTTTCCGTTCCATTACTCATTCAAAAGTAAACATATTTTATATTTTTAGAAAAATAGCAGTTGAAATCAAATTGTGGAGATGAAACTCGAAAATAGTACGGGAACTCATCTTTAAAGCAATGTTGATAATACAGACACTCAAACCGTTGCTAAACATGCCATTTTTTTGTATAGCAACACCATCAATTTAGATTTTGCGTCTTTGTTCTCAGACAACCAGATTCCTCGTCAAATTCACCAGGGTGCCTCGAACTGATGGCGAAACACGCTTAAGTTTAATTGTCATTTTTTTTTATCTACCCACAATTAGTTTCGCAAAAGTAAAAAAATAACTTAATGAAAATAAGTATTGATTGCACCAATTGCTAGTTTTGTTTAAGCGGATTAGTTAGCATGTATATCATGTTATATTCTTAATCATGTTCTCATTTTTTACCAAATTGTGTCCGCAATTACCGTTCTAATTCTTTGTTGTTCGTTGATCACGTTGTTATTCGTTTGTGATTGTTTATAACGTCAGTGAATCATACTATAGATTTCCCATCCAATTTCGCAACTTACTCATTAAGTCGCAATGTTTACTTTTCAAAAGATTGCAGTTAAAGCATTCGATTATTTTGAATATTTACAACAAAAGGCGTGTGGGCAGCATTTTTCGTCCTAAAAAAAAAATCATTTCATCTTTTTATTCGATTTTTCACCGAGTAGGCGAATTTGTTATAGAAAAAGTATTCATTTTCAACTTAAGTGCAGTAAAATCAGGAGTCAACTTAATTTGGCATTAGCGATTCGCTAAACGTCAATCGTGTTGGCGATAAGAAAGGAAGTTTAATAATTCGCTTTTTTTTTTATTTCCACAGAGTGATCACACAATAAACAAACTGCTCACTTCGTTTTACATAATTATACAAATCTGTCTTTTGAGTGCTCAGAATGTATTTTCTTCTATCACTTTGACACTATACATCTTTAAAATTCTGTTTTGAAATTTGTTAGGCATTCAATATTTTCTTCGAAATAGCTGTAAATTCCTTTATCAGACTTTTTCAAAAGGCATGTCATTAATTTTAAACTGTTTTGCAACACTTTAACACAACATTTTAAGCAACTTATGTCATTGAACATGTGCTACTTTTATAAACGTACCCATCAAATTGAATTCTGGAGCGGGACTGAAATCCAAAGCGCAAGAAATTTAAGGCCCAAGTCACGTTTTGATACCTACTTTTATACTCGTGAATGAAAATACTCTGACAAATTTTGAACTTTCGCTAAATTCAACCGGGTGTTCATAACGCTTGCCCATTTTTTATGCGGTTTTGAATGAAAACAACTGCAATATTGAATGAGCAAGTGACATTTGCAATTTGAATAACTTACTACTGCGTCGTAACTAGATGCAGGCGATTGGAATTAAAGGTTTCAATCAAAATATCGAACTAATCTCAGGCATCAGTCAATTTCGTGCGAAATCCAACAATGTGCCATAAAAACAATTTGTGCCATCAAAATTAAATGAAAAAAAACTCACAAGTTTCTCTAAAATGAATGATAAAAATATTATTTCTTACTAAAATACAAAAGGTAATCAGTCTTCCTTCGTATGTTTTTCAGCCTTATTTTTTTCCTTTTTCTCTACTCGTCGCTATTTTTAAAAC
Source organism: Patiria miniata (assembly GCF_015706575.1). Lineage (NCBI taxonomy): Eukaryota > Metazoa > Echinodermata > Asteroidea > Valvatida > Asterinidae > Patiria > Patiria miniata. The sequence goes on along the minus strand of NW_024037048.1, from coordinate 10,967,862 downwards.
TATTTTATTTAAAAGAAATTCTCACCTGATTTGTTTCAGTTTAATCATTTTTTTCTTTACAGAATGAAGATCTTCGTGGCAACCGTTCTTTCAATTGCCCTCCTCCTGGGTAACTCCGTCAAACTCCGAGCTTCCGTTACTGGGCCGGTTCCCTCGGACGGTGATGGTCTTGCGTCTCAGGCGTGTCCGATGTGCTGCCAGGGGCCTGCTGCAATTCCCGGCATACCAGGTCTGCCGGGGTCCTTAGGTCAACCTGGGTCAAAGGGCGAGCCAGGTCAAAAGGGTGATATTGGACAGATTGGGCCTATGGGTGAGCGTGGAGCAGCTGGGTCTAAAGGGGACGAAGGCATCGGCCAGCCCGGAAAAATTGGTCCAAGAGGAGTCCCAGGTGTTGCAGGGCCAACGGGGAAAACTGGTGTCAAAGGTCAAAAGGGTGAGCCAGGGGAGACACCAGACGACTCCAACCAGCGGGTAGCATTCACCGTGGTGAGGACGAGCCACTCGGATTCCTCTTCGGGTAATGACTACCGTTTGCCCTTCCAGGAGACCGAGACGCTACTGCCGGGTACCAGCTTCGATCTCGAGACCGGCACGTTCACGTGTGGTGTGCCGGGCACCTACGTGTTCATGTTTTCTGTGTGCAATTATTATTCCAGCGGCCTGTACGTTCAGCTCCGGAAGAACGGCTTCGTGGTTGTCTCTGGCTATAGCACTGATTCAAGTCACAATGAGCAGGTGTCTGGGAACGCGGTGGTGGTTCTACAGCGTGGAGATACGATGTATCTCACCATGCAGGGTAGGGCGGTTAGTGATTCCTGGCACCGGACCTCATTCAGTGCCTTCCTCCTTTACCCCGAATAAACACAACAATAACCAATGAAATAAAACAAATAATGTTCAATGACAATGTCACAAAATATCAATATTAATGTTTTTGCATTGCGCAAGCGCCGATCTATACTACAATGGATTTGCCATTTTTTTTGACTTTCTGCAAAACAAAATATTTAGCTTTATGCATGTGAGTATTGGGATATAGTGAAAAGTATGTGTTATTTTTTTTAACAACGATTTTTCAATGACAATGTCACAAAATATCAATATTAATGTTTTTGCATTGCGCAAGCGCCGATCTATACTACAATGGATTTGCCATTTTTTTGACTTTCTGCAAAACAAAATATTTAGCTTTATGCATGTGAGTATTGGGATATAGTGAAAAGTATGTGTTAATTTTTTTAACAACGATTTTTTTTGGTATCCATTGTATGTCTATCGGGAAGTATTTCGATGGAATTTTTTTTTTCAAAGCAAGCTGGGTCATCGGGTTTTTTTTAGAAACAAAAGGTTTGCAATAAAGCAGTGCCACCATGTATCCAGAAATGTTAACAACTAAACAAAATGGGGTTATGGTGTTATGGTGTTATCTCGACCAACCTGGATTTTTTAGGCCATATTTCCGACCGCCATTTTTTTTATTGCCACATTTGGTCAACATATAAAATAACGTGTGTTTTTTTCCGAAAAAAAATGCAACTTATTTGTAGTATTGGGTATTTAAAACGGAATAATTAAACACAATAACTGTATCCTAAAGCAAACAAAGTATAAAAGACATACAGACAAACAAACAAAATTTTGCTGCCTACCTGGATAATTTTAGGGCGTTTACTGTAACATGTTATTTTCTTCGCCTTATGATGCCTGTATGCCCAGCACAGATAATGTCAATTAAATCAATCCAATGTATGTACATGTATCAATTTTTATTTCATGTCACGAAAAAAGTCTCGAGTGATTGAATCTGATTTTCTGATGGACTTTAAGCTTGGCATTTGGATTAACAATTGTTTGAAATATTCTAATGCTATTCACATCAATTAGAATACACTGATTTTTATTCAATGATTGCATTATTTTAAACGTTATAATATGTGAGAATCATGTAAAAGTAACAATTGACTGGCTATGAAAACTGAGTATGCATAAAACCTCATTCTGAGGATTACCAAATGCACCACCATTGTTGTTAAATACTCTCTTTTTTTCGCTTGGCTTCGTAATGAAAAAAAACATGATTTTAATTACTTTCAGATGAAACAGAAACGTGCCCACAATAGTGAAAAAAAGTGGAGTTGGCTGTTGTATTTAAAGCCCGCAAAAGTGCGACAAGTGTTTCTTGATTAACAAACTCCAAATTATTTGAAGACTTTTATTGTTCTTAATCAGTATTACTTGATTGCATTCAAGAAACTCACTTTCAAAACATCAGTGAAAGTGTGAGACCGTTAGATGTTAAAGAAACAATCTTAACGAAATCAAAGGACAAATTCCATTCAAGACAGAAATGTCTTTCAACTGGTTGGAATTGTCCTTTGTTCGTATAAGCTGCCATCAGATGGGATCACTTTATGGTATTTCGTGTGAAAAATTTTTTATTGACTTTTATTTTGATACCATATTTGGTCAGGTGATGCAATTAAGTCCCCTGCTGACAGCATATCCGTGGACAATGTCTCCAGCCAGCACATGTACATGTAAGCTGAACAAGTACGCTTCCTGGGAATAGGTAGACTCCTGCAAGAAATCAAAGAAAAGGTTATAATGGACCCTTTCTGCATGTCAATCAAACAGTGCACATTGGCCAATCAGATCACCACTTTTGATCAGGTGACCACAGTAGCTCAGTCAGACTGGGTCACAAGCACTGTTAGATTTATTGCTCACCCCGCCCCCATTTTTTGCACCAGCGGTTAACGACCACCCCCTCCCCCCCCCCCCCCAGATTATTTTGTAAAAAGTGCCCTTTTTACACAAGTGACCTTTTAGTTTTTACACAAGTGTCCTTAGTTTATTTTGGCACTTTTGTAAATCCGATCCACGTTAGACTTGGTACACACTTAGACTACCACCCACAGATGGTCCTAGAAGAAATTCGTGATCGTGACATCATCAGGTGTAAGGTTACTTCACATTAAAGATGCATTTTTCCCCGTAGGTTTTGTACACGTTTTTCTTCAAATCATACTTTGGCACTATATGTCTGATTGACTTTTCACTTGGCAGATGACATTCGAAGTGACTTTATCAAGTGTTCATCATGTGCACAGAGTATTTTAAATATCCGAAACAGCTTGTGTTTGTCCACAAACACATTTCTAGTTTATTTATTTATTTTCTTTTTCAGTCATTTTGCCCATAGCATTTGTACACGTTTTTATTGTCACCGGCACTTTGGGCACTAAAATCAATCCGATTGACTTTATACTTGGCACACACTTAGACCAGCATCTGAAGTTGTGTGCCGAACATTGACGTCATGGTGACGTCATCGACTAATTTATTATAGAATTTTGAATATTTAATTTTTCCCATAGACTTTGTACACAGAAATCGAAAAAAAATGTCGATTTTCAAAGGGCATTTTTTACTTTTTGCCAGTAATTCATTTGCACCAATCTTTGTCCAAGCAAAGACCCTAATTCAAACAACATTGTGTAATGATGACGTCATGATGACGTCATCCGGTGTGTATTTATAGGCAATTAAATTGTGACACTTTTAATATTTAACTAGACATATGTTTGTGGACAAACATAGGGCTGTTTCGGTAGCTTTTTGTGACATGTGTTCCATCAACGAAGGATGTGTAGTTCTGTTTATAATAAATGGTGGCATATAATATGTAATACCATTCTCATAGGGCTTTGAATTATGTATCTCCAATGTGATATCACATGACACGCGTGCATGATGACGTCATCATGACGTCATTTGAATTAGGGTTATGAGTTGTCCGTCGTATGACGTGAACATTTGTCATATAGCTTTGACCTAAAATCTGATTAATATAATAAAATATATTGACTTAAGCATTTGTGTTTGTGAGATTTACTAAGATTGTCGAGTGAAAAGTGTTTGAAAAAGGATTGTTAACGATATGTTGACAATCTATGGAATTGGTGTTATGAAAAAAATGAGTATATGATTTACTCGCACATGATAAAAGAACATATTTTTTTGTGTACTAAAGAATCGGGAACTGGCGTTCAGAAATACAGGATTGAAAGTGTAGTACAAAAAAATATTTTTGAAAAGAAAAAAGAACTATGACATTGTGATTTGAAAATGAGACTTGGAGGTTCATAACGGAGATGATCTGAGGAGGCAATTATATTGCACATGTATTGAGGTGAGATCGACCATGGAAGAATAAAAACACACCCGGTACAGATCATCCCTGGCTCGGCATTCATTCTGACAATGATGCGCGGGCGGCCAGCCGCCGCGCCGGTCACCTAGTACCTACATCTATACTACAATTCAAGGAATCTCTGTCTGTCCGTCCATCAGCAACCATCACTGCACTGTATGTGCCGGGGGGGGGGGGTTGACGACATTTTGTGAGTTTAACTTGCGAGTGTGCGTTCACACCGTTGAATAATGTGCGTTGTTTGCACGAGCTGCAGTTCTCAACTGCCCCTTCCGAACACGGACATTTTCGACTGGCCCTGCACTAGTCTTACTATAATTCCAGGAATCTCTGTCTGTCTGTCTGTCCGTCGATTATCTCCAGAACCGGGTACCGTATGAAGTTGAAAATCGGCGGGTATATTTTTCGGGACAACAGAATGTGCAGTGCAAAGTTTGAAGTTGTTTGGACCAGTGGTTCTCGAAAAAGCTGCAAAAAGCAGTATTTTCTGAGGCAAACGTGGCAGTATATAGCTTAGAACATAACACCCGCACGCACTGCCGTTCTTTTCAATTGTTTACGTCATGTTTAAGCTAAAGCGCACGTGCTCAATATGACGCTAACAATGCAAAAAGGACGGACACGCGCACGTGCATTGCAGGGCGATACATTGTCCAGTATGGGTGAATACTACTGGATCAATGGGTGAATAGCACTGCATACCATGTTTTCGTATGTACACGGGCACATTATTTTTGCAGTTGACTGAGCGACCATTGTAGGTGGTCGAACTTCAAACTTGGCAAAAGTTTTGACGTAAGTGTGCGTTCAATCTGTGAAAACAACACCATTGAATCGCGTGCGTTGTTTGCACGAGCGGTTCTCCAAAACTCTGCACGTATGCAACCTATACCAGCGGCAAAGCAATTTGCGTTTCCCGAACATGCACATTTTTAGACGGGCACTAGCACTGCACTAGTACGTATCAATTTTGCCAGTGGTGAAAGAAAGGGCGCCCTCTTTATCAGGAGAGAATTAAGTGCATTGACCTGAAAAGAACCATTGAATGGTAACGGTACGGTAGCGCGGCTTCGGAAAGCATTTGGCCTTGCTATGCTCTGCGTCAACACGGTGTACCAGACTATTGTCAGAGACGGTAAGAAACTGCGTGGACTTTTTTGGATTAGGGAATTTTTTTGTGTATTTTTCTAGGAATTTCTAAATTTGTGTGTATGTGTGTTTTATTTTATTTGAATTCAATAAGTGAAATTTTATATGTCGATATTATCAGGTGTAAAATGGTGGAGAATTTTGATAAATAACGAAGTTAGGGGAGGAGTATGTAATGTGCGAATAGTCCAGATAGTGCTGCTAAAATATAGTACTATAGCAGTGCTATAGCAACCTCGTCCCCAGGGTGTCGAGCAGTACGCGCCCACCACTACCTGCTCTCTCACCCTGGTATTGGATCATTTGCATGTGCAAAATTTTTGCACACGTATGCAAATGAGGAACAGTCTGGTGCCTGGATATGCGTTACACATTAGCGTTTGTTTTTGTATGCGGTATCTGGGGTAAAACAGAGTCAATTCGTAGCAGCGCGAGCACGGCGTGAGTTACGAAAACACGATTTTTGAAATCAAACTGTTACGATCTTATCGAGACAACATGCAGTATCATATTTCATATTAATATGAGCAAATTGGAAAGGAAATTAGTATTTTCGAGAAGGCGTGGACGAATGATCGCGAAAACATGTACTGCACGTTGTGAATAATAGCACAAAGTACACGATAAAAATCCATTACTAGCCAATTGCGGTATCCAATCAGGATACAGGAAGAAAGTTTCCTATCCAGGGTTTACTATTGGAAACGCGGTTGGAAATAAAGTAAGCACTGGGGACGAGGTTGGTGCTATAGTGCTTGGGCATGATTGTTGGGTAGTGCGTAAATGTAGATGTAGGCCTGCATGACATGATGTACGTGCATATAATGTGCGAGCTTAGTATTATTGCCATGCATGCAGTGGCAGTAGATGTGACCTGAGGAAAAAATTGGATGCAGTGCTAGTGGTGCCGAAAGCATGAAGTGCGTGTGTATAAATAATTTATTCATGTTATTCAACTAACTTATTGAAGGGTTGGTGTTGGGTGGTAATATATATTTAGTTCTAAATAAGAGGCACTGTTTAACCTGTGTGCTTTTTCTAAGAATTACCTAGTTAGCCCCATTAATGTGGCCAATTGAATTAATTACTGGACTACCTGCCTAAATAAATAAATGCCACACTTGGAACATGTACCCGCAAATGTAGAACTTTATCAAGTTTTTATTTTCACATTTAGACTTTGTTTGTTGTTTATTTACGCTTGAGAAGTGAACTCACCCTCTTTAAAGCAAATTTCCAGAACTGTACAACTCTCTTGATGAAAATTGTACCAAAAAGTTATCCTGGTTGATGCATAACTTTTAAAAATTTGTGAACAATGAATGTTTTTTTAAGGACCTGTGACTGTGAATTTTTTGAGAAATCTGAGTTTTTACTCACCACTGACACTGTCTGTTTTTCAACATCGTGTACATCTTTGTTAAGTTACATTCTCTACTCACTTGAAATATTATCTTTTTTCCCCTGTTTTTCTTTTGTAATCAATGATGGTTGTATGATAGTGTTGTGAGCTGTGGATGGTGGATATAGAGCCGAGGCAATTTTGTTTTCGGTTAATTATGTGTTTATATTGTGGAATAAAAAGTGGGATTTATTGTGATGTGTTCAGAGGTGTATTAAGGTCATTTTTATTGAAGGGGGGAGGGGGGTTCTGAAAAAGGGCACTTGCACATCTTTGCTGATATGTAGACAGGTTTTTTTCTCCCGACATTTGGCCTCCGTAAATTCAAATTGGGAGGGGGGAGGCGGGTGGGTTGGTACCATCTTGTAATGAGGCTGCTGTTCAAAACTGACGATTATGCACACTAACAGACAATATATGGTGCTTTTTGGAGCAAAACGTGTGAAATTCAACAAAATGCACTCGTAAGAGCCGCTGGCACAAAAGTATACAACTTTTTTTTAAAAGGGCACTTGTTCAGAACAGGAGCATTTTCTCAAAAAAGAAGGGCACTCTTTAAAATTATTGGGGGTGGGTAAATGCTGGTGAATAAAAGGGCATTTGAATGGAAAAAGGCAATTTGTACAAAATATTGGAAGGTAAATATCCTCTTCCCCACCCCCGCCCCCCCCCCAATTTAGTAATTGTTAACAAATACTTTGGATGAGTGAGGATTGATTTGTAGATGTAAGACGGAGTCAAAGGAATAACTAGGGGGGGTGCAAGTGTCATCCAATCAGATGACCATGCCTTGCGTGTGTGTGCTCCGCCCCCCCCCCATTTCTTATCTTGCTTTGAGCAAAATTATATGTAAGATGGCTTCAGTTCAAGTGTCTCGTTTTGAAAATTTAAAGTCGGCAGTTTAACTCTAGTTATGCCTGTGCATGGAATTAAATATAGACTTGAGACAACAACATCAAGCTTTGTTTATACACCGGCACAGAACACTCTCGTTTATACAAACACTTTTTATACAAGTTCTGGATGTAGGAAGCAAGCCTTGATCTAAACAGTGCATTTTTATGTACAATGAATGGGACCAGCACTCCACGCCATACACAATTTGGATATCAGAAATGTTAGTTCTTATTAAACGAGATTCCACTTTATGCAATCTTATGGGACTTGAGTGTAGATGGGGGGGGGGGGGGGTTGAGACATCTTCACCTGATTCCCTTAAGAATTAAAGCCGATCTATGAACAAAACGTGATGTTGTGTGCCGGAGTAAAGGGATAGGTAGGTATGTATCTGAGGGTTTGTTTTTGTCGTTTTCAACAGAAAATGAAGTACTGCCAGCTGAACCAGAGAGCAAGGAGGGATGCCATGCGGCGCTTGGTGATGGAGGGCCCATCCAGACGATGTACGTTACCCTTGTCTGTCATTGTGCTGTCCTCTCAGTCATCATCCATCTCATCTCCCCATCCATACTTCTCTATATGTACCCATTCCATGCCCTGTTCATCTGCCATTTCATTTCTTCCAGGTGCTCCTTCGGGAGAGCCTTCACCACCTGGTGAAAATCCAAATGCTTTGAGGTTTGCATCTCCTCAAGGAAGTCTGTCTACCCGTAGCGAGGGTATCTCAGCAAAGTCTGACCCACCAGCATGTGGGTGTACTCTGCCGTGTGAGGCGGATGTACCCTGGTCACAACAGCGGCTGCGTGACCTTGCAGGACAGACGCAAACAGTTGAACTAGTTGACGTTACAGTTCCAACGACTGTAGTGGAGCAGGCAGCCTGCCTTACAGCTAGCTCACTGAATGTTGCCCCAAAAGATGTAATGTTGCCTGAGCTATGTAAAACAATGTTGCCAGAGCTATGTGAAACAATGTTGCCAGAGCTATATGAAACAATGTTGCCAGAGCTATATGAAACAATATTGCCAGAGCTATATGAAACAGTGTTGACAGAGCCATATGAAACAATGTTGCCAGAGTTATATGATACAATGTTGCCTGAGCCATGTGATAGAATGTTGACTAAATCATGTGAAAGAGTGATGACTAAGCAATGTCAAACAATGATAACTAAGCAGCAAAGAACAGTGAATGTACATGCACAATGTGACAAGTGTCTTTTGTATAATTTGGACATTCCAACAGGGACACGGACATTTTTTGATGATGGCATCTGTAGCAAAGCATATGTGGAAGCAGAGAAGATGGCAAACTGGCTGGAGAAGGTAGGCCATGTGCAGAGAAAGAGATTGCAGAAGTTGACCACGAAAAGAGAGTGTAAGCATAGAAGGATGATGAAATGCCTCAATGAGAAGAAATATTGTACTGGTGGTAAGATTTTGGACTATGTAGTAGAGGAGTTTCAATGGAAAAGAAATAGGAGGTCAGGGAAAGTGAATACAAAGACAAAGAGAAAGCAAGCTTGTAAGGAGTCTTACAATAGACAAAGAGGCGGGCAAAGAATCGAACAGCGTATGAGTAAAGATGAGAGGAAAGCTCATGAATATGCCCAGAGAATTATTTACTCTCACACAAGGAGTACGCTGAAAGCAGTGTTGCATAAACAGCACCTTTCTGAATATAGCAAGAGAGAAGTTGAGAGGAGGCAAAGAAAAGTATTTCGCAACAGAAAGAGAAATGGTAAGACAGTGGAATTAATGACGGATAAGGATGCAAGAGGGATCTATGTCAAAGTTCAAAAGAATATGCAAGAATACAGTAGAATCAGTTCACTCAAGATGGATTACATGTATGTAACTGAATCACAAATTGAAAAAGGGCAGAGGAAGAATGCAAGTCAGGTGACATGTGTAAAGGAACATATTAAACATTGTGATGGATTAGTAGGAAATGACAAACAGTGCTGGTTGTGTGATCAAAGTATTGAGCCATGTGAAACAAGTATGCAATGCGATTATTGTAGCATATGGTATCATGTCAAGTGTATGAAATTTATGAAGACAAAACAGGCTGTGTTAAACAAATCATTTACATGGCTGTGTGGTAAATGCGGACAGACTACTTACTGTAAGTCGGTTTTGTATGATCTTGGCATTCCTACAGATACAAATGTGTATGAGGTGACAAAAGACGAAAGATGCAATGATGGAGTCATGGAGAACTGTGAAGACAGAACATGTGGAGAGGATAGCAGCCAAGCACATGAAACACTTAATGTAAGTGACCTGAGCAGTAATGAGATTTATGTTAGGAATGAAGAAGAATTACATGGTGATAGGTTGATAGCTGAACACGAAACAGTGTTGTTACGAAAGCAGTCTGGAGGCTATTCTTTACGGAGCAGAAAGGTCAAAACTACTGAACAGAGCAATGGAGATGACGATAAACATGATTCAGCCAGAGGTCTTGGAACTGGAAGTAATAAGAAAGGTTCTAATAAGGCAAAGAAAATTGATGGTAGTGATGATGTTAAGATACAAAAGATAGGTAAACTTAGCAATAGAAAGAGAAAATTGGCAGAAACTTCTGAACTGAAATTGAAGGTGCATAAAAAATTGATAGCTGATGAAATAGAAGGTAATGCCCCCAAGACTACAAATAGAAACATGCCACAAAGAAGTTGTGAATCAGTGGGAAGTAAACAGGGATTGTCTGTAGATGATGTATTCGAAAGTAAAAAAGATAACCAAAGAGATATGAGGAGTGTGGCATTACCAGAAATGATTGTACAGGGTAGTTTTCATCAAGGTCATCATAAGTTTGGATGTCACAGTGGGAAACAATGTGTATCAAATGGATTGAGTTGTGTATTAATGAGTAGGTTGAAGGAACTAAAAGACTGGACTTCTGTTGACATGGATGCCACATTAAATACTGGAAATGAGTTGTATAGTCATTTATCACATAGTTCTACTATAAATCATGACTATTTGTTAGTGACTGAATTGCCAAATGAGTTGGATTTGCTGAATCATCATTTCAGTATGACATTTCATGATCCTGTGTGTGGTGCATTTGGAGACGAGTGTAATTTACCTGAATTTCATATGATGCCATTGAATCGTGCCTTAGAACAAACTCTCCAGCAATACTATGCATGTTTTATAACTTTTCATGGAAACACATTTGTTGCAATTATTCAAGATGGGATGTACTATATCTTTGATTCTCACTCTAGAAATCAGCAAGGTTGCCAGGTCAGTGAAGGAAGAAGTTTGCTGAAGCGTGTCGCTACGTGGCAAGATGTACACAGGTATTGTACAGATTTGGCAAGATCTATGTGTTTGTTTAATAATGAGCAGTTTGAAATTACAGGTGTATCTGTGTGGCTAGACAATGAGGTAAGGCAAGGTATTGATGTTAGTACACAGCAGACTGAATCTTCATTATCAGGTAGGAATGATCATGGTGAAGTGAAGGAGGATAGAGGAATTATTGGTTCTGAACTAAGTGACGATTGTTGCACTGGCTTGTCAAGAAGTGGTGTACTGAGTAATATGAAGGACAATGACAGACATGAGGTGAATGACAAGTTTGATGATGATAGTGATGTCAAAATCAAGAAAGTAACACAATTTCAGGATTTTAAATTTGTTCCATTGACGTACTTTTGCAAGGATGTCCTTTGCAGAACACATGCAATAGCCAAGGTATCTTTGAGAGGTAATACAATTTCAGAGGAATGTGAGAAGATGGGACGACCTGATTCAGTGAAAAGGATTAGAGGAGATGGCAACTGCTTTTTCAGGGCAATTTCGTTTTCTGTATCAGGAACAGAGGATAATCACATGCAATTAAGATTGGCAACTGTTAATCATCTGTTGAAGAATGGAGATAAATTTAATGGTTTTCTGCGACAAGGGTTTGTTAATGTAGAAGAATATGTCATGCGTCGAAGAATGTTTGACTCTGGAGTGTGGGCTACAGAGGTTGAAATCATGGCAATGGCACACATGCTGGGTACGGACATATATACATATCAAGATGGAAATAAGTGGTATGTTTTCTCTGCAAGCACCTTTGAGAGAGAGGCTGTAACATTGGATGCTGGAATTTACTTGTACCATAGGCACAGAATTCACTATGATGTTGTATTGTCTGTTCATAAATCAATGAGGCAATGTGATAATGGACAAGATGAAGGAAATACACAAGAAGCATTGCAAAGAGATTCTTTGTTAAGAGTATCAAGTGATCGGGAGGTAGAATTGACATATGACAAAGAAGTGAGTTGTCCGACTAGTAAACATGAAAATAAATATCTGAAGCCTAAAAGGAAAAAACGTACTAATACTCGATTACAGCAAAAAATGAGAAGAGAAAAAAAGAGGGAAATGCGTGCACAAAAATTGAATGAAAATGTAATGAATAGCAAAGAAATAAAGAAATCTAAATCTGATTGTAGTGATCAGACAGAATGCAGGGCAAGAAATCCAAACATTGTGGATGAGAAGTTGAAAGATGAGAAATATAAAGAAAGAAAAAAGATACATAACGACAAGTATTACAAGGAAAATGCAGATAGAAAGAAGAAATCAATAAACATGAAATATGAAAGTGACATTCACTTTAAAAGAAAGCGATTGAAGGCTCAAAAAAGAAGGTATATTTTGCCCCAAAATGCAGAAAGAAAAACAAAATCTGTGAAATTAAGGTATCAAACAAATTGTAAGTATAGAGAGAGTCTAATTAACCAGGGTAAGGCAAAGTACCGGGATAATGCCGAGTATAGGGAAAAGCTAATTGACAGTAGAAAAACAAAGTACCGCGATGATTTTGAATACAGACAAAAGCTAATTGACAGTAGAAAAACAAAGTATCGCGATGATTTTGAATACAGACAAAAGCTAATTGACAGTAGAAAAACAAAGTACCGGGATGATTTTGAATACAGACAAAAGCTAATTGACAGTAGAAAAACAAAGTACCGCGATGATTTTGAATACAGACAAAAGGTAATTGATGGTAGAAAAACAAAGTACCGGGATGATTTTGAATACAGAGAGAAGCTAATTAAACAGTACAAAACAAAATATCATCAAGATGTTGTTTATAGAGAAAAGGAAATTAATAGAGTGAAAAGTAACTACCATGATAATGTTTCGTATAGAAATAAACTCATTACAAGTATCAAAAAGAAATACAGATATGTTGTTTCTTACAGGATGAAATTGAAGAATTTTCAGAAATGGAAGTACCACAATAATAGTTCTTACAGGATGAAATTGCTGAATTTTCAGAAATACAAGTACCACAGTGACACAAAGTACAGGAGAAGAGTAATTAAATATGGAAGAGAAAAATATAAGAGAGATGATGTATATCGTAAAAATATGGCTGTGAAGAATCGTAGACGTGCTGTAACTAAAAAAGAAAAGGAACGTAGTATATGTTTTGTGACAAGTAAATTTAAAGCAGAAATATCTAAAGGACCAGAATATGTCTGTGCTTCATGTCTTAAACTGCTATTTGCGAAGCAAGTTTTAAAATGTGATAAGTTGAAGTACAAAGACCAGAAGTGTACCACTGACAGATATCAGCATACTTGTAGTAAAGATTGTACATCTAAGTGTGTTCTTGCAAAATCAAGCAGATCATCATTGTGGATATGCTACACATGTCACAGAAAATTACTAATGAACAAAGTACCTTGTGAGGCAAACTTTAATAACTTAGATTTAATAGACATTCCAGAGGAATTGGCTTGTTTGAACTCTCTAGAAGAACATCTAATTGCAAGAAATGTGCCATTTATGAAAATGATTGCATTGCCGAAGGGAGGACAACATGGTGTGCGAGGTCCAGTTGTATGTGTTCCATCAAATGTAACAGACACAGTGAAAGTATTACCCAGAGGTGAAAATGAGAATCAGCTGATCCGGGTCAAGTTGAAGAGGAAATTGACTTATAAGGGATATTATCAGTATCAGTTTGTGACTAAAGAACATGTTGAGAGCGCCTTATTTTACCTAAAACATAACAATAAGTGGTACCATGACATTGAAATTAACACTGATTGGGGCAATCCAGTATGTGATGAAAATAATGATGATATAGATCTAGATGAAACCGATGTGAAAAAGGAAGTCGAGGATGAAAGTGACAACAGTGAGGAGGAAACAGAGGATGATCGTTTACGAGGCGTAGCGCTAGATTCATGTCTTCAGCCAATTGATGTGGCACAGGAAATTCTAGACCAATACTTTGAGGAAGTGATTAGTATTGCACCTTGTGAAGGCAATAGTCCAATCAGAATATTAATGGAAAAGGGTAATGAGGCAAAATGCTTTCCAGCATTGTTTCCAACAGGTCAGCCTACATTTCATGATGATCGTGATGTGAAGTTAACTCTATGTAGATATTTGCACAATCGACTGATGAATGTCGACAATAGATTTGCCAGAAATACTCAGTACATTTTTTATGCACAGTACTTGTCTGAAATTCAGAAAGTAATGTCCAGTGTTTCTATTGCATTGCGTAAAGGTTGTGATAAAAAGCAGAGCGGAGAAAGTATAAACGCCTCTATGATTACAGACAGGGACAAGTTAAATGATATATTGATGTCGGATAGTGGATATAAATTCTTGAAACCAATACGTGGAACACCCCCATACTGGCAAGCAGCACAAAAGGATGTTTTGGCTATGATCAGACAGTTAGGAATACCAACATGGTTTTGTTCATTTTCTGCAGCTGATATGCGGTGGCCTGAAGTAATCAATACAATATTAACACAGCAAGGTGATTCTAGAGATGTGAAAGACTTGGACTGGAATGACAAATGTACAATTTTGAGGAGTAATCCTGTAACTGCTGCTAGAATGTTTGATCAGCGATTCCATAAATTTCTGAAAAATGTAATTATGTCAGGAGCTGAACCAATTGGAAAAGTCAAGGACTACTTTTACAGAGTGGAATTTCAACAAAGAGGGTCTCCACATACACATTGTCTTTTCTGGATTAAAAATGCACCACAGTTGGAACATGACAGTCAAAAAGATGTGATTATGTTTATTGACAAGTACATCAGTTGCAAATTACCATCAGAACAAGAGGATGAATATTTAAATGAAATCATCAGTCACGTGCAGTTACATAGCAGAAAGCATTCTAAGTCATGTAAGAAGACGGGTACTGAGTGCAGGTTTAATTTCCCTAGACCTCCATCTGAAAGGACATTCATAACAGAGCCTGATATGCCAATTGGTGATGAGGAAGATGAGGATGAAAAGGAAACAAAAGAAAGAAGGAATGCTGCCAAGGAATTACTTCAGTCAGTATGGAATGAAATACAAAACAGTAAGAATGAACATATGACAACTAGTGAATTGTTTGCAAGCATAAATACAACTCAAGCTGACTTTGAGAAAGCCAATGATATGCTGAGCACCAAGAGAAGCATCATACATAAGAGACGGCCACAAGATACTTGGGTAAATTTGTACAATCCTGCTCTCATAAGATGTTGTAATGCAAATATGGATATTCAGTACATCTGTGATGCATATGCTTGTGTTGCTTACGTAGTATCATACATGTCTAAAGCTGAACGAGAAATGGGCGTATTGTTGTCACATGCTCAGGACGAAGCACAGAAAGGGAATTTAGATGCAAAAGAAAGCATGAAGCAAATTGGCTGTGTGTATTTGCATAACCGTGAAGTATCAGCACAAGAAGCAGTTTATCGTGTTTGTAATTTGAGATTGAAAGAAGGTTCAAGGAAAGTTGAATTCATTCCAGTTGGAGAAAATCCAATCAGAATGAGCTTGCCTCTTAGTGTAATTCAAAACAGATGTGATGAAGATGATAATATTTGGATGACCAGTAGAGTTGATAGGTATTTAGCAAGACCAAGTAATGATGAATTTGAAACAATGTGCGTGGCCACATTTTGTTCTGACTATAGAGTAATATACAGAAACATGGCTAAGTCAAATCGTTCACGGGTGTATGAACTGAATAATGGTTTAGGCCATATACAGAAACGTAGTCGAACTGATCCAGCAGTTATACGATTTCCAAGATTTTCAGTTGCGAAATCTCCTGAGAAGTACTATCAGAGTATATTGCAGTTGTACCTTCCTTATCGTATTGATGCTCAGTTGAAACCACAGCAGTTTCAAAGTTATGAGGAGTTTTATCAAAATGGTGTTGTTCGTTTGAAAAGTACATGCAAGATGGATTCTGTAATGAATATTGTTGAAAGTAATCGGTCATTGTATGAAGCTAATGCTGAGTCAGTCGATGAAGCTGAGAAATTATTAGAGAAGTTTGGTCCACAAGAAGATGCTTGGGCATTGATAGCTCCAGAAACTGAAAAGGACAGACTTGAATGTGAAGGACAGCAACAAGCACAAGTGGAAGAGAGTGACAATGACTCAGATATTCCCGATTTGAAATCAAATCAAGAAGATGATGTGAAATGTACTATTGAACCACATCAACTTAATGTATCCAAACAAGAGGCAATGAATTTGTTGAGGTGTCTAAATGTAAAACAAAAGCAAGTGTTTTATAAAGTCAGGCAATGGTGTTTGGACAAAGTCAATGGTAAAAATCCAGAACCATTTCATGTATTTGTCACAGGCGGAGCTGGTACTGGGAAAAGTCATCTGATCAAATGCATTTACTATGAAGCAACAAGACTTTTTGCCAGAATAATGATGAATCCCGATGACATATCTGTTTTACTCACAGCGCCTACAGGTGTTGCTGCATATAATATACATGGTGCCACAATTCACAGTGCTTTCTCAATAGCAACGAATGTCAGATTTCCATACCAACCACTCGGTGAAGATAAGATCAATACATTGAGGACTAAATTAAGGCAGTTACAGATTGTGATTGTTGATGAAATATCAATGGTGGATCAAAAACTGTTGTTTTACATTCATGGTCGTCTTCGACAAGTCAAACAATCACGCAATCATAATCCTTTTGGAAATGTGAGCATACTTGCTGTTGGTGATTTTTACCAGTTGCCCCCAGTCAAAGGAAAATCTTTGTACCAGAATGCCGTTGTGGGTGATTTGTGGAATGATAACTTTGTCAAAGTAGAACTGACTGAGATTATGAGGCAAAAGGAAGATTCGCAGTTTGCTGAAGTATTAAATAGGTTACGGATAAGAAAGAAAAAGGAGCATTTACAGAGTGATGATATGAGACTGTTAAAATCACGTGAAACTGGAGAAGATTGGATTGATGCTGTGCATATTTACCCTTGCAACAAGGAGGTGGATGAGTATAATACACAAACTCTGTTTGTTAAGTGTTCTGAAAATGTATGTGTTCTTGCTAAAGATTTACAGAAAGATGCAAAAAGTGGGAAAATGAAACCAGCAGGAAAATCGTTTAAAAAATCTTCCTATACAAATTTACCTGAGTCACTGTGGCTTGGTGTTGGTGCAAGAGTCATGCTTACAAGGAACCTTGATGTATCCGATGGGCTTGTTAATGGAGTATTTGGAACTGTGTGCGACATAGTGACATTACCCAATCAACAGTCCCCTAAGTGTGTTAAAGTTAAGTTTGACAATGAGCGTGTTGGGTCAAAATTGAAGAAACAGTCATCTGTTGGTGGTAGTGATGCAGTCTGCATTGAAATGGTAGAGGAAAATCTGAATAAGCAGTGTGTAAGACATCAGTTTCCTCTCAAGTTAGCTTGGGCATGTACAGCTCACAAGGTTCAAGGAATGACGATGAAAAAGGCAGTGGTATGTTTGAGGCGTACATTTTCAGCAGGACAAGCTTATGTTAGTTTGAGTAGAGTTGTTTCATTGAATGGACTTGTGATAGAAGGGTTTGATGAGAAATATATTTATTGTAATGAAGGAGTGGCTGAGGCTATGAGTAAAATGCCATCGTATATTGATGAGAATGATAGTAATAATGAAAATCAAATGAAGTGTGACAAATGTTATAGCACAAGTATTGCTATGCATAATATTCAAGGTCTCTGTCCACACTTCATAGATATGAAAAATAATAATGAAATGATGTCATGTGATTTTATTTGCTTGACAGAAACATGGACAAGAACAGATTCATGAAAGAACAGATTCATGGAGGTGTTGCTGTCTGTGGCAAAAAGAAGAAAGTGTTCAGTCGACTAAGTTTGTCGGTTCATAATGTTGAGTATATTGCATTCCAGATAATTTCAAATGTGTCATTCGCTGTTGTTGTAATTTATCGACCTCCGTCATATGTACTAAATGAATTCATCAAGATTCTCCAAATATTGTTAGATGAGCTACACAAGATTTCCAATAAATGCATTGTAATGGGTGATTTCAATGAAGATATTTTGAACAAGGAATCTTCAATCAGTAGACAGATGAGTGATCACGGATATAACCAATGTGTAAGGGATGCCACAACTGAAAGAGGGACTTTGCTGGACCATGTTTATATTAGGAACATAGATAATGTTAACATTGAAATGTGTCCAACATATTACAGTTACCACGAAGCAGTCATTGTTCAGTTGTAATTTTGGTATCTTAAATGAAATTATTTTGCACATTCTGAAGTCTCTGGTATATTTCTGGCCTTTAAAACAGAGAATGGTAAACAAGAAGGATGAAATAGCATGGTGAACAAGAAGGATGAAATAGCATGGTAAACAAGAAGGATGAAATAGCATGGTAAACAAGAAGGATGGAATAGCATTGTCAACAACAAGGATGAAAAAGCATGGTAAGCAACAAGGATAAAATAGCATGGTAAACAACAAGGATAAAATAGCATGGTAAGCGACAAGGATGAAATAGCATAGTAAGCAGCAAGGATGAAATACATGTACATGTACCATGGTAAGCAACAAGGCTACAATACCATGGTAAACAACAATGGTAAAATAGCACAGTGAGCAAGAAGGATAAAATAGCGTGTTAAACAAGAATGATGAAAAGCAAGGTAAACAAGAATGAATAAATAACAAAAAAATGATGGCATTTTAAACCAAAAGGCTAAAAAGCATATCGTTGTCGCTAAGTGAATGTGGAACATCAACAGCCCTGCTGCTCATCGAGGGATGATGGGCAACACTTATATAACTCTGGACCATGGATCGTTGGCACATTCAGCACTTGGCAGATGAGTGTGACGCATCAGCAGTCCTTCTGCTCGGCAAGGAATGATAAGCATCACTCGCTTTAACTGTGAACCAGCACCCCAGCACAGATGAGTGTGACGTATCAGTGGCCTTGCTGCTCATGAAGAAATAATGAGCATCACTTACTATAACTGTGGACCATGGACCCTCAGTACATTCAGCACTTCACGGATGAGTGTGACGTATCAGCAGTCCTGCTGAAGAGCATCATTTACTATAACTGTGAACCATGCACCCTCGCCACATTCAGCACTTCGGAGATGAGTGTGACATATCAGCAGCCCTGCTGCTCATCGAGGGATGATGAGCATCACTCACTATAACTGTGGACCATGCACCCTCGCCACATTCAGCACTTCACAGATGAGTGTGACGTATCAGCAGTCCTGCTGTCTCATCGAGGGATGATAAGCATCACTCACGATAAATGTGGACCATGCACCCTCGCCACATTCAGCACTTCACAGATGAGTGTGACGTATCAGCAGTCCTGCTGCTCATCGAGGGATGATAAGTATCACTCACGATAACTGTGGACCATGCACCCTCGCCACATTCAGCACTTCACAGATGAGTGTGTCGTATCAGCAGTCCTGCTGTCTCATCGAGGGATGATAAGCATCACTCACGATAACTGTGGACCATGCACCCTCGCCACATTCAGCACTTCAGACATGAGTGTGACATATCAGCAGCCCTGCTGCTCATCGAGGGATGATGAGCATCACTCATAATAACTGAGGACCATGCACCCTCGCCACATTCAGCACTTCACAAATGAGTGTGACGTATCAGCAGTCCTGCTGTCTCATCGAGGGATGATAAGCATCACTCACGATAACTGTGGACCATGCACCCTCGCCACATTCAGCACTTCAGACATGAGTGTGACATATCAGCAGCCCTGCTGCTCATCGAGGGATGATGAGCATCACTCATAATAACTGAGGACCATGCACCCTCGCCACATTCAGCACTTCACAAATGAGTGTGACGTATCAGCAGTCCTGCTGTCTCATCGAGGGATGATAAGCATCACTCACGATAACTGTGGACCATGCACCCTCGCCACATTCAGCGATTCACAGATCAGCAACTGTGCTGGTCATCAAGAGTTGATGAGCATCAGTCCACTCTACATGTAACTGTGAACCATACACTCGTGCCACACTCTTAGCTCTGTATCGCACATTACCAGTCCTTCCGTTCAACAGGAGATAGTAGCCATCACTCATAAGTGTCAAGTGCTATATATTGCCACACTCACAGCTCAGTATGGCACACCAGTCCTGTTCATCAAGAGATAGTGGCCATCACTCATAACTATAACTGTCAAGTAGTATTGCCACGCTCACAGCTCAGTATTGTAAATCACCAGTCCTTCTGTTCAACAAGAGATACTGACCATGACTCACAATTGTGGATCGTTATTGCCATACTCACAGCTCAGTTTGGCACATCGCCAAATGAGAAGCAGTGTATGCTTCCAGCATGTGTGTAAGTATAACACTAGTCTTAGTCAAAGATCTTTTGCAGCTGGTAATTGTTATCTATGGAAAATTCAGTCTTTGTAAGTTTGGCAGTCACACCATATCTGAAAATAGTATGCATAAGGTATGTCTACCAAAGTTCCGAAGCCTGTACACTTGTATATGATTGATCATTTTGCTTGTGATTTTTATTGGCATGCTGGCTTGACTGCACTTGCAAGGGGTTAGGAACAGTTGCATTAGGGGGAGAAAATCCAGATGAAGTCTTGGACAAAGATAGTGTAGTACCAGTGGTGTTTTTTCAACGAACCAAATCCATAAGCCCTACCACATCACGTTTTGATCAGTTATATGACAGATGTATGTGTGTGGCACATCCATCTTGAACTTGGAGTGTGGCATTTGGGAGGCCCACTTTGGCATTGAGTGGAATTTACAGAATTGGTCTATTTGAGTAGCCAGTTTGCTGAATGAAAGGTTTGCAGAAGCTCCATGTGGGATAAATATCTCAAATAAAGAGTCGATGTTCCAGTCACTATGCTCTGACCATCTTCAGCAGACGGTCAAAGCATACTCTCCTGAAGATGGTCAGAGCATACTGCCCAAAACATCGTGTCTGTACCTGTGTTTTTTTCCCCAGAACCATTCTCTTTAGTATGAGAAATGTATTCCCACATGGTGTTTCCGCAAACCTTTCATTCATTGGTATAGATCTCCACCATGCAAAGCCTGAAATCTAAGTTAGCCAATTAAGGTCTTATTCAATATCCAAAGCGGACAAATTTTAACATTTAGTGCATCACATAATGTTAGATTTCTGTTTGTTTACATCCTATTACAGTCATCCAAGCCCAAGTTCTGTGAGTCATCTTTAGCATTACTGTGAAGTTGCAAACTACCAATCAGCTGTTGTCCAAGCCTGAGTTCTGTGAGTTCACTCTTCTATTGCTATGATGTCACAGGCCACTACTCTGAGGCATCCAAGCCTGACTTCTGTGACTGGCCTCTTCCATCGCTGTGATGTTGAAGGCTACTACTCATTTGTCATCAAAGTCCGAGTTTTGTGAGCCAACTCTTCCATCACAATGATTACAGTGGCTATGTCTCATGTATCATTCAGGCCTGAGTTCTGTGAGCCACTTCTTGCATCACTGTGATGTCCAAGGCTACAAATCACCTGTCATCCAAGCCTGAGTTCTGTGAGTCACCTCATGTACAATGTGATGTCCAAGGCTACAAATCACCTGTCATCCAAGCCTGAGTTCTGTGAGTCATCTCATGTACAATGTGATGTCCAAGGCTACAAATCACCTGTCATCCAAGCCTGAGTTCTGTGAGTCACCTCATGTACAATGTGATGTCCAAGGCTACAAATCACCTGTCATCCAAGCCTGAGTTCTGTGAGTCACCTCATGTACAATGTGATGTCCAAGGCTACAAATCACCTGTCATCCAAGCCTGAGTTCTGTGAGTCACCTCATGTACAATGTGATGTCCAAGGCTACTAATCACCTGTCATCAAAGCCTGAGTTCTGTGAGCCACCTCTTGCATTAATGTGATGTTGAAGTCTACTTATGAGCTGTCATCCAACTGTGAGTAACCTCTAATCTCCTGCCATGCAAGCCTGAACTTTGCCGGGCAAGCAGCCACATGCATCAGTGTAAGGTCAGGAGCTACAAGGCAACAGTGACTGTCCTTACTCTTGATGAAACTTTGAAGTGCTTGATTGCCATGCGTTCAGTTAATAACGTTTACAATTTCCAAATTTAAACAGAAAGTCATTAAACTTGACCAAGTCCACACAACTCGTCCAACGTTTGTTTACACTATTTTTTTTTAACCAGTACATGTAACAGTGTTAGATGCCTTCTGTTTCAGTTTTTACATCCGTCAAGACTTGTGCGGAGAAATACATACGCATGAGTTGTTAAAATACACATCACGGATACACAACTCGTAGGGTTCGACCTGTAGTCCGGTAACGGAAATTTGAATCAAAACAGCAGTAGGGTAGTACCATTCTCTAGTAGCCCGCCTAACGATTCATTTTTATTGACATACATTTGTACATGTAAGATATGAAACTTTTGTGAGTAGCCGCAGATGTCCTGTTTAATTTCTTTTTTAATCGGTCTGAGAAAACACAGTGTGATACTGACCCACATTCAGCTGTTTTTCATTCCATTTTGCTGCTGAATATTGCACCAAAATCGCTGGTATATAAATTAATATAGAAAAGACAAACTAAAAATTGTAAAGAAACAGAAAAATTGTTTTGGTTACTAGTAAAAAGTCCAGCGGGCTAGTTAAGAGTATGATTCACTAGTCCAGTTGGCTTATGATGAAAAACTTAAAGACAATCCTGAACTGGTAAATGATGCACAACGCAATATGCACGTCCAAAAAACGCACTCGTGGATTTTGGGCCTTAAACCATGTCTTACTCTGTATTAGTGTTAAACGTTATATGTATATATCAAGGTTGTGACATACATGTAGATGGACTAATAAATACCTTGTGTGTTCAAGTGATTGATAATGAAGCTTTATTTCTTATATACCTTATTTATAATGTATAAAATAATCTATAGGTTATTTTTATTGGACACAGTAAACTTGATTGTTGTAACCTAATTTTTTTAATGAAATACTTTCAAGTCGTGTTTTACCAGTGAACATGGCCATCAGTCCTCTTGAAATTGTACACCATACATTTGTACACTTTTGTACACACATTTGTATTTTTTATTTCAAGTTGAAATTAATTAACATGTAAATGCAGATTGATAATTTATCATCCATTCCAAAAATGTATTTTCACAATAACTAAAATTGTGGTTTACATAACTTTTTAAGGTATTTATTTTGAAATAAATGCAGCCCAGTGTTATATTTAAAGTTGAAAATTATTTGAAATCAGATTGATCATTTATCATTCCAAAAATAAATTTTGATAATTAAGAAAACTGTAATTGACAAAACTTTTTAAGATGTTTTTTTGTTTGAACTAAAGATCGATGTTTATTTGAACTAAATGTGCATCAAGCAGAGTATAGAATGTGAAGAGATCAATGGTTGTCCTTATTACCCTCAATCAAAAAGTCCTTTTGTCAAAATTGCTTGCTTATGTACCTTTGATTGATTGCTTTTCCATAGTACATAATTTTTGTCCTTAACACTTTGTTTGAAAACTGCTTCCTTCTCAAATTCAAAGCTTTATGTAAAAGGAAATGTTCTTGATGACTGCATAGAAAGGGTACCCCAGTAACAGACATCCATATAAATTTTAGAATTTGACATCAAGACCTTTGGAAACAAGCCTTTCAGTGTATTGAGTTATTAATTTTGTTATAGACCACATAATTCAAACTTTTAACACGTGTTTACTTGAGAGAAAGTTGGACATTAAAATGTAATAATAATAATAATAATAATTTGGGAGGCTAATCATCCTTACTCGCAGCTCGGATGCTGAATTGCGAAGGACGCGGCTACAACGTGGTCGGGCCGCTGGCACGTAAAGGCGCCTCTGGCTGCCGGCCACATCGACCCATATAAGACCACGGAGCACAGCCTGAGATCGAAAGTGTTTGATTTTTCCGGAGGGAGGAAAACCGGAGGGCCCGGAGAAAAACCCTCGTGGCACAGAAGAGAACCAACGCACAACTCTACTCACATGCGATCCGCGGTCAGGATTCGAACCGTGGTCACCTTGGTGAGAGGCGAGCGCTTTACGCACAAGCCACCCGTGCCACCCCAAGTAATGCGTTTGACCAAAGTTTCTCTTTTTAACCGGACGTAGTCTGGTTCCAAGACCTGACAATTTTTCCCGAAGCTCATAGACAGTAATTATAGTCAGAATCTTTCGGTCTGGAAACCAGACTAAATCGGACACAGTGATAACCCGCCGCCGCGAGAGGGCGCTATCACGACCAACCAATATCTCCATTATAATAAAACCTGTCTAAGGGCGTTTTCGAAACGACTGGCTTCGGTTTTCTCTTAGGCAGTTCGGCTTAAGGAGATTTTAGGCCCCCAACTTCTGGAACTCCAGCTACATTTTGGGATTTTTGTTTGGTTTGCCTCTAGCTCAGTGATTCAGAAGTCGGAAGCAAAGCCGAAGACGAAGCAAAGATTTCGAAAACCCCAGATGATATCGCCCAACCTACCTGGGACCGGGGGTTCATTCGTTGTAATCACTGGTTCGTCGTGATAGCGCCCTCTCGCGGCGGCGGCGGCGGCTTTATGGCTGTAGCAGGTTATCATTGCGCGCGCACCTGCGGCGGGCCTTATCGTGCATGCAAACCAAACCCCTTGACGTCACTTAAATTTTCAGCTAAAACACATCCCAGTTTAGGTGCATACCAAGTTTCAACCGGGCCAATCAGACCTTTACTTCTGTAGATATTGGCCTTCAAAAAAAGCAATTTTTAACATGACGTCACATGTAACGTCACTTAAATTTTCATCTATAACACATCCCGGTTTAGGTACATACTAAGTTTCAATCCAATCAGACCTGTAGTCATGGAGATATAGGCATCCAAAATATGCACCTATATTGTGACGTCACATGTCACGTAATGACATCATCGTGACGTCACTTAAATTTTCATCTATAACACATTCCGGTTTAGATACATGCCAACTTTCAATCCAATCAGACCTGTAGTTCTGAAGATATAGCCCAATATGTCAGATCTAGCCGAATTCTGCTAAAAAACGGTCACAACAGAAAAATCGCACATAATGTGACGTCACGTGACTCATAATGACGTCAAGATGATGTCAATGTTCGGCACACAACTTCAGATGCTGGTCTAAGTGTGTGCCAAGAATAAAGTCAATCGGATTGATTTTAGTGCCAAAAGTGCCGGTGACAAAAAAACGTGTGCAAATGCTATGGGCAAAATGGCTGAAAAAGAAAAAAAAAAAAAAAAAAAAAAAAAAATCCTAACGAAAACAAAGGCTGTTTCGGCAAAAGTGCCGAAACAGCCAAAAATGCATAAGAAATCAACCGTACGCGCCCGCAGCATTCTGTTACCGGCAAGTGGTAGAGTAGGTTGAGGTCTTTATTTCATTCAGTGTGCGTGAAATCATGTGACCCTTGCTTCCGGTCGAAAAAGTCCAAAATCGGAAGTGGCTTATTTTTTGAAAATGGTAATAGATATGAATTTGCTTTTAACGGTGTTAGTCTCTTGGCTAAAAGTATTCTTCAAATCATCTACCAATGACGTCATGCAATCTTCGAGCGCCCTCTAGCGACAGGTTGAAAATTTGAAAAAAAATGTATTTTGAATAGATGTCTGTGGCGAAGTTTGTCGGAATCGCCTAAATATTGGTGTATATGATGACCTTGACCCACTTAAGACGTGTGCAAAGTTGTAGGCGAATGACGTCATCAGACCGGAAGTTATAATAAAAAGACCATTTTTCATTTGAAAATTCCTGAAAAATCAACCATGGCAGTTTTTATGTTAGTTTTTACTTTAATTGTCGATTTAAGGGAAGGTCTAAAACATTTCAAAGCTTCAAGGCAATAAGCGAACTCGGACATGCCTTGCGCGCGCTTAAAACTTCAGGTTGACAATACATCTGCTCTAAAACATGCACAAAACGTCTATATGTACATACACGTACGTTACGCACATACATGTACATCGTATGTCAGTCAGCCTGCAGAGCACGTGTTGCCGAGGTCAAATCCTGTCCACATCACAGTGACCGTTTTAGCCGATTTTCGGCTAACTTTGACAGATGTTATGTTCATGCATGCGCATAGTCAGGGACGTATAATAAAAAAATAATGCCGAAAAGTCCCTATGTTACGTATTTAAAGGTGCAGTTTTTCTGCAGTGGGATTTTCCACAAGTCTTTTCCTATACAACACTGATATCTTACTGAGTAGTTCTGAACTTCAGCCGAGAATTAGTATGAGAAGGAAAGAGAAATCGTATTTTTTTAGCGCTGTCAATCGATTGAACATTTTCCTAAGGGTCAGAATATCAAGTAATATTTCATGAAAATGTTTCAGTTCAGAGGCAAATTTCAAATTTAAAGGTGCAATTTTTCTGCAGTGGTTTTTTTTTTTAGCCCGTTAACTTTGTACACGTGTTAGCCCATTGACTTTGTACACGTTTTCAAACCACCATTTCTATAACTTCTATAACAAAAATTATACCAAGACTATGACGTCATGATGACGTCATCACCTATTTTTTTAAATTTATTTTTGAAAATTTACGTGCATATTATGAAGTCCTATATCTGCAGAACTGTAAGTCTGATTGGGTTGAAACTTGGTATGTGGCTAGACCGGGATGTGTTATTGGTAAAAAAAATGTAGGTGGTCGAGACCTGAACATGACTTTTGCGGGAATTGATAGAATTATCGAGGGTCTTCATTTTTTAAATATGTGCAAATTCACGTGACCCTTCCTTCTGGTTGAAACCGGAAGTGCCTTGTAATTTAAAATTGGTGAAAGATGTGAACTTGCTTTCAACGATGTTTGCTCTGGCTAAGTTGTTCTTTACAATAATATTATAGTATGAGATGAAACTTTATGTGACGTCATCATGACGTCATTACGTCACATGTGACGTCATAATTCAAAGCCCTATGAGAATGGAATCACATATTATATGCCACCATTTATTATAAACAGAACTACACATCCTTAGTTGATGGAACACGTCACAAAAAGCTACCGAAACAGCCCTATGTTTGTCCACAAACATAAGTCTAGTTGACAAGTGTGTTTTGAATGCAATCTTTAAAAATGCACCTAGCTTCATGTCCCATTTAAACCTATTTTCAATTTTTGTTTTGCAATTTTCAAGGGTTATTTGGTTAATTTTTGTTTATGCTGTTGTGAATTTTCATATTCATGAACAAAAGTGTGATGTCATTACAAGCAATAAACCACGATGTTACAGCTAGGTCAGCACCAAATGTTGCCAGAATTTTGGATATTTCGCTGTCGTGTTTTTTCTTTTCTTTGGTGATTCGTTGATGAGTGCACGAAAATTCATTTAAATGTAACGTGTATTTCTTGAGTTGTTGCCTCCAAAACGAGTTTGTTCTGTATTTCAAAATTGAATATTCAGTGATTTGTCATGATGACTGTGTTACATTATGATATTTAATTTCATGAGAAACCATCAAACAATGAGAAAGAGCAAACCCGAAAGAAATATAGTGTTTTAAATGTGAAAAATACAAAGCAAATGAAAAATGAAAAGTCAACGTCCATGGAAAAATTATAATACACTCGTTGTTTGGGCAATAACCCATGCTCACCAGGTCAAGCTGTATTTAGTTGTAAGTTCAGCAAGTGATCGGTCTTTGATGTCTTACACGAGGAGATAAAATTTCGTGAGAAACCGTCAACCAAAAAAAGAATATCTTTCGAGAAAGGGAGCGCTGAATAAAACTAGTGGTCTCGAACCGCCAAGACATACATCCGCACGCCGAAGAATATTGTAAGTTTCGTTCAAAAAGGGGGGGGGGCACATCAATATAGTAGTCTCAACAACGCATCAACACGGATGCTGCAAAATTGGACAAAAAGAACAAACTTGTTTCCGATGAATTACTCAAAAAATACGAAATGGATTCAATTGAAATTTCGTGCAATTAGTTTTCAAGATGGGTAGCAGAAGTAGTTTGAATGGCGTTAAAAACTGTGGAGCTATAAATATAATATGATCCTAACAATCTAGTGTTTGAAACGCTAGAAAAGCCACGTTGACTTCTATTAGGATTTTATTTGTCGCGATTAAAACCCTGTATTGTTACGGTCATCATAGCTTGATTGTTTGACCTTTTCTTATGAAATTAAATCTGTTCATGTTAAACATCATGACGAATGAGTGCACGAAAATTCATTTAAATGTAACGTGTATTTCTTGAGTTGTTGCCTCCAAAACGAGTTTGTTCTGTATTTCAAAATTGAATATTCAGTGATTTGTCATGATGACTGTACGTGTTACATTATGAGATTTAATTTCATGAAAAACCATCAAACAATGAGAAAGAGCATACCCGAAAGAAATATAGTG
Source organism: Patiria miniata (assembly GCF_015706575.1). NCBI lineage: Eukaryota > Metazoa > Echinodermata > Asteroidea > Valvatida > Asterinidae > Patiria > Patiria miniata. The sequence goes on along the minus strand of NW_024037048.1, from coordinate 10,939,471 downwards.
TTTTAAACGTGAAAAATACAAACCAAATGAAAGATGAAAAGTCAACGTCCATAGAAGAATAATAATACACTCGTTGTTTGAGCAATAACCCAAGCTCACCAGGTCAAGCTATATTTAGTTGTAAGTTCAGCGATTAAGTGATCGGTCTTGGTGTCTTACATGAGGAGAATAAATTTCGTGAGAAACCGTCCAACAACTAAAAAAAAATCTTTCGAGAAAGGGCGCGCTGAATAAAACTAGTGGTCTCGCACCGCCAAGACATACATCCGCAAGCCGTAGAATATTTTAAATTTCGTTCAATAGAGGGCGCGCCACATGAATAGTGGTCTCAGCAACGCATCAACACGGATGCTTCAAAATTGGAGAAAAAAATCAATCTCGTTTCCGATGAATTACTCAAGAAATACGGAATGGATTCAATTGAAATTTCGTGCAATTAGTTTTCACGATGTGTAGCAGAAGTAGTTTGAATGGCGTGAGAAACTGTGGAGCTATAAATATAATATGATCCTAACAATCTAGTGTTTGAAACGCTAGAAATCCATGTTGACTTCCATTAGGATTGTATTTGTCGCGATTAAAACCCTGTATTGTTACGGTCATAATAGCTTGATTGTTTGACCTTTTCTTATGAAATTAAATCTCTTCATGTTAAACATCATGACAAATGAGTGCACGAAAATTCATTTAAATGTAACGTGTATTTCTTGAGTTGTTGCCTCCAAAACGAGTTTGCTCTGTATTTCAAAATTGAATATTCAGTGATTTGTCATGATGACTGTGTTACATTATGATATTTAATTTTATGAGAAACCGTCAAACAACGAGAAAGAGCATACCCAAAAGAAATATAGAGTTTTAAACGTGAAAAATACAAACCAAATGAAAAATGAAAAGTCAACGTCCATGGAAAAATAATAAAACACTCGTTGTTTGAGCAATAACCCAAGCTCACCAGTTCAAGCTATATTTAGTTGTAAGTTCAGCAATTAAGTGATCGGTCTTGGTGTCTTACATGAGGAGATTAAATTTCGTGAGAAACCGTCCAACAACTAAAAAAAAATCTATCTAGAAAGGGCGCGCTGAATAAAACTAGTGGTCTCGCACCGCCAAGACATACATCCGCACGCCGTAGAATATTGTAAGTTTCGTTCAACAGAGGGCGCGCAAAATGAATAGTGGACTCAACATCGCATCAACACGGATGCTGCAAAATTGGAAAAAAGAACAAACTCGTTTCCCATGAATTACTCAAAAAATACGAAATGGATTCAATTGAAATTTCGTGCAATTAGTTTTCACGATGTGTAGCAGAAGTAGTTTGAATGGCGTGAGAAACTGTGGAGCTATAAATATAATATGATCCTAACAATCTAGTGTTTGAAACGCTAGAAATCCACGTTGACTTCCACTAGGATTGTATTTGTCGCGATTAAAACCCTGTATTGTTACGGTCATAATAGCTTGATTGTTTGACCTTTTCTTATGAAATTAAATCTCTTCATGTTAATCATCATGACAAATGAGTGCACGAAAATTCATTTAAATGTAACGTGTATTTCTTGAGTTGTTGCCTCCAAAACGAGTTTATTCTGTTAAATTGATTATTCAGTGATTTGTCATGATGACTGTACGTGTTACATTATGAGATTTAATTTCATGAGAAACCATCAAACAATGAAAAAGAGCATACCAGAAAGAAATATAGTGTTTTAAACGTGAAAAATACAAACCAAATGAAAAATGAAAAGTCAACGTCCATGGAAAAATAATAATACACTCGTTGTTTGAGCAATAACCCAAGCTCACCAGGTCAAGCTATATTTAGTTGTAAGTTCAGTAAGTGATCGGTCTTGATGTGTTACATGAGGAGATTAAATTTCTTGAGAAACCGTCAAACAACTAAAAAAAACATTCGATAAAGGGCGTGCTGAATAAAACTATTAGTCTCGCACCGCCAAGACATACATCCGCACGCCGTAGAATATTTTAAGTTTCGTTCAATAGAGGGCGCGCCACATGAATAGTGGTCTTAACAACGCATACACGGATGCTGCAAAATTGAACAAAAAAGAACAAACTCGTTGCTGATGAATTTCCTTACCGTGTCCTCATGATAGCATGTAATGGATTTATTTAGTGGATTTGGTTGTTTTATTTGCAAAGTGTAATTTACGTATTTTAATGTCAACTTCCAAATTTTGACGTTCACAGAACACCCCCCCCCCTCACAAATGTTCCGTTCCCCCCAGGTGCCCCCCACCAAAATACTGATAATGCCCCTTTTCCTTCCCCAACCAAAAATGTTTTTTGTAAGTTGTATATTGTTCAGTTAGCCAAAAGCCTACTGTTTACAATTTCTTATGTCAATGGATATAGCGAAGCATTATGGGACCCAACTGGGAAAAACTGTAACAGGACGTTTGTGATATGTGCCCTCCATGATATTCTGATGTCCCCCTGTGCGCCGCCCCACTAAAAAAATCCCAGCTACGCCACTGAGCTAGGGTTCCCCTACCCGCCCGTCGATCGAATGCACCCAGCTATATACGCTTGGCTACCCCCCAGCAAAACACAGCCACAGCCGAGCCAAACCCGACCACTTCGTCAACCCCATCAACTCCACCCAGCCGAAAGTTAGATCCCGTCAGGCTACCCCAAACCGTACCCGTCGCCCTCCACCTAATGATCAAACCCGGACACGGTTACCAATCCACAACCCGGTTTCCCAATTGTAGTTTGACCGAGCCCCACCGATCACGCACGCAAAATGCCTCAATGCCTCCCCCCCCCCCCAACGAAAGCAAAACAAAACCGGCGGTGCCCTTACCCGCCGCCCGCTCCCAGCTTGGCAACCGCAGCACATCCCAGTCCTAGCCTAATCAAGCCCGATTATCTCGTCCAGCAACCCCAGCCATATCTAACCGGCGCGGCCGAGCAAAGCCCAATTGAATCCCGTCAGGCTTACCCAATCTGTATGCGCACCCCGGCCCTCCACTTAATTATCAAACCCGGACACAGCAGACAATCCACAACCTGGTTCTAAGAACTAAACTTCGATTGAGCCCCATCAAACTATCACGCCTGCAGAAGCTGACGGGCGACTTGTCTCAACGGTCGAGTTGTCTCAACGATCGAGTCGTCTGAACGGTCGAGTTGTCTCAACAGTGTAGTTGTCTCAATGGTCGAATTGTCCCGTAGTCGAGTTGTCTCAACGGTCGAGTCGTCCAAGCCCCTGCGTTACATGTACAGGAATCTTTAATCCGCCCCATAAGGGAATTACATATGGAGTTTGAGATTTCAATGGGAACAAAGGAAAACTAGAGCTAGGTGCTTCAAAAAAGCATGGATATCAGCCCGGCTTTTTGAAAGTAAAATGACCCCTACTGACTATTAGGTGGCCACATACTATTATTGCCAAATTATGTGAACACCCCATATGAGGCCTGGTCCAAAGATGTAACTGACCAAGTTTGACATTAATAAGAAGCAATTTGTATTTTTGAAGAAAATGACCACTAGTGACCACTTGGTGGCCTTTGACCCCACATGCTGGTCACTTAAGATAGTTCTAGGGTCAAGGAAGATCATGTCCAAATTTGGCTGAAATTGACAATTAAATTTGGCAGATATAACAAAATGACCACTGAGTGACCACTACCTGAAATCTACTACAATGCAGTATGTGGTATGGGCTAAGGATGTAATTGACGAACGATTGTTCAAATCAAGTGAAGAATTTTGGCAAAAAGTAAAATGACCCCTACTGACCATTAGGTGACCATTGACCAAATTATGTGAACACCCCATATGAGGCTTGGTCCAAAGATAACTGACCAAGTTTGACATGAATAAGAAGCATTGTGTATTTTTCAATAAAATTACCACTAAAGACCACCAGGTGACCTTTGACCCCACATGCTGGTCACTTAAGATAAGACTCAGGCCAAGGAAGACCATGTCCAAATTTGGCTGTAAACGGCGACGAAATTTGGCAGATATAGCAAAATGACCACTGAGTGACCACTACATGAAATCTACCAAATTGCAGTATTTGGTATGGGCTAAGGATGTAATTGACGAACACTTGTTCAAATAAAGTGAAGAATTTTGGCAAAAAGTACAATGACCCCTACTGACCATTAGGTGACCATTGACCAAATTATTTGAACACCCCATATGAGTCTTGGTCCAGAGATAACTGACCAAGTTTGACATGAATAAGAAGCATTTTGTAATTTTTAAGAAAACGACCCCTTGGTGACCACCAGGTGACCTTTGACCTCATATGCTGGTCACTTAAGACAGGACTCAAGCCAAGGAAAACCATGTCCAAATTTGGCTGAAATCGGCCGCGAAATTTGGCAGATACAGCAAAATGACCACTGAGTGACCACTGCCTGAAATCTACTAAAATGCAGTATGTGGCATGGGCTAAGCATATAATTGACAAACCATTGTTCAAATCAGGTGAATAATGTTGGCAAAAAGTAAAATGACCTCTATTGACTATCAAGTGACCACTGGCCAAATTCTGTGTACACCCTGTATGAGGCTCGGTCCAGGGATGCAACTGACCAAGTTTGGCTATCAAAGGATGAAGACCGTGGGAGAAGGAGCATTATGTAATTTTCACTAAAATGAACCCTAGTGACCACTAGGTGACCTTTGACGCCGATCTGACCACACCCAATATGAAGCAAAGGTCATTTGTCAATATGGCCAAGTTTAGTTGAAATTGGTCAAAGCGTTTGGCAGTTATACTTATTTAAAGACTCAAGATGAGAAAGAAGAAGAAGCTGAAGACAAAGACGAAGATACAGGAGGACCACAATGTATCAGCCGGTTGCACGGCCGATATAACAATAGAAGGGAAGCAAAGGTCTCTCCCACAAGTATATGCATGTAAGGCTGTGTGACGGTGTCGTCAAGATCTTTATGTTACAAACGATGTGCACTTGTACTATGGATACGACGTAAATTCTACACTGTATTTAAGTATCGTCAACTTTCATCACTTTGGGGGTAAGATTTGAAAACGAAAATATTTCGGGCCGTAAATACGCACATGATTTGAATACTCCATTCATTCAACACATAGAAATTTGCTAAATACAAATATCTTCTGACTACCGACCCAATTTTTGAAAGGCACGTTATCTGAAGCAGAACTAGTTGTTTGGCCTTATTATGAGTTCGGCTCTCAGTAGCGTGAGTTGAAACGTATCAAAGATTGCGCCCCCCCCCCCCCAACGGTTTGGAAATATTGTACTTCAAACCGACGTTGGGATTTGTGTCAACATTAGAAGCAATTGTCGCCATCTGTTCTACTTATCAGTAGAACTAAAAGCAATACGAGGTACCACCACGTAAACAACTGAACCCCTATCATGTTCGCGTGCATGTCTTATCGTTTCAAACAACTGGCGCTTTCTCACGAAGTGAGAGAAACAATATCTGCCTAACGTTCATTCCGACATAATCAAACCGCTAGCCTTAATCATGTTTACGACTACTTTGAAGTTGCAGTGTTGGGTAATATCTGCATTGCCTAGTAAGTTATATATATTAAATAAATATATATTTCTTCCTTATTTAAAATCGTATTTGTTAATATAAATGGTCTCTTTATTAAAACAGTTATTCATTAATTAAACTTATCCCACTTGGTTGGAAAACGCAGGTGTTAGGCAGAGTTTCGCCGACCAAAGCATTTTATGTTCTGGTTTCGGTAGCGTGAATAACCATACAATGTTAAAGTCAGGGTTGTTAAGAAAAGGGCGACTGGCATGTTGAAGTTCACTCTTACAGAAAACAAAGAATTGGTGCCATGAACTGAGATTTTACAAATTGTTTTTTCACTGATGGATATTTTGAATTTTTCCAAAAATAGAGTAACACTGTTCAGAAGGAAGGAAGGGGTGATTAAATTAAACTCAACCAGTATCGTCTTTACACATGAACGATTTATTTCTTTAGGTTACAAAAGACGTGATAAACGCTTATTTTGTTTTAAGAACATAATTACATACTTATTGAAAATAGCAATATGTGTTTCTGTTTGATAATTTGTGCAGGTCAGTTTAGGTACAACAAATGATAAGGTGTTTGTCTCCTTGTTTATAATTCTCATTGTAACTGCGTAGCCCATTCAGTCAAATGCACTGGTCTCCCATGTGCCGAGTAACGAGAAGACAATGTGAAAAAAAAATCACAGCTTTAGATGTGGGTGAAAAACTCTTGAAGAATATTCTTTGAAATTTTCTAATGGAAGGCGAGGAAATTTACAGCTACACCAACCTGACATCCTTGTTAACCCTTGACTGACCGATATCACATTGACATATTTACTTCCGCCTTATCGATCGGTGATGTTAGATTGCCAGCACGCAGGGGCCATTCACGAGCCGGGTCCAAGTTTATCAGTCACTGCTCGGCAAACCGATGACAGGATATAAGGCACTCTCGCCCGCTTCAACCGTCACTACGACGCAGCTCATCCTGCAGACGACAACCGAGAGAACTGACTGCAAGAACAAGATTTTGCTCGGTGAGTGCTTGAAACAATTATGGTCTTCCCGAGAGAAAAAGAATACATTTTTGCACACAGTGTGTTAATCAACGTAGGATTTAGAATATGCATATGAGGGTTAATATTGACACAACAGCGACCGCGGTAAAGGCTTGATTGTTTTCCTCTTCTTTGTTTGCCTGTGAAATATACTTGCCTGAGGACTGAAAGGGCGATTTCTTTGCGTGGCTATGATACTGATACACGATTGCTAACAATCCAAGCAGTGCGCTAGTATCGGATCCCCACAATTTAGTTCCATCATTGTTAATCTCGGGCAGGAGCTTCTACATGTCACTTGGTGGTCGGTCGGTCGGCCGGTTGGTCTGTCTGTCTGTCCCTGAAAAATTGACCAACATTACGGTGTTCCATAATATGTGCCATCGGCGTCAAATTTTTAGGTGTCGCATTTTTCAGCTCTGGCAGGGATCATTTTGATCGATTTCATGCAAGACTTAATACAAGACTTCTTGCAACACGACCAGAGCTTATTGTGCACTCGCACTTGTTTAGTTTAGTTGCAATCTAACATTGTTAGATAAACGTGCGACTAGTCGAAATAAACTCTCTGTACTTTCACTCTTAGAGGGCGTTACACATGTATAATCGGACCGGATGATCATGCACGCAGTTTCGCTGTTTCACAGTTTCGCGTTTCATTTCGCTTGTTCACAGTGCTCCATTTCGGTTTCATCATTTTCGGTTTCATCAAGTTACTTTTAAGCGATCATAGTGGTATTTCGCTAAATATATGGACTGTTTTCAGTTGTGCGGTTGGTACAGATTTTAAAGATTTTCTTGACACAATCGGTTGACAAAAAGATGGTGGATGATGCTATTAGCCAAACCGGTGCCCTGATTTTGTCATTAAGATTTGTTCAAAAAAAATTCTTTGTTTGTAGTTTACTTCGTTTGATTTTATAAAGTAAATCCTTCCAAAAATAAATATTTCTCGTGCTTGAGTCAGGTCAGGGCCATCCGTTGGTGAACGCATTCTACGCAATACAAATATTTGATCCAAATCCCAAAGATCTTTGACTCTGTTTTACTTGTGAAATTCAGCTATGCCTCCCTCTCCAGCCCTCAAGACCTGCGAGCGGATTTTCTATGACTCATTTTCGTTGGTATTATTTTCATCCAGCAATCTGCTCGAGTGTTGAGGAATCCTTTCGTGGTAGAATTCGAGAACATTACTTCAAGCTTATTGTCTGTTATTTGACTTTTACGTCACTCATTATGGAGCCCCCAAATTTTCCAAATTTTTGCCAGCTGAAAGTTAGGTTTTATTTGGAGATTCTCTCAGCACACTGAAAGTGGATGGAACAATATATAACAATTCAAATTTCATACTAAAAAGTGTAAAACGTTTACGAAACCAGATCTCCAATTTTCTCCAAGCAAAAACTGTTTTGTTACTTTAGCCAACAGTTCTAATGATGCGGTTTTTTTTTAATTGAAGCTCCTCCGTTTGGTTTAAGCATTTTTGTGAGCAAAACAGGTCCCTTTAGCTTCTGTCATCCTGAGCACGGCAGTGGTTAATTTTTTCCCCGTTTACTTTCCAAAATCGATTTCATAGTTCTGTTCAAAATCGTTCCACTGGCACAGGAGGCTAATTCTGTTGCATAGTTCAGCCATTATGCGTCCGATACGTTAATTGGCGAGTTATCTTGTCTAATAAAAAGTCCAGTATATTTTTTCCCAAAAGAAAATTTGACTTATCCGTTTGTCAACTTTTGGATCACTACCAAATATCCATAGGCCTATAAGAGATATTTTGATTTCTGGAAAACGTGAAGCCCATACTTTTAGTAGTGAAGTTTTCCAATTTATTTGGCCACTCTTGGGGCACCGAAAGAGTCAAAAGGTAACAACCAAATTTCTGCTTGCACAATATCACGATATTTGAAAACGGGTTGCGCAAAATTGAATGACCCACGCTTTGTTCCGTCACTGTGCAGTTTGCGCTTTCTCGTCGTGTAATCTTTAAATTTGCAAGTTTTCAAACTGCATCATTTTTCATAAATCGTTTTCAATGTTTGGACGATTAACAGTCTTTGGTAGCAGACGAAGTTTCAAAATGTAGCTAACAAAATTTCCCAAAGATCATAAACGACGTCATCATAAGACAATCAGATTCAAAGTCACCCCTCCAATGAAACAAAAACAAAAAACAAAAAAAAATAAGGTTTACAAATAGCAGCTTTTGAGACGAAAAAAAAAGTTTTGTTTTTGTTAAATTAAACTTGCGGATTCAAAATTGGTTGTTAGCAAAAGTTGACAATATTGATGGAGGATTGGGAGAGCAACTACTTACAAATTTCTCAAGCATGTCTTTTTGTGATCACCTCCTTTACTTCGAAATAAAAAAAAAAAAAAAAATCAATTAATTCAACAATTAAAGGTATACATGGACGTTGCTCATGCATGAATCACGTCAGGGCCGTTGTTTATCGCAAAACAGTGACTATAGTCAAACAATAATAGAGGATTAGAGTCCCATTTCTCCCAACAGAAAATCTTACATGCAATGCAGGTGTTATGCCTCCCCACCGGCTCCCAAGTTATCCCTGAGTGATTTTAATAACACTTTTAATCATTTTCGTTGATATAATTATTTTTTAGCAAGCAATCTGCTCTAGTGTTGAGGATTCCTTTCGTGACAGAATTCAAGAAGCTACATCATGGTGAGTGTTTGTTAATAAACATTTTCTGCAAGGAATGTTACCCCACGAGACACCAATCTAGACAACATTTTTGTGAATGAAGCATCGCGTATATAACGACGCAATTTTCTCTATAAAACCCGTTCATTCAAGCGGTTTTGTAACTTTACTCAATTACATTTAATTGTAGCAATGCGATTTTTAGCTATAGCAATATAAAAACTGACGTCAATTGGCATCACGTATGTTTATGCCCCGCGGGGCATTCGCTCGTACCCCCCGCCCAGCAAACAGGACGCTGGGATAGTCTGATGAATTCACGCTCTGATTGGTTGGACTTTGCGTGACCAGTGACCTGCGCGTCAACAAGGTCATGACTCTGCCAGGTTTGAAAAGGCCGTTAAGACTGATTCATTTCTCTTTTATTCCAGTTTAGAGATGTTTTTTCTCGTTGAAAAGCGTAATAATGTAGGAAATTCTGTAAAACTTATCTGTGTTGTAAATTTGTAATTCCCGTCACTTGCTCAGCCTCCGTTTCGAATCACGAACGGTCGGATTGCATCATGTGACGCTCAAAATGTGGTCCGCAATGAAACAGAAATCACATCCGGTATATGGAATGTGCGCATTTTTATGGGAAGTTTTCGGATAGTATTTGCGCACATTGTCTAACTGCGGTCTTGATTAGCTGCATCCAGATGGCTTATACATAGGTCATAGGCCACTTCCTTCACAAGATTCTCTGAAGCTCATCATCTGTTTGCAGGACGGGGGATACGAGCGAACGCGGGGCATAGCGAAACAGTCGTTACGGCGCCCTCATTTGTCAAGAATAATGCGAACCGAAGGCGGATTCGTTTACATGCATTTAAAAAAAATGATAACAGAAGATGAATGTGGATTAAACAAGTGTCAAAGAAATATTAAGAGAATTGAGGAATCGCCCTGCCATTGACGTATTATAGAACCCTGCATGCCTGACACGTTGGCCATTAAAAAAAAACCAGTTAAACAGAACATTGTAACCCTGTCAGGACCAGGGGCACAATGTTACCCCCTCCTACCCCCACCCCCTAAACCCCAGACCCCGCTATGAAACGTTTTATAATAGTTCCGGAATGCTGTATTCGCAACCAATAATAAATAATCGTATTTTGTTATTACGAAATTGAAATATCCATCTTTGCTGGAGTCAAAACCAACTTCTTTGCTTGAACCTTTCAAAAATCCACTTTAGATGCAAATTCGTGGTCTCGTGACCAACTACAATGCATGCTGGGAATCCAATATGGCCGACATTCGCGCAATACGCCGCTTTGTGATGTCAACTTTTTTTGTACAATTTATTTGTTTTTGGGATACTTTTGTGACAGTCCCTGCCAACCGAAAATGCAAAGCATTTTGTTAAATCGTCACCGTTTTCACGAAGAGGCGAATTTAGTATTTCACTGTCTGAACAAACATTCGAGATAATCCCATTTAAATTTGGTCTTTTTTTCATTTGAAAATTTGAAACTAAAAGATGCATAAAATATGCAAGATTTAGGTTTCAGAGGAAAGAAGAGCTTCTAGTCTTCATAAATGTAGCAAACTTTAAGAAAAATAGGTGATTAGTCTTGCAGAATTAATCAATTAAGAGAAGTGGCTGTTCGTGAAAACGAAAAAAAAAGACCAATTAGCAAATTCGCCCCTTCGTGAAAACGCTTAATTAACTACGTGCAGATTTCGCCCTTCTGCGGTCTGAGTCAGTGCATTTTTTGTACAGTACGCGCAGATTCTGCCCCACTGCGCATCCGCCTTGAAATTCGCCCTTTCGTGAAAACGTTTTATTGCACGCACATGGAATTCGCCCCTTCATGATATACGCACCATTGTGTTAAGCCCGGTTCATACTTCATGCGAAAGCGAAAGCGAACGCAAATCTGTGACGTCATGGCAAGTATTCGCGCTGCGAATTCGCAAAAGTTGAACACATTTCAACTCGGGCGAATTTCGCAGCGAATGTTTCATGACGTCAAATTCGCTTCGCATTTGCATTTGCATGAAATATGAACCGGGCTTTACAATGTATTTATTTATTGAAAATTTATTAATACCATAGAGTGCAGAAATTGCCCCTTCGTGAAAACGCAAAACGGCACTTTTGGGCAAATTCGCCCATTCGTTAATTAGGTTAATTAAGATTTTAATTGTTTTTTTTGTTTTGAAAGTATAGCCTCACCACGTTGTAGATATTGATATATTTATTCATTTTCACCAAAAAAAACCCACCAAATTTCGGAAAAAGGGATGATTTTCATGAAATTCGCCCCTTCGTGAAAACGGTGACGGAATTACCGGTGCTTTACTGGTGCCACATTTGGGAGGAAATCACAACAAAATGATCATTTTACAGGGCCCTCTAGTGTTCACTGAAGTGGATAAAAGTTATTTTGTTGATTATTGGCAACACGTCATCCTTTCCAAATTTTAGGAAAATGGCTATCGCATATTAATGAGGAACACCTTGTGACGCCCGGTTCCGAGAAGACTCAAACTACCCTGGTCCTTATTTCCGGCCGATTTCGCCAAAGTGATGTTTAAATTATTTTCCTGCGTTCAAATACTATCATGATCATATTGGGGGAAATTGTTTTAGTAAAGTGCGGATTCGGAATTAAGAATCCACACTTCGAACATGTCGGAAAATTGTTTTCCACAATGAGCATTAATAGGGCCGTCTGCATGAAAACTTTTCTTTCGAAAATTACCAATGCATCTTCACTGTCAGATTCTCCGCCGTCACTGCAAAAACTACTTTGAGCCAGAAAGAAATCGTCGTATGATGAACTATCCATGTTGACGGAAGTAGCCTACACCAAAATGATGGTTGTACGGGTGTGGCGATACACATGCTAAACACGCCAAAATGCTTGATTACGTATAAGAGCCTCGAAAAAATCCCGTGTAATTTACCCTTAGGACCAGAAAAAAAATGTCTCCGGTTTCTGGTATGGAGCTTGCCCAAAAAGTGGTGCGGCGACGCGGCTTTTTTTTATTTTTTACCTGTTATTTTTTGCTTCAAATGTCGGCTGATGACTGCAAATGGTGCCTGACTAAACTTTGTGCAAAACTATGGGATTCCAGAGAGGCCACGTAAAGCTTATTCTCGATCATAACTCCATCTAAAAACACGTTAAAATTGTGCAGCAGCAGGATTCCAGTCCAACAAGTGAGTTTGGCGGTTTTGAGACATCATCTTTTATTGAAAAAAAAACCCTGTTTTTATTTTGCCGACGCGCATGGCTATGGCGACGCGCGCGCATACCAGAAACCGGAGACTTTTTTTGTTTGGCCTTATGGCCACAACTCGACACGATCTGCACTCAATGGACTGTTAATGACGATACTTGGCAATGGTTTAACCCTAAAAGGGCCGAGGCGGAATCCGCCCCCCCCCCCTTTCAACTTTTTCCGCGATAGCCTTAAAAAAAAAAATTTGCGACCCGAGCTGTTCTAACTCTTTAGCCTCGAGCCTTGCTCATCTTTTGATACCAAAAACATAAACATCGGACCACGGGTTGCCGCGTAGCGAGAACTTTTCCGTGTATTCTCCCCTTATACGTCGTGTACACAGAGCACAATTACCATTCGTACATATGAATAAATAATTAGCCATAATTCCGAAACCCTTTGACCTATAGTCATGAAATTCTTGGGTATGTTTATGATGAGGTGCTCTATGCATGTACCGAGTTACAAAGGTTTTCGTCACTCCATGGCCGAGATCTTAGGGGGGAGCGGAATCCCCCCCCCCCGGCTGAGAGATGGCCAAAATGACCTTGCCTGATTCGTCGCAAAAGAAACACTAAAGCTAAATCCCGATACACTTTTACCTTCATTTTCGTCTAGAGGCAATGAATTATATTAATGAGAAGCTGTTCAAATTTGTCAGTTATAAAATGTTGTAATGATTATGAAACGCTCATGCATTTTATTTTTAGAAGACGGAAACATTTTAATACAACTGACCCTTTTCTGTTGTTCTCCCCGTTTCTCCGAATTTCTGTTTTCCTCCTGTTCTCCGATATTTACCTCCAATATTTCTCCCTAAAAATGTGTTTTAGTGTTTCATTGTATCTTCTTTACAGATGAACATCTGTATGGCAACTTTTCTTTCAATCGCCCTCCTTCTGGGTAACTCTGTCAAGCTACGAGCTTCCGTTACTGGGCCGGTTCGCTCGGACGGTGATGGTCCTTCACCTGATGAGGCGTGTCCAATGTGCTCCCAGGTACCGGCCGGAATACCTGGAATTCCAGGTCTGCCTGGCTATCCAGGGTGCAAGGGCAATGTAGGTCAAAAAGGTGAGATTGGAACGATTGGCCCAAAGGGCGAGATTGGATCGATTGGACCAATGGGTGATCAGGGACCAGTTGGGAGCCCTGGGCCTAAAGGGGACGATGCCATAGGCCTGCCAGGCGTGATAGGTCCAATAGGTATGACTGGTGTCAAAGGTCAAAAGGGTGAGCCAGGGGAGACACTAGACGACTCCAACCAGCGGGTAGCATTCACCGTGGTGAGGACGAGCCTCTCGGATGCCTCTACGAGTCACGACACCCGTTTGCCCTTCCAGGAGACCGAGACGCTTCTGCCGGGTACCAGCTTCGATCTCGAGACCGGCACGTTCACGTGTGGTGTGCCGGGCACCTACGTGTTCATGTTTTCTGTGCGCAAATTTTTTTCCAGCAACAGAATGGACGTTTTTCTCCGGAAGAACGGCGTCGTGATTGTCTCTGGCTATGGAAATGATTCAAGTCACACTGAGCAGGTGTCTGGGAGCGCGGTGGTGGTTCTGCAGCGTGGAGATACGATGTATCTCACGATGTACGGTAGGGCGTATAGTAATATCAATCAGTACACCTCATTCAGTGGCTTCCTCCTTTACCCCGAATAAACAAAACAAATGCAACACATAAAGATACACGAGCATCGAGTTGCTAATTTTTTTAATCGCTTTCCATTTTTGCCGAAACAGTAACCAATGAATAAAAACAAATAATGTTCAAATGACAATGTCACAAAATATTATTATTAATGTTTTTGCATTGCGCATGCGCCGATCTGTATACTACAATGGATTTGCCATTTCTCTTTTTTTACTTTTTGCAAAACAAAAAATGTTGCTTATGTACAAGTATTGGGATATAGTGAAAAGTATGCGTTAAGTTTTTTGACGATTTTTTTTTACCCATTGTAGTCCTATCGAGAATTTTTTTGATGGAATATTTTGTTCAAAGCAAGCTGGGTCATCATTTTTTTAGAAACAAAAGGTTTGCAATAAAGTAGTGCCATCATGTATCCAGAAATGTTAACAACTAAAAAAAGAATGTATTTATGGTGTTATCTCGACCAACCTGGATTTTTAAGGCCATGTTTCTGACCGCCATTTTTTTGTATTGCCACATTTGGTCAACATATAAATAACGTGGTTTTTTTTCCGAAAACAAATGCAACTTATTTGTAGTATTGGGTATTTAAAACAGATTAATTTAACACAATAACTGTATCCTAAAGCAAACAAAGTATAAACGACATACAGACAAACAAACAAAATATTTTGCTACCTACCTGGATAATTTTAGGGCGTTTACTGTAACATGTTATTTTCTTCACCTTATGTTCCCTGTATGCCCAGCACAGATAATGTCAATTAAATCAATCCCATGTATGTATCAATTTTTATTTCATGTCACGAAAAAAGTCTCGAGTGATTGAATCTGATTTTCTTATAGACTTTAAGCTTGGCATTTGGATTAACATTTTTTTGAAACATTCTAATGCTATTCACAGCAATTAGAATACACTGGTTTTTATTAAATGATTGCATTATTTTAAACGTTATAATATGTGAGAAATATGTAAAAGTAACAATTGACTTGCTAGGAAAACAGTATGAATAAATCCTCATTCTGAGGATTACCAAAAGCACCACAATTGTTGATAAATACTCTCTGTTTTTCGCTTGGCTTCGTTATGAAAAACAACATGATTTTAATTACTTTCAGTTAAAACAGAAACGTGCCTACAGTAATGAAAAATGTGGAGTTGGCTGTTGTTTTTAAAGCCCGTAAAAGTGCAACAATTGTTTCTAGATTAAAAGACTCAAAATTATTTGAAGACTTTTATTGTTCTTAATCAGTATTACTTGATTGCATAAAAAAAACTCACTTTGAAAACATCAGTGAAAGTGTGAGCCCGTTAGATGGTAAAGAAACAATCTTAACGAAATCAATCGAAACAAAGTACAAATTGCATTCAAGTGAGGAGGGTCTTTCAACTGGTTAGAATTGTCCTTTGTCACTTTTTCATTTCAAGTGAATGTCTTTGTATTGACTTTTATTTGGATGCCATATTTGGTCAGGTGATGCAATTAAGTCCCCTGCTGACAGCATATCCTTTGATAATGTCTCCAGCCAGCACATGTACATGAAAGCTGAACAAGTACGCTTCCTGGGAATAGGTAGACTCCTGCAAGAAATCAAAGAAAAGGTTATAATGGACCCTTCCTGCATGTCAATCAAACAGTGCTCATTGGCCAATCAGATCACCAATTTTGATCAGGTGACCACAGTAGCTCAGTCAGACTGGGTCACAAGCACTGTTAGATTTATTGCTCACCCCGCCCCCATTTTTTGCATCAGCGGTTAACAACCCCCCCCCCCCCCCGAGTATTCTGTAAAGAGTGCCCTTTTTACACAAGTAACTTTTAGTTTTTACACAAGTGTCCTTAGTTTTCTTTAAAAAGTTTCTTGTTTCGCCAGCGGCTTTTAAAGAATTTTTGGTATTTCGTGTAAACGTCAGCAATTGTGCCGCCATGAAAAGCGCCACCCATTGACCTACCGCCGTTTGCGAGTTAACCACGCACCTTAGACAACTCTATAAGCCTTTTTCTCTGATACCACCATCTTATTTGAATTATTGTTTTCGGGGTGGAGGCATTACAGTGAAAATACGTCTCATCATGCAACTGTACCTGAGAATGATGGGATGTCTTAAAATCGTGCAATCTCTATAGACATTAGAAGTAATTTTCACAGCTCTCAAATAGCGAGCGTGTGGTTTTACAGTGGTGGATCTCCAGGAGGTCACCCCCCCCCCCCTCCGTGCAAATAATCTAAACATTTTCCAGATCACCCCCAACTTGACATCGCACCCCCGCCCCCAGCCAAAGCTAGATCCACCCCTGTTTAGGATTTCACGCTAGTTTCTGCTATATAGTGAGTAGGTTTGCGTAATTGTGAAGTAATTGCCCTTAGATTAGCCACTCACTATTTACATGGGAATTGCCAACACTACAACAGACATTTTTGCATGACACTTAAAAAAATTACGGCTTTTGCAAAAAAGTGTAAAGAATCAGTTACAGAGGATTACTTCTGTGCTTACAGGGATAGCGCAGGATTTCTGTGCTAGCGTGCTGTAAGCACAGAATGAGGATCATCAGCACAGAATTGTGTGCTTAAACCATGAAATTGAGTCTATTGAGTTAGAAGTGGCTTTGTGTACTTACATGACAATGAGCTGAACAATTCACGGATCCGTATCTGCAGTCTGAAAGAAAAAATAAGATTGCAGTGATTTATTGATGTTTAATAAAGTCGAGTTCCATGCACTTGGCAAATCAAATGAACTGAGAGTTGTACGGAAAAATGGATTGAAAGTGATCAATCTCATTATTGAAAATCACCCACCAGAATGTCAAAGGTTGGACACAATTAACAGATGTTGCACGACTGGACTTAAAATCACAAAAACCAGGGACTCAGCGTAAAGTGGATACTGGGAAAGCTTTAAGTGTATTGTCTCCATGCATGGACAAAGAGCTAGGGCGCTTTATAGCCGTACGAGCAGAAGCCGAAATGAAGGACAGTACACTGGTTCACTCATGCTGACTACCGTGTGTATAATGTATGGGTACCAGCATTTACAAGCCACAATGGCGCCTAAATGGCCCTCGTTTATAGTTTCCACTGTATGGGGGGTGCTTGAGCGCAAAAAGGAGATTCTACCTTCTCTTTGAGAGTAGTGACTCCTCCTTGCTGATCTTCCAAGAAAACTTGTCAGTGGTCTCCCCTGCTTCCTCATCCAGCATCCAGGGTTTGTTCAGCTCCTTAAATTGTCTCACCCCCGGGCGAGGGGGGGGGTTAAGGTGCCCCCTCTCTGGACACAATGCTGCATGGTGCAGTACATGTATTGTGTTTCATGTTTTTTACGTTGAGACAAACAATACAAAATGTGTCGCTGAAATTTGGAACAGCATTGAAACGCTAATATGGCCTGATATGTGTCGAGGTGTCCCAAGGCGACCATGCAGCTTTCTAATGTAAGGGGCAACACCGCACGGGCCACAAAATCCCCCGAAACCGCGTTCGCTGAGGGCCTGATGTAGCGGTACTCGTGTAGCCGTCGACAGTCCAATTTCAACGGGACACACACACTGAAAACACAGCGCGGTGCACGGGTGCTCACACGATCAATGGACCGCTGAAATATTGAATCTTTCTGGAAGTCAAATTCTGCATAATGACTGCAGCGTGAATCATGCACAAAAATGTCCATTTACAAGGTTCACGCCGTGTACGCTTCGTGTATCCTTTGTGTACGCATCAAAGACAGCTAAATTTGTTCTGGTTCGCTGTTTCTACCATGTCAATATTTGTTGCATGTCTTATGCATTTTAACAAATGATTGAATTTACGATTTTCCGAATGTCTCAGCGATTCCGTTTTGATGCTGGCCCAACGTCGGCGCAGCATTACAGAAACACCGATATGGCCTGAAATGTGGTGAGTTCAATGCTGTATTCTAATGTGAGGGATATAGCACCGCACGGGCCACAAAATCCCCTCAAACCGCGTTCACTGAGGGGTTGATGCGGTGCGATGTGTGGACCGCTCACCGTGCGTTATTCAATGGAAACGTGAAAACGGCGTGGTTGGCAGTAAGCGGGTGAAACGGCTACAATGCCGATGTTTCTGGACGGCCAATTTATTCAAAGCAATGCAGCGTGAACCATGCACGAAAAACTTCACTTGCAGGGTTCACGCTCTGTGTGTTTTGTATGCGTAGGATCAGCTAACAATTTGTTCCAATTCCCTGTTTCTATAATGGCATATATGTCTATTTGTGCAGCAAGATTTCACAGAAACTTCCATTTTACAAGTTACCGATTTTGTCAGTGAATCGGTTTTATTGCTGGGTCCAATGCGTGGGCCCGATGTCGGCGCAGCGGTTTAGAAACACTGATATGAACTGATATTTGGTGCAGTTTACAGTTTTCTAATGTA
Organism: Patiria miniata; assembly: GCF_015706575.1. Taxonomy (NCBI): domain Eukaryota; kingdom Metazoa; phylum Echinodermata; class Asteroidea; order Valvatida; family Asterinidae; genus Patiria; species Patiria miniata. The sequence continues at coordinate 10,920,910 of NW_024037048.1, read as the reverse complement.
AGGGGATGCAACCACTCAGGCCACAAAATCACCTGAAACCGCGTTCGCTGAGGGTTATTGCGGATGACGGTTGATTTGTATTGAATTGAATGAGAAATCGCTGCGGTTACACAGGCGATCGTGAACCGCCAGAATGCTGATTTTTCTGCGTTGTGGGGCCTGGATCTTCCTTGCAAAGGACCCGTACAAAGTCGCTGATAAAGCACCAAAACGGAGGCACATGTACGTACCCCTTACTCTCAGTGTAAAAAACCTTTCCACATTTAGAAGGCCACGATTGATTATACACGGGCCGTATATGATGCGTTAAGTTCATGGAAGTTTATTTAACTGTATTTTATTTCCTCAAAGTCCCTATCAAGGAGCAAAGCCTACCTCAGGGGCATAACTACGGGGACACGGGGCATATACCCCAACCCCTGTGGAAGCCGGCCCCAGCCCTCCCCGCCCCATTTTGAAAACCTGAATTAAAACAATAACTGTTGTAATAGTACGTTAATGTTGCATTTAGTCCAGCCTTTGAAAAAAATAACGCACCCCAGGTGCCCTACCCTAAGTAAAACCCAAGTTTCTCCGCTGGCTTGAGTACGATTTAATTCCTCATATAATCCCGAATATATCCACACATTTTAATAGACTGAAGCGCCAACTATACATTGAATGAATCACGGCCAGTGTATACATCACTTGTCTATCCACCAATCACAGTTTGTCGGTGACAAGTCGGTGACCACAAGTCGGTGACCACAAGTGAGTGGTCTGTGACTGACAGGTTGTGCGTGTCAATCATAAATTCCATGTTTGGATGTGTCACCGACATCCATACAATATCCACCAATAAGAAGCGGCCATTTCAATCTCGGTGACTACTTTTTATTGTGACTTTATAGCATCAACGACATTAACATTGCTTTCGTATCATTAATATGAGCGGGTCGGTGATGTGTGACTGACAGCGCACCGGAGCCATGCAATCACAAACCAGGGTCCGAGTTTTTGGTCACTGCTCAGGAAATCGATGGCACTATTTAAGACATGTGGGGCCGCGCACCCTTCACATCAACCACAGGTCATCAACACCTTCAGACGACAACCAGAGAGAGAGAACTGACTACAAGAACAAGATTTTGCTCTGTGAGTGTTTGAAACAATCAATTTTCTTCTGAAGAAATTTGTTGTCTTTTGCACAATGTGTTTGAATCATTTTGAATCATCTGAAAATTCAGATTTTGTTGATTGTTGCTGATTCAATGATTTTTCAAACAACGAGCTCGGTAGTAGGCTTGATATTTCCCCGTCTTTGTGTGTTTGTGAAATGTGATAGTTTGAGGACTGAAAAAAAAATGTATGAACAAATGTTCAATTTCTTTTTACAATGACTCTCATACACGTTTGCTAGCAGCAAAGCCAGCGTGCTAATTCCGATCCAGAAGTTGTGCCTTTTCCCAACGACCACTTTGGTGTTGATAAAGTATCGCGATAATTTACAAATGTGTTTGAAATTAACTTGTTCAGACGGGCTTTGTTTGTGCATAACATGCACTAATCAAAGCCCATCTGAAAGAGTTAATTTCAAATACTTTTGTAAATTATCGAGCTATATTATTTCAGCTCTTAATGTAAACAGTTGGTGCGGATGCAGACCACGGTTTTGCGAGTTCAAATTTCTAGGCAATATAAATGAGGAATTCCTGTCTGGCAATATTGCCGCTACTACTTCCATTGTGCACTCTCAAAAATAAATTGTCCAAATACTGACTGGTTTCTTTACTCTTTGAAAACAAAATCATTTGGATCCTCGTCGATATGGATAATACACTGTAAAGTCACATGGACTTTTTTATTTAGGTTCGACTGTTAGGTTTGACTGTTTTCTGACCGCAGTTTTTCGCAAGTTCCCTGTTGTGATTCAGAACAGTAAAGATTTATTATTATACCTGCTTATTGAAAATAATATTTCAGAGGAACTACAAAATCGGTGTTTCACATTTCGGCTTCAAAAAAAAAAGACTCGCAAAACCTGGACTCTTTATAACCTGCATGGCCAAATTTGTTTGCATGATCAAGCACACTCTTATTTTTTGCCTCCTTAATATCCTCCTTCCCATGACATGAAATCCTAGTGCAATGTACTCACATTATATCCGGATATCACTCAAACTCAATCAGAATGAAAAGTTATGCGGAAGTTGGTCACGGAAGAACGTATACAGGTATCCGGACATCTCAAAATGCCGGTCTTATTTGTCTTATTATATGTGGATATTTTCAGTGCCTTTGAACTTTGTTGTTTAACTGGCATTTCGCTATAGTTCACAGTGCGCCATTCCGGTTTCATCAAGTTACTTTTAAGCATTGCAGGATAAAAGTGTCACTGGTCAGAATAGACTGAGGGCGCAAATACAAACGCACTGGATCATGATGATGCACACAGTTTTATACAAGTTCAATAGCTGGATGCATTTTGTAGAATTCATGGATAGATTTGATTTTTTGGAGAACGCATTTGAGATAAATAGTCAACCCAAATAACATTTTCACTGTACAGACATTTTTTGGCCGTATTGTACTTGTGGAATTCAGCCATGCCTCCCCACCAGACTCCAAGTTATCTTCAAGAGGATTTTTAATAACTCATATTTTTGTTGGTATTGTTTTCAGCCAGCAATCCGCTCAAGTGTTGAGGAGTGCTTCCGCGAGAGAATTCAAGAACTGTGCTTAGGTGAGTGTCTGTTATTTGACATTTTTTTCATTCGAGCATCAGAATTGAGCAGCAATTTGTGAGGATATTTTTTTTTCTGTGCATTTAATCTTTTTGGTCAAATTTAAAAACAAGAAAACGTCATTCGACATTGTATTGCCAAACGTCCCTCAACGTAGCTTTTCGATCGTTCCCTTTTTGTCCATAGTGTTTGAATCAACATGTGGTTTAATTCTGAAGTTTATTGCTAAAAAAAATGTCAAACAACGTGAGCGGTAGAAGCTGGATATTTCTCCGCTGTTTCTGAGTTTCTGTGTTAATCGCGTCAACGCAGCTAGTGAAATATTTTTCAGTAAGATTAGTCTCCTAACTTATCCCTTCTCAAAATATCCTCGTGGCCATGATGTGAGTCTCCTCAATCATCCCTTCGTAACAAAAATCCTCCGAGCCATGTTGGTTAGTCTCCTCAATTATCCCCTCTAAAAATATCCTCCTAGCCATGATTGTTAGTCTCCTCAATTGTCCCTTCTTAGCAAAAATCATCTTAGCCATCTTGTTTAGTCTCCTCAATTATCCCCTCTAAAAATATCCTCCTTCCCATGACGGTTATTCTCCTAAATAATCCCTTCTGAAAAATATCTTTCTGGTCATGATGGTTAGTCTCCTCAAATATCACTTCTGAAAAACATTCTCTTAGCCATGATTGTTAGTCTCCTAAATTATTCCCTCTAAAAATATTTCGTCCTTGCCATGATGGTCAGTCTCCTCAATTAGCACATCTAAAAAAATTTCCATGATGGCTTGTCTCTTCAATAATTCCTTCTGTAAAAATAACCTTCAAGCCATGATGGTTAGTCTACTCAATTATCTCTTTATAAAAAAATATCTTCCTTGTCATAATGGTTAAAGTCTCATCGATTATCACATCTAAAGGTATCCTCCTTGCCATGATGGTTAGTCTCCTCAATTATCACATCTAAAAAATATGCTCCAAGCCATGATGGTTTCTCTCTTCAATAATCACTCCTTAAAGAATATCCTCCTAGCCATGATGGTTAGTCCCCTTTTAACCCTTCTAAAAATATCCTCCTAGCCATGATTGTTAGTCCCATTTTAACCCTTCTAAAAATATCCTCCTTGCCATAATTATCCCTACTTAAAAATTACCCTCCTAGCCATGATTGTTAGTCTCCTCAATTATCTCCGCTAAAAACTCCTCCTTGCCATGGTGGTTTGTCTCTTCAATTATCATCTCTAAAAAAATCCTATTAGCAATGATGAGTCTTCTCAATTATCCCTTCTGAAAAACATCCTTCTTGCCATGATGGTTAGTCTCCTCAATCATCACATCTAAATAATAGCCATGATGGTTTGTCTCTTCCATAATTCCTTCTTCAAAAAATAATATCCAAGCCATAATGGTTAGTCTACTCAATTATCTCTTCTAAAAAAATATCGTCCTTGTCATGATGATTAGTCTCATCAATTATCCCTTCTGAAAAATATTCTTCTTGCCAAGATGGTTAGTCTCCTCAATCAGCACATCTAAATAATAGCCATGATGGTCTGTCTCTTCAATAATTCCTTCTTCAAAAATAACATCCAAGCCATGATGGTTAGTTTACTCAATTATCCTTCTGAAATATATCGTCCTTGCCATGATGGTAAGTCTCCTTTTAACTCTTCTCAAACTATCCTCCTTGCCATAATTATCCCTTCTTAAAAATATCCTCCTAGCCATGATGGTTAGTCTTCTCAATTATCCCTCTAAAAATAATATCCTCCTTCGCATGATGGTTTGTCTCTTCAAATTGCCCTTCTTAAAATATCCTCCTACCCATGATGGTTTGTCTCTTCAAATTGCCTCTTCTTAAAAACAAAATCATCTGAGTCATGATGGTAAGTCTCCTCAATTATCCCTTCTTAAAAATTTATTCGCTTAGCCAAGATGGTTAGTCTCCTCCCATCTAAAAAAATATCCTCCTTGCCATGATGGTTAGTCTCCTCAATTATCCCATCTAAAAATATCCTCTTTGCCATGATGGTTTAACTCTTCAAATTGCCCTTCTTAAAATATCCTCCTACCCATGATGGTTAGTCTCAATTGCCTCGTCTTAAAAACAATATCCTCCTTGCCATGTTGGTTAGTCTCCTGAATTAGCACATCTAAAAAATAGCCATGATGGTTTGTCTCTTCAATAATTCCTTCTTCAAAAATAACGTCCAAGCCATGGTGGTTATTTTACTCAATATTACCCTTCTAAAAAATATTGTCTTTGCCATAATGATAAGTCTCATCAATTATTACATCGAAATAAATATCCTCCTTGCCATGATGGTTAGTCTTCTCAATTATAACATCTAAAAAATATCCTCCAAGCCATGATGGATTGTCTCTTCAATAATAACTTCTTAAAAATATCCTCAAAGCCATGATGGTTGGTCCCCTTTTAACCCTTCTAAAAATATCCTCCTTGCCATGATTATCCCTTCTTAAAAATATCCTGCTAACCATGATTGTTAGTCTCCTCAATTATCCTTTTAAAAAAAATTCTCTTAGCCATGATGGCAAGCCTCCTCAATTATCCCTTCTGAAAAATATTCTCCTTGCCATGATGGTTAGTCTCCTCAATTATCCCTTGTTGAAAAAAATATCCTCTTAGCCATGATGGTTAGTCTCCTCAGTTATCATATCTAAAAAAATATTCTCCTTGCCGTGATGGTTTGTCTCCTCAAATTGCCCATCTTAAAATATCCTCCTACCCATGATGGTGAGTTTCCTCAATTATCCCTTCTTAAAAAAATATTCTCCTTTATAGCCATGACTGTTAGTCTCCTTAATTATCCCTTCTGAAAAAATATCCTCTTAGCCATGATGGTTAGTCTCCTCAGTTATCATATCTAAAAAATATTCTCCTTGCAATGATGGTTTGTCTCCTCAAATTGCCCATCTTAAAATATCCTTCAAATATCCTTCAAGCCCTCAATCCCTCATTTATCCATTCTTAAAATACCCTCCTATCCTTGCTGGTTATGCTCCTCAATTATTTCTCTTCAAAAAATATCCTCCTAGCCATGATGGTTAGTCTCCTTAATTATCCCTTCTGAAAAAAATCCTCTTAGCCATGATGGTTAGTCTCCTCAGTTATCATATCTAAAAAATATTCTCCTTGCCATGATGGTTTGTCTCCTCAAATTGCCCATCTTAAAATATCCTTCAAATACCCATGATGGTGAGTTTCCTCAATTATCCCTTCTAAAAAAAAATATTCTCCTTTATAGCCATGACTGTTAGTCTCCTTAATTATCCCTTCGTCGTCATCCCGTGAACCGTTTAATATTTTTTTTTCAACTTTGCATTAACCTTTAATTTAATCGGTAGTCCCGGAAGAAAAGGTCAGACGACTTTGTTTTCGAAAATCAGAAATGTTTATCAAGGTATCATCTATCAGATTACAAAGTATGGACATGGTTGTTCTTTTTGTCCATGAGTTTTCGCATTGAAATCGTTTGTAGCTTGATGCCTGATGATGACGTCATCATGACGTCAGATACTCACTTCGGAATCAGGGTTAGTGTTTGTTCAAGGATTCCAGTTTATACCATGTACCGTTGGGAGAAAAGTCGCGGGAAATTATTGCCTGGAAAAAAGCCAGGAAGGAAGAAAAAAGGAAAGAAAGGGATACAATCATTCTTGCCAGTTCAGAACCGTGATCGCGTCGTACACGATCACACAAATACATATCGGGGTTTTGTTGTTGGGAATAAAGAATTTCTGTCTGACAATATTTCCGCTACTACTTCCTTTGTGCACTCTCAAAACTTAGTTCAGGTTCGACTGGTAGTCTTGTAACCAATTTTTGGCTGCATTTTCTCTTTTTAAGAATTCATTACATCAAGTTGTCTGTTGTGATTCAGAATAGTTGAAATGTATCGTGTAATTGATTCGTACTAATTCAAAAAAAGTCACTCACTTTAATTATAATTTTTCAGATGAACTACAAATGGGTGTTTTAACATTTTAATTCAAAGAAAAACAATATTGCCAGAGTTCGTTTCTTTATAAGCTTGCCAATAATATATGTACAATAAACCAGCTTCTTATTGTCTGCCGCCTCGTTTTTAACTGTTTACTTTATCATTTAAATTTTCAAACATGAAATCCTGGTGCGATGTACTCACATTATTTCCTGCAGTGAGATTCTCTTGGACATTGTTTTGACACGATATTGATATATTAAAGCAAAACATGTATGCTCGTTGTGACTCCTGCAACTTCAAATTCGATCAATGTTGAACAATTAAGAGGAAAAAGTATGATATGTTGCCTTTGGTCTATTATTTCCGTTAAAAGCAACAAAATTGATCAAAATCTTAAGTAGGGTGTATATTATCTAATCTGTCGAAATTTCAGCGCATTCCATACTTTTGAGAAAAGAGCCTCAAAACGTAGTTTCGAAGGTTTGCGGTAACACCATGTGAATAATATCTCTTTTGAGTTGTGTGGTTCTGAGAAGAACCAGTTGTTTGAACTCGACGTGTCGACAGTGTGCTTTGTTCGTCATCAGGAGACTTTTATGTGACGTGTTCATTTATGTGATATGGCCCATGATGGGACTATGAGAAGTCATCCATTGTCGAATATTCCCACAGCGAAGACCAAACCATCAACTGGCAACAAGCACAGCTCATCACCAGCAACCAACAGTGGCACCCTAGGCGAGTCCCGGAGGCCATGGACATCTACAAACACAACACAGATCCACAAGACTTACGGTATATGATGGCGACCACTCCTTCATCGTAGGTCCAATGGGTCTTCTATACCCACGGGCGTAACCAATCCCCATAGTTCGATCCCCCGCATTAGTTCTGCCTATGGGTCCCCAAAACCCTTGGCACTCGTTCTGCACCCCTTGATGTTCATTCTAGCTGTACCGCCATCATTCTGACATGCTTCAGTGAGTAAACACAGTCCATTTAGCATCCTACCTGGCAAATTTTAGGATCCTCTTCCAGAATCTCCCGCCTTAATGGTCCACTGAACTACCCCCCCCCCCCCCACTCGGTGCTACTTAAACAACTACACCGCATGAGCCCAGTGCTCTTAACCCTATACCTAGCTAAAGCCCTGGACCCCGTAAAGTGAAATATTCCGTATTTTTTGCCGTAATTTTACGGACTTTTCGTATATGCAAATATTAATTAGCTGTTTCGGTTACAACCGAAACAGCTCTTGTTTTCGTTAAAGTTTTTTTTTTCTTTTTTTCTTTTTTTTAGCTGTTTCGGTAACACACCGAAACAGCTCTTGTTTTCGTTAAGATTGTTTTAGCTGTTTCGGCAACAGCCGAAACAGCTATTGTTTTCGTTAAAGTTTTTTTTTAGCTGTTTCGGTGACACACCGAAACAGCTCTTGTTTTCGTTAAGATTTTTTTTTTTCTTTTTTTTTCTTCTCCTTTTTCAGACTTTTTCTCCATAGGTTTAACACACGTTTCTTCCACCAGTCCACTTTGCCACTTTTTCAAATCCGATTGATTTCAGACCTGATACATACTTAGACCACCCCCCACAGATGGTCCAAGAAGAAATTCGTGACCGTGACGTCATCAGGTGTCGGGTTACGTAACATTAAAGATGCATTTTTCCCATATGTTTTGTACACGTTTTAAAACACTCCACTTTGGCCTCTTCGTAAATCCGATCGACCTCAGACTTGATACATACTTAGACCACCACCCACAGATGGTCCTAGAAGAAATTTGTGATCGTGACGTCATCAGGTGTTGGGTTACGTCACATTAAAGATGCATTTTTCCCTATAGGGTTTGTACACGTTATAAAACACTCCACTTTGGCACTTTTGTAAATCCGATCGACCTCAGACTTGATACATACTTAGACCACCACCCACAGATGGTCCTAGAAGAAATTTGTCATCGTGACGTCATCAGGTGTTGGGTTACGTCACATTAAAGATGCATTTTCCCCATAGGGTTTGTACACGTTTTAAAACATTCTACTTTGGCACTTTTGTAAATCCGATCAACGTTAGACTTCGTACACACTAAGACTACCACCCACAGATGGTCCTAGAAGAAATTCGTGATCGTGACATCATCAGGTGTAAGGTTACTTCACATTAAAGATGCATTTTTCCCCATAGGTTTTGTACACGTTTTTCTTCAAATCATACTTTGGCACTATATGTCTGATTGACTTTTCACTTGGCAGATGACATTCGAAGTGACTTCATCAAGTGTTCATCATGTGCACAGAGTATTTTAAATATCCGAAACAGCTTGTGTTTGTCCACAAACACATTTCTAGTTTTTTTTGTTTTTTTTTCTTGGTATTCAGTATGTTCCATAGAGTTTGTGCACGTTTTTCTTCCACCAGTCGACTTTGGCACTTTTGTAAATCTCATCGACTTCAGACTTGGCACACACTTAGACCACAACCCACAGATGGTCCTAGATGAAATTCGTCATTGTGACGTCATCAGGTGTCAAGTTACGTAACATTAAAGGTGCATATTTTCTCCATAGGGTTTGTATACATCGTACACGGAAACGCATAAATGGCATGATTTATGAGCCGCTTGATTGAATAAAGGTTTGAATAAACTAATGTTGAGCGGGAGACTCATAAATGATATGTTGTGTTAGCTCCTTGATCAGTGTACATCAATGCGGTAGAGGGACACATGGAATTCACTGTTTTCTTAGTGCAGGCGGGAAACGATACCTTAGTGTTATGGGCGGAAACACGGATTTGATTAATTTTGTGGACGTCGACGACGACAATATCCCTATACACTAATTGCATACAGGGATACTCAGAAACGATGCTTTTTGTAAGTTGGCAAGTACGTACAAACTAAAGCGTTTTAGGGAAACACAGATTCAATATGTTGTGTTAGCTGGTTGGTTCACATACAACACTGCTTAAGTCAGAAACACGGATTTGATTGTTTTTGTGGACGACGACGATATGTGTACCCATATTGCATACAGGGATACTCAGAATTGATGTATTTTGTAAGATGGTAAGTACGTGCAAACTAAAGCGTTTGAGGGAAACAGAGATTTGATATGTTTTGTTAGCTGCTTGGTTCACATACAACGCCGGTTAAGACAGAAACATGGATTTGATTGTTTTAGTGGACGACGATATCCCTATACACGAATTGCATACAGGGATACTCAGAAACGATGCTTTTTGTAAGTTGGCAAGTACGTATAAACTAAAGCGTTTTAGGGAAACACAGATTCGATATGTTGTGTTAGCTGGTTGGTTCACATACAACACTGCTTAAGACAGAAACACGGATTTGATTGTTTTTGTCGACGACGACAACGATCCATAGGGTTTGTACACGTTCTTTTCTCCATGGAGTTTGTACACGTTCTTTTCTCCATAGGGTTTGTACACGTTCTTTTCTCCATAGGGTTTGTACACGTTCTTTTCTCCATAGGGTTTGTACACGTTCTTTTCTCCATAGGGTTTGTACACGTTCTTTTCTCCTTAGGGTTTGTACACGTTCTTTTCTCCATAGGGTTTGTACACGTTCTTTTCTCCATAGGGTTTGTACACGTTCTTTTCTCCATAGGGTTTGTACACGTTCTTTTCTCCATAGGGTTTGTACACGTTCTTTTCTCCATAGGGTTTGTACACGTTCTTTTCTCCATAGGCATTGTGCACGTTGTTTTCTCCATAGGCTTTGTACCCATGGGGTCGGACAACTCGACCGTTATCCAACTTGACATTTTGACAGCGTGCGCTTGCATGCCTTGCCGCCCTACAGCTGGCCAGGTCCCCGCGCACTCTACGCGGTACAGTCATGATGCCACAGATTTATGCGGCTTACGTAAATGTGACAAACTTGTAGTTGGGTATGTGAGTTGGGATAATCATGATTTATCAGAAGTTAACAACTTTAAAGAATTTCTTAAATGTTAATGTTGGATTTTTTGGGATTTGTTCAAGTGCGCCACGTTAGGAACACTGGAAAGAATTCCATATAAGCCTCCACCTCTATGGGCCATGACAGGAAAAGTATTTTTAAAGAAAATCTTGATTTTTTTCCCCTCCTAAATTTCCGTTTCTTCGTCAGATTTACAACTGTTGGTACTTTTCAAGTCATATCTAGGAAAATAACTGGAGTCCGTATATGGAATTCTTTCCAAGACGTGATTAAATTTAATTCCCTTCTCGTCTGCTCAGTACTATTGGTATTTTCACTCCCAACATAGTTGAACACATTTCGTTTTTCCTACTTCAAATATAGACACCAGAAATAAGTTACTAAATACAGGTACACTTTGACACTTTCCTAAATCTATCCTCGACCCGCTATCATCATCTGCGCACCTGGGTATGTCCATAAATAAGGGGTCCAAAAAAGTGACATTTTTGGTGTCCCTGTTACACCGGACCTGTTAATTTGCCATTCAAGTGTCAATTAAAATGACTTCACACTATTGTAGCGTAGAACACTTCTGGGGTTCCTCACACGCACTCCAAGAAAGGACTCCCAACACAGGTTTACTCGTTTCTGCTGCTTCAGGCTGTTTATTTCCACAAAAACGTACACCGCAAACACTTCAGCAACGAGGCCACAACAATACTACTGCGCGTGCGCCGCCCGGAAGAACGGGCCTCCCCGGCCGGCCACCAGGGGCTCCACTGCGCGGCTCCACCGTGGAACCGCGCTGGTGCCCTCTGGCGGCCGACCGGCACGGACGCCACACCGCCCCCTTCGAGGACCTTGTTTGTCCCCAAACAGGGCGCCGGCATCCGCAACCGGACAACCAGGAAGACCCGGCCCGGAGGCGCATGACACAACAAAAATACTACAGCATTCAAAACAACAACAACAAAAGAAAATGCAAGGAAAGAACAAGAAATCAAAGAACAAGTCTAAGGTTTAGTTGGTGGGTGGCGGCCGGCGCTGGAACTCCGTTTGCCGGAACAGCTGCTCCCAGAACTCTCGGGGGACACCATCGGGGTAGCGCGGGGGCGGAGGCGCTCCAGGGGGCAGCATTCCTCCCAGTGAAGGTTGAGCGGACACGGAGGGATCTACGAAGTGCTGGCCGTACTGCTGTCCCTGGTACGTCTGCAGGAGACGCCCAGGCACTTCATAGGTGTGGACCACCCGTGTCCGCATCAGCCGGTGGCCGGCCTCGTCCGCTCCATGGAATGTCCTTTCGAGCCGCCATTCGTCCCGCGCATGCTCGCACAGGGGTTCCAGCATGTGCGTGGCGGCCTCCCTGGTGGTGTTGTCCGGGTGGAGGGCGTCGGCCGTCTCCAGTCGCAGCGAGGTCCCGTCCGGAAGGCTCACCCGAGACCCGGCCGGCAGAACCCTCCGCTGGCCATTCCACGGTTGAACCGGAACCTCAGGGGACATCGGGGGTTCCGTCTGTGTTCCGCCCTCCGCCCGTGTCGGCTGGGGGCGACCAGGGCTTGCTTCCGCTGCCCTGCTGAAGCGAGGACGCCTGCCCTGGGCACGGCTCCAGGGGAACCGCCGGTCGGGACTCCGCCGGGGTGGTGGCTGGCAGGGTCGCTCGGCCCGGTCCAGGCTCCGCCGACCAGGCGACCTGTCCTGTTCAGGGCGGGAAGGCCGGGAGGACCGCTCCGGGTGGTCGCGGCCCCCCCGGCCCCCCTGACGACACTGGACTTACCCGTCTTCTTAGTGGCGGCGGCGACGGGGACCGTCCTGCCGGACCACACCGTCCGAATGGAGGTGGGTCTGGGGTCCCCTGCAGGGAGAGATGAGGCGGGGACGGGGCCTGTCCCATGTCGTCGTCACTGGCGTGCACCTCCAGTGTATCGGCCTCCGCCATCACCACGGCCACGCTGTCCCCTTGGCAGAACCGGTGATGTCTGGTGCGGACATCGGCCCTAAAAAAACGGACTCCGCACCCTCTCTGGCAGGGGTATGGGCGCTCCGGGTGGAGCGCCACACACGCGGTGTTGAGGTGCCTCTTTAAGTTCCTCCTCCTCCCGAACGTCTGGTCACAGTGCGGGCAATGAATCGGGGCCGGGTCCATCCTGCAGGGGGAAGAAAAAGAAGAGCATTTGGTTATTTGTTGGCAATAACGGCTTGGTCGGATTATCTTCCGGCCACCCCGGGTGACTCTCCCAGGAGCCAGCGCCGCTGGTGGTGAAGAGGGCTGTCCCCCTTCGGGCTCGGCCAATTCCGCATCGGATCCGTCATCCTCGCTGCCCGGTCCTCCTGGGGCGGCAGTCGCCGTCGCCTCCGGCAGTGTCCCCTTCCCCGTCTTAACTGGTAGTGGTCCCTCCTTGGCTAACTGACCACCCACCCCAGCCGGCGGATCCTCCTGGGTAGTGTCAGTCGACGGACTCGGTGGTAGCGTCACCTCCTGGTCTTGGGTTGGTGGCGGTCCCCCTTTTGGCAGGTTCTGCGCTACGCACCTCCACCAGTCCACTTCGGCGTCGCCCAGATACGGCTTAAGCCGATTGGAATGAACCACCTTGGCTTTTGCTCGAGGGGATTTTTGCACGCGGAACGTGACATCATCGATCTTCTGTGTCACCACGAAGGGCCCGTCCCACCAGCACTGCAACTTGGGCGTGCGACCCACTTTCTTGAAGGGGGTATACAACCACACAGGTTGGCCAGGCTTATAGCTGGCACTTTCTGCTCGACGATCGTAATGTCGCTTTTGATATGTCTGGCTCTTCCGCAGATGATGACGGGCAAACTCGTGGGCGCACTCTATCTTTGTCCTCAACCCCTCCACATATTCGTGCTCTGCTGCGCCTGCCTTTGGTTTCTCCGGCTGGCCCACCACCAGGTCCAACGGAAGTCGCACTTCTCGGCCGAACATCAGCATGTTGGGCGTGAATTTTGTGCTGTCGTGCTGGGAGGATCGGTACGCCATCATCACGTACGGTAGGTGTTCGTCCCAATCGTCCTGGTTCTCATGAACAAACAGGCTCAGCATCGTCTTGACTGTGCGGTTGAACCGCTCCACCATCCCGTCAGACTGGGGGTGGAACGGCGTGGTACGGGTCTTTTGGACGCCGAGCAGCTTACAGGTGCCCTGGAAGAGCTCGGCTTCGAACTCCCTCCCTTGATCCGTGTGGATCTCGAGGGGAGCTCCAAACCGGGTGATGACTTGTTCGACGAGGACTCTGGCGACAGTCTGAGCAGTCTGGTCCGGGATCGGAAACGCCTCCACCCACTTCGTAAAGTAGTCGGCCACCACCATGATGCTAGAATTCCCTGTCCTCGTCCTTGGAAATCGACCTGTGAGGTCGATCGCGAGGCGCTCCATCGGAGCCCCTACCAGGTACTGTTGAAGTGGGGCCTTGAGGGGTCGAGGAGGTGACTTCTTTGACCCGCACTTGTGGCACTTTTGACACCACTCTTCTGCCTGGCGTCGCATCTCCCTCCAGAACACCGGAGCCTGTCTCAGCCGCGCGACGGTCCGGGTAATCCCCAAATGTCCTGAAGTTCTATTGTCATGCGCCAGTCGCAAAACGTCGTCGACTCTCCCCGTGGTACCACAACCTTCCATACCGGCGGTTCGCCATTGGGCTGCTCCCACTTCACCTGCAATACGCCCTGGGACAGCCGCAGCGTCTCCCACTTAGCCCACCAGTACTTTGGGCCTTCACCCAGCGCCGAGACGTCCCGCCAGCTGGGTTTGGGGACCCCGTCTTCCAGCCACCGCACGATCTTGTCCAGCTCTGGGTCACTACGTTGTTCCTGTCTGAGTTCTTCCTGGTCCCAGGCTTCCAGGAGCCCTTCCGTGGTGGTGGCTTCTTCCTGCCCAGCCCCCGTAATGGCTCCCACCTGCACCTCCCCTGGTTGCGTCTTCCCAGCATCGCGCGACTGGCTCAGCTGCAAGTCAGCGTCCCGCTGAGCAAGGGGGCTTTCTTTAGTAAAGCATTCTTGACTTGCTTCTTTTGATCGCCCACACTGGCCACACGGGATTCTAGAGACGGCGTCGGCGTTTGTGTGCTTCCTACCCGCCCGATGTTCCACATCGAACTCGTAGCACCCCAGCCTCTGAATCCACCTGGCCGTCTGCCCCTCGGGTTCGCGGAAGTTGAACAGCCATCGCAGCGATCCGTGATCCGTTCGAAGCAGGAACCGTTTACCAAGAAGGTAGTGTTTGAAATAGTGAACGAAATGGACCACGGCCAGCAACTCTCTCCGAGTGGTACAGTAGTTGCGTTCGGCCTTAGACAGGGTACGGCTGCCATAGGCGACCACTCGTTCACCATCGTCCCCCTCCTGCGACAGCACTGCTCCGATGGTGCAGTAGCTGGCGTCTGTGTCCAGGACGTAGCGGCGCTCCGTATTCGGGTAGCACAACACGGGTGCGGTGGTCAATGCGTCCTTAAGGTGCTCCAATGCTGACTGGCAAGCACTCGACCAGGAGAACGCCCTTTGGCTCTTGGTGGTAAGGGCATGGAGGGGGCGAGCAATCTCGGCGAAGTTCGCAATGAAGCGCCTGTAGTAGGACGCGAGGCCCAGGAAACTCCGTACTTGAGTCAGGTTTGCTGGTTGCGGCCAGTTCCTGATGGCCGCGACCTTTTCCGGATCCGTCCTTACTGCCTCGGCCGACACGAGGTGACCCAAGAAGGACACCTCTGTCCTGAAGAGATCGCATTTTTTTGGTTTGAGCTTCAGGCCGGTGGCTCGGAATCGCTCCAGGACCGTGGTCAGCCGCTTGTGGTGTTCCTCGAAGTCTGCCCCCCACACGATCACGTCATCCAGGTAGACTACCGCCACCTGCCACTGCAACCCCCTCAACACTTGCTCCATCAGACGCTCAAATGTCGCAGGAGCGTTGCAAAGGCCAAAGGGCATAACGGTGAACTGGTACAGGCCGTTCTGCATCCCAAAAGCCGTCTTCTCCCGGTCACCCTGGTCCATGCCGACTTGCCAGTAGCCACTGGCCAGATCAAGGGTGCTGAACCACTTCGCCCCGCTCAAAGCGTCAAGGTTGTCCTCGATTCTGGGGATGGGGTAGGCGTCCTTCATCGTCACCTCATTGACTTTCCGGTAGTCGACGCAGAACCGGACAGACCCATCCTTCTTCCGGACCAGCACCACCGGGGATGACCAAGGGCTGTGGGAGGGCTCGACCACGCCGTCCTGCAGCATCTGTTTTACCTGCCGGTCGGCTTCTTGCCGTTTATGTATCGGCAATCTCCTCGGCGGTTGACGTATAGGCGTTGCTGTCCCTGTATTTATTGTGTGTCGGGTCAGTTCGGTCTGACCAAGTTTGCCATCCGGACCGGTGAATGCTCCAGTGAATTCCGTCAGCAATTCAGCCAGTTGGGAACGTTCAACACGGTCAAGGTTCGCGGCTCCTCGCTCCAGGAGGTCTTGCAGATGGGGCGGTACCTCTCTCTGGGCATCCGTCCTCTGTCCGGCGTCACCCAAAGGGAGGTGGTTGACGGCAGATCCTTGTTGCCCGTCCTCAAGCTCAATCACATCCAGACCCTCCATCGGTGAGAAGAGAGCCAAGCGGCTGCCTTTATAGACCGTTACAGGGTCGGTCGTCGGGTTAAAAACCCGAACCGGCACGGTTCCATTGTTTGTGTCAACCAGGCCGGTAGCGACGGCGACCCGGCAATTGTCCGTAGCCTCCAAGCTGGGGTAAACCATCCCGACTCCCATCCTTGGTTCAGTCTTTATCTCCCCCGTGAGGATCGCCTCGTGACCAGCTGGGATTATCATGTTCTCCGTCACCTGCACTCTCGCCACCATGGGTTTGTGCGTAACACCTCCCAAGGGGACCGCCTTCCCGTTAATGATGACAGCGTTGTCTCCCCATCGCCATTCGCAGTGATACTTTGACAAGAAATCAATTCCGAGTATCACGTCTGGCTCGATATCGGCCACAGTAAAGGTGTGGTTTGCGCGCAGATCCCCCACTTGTAAATCGAAATTGCCCCCTCCTCTTGTCGGCATGGGGCTGCCGTCCGCCATCCTCAGAGCTGGAGATGACGGAAGGAGGTTCGGTCTTTCGGCACTGGGCCAGGCGTTGTAGATTCGCTCCGAGATCAGACTCACTGTTGCTCCGGTGTCCAGGAGGCACGCACTGGTTTCCCCACGATCCTCCCCGCCACGTAATTTGCCTGAGACGTCCCACCCGAGGCCGGCCTGGCCCGAACAGCCGGCTCCGGAACAGGAAGTTTCGGTATTTCCTCTTTCTGTGGTCGTGGTTGGAAGGAGGCAGACTGCCGTTTCTGATTAGGGCAGTACCGCCTGATGTGTCCAAATTCGTGGCACCCATAGCACTCCACCTGGGCACGCGCACCTGGTGTGTACACGGCCCAGGCAGCCGATTTGGGTTCCTCGGCAGGGGTTGGAGGAGGCTGGGCTACCGACCTCACGTCCCTAGCCATCGGTTTCCCTTTTCTGTTTTGCGCTTGCGACTCGAGAAATGCTTCCATTTCGGTCGCCAGAGTGACTGCTTCGGTCAAAGTCGTTGCTTTCCTGGAGAAGATGTGACGCTGCAGCTGTTCCTCTCGCAGGGCATTGCGGAAAGCCTCGACCGCCAAATCCTCACGGGCCTGTGTGGGCAGCTTCGGGTAGCTCTTCAACACCAACCGTCGGATGGATTGTCCTAGGCTACTGAGTGACTCGTCTCGGCCCCTCGTACGCATAGACAACTGAGCCCGATGTAGTGGAATCTGTGCTGTCACCCCGAACCGCTGCTCGAAGTTTTTCCAAAATGGAGGAATATTCCTTCCGCGATTCCGGTACCATATCCGCCAATGCCTCCTGGGCCGTGCCCTTTAGGTGAGATGCAAGGAACATCGCCTTCTCCGCCTCACCCCACTGATTGACTGCTGCAACGCTCTCGAAATGGATCAAGTAATCCGACTATGACGAGATCCCGTCAAACTTGTTGGGGAGCATCAGTGGTCTCCGACCCCCCGGCCCGAAGTGATCAGGCGTTGTAGTCCCCCGCTTGACTGGCACTTGGGGAGCGCGCCCCCCCCCCCCCGCCTGTTTAGGGGCCGCCCAAACATCGGCAGAAACCGGGTCGGCCCCCCCCTGGGAGCACCGGGTGGTGACGTCCCAGGGGATCTCCCAACTGCAGTGGTGTACGGCCGAGCAGCCGGGTCGGTTCCGCTCCGTTGGCTTGCGTGCGAAACAACCGTGCCGGCTCCATCCCATTGGCTTGTGTGCGGAGCAACTCTGCCCCATTGACTCCTGTGCGGAGCAACCTCGTCGGCTCCGCACCATTGACTGGTGTGCGGAGCAGCTCTGCCCCATTGACTCCCGTGCGGAGCAATCTCGTCGGCTCCGCACCATTGACTTGTGCGCGGAGCAGCTCTGCCCCATTGACTCCCGTGCGGAGCAACCTTGCCGGCTCCGCGCCATAGACGCCCGTGCGGAGCAACCCTGCCGGCTCCGCGCCATAGACTTCCGTGCGGAGCAACTCTGTCGGCACCGCCCCATTGACTCGTGTGCGGAGCAACTCTACGGACTCCCGTCCATTGACTCGTGTGCGGAGCAACTCCACAGGTTCCACTCCATTGACTCGTGTGCGGAGCAACTCTGTCGGGTCCGCCCCATAAACTCCCGTGCGGAGCAACCTCGTCGGCTCCGCACCATTGACTTGTGTGCGGAGCAGCTCTGCCCCATTGACTCCCGTGCGGAGCAACCTTGTCGGCTCCGCGCCATAGATGTCCGTGCGGAGCAACTCTGTCAGCTCCGCCCCATTGACTTGTGTGCGGAGCAACTCTACGGACTCCCGTCCATTGACTCGTGTGCGGAGCAACTCCACGGGTTCCACTCCATTGACTCGTGTGCGGAGCAGCTCTGTCGGCTCCGCCCCATAAACTCCCGTGCGGAGCAACCTCGTCGGCTCCGCACCATTGACTTGCGTGCGGAGCAGCTCTGCCCCATTGACTCCCGTGCGGAGCAACCTTGCCGGCTCTGCGCCATAGACGTCCGTGCGGAGCAACCCTGCCGGCTCCGCACCATAGACGTCCGTGTGGAGCAACTTTGTCGGCTCCGCCCCATTGACTCGTGTGCGGAGCAACTCCACGGGTTCCACTCCATTGACTTGTGTGCGGAGCAACTCTGTCGGCTCCGCCCCATAAACTCCCGTGCGGAGCAACCTCGTCGGCTCCGCACCATTGACTTGTGTGCGGAGCAGCTCTGGCCCATTGACTTGTGTGCGGAGCAACTCTACGGACTCCCGTCCATTGACTCGTGTGCGGAGCAACTCTGTCGGCTCTGCCCCATAGTTTCCCGTGCGGAGCAACCTTGCCGGCTCCGCGCCATAGACGTCCGTGCGGAGCAACCTTGCCGGCTCCGCGCCATAGACGTCCGTGCGGAGCAAGTCCATCGGCTCCGTCCCACAGAGTCGTGCAGTGCGGGCCTGCTCCGAGTGGAGGTCAGGACTCGCCGCACTGCGATAGTGGGGACGAAAGTACTGCTGGGGGAGATCCACGCCCAGTTGTGCCGCCTGATGCGTGCTCGGACGGTTTCCCGCCCCCGCTATATGGGCAAATCCAGCCTGGGGGCGCCCCGAATGGGAGGCCACACCAGTTGTATCCATGTAAGCACCGAGTGGCACTTCAGTACTATTTTCATGAGCGTAGGGATTGCGGGTTGCCCGCTGCATCAACCAGCACAGTTCGGGATCGTTCCGAATGGAACGAAACGTCTGCTGCGCTAGCGTCTACAGCACGGGGCGGCCCCTCGCGGGACCCGGCATATGCGGCTTTATTACCAACAAACTGGGGCATGTCCCGACGAAGCCCCGCCCCCGCTGCATCGGACAGCACAAATCGGGATCGTTCCGAATGGAACGAAACGTCTGTTGCGCCATCGTCTACAGCACGGGGCGGCCCCTCGTGGGACCTGGCATATACTGTGTTGTTACAGAATATCTGGGGTATATCCCGACGAAGCTCCACCCCCGCTGCATCGACCAGCACAACTCGGGATCGTTCCGAATGGAACGAACCGTCTGCTGCGCCGCCGTCTACAGCACGGGGCGGCCCCTCGTGGGACAGGGTACCAGTCATTGATGATTTATGGTAATGTGCACGCCCACCCCCCGCAGGGGTAGACGTACTGCAATGACTTAACCCCCGCCCAAGTCCCGAAATTCCACTTTACCATCCCCCACATCCTCCCTCATGAGAAAATCCGTCCCCAGAAACCCCCTTGTTTCCCCTTTCCTCCCTCCAAAATTCCCCGGACTATCCCGCAAAAAGGATTCCAACTCGTCCACCGTGACGAAGGTACTGCCGGCCGATCCACTAGACGGGCCCCCACTCCGTGAGCCCGCACTCCAGCCTGCCTCCTCGCCGTGTGGCGAGTTAGGTGCCAGACTTCCGTGATCTCCTGAATTCATTGCAGAAAATATCTGAAAAATTCACCTGTTTTTCCGCCTTCTGCGTGCTGCCGCTGCCACCAATGTAGCGTAGAACACTTCTGGGGTTCCTCACACGCACTCCAAGAAAGGACTCCCAACACAGGTTTACTCGTTTCTGCTGCTTCAGGCTGTTTATTTCCACAAAAACGTACACCGCAAACACTTCAGCAACGAGGCCACAACAATACTACTGCGCATGCGCCGCCCGGAAGAACGGGCCTCCCCGGCCGGCCACCAGGGGCTCCACTGCGCGGCTCCACCGTGGAACCGCGCTGGTGCCCTCTGGCGGCCGACCGGCACGGACGCCACACTATTTTTCATTTGTTTACCAGGTAGTTTGCTTTACATAATCACTCTTAGAATCAGAGACATGTGTCCTGAATTACAAAATCTTACACAAGTCAGATGTAACTCGGACACCAAATTTGGAATCTAAATTTATGGAATCACCCACCTACATGTACGCTTTGCACGCGCACCCGTTCCCAAACGCAAAGAAAAGAGGACTGCGCACACATTGAACCACGTGGATTTTGGACGTCTGACATAAATCGACTTCACACACTTGGCACACACGGCAAAACTTGGAATCCCCACACAAAGGTTCTGGGTTCGATAGCCGCTGATGGCCACGTCAATCTTTTTCATTCAAATACAGAAAAAACACCGAAACAGCTCGGTGTTTGTTTACCTACAAACACAACGTCCGTCTAGTTTTTCTTTTTTTTTCTTCTCCTTTTTCAGACTTTTTCTCCATAGGTTTAACACACGTTTCTTCCACCAGTCCACTTTGCCACTTTTTTCAAATCCGATTAATTTTCAGACTTGATACATACTAAGACCACCACCCACAGATGGTCCTAAAAGAAATTCGTGACCGTGACGTCATCAGGTGTCGGGTTACGTCACATTAAAGATGCATTTTTCCCCATTTGTTTTGTACACGTTTTAAAACACTCCACTTTGGCCTCTTCGTAAATCCGATCGACCTCAGACTTGATACATACTTAGACCACCACCCACAGATGGTCCTAGAAGAAATTTGTGATCGTGACGTCATCTGGTGTTGGGTTACGTCACATTAAAGATGCATTTTTCCCCATAGGGTTTGTACACGTTATAAAACACTCCACTTTGGCACTTTTGTAAATCCGATCGACGTCAGACTTGGTACACACTTAGACTACCACCCACAGATGGTCCTAGAAGAATTTTGTGATTGTGACGCCATCAGGTGTTGGGTTACGTCACATTAAAGATGCATTTTTCACCATAGGGTTTGTACACGTTTTAAAACATTCTACTTTGGCACTTTTGTAAATCCGATCGACGTTAGACTTGGTACACACTTAGACTACCACCTACAGATGGTCCTAGAAGAAATTCGTGATCGTGACATCATCAGGTGTAAGGTTACTTCACATTTAATTAGCTGTTTCGGTGACACACCGAAACAGCTCTTGTTTTCGTTAAGATTTTTTTTTTCTTTTTTTTCTTTTTAGCTGTTTCGGTTACAACCGAAACAGCTCTTGTTTTCGATAAAGTTTTTTTTTTCTTTTTTCTTTTTTTTTGGCTTTTCCGCATAGTTGCGGAAAAGCCTTTCTTTTTGTTCTCATTTTTAGCTGTTTCGGTGACACACCGAAACAGCTCTTGTTTTCGTTAAGATTTTTTTTTTCTTTTTTTTTTTCTTTTTTAGCTGTTTCGGTGACACACCGAAACAGCTCTTGTTTTCGTTAAGATTTTGTTTTTTCTTTTTTTTTTTTTTTCTCCTTTTTCAGACTTTTTCTCCATAGGTTTAACACACGTTTCTTCCACCAGTCCACTTTGCCACTTTTTCAAATCCGATTGATTTCAGACTTGATACATACTTAGACCACCACCCACAGATGGTCCTAGAAGAAATTCGTGACCGTGACGTCATCAGGTGTCGGGTTACGTCACATTAAAGATGTATTTTTCCCCATATGTTTTGTACACGTTTTAAAACACTCCACTTTGGCCTCTTCGTAAATCCGATCGACCTCAGACTTGATACATACTTAGACCACCACCCACAGATGGTCCTAGAAGAAATTTGTGATCGTGACGTTATCTGGTGTTGGGTTACGTCACATTAAAGATGCATTTTTCCCCATAGGGTTTGTACACGTTATAAAACACTCCACTTTGGCACTTTTGTGAATCCAATCGACGTAAGACTTGGTACACACTTAGACTACCACCCACAGATAGTCCTAGACGAATTTTGTGATCGTGACGTCATCAGGTGTTGGGTTACGTTACATTAAAGATGCATTTTTCCTCATAGGGTTTGTACACGTTTTAAAACATTCTACTTTGGCACTTTCGTAACTCCGATCGACGTTAGACTTGGTACACACTTAGACTACCACCTACAGATGGTACTAGAAGAAATTCGTGATCGTGACATCATCAGGTGTAAGGTAACTTCACATTAAAGATGTATTTTTCCCCATAGGGTTTGTACACGTTTTTCTTCAAATCATACTTTGGCACTATACCGGTATGTCTGATTGACTTTTCACTTGGCAGATTACATTCGAAGTGACTTCATCAGGTGTTCATCACGTGCACAGAGTATTTCAAATATACGAAACAGCTTGTGTTTGTCCACAAACACATTTCTAGTTTTTTCTTTTTCTCCTTTTTCAGACTTTTTCTCCATAGGTTTAACACACGTTTCTTCCACCAGTCCACTTTGCCACTTTTTCAAATCCGATTGATTTCAGACTTGATACATACTTAGACCACCACCCACAGATGGTCCTAGAAGAAATTCGTGACCGTGACGTCATCAGGTGTCGGGTTACGTCACATTAAAGATGCATTTTCCCCATATGTTTTGTACACGTTTTAAAACACTCCACTTTGGCCTCTTCGTAAATCCGATCGACCTCAGACTTGATACATACTTAGACCACCACCCACAGATGGTCCTAGAAGAAATTTGTGATCGTGACGTCATCAGGTGTTGGGTTACGTCACATTAAAGATGCATTTTTCCCCATAGGGTTTGTACACGTTATAAAACACTCCACTTTGGCACTTTTGTAAATCCGATCGACCTCAGACTTGATACATACTTAAACCACCACCCACAGATGGTCCTAAAAGAAATTTGTGATCGTGACGTCATCAGGTGTTGGGTTACGTCACATTAAAGATTCATTCTCCCCATAGGGTTTGTACACGTTTTAAAACATTCTACTTTGGCACTTTTGTAAATCCGATCCACGTTAGGCTTGGTACACACTTAGACTACCACCCACAGATGGTCCAAGAAGAAATTCGTGATCGTGACATCATCAGGTGTAAGGTTACTTCACATTAAAGATGCATTTTTCCCCGTAGGTTTTGTACACGTTTTTCTTCAAATCATACTTTGGCACTCTATGTCTGATTGACTTTTCACTTGGCAGACGACATTCGAAGTGACTTCATCAAGTGTTCATCACGTGCACAGAGTATTTCAAATATCCGAAACAGCTTGTGTTTGTCCACAAACACAATTCTAGTTTTTCTTGCTTCTTCTTCTTTTTATTCCCCGGCCAACCCCATAGACATTGTACACGTTTCTTCTGCCCCTCACTTTTGCCATTCATCTTTGTCATACATCGTTCAAAGTCAGCATAGGCTTAGTCCTTATAGCATAGATGTGCCCCGAAGAGTGACGTCATGGTGACGTCATCAAGTGATTTATTATGGATTTTTGAATAATTAATTTTTCCCATAGACTTTGTACACAGAAATTAAAAAAAAAATTGTCGCTTTTCAAAGGGCATTTTCGACTCTTTGCCAGTTATTCATTTACACCACTCTTTGTCCAAGCAAAGACCCTAATTCAAACAACATTGTGGAATGATGACGTCATGATGACGTCATCCTGTGTTTATTTATAGGCAATTAAATTGTGACACTTTTAATATTTAAAAATGCATAAGAAATCAACCGTACGCGTCCGCAGCATTCTGTTGCCGGCAAGTGGTAGAGTAAGTTGAGGTCTTCATTTCATTTAGTGTGCGTGCAATCACGTGACCCTTGCTTCCGGTCGAAAAAGGCCCAAACCGGAAGTGGCTTATTATTTAAAAGTGGTAATAGATATGAACTTGCTTTTAACGGTGTTAGTCTCTTGGCTGATAGTATTCTTCAAATCATCTACCGATGACGTCATGCAATCTTCGAGCGCCCTCTAGCGACAGGTTGAAAATTAGCAAAAATATATTTTGAATAGATGTCTGAGGCGAAGTTTGTCGGAATCGCCTAAATATTGGTGTATATAATGACCTTGACCACCTTAAGACGTGTGCGAAGTTTTAGGCGAATGACGTCATCAGACCGGAAGTTATAATGAAAAGACCCTTTTTCCTTAGAAAATTCCTGAAAAATCAACCATGGCAGTTTTTATATTAGTTTTTACTTTAATTGTTGATTGAAGGGTAGGTCTAAAACATTTTAAAGTTTCGAGGCGATAAGCGAACTCGAACATACCCTGCACACGCTTAAAACTTCACGTTGACAATACCTCTGCTTCAAAACATGCACAGGACAGGACGTCCACAATGTACATGTACATGTACATGCACGTACGTTGTACATGTACATAGGCACATACATCGTATGTCAGTCAGCCTGCAGCGCACGTGTTGCTGAGGTCAAATCCTGTCCACAGTGACCGTTTTAGCCGATTTTCGGCTAACTTTGACAGATTTTATGTTCATGCATGCGCATAGACAGTGACGTATTATAGCACTTTTGGCATTAATCTTTGTCAGATATCATTGAAAGTTGGCATAAGCATAGTCCCTATTTCCAAGAGCCGAAGAGTGACGTCATGGTGACGTCATCAAGTGATTTATTATGGATTTATGAATAATTAATTTTTCTCATAAACTTTGTACACAGCTTTCTCCACAAGTCTTTCCCTATACAAAACTGATATATCTTAGGCCAAAATAAAAAAATATTCGGTCTCTGGTCAGACCAAAGTTCCGGAATTGACGCGGCCACGCGGCTTTTTTTTTTTTTTTTTTTTTTTTTTTCCTTCAAGCTTGGATTGTACAGACAAGGTGGGGAACTATTATGCTTTTTGTTGTCCTCATGTACATTGGTGTCCTCCATAATTTGCCTTGGTGCTTTCGATCATTTGCCTTGGTACAATTTCCCATTCCTTGGTGCTCTTTGGTAAACAAAATTGAGGAGGTGCAAACTTGCTACTTGCGCAACTTTGAAATTTGCGCGCGCAAGTTTCAAACTTGCGCAAGTAGCAAGTTTGTGCTCAAAAGTACTAGTAGTAACGATTGCACGAGGAACAGCGTGCGCGCGAAGGTTTATTAGTCAGACCCTATTTATATCTAACAGTACGTCTAGATTCCAGACTAGCTGCTACAACTCCCCAGTTCATTAGGAATTTTACTGAAAGGTATGCGACAAGGTATGCAACAAAATTCACGACATTGCAAACCAATTCGCATACGTGTGCGCACATATTCGCGATAAATTTTGCGACATCGCATACGTGTGCGCACATATTCGCGATAAATTTCTCAACAACGCATACGTGTGCGCACATATTCGCGAATTGTTTCACGACATTGCATACGTCTGCGCACACATTCGCGATAAATTTCGCGACATCGCATACGTATGCGCACACGTTTGCGATATGCGATGTCCCTTCAGGGCCATCATACATACGCACATACATCGTATGTCAGTAAGCCCGCAGGGCACGTGTTACTGAGTTCAAATCCTGACCACAGTGACTGTTTTAGCCGATTTTCGGCTAACTTTGACAGACTTTATGTTCATGCATAGTCAGAGACGTATTATTGATTAAAAAAAATCATAATGCGGAAAAGCCCTATGTTCTGTTGCAAACAGACATAGATCTCTAGTTTCTTTTTCTCCTTTTTCAGACTTTTTCTCCATAGGTTTAACACACGTTTCTTCCACCAGTCCACTTTGCCACTTTTTCAAATCCGATTGATTTCAGACTTGATACATACTTAGACCACCACCCACAGATGGTCCTAGAAGAAATTCGTGACCGTGACGTCATCAGGTGTCGGGTTACGTCACATTAAAGATGCATTTTCCCCATATGTTTTGTACACGTTTTAAAACACTCCACTTTGGCCTCTTCGTAAATCCGATCGACCTCAGACTTGATACATACTTAGACCACCACCCACAGATGGTCCTAGAAGAAATTTGTGATCGTGACGTCATCAGGTGTTGGGTTACGTCACATTAAAGATGCATTTTTCCCCATAGGGTTTGTACACGTTATAAAACACTCCACTTTGGCACTTTTGTAAATCCGATCGACCTCAGACTTGATACATACTTAAACCACCACCCACAGATGGTCCTAAAAGAAATTTGTGATCGTGACGTCATCAGGTGTTGGGTTACGTCACATTAAAGATTCATTCTCCCCATAGGGTTTGTACACGATTTAAAACATTCTACTTTGGCACTTTTGTAAATCCGATCCACGTTAGGCTTGGTACACACTTAGACTACCACCCACAGATGGTCCAAGAAGAAATTCGTGATCGTGACATCATCAGGTGTAAGGTTACTTCACATTAAAGATGCATTTTTCCCCGTAGGTTTTGTACACGTTTTTCTTCAAATCATACTTTGGCACTCTATGTCTGATTGACTTTTCACTTGGCAGACGACATTCGAAGTGACTTCATCAAGTGTTCATCACGTGCACAGAGTATTTCAAATATCCGAAACAGCTTGTGTTTGTCCACAAACACAATTCTAGTTTTTCTTGCTTCTTCTTCTTTTTATTCCCCGGCCAACCCCATAGACATTGTACACGTTTCTTCTGCCCCTCACTTTTGCCATTCATCTTTGTCATACATCGTTCAAAGTCAGCATAGGCTTAGTCCTTATAGCATAGATGTGCCCCGAAGAGTGACGTCATGGTGACGTCATCAAGTGATTTATTATGGATTTTTGAATAATTAATTTTTCCCATAGACTTTGTACACAGAAATTTAAAAAAAATTGGCGCTTTTCAAAGGGCATTTTCGACTCTTTGCCAGTTATTCATTTACACCACTCTTTGTCCAAGCAAAGACCCTAATTCAAACAACATTGTGGAATGATGACGTCATGATGACGTCATCCTGTGTTTATTTATAGGCAATTAAATTGTGACACTTTTAATATTTAAAAATGCATAAGAAATCAACCGTACGCGTCCGCAGCATTCTGTTGACGGCAAGTGGTAGAGTAGGTTGAGGTCTTCATTTCATTTAGTGTGCGTGCAATCACGTGACCCTTGCTTCCGGTCGAAAAAGGCCCAAACCGGAAGTGGCTTATTATTTAAAAGTGGTAATAGATATGAACTTGCTTTTAACGGTGTTAGTCTCTTGGCTGATAGTATTCTTCAAATCATCTACCGATGACGTCATGCAATCTTCGAGCGCCCTCTAGCGACAGGTTGAAAATTAGCAAAAATGTATTTTGAATAGATGTCTGTGGCGAAGTTTGTCGGAATCGCCTAAATATTGGTGTATATAATGACCTTGACCACCTTAAGACGTGTGCGAAGTTTTAGGCGAATGACGTCATCAGACCGGAAGTTATAATGAAAAGACCCTTTTTCCTTAGAAAATTCCTGAAAAATCAACCATGGCAGTTTTTATATTAGTTTTTACTTTAATTGTAGATTTAAGGGTAGGTCTAAAACATTTTAAAGTTTCGAGGCGATAAGCGAACTCGAACATACCCTGCACACGCTTAAAACTTCACGTTGACAATACCTCTGCTTCAAAACATGCACAGGACAGGACGTCCACAATGTACATGTACATGTACATGCACGTACGTTGTACATGTACATAGGCACATACATCGTATGTCAGTCAGCCTGCAGCGCACGTGTTGCTGAGGTCAAATCCTGTCCACAGTGACCGTTTTAGCCGATTTTCGGCTAACTTTGTCAGATTTTATGTTCATGCATGCGCATAGACAGTGACGTATTATAGCACTTTTGGCATTAATCTTTGTCAGATATCATTGAAAGTTGGCATAAGCATAGTCCCTATAGCCAAGATGTGTCCCGAAGAGTGACGTCATGGTGACGTCATCAAGTGATTTATTATGGATTTATGAATTATTAATTTTTCTCATAGACTATGTACACAGCTTTCTCCACAAGTCTTTCCCTATACAAAACTGATATATCTTAGGCCAAAAAAAAAAATATTCGGTCTCTGGTCAGACCAAAGTTCCGGAATTGACGCGGCCACGCGGCCCCTTTTTTTTTTTTTTTTTTTTTTTTTTTTCTTCAAGCTTGGATTGTACAGACAAGGTGGGGAACTATTATGCTTTTTTGGTGTCCTCATGTACATTGGTGTCCTCCATTATTTGCCTTGGTGCTTTCGATCATTTGCCTTGGTACAATTTCCCATTCCTTGGTGCTCTTTGGTAAACAAAATTGAGGAGGTGCAAACTTGCTACTTGCGCAACTTTGAAATTTGCGCGCGCAAGTTTCAAACTTGCGCAAGTAGCAAGTTTGTGCTCGACAGTACTTGTAGTAACGATTGCACGAGGAACAGCGTGCGCGCGTAGGTTTATTAGTCAGACCCTATTTATATCTAACAGTACGTCTAGATTCCAGACTAGCTGCTACAACTCCCCAGTTCATTAGGAATTTTACTGAAAGGTATGCGACAAGGTATGCAACAAAATTCACGACATTGCAAACAAATTCGCATACGTGTGCGCACATATTCGCGAATTGTTTCACGACATCACATACGTGTGCGCACATATTCGCGATAAATTTTGCGACATTGCATACGTGTGAGCACATATTCGCGATAAATTTCTCAACAACGCATACGTGTGCGCATATATTCGCGAATTGTTTCACGACATTGCATACGTGGGCGCACACATTTGCGATAAATTTCCCGACATCGCATACGTATGCGCACACGTTTGCGATATGCGATGTCCCTTCAGGGCCACCATACATACGCACATACATCGTATGTCAGTAAGCCCGCAGGGCACGTGTTACTGAGTTCAAATCCTGACCACAGTGACTGTTTTAGCCGATTTTCGGCTAACTTTGACAGACTTTATGTTCATGCATAGTCAGAGACGTATTATCGATTAAAAAAAATCATAATGCGGAAAAGCCCTATGTTCTGTTGCAAACAGACATAGATCTCTAGTTTCTTTTTCTTTTTTTTCTTTTTCTCTTTCAGACTCTTCTCCATAGGGTTTGTACACGTTTTTTCTTCAGCAAGGGCACTTTGGCACTTTCTTAAATTGCATCAACCTCAGACTTGGCACCCACTTAGACCACCATCCACAGATGGTCCTAGAAGAAATTCGTAATCATGACGTCATCAAGTGTCAAGTTACGTAACATTAAAGGTGCATTTTTTGTCCATAGGGTTTGTACACGTTCTTTTCTCCATAGTGTTTGTACACGTTCTTTTCTCCATAGGTTTTGTACACGTTCTTTTCTCCATAGAGTTTGTACACGTTCTTTTCTCCATAGAGTTTGTACACGTTCTTTTCTCCATAGAGTTTGTACACGTTCTTTTCTCCTTAGGGTTTGTACACGTTCTTTTCTCCATAGGCATTGTGCACGTTGTTTTCTCCATAGGCTTTGTACCCATGGGGTCGGACAACTCGACCGTTATCCAACTTGACATTTTGACAGCGTGCGCGTGCATGCCTAGCCGCCCTACAGCTGGCCAGGTCCCCGCGCACTCTACGCGGTACAGTCATGATGCCACAGATTTATGCGGCTTACGTAAATGTGACAAACTTGTAGTTGGGTATGTGAGTTGGGATAATCATGATTTATCAGAGATTAACAACTTTAAAGAATTTCTTAAATGTTAATGTGGGATTTTTGGGGATTTGTTCAAGTGCGCCACGTTAGGAACACTGGAAAGAATTCCATATAAGCCTCCACCTCTATGGGCCATGACAGGAAAAGTATTTTTAAAGAAAATCTTGATTTTTTCCCCTCCTCAATTTCCGTTTCTTCGTCAGATTTACAACTTTTGGTACTGTTCAAGTCATATCTAGGAAAATAACTGGAGTCCGTATATGGAATTCTTTCCAAGACGTCATTAAATTTAATTCCTTTCTCGTCTGCTCAGTACTATTGGTATGTTCACTCCCAACATGAATCATGTTACTGTTAAAGTTGTTTGCTGCCCTCTAGTGTTTCCTGTGACGAAATGCCCAAAAATGTTCGTGACGTGCAACTGCATTGGTCCGGCACTCATGGCCATAGCCAGGACAATACATGTAAGGCCAAAATCACAGATCGACACAAGCAAAATGACACGCAGGCCAAATTTCATGACAGGCCACTCCGTGTTGGAGGTTAGCCATGGCTTTTAGGGGGCTGGATACAAACAGGATTACATGTTTTCTTCAGCTAATAATTATATTTTGGCAGTTTGCTAAAGCTGATCGCATTAGATTTAACAACACCACACACTGATGGCTCAAAAACAATTTTCGCCACAATGACGTACGTACCATTGTACAGTATCACCTGACGGCTATAGTTCTCAAGATTCTCTATCTCTAGGACGTACCAGTCCGATTGGGTTCAAAGCTGGTACGCAAGTATTCCAGGGTGTGTTATGAGTACAAAACCACATTATACGTCATGATCACACCATGATGATGCCTTCATGACGTCATCGCATACCATGTGACCAAACATTCAAGTTATAGTATTTATTATATTTCACACCATTTTTCTCTGAAAGTGCTAGTTCCATTGGCTTCGAACTTGGATTTGCTTCAAACGTTATCACGTCATGTGCCGTCATTAAAGGAATAATTGTCAGGGCCTATATTGTATGGTATTTGTATAACTAGAGATTCCATTCGCATGTAACTAATGTACGTATCAAATATCTATGAAAGTTGAGGTGATGTCGTCATGTCATCAACACACGTAACAGCCGAAACAGCTTGCGTTTGTCCACAAACGCATACCTCTAGTTTTTTTTTTTTCTCCTTTTTCAGACTTTTTCTCCATAGGTTTAACACACGTTTCTTCCACCAGTCCACTTTGCCACTTTTTCAAATCCGATTGATTTCAGACTTGATACATACTTAGACCACCACCCACAGATGGTCCTAGAAGAAATTCGTGACCGTGACGTCATCAGGTGTCGGGTTACGTAACATTAAAGATGCATTTTTTCCCATATGTTTTGTACACGTTTTAAAACACTCCACTTTGGCCTCTATCGTAAATCCGATCGACCTCAGACTTGATACATACTTACACCACCACCCACAGATGGTCCTAGAAGAAATTTGTGATCGTGACGTCATCAGGTGTTGGGTAACGTCACATTAAAGATGCATTTTTCCCCATAGGGTTTGTACACGTTTTAAAACATTCTACTTTGGCACTTTTGTAAATCCGATCCACGTTAGACTTGGTACACACTTAGACTACCACCCACAGATGGTCCTAGAAGAAATTCGTGATCGTGACATCATCAGGTGTAAGGTTACTTCACATTAAAGATGCATTTTTCCCCGTAGGTTTTGTACACGTTTTTCTTCATATCATACTTTGGCACTATATGTCTGATTGACTTTTCACTTGGCAGATGACATTCGTAGTGACTTCATCAAGTGTTCATCATGTGCACAGAGTATTTTAAATATCCGAAACAGCTTGTGTTTGTCCACAAACACATTTCTAGTTTCTTTCTTTTTTTCTCCTTTTTCAGACTTTTTCGCCATAGGTTTAACACACGTTTCTTCCACCAGTCCACTTTGCCACTTTGTTAAATCCGATTGATGTCAGACTTGGTACATACTTAGACCACCACCCACAGATGGTCCTAGAAGAAATTCGTGACCGTGACGTCATCGGGTGTCGGGTTACGTCACATTAAAGATGTATTTTTCCCCATATGTTGTGTACACGTTTTAAAACACTGCACTTTGGCCTCTTAGTAAATCCGATTGATGTCAGACTTGGTACATACTTAGACCACCACCCACAGATGGTCCTAGAAGAAATTTGTGATCATGAAGTCATCAGGTGTCAGGTTACATCACATTAAAGATGCATTTTTCCCCATATGTGTTGAACACGTTTTAAAACACTCCAGTTTGGCATCTTCGTAAATCCGATCGACTTTAAACTTAATTCATACATAGACTACCACCCACAGATGGTTCTAGACGAAATTCGTGGTCATCGGTCGTCATGTGAGGGCGCCCTAACATAGCATCATTTGCAGCCCTATATCTTTGTAAGCATGGGTCCCATTGCGTTGAAACTTTGAATGCCCTCATATTGGGAAGTGTGAATAATGTGAAAATATCTGTGGCGACAGTATCACTACTGTGTTCGTCATGTGAGGGCGCCCTAACCTTGTATCTTTTAAAGCCCTTTATCTCCGCAACTATTCGTCCGATTCGGTTGAAACTTTGCATGCACTAATATTCGTCATAATCTCATGTCCTTGTCAAATAATGTAACAGTCGAAACAGCTTGTGTTTGTCCACAAACACATTTCTAGTTTTCTTTTTTTTTCTTTTTAGCTGTTTCGGTGACCCACCGAAACAGCTCTTGTTTTCGTTAAGATTTTTTTTTCTCTTTTTTTTTTTTTTTTTTCTCCTTTTTCAGACTTTTTCTCCATAGGTTTAACACACGTTTCTTCCACCAGTCCACTTTGCCACTTTTTCAAATCCGATTGATTTCAGACTTGATACATACTTAGACCACCACCCACAGATGGTCCTAGAAGAAATTCGTGACCGTGACGTCATCAGGTGTCGGGTTACGTCACATTAAAGATGCATTTTTCCCCATATGTTTTGTACACGTTTTAAAACACTCCACTTTGGCCTCTTCGTAAATCCGATCGACCTCAGACTTGATACATACTTAGACCACCACCCACAGATGGTCCTAGAAGAAATGTGTGATCGTGACGTCATCTGGTGTTGGGTTACGTCACATTAAAGATGCATTTTTCCCCATAGGGTTTGTACACGTTATAAAACACTCCACTTTGGCACTTTTGTAAATCCGATCGACGTCAGACTTGGTACACACTTAAACTACCACCCACAGATGGTCCTAGAAGAAATTTGTGATCGTGACGTCATCAGGTGTTGGGTTACGTCACATTAAAGATGCATTTTTCCCCATAGGGTTTGTACACGTTTTAAAACATTCTACTTTGGCACTTTCGTAAATCCGATCGACGTTAGACTTGGTACACACTTAGACTACCACCTACAGATGGTCCTAGAAGAAATTCATGATCGTGACATCATCAGGTGTAAGGTTACTTCACATTAAAGATGCATTTTTCCCCATAGGGTTTGTACACGTTTTTCTTCAAATCATACTTTGGCACTATATGTCTGATTGACTTTTCACTTGGCAGATGACATTCGAAGTGACTTCATCAAGTGTTCATCACGTGCACAGAGTATTTCAAATATCCGAAACAGCTTGTGTTTGTCCACAAACACATTTCTAGTTCTCTTTCAGACTCTTCTCCATAGGGTTTGTACACGTTTTTTCTTCAGCAAGGGCACTTTGGCACTTTCTTAAATTGCATCAACCTCAGACTTGGCACCCACTTAGACCACCATCCACAGATGGTCCTAGAAGAAATTCGTAATCATGACGTCATCAAGTGTCAAGTTACGTAACATTAAAGGTGCATTTTTTGTCCATAGGGTTTGTACACGTTCTTTTCTCCATAGGGTTTGTACACGTTCTTTTCTCCATAGGGTTTGTACACGTTCTTTTCTCCATAGGTTTTGCACACGTTCTTTTCTCCATAGAGTTTGTACACGTTCTTTTCTCCTTAGGGTTTGTACACGTTCTTTTCTCCATAGGCATTGTGCACGTTGTTTTCTCCATAGGCTTTGTACCCATCTGGTCGGACAACTCGACCGTTATCCAACTTGACATTTTGACAGCGTGCGCGTGCATGCCTTGCCGCCCTGGCACACACAATTGTAATGTACTATTGTTTAATTCAATACTTCTTTATGTAACCGTAATAATTTTTTTGGGTACTTTGAAAATGAGGACATTTTCTTCCCCAAGAGGAAAGTAAATGTAAGACCGAAATTTAGACTCTCCCTGAGCACACATACTACCATTCCCACAACAGGTGTTCCACATTACACCCCAAGGTCTTACGTCACTCTTTTCCAAGCAATACACCCACAGCATACCAAGACTGTGATTTAACCCTTGTACAGGGGAAAGTGACCTCATAAGGGTACTCCCCCAGACTGACCATTACGTCAGTCCATGGTCAGTCTACCTTTACTCAGAAATGATGTCATGAAAGTTATGTTCTCTTTATATGACATCATCTCCTATTTTCACTCAAAGTTGCCCCTCAGAAATTGTATAAAAGGTCCACGTTTTCCCACTTCAGTAAACTCTTCAGAACCTCTGTCTTCTGTCTCCAACTTCCGTATTCTAGTACCCAGCCATACCCATAAGCTGATGCAGCCGTATGGTCTAAGGTTATAGTTCTGTACATACACAATACCGGTAGAATATTGAGTTCTTGAAAATAAACCAGTTTTCCATATAGTCGAGCTCATAGTCATTACCAGTGTGTCTTTGTATAGTCTTCGTAGTCATCTGTTCATCCTGATCTTAGCCACAGCTACCCTATCCTAACATATAGTATAGTCCAACAAACCAAAGGCTATAGCCAAATCTATATGTTACACCATTGGTATTTTCACTCCCAACATGAATCATGTTACTGTTAAAGTTGTTTGCTGCCCTCTAGTGTTTCCTGTGACGAAATGCCCAAAAATGTTCGTGACGTGCAACTGCATTGGTCCGGCACTCATGGCCATAGCCGGGACAATACATGTAAGGCCAAAATCACAGATCGACACAAGCAAAATAACACGCAGGCCAAATTTCATGACAGGCCACTCCGTGTTGGAGGTTAGCCATGGCTTTTAGGGGGCTGGATACAAACAGGATTACATGTTTTCTTCAGCTAATAATTATATTTTGGCAGTTTGCTAAAGCTGATCGCATTAGATTTAACAACACCACACACTGATGGCTCAAAAACAATTTTCGCCACAATGACGTACGTACCATTGTACAGTATCACCTGACGGCTATAGTTCTCAAGATTCTCTATCTGTAGGACGTACCAGTCCGATTGGGTTCAAAGCTGGTACGCAAGTATTCCAGAGTGTGTTATGAGTACAAAGCCACATTATACGTCATGATCACACCATGATGACGCCTTCATGACGTCATCGCATACCATGTGACCAAACATTCAAGTTATAGTATTTATTATATTTCACACCATTTTTCTCTGAAAGTGCTAGTTCCATTGGCTTCGAACTTGGATTTGCTTCAAACATTATCATGTGTCGTCATTAAAGGGATAATTGTCAGGGCATATATTGTATGGTATTTGTATAACTAGAGATTCCATTTGTATGTAACTAATGTACGTATCAAATATCTATGAAATTTGAGGTGATGTCGTCATGTCATCAACACACGTCACAGCCGAAACAGCTTGCGTTTGTCCACAAACGCATACCTCTAGTTTTTTTTTTTCTTTTTAGCTGTTTTGGTGACACACCGAAACAGCTCTTGTTTTCGTTAAGATTTTTTTTTTCTTTTTTCTTTTCCCCATATGTTTTGTACACGTTTTAAAACACTCCATTCTGGCCTCTTCATAAATAAGATCGACCTCAGACTTTATACATACTTAGACCACCACCCACAAATGGTCCTAGAAGAAATTCGTGACCGTGACGTTATCAGGTGTCGGGTTACGTCACATTAAAGATGCATTTTTCCCCATATGTTTTGTACACGTTTAAAAACACTCCACTTTGGCCTCTTCGTAAATCCGATCGACCTCCGACTTAATACATACTTAGACCATCACCCACAGATGTTCCTCGAAGAAATTCGTGATCGTGACGTCATTAGGTGTCAGGTTACGTCACATTAAAGATGCATTTCTCCCATAGGGTTTGTGCACGTTTTAAAACGCTCCAGTTTGGCACTTTCGTAAATTCGATGTACTTTAGACTTGTCACACACTTAGACCATCACCCACAGCTGGTCCTAGAAGAAATTTGTGATCAAGACGTCATCAGGTGTTGGGTAACGTCACATTAAAGATGCATTTTTCCTCATAGGGTTTGTACACGTTTTAAAACATTCTACTTTGGCACTTTCGTAAATCCGATCAACGTTAGACTTCGTACACACTTAGACTACCACCCACATATGATCCTAAAAGAAATTCGTGATCGTGACATCGTCAGGTGTAAGATTACTTCACATTAAAGATGCATTTTTCCCCATAGGTTTTGTACACGTTTTTCTTCAATGCATATTTCGGCACTATATGTCTGATTGACTTTTCTCTTGGCAGATGACATTCGAAGTGACTTCATCAAGTGTTCATCACGTGCACAGAGTATTTCAAATATCCGAAACAGCTTGTGTTTGTCCACAAACACATTTCTAGTTTTTTTTTCTCCTTTTTCAGACTTTTTCTCCATAGGTTTAACACACGTTTCTTCCACCAGTCCACTTTGCCACTTTTTCAAATCCGATTGATTTCAGACTTGATACATACTCAGACCACCACCCACAGATGGTCCTAGAAGAAATTCGTGACCGTGACGTCATCAGGTGTCGGGTTACGTCACATTAAAGATGTATTTTTCCCCATATGTTTTGTACACGTTTTAAAACACTCCACTTTGGCCTCTTCGTAAATCCGATCAACCTCAGACTTGATACATACTTAGACCACCACCCACAGATGGTCCTAGAAGAAATTCGTGATCGTGACGTCATCTGGTGTTGGGTTACGTCACATTAAAGACGCATTTTTATCCATAGGGTTTGTTCACGTTATAAAACACTCCACTTTGACACTTCTGTAAATCCGATCGACGTCAGACTTGGTACACACTTAGATTACCGCCCACAGATGGTCCTAGAAGAAATTTGTGATCGTGACATCATCAGGTGTTGGATTACGTCACATTAAAGATGCATTTTTCCCCATAGGGTTTGTACACGTTTTAAAACATTCTACTTTGGCACTTTCGTAAATCTGATCGACGTTAGACTTGGTACACACTTAGACTACCACCTACAGATGGTCTTAGAAGAAATTCGTGATCGTGACATCATCAGGTGTAAGGTTACTTCACATTAAAGATACATTTTTCCCCATAAGGTTTGTACACGTTTTTCTTCAAATCATACTTTGGCACTATATGTCTGATTAACTTTTCACTTGGCAGATGACATTCGAAGTGACTTCATCAAGTGTTCATCACGTGCACAGAGTATTTCAAATATCCGAAGCAGCTTGTGTTTGTCCACAAACACATTTCTAGTTTTTTTTTTTCTCCTTTTTCAGACTTTTTCTCCATAGGTTTAACACACGTTTCTTCCACCAGTCCACTTTGACACTTTTTTAAATCCGATTGATTTCAGACTTGGTACATACTTAGTCCACCACCCACAGATGGTCCTAGAAGAAATTTGTGATCGTGACGTCATCAGGTGTCAGGTTACGTCACATTAAAGATGCATTTTTCCCCATAGGGTTTGTACACGTTTTGAAACACTCCAGTTTGGCATCTTCGTAAATCCGATCGACTTTAAACTTAATTCATACTTAGACCAACACCCACAGATGGTCCTAGACGAAATTCATGATCGTGACGTCATCAAATGTCAGGTTACGTCACATTAAAGATGCATTTTTCCCCATAGGGTTTGTACATGTTTTAAAACGCTCCATTTCGGCACTTTCGTAAATCCGATCGACGTTACACTTGGTACACCCTTAGACCATCACCCACAGATGGTCCTTGAAGAAATTCGTGATTGTGACGTCATCAGATGTCACGTTACTTCACATTAAAGATGCACATTTTCCCCATAGGTTTTGTACACGTTTTAAAATGCTCCACTTTGGCACTTTCGTAAATTTGATCGACTTTATACTTGGTACACACTTAGACCACTACCCATAGATGGTCCTAGGAGAAATTCGTCATCGTGGAGTCATGAGGTGTCAGGTTACATCACATTAAAGATGCATTGTTTCCCTATTGGTTTTGTACACGTTTTTCTTCAAACTGAACTTCGGAAGTACAAGTCTGATTGGGTTAAAACTTGGTATGCATATTCACATGGATGTATTATAGATGGAAATTGAAGTGAAGTCATCATCAAATGTCATGTGAAGTCCCTTAAAGGGGCATTTTATTCTTTTATAGGTCTATATATCTACAGAACTAAAATGTTCGAATTGGTTGTAACTTGACATGTACATATTATAATGGGCTGTTATAGATGACATTTATAGTGACGTCACTGATTGTTCATCCCGCGCTCAGAGTATTTCAAATATCCGAAACAGCTTGTGTTTGTCCACAAACACATCTCTAGTTCTCTTTCAGACTCTTCTCCATAGGGTTTGTACACGTTTTTTATTTCGTAAGGGCACTTTGGCACTTTCTTAAATTGCATCAACCTCAGACTTGGCACACACTTAGACCACCATCCACAGAAGAAATTCGTAATCATGACGTCATCAAGTGTCAAGTTACGTAACATTAAAGGTGCATTATTTTCTCCATAGGGTTTGTACACGTTCTTTTCTCCATAGGGTTTGTACACGTTCTTTTCTCCATAGGGTTTGTACACGTTCTTTTCTCCATAGGCATTGTGCACGTTGTTTTCTCCATAGGCTTTGTACACATGGGGTCGGACAACTCGACCGTTATCCAACTTAACATTTTGACAGCGTGCGCGTGCATGCCTTGCTGCCCTACAGCTGGCCAGGTCCCCGCGCACTCTACGCGGTACAGTCATGATGCCACAGATTTATGTGGCTTACGTAAATGTGACAAACTTGTAGTTGGGTATGTGAGTTGGGATAATCATGATTTATCAGAAGTTAACAACTTTAGAGAATTTCTTAAATGTTAATGTGGGATTTTCGGGGATTTGTTCAAGTGCGCCACGTTAGGAACACTGGAAAGAATTCCATATAAGCCTCCACCTCTATGGGCCATGACAGGACACGTCAAAGTATTTTAAAAGAAAATCTTGATTTTTTCCCTTCCTAAATTTCCGTTTCTTCGTCAGATTTACAACTTTTGGTACTTTTCAATTCATATCTAGGAAAATAACTGGAGTCCGTATATGGTATTCTTTCCAAGACGTGATTAAATTTAATTCCCTTCTCGTCTGCTCAGTACTATTGGTATTTTCACTCCCAACATGAATCATGTATGTTACTGTTAAAGTTGTTTGCTGCCCTCTAGTGTTTCCATTGATGAAATGCCCAAAAATGTACGTGACGTGCAATTGCATTGGTCCGGCACTCATGGCCATAGCCAGGACAATACATAAGGCCAAAATCACAGATCGACACAAGCAAAATGACACGCAGGCCAAATTTCATGACAGGCCACTCCGTGTTGGAGGTTAGCCATGGCTTTTAGGGGGCTGGATACAAACAGGATTGGAGGTGTGCGGCTCAAAGAATGCTATGTGACAAATGGAAATGGTGGGGAACTGAAGTAAGATAGGTTAAAATTAAGTAAGGGCAAAACTGGATGCCAACTGTGAGTTTAGGCAGTCATAAAAGCTAATATGCACTTTTAATTTGTAACAGTTTACAGTGGAAAAGGATATTTCTAGTAACGGTTGGGTGGTGCTGAGAAACTAAAACTATCCAACATTCCCGGCAACAGGACTAGGCATTCCTCCTGTTTGAAAATGGCGCGTCAAATATCAAGATATGGAGCTCAAAAAGATACATGACCTGAGATTTACCTGAAATAGTCAGTTTTTATTTAGTCCCACAAGCTGACTAATACTTCCAGTTCGACACATTGGTTTACGCCCTGCATAGTATTTCAAGAAAATTGCCCAAAAAGCAACTACTCCAACTCCACACTTCTAGTACTACAGCGATATATCTCACTCTCTTCTCTATCGCTATTGTCTAGCTATTTGCATAGGCATATGAGCAGACTCACAATAGACGCCCCCGTATAGCTCTGGAATCCTGTTTTGCACAATGCTCTACATTTTTTTTTCTTTTATCACATATTCACTTGATTCAGAGCGTTGTTGCTATTTAACAAACCCCGATCCAATGTGCTGTTTTATCAGCGCGTCTCTTGCCCATATTTTTACCTTAACTCCCTGCAGCATATGCAAATATCCTATTGATGTTGATGTCACCTGACATCACTTTAAAAGGTGCAGCTTTTCTCCATTGGATTTGTACATGTTTTCTTCAGCTAATAATTATATTTTGACAGTTTGCTAAAGCTGATCGACATTAGATTTAACAATACCACACACTGATGGCTCAAAAACAATTTTCGTCACAATGACGTACGTACGATTGTACAGTATCACCTGACGGCTATAGTTCTCAAGATTCTCTATCTGTAGGACGTACCAGTCCGATTGGGTTCAAAGCTGGTACGCAAGCATTCCAGAGTGTGTTATGAGTACAAAACCACATTATACGTCATGATCACACCATGATGACGCCTTCATGACGTCATCGCATACCATGTGACCAAACATTCAAGTTATGGTATTTATTATATTTCACACCATTTATCTCTGAAAGTGCTAGTTCCATTGGCTTCAAACTTAGATTTGCTTCAAACATTATCACGTCATGTGCCGTCATTAAAGGGATAATTGTCAGGGCCTATATTGTATGCTATTTGTATAACTAGAGATTCCATTTGCATGTAACTAATGTACGTATCAAATATCTATGAAATTTGAGGTGATGTCGTCATGTCATCAACACACGTCACTGCCGAAACAGCTTGCGTTTGTCCACAAACGCATACCTCTAGTTATGCTAATTAGCGTGATAACAATCAACCACTTCGGTCCAAACACCTACACATAATAGAGTACATCAGAGTACATATTGTTATTTCACCCACAGTTACCGTGTACACATGTCCAAACTCATGTTAAGTCTGTTTATTTTACAGAATGAAAAAAAATGTTCCGGAAATTTTGCTGCAGGATTACAGAACGCTATTTTTTGATGGCAGCTACTTAAACAACTACAGCAGTATGAGCCCAGTGCTCTTCCCACTATACCTAGCCAAAGCCCTAGACAAGCTTGATGGGATCGACAAAAAAAACACCTCCACACCTACAAGACAATAACTACACCAACTATGGCACAAACTACCTCTTCATCAACATGCAGTATGCAGACGATGTATGCTGGATAGCCAACGGTGGCGAATGTAAAAAAAAAAATGCAGCTCCATCAATGCTCCCTGACCGGCAGCTAAGCGTCAACAACAATAAAACAGAACAGCTGCACATCAGCAGAGCAATGAAAGACGACTAGCAAAACTAACTCTGAGAAAGAGGGAAAAGAAAGGACACATACATTGACAATCTCCAAAACCAACAGTCGAACTGGCAGAAACTTACATTCAGACGAAGCACCAGATGGGAAATAGTCACCAACTCATAGCAGCAGTGGAAGAAAACCAAATACCTTGGGAGCTGTCTGGATACCACAGAAGACATAAAACGCCGGAAATCACTCACAGAAACAACCACCAAGCACCTCAAACCAATACTATGCAACAAGAAATCCAACCCACAACTGAGAATACGAATTTTCAATGCATATGCTGGAAGCGTCTTCCTGTACAATTGTAGCCTTTGGACTCTAACAAAAACGTTGTATCACTATAACACAATATGGTCCAAATATCATTGAACTGTGTTGCTTTTGTGAACGTATGCATCAAATTTAATTCCTGAGCCGGACCAAAATTCAAAACACAAGAAATTCAATGCAAAAGTCACGTAATTTGCTGCTTACTTTTCACACGTGAATGAAGAATACCCT
Source organism: Patiria miniata (assembly GCF_015706575.1). NCBI lineage: Eukaryota > Metazoa > Echinodermata > Asteroidea > Valvatida > Asterinidae > Patiria > Patiria miniata. The sequence goes on along the minus strand of NW_024037048.1, from coordinate 10,878,830 downwards.
GAAACATGTTGAGCTTTCGCTAAATTCAACAGGGTGTGAAAACGCTTGCCCGTTTTATGCGAATTAGAATGAAAAATGTTGCATTATCAAAATGTGAAATTCGACGGGGAAACCTATACAATTTCATAATGAATGAAGAATTTCATTGCTGCCTTAAATCTCATAGCGAACTGGAGTTAAAAGTAATTTTGCCTGGACAAGTGCAACGAAAACTTAGAATGCCAACAAACTTCTGACCGAGTTACTAGTGTCTCAAAAATAGATATAGCCTAAGCCTATTCATTACTAAAGTCTAAACGTAACTGGGTTTTTTTGTTGGTATGTTTTTCAGCCCACACTGAACTCCCTTTGATCATCTTGGACCTGATCTTCACGAACGAACCATCAAGGTGGGTCTGGTGAGGTTAATTAATAATATCTGGACCGGGGAGTTGAGCAGATGTTCCCCGCCTTCCCCCCCCCCCCCCCCAACAAAACAAAAAAATACTACAGCTCCGAAACGCTTCGCCCTATTGGAAAGCAATTTGGTGACCTTTCCTCACTTTTATCGGCGTAGGCTTTTCATTAATGTTAGTCCCTTGCCCCCTCATACACCACTGTTATGTCACAAAGAAAACATGCTTTCAACAATAATTTCTCCAATCTCATTTTTTTTTAATCGGACAGCAGATTGTCACGAGTTTTAGACTAATCCTCCAATTAAATTATCTGACCTCAAGATTTTTTGTCTACTCTTCCCTATTTCTTTACTCTTTCATTTTTCTTTCACAAATTCTTACCTGATTTGTTTAAGTTTTAATCTTTTTTTTCTGTACAGAATGAAGATCTGCGTGGCAACCGTTCTTTCAATCGCCCTCCTTCTGGGTAACTCCGTCAACCTCCGAGCTTCCGTTACTGGGCCGGTTCCCTCGGACGGTAATGGTCCTGCGTCTCAGGCGGGCCAAACGTGCTGCCAGGAAACAGCTGCAATTGTAGGAATTTTACAAGGGTCAAAGGGTGATGCAGGTGAGCCAGGACCGTTCGGGCCTCTGGGTGAGCGAGGAATACCTGGTGTTATAGGTCAAAAGGGGGTCAAAGGTCAAACGGGACTAAAGGGTGATGCAGGCAAAGATGGTCAGATCGGGCCGATTGGCCCTCAAGGTGACACTGGGCCTCAAGGTTTAGGCGGACCAACCGGTCTGACTGGTGTCAAAGGTCAAAAGGGTGAGCCAGGGGAAACACCAGACGACTCCAACCAGCGGGTAGCATTCACCGTGGTGAGGACGGGCTTCTCGTATACCTCTACGAGTAACCTCTACCGTTTGCCCTTCCAGGAGACCGAGACGCTTCTGCCGGGTACCAGCTTCGATCTCGAGAACGGCACGTTCACGTGTAGTGTGCCGGGCACCTACGTTTTCATGTTTTTTGTGCTTAAATATCCTTCCGACAGCCGCCTGTGGGTTCATCTCCGGAAGAACGGCGACGCGGTTGTCTCTGGCCAAAGCAGTAATTCAAGTCACAGTGAGCAGGTGTCTGGGAGCGCGGTGGTGGTTCTGGAGCTTGGAGATACGATGTATATCACTTTGTACGGTAGGACATATAGTACTGACGCTCACTACACCTCATTCAGTGGCTTCCTCCTTTACCCAAAATAAACAAAACAATAGCAACTCATAAAGATAATGAGCATCGTGTTGCTGATTTTTTTATCGTTTTCCATTTTTGCCGAAACAATAACTAATGAATTAAAAGCAATAATGGTCCATGCCACAAAAAATAATAATAACCTTTTTGGCATTGCGCATGCGCATATTGCAATAGATAACTTTTTTTGAGTGCATGTATTTAGCTTTATGAACGAGTATTGCATGAGATAATAGTGAAATGTACGCTTTAAGTTTGTTGACAATGATAATGTGTTGTGTCCGCTGTAGAGTAATGCATTTTTAATGGAATGTTTTTTCTTCAAAGCAAGGTAGTTATTTTTTTCTTCAAAACAAAACCAAGGTTGCAATAAAGCAGTGCCATCTGAAAATTTACGACTAAAAAAATGTTAACGATAACTGCACCTTCCTGGAATTATTTACGCCTAATTGCCGACCGCAAACTGTTTATTGCTATATTTGGCCAAAAATATCACATGACATTGTTTCTGAAAATAAGTGCGATTTTTTGGGTGTGTTAGTGGGAAATTGATTAATAAATGAGGTTAATTAAACAGAATACCTATATGTAGGTATCCTAGCGTAAACAAATAAAGTTTTAAAAGACATACCGACAAACAAACAAAATATTTGCCTACCTACCTACCTGGATAATTTTAGGGCGTACTGGAAACACACACATTTCTTTCTTTGCCTTATGTTCCTTGTATGCCCAGAACAGATGATGTCAATTAAATCAATCCCATGCATGTATCAATATTTTTTTTATGTCACGAAAAAAGTCTCGAGTGTTTAAATCTGATTTTCTTACAGACTTAAAGCCTGGCATTTGGATTAACAATTGTTGAAATATTCTAATGCCATTCACAGTAATTACCGGTTGTTATTGAATGATTGCATTATTCTAAACGTTATAATATGTGAGTATTATGTAAAAGTAACAATTGACTAACTATGAAAACAGTATGCATAAAACCTCATTCTGAGGATTACCAAAAGCACCACCATTGTTGATAAATATTCTCTTTTTTTCGCTTGGCTTCCTTATGAAAAAAAAAACCATGATTTTAATTACTTTCAGTTGAAACAGAAACGTGCCCAAAGTAATGAAAAAAGTGGAGTTGGCTGTGGTTTTTACAGCCCGTAAAAGTGCGACAAGTGTTTCTTGATCAAAAGACTCCAAATTATTTGAAGACTTCTATTGTTCTTAATCAGTATTACTTGATTGCATTTAAGAAACTCACTTTGAAAACATCCATTAAAGTGTGAGTCCGTTAGATGGTAAAGAAACAATCTTAACTCAATCAATTAAAACAAAGCACAAATTCCATTTAAAAGAGGAAGATCTTTCAACTGGTTGGAATTGTCCTTTGTTGCTGCCATCAGATGGGATCACTTTATGGTATTTCAAGTGAATTTCTTTGTATTGACTTGTATTTTTATACCATATTTGGTCAGGTGATGCAAGTAAGTCCCCTGCTGACAGCATATCCTTGGATAATGTCTCCAGCCAGCACATGTACATGTAAGCTGAACAAGTACGCTTCCTGGGAATAGGTAGACTCCTGCAAGAAATCAAAGAAAAGGTTATAATGGACCCTTCCTGCATGTCAATCTAACAGTGCACATTGGCCAATCACTTCAACACTTTTGATCAGGTGACCACAGTAGCTCAGTCAGACTGGGTAACAAGAACTGTTAGATCTATTGCTCACCCGCCCCCATTTTTGGCACCAGTGGTTACCCCCCCCCCCTCCGGTTTATTTTGAAAAGAGTGCCCTTTTTACACAAGTGACCTTTTAGTTTTTACACAAGTGCCCTTAGTTTTGTTTTAAAAGTTTCTTGTTTCGCCAGCGGCTTTTAAAGAATTTTTGGTATTTCGTGTGTTTCGTGTGAATGTTAGCAATTGTGCGGGTGGGGCATTATGTCAGTGAAAATACGTCGCATCTTGCAACTGTACCTGAGAATGATGGGATGTCTTTTTGTTGTAATGCCCCCCCCCCCGACTTATGGAACCATGAATGTTTGATTGTCTCAGATCTTGGCTTTCCGCGTCGATTTGTATATCATGTTTAGACAATATTTCTTAACCTGTGTTGACGCAATTCCACCGTGATAGGTTAATTGTCCGATAGTGGCCAATATTGCCGGTTTGAAAAGCACCCCATGGGAAGATGGTATCTAGCCCCGTCCCTTTACGCCCCGCTTTTTGATTTTACGGAGGCCGGGTGACTGGTGAAAAAAACCACTCTCTACATGTACCTTCAGCACGAATTGGCGAGTGCCCTTTTCATGTCTAAATGACCCCGCTCCCCTCCATAAAAACGACCTGGCTTAGAATTGGACAATCTCTATAGACATTAAAAGTAATTTTCACAGCTCTCAAATAGCGAGCATGTGGTTTTACAGTGGTGGATCTATAGGCGCCCCCCCCCCCCGGCGCAAATAATCGGAACATTTTTCGGACCTCCCCCCCCCCCAACTTGACATGGCACCCCCCCCCCCCCCACCCCATGCGGAGGAGGATTTCTGTGCTAGCGTGCTGTAAGCACAGGAGGATCATAAGCACAGAATTGTGTGCTTAAACCATGAAATTGAGTCTATTGAGTTAGTAGTGGCTCTGCGTACTTACATTACAATGAGCTGCTCATCCTGTGAATTTTGGAGAAGTAATTCACGGATCCGCATCTGTCTGTTGGTCTGAAAGAAAGAAAAAAAGATTTCAAGGGAAAAAAATCGAGTGATTTATGGATGTTTAGTATTAAGTCGAGTTCCATGCACTTGGCAAATCAAATGAACTGAGAATAATTGTACGGGATAAATGAATTTAAAGTGATTTATCTCATTATTGGAAATTACCCACCAAAATGTCAAAGGTTTGACACAATTAACAGATGTTGCAAGACTGGACTTAAAATCACAAAAACGAGGGACTAAGCGTAAAGTGGATACTGGTAAAGCTTTAAGTGTATTGTTTCCATGCATGGACAAAGAGGGCGCTTTATAGTCAAACAAGCAGAAGCCGGAATGAGGGACACTTCACTGGTTCACTCATGCTGGCTACCGTGTGTATAATGTACGGGTACCCGCATGTACAAATGGCCCTCTTTTATAGTTTTCTCTGTGGAGGGGGGTGCTTGAGCGCAAGAAGGAGATTCTACCTTCTCTTTGAGCGTAGTGACTTCTTCCTTGCTGATCTTCCAAGGAAACTTCTCCATAGTCTCCCCTGCTTCCTCATCCAGCATCCAGGTTTTGGACAGCTCCTTGAACCGTCTCAGGCTCTACTCCTTTGGCTTCTTGTTCAGGTCCGGGATGACCTCCACGTCCGAGCAGTTGATGCAGAACTTGCTGAGCATGATGGCCATGTTCATCTTCTCCCTGTCCATTTGCTCCTTCTTGCCAGTGGTGGCAAAGACGCGTAGCTTGCATTTCTCCCAGTTGGATTTCATGGAGATGAGGTGAGGGATAAGTAGGGTCAAGCCTGAGAGGGGGAGGGGGTGATAAAGAGCGTTTCCCTTTGACACAAAGCATGTATTTGATTGGACATGCAGCCATCCAGAATAACCTGAGAGATCCCCTCGCAGCAGCGAGACCAAAACAAATTACGCGGTGGAACCACATGGAGAATTTTATCACCACACTGTTTCTAGGTCAGAAACCCCCTCATGCACAAGAAATAGGCAGTCACATGGCCAGGATTGTTTACGACCTGTCTGAGCTCTGGGCGGCACAAGGGGTTGACACAGAGAGATCGGTGGCACGAAGAGGTTGGCACACTAAGATATCCAATTACTGCACAAATGCATTAGGCGCCTTGGGGCTGTCTCTCCTTACTCTGCAGTGGTTAGGATCTGGCCAATGGGAGTCTGCAGGATTGTGGTGTATACCAGGGGTGAGGACTACATGGAATCTTGGTCTTATTGGCACATTGATAAAAGTTATGGCCATATTTGGTAACGTGGAGAATTTTATCACCGCGTGGCAACTGCGAGGATCCATGAAGTGAATTTGACACTGAAACGTATTGCATGCGATGTTTATTTCTCTGAACTGTATACAAAAATATATATAGTTTATATAGTTTATATAACTATAGGTTTCGCTGCACGGTGCGGAAAGACTGCACTACTGACCAACTGACAAAACACTAAGTAAAACGTTTCAAACTGCAGGACATTGTCTGCAAAATAAACTAGCTGGGGCAGCACCACAGTTTTGGTTTATTAATTTAGAAAAATAATTCACAAACATATTTAGGTTCTGCTTAATTTTCTAGGTTGGCTGGGGTAATTGGAAGCAGGCATTTTTTTCCTTGGCCTCAGACTGACTCAGTTTAGGGATTTTCGTACGTAAATTATGAACCTCAAAACTGGCTCATTGAAACAAAATGTTTGCTTAATGTCATGTATTGAATAAACATTTCTATCAACATGTTTTCTTTAACCCTGAAAGGGCCGGGGGCGGAATCCGCCCCACCCCCTCGACTTTTTCCTCTATAGCCTTTTAAAAAAAAATTCGCGACCCGAGCTGTTATGACTTTTTAGCCTCAGGCCTTGCGCATCTTCTGACACCAAAAATATAAAAATCGGACCAGGGGTTGTCGTGCAGCGGAAACTTTTCCGGCGCTACGCGCCGTGAAAACTGAATTTTCCGATATACATGTACGTCATGTACACAGACCAGAATTACCATTCGTACATATGAATAATTAATTAGCCATAATTCCAAAACCCTTAGACCTATAGTCATGAAATTTCTTGGGTATGTTTATGAAGAGTTGCTCTATGCATGTACCGAGTTTCAAAATGTTTCGTCACTCGTTGGCTGAGATCTTACGGGGGGCCGAATCCGCCCCCCCCCCGCCCCGGCTGAGAGATGGTCAAAATAACCCGGCCCTAAGTTAGGGTTATTGAGTGACCATCATGTACTGAATAAACAATAAAACACCAAGAACAGAAAATTGACCAAAGCTAAAACCTCAAACCGTTGGCAACTGTTGGTGCTGACGTAGCTGTTCCACTGCAGCCTCTATCTAGAATGACATCACGGTTTTGCTCATGAATATGCAAATTCATATTAGCATACAAACCAAAAAGGTTACCAGGTGATCTATGTACGTGTGTGTAAAGTACATGTAATCCGGCAATTAAAAGTGAGAACAACACGTAGGGTGCAACCTAGCCAATAAATTCTCATAGACACAGTGATAAATTATATAGTAACGGCAATTTATAACGCGCCGGTATCTGCCAAAAATGTCGCTCGTGGCGCGCTTACAACAAAATGTCCATACTTCAAAATTCTTCCTTCACAACGTGTATATACGAATAGGTAGCTTTTCAACAACATAATACTTTCACAAAGGACATTCTGATTTGTGGTTATTTTCGGTATCAGTGCAGATTTTCCAGAATGTACTTGTAAATAACGCAGAGTAAAATACCAGCAATGGATGAAGTATATTGCTTGCTTTGTAATGATGGGAAATCAGTACAAATAAAACATAAACTTCTTAAAGGAAACAAGCATGCCATAGGATTTTTATGAGTGAAATACGTTAAAAACAAATTTCTTGCCATGTCACTATAACTTTCCACCTCCTTTGTAGGAGTAGAAGGGACACATTTGAACAGTTAAGTTTTTATGCTAATGAAAGTTGGGGATATCGAATCTATGCTAAAAACACTGAAGAAATTCAGCTTCGAGACCAAGTACATGCACTTTGATCTGCAGAGATCCTTCAGCAGAGATCTACATCGGCTCCTCCATCTCCAATGTGTTTCCTATTAAGCGAGGAGTTCGTCAGGGAGATCCGATCAGCCGATCTCACCTAGATTTTTCACTTTGACACTAGAGGAAGCTTTCAGAAGCTCAGACTGGGACAACAACGGTGTCCGTGTTGATGGAGAACACCTTACCCAGCTGAGGTTTGCGGACGACATCCTTTTATAGAGCCACGACCCGGAGGAGCTGAATAGTATGATGCAAGAGCTTGATACGGCAAGTAGAAAAGTTGGTCTTAAGGTGAATACGAAGAAGACGTCAGTGAATTCCAAAACAGGCACAACACAATTTACAGTGGGGGATGAAACACTGGACACAGTAGATGAGTACATATATTTGGGACAAAAGATCTCATTTAAGGTTGGGAATTCTGAGGAGAATACAACTTGCATGGGAAAAAAATTGGCAAGTTGAGTCATATAATATTCAAGGACAGAGAAATACTACAAAAGATGAAGCGTCAATTAACTCTTCAACAAGTGCATCATCCCAGTTCTAACAGTATGGTGCTGTAGCTTGGGCACCTTCAAAGAAATCAGTGCAAAAATTGCGAGTCACTGTACGGGCAATGTAAAGGATAATGATTGGAGTCACAAAGAGAGACAAAATTAGGAACGAAGATCTTATATAGAAGAAAAACAGGGGTGCGCGACATAATAGTTCAGATCAAAAGGAAAAAGTGGAGTTGGGCAGGACATGTCATGAGAATTAAGCGACAAGCAAAGATGGACCCTGAAAGTAACAAATTGGACGTGATTATCGTTGAAGAGGCGAAGAGGAAGACAGCCTAAGAGATGGCGAGATGAAATCTCTGATTTCATAGAGAAGAAATGGAAACAACTGGCAAGGGACAGAAAAGCATGGAAAGTTGGTGGGGAGGCCTTCATACAGCATTGGATCGAATTAGGTTAATGATGATGCTAATGCAATGGGACGTCGGACCAATGTGACGTCAGACCAATTGTACGTCGGACCAATGGGACGTTTATACCAATGAAACATATAGAGCAATGGGCCGTCGGACCAATGGGACTTCGGACCAATGGGACGTCGGACCAATGGTACTTCGGACTCATCGAGACGTAACCTGAATTTTGACCGTGCCGTGTCAAACGACAATTACCTAGTATCTTCAGTGTTTACCTTTAAACTTTGGAACTATATACAACTGTTAAAATTACATCGTATTAAGTAATATACTTTTACTGATGAATATATGATGGGTTATAGGTTTAATGTCGAAACTGTTTTTGTGTTAAAATGTAAATTAGTTAAGTGAACCAGTACCAACGTCAATTAAGGGGGAAGGAAAGAGGAACGGTCCTCTAATTAAAACAGACGAGTGTTCAAACAAAATATACAATCCCTATGATATGACGACTGTGATCTCCTGAACTTAATTAAATTTATTCTTACAAGACTTCAAGCATCCAAGCCTGTATGCACAGTAGAATGTCACAATACATACAATGTTCAACTTGATGCTGGATACGCTACAGACTATAGAACCATGCAACGAATCGTATGACTAATGGTCACGAGAATACCACAATTCTCTCACAAAACGATTATATAACTCAGCAATACTCACTGGGAACTTTCTAAGAAATTACCCACCCGCAGTGATATAGCTCAGGAGCAAAACGAGAGAATTTTCAGAGACAACGATCGGTCTTCTCTGCTCGAAGCCCACTGAGAAAATTTGTTACAGGTTGGTTTTGTGCGGGAAGCGCAAATGTCACACTATGCAAATCAAAGTGTTTCATGAAAATATGCAAATCACTTGCAAAACTTTTGAATGTACAACAACTGAGGGCGCACTTGGTCTCCCTACACTTGTATATGCAACTACAGGTACATGTTGTTAATAGTCTAAATAGAAAAATGGTCAAGTTTAATTGAATTTAAAATTAGCAGATTGAACTTAACGAAAAGGTTCCCAGTGGCCTACGATGGCCAACCTCGTCCCCAGGGTGTCGAGCAGTACGCGCCCACCACTAGCTGCTTTCTCACCCTGGTATTGGACCATTTGCATGTGCAAGATTTTTGAACACGTATGCGAATGAGGAATAGTCTGGTGCCTGCCTGTGTGTTACATTTGCGTTTGTTTTTGTGTGCAGTGTCTGGGGTAAGAACAGAATCAATTCATCGCAGCCCGAGCATGCCGTGAGTTACGAAAACACGATTTTATCTTAGTTAAACTGTTACGATCTTATCAAGACAATATGCAGTATCACCTTTCATATTTTTCATATTAATGTAACGATATGGGTTTTGGGTTCAAAATAATGAATAATTCATGAAATGTTATTTTCTGGCTGTTCCTTTTAGTGTACTTACCCGCCAGTGTAATAGCCCTAATTAACAAGTTTGGACTATGTTCGTCGACATTTATGTCATTTGATAATTCTGTCTTGAGAATGATTATTTGGTAACAGTATGTCATTATCATTGTTAGTAATCAAAGTCAATACTCCTCCTGAGCCATTTTCATGCGCGACGAGGGGTTGTAGTCATATCGCATTACGGTAAGAGCGCTAGCGCTCACATGGTTTGTTCTCTTGCGAGCGGGCCGTGAAAGAAGCTCAGTCCGAGCCAACTCTTGGCTAAAAGTCGCCCACTTTTCTCTCATTTTTGGGCTGAGACTATTGAGTCACAAGCCTTGAACTGAGTTCGACATCTCAAGTGCAACGTTGTAGTTACAGGCCTTCTCTGTTTTATATCAGGGGTCCTTTTTTGGGGGGGGGGGGTCTTCTTCTTGGTCGTCTTCTTCATTCAAGGGATTCATTTGGGTCTTTCCCTATTTCTTATTTGGATCTTCATTTGGATTATTTTGTACAGTTGGAGAAAGTGAGTTTAATTAAAACTTGATCAAGTGAATCAACATAACAACTGCCTGAGTGTCCCAGTTCGATTCTGCTTGTTTTCCACCTTACTCTATCTTCATGAGGGTGAACCTGACCACCCGTATTATCGTTGGGGTTGCTACCTCGCGACATTAGTATGAACAAATTGGAAAGAAAATTAATATTTTCGAGAAGACATGGGCGAATGATCGCGAAAACACGTACTGCACGTTATGAATAACAACACCAAGTACACCATATAAATCCAGTTCTAGCCAATTGCGGTATCGAGGCAGCACATAGGAAGAAAGTTTCCTATCCAGGGTGTACTATTTGGAAACGATGTTGGAAATAAAGTAAGCACTGGGGACGAGGTTGTACAATGGCTTAATTACATAGAATTATATTTTTTTTTTTAAATAGAGAGCGCACTCATCACGTGACCCCGTACTGGCATGGACATGTGGGCAAAGCACATGCGCACAACACATAACGTTAGGCAAAACAGCACGGTAAAACAAGGCATCGTCGGGGGATTTATAAGTTGAACCGGTACCAACAGTAAAACAACAAGATACGCATTGCAGTCAATCCTGAAGTGTGCACATCCGAGTATTTTTTGCCCACTTACAAACTGGCGGCGAGGTCTACAGCTAGGGTGGCACGTCTGCATTGTGCGTGCGGTATAGTGAATGCGCGCTCTAGTTTTTATAATATAACTCTATGCTTAATTAGCACTGGCTAGTCTGGTTCCCAGACCAAAAGATTCTGACTTTTTCTGATGAATCTGAAGTAATAGGTAGCCGTCAGTAATACATTGTATTACAGAGAAAGTACGCAATGCATTACTGGACCAAGCCCAGTCTAATGTGGCTTTCTCGAACCCGTGAATCCCGGGTTCGTATTCATGAGCCCCCTACTAAGATAATGGCTATTTAATCAGTTGATGACCATAAATATATGTTCTTGATAAGCACTCAGGCTATCCCCAATGTATATGCGTCTGTTGTTTAGAGCCAGCCTGCCTCCCATCAGAATTTGAGTGATGAGTGATGCGCCAGTTAAGTGCTGGAAAGCTACCAACAGCCAAGAAAGCCACTTTAGACTGGGCTTGGTCCAGTAATGGTGACTAAAATGGAAGGAATTCCTCCTTTTTCCGAAAACGTCCGAAGTTTGCCGAATTGATTTCGTCGACAATCGGATAGCGCCCGAGTATTTCTGAGTATGATATAGGTTTTATTAACTGCTAATTGCCCTTGAAAAATGAGTTGAAAAATGAGTTGAAAGTTAATATTCATTGCTTTACTTTAGAAAACTTGAAATACAACGACGATTGTGTCCATCAAGTATATACTCGGATCGTATACGAGGGGCGAACCTTTTGCTGCGTCATGTTCTGTTTTGAATTTGACGACCGTTACCGGGATTTTCCAAAACTAGACGTGGTCTAGTGCTAAACGTGCCATTTGGTCAGGGCGTAAATCCCGGGGGGAGTTACCCCCCCCCCCCCCATTTTTTGACCAGGGGAGGCGGATATGTGCTATTGAATCATTCCTCCCCCCCCCCCCCCCAAAAAAAAATATTTTTCGTGATGAGAAAAAAATGCGGATTTCGAGGTATCTTTCGAACAAAAATGTATTCATGCACTAAAAAGTCACGTGGAGAAACAAAGTACTAACACAAGTTTTTAAAATGCGCCGTTTTGATGATGTAAGTGCGAGTATACATATGGATATACATTGATATCCTGAAGAGCGTTCCCTGAATGTAGTGTCCGCCCCCCCCCCCCCTCCCCCAAACAATAATTTCCACGGCAGGGCAATTTTGGGATTTTGCTCTTCCCCATCCTCGCCCTGCGGCCCAGATGTACTTGGGGCCTAACTTTGAAGATTCTAGGTCAACGTTTTCTCACAGAAATATCAAACTGTATTATCAAACCTGTGTGATAGTATCAAGCAAGTGAATTATTAAAACAAAATTATCGGAATATTAAAAAGCTACATATGTGATAAAGCCATTTCGGCAACGAAGCCGTGCTTTGAAAAAGGGCAGTCGATATGTCTTCATGTTTATTTTTAGCCATGGAGGCTGCTTTACCTACAATTAAGATGAGAGCGTCGGGAATAATCGTCAGGTCTGGGACTAGACTAAGCACTGACAGCCTCGATTTGACAGCTAACTAAAATTATGTCCATTTTGCAAGCTTTACAATATTTGGGTGCATCTCTAAAGACAAGTTAATCTAATAAGTGGTAGTGTACACAATAAAAGTTCATTTACCGGTACATAGCGTATTCTCATTTAAGATGATAATAATAGGGAGGTTTCGCAAGCGAACGGATACGCTTACACTTACGTTTAGCTATCCGTATCCATTTTTTACTTACGTGTAGCGAGCGAGATATGCGTGTCGTCTGCACGTATGACGTCATACGCCACTCACTATCCGCTAAACGTGCAGACGACACGCATACCTCGCTCGCTACACGTATGTAAAAAACGGATACGGATAGCTAAACGTAAGTGTAAGTGTATCCGTTCGCTTGCGAAACCTCCCTAATAAGGAAAATAGACACACAGCCCGACAACCCAACAAACATGACAACAAACAAACACCACATCAGCCCTAACAAACAAACAAACAAACAAAACAAAGCCAAAACAACCAGAAATAGTTAATACATATGACATAATTCATTTGTTTATTGTCTTTTGAAATCTGCCTCCAAAGGATCCTGACATTGTAAGTTTTTTGGTAAGGTTTTAGAATTTTCAAATTCCTGTAATTTCAGGAATAAAAAAAAAAACCGCTAAAAAAAGCTAGCCTGCACCCTACCTTTTTTAACCAGAGCGCCCTCTGTCTTAAAGTTCGCGGTATTGCAACATGTGGGGAATTCCCTGCTGTGGTTTTAAGTTGAGGCCAACAGTTCCGTTCTTTGACTTTTTTGAGTTGTCAAATTTGGCTCAAAGCCCCGATATTTTGAGCTTGTGTTGCAGATTGCGTTGGTGAGTTGCCTCATTTTTTCAATTTTTCCAAAAGAATAGGTTTTTTAATCCAAAATCTCTAGCCTATTTTTTGCCCTAATTTAAACTTTTGTTGTTTGGTAATCTGAGTCGTCATGATCGTGTACAGAAAGACTACAGTATAGACCCGTGAACGTGGCTATATGGTGGTGTTCCCTAAGGCCAAAAAAAAAAGTCTCCGGTTTCTGGTATGCGCGCACGTCGCCGTAGCCATGCGCGTCGGCAAAATGAAAAAGTTTTTTTTTCAATACAAGATGATGTCTCAAAACCGCCAAACTCACTGGTTTGACTGGAATTCTGCTGAGCTGCACAATTTTAACGTGTTTTTAGATGGGGTTATGATCGAGAATAAGCTTTATGTGGCCTCTCTGGACTCCCATATATTTGCACTAAGTTTAGTCGGGCACCATTTGCAGTCATCAGCCGACATTTGAAGCCCCCCCCCCAAAAAAAAAAAACAGGTAAAAAAAAAAAAAAAGCCGCGTCGCCGCACCACTTTTGGGGCAAGCTCCATACCAGAAACCGGAGACTTTTGGGGGGGGGGGGGGCCTAACGTGGCGCACTTCGACGTTTACCCAACTTTCCTCGTGTAGTGTTTCCAAACCTCTTTGTTGACAAACCTCAAATTTATGCAGTGAAATACTGGTACCTTTACCTTATTAATAGTTTAATACTTGCTTTTTAATCTCTGTGAAAAATTTCGGTGTCATGAAATTTAATCGGAAATTCAAAAACGGTGGCGTCCGGAAATTGGGCACAAATTGGTGGAGTGTTCCCTAACGTTGCGCACTTGAATAAATCTCGGAAAATCACAAATTAACATTTAATAATTTCTGTAAAGTTGATAAATTCTGATAAATTATTATTATCTCTACTTAGTCCGAGTAACTTGGACCCAACTTATCGCCTTTTTTAACATTTGGACATGGTCTGGCGATAGTAAGGTCCAAGCTAATACCGAGACCTAGACAACACAGTCCCAAAAACCAAAATTTTCCAACAAAAAACATCAGATTTCACCTTCAAAACGGCCTCCAAATTACTAGATATGCCACCTGAGGTACAAGTAGACATCGATAATTAAAATGGTTGTACTGAAGTTTACTTGCGATCCGGAAAAAAGTGAAATTTTCCGTTCAATTCTGAAGACCCCCTCTGCCTAGGTTGTCGTTGTGCTCACGTTCAAAACTGCATGAAAATGGCGTCTGACCTCGACCTCATGCAAATGTCGTGACGGCGCGCTTGCGCATAATGCACTGCATGCACGGCAGATTCCCCTGCGCCGCGCCGACGACTGTTTCCTGATGTAGAGTGCTGTGTAAGTTCGCGGTACGCCTAGGAGTCGCGCTGGCTAGCCAGGCGCATGGCTGGCGCTCTACATCAGGAAACAGTCATCGGCGCGGCGCAGGGGGAATCTGCCGTGCATGCAGTGCATTATGCGCAAGCGCGCCGTCCAGACATTTGCATGAGGTCGAGGTCAGACGCCATTATCATGCAGTTTTGAACGTGAGCACAACAACGACAACCTAGGCACGGGGGGTCTTCAGAATTGAACGGAAAATTTCACTTTTTTTCCGGATCGTAAGTAAACTTAAGTACAACCATCTTAATCATCTATGTCTACTTGTACCTCAGGTGACATATCTAGTAATTTGGAGGCCGTTTTGAAGGTGAAATCTGATGTTTTTTGTTGGAAAATGTTGGTTTTTGGGACTGTCATGACTGTGTTGTCTAGGTCTCGGTATTAGCTTGGACCTTACTATCGCCAGACCATGTCCAAATGTTAAAAAAGGCGATAAGTTGGGTCCAAGTTACTCGGACTAATCTCTACTTACATACCGAGCTGGAGTTACCCAGCCCTGAGTTTTATCATTGGGTTGTCTATTAGGGCTGGAGCTAGTTTCTCTCGTAACCGATAGTATAGGCAAAAAAATTTGGAAAATGTTGAATTTTGTCCCCGTTACACACTAAGTGCAACTGCAACTCACCCCAAACTTGCCTGGAATAACCATTACACAGGTCCTTGAAGTAAAAAACGATCCACGATGAAGATTCAGCCTACAATTGCAGTGAAAAAAGGGAGGAATAACCGCTAACCTGACAACCTTGCAGGCATGGCCAGGACAGCAATTGGTTTGTGCACAAAAAAAAATTGTGTACAATGAATGGCGGTCGGTTACCGGTACCAGGCTGTCAACTAGTCGTTTTTGCCGGCTGGCGGTTGGCTGTTGGCGCATGACGTCGCGCGGAAGCGTAACACCCGATGACTGTTTCATGCACTCATATGAAGTTTACCACTCGCATCACAGCTGCGGTACTGGAACCGCAACCGATAGTGCATGAAACAGTCATCGGGTGTTACGCTTCCGCGCGACGTCATGCGCCAACAGCCAACCGCCAGTTGGTGTGGCAGGTAATTCTGTCCCCCCTGGTAAATGTGTCCCCCCGGACAGATCTACCGGGTCGTGACCTGGTAAATCTGTCCGGGGGGACACTTTTACCTAGGTAAACCTGTCCCCCTCTAGGTAAATCTGTCCCACTGCACGACGTTAAATGTGTCCCCCCTGGTAAATGTGTCCCCGTGCAACGTCACAAGTCTAGCACCCAGACTGTATATTAGTGAAGTTATTAACTGTTTTTGCGCGGCGCCTTGCTAAATTCAGGAATGGTGCTTACGTCAAAGCACAACTCCCGTTTTGATGACGACTTCGGGAGCGAACGATTTGCATGGTGGGCGTGCGCGCGATACCGCCCCTACGGAGGGCGCCAGGGCCGCGGCTGGGGACGGGGACAACATTGCACCAGCAGCAGGCCTGCAGCGCGGTGACCTGTGTCGCGTAAATTCACAGGAAGCCTAACAAGTAAGTGATTTACCTATGGGCAACATTATATGTGGTTATATGTAGCGGATCAAAAGATATAATGATTTCGCTTGTTTTTATGCGAGGGAAGCGCGTGGCGTTGTATACAACGCACGTTCACGGGTCTAACAGTAGTACAGCTACAGTCAGTGCGACAAATCTGGATCATCGACAGTTCCGGATCACTTGATTAAATTAATTCAAATGTAAACCTAGACCCGTGAACATAATGTCACGTTCACGGGTCTAGTGTAAACCAACCTTTTTTTCAAGATTTTTTAAAAGCAATGCAAATGGCCCATTTTGTCGAGTTCCTGAATGAATGTATTTCATAAATTGTTAACCGTTGAATGGGATGGCGCTATGCAGCCTTATTTTACTGTCTTTTTTTAAATCTTGCTTAAAACATTAGGGAATGTTTAATCACAAATTTTAAATTATTTCTTGAAGCAGACTGGAATTAATTAGTAATTTACTTGCGATCATTTCTCTTCGCAAGCTCCGAAAATGAAGATTTAACCCCACTTTCAATTCAAAATGGCCGACTCGGCCCATTTGACAAAATGTTAAAAGGTCTATCATTTTGCAATTGTCGGGGAATAGAAATGAAAGAAATCGCTAAGTTAAACATTACCCACTATCTAGCCCCATAAATGCGGCCAATTAAAATACTGGACTTCCTCCGTCAACATAGGCCACACATCCACATGTACAAAAACGTGTCGCACTTTGTCAAATTTTGATTTTCACATTTAGGCTTAGTTTGTAGGTTTTTTTTGCTTAAGAAGCATACTCACCCTCTTTATAGGCTAATCAGAAAGTGCTGCCCTTTTCAGATGTCTAATTTTTGTGAAATTTCATGTTGAATTTTGATACGCAAACGTGTGCAAATGAATCTGGAAATTTCACGAAAAATAGACATCTCAAAAAGGCAGCACTTTCTGATTAGCCTATAAAGAGGGTGAGTATGCTTCTAAAGCAAAATAAACCTACAAACTAAGCCTAAATGTGAAAATCAAAATTTGACAAAGTGCAACACGTTTTTGTACATGTGGATGTGTGGCCATGTTTACGGTGGTAGTCCAGTAAATTGGCCACATTTATGGGGCTACCCCAATTAAGTTTGGAGAAATATCCACTTGTTTTGTAACTGACCAGTGAACATCATGAAAGGAAGCTGCACGTATAAATTTAAGGCAAAAATCTGGTTTCCAGTGAAGTGTATACTTATAGTCAATATTTATCATTTTTTTTTCTTCACTATTAGGCTTTTTTTGTAAGGATCACTGAGTACTTTATAATGATTTGGGCATTTGAATTGACTGAAATGCCAAATTTTTATCCCCTCATGAGACAGTTGCGGATCATTGCACACAATGCAGTTTTGTGTGCAGTTTTTTTTTTTTGGGGGGGGGGGGCAGCGCACTGGTACCATCTGTCGATGGGGGCGCTGTTCAAAACCGATGATCGTTCACACTACCAGTCTATATTGGCGCATTTCAGGCCTATACATGCGTGAAATTTTTTTTTAAAAGGCACTAGAAATGCCGCTAGCACAAAAAGGGCACGATTTTTTAAAGGGCACTTGTTCAGAAAGAAATAGGGCACTTGTTAACATCTTGTTAACATCTTGTTAACACTTGTTAACACTCCGTCACTTGTTAACAATACAGGTGATCCTGCATTCTTTCAGAAGCTTTCGGCTGCAGCATGCGCTTTTCGCCTCAGTCTCCAGCAATGTATCGAGGATGTCAAGTGATAAGTGGCAGATTCTGAAAGTGAGTATTTTTTTTTCGGATGGCGTTTAAATCTCACCCTCTTGCACAAAGCTGATGAAACTCGCTCCATAAAATGTGTCATGCCTTGTTTACATGATATGAAATTTTGGTTTAGGCCTAATTCCTTTTTTTTTCATTCATACATGTATGTTTGCAATACAAGTTGCACAGAATATTGTCCATATATTAATTATCTTTTTATTTGTTTCCTACAAAATTGTAGCTATATATGTAGAAAGGGTTGTGGCTCCTTTGGACACAATTTTGTATTGGCAAAATAGTTGTGAAAATTGAAGACTCCATACGCCATCTTGGAAAATCTGCCATCAAAAAGAAAGGAAAAAGTTCCCAACTCTTTCATTTTTTTTAAAAGGCCGGTGGAGAAACTACTTATTTATGTACTCTACCTTATGGAGCTGGGGCACCCTAGCTACATGTACAGCATACTGCACTTAGGTGACAAGTTGGACATACAATCCTGGCCAAATCTCACTGGGGCCCCAACCCCCCGACCCCCACTCAGTGTTGTCTCTCATTGCGCAGTGTGTGCTCCATCGGCTGGAGAGAACAACATTGACCGGGGGAGCGGGGGACCAGGGGACCAGGGGACCGGAGTGGGTGACCGTTGCTAGGCTCAGGAAGTGTCCCAACCATTTTGGCCGGGATTGTAGGTTGCAAACTTGTGGAGAGAGTAATTAGAAGAACTGTGATGCATACCAAATGTTATCCCATTTTTAATATACAATGTATATAATTTTATCCCATTCATACAGCAGTGCAGATTGGATTTGTATTTGTACAGTCTCCAATACTATCAAGTTCAATATCACCATCCAGCTGAGGACTTGCTAAAAGGTTGTTGACTTCTACAGGAACGATACTTAAAGGTAAAAACTATTGAAGAACTCGTAATCGCTGCCTTGTCAATGTTTTGTTTCTGGAAATGAAACAGGATTTTGCAAAAGCATCGTAGCAAGCCTGAAGAAATCTATGGAGAGAAGGCAGTTAACAACAGAAAACCATGTTGGACATGTTGGCCGGGGTATTTTTTGGTGGTATTTGTGGGGGCCCAGTGGGGCATCAGCTGGCATTTGAAGGGTGGAGGGATGGGGTTGTGATGGGTGTATCCACAGCAAAATGTTTGCCAAATGTTCAGAGGGCGGGGGGGGGGGGGGGGGGGGGGGGGGGGGGGGGGGGGGGTTGCGCAGGACCGGGGATTTTGTGGGCAGCATGTGCCCCGCCCCCTGTAATTGAATTTCATAGAGTACCGGTAGCACTGGACTTCAGTAGTAGGTTTCTTGTACTTATAGAGCTGATTTTCCTATCCCTAACCCTCACCCTAACACTAACTCAAACCGGGAGTAACAATGATGTGCAGGTTGTCGCAACATAGGGGTGTCAGAAGATAGGAGTGTCGGAACAGAGAGCAGTCACCGAATATTCAAACCGGCAAAAAGCTATTCGAATATTTGGTTTATAATTGAATATTCGAGTATTTGATATATTCGGTACAGCCCTAGTTTCTTGATTGATGGAAACCTATTGGAATTAAGGGTTAAAATCTGGTTTACAAATATGATATAAAAAGATCCTTTTTGTGTTATGCCTGATGCAGTTACAGTCAACGCTTTGAAGTTACCTGCTCCAACTCCAAGGAACGAACTAAGAACCATGGCGTCTAGTCAAGCGCGTGATGAGACTGAAGCACTGCGCAGTGTTGGCACTGATGATGGTGAAACGGAAAACAACCCAAACCCAGAAAGGTCTGAGGGTGACCTTGGCATAGATTTGGAAGAAGAGGCCAGTTTTTGGTTTTGTTTGGTTGTTTTTGGTGTTGCTATTGTAGCTGATTTAGTTTGTGTTATTCAGCACGCTTCTAATTTGCTACTGCTGCTTGTGTGGTTGTTGCTTGTATGTTTTTCTCTGCTTATTTTTCTTGTTGCATTTTATTCTGGTCTAGACACAGCAACATAACTGGCATTGCAGGAAATGATGGACAGGGCACCATCTTTTTGTTCAAAAGGATTTATATTGCTCTGAAAATTGTAATGAAAATTATTGCCGTCACACTTATTTTGTGTGTCTTTTTTGTTTTCGCTGTTTCTATATTTGTGCCCTATCAAATGCCATATTTTGTACTGCTATTGCTTAATAAACAAAATAGCACTCTTAGAAAGCGGCATTGTATCGTTGCTGCAATGATTTCTGTTCCTTTTACTTTGGCCACTACTTTTTTTGCTGTTTTTGTTTTCTTGTGCATTGTTTGTGTCTGGCTACACACCGCCATTGTTGTGAGTGTGGAACTTTCACTTGATGAATATGGGAATGATGACGAGGCGGCAGAGGATTCGTCACTTGATACAGAAGAGGATTTGTCACTTGATACAGAAGAGGATTTAGATGATGACGACATTTACTACCAGAAGATCATTGCTTTATGCCTGTTTTCTGTGCCGAGTGTTATTCTTGTAGCTTTTTTTCCAAGTGTTGAGACTCCGATTGTTGTCATGCTTGCAACTGCCACTGGTGTTCTTGTTGCTTTGGCTAGAATTGAAATTGAACTTGAGGAAGATAATTATGTCCCCTGTGCAGACAAGGAGACTCAGACTGTCGCTTTGGCTAGAATTGAAATTGAGGAAGATAATGTCCCCTGTGCAGACAAGGAGACTCCGACTGTCGCTTTTGGTAGAATTGAAATTGAAAGTGAGGAAGATAATTATGTCCCCTGCATAGACAAGGAGACTCAAACTGAACTGCACCCTGATGCAGACTCCTCAAAAACTACGGGAAAAAGGAAAAAAATATGTGGTTTTAAAGTAAAAAAAGGCAGAAGAAATGCAGTAAAAGGTGGTAACAGGATGTTGAAATTTTTGAAAGATAGTCTTCCACAACACCTCATGAATATCAATATCAATATCGAGGGAAACAGTAATTTTGTAACTCTCAGATAAATTTAAATGCCTTGGAACTTTCGTGGCTTTGGTGTTTGCACTTTGTGTTTTTTCCCGCCATTTTTTTTGTCATATAATGTGCTAAGAATGTGACGTTTAAACGTGTAAACAAAACAATTTCTAAATCCGTTTACAAATTTTCCAAAACGTTTAAACAAAACCCAAATTATAAAAAAGGACCTACATTTACCAGATCTTCCTTTGAGTTAAAGCATAGACAATTAACAATGCTTTCAAATCTATTTAATATCCAAAACCTTAGGAGCACCGCAGAACGTACTCGGTTACACTCGGGGTAGTAGGTACACTTTTTTACGTTTTTACGTTTTCAATGACTGCTCGCTTTTTATTATGTCAATCACACCTATCTGCAAACATAATGGGCAGGCGTCAGCCTTTGTGAATTGGCTAAACATTATTAATGGCAGAGTTGTAACGAGTCACTGATTTTTGTAACTCGAGTCGAGTCGAGTATTTTAAATAAGTGACTCGAGTCGAGTCAAGTTATTAGGTCAAGACGGTCGAGTCGATTTACAGTGTGTAGTCGAGTCAAGTCAAGTATTTAGCTCGAGCCAATTCGAGTCACAAATATTTTAGCACTATACAATAAATACACACAAGAGAGAAAGTCATTTTTTTGGCTTTTTAAATTTTACATTCGGGCTACTACATGTGGCGACACCACGTTTGCCTCTTAATGAAAATAAAAAGGGGGTGCCAGCTGATCGTCATTCAACTAATGGGGACACTGATCAAACCACATATATGTATACATTATTTGCAAAATTCCAACGTGACGTGAACAAAAACCGGCACCGGCGTAAGTCATTGCAAATATTTTTCGCAAAGTTTTGATTTTATTTATTGGACTCGAGTCTCAATAGCCTTCCTCGAGTCGAGTCGAGGTATTCTGTTGAGGGACTCGAGTTGAGTCGAGTCATTTGCTTGCAGTGACTCGAGTCGAGTCATTTGCCCTTAGGGACTCGAGTCGAGTCGAGTCACCAAAATTGTGACTCGAGTCGGACTCGAGTCATTGACTCGAGTCATTACAACTCTGATTGATGGTTCTTAAAATATTTGCTACACGCAGCCACATCTTTAGACTGTGAATTATCCACAAAAATTTGGTGATTCGTAAGTGTTCTGTCCATACTGTGATTGACGTCTTTCATTTTGAAGAATCGTTTAAAAAAAAAATCCATTGAAATTTCCATCAGAATGGCTGCTCAAATTTCACACATCTTTAAATAACCACAAGGTGTACACTGCTGAAATGTTTAGTTTTGAAAACGTTTATTTCTTCGAAATAATTAGATTTTTAATGGATTAAATTGACAACGAAATTCCAAAGGATAATGAGAACCGATAGCCCCAGAATACAAGTGCTCAAAGTGGGCTGTCCCAACCAAATAAGCTGACAGATTTTGAGTTATTCCAGTTGCTTGAATTTGCATGTAAACATCTGAAGTTCTAAACGAAAATGCATGTATATCGTCTTAAAGGTTCCATGCGAGGAATATTTCTTGGGAAACACATTTTGTGCAATATTCTACTACATTGTACTGTTAAATCTATAAAAAAAAAACCAATTGACATCCCTTTTTGGTAATGTTATTGAAAGGTTAACTTCTTTTGAAACATTTACAATTTACCATGCTTTCCCGGACAACCGAGGCTGTAGTGTGATGTCATTACAGGAAGACACTATTTAGTTTAGGGGGTTTCTGTTTAAAAGGAATATACAACATTTGCAATCATCAAAAAACAAAAGTACCAAATTATTATGAAATACCTTACTGGACTGTTAGTGAATGACAGTCTAAAGTATCCTGTAAAATCAGGTCACCTTGTGTGCTGTAATTGTCAAGAAAAGTTGTATCAAGTTCCAGTGCTGGTCGGTTGACCTCCCCTACCGTGTGAAAAGTGTGCACAGGTTTTGAAGTATTGCACACAAAACTGACTAAAAGTAAATAAAATGTCCATGTTTCAACTTTCAAGGCACTACATTTTTCATAAAATGTCGAAAAACAGCTACATTCGGTAAAAAACTGGAAATCTTGTAGCATGTTCACAATATTCCAAGGACACCCCCTTTTCTTCCCAATTAAAGGGGGGGGGGGGGGTTGAACAGGTAGTTTTTATACAACATTCTTTCACAATAATTGTAAAGGACATACATGTTCTGTCATGTGACTCACTCTCGGCCAATCAAGATACAGAATCTGTGGGTGAAGGTGTTAAAATAAAAAAAAATACAACACCTGGCTTTGGGAAAAAGATATCATTTTGATTTGTAAGTTTAAAAGGTTTGTTTGATGATGTTCACAGTCAATTCGTGAAGTTATACGATTGTAAGGGGAAATTTAACGAAGGCTTGAAGGTTCCCGTTTCACCATTTCTTAAAACATTTGTTAATAAGAAAGTACCTGAACAATGTGTATCTACTATGAGAGTTAACATTTTTTAAAGAAAAGAATGCTCCATATCACATTCTTGATCCTATTTGTACATTTCTTTACCAATATGTGATGCAATCAAGCTAAATGAGTTTTTTTTAGAGTTTTGAAAAGAGCACAATTTCAGCATTACTGCATACTGGTACCATCTTTAGTTTACCAATTATGGAAGTCAGAACACCAAGAGATGTGATGAAGTGATGTGATGAAGTGATGTGATGAAGTGGCCATATTTTGGCCTGAATCTCCAAATGAAAGTTCCCGACAAACGACTCATTTAGCTTGATCGCATCACATATGATTTCACGATCACCATTTGTAGAAATAAATCATGCAAAAGTGAATATTAATTTATAAATTTTTAAGCTTTTCAGAGAATTCCCTTGTAATCAATTTAACTTAAAATAAAAAAATAGCTTTAAAGAAAAACCAAGAATATGTACAAACCCATTTTCATTATTACATAGGCAGCTATACAGAGGAAATGGATGTCATAGAAAAATAGACAAAAATATGTACCCTGAAATTACAAGACTATAGAATTGTGCCTGTCAACCTTTGAGGTCAAAGGTCATATCAACAGGCTGGTTCCTGCCACCTCTAACTGAAGTACAGATGGTATAATGGAAGTACAGGGAACCAGCCTACTCTTCCATATCAGAACAATCATACTGGGTGATAGGTCTGAGAATTATAAAGATGACTTGCAAGCATAGAGCTACATGTATATTAAATTACTAGAGCGCTAACTCGCCATTCTGCGCGCGGAGACGCTTTGAAGCCGTCCTAGGCGCAGACATTTTGAATTCATGTGCATGCTTGTAGAACACAAATGAAATTACAAAATGTAGATGGATTGAATTTTGAAAGTGTACTCTACATGCAACACGCAAGTAGAACACAAGCAAACAACTTAAAGCTATAGTCCATCATTTGTAATTGCATTTTGTTCGTTTGAAGCAACAAAAGTGTTCAAAATCTAATGAAGGATACTGAACAAATTACTTGATATTCTGAGAAAAACAGCATTCTACTTCTAGGATCTCAATTTCAAATCAAAAGTTGCTAAATCATGTTTCCAATTGTTTTGAATTGCAGCTTTACGCGATGTCGCGCACTGATCCGACGAATTATAGCAACCGCGCGCGCCTGTGCGTCGTTCCAATGCTTGTGCGCGCTGCGCCGATTAACAAAACGAATTACTAATTAAAATTTTCCTACGGTGCTTCTTAAGACGCACCGTTGGAAATGCCTTCTTTCGTTGATTTCTTCAAAATGAGAGCTTGCCAGAAAGAATAATTTCACAGGGAGTTTAGTCCCCTTACTATCTTTCAACCAGTATGTTTTTCAACAATAATTACGCCAGTTACTTTTTTGGATAGCTGCAAATGATGGACTCGGGCTTTAAGCGCGTCATTGACGGTTCAGAAAGCGTGATGGTAAAAAGCATCTGCAGCGAATACGCGCACGTGTTGCGCTGTTTGCGTCGAGCAAAATGACACGCTCATTTGCTGATCGTGCATTTCGGTTTGGGCGTATTGGCTTCGATGACGCACCGGTATGGAATACAAACACATATATGCAAATAGCCGTACAAAAGCCATACAAAATTTCTAGGTATCCATAGGTTTGTGCACAAACATGGATGCGCCCAGCAGGCATTACTTTGTACACGAAGTTAGCGCTCTAGTAATTAACTCTAGCTCTATGCTTGCAGCGTTGTAATCTGGATTCCCTATCAGATAGGAGGTTGCAGCATTGCTATAATTTCGCAAAAAGGGCTCAAAACCAATCCCCGCACTAGCTCCCTCGTTCCCCCAACACGGTTAGAGAGTCATGGCAGATGTCCAAGGTTAACAATGAAATTTCGCTGTTGCCAGCAAGAACTAACAGGTTAAAAATAAGCCCAGTCCCCTTTTTTATCGACATTTTAAATAATTAGGTTATCTGCCACTTATCCACAACTATTATTACTTCTTCAGTGTGTTTGTATGTATGAAGGTGATTATCATTCTTGTCATAAATGTTTTAATATCCAATGTTGTATTAAATATATTCATATTTTTATTTACTACAATTTTATGTGTAATTTTGTTTGGTTACTGCATGTACCACACTTTAAATTTGGCCTCAGGGCCACGATTGGTGTGAAAATAAATAAATCGAAATCGAAATCTCTTTTCCATGATGTGCATTCTCAATTGTAAACACATGGATAAGGCCAAAAAAAAAATATTCGGTCTCTGGTCAGACCAAAGTTCCGGAATTGACGCGGCTTCTTTTTTTTTTTTTTTTTTCCCCCCAAGCTTGGATTTTACAGACAAGGTGGGGTACTACATTTGTATTTAGCTTTTTTGGTGTCCTCATGTACATTGGTGTCCTCCATAATTTGCCTTGGTGCTCTCGATCATTTGCCTTGGTGCAATTTCCCATTCCTTGGTGCTCTTTGGTAAAAAAAATTGAGGAGGTGCGGCAATAGAGGGCGCTGTTGAAGCTACCGCGGAACATTTTGGAAAAAATAAGATTGACGCGCATGATTAAAATCGACGCGCGCGCTGACCAGAGACCGACTTATTTATTTTTTTGGCCTAACAGACGGGAACCAGTGAAACAAAAATGGCTTTCATTCACCTAAGACCGTGTTGAATTACTTGGCTGTGGCTTGTAATCACATACGCGCTTATGGAAGCGGCTGCAGCCACTTCCCATAGACCCCTGTGTTATTGCTAGCCATAGCCACGTAATTCAGGCACAGCTTATTAATACTGTGATATATTTGAGCCAACCAAGACAAGGCAAGCCCAGTAGCACTGGGTCAATTTCATGGCTCTGCTAACCACGGAATTCTGTGCTTACGCTCACCATTTTGTGCCAACCACGCTAGCAGAAAATTCTGTGCTAACTGCTAACCCTGTAAGCACAGAATCCTTAAGTTACAGGCTGTACGCATGCGCAGAAGCCAACAGTCCTCTCTAACCCATGAAATGCGCTTACCCTCGGCACATTTTCTGCTTCAGTAAGCAGGGATTTTTCGCTGATGGTAAGCAGAGCCAAGAAATTGGGCCCTGGTCCCAGGATTTGAGGTAGCATCCGAGTCAAACTTTTGGGCCACTGTGAGACTTAACAAGTCTAACTCACCATTAACAAGTCTAACATTCACCGCGTTCGATACTTGCCCTCGCGCTTGCTCGTACTTAAGTCTCGGGTATAGATGCAAATGCGCAATCTGTAGCAATAAACGAATGATCTTGGGTTACTCGAGGTCGAGCCACAGCAACTGGACCTGGTCAAGAGGTCATGTGGTAATTAAATCCCTTTGCAAATGGGTTCAAGCCGTTGAAAGTGAGCCATTGTGGCCACTGTACGTGCTCTTCGAAAGTCAACAAAGAAAATTGACTTGATTTTCCTCCCGTCGCCTAGTATTATAGTGTGAAGCTTTTGAATCCCCCGCCACCGCAGCGGCCATGCTTTTGCATTGCATTGTGGGATACCTACCTAAGTAACCTGCTCAACTTTGCTCGTACCCCCCCCCCCCCATCCCCGCCGCCCTGCAAACAGGACGCTGGGATACACTGATGAGCTTCACAGAATCTTGTGAAGGAAGTGGCCTATGACCAATGTATACAGCATCTGGCTGCAGCTGTTCAAGACCGCAGTTAGACAATGTGCGCAATTGCTGTCCGAAAACTTCCCATAGAAATGTACACGTTCCATACCGGATGTGATTTCTGTTTCACTGTGGATCATGTGGACAAAATTTTGAGCGTCGCATAATGCAATCCGACCGTTCGTGATTCGAAACGGAGCCCGAGCAAGTGACGGGAATTGTAAATGTACAACACAGGTAAGTTTTACACAATTTCCTACATTATTACGCTTTTCAACGAAAAAAAACCCCATCTCTAAGCTGGAATAAAAGAGTAATGAATCAGTCTTTACGGCCGTTTCAAACCTTGCAGAGTCATGACCGTGATGACGCACTGGTCACAGGTCACGCAAAATCCAACCAATCAGAGTGTGAATTCATCAGAGTATCCCAGCGTCCTGTTTGCAGGGCGAGGGTAAGAGCGAACCTGCTCAACGTGTCGGTAATTTGGACCAGGCTAGAGTAAGCACGAGAAGTCACATGAGTGTTAAATCGAACACGGTCTCGCTTGCACGACTCGGCGCTGGGAAGTAATCGAACACGAGGATATTACAAAGAGAACACTAGTCTTGCCGTCTGTAGCAGCAAAATATTTTTTAAATCAATCAAAATATGAAAGCCTTGACAATCAAAAATGAGAAATCTCACCAGTTTCCACCCCCCACTATTTATTCCAGTGTCTACACATGCTCTGATTTCTAATGTGTCGTGTCTATGTAATTGGCTTTGCTGTTGTGTCTTGGTAGTTCCACAGAAGGTATATTCTGACGAGGCTGCTCAGAACGCCCGGAATATTGGGAATCTGGAACAAACAAAAATAAACCAAAGGAGAATTCATGATTTCAGTTGAGATTATAAGTGTGTGCCCTTCAATAGTAAGAGTTGGAGCCCAGGTAACTACAACTGATCACAAGTCCATCACAAGCCATCACAAGCCATCACAACCCCTCACAAGCCAATCACAAGTCTTTGACAAGTGCATCACAAGTCCATCACAAGTTATCACAAGTCCATTTTAAATTTATCACAAGTCATCACAAGTCAATCACAAGTCCATCACATGTCTATCACAAGTCCATCACAAGTCCATCACAAGTCCACCACAAACCCATCACAAGAAATCACAAGTGATCACAAGAAATGTGCCCTTCAACAGTAAGAGTTGGAGTCCAGGTAACTACAACTGATCACAAGTCCATCACAAGCCAATCACAAGCCATCACAAGCCAATCACAAGTCTTTGACAAGTGCATCACAAGTCCATCACAAGTTATCACAAGTCCATTTTAAATCTATCACAAGTCATCACAAGTCAATCACAAGTCCATCACATGTCTATCACAAGTCCATCACAAGTCCATCACAAGTCCATCACAAGTCCACCACAAACCCATCACAAGAAATCACAAGTGATCACAAGAAATGTGCCCTTCAACAGTAAGAGTTGGAGTCCAGGTAACTACAACTGATCACAAGTCCATCACAAGCCAATCACAAGCCATCACAAACCAATCACAAGTCTTTGACAAGTGCATCACAAGTCCATCACAAGTTATCACAAGTCCATTTTAAATCTATCACAAGTCATCACAAGTCAATCACAAGTCCATCACATGTCTATCACAAGTCCATCACAAGTCCATCACAAGTCCATCACAAGTCCACCACAAGCCCATCACAAGAAATCACAAGTGATCACAAGAAATCATAAGTTCATTACAAGTCCATCACAAGTCATCACAAGTCCACCACAAGCCCATCAATTCTTACCTGAATATAAAGATCACTGACGCACACACCATACAGGACCCAAAGCGAGGAAGCAAACAGTGTGGTGATTGTTAGAGGTAGAGATATACCGCTGGTGGATTTAGTACGGAATACTGTCGCCTGCATTGAACAAAATCAATCAGTATTAAAAACTTCAACAACAATTTAAACTTCAGGTTTAGAGTGATGACATTATTTGTACCCTAACGCCGCGTGGCCCTAAAACTTTGATTTTTCGCCTGTAGCCTTGCTAGAGCAAAATTTTTACCTGAAATTTCACAGAAAGTAAAAATTCATGTTTAGCGTCCCCACCTGCTTCCTTCTTGGACGCAGCTTCCGATATTTTTTTTTATTAATTGAAAAAAAAAAAAAAACACCCCGAAAAAATGAACAATTTAATGATCATTTTCGGAAAAAAAAAAAGTCGAACTTTTTAGACTCTACAAGCTGGTATGTCATTTTCTGAGTCCAAGTGGCGGCCATTTTCAAAGAAAAAGCTGTCGGCCATCTTGAATAATAAATGGAAAATGGGTCGGGCGACCATTTTGGCGAGAAAAAAAAAGGGCCTCCTTCCTTTTTTTCAAAAAGGCAGGAGGCTAAACATGTTTTTTTTTATTTGGCCTAAAGTAGTTCAAACACGTTAAAATTGTGCAGCAGCAGGAATCCAGTCAAACCAGTGAGTTTGGCGGTTTTGAGACATCATCTTACATTGAATTTTTTTTTTTAATTTTGCCGACGCACATGGCTATGGTGACGTGCACGCATATCAGAAACCGGAGACTTTTTTTTTTTTGGCCTTACTGTCTTCAAACATCAATTTCTCAATACATGTAGGACAAAATGTGGGAAGTAGAGGGTGGGCGGGGAGGGATAACATGAATCCTAGGATTTAAAAAGGATTTTTATTCCTATAAAAAGTCATGCAGAACATGTCAATAGAAGTAAAAATGTGATAAGTTAGGGTTTATTAAGTATTATTTTTTTTTGAGGAACACTTAAAGGGAATATACAACATTTGCAAACATCGAAAAATAAAACTACCAAGTTTTTACGAAATACTTTACTAGGATGTTGGTAAATGACAGTATAAAGCATACTGTAAAATTATGGCACCTGGTGTGAAGTCATTTTCAAAAAAAATAGTAATTTTGTATACATTTCCAACGGTGGTCGGCCGACCACCGTTGGAAAAACCTAACTATTTTTCAACTACTGATCCAAATTTACCATTTTTCAGTCCAAATTTTGTTTGCTATTGGTTATATGTTCATGAACGGGTGCAGGCAGGCTAGACTGGTTCCCTCACCTTACAATTTTCCGGCATCTATAAATATTGATCTATTTCATCTTTAGTGGAGTCAGGGTACCAGACTGCTTGAACATTTTTGTTTTTCTTGGTTTTCCAGCACTTTCTACCACAAAATTCAAACATGTTAGTGTAACAATATTTGATCCAGTATTATACTAACCCCTAAAATAGTTCATTTCTGAAAATAACAGCAAAAGCCAATGATGTACATTCCCTTTAAGTTTTTGTTGTTTATTTGACAGATTAGGCAAGTTTTCAAGAAAGGTATGTATCAGAGTAGGAACATTGCATGAAATACTCACTATTTCACTCAATGGAGAGACGTACATAAGAACTGTCACCGTGCAGCATACCAGACCAAGTTGGTTAAGAATGACATCGATGGTTACTATGTACATGGAAAAGTATAGGTACAGAAACACCATGGTGGCACATGCCAAAACGGTGCGCTGAAAAGCCTGTACCTGCAACAGTTAAAATATGAAAACAGGTCTCTGATGAAGCAAAGTGACTAATTGATTGATAAACAGGTGTTTATTATAGTGCTTTTGCTGAAATGTGCAAAAAACAGGTTGCCACTTTTAAGAGCAAGTTGGTGGCTACTTTAGCCAGGTCATCATAACCAAAGATGAGTTTTTAGTTGAAAAGTCCATGTAATGCAATGCTATCCTTGAAAATACACTTTTGGGAGACCGCCGGGAAAAAAAAGAAGGGTCGAATTTTTTTTAAATGCCAGTTTTATTTGGTTAATTTGTTTACTTAGCCTTAGAACCTAATTGTCTGAAATGTCAATTTTATTTTAAGCTTCAGATTGATTACACTTAGCTTACATACAGGGTCAAAAAAAGTGAAACCCAAATGTTGGGACTAATGTTTTAGTGAAGTTCTGCATGTAGCACTTTCAAAATCTAGGATATGAAAGCCCAATTCATAAGCTTTCTTTTTAGTACAAGAATCATTGAAATCGCTCTTGTACTTTTCAAGTTACAGAATTTCAAAGTTCAGTCCACGGATCACAAAAAAAGCCGCATGCGTTCTTTCAGCAAAATGAAAACAATTCACACACATCCCTACGTGATTTGTTTTCATTTTGCTGAAAGAACACTTACCTTCTTGTGATCCACGGACAGAACTTCAAGTTGGTGGTTGTGTTTGAAATTCCGTAACTTGAAGAGTAGGCCTACATGAGTGATTTGAATGATTCTTGTACTAAAAAAAACCCTTATAAATTTGGCTTTTATATCCTAGATTTTGAAAACTTGTGCTACATGTAGAACTTCACTAAAACAATGGCCCCAACATTTGGGTTTCGGTTTTTTGTTTACTGACCCTGTATAGAGTGCTAGTCTACTGCGAGCTTTACTTACTTTCGTTGGGGAATATATCATGAAGACAATCATGTAAGATGTCTGCAGGAAGCTTCCAACACTGTTCACTGTGATGATAGTTGGATCGCTCTTCAGATAGCCGTAAGACGCCCACAAAATATTACTGGTAACGAAGACATTGAAACAAGATGAATGAAGGAATATGGGGGGGGGGGGTGTGATATGGGCATTTCCACACTGACAGGGGTACAATTGACTGCAAATTTGGGATTGGAGAGGGGGACACAGGAGGGTACAGCACAGCAAGATATTTTGTTTAGTTGTTTCCTTTGCATTCCTCCCCCCCCCAAAAAAAAAACTTAAGGTACTCTACAAATTTATATCATTGCTTAAAGGGACACAGTGTCCTGGACCAGCCTAATTGGGCTACAAATCACGGATTGAACAAAGTCATTGTTCATCCGAAAGAACATTTAAAAGTAGGATATAAACCATCCACACAACTATCTGATAAAAGCTGGGCGTTTTTGTGTTATTCCTGTATGTGTGCGAAAACGACTTTCGGGGTCCACTTTTGCTACCCCAAAAAGTCGAGCTGTTTGGGTACTAGTTGTGATTTCATCCGTAAAGTGTTCGCCTTTTGCGGCGTTAGCTTGGTGGTCGAGTGGTAAGACATCTGTACTAGAAAGCAGGAGGTCGTGGGTTCGAGTCCCACCTGAGTGACTTTTTCCAACTTTCACTTGGGAGGTAACACACTGAGTATACAGTGTTTATACGTCGGTGAAGAGCAAAACCTAATTTGATTTACATCACCCCGACGCAAAATTCCATCTTACGAAGGTTGGTTTCCTTTCAACCAGATGTTTATAATAGGATAAGTAAATGATCCAAAACATGAAAATTTCGGGGATTTCAGGACCTAGTGCCCCATTAAATTGCAATCCACATGCATGGGCGTCGCGAGGGGGGGGGGCAAGGGGGGGGGGTCGCTTTCCCCCTCCCCATGGAAAAGCAAACCAAAAAAAAAGAAAAGAAAGGAAAATAAAGAAAAAGAGGCGCAAAGTCATATTGCTGTTAATGCAATGGGTTGGGGGGGGGGGCAAATGTCCCTGCCCACCCTCGAAAAATGATAAATCAAGAATATGCTGGAAAAGTACAAGGATTTTGAGGAGAAAATATGCTTTGCCCCCCTCTGGAAAAAAATCCTGGCAACGCCCACGTTCACACACCAGCCAATCGGAGTGGTCTTTAGAAACTGTGATGTCAGTTTGATCAGAAATGTGGACTAAGCTGTGGATTGGCCGATTTTGGATGCCTTGTTTTTGCAATACAACGGGTTATGGCGCCTGCTGAATGGTCAGAATCTCAAGGTCAAGTCTTGTTTCGCATAATTCATCGCCGAATCTGCTCACATATCATAGACTTTAAACGAATTTACCCATCATGAGAAAAAGTTGTCATTTTATGCCAATTTCAAAAATTTCTAAATTACCAAATAATATTTTTTGAACAGTTTTTCATCTGAACAATAGTATTATGATTTAAATAATTCCATTTTTTTGTATGTTGACATTTTAAATTGAATTTTTTTTGCAGCAATGAAAACTTCAAGAAAGAACAATAAAATGAAGAATGAATGTAATGAACTTCAATGTACAAAACTTACTTCATGTTTGTGGTTAGAAATGGTAGAAAGAGGACATTTTCTGTGCTTCCAGTTTTAAAAATCTTCAGGCAGTCTGGTCTGAAATGCAAACATAAATATAAATAGATAAATAAATAAGGCCACAAAATACCAGTTGATCACCCCCCCCCCCCCTGCTTCCTTTTTCGAGGCTGTAGCCTATCAAGTTGTTTTCATACTTTAATATTTCAGACATAACATTTTTTAAAAGATGTTTCAGAAGTTGGGAAAGATTTCCATATACGAAGTTCACTCAACACCCTGTGTACAAACCCTATGAGATTGGACTGAAAAATTCTAAGTGTTTTCTAAGAAAATGCTTGTATTTTCTCACTGCTCAAATTGACTTTGATGACATGAAATTGCTATCTGGGGGCTTGTTAGTCAATACAGAGGAAAATTAGTGAACTTCGTATATGGAAATCTTTCCCAGAAGTTGTTCTAATAGCTTTACTAATGTTCAACACTTTAAGAAGGTTTTGTGGTCATCAACTAGTAAACAACTTCCCAGAACTATCAAATAAAAAGGGCCTTGTCCTATAAAAGGCACGTCGTGTATAAAGCTAAATATGGCTATTTTAGCCAAGTTTTCAATAAAAAACGATCAACTGGTGTTTTTTTTTACTTGGCTTGGCTTAAATAACAATAAAATATAACAATATCATCTCAAATGACAACATTTTTTAATAAATTAAAATTTAATATTAATATTAGTACATGAGCAACTTTGAAAGGAGGTTACCTATCTTAAGTAAACACTAACAACAAATTGCAATAAATAATGACCAATTAACAAACAATGAATCCTAGGGCCTAAACTGAAAAAAAAATAGAAAGGAAAATTTAAAACACTCTTTAAGCATGTTCAGTGGCGTCTAAAGCTCTGCACACTAGTCACTACTTTCCCAATTATATAATTAAGCAAATGCATAATAAAAACCTCTTTGGAAAGATTCCCATATCTGGCCATCACTTGTTATGTTACCATGTGCACAAAACTATATATGTACTTTAATTACTGGTCTGAAAATTGTTTTACTTCAATACTTTAGCTATAAAGGTCATTGAAGGGAAAAAGTAGTGGTAATCCTTACCTTTAGGACCTCTTTCCTATATAAGGTTAAAAGACTCACCAAAACAGCTGACTACATGTAAATGACACTCAAAAGTGACATTCTGATATTTCTTGGCACATTTGACCATTTGGCAATGACACCTCTTGAATATCATCAGCAGGTTTAATT
This sequence comes from Patiria miniata, assembly GCF_015706575.1. Classification (NCBI taxonomy): domain Eukaryota; kingdom Metazoa; phylum Echinodermata; class Asteroidea; order Valvatida; family Asterinidae; genus Patiria; species Patiria miniata. The sequence continues at coordinate 10,844,506 of NW_024037048.1, read as the reverse complement.
TTGTAGAAAGAGGGCAGGGCTTTGATTTATGAGGGGTTAAAGACGACGATGACAAACAGAAAATATATTAAAAAAGCAAGATGGCGAACTGCAAAAAAAGGTAGGAAAGTCACATTTTCTTTGAAAGTGCTTTCAAAATTACAACTAACATGAGTTTGTATGAAGAAAAAAGACTGCTTTAGCCTGCAAAAGTCACTTTTGTACTGGACAGTCATCTCTGCAAAAGTCAGTTTTGAACAGACATTGACAGAACTCGTACAAAATAGAGGTGTCCTAAAAGTAAGGATTACCAAATTAGTGATGGTCAGATATGGGAATCTTTCCACACCTTTCTACGCAAAGGCATCATTGTCCGAAGTCCATACATGCCAGCGCAAGTCTTTGATAACGGACCCGTCCTGGCCCCACGCGCACGCCGCTTATCCCCGGTAGCCAAACCCAAGTTGCCCGGACTTTTCCCACCCAGACCAAAGACCTCGATTTTACTTACATTCCTGCCATGAACATGCCAATAGTGAAGACAGTGGTGATAAGCGATAAAACCTGCATCCCGTCCATCTTGGTGATCTAGGTAAAACGTCGAATTATATCGCCAAAACAAATGATTTAATAACAGAAAGTGCTTGCACTTGCACTTTGCAGTCTATATGCGCGCCACGTACACGTTCAGTTCATTTATCGACAAGTCATAATCCCAATTAGGCGTAATATCATGGCTACGACTATCACTTCATATTGCGTCGCCGTTAGCGAAAAGCCATAGTTGTGATAAAAAAATCATAGTCTGCTGCTACCCATTCATCACATTATTTAATGTTTTTGCGGTGGATACAAGACTTGTTTGGGTGTAGGCGGGGAATAAGGAGGGAGGGGGGTATTTTTAAAATGATATTTTTTTAATTAGCGGGGGTGGGGCTAGGTAGTAATAACGTCTCTTTCGGCACATCAACGACTAGTTGAAGAATGTTACAATCTTATATTAAAAACTAAATTGTCACCCTTTTCCCTGCAGTTGCTATAAATTGAATTGAGAAGGGCAGGGCGGGTCGGTGGTGGTACCGGTGGTGGTGGTGGGGGGGGGGGGGATTTTGAAATATCGTAACCCATACTCAACATTCAAAAAAGGCAGCGGTAAAACATCATGAAAAGTTTGGTATTAAATTAAGTACACACAGAACCAAAAATGAATAAATAATGGTATTGAAATGGCAAAGGCATGCACAAAAACATTCCATTTAGGGGGCCTGCCTACATAAAAAGGAAATTGTTAGAAAAAGGCAAGGAATAAATGTCAAGAAGGTAATCATCGCGAGGATTTCTCAAGAGATTTACTTTTGTGAAAATAATTGAGGGGACACAGAAAAAAAGAAAAAAAACATTGTTTTCGCCCGGGGTCGAACCGGGGACCTTGCGCGTGTGAGGCGCACGTGATAACCACTACACTACGAAAACTTCGTGACAACATGTGGAATTTTTATATTTATAAACGTTTTACTTTATGTTAATTATACTGCGCAAGCGCAATGTCATTGTTTCCCACACTGACGCATGCGCTTTGATGAAATAGTAATAATATGGCGTCGGATATTGAAAAATTGTTTTTCTTGGACGTGTCGTAGACAGAGGTGAATTTCTTTTCAATCTGCATGGTAGTTTTCACCTCGAAAATGCAACATTTGTGATGTTTTATTTGTTCGCTAATATAGTAAGATATTCTGGAGCTTATTTTCCGCTCAAAATATCCGTTAATGCTTCGGGAATTCATCGACAATTTTCAGCGAGCGAAATCGGACGGATTGGAAGTCATCTTTGTCGTCTTCGAGAAACCACGGAAGAAAAATAACTTGAAATTTGTAAAATGTTTATTAAAATAAATGCAGATTATTTTATCAATTGCCAACAGAGGATGGACATATCTTTTCCTGTTTGAGTTCTCACTTCAATGCCAAATTTCGCCCGAATCCAGAGTCATCTCCATTAGAAAGTGAGGGTGCGGTGCGTCGCATCAAAAATGAACCAGGTCAACTTTTTTCAATTTCTGATTTTTAATCCGTAGTTTGCCAGCTTTTATTCAGAAATATTTATCACTAGTTCACCATGCATGAGCTGATTAACCTCCACGCATGTGTGTGAAACGTTACTTTGCTTTTTAGGTTCGTTTATTTTAAAGCGTTGCTTGATTTTTCTTTGGCCACTTTTGTTTAAGTTGTTCCCCCTTCCCGCGTCAGCGTGGATGTCGAGATTTCTCCATAGAAATACGTTGGAAAAAAGCGTCGTCTGCTCCAGCTTTGCACGAGCTTCCATGCATGTAATAATGTGTGTTTGCTTTCCTTTCCGTACCCCTGCTTTTCCACGCCAGTTCCCCTTCTTTACCCCCGATGGATATCGGGGATTTCCACCAAACCAACCCGTCAATCCGCACGTATTGCCTCCCGCTACGCCGACCAACACGCCGCCAGCCCCCTCCGCTATGTTACTAACCACCGCCCCGCTGCCCAGCGATTTACCGGAGTCCCTGCCGTTCATCTATACCCCTTCCAAACATCACCAAATCCTCCAGGTTTCCCAGCAAGATAAATCATCTGATGAAGAGGACAAAATGCAAGAAGACGCTGACAATACTTCAGAAGAAGAAAACAACTCCAGGTGAGAATTTTAAGGTCAAAATCGCCAGTTTCCTGGATTGTTTTGATGGTTTGGAGAACTGGAGCAGACGACAAAATGCCTATTCATTTACATTGTATACACATGATAAAAATCGACTTAGTCAGTATGTGATTGTCAAAGTGTTCACCAGTTTGAAAAATCATTGAAAATGACCTCAAATCAATCCACCTGAAAAATATAGGCTATTTTGAATAAAAAAATGTTATTGGTTGTGTTCCTATTTTCTCCAAAGTTATGGTTTATTTGTTGCCATGGCAATCACCCATTAACTTCATAGTATTAAAGCATGGTGTTTGCCATTGTAAGAACAATTTTTTCATAATTCTCTGGTATCCCCTGTGTTCTATTTTATTTTTAGACAGAAAAAAAGGTTATGAAAAGTGTGTGGAATTGTTTATATTTTATTGCTTATACTTTAAATCTGTCTTTCGGGTTTCGTCTTAGGTTTTTTTGGGGGTGCAACAACATACATGTATACAACTTATTTGACTGTCTGTTATCACATGTACATCTACATCTGTTCACATGTACCTCGGCACATTGCAACACAGTTGATCATGCTCCTAGTCCTTGGAGTAAACTACTGAACATGTTTGCTCAATCCATTCCCTGTTCTAATTTTTTGAATGAAACTGGCCAACACTTGGTTTTTTTTTCAAGATCGGTGTCATGCAGACCTTTCAAATGATGTTTACATGTACATGGCAAAGCTATGTGCCTTTACATTCAAGTACATGTAAACTGTCTTTGATGTAAACTTTACTTTTTTTTTCTCGAAACTCTAGCGTTCATGAGGATGAAAAAAAAATTGAATAAATTTGGAGTTGAAAAATAAAAATTGCCTTCGGAGTTTTTGAACCTGCACGTGTTGAATAATTTTGTACTGCATTGTAGCATGAATGTACAGGTACATATACTACACCAATGTTACATGATTTAATATGAAATGTTGAAAACCTCTAGTCATTTTCAATGATGTTTTTTGGGAGTCATTTATTTCCTGTTGTGTTTGATAAAATTTCAGCAGTCCTTTTTTTTCTTTCTAAAAATTAAGTTGACGCAATTACTTGCAAAAATGGTTTTGCAAAGTCAGACTTTCTTTCAACTCACTTATGAAAGAGATAATCCTTTCCCGTTGAAGCTCCAGCAACAGTTCCGCCGAGGAGCAGGATTCGGACAACGACAGCCAATCAGAAGCGGCGGCTGCCTCAGGCTCCGCCTCCGACTCCAATAAACCGTCGGCCAGCGATTCGGACTCTAGTAGCCAATCGGAGAACGTGAGCTCGGACTCGGACGAGAAATCCGAGGACAATTCTGATGTTGATGTTGACGACGAAGACGATGATGAAGATAAAAATGGCGATGATGACGATGACGACGATGATGATGATAAAGAAGAAGAAAGCGAAGAAGACGAAGAGGAAGACGACGAAGAGGATTACGACAGCGATTCTAAAAGCAAAAAGCAACGGGGTGGTTCAAGAAGAACTGCTACCCGACGAGACAGCTTGAAAGAGGTAAGAGGTCACATCGAGGTCACATTGAGGTCACACTTCAAGTACTGCAAATTCAAGGGACAAACCTGTCGATTTTCCAAACCCATTGTTCACGTTATTCATAAATATAATTGGAAAAAATGTTGCAACCTGACGCCGCTTCCGTGATTGTGTACAAAGTCTATGGAGAGTCGAGACAATTTCCTAAGTATTTCTCAACAAACTTGGAATTGACTCTCAGTCCCAGATTCATGTCTTATCATCATTTTTGCATTAAATGACCTTCATTGGGATGATATATGAAGAAAAAAGTGGCGTCAGGCTATAACCCTGCGTTCGATTACTTCCCCCGCACTTACTCATGCAAGGTCGACTGCGTGCGATTTTAACTCTCACATTACTTCTCACGCTTACTTGAGGCTGGCCCAAGTAACTGACCCGCTGAGCTGGTTACTTGGGTAAGTATCCCACAATACAATGCGACAACATGGCGTCTAAGTCTAATGCTGCGGTGGCCGGGGATTCAAAAGTGACTCAGCTTCACTTCACACTAGTAGTAGACGACGGGAGGAAAGTTAAGTTCCTTTTAACCAGCATTTCTTGTTCACTTTGGAAGAGGAGATATGTGTGTCCACCTTGGCTCCTTTTTTACGGCTCGAACCTTTTTGCAAAGGTGATTTAATCGCCACATGACCTCTTGACCCAGTCCGGTTGTTATGGCTCTACTTTGAGTAACCCGAGATCGTTCGTTTATTGCTACAAATAGCGCATGTACATAAGCACGACTGAGGTAATCGAACACGCTAAAAACTGGCAAAGAATTGCCAGTCATTTGAGTTTGACCTTTGAGGTCAAGTAAGATTGGTTAAAGGTCACGTACATCACAATTTGACCTTGATTTTGATAATATGCCATCTTGGTTCTTTTTATGTTGCAAAAAATGGATATAGTTACTTTTTAGATACCAGAGAGTTTTGATTTTTGTCTTTGTCTCAGTTTTGGGAAGAGGACCCTGAAATGTATGGAGTAAGAAGATCAGGAAGATCACGCAAAGAAGTGGAACGTTTCCAAGTTACGGTAGGTCAGAATGCTTAATCATATATACTCATTTGTCTGTTGAGTATCTATAAGTCCTTGTAGTGTTGAGCATTCCCTCGTACCCCCTGCCTTGCAAACAGGGCGCTGGGACGGGCTGATGAGCTTCACAGAATCTTGTGAAGGAAGTGGGATGGCATTCTGGGTAACTTATCATGACCTATATAAAGACATCTGGCTGCAGCTGTTTAAGACTGCGGTTAGCTAATGCGAGCAAATGCTATCCAAAAACTTGCTAATATTAATGCAAGCATTCCATACCGGATGTGATTTCTTTTCATTGCGGACCAAAATTTGAGCATCGCATAATATGAAATTTGACCCTTCGTGAATACGAAACGGAGCCTGAGCAAGTGACAGAATTGAAAATTACAAAGCAGATAAGTTTTACAGGTTTTCCTACATTATCACGCTTTCCAACGATAAGCATTTATGAATGAGAATAAAAGAGTAGTGACTCGGTCTCAACGGCCGTTTAAAACCTTGCAGGGTCGTGGCCGTGATGACTTGCAGTTCACAGGCCATGCAAAATCTATCAAATCAGAGCTTAAATTCATCAGCCCCTCCCAGCGTCCTGTTTGCAGGGCGGGGGGTGCGAGCGAATGTTGAGTGTACTAAAACTGAAAAAAAAGAAGTCATATCTGAACTCAGTTTGCAAAGATTGCTGATCAGATTATTGTTAAAAAATTTAACAGAAAGTTGAAAGTGAGGAAGACGAGAAACCAAGGAAACGAAGACCGAGCACATCGGGAGGAAGCTCAGGAAAGTCGAAGAGGAAAGGGTGAGTAGGAGACCAAGGATGTCAAACAATTTGATAAATGGACCATTCCCATCCCATCTTTGCTACCCGCCATTTGTCCGGCGCTTGCGAACGAGTTTGACAGAGTTATAAAGGCGCCTTTTCATATACACATTTTTGCTGGTACCATCTTCCAAAATAGGGGGCGCTCTTCAAAACCGGCCATTATGCAAACTACGCATTATGTTAGGTTTGTTATGTTTTGTTTTCATCTCGAGGGGGCACATTTATGCTTGAGGGGGCACTTTTATGCCCGCAAGAGGGGCACATGGTTAAATCCCCCTCCCCCGCCCCCTGGTTCTGCCGCCCCTGTAACATTACAGACTCAGACAGTGTGTAAATGCCATGCTTGTATCATCAAAGGCACAATTCCCCCAAATATCTCCCCTATATGCTCCACTATTTCCATCATCAATTTATTAAATGTTCTTCATTCTCTTCTGTTTCTAGATCGGTTTTCTCTCTGATGAGCAGGAAAAAGGCGTGGTCGAGTAGCAAACTGAGCGACACGTCGGAAGAGGAGAGCAGTGAGTCGGACTTTGAGCCGTCGTCGAGACGTCGAGCGCCACGAGCCAAAGCTAAACCCAAACCTAGGACACAGTCGAAGGGGAGACCAAGCAGTAAGTTGGACATTGAGTTGTCTTGGACTTATACAGGATTTGTATGTGGTTCACCTTGTGCAGCCAGTCCTAAATTTATGCACTGCGGAGCATAAACAACACAAAGTCCGGCCTGAGACCTTGACACAGTGCATCCAAGATCAGAAACACACTTTTGCCATATAGCCTCAATCCTGTAAAATCCTCCATTTTGCAAAGAGGATCTTAGAGAGTTTCGGAAGGTTAGGGTTAATAGATTGACTCGTCACATTAGTTCTAAAACAATCAAAATTTTCCCAAACCGGGCATTTTATGCAAGACATTTTAGATGACCATCTCAAGTGTCTTGACATCTCAGTGATGTTCATTTCTCATAGGAACGCAAGCTCCAGCCAGGAGGAGGAACGTCACACAGCGGAAACGGAAAGGATCGTCGAGCTACGACGATTCCGACAGCGACGCCAAAGCCAAGAGACAAAGCAGCCGACGAATTGCCAAATCAAATATCAGGTATCTACGTCATAGTCTTTAAATTCTTCTTCTATCATCATGTCATTGAATGAACCTGTCGTTAATTTTACATCGGTAAGATAACAGTACCGCAGGTTTTGCTCATGTCAAAAACAAATGTTCATTCAAAGGTAATAGCCAAAATGTAGTCTGTCTTCAAGACTGGATTTAGATTATGTTGCCCTAATGCAGCCGGTCCATTGCAAAACGCAGCCAAGCCACCTTGTCAATAGAGGGGGCTATCAAAAACATAAATCAAATCTATTCTTAGGAATCTTGGCACTCGGACCCGAGGATTTCCATAATCTAGTCTTTCACCGAGTATCCGGGGTGTAGAAAGAGAAGTGTTGTAGTTGAGTCAGTCCTAAGTCCTCACATGTCCTCACATGTCTTCACAAGGCTTCACACGTCCTCACAAGTCCCACAAATCCTCACAAGTCCCCACAAGTTCTCACAAGCCCTCACAAGCCCTCACAAGTCCTGACAAATCCTCACAAGTCCTCACATATCCACTCAAGTCCTCGCAAGTCCACAAAGTCATCACAAGTCATCACAAGTCCTCACAACACCCCACAAGTCCTCAAAACACCCCACAAGTCCTCAAAGGTCCTCACAGGTCCTCACAAGTCCTCATAAGTCCTCAAATGTCACCCAGTCCCAAGTCAAGTCACAAGCTATTCACGGGATCAGTGACACTTGCTTTGTTTTCACTCATCCCTTGTTACTTGTGACTGGACTTGGGAAAGGACTTATGTTCGAACTAGTGATGGACTTGGCGACAACATTGGTAGAGAGTAGCAAGGAACTCATTGAAATGTTTGTTTCTCCCATCTTAGTTATAAAGAGAATGAGAGTAACGAAGAAACTGATTCAGATGAGATCATTGAGGCCACCGGCGGACCAGACGAGAATGATAATAGTGAAATCATTGAGAGGGTTCTTAAACACCGCGTCGGACGCAAAGGAAGTAAGAAAAACAAGAGATCTATGTCTGTTTGAAAACAGAAAATAGGGCTTTTCTGCATATTGTTTTTGTATGACTTCATGCTTTTTTTGCTAATGTGCATTTATATAAATTATATTCTTTTGTACAAAGGTCATAAAAAGTTATATTGGGCTAGTATAGCCAACGGATATAAAATATAACAACAATTAGTTGATGGCATCACGTTGACGTCACTACGGATTTGGCATATGATGACGTCACATGCCCTATAGTACGATGACATCATCTTGATAATACTTTTCAATGCACATTTTTGCATTGTGGTCTTGATTTGTACCAAGCTTGAAGTCCATCCAATGAAAGGAAGGGTTACATTTTGGAAGCGGAATGAAATTGTACAGTTTTACTTCATGTTTTTGAAACACTCCTCTAGCTATGTTATGGCATGTCCCTCTTGTGAGTAGTCGTAAACAACTCCTTGTATGGAGATCGGCACTTACGGTGGCGCAGAACGCAGCTGTGCCGGTGTATTGTGAATTTAGGACTATGAAATACTGACTCACTGGTAGTATTGCTCATGCCTACGTACGAATTGCGAACATTCAACCAATAAAACGGTAAAAGGCACCAGATTTCAAAGGAGTCCAAGTTATACGTGATACTGGAAAAGTATTTAAGACCAGCCAGCCGATCTTTATCAACTGTTTAAAACTGGCCACGTGACGGGCTGTGGTTTTTATCAACCGTTTAAAACCGACCACGTGAGGTTCTTTCGACCAATAGGAATGGGTAAACATCTTGGGTATTGAACCACGTTTACGGAGAGTTGCATCAATTTTCACGGACTTTGTTTTGTTGCTAACAGAGACGGGCGGCATGACAACGACTTACGCCGTTGAGGCGGATGGTGACCCCAACGAGGATGTTGACCCGAGCGAGGAAGACGCGGAGACCCATTATCTCATCAAGTGGAAGAACTGGGCTCACATCCACAACACGTGGGAGTCGGAGACGAGCCTGAAGGAGCAGAAAGTCCGAGGGATGAAGAAACTGGAGAATTACATCCAACGAGAGAAGGAGATACAAGAATGGTAAGTTCAACTATAGTTGGGTATCCGAAGAGCAACGCCAAAGTTGAATGAACTTCAATCTGGCACTTGAAAAAATTTATTATTGATCTCTCAACTTATTATTTGAAAATGAATTAAAATGCTGCAAAGTGCAGTTTTGGACGGTTTGGGGCAGCACAGGAAGCAACAGGCAGGTCAGTTTCGGGCGGTACAGGGAGTAACAGGCCAGATGGATTGGGCCAGTACAGGAAGTAACAGGCAGGATGATTTAGGGCAGTACAGGGAGTAACAGGCAGGGTGGTTTGGGGCAGTACAGGGAGTAACAGGCAGGGCGGTTTGGGGCGGCACAGGGAGTAACAGGGAGGGTGGTTTGGGGCAGTACAGGGAGTAACAGGCAGGGCGGTTTGGGGCAGTACAGGGAGTAACAGGCAGGGTGGTTGTGGGCAGTACAAGGAGTAACAGGCATGGTGGATTGGGGCAGTACAGGGAGTAACATGCAGGGCGGTTTGGGGCTGTACAAGGAGTAACAGGCAGGGTGGTTTGAGGCAGTACAGGGAGTAACAGGCAGGGCGGTTTGGGGCAGCACATGGAGTAACAGACAGGGCGGTTTGGGGCAGCACAGGGAGTAACAGGCAGGGCAGTTTGAGGCAGTACAGGGAGTAACAGGCAGGGCGTTTTGGGGCAGCACAGGGAGTAACAGGCAGGGTGATTTGAGGCAGTACAGGGAGTAACAGGCAGGGCAGTTTGGGGCAGTACGGGAAGTAACAGGCAGGGCAGTTCAGGGCAGTACAGGGAGTAACAGGCAGGGCAGTTTGGGGCAGTACAGGGAGTAACAGGCAGGGCGGTTTGGGGCAGTACGGGAAGTAACAGGCAGAGCAGTTTGGGTTGGTACAGGGAGTAACAGGCAGGGTGGTTTGGGGCAGTACAGGGAGTAACAGGCAGGGTGGTTTGGGGCAGTACAGGGAGTAACAGGCAGGGTGGTTTGGGGGAGTACAAGGAGTAACAGGCAGGGTGGTTTGGGGCAGTACAGGGAGTAACAGGCAGGGTGGTTTGGGGCAGTACAGGGAGTAACAGGCAGGGTGGTTTGGGGGAGTACAAGGAGTAACAGGCAGGGCCGTTTGGGGCAGTACAGGGAGTAACAGGCAGGGTTGTGTCGGACGATACAGGTACTAAATCCCTTTTTCCCCCATTTATTCAACAGGAAGAAGATGGTGACTCCAGAAGACATTGAATACTTTGAGTGTCAATATGAGATGACGTTGCAGTTGTTTGAACAGTGTCAACTTGTGGAAAGAGTTATAGGTTCGTAAACCTTAATAAACAAATAAGGTCTTTAAAAATTAAGTAAAATTATATGCAGTAGTGTGCTGCATTCTTGAACTTCATTTAAACATCTGAATTATGTCCTGAAAATTTTGAGTATTATTTTGTTGAGTCAGTCTTCCAATTTAAAGGTAGAGAACATCATTTGTGGCTTTTTTTTTTTGGTTTGAAGCAACAAAACTGCTCGAAATCTAAAGAAGGGTGCTTAACAACTACAGTATAACCTGAAGAAGTTTTAGCTTAGTGAATGATGTATATTCCGAGAAAACAATATTCTATCATATTCCATTTCTTGACATGAATTTCTGAATGCGGGATTGGCGCGAAAACCCACGAAAACTCTGTTGGGGGGAAAAAAACACGGGGAAATTCCCGATCCAACTTTAAATTTATACTGTGGGAACCAAGTTTGTAACTCTGTAGATCAGCACAGTTTGAAGTAAAGTGTTTTTGGCAGAAATATCACTAACTTCTCCTTTGCAGACTCGAATATCACATTTTTAACTGAGTCGATCATCAAACTAGAGAGCACTAGGAGACCGCATGACCTCTGCCAAGGCTAAACAATTTGTTGTTGTATTGTTAGTACATCCAGCACGAGGAACTTTTAAAATGCTTAATCATAATCTGAAATCAAAGGGCAGAGACACTCTGTATTAATATGTATTGTTCACTTTTTAAATACAGAATTACTACTTAGCAGAAATATGCCATTTCCATAGGGTCATAAAACAGGGGATTGCAGCCTCAATTCTGGCCAAATCTTGCTGGGCCCCCAACCCCCGACCCCCACTCAATGCTGTCTCTCATTGCGCGGTGTGTGCTCCATCAGCTGGAGAGAACAACATTGACCGGGGTAGCGGGGGAGTGGGTGACCGTGGCAGGCTCAGGAAGTGTCCCAACCGTTTTGGCCGGGATTGTAGCTAGACGCGAGGTCTGTACTTAACTCTAGAGGGACCAGTGTCTCTTTTACATTAGGGTCGTAAACAGGGGCTGATCGGTAGCCGCGGGGTCGAGTCTAGTGGGACCAGTGATCTGGCCTAGTGTAACATACATGACCCAGAAACGGGCGGGTCCATTATTGTGTTTGTGGGGGGAGCTGCCTTAGTTTCATGGTCAATGCCATATGTGTACATGTACATAAAAAATGGTGAAGAATCCTTAAAATAAATCCTGCATCCGGGTCATGTCCAAACTCTAATCGATTTATACTTTTACCAAGGACCACCCTTAAAACAAATGTCATGAAAATCCGTCCACTACTTTTTGAGTTATCCTGTTCACAAACAAACCAACACCGATGAAAACATAACCTCCTTGGCGAAGGTAACTAGTGTGTTTTTGGCAGAAATACCACTAACGTTTCCATTGCAGACTCGAATATCACATTTCTATCTGAGTCGATCATCGAGTAACTGAGTGGGTCATCAAGTGACAGGTTTATTGGACGTCTTATCCTTGCAGCTCAGACGGTTTCAAACCACTCTGGGCAGACAGACTATCTGTGTAAGTGGCAGGGTCTTCCATACTCAGACTGCACCTGGGAAGACGGCGAGCTCATCTCCAGGAACTTCCAGAGCTGCATCGATGAATTCCTGAGGAGGAACAAGTCGCAGAAGATTCCCTCCAAGAGCGCCAAGGTACGGACCCTGCAGCTGTGTGGTTGCGCAGGCCTTAGCATCGCTGTTTTATCCCCCTGGCTTTCAAGCCAGACTGGGGCATTGCCACGGTGTCAACCATAGAGCTATATCAAATAACTAGAGCGCTAACTTTGTGTACAAAGTAATGTCTGCTGGGCGCATCCATGTTTGTGCACAAACCTATGGAGACCTAGAAATTTTGTACGGCCTTTGTACGGTTATTTGCACATCTGCGTTTGTGTTCCATACCGGTGCGTTATCGAAGCCAATACGCCCAAAATCGAAACGCACGATCAGCAAATGAGCATGTCATTTTGCTCTACGCAAACAGCGCAATGCGTGCGCGTGTTCGCTGCAGATGCTTTTTGCCGTCATGTTTTTTGGAACCATCAATGACGCGCTTAAGTTGTTTGCGTGTGTTCTACTTGCGCGTTGCGTGTAGAGAATACCTTCAAAATTCAATCCATCTAATTTCATTATGTTTTACAAACACGCACATGAATTCAAAATGTCTGCGCCCAGCACGGCTTCAAAGCGTCTCCGCGCGCAGAATGGCGAGTTAGCGCTCTAGTAATTTAATATAGCTCTATGGTGTCAACCAATGCTGGCACACTGTCAGTTCTGTCACGGAGGCCCTCTTTAATGGTGAAAGCATTGCGCTAGCTATTGTTCAGATAATCCGTCACGGGCTAGTTGCTTTGTACAATACGTGCACAATGGTTTCTCCATTGAAGGGGGCCTTGTGAATGTACAGTAATTCATCTATACCTGGTCCTCACACAAATACAGGTTTGCAATAAACTTTGTCTTTCGTACTTTAGCCCTAACAGTCCCCATCCAGTCAAACTCCAACACCAGGGTTTGTTGGAATCTGTTAGAGACAGTACTGCACTAGTAAACTGATTATGCTGTACATGGGGTCAGGCATACCACCATAATCAGAGTCCAACAGTTTGGGTGTTAAGTTTACCATATGGTGTTGGAATTTGCAAGAGTGAGGAAGGTTGCTACAGGGTGAGTCAAAAAAAGCGGAACCCAAACCCCCAAAATATATTTCATATTCACAAAAATATGTAGCACCAAAAATAAAAATGACTGGAAAGCCAATTTATAAACTACTTTTAGATGAAAAAATGACTGAAATTGGTCAATCTGTTCAAAGATTATCACCGTTTAAACAAGCCTGTCTCTTCCAAAAAAAAAATGCGATTTCAAGAATCGGTGTCGAAATGGTCTTCAAACACCACCAGAGATAATATCTCTGTTTAAACGTTAAAAATATTCAACAGAATCCCTTTGAAGACCCATCCTTTAAAAGAGTAGATTTTATACACCATATTGTTTGCCTAACCAGGGTTGTTAATAAAGATATTGTGTATAAAGATATTGTGTACTACAGCTGGTGTCTTGTTGAAACAAGTATTCTGTTTTCTTTTTTGTTCCAAACAGTCAAAACACTTAGTAAGTTGCATTTTTTGGACGAGACAGGTTTTAGGGTCATTCTATTTAAATGGTGATATTCTTTGAACCGATTGAGCGATTTCAGTAATTTTTTTCATCTAAAAGTACATATAGCCTATGAAATTGGTTTTCTGTCTTTATTTTTGGTGCTACATATTTTTGTAAATATGAAACATATTTTTGGGGATTTGGGTTTGGCTTTTTTTTTTTACTCACCCTGTAGTAAACCACTCAAGGGGTTAGGGTAGTAAGCCAGTCTTCATGGTGAAAGTAACTGAATAAACTGGTCACAACACAAGACAATTTTTTTAAATGCTCTCTTTGAATTAAAAAGATTGTGGGACTTAATTTTGAATTGTTTGGTTGCATGATTTCAGGTTTTGCGACAGCGGCCCAGGTTTGTCGCTCTGAAGAAGCAGCCTTCTTATGTCGGAACCGAAGAGCTGGAGCTCCGCGATTACCAACTGGACGGGCTGAACTGGCTGGCCCACTCCTGGTGCAAGTAAGTCAGTCAGGAGTCATGATTAATTTCACAAAGCAAACCCAAGGAGAATCTAAACAAGTTTTTTAACCCTAAAAGGGCCGGGGGGCGCCCCCTCGACTTTTTCTGTGATAGCTTTTACAAATTTTTTTTGCGACCTGAACTGTTATGACTTTTTAGCCTCGAGCCTTGCGCATCTTTTGACACCAAAAATATAAAAATCGGGTCGGGGTTGTCGCGCAGCAAAAGATTTTCCGGCGCGTAGTGAAAACTGACTTTTCCCATACACGTCGTGTACACAGACCAGAATTACCATTCGTACATATGTATAATTAATTAGCCATAATTCCCAAACCCTTGGACCTATAGTCATGAAATTTCTTGGGTATCTTCATGAAGAGTTGCTCTATGCATATACCGAGTTTCAAAATTTTTTGTAAATCAATGGCCGAAATCTTGAGGGGAGGTGGGGGTTGGAATCTGCCCCCCCCCCCCCCCCCACCAGGCTGAGAGATGGTCAAAATAACCCGGGCCTTTTAGGGATAAAGGGCCCATAAAATATTTTTTTTTTAATGCAATCCTTGAAAATGCACCTTTGTGTCCCACAAACTTATTTTCAATTTTCATTTTGCCATTTTCAAGGGTATTTTGGTGCCTTTTGGGTTTTTACGCTGATGCAAATTTCCATATTCATGAGCAAAAGTATGATGTCATATCAGGCAGAAGCCTCAATGTTGCACTTAGTTTCTGCACAAAAAGTTGCCAAAATTTTGGATATTTCGCTGTCGTAAACTTTTCATCAGTGATTCCTTGTGTCAGTTCATGGCAGTAAGCCTTTGTCACAATGAGCCTTTTTGGGGGGGGGGTAACTCAAAAATACAAAACAATCAATATCGATTTTGACATGAGTTTTCTAGTATATTCGACCTCAGGCGTCGATTACTAAAAGCAACTGAGATTTGGGGAACATTCCTCCTTTGTGACCTGTTCTGTCAAAAGCAAATGCTTCTGGGCAGAGGTTGAAATTAAAATAGGGCCAAAAAACGCTGTGGGGGTGATTTTTTTGGATTTTATAATTCTTGCATATTTGTAATCCTGAACATGTTTTAAATATACAATAAAAGTTTGAAACCCTAATTTGAACTCTAAATATAGTATTTTTGAAGATTTGCTAAGGTATATCAGTTAAAGAAATTACTGTTTTGTGACGTTCATGGCCATTTTCTCCGTTTTCTACTTTTGGACACAATGAACTTCAAAATAGCATAACTCTGCCCAGGAATGACCGGTTTCAAAACTTAAACCACCTATTAAAAGGCAAAAGAACTTTTTTAAACAAAATGCAAAAACCTCAACTTGGACCTTATGCCCAGAAAAGTCTGATTTTGACAGAACAGGTCACATTTTGCCTCAGTAGGACAAAACCTGACTTAAGGCCAAAAAAAAAAGTCTCCGGTTTCTGGTATGGAGCTTGCCCCAAAAGTGGTGCGGCGACGCGGCTTTTTTTTTTTTTTTTACCTGTTTTTTTTTTTTTTTTTTGGCTTCAAATGTCGGCTGATGACTGCAAATGGTGCCCGACTAAACTTAGTGCAAATATATGGGAGTCCAGAGAGGCCACATAAAGCTTATTCTCGATCATAACCCCATCTAAAAATACGTTAAAATTGTGCAGCAGCAGGATTCCAGTCAAACCAGTGAGTTTGTTGGTTTTGAGACATCATCTTGTATTGAAAAAAAAAACTTTTTCATTTTGCCGACGCGCATGGCTACGGCGACGCGCGCGCATACCAGAAACCGGAGACTTTTTTTTTTTTGGCCTAAAGTAGCTCCCTGCATTTTGTAAATTTCATTTGAGTTAACTTTTGCATAATGTTTTGTTTCGATTTTATTTTTTTTTAAAGGAAAAATAGCGTCATCTTAGCTGATGAGATGGGCTTGGGTAAGACTATCCAGGTCATCACGTTCCTGTCATACTTATACAACGCCCATCAACTGTATGGTCCCTTTCTCATCGTGGTGCCGCTCTCCACTATGACCTCATGGCAGAGGGAGTTTGCAGCCTGGGACCCAAACATGAATGTTGTTGTGTACATTGGGGATCTCAACAGTAGAAACATGGTGAGTTGAGGCAAAAAAAAAAAAGTCTCCCGTTTCTGGTATGCGCGGGCGTCGCCGTAGCCATGTCTCAAAACCGCCAAACTCACTGGTTTGACTTGAATCCTGCTGCTGCACAATTTTAACGTGTTTTTAGATGGGGTTATGATCCAGAATAAGCTTTATGTGGCCTCTCTGGACTCCCATATATTTGCACTAAGTTTAGTCGGGCACCATTTGCAGTCATCAGCCAACATTTGAAGCAAAAAAAAGGTTAAAAAAAAGCTGCGTCGCCGCGCCACTTTTTGGGCAAGCTCCATACCAGAAACCGAAGACATTTTTTTGTGGCCTGAAATGTATTGAACAGACCGTAGAGTCAAAAATATTATTGATTTGCCTAAAAAATTTCAAAAAGTATCAAAAGTGTCCATTCTGTTCAAGAAGGTGAAATATTCAAAAACGTCTTGGAGAAAAATGATTATGTATTAACATTACAAACAATAACGATAAATATGGACAATAGTCCATAAAGGTCTGGTGTAAGCAGGGTTCGGAATTAGCGGTAGCCCGCTAGCCAAATGCTAGTCAAAACAGCGGTGGGCTAGGCAAACTATTCCTTAAGTAGCCCGGCTGGCAAGTCAAAAAAAAATTTGGGCTACGGCAAAGATGAAAGGACAGGAAGAAATAAATCATTAAATTCATGTCTGACCATATTTTCAATGTTTGAAATTCTGGAAGTCTCTCTGCGTACTAGATAACAGAAACAAAGACAAGAAATAGAACAAATCCCCAATCATTCAACGACAATTCAAACAATTGGAAATTCCCTCTCATGAAATTTTAATTATGTTGCGTTTGCCGTCTTTCTGTAGATCCGTGAGCAGGAATGGTGTCACAACAGCAACAGGAATCGCTTAAAGTTCAACACAATCCTGACGACATACGAAATTCTCCTTAAAGATAAGGTAAGTCATGAAACAGTTGTAGGGAAGTCATGACACAGTTGTAGGGAAGTCATGAAACAGTTGTAGGGAAGTCATGACACAGTTGTAGGGAAGTCACGAAACAGTTGAAGGGAAGTCATGAAACAGTTGTAGGGAAGTCATGACACAGTTGTAGGGAAGTCATGAAACAGTTGTAGGGAAGTCATGAAACAGTTGTAGGGAAGTCATGAAACAGTTGGAGGGAAGTCATGAAACAGTTGTAGGGAAGTCGGGTACAATGTCATACACCTGCAATGCAGACGCTTCATGCTAAGAATATTTCACTTTGTGCATGCAAGTTATATCTGGAACGGCCTGCAGCTGATTTTACAAAACTTTATGCAATGGCGTAAGTCCACTTGCGCCACCATTTATTGCGTAATTTGCGCAAAATTTCATGCTGCGCAACATTTCACTTCCGACAATTTCACGAAAGTTTCAAGTCTGCGACTTGCCCAAGAAATTATGGCGTAACTTGCGCGATTATTTTAGGTGGCGTAATTTGATCGTGATCGTCGTGTAGCCCATCATTGCATAACTTAATCAAACAGGGGTGTGAAATCTCAGCTTTAAAGCTGATTTCAGCTTTTTTTGTTTTGAATTTCAGCTTTTTTCCATCACTTGCTGTGTACAAAAGTATAGGAGATTTCCAAAGTTCAGCTTTTTACACCTTTTTCAGCTGTTTTCAGCTATTTTTATCAGTGGTCACTCACACCCCTGATCAAAGTTGATACAGCTTTGTGTTTGAAGTAAATGAAATGATACTTTCTCATGACAGAGTTTTGAGAGTACCCGCACCATTCTAAAGAAAGTCTGACAAAAGTATTTTCAAAACTGGCGGGCGGAGGTGATTCAACGACTGTTTCATACACAAGCAGCCGTCGTAAATGCTGTAAATTATCCTCGTCCAAGATGTTTAGGTTATTTAAAACGCTGCGCAGCTACACCGAGTTTCGTGAAATCGTTCGTAAGTTTATTGCGCAGCTGCGCAATAAATTTGTTGCGTAAGTCCTTCGCACGGTGTAAGTTACGCACTGTTTCATGAAATCGGCTGCTGTTCTGGTACTGAAACTGCTAAGCGCAGAAAGCATGCTTAGCAAAATGTCATGCAGTGTACATAGCTTGTAATGTCCATTTACAAAACGCACATATTCACCAGTACTGGTGCCAGGCACTACATCATTATTACCCTGCTCATTGGGCCCATGAAACATTCCAAAGACAATCTCAGCTCCCTGGGGAGTATACAGCTCCATGCTGCCATTTTGGCACAAAGCAGCTAAAATCAACCACAACTAGAGATTCGCGTTAATATGACGTCAGAGTAATATGCACCACTTGGGATAAGGGTCGATATATGTTGAAAGTTACAAGTTCATATCATAAACCATTTAGGAGAAACCCGCGAAGAAGTATTGTCCAAAAAAAAGAAAAGAAACAAAGATAAAATCAGAACAATTCTAAACAGTGGTCAGGTGGTGCCCGACCACTCAATAACCATCTCTGCCCTCACAGGTACCCATTTACTCCTGGGTGGAGAGAAGCAATGAGTGACAAAGTGCCTTGCTGAAGGGCACCACAACCCCAGGCTGGATTTGAACCCAAAACCTTGGGACTGGTTTCCTACCGATTTCGCTGACAATGGATAATGTTTTATCAATCCTTTTTGCGTAACAGCTCAATGAAATTGCAAAACTGAACATAAAAAAAAGGAAAAGGAACATTTTGAATTGTGAAATACTAAAATGTCCCTTCATTTCTCCTCAGTCTTTCCTTGGTAGCGTTCCCTGGGCCGTCCTGGTCGTCGACGAAGCTCACCGCCTCAAGAACGACGACTCCCTCCTCTACAAAACCCTCAAAAACTTTGACACCAACCACCGATTGCTGATCACTGGAACTCCTCTGCAGAACTCCCTCAAGGAACTCTGGTCTCTGCTTCATTTCATCATGCCAGAAACGTAAGAAAACAAGAAACAATTTTTTTTATTATAAGGATGTTTTGATGAAGTAATTTTTTAATTGGCCGCTCGAGGAATTTTTTAGCAACACATTTTATGCACCTTTATACTCCTCTTGAATGTATGAAAACTTTTTGACATCCTTTTTTTGGTTAATACTATCGAAAATTATACTTCTTTAAACATTTAAAATCTTCCATTATTTTTTTGGATAACTGAGGGCGCTTAAGATGTGATGTCGGTAATAATAAATTCAGAAGTTAAAGATTGTGATTTATAATAAACATGTAAGTAAAAACTGAAATATAATTACCTACACAGACCCACAAAACCCATCAGCAACCTCAATCCCCAAAATCCTGATTTTGTTTCCCCTGTGATCATGACAGCTTTCCCCACTGGGAGAGATTTGAAGCGGAGTTCTCCTGCGCAGACAAGAACGGCTACGCCAACCTCCACCGAGAACTGGAGCCGTTCCTCTTAAGACGAGTCAAGAAGGACGTGGAGAAATCTCTGCCGGCCAAGGTGGAGCAAATACTGAGAGTTGAGATGAGCACTACGCAGAAACAGTACTACAAGTAAGTCAGTAACTTAATGGAACACTGTGTCCTGGAATATGCGGCCACTTTGGCTAAAAAAACGCATTTTAAATGAAACGATGTTAATTGGAACACGGATCCTCTACGCAAGGATAAACGGCTTCCCCGAGTTTCTGGTTAGAGGCGTGATACGGCACTTGCGCGTTGTGTGTACGCGTGTATGAGACTTGGCGCGGGGCTGCAGTCTTTCATTGGTCAAATTTCTGTCAGGACGCCAGCTGTCAGCAATCATGACGCGCCCGCACTGTTCTACATGTACTATGCATTGTTCTGTGCGCGGACACGTACGCAAGTAGACAATCCGTTGTACTTCACGTCTTTGTTGTGATGTTCCCGTTTTCGCGCGCAAAGGAGTGGTGGATTAACATAACAATACCCTCTCAGTGAAGCCTGTCAGAGCATGGTCTGAGGAACGTGTTCGGAATGCCGTACGGCACGCAAAGGAATGAAGAGGCGTTCAGAACGGGAAGGTACTCGTGCACACGCTTGCGAACGGTCAATGTTTTGTTGTCTGTCCTTTCGTCAGCCTCAGGTCGACCTTGCGACGACACAGATCAGTCGACGAATGACTGTTCAGGATCAAGCTGCGTCTGAGCTACGACCGTCGGGAACAAATTAGTCACCGATTCTGTGCGACCTGAGTGTAACTGGGACGATATTAAGACAATCGGCATCAGTTTGCCCTTAAAACAATCAACAGTCGCAAGAGTAGAACACTTTCAACTTCTGCGACGTGTTCCGCGACAATCACACGATTTGTCAGTTTTGTGACCTGAGCATCATTTTTGTGCTTGATACTGACGGTTCCGTCATGGCGCAAGCAAATCGTGGGTCGACCTGAGGCCAGCTTTAAGATGCTAGCATCGTGACTTTGGGCATGATCCCAGGCTTACATGGCATATACAGGCTTATGGCTTCTGACTAGTTTATGGCTTCTAGACATTGACAGAATGGGGAACTGCCGACATAGGGCTGGATAGCTCAGTTGGTAGAGCACCGGAACGGTAATCCGGAGGTCGCAGGTTCAAACCCCGCTCCAGTCAATTTCTTTCTTCAATCTTAAAGTAATAACTTTAAGACTTGAGCGTGTTCACTTTTTTTTTTTGCCGACAGATGGATCCTGACCAGAAATTTCCGAGCCCTGACTAAAGGAGTCAAGGGTAGCACAACCAGCTTTGTCAACATCGTCATGGAACTCAAGAAATGTTGTAATCATCCGCATCTCGTCAAACGACCGGGAGATGGAGAAGAAGCAGATGACGAACAGGTAGGTTCAATCTTGTCACTCTTTTTGTTTCAAGCAGTTTATATTATACTGAATATACCCAAAACCCAATTAGATCCAACAGAATCTGAAAAAAAAATCCAAAAGAATTCAGATAAATCTGAGAGAATCAAATAGAATTCATTTTAATCTAACAGAATCCAACTGAATCTAATGGAATTCAACTGAATCTTATGGAATTCAACTGAATCCATTTCAATCTAACAGAATCCAACTGAATCTAACACAATCTAACAATCCATTTTAATCTAATGGAATCCAACTGAATCTAATGGTATCCAACAATCCTTCTGAATCTAACGGAACCCAAATAAAACATATCATATCAAATCCTACAATGTACATCTAAATCAAACTGAATCTAGCTATACCCAACAGAATCCAACTGCATTAAAAAAATCCAGCACAGTCAAAACCCAATTAGATCCAAAAGAATCAAAATTAATCCAAAAAGAATGAAGATAAATTTTAGAGAATCCAACAATCCATGTTAATCTAACAGAATCTAACTGAATCTATTGGAATGCAACTGAATCTAATAGAATCCAACAGAATCCATTTCAATCTAATAGAATCCAACAGAATGCATTTCTGAATAGCTAATAAGAATAGCTGGCATAAAAGCATAACAATATGCAGATTTAACAAGGCTGGGGAAAATAAAACAAATTTGCTCTGCTATATATGCGAATGTTTTAATTTTTTCCATTTTCAATTCTCAGGATCGGGTGACTGTCAAGGGTTAACTATCTGTAACATAATAGAAAAACAAGAAAAGATAAGAACTTCAAACTTTCTGTGTAATCATTCAACAAGTTGAACTGCACACAATATCAGTCCAAACGGTATGGCTCATCTCCTTCTACCTTGGGCCACGAACTTATCAATCACCCCTTGTAAGAGGTCATGGATTCGAGTCCCACCCAAGTAACATTATTTTCACATCAGGAAGGGAAAAGCAATTATTACTCGTTTCTGGTAATGACACCAAGAATTCCTCCAAAGCTCCCTAGGCACTGTAGCTCGCAAGCCTGAAAAACCTGCGGAGAGAAAACAATGAGAAGAAATTACAGTTTTAGAGGTGGGAGCAAAAGCCCAAAAGAATATTCTGGGGAAAATTCACGGAATCAGGCAGGGACTGAAAACCCAATCCACATGTTGGCCCAGGCGGGATTCGAACCCGGGTCACAGTTGTAGAAGGCGAGGAAAGTACCGCTACGCCAACCTGACTCCCCAAACTTGTCCAATCCACATATTGGCCCGGCCCAGGCGGGATTCGAACCCAGGTCACAGCAGTGGAAGGCGAGGAAAGTACAGCTGCCCAACCTGACTCCCCAATCTAGTCCAATCCACATATTGGCTGGCTCAGGCGGGATTCGAACCCGGGTCACAGCGGTGGAAGGCAAGGATAGAACCGCTACGCCAACCTGACTCCCAAAACTTGTCGGCTTATAACCATCTTTTTATTTTCCGTCTGCTTTTATTGTTGTCCCGTAGTATCAACAAGCGGTTAAGATGAGCGGGAAGCTGGTGCTTCTAGACAAGCTCCTCTTCAGACTACATGAGAGAGGCCATCGCGTGCTCATCTTCTCACAGATGGTCCGTATGCTGGACATCTTGGCTGACTACTTACGCTACAAACACTTCCCCTTTCAGGTATGACAAAAACAACAAATCACTGAATAATTTGCCTCTTAAAGGTAGAGTCCATCATTTGTAATTTGTGCATTTTGTTCGTTTGAAGCAACAAAAGAGTTCAAAATCTAATGAAGGATACTGAGCAACTAACCTGATGAAGTTTCAGCTAAGCTTCAGCTGTACATTCCGAGAAAAACAGCATTCTAAGATCTCAATTTCAAATCAAAAGTTGCTGAATCATGTTTTGAATTGCAACTATACGCGACGTCGCGCACTGATCCGACGAATTATAACAACCGCGCGCGCGTGTGCATCGTTCGAATACTTGTGCGCGCTGCGCTGAATAACAAAACGAACTACTAATTTAAATTTTCCTACGGTGCTTCTTAAGAATCACCGTTGGAAATGCCTTCTTTCGTTGATTACTTCAAAATGACAGCTTCCCAGAAAGAATAATTTCACAGGGAGTTTAGTCTCCTTACTATCTTTCATCCAAGTTTGTTTTTCAACAATAATTACGCCAGTTACTTTTCGGATGGCTGCAAATGATGGACTATACCTTTAATACCCAGTTTTTATGGAAGCACTATTTTGTTTTGTTTTCTTTTTTTTACCTAAGTTTGATCAGGAAACATTGTTTATTAATGATGTACATCACATCTGGGGCTGATTTGATGGAACTGCTCAGAACTGAAATGTGTTAAGCATCAAATATTATTTGCTTAAACTGCCTATTGGTATTCAGCAGATTAACAGGCAAATTCGCTTAACATATTTTGCTTAAAACAGAACAATGAGATCGGACCCTGTACACTGATGTTAATTTACTACGACATTGACAAACTGGGGAACCGCCAACATATATGGCTGGATAGCTCAGTTGGTAGAGCACTAGAACAGCAATCCAGAAGTCGCAGGTTCAAAGCCTGCTCCAGTCAATATCTTTGTTCATCTTTGAAAAAGCTTAGTTGAACTTATGTCAAACTTGAAAATATTACCTTACATTCCTGGCTACCTGCTGTATACCGCACTACACTGTATCACTAAACCACTTATAACAAGCAAAACGTCAAATTTCTGTGATGGTTGGAAAGTTGACTAAAGCATTTTGAAGCCATGGCTTTTTCACCAACTTCGGCTTCCTGAGATTTTCCATCCCTGACTTGGTTTGGACATTAGGAGTTTCTGAATGACTCCGAAGCTGGAGTTGATTCCGGAGTTTCAAAAGGATCTCTACCCATTATTAGCACTACCACTGTGTTCTTGTTTAGCTAAAGAGCGCCCTCTAATGTCATGCACAAATCCTTTACACGGCAGCTATTTTACCTAATGATTATACTTGATGTGATTTGATCAGAGATTAGATGGATCGATTCAAGGGGAGCTACGCAAACAGGCGCTGGACCACTTCAATGCCGAGGGATCACAGGTAAGCGGGCGGAATACTTGGTTACCCAATCCATCCCTAAACCATTCATGAACTCATGCGTCCCAGACGTCTTTGCTTGAAACAACTTTGAATCCTCAAAAATCTTTCATTAGGTTTTCTTCTGCCATCAGCTCCCAATCTGGTGAAGTGTAGCAATCCTGATTGATGGTCAGGAGTTCGAATCCAGTCATTGGCTATTTGTTGTGTCCTTGGGCAAGCTACTTTATCCCCACTTGCCTCTCTCCACCCAGGAGTATAAATGGGTACCGGCATTAGCTAGGGAGTAACCTGTGATGGACTGGTATCCCATCCAGGGGAAATAGAAATATTTTCAGCCTGCTGGTCATATGTTGTGTCCTTGGGCAAGCTACTTTACCCACTTTCCTCTCTCCACCCAGGAGTACAAATGGGTACCGGCATTAGCTGGGGAGTAACCTGCAATGGACTAGCATCCCATCCAGGGGGAGTAGAAATATTCTCAGTCTGCTGGCCATATGTTGTGTCCTTGGGCTAGCTACTTTACCCACTTGCGTCTCTCCAACCCAGGAGTACAAATAGGTACCAGCATTAGCTGGGGAGTAACTTGCGATGGACTAGCATCCCATCCAGGGGGAATAGAAATACATTTTGTCACCTTTATAACAAGGTCCTTGGGACTTTGCAAATAACCTTGTTATAACAGGTACCTTGTATTATCAGTAATAGAAAACAAAGACGTTGGGCCTAACATTTTCCTTGTAATAAACAGGATGTTGTATTAACAGTGCTCTTCTTATCAGGGTTCGACTGTATTCTCATTTGTTCAAAGGAGCAAGGCAAAAGGCATGTAAGGCAACAGGAGCCACATTGAAGATGATCAATTGAAAAGATTTGACCTCGCAAATTATTTGGATAATTTGTTGGTTTTCTTTGCAGGATTTCTGCTTCCTGTTATCCACAAGGGCCGGTGGTCTGGGCTTAAATCTTGCCACAGCAGACACGGTTATTATCTTTGACTCGGACTGGAATCCACAGAATGACATCCAGGCTATGGCTAGGGCTCATAGGATCGGCCAGAGGAACCAGGTCAGTCAAACAGACTCCCGTAGAATGTGTGCTTCTCACTCTGTTGATAGGGCTCCCTCACTGACCCATGTAACCTGCACCTACACAACATTTTTGTGTAGTTAAAGGTAAAATACAACATTTGCAAACATCAAAAAATAAAATGACCAAGTTTTTACAAAATACCTTACAGGATGTTGGTAAATGACAGTCTAAAGCATCCTGTAAAATTATGGCAACTGGTGTGTAGTCATTTTCAAGAAAATTGTATTTTTGTTTACATTTCCAACGGTGGTCGGCCGACCACCGTAGGAAAAACCTAACTATTTTTCACTAATGCTCCAAATTTACCATTTTTTCAGTCCAATTTTGTTTGCTAATTGGTTTTATGTTCATGAATGGGTGCAGGTCAGCTAGACTGGTTCCCTTAGCTTACAATTTTTCCGGCATCTGTAAATTGATCCATTTCATCTTCAGTGGACTCAGGAAACCAGACTACTTGAACATTTTTGTTTTTCTTGGTTTTTCCAGCATTTTCGAAAACAAAACTTCAAACATGTTGTCGGTGTAACAATAATTTGATCTATTATACTAACCCCTCAAATAGTTCATTTCTGAAAATTACAGCAAAAGCCAATGATGTACATTCCCTTTAAAATTTAATTGTTTTGTGGTCACGTGGTACTTTGACGTCATACGATCGAACCCTATTGATGCTGAGCAAGACGTTTAGGTGTCATCATGTGAGCTACTTGTATAAGATGCAGTGATAATGACGTCTTGAAAAGTCTGTTCCAATTCTATTTTTTTTTCAATTTTGTTTGTTTTTTGATTGCAACCCTAGGTGAACATCTATCGGTTGGTCACAAAGAGCAGTGTTGAGGAGGACATTGTCGAGAGGGCCAAACGGAAGATGGTGCTCGATCATCTGGTCATCCAGAGGATGGACACGACGGGACGGACGGTGCTGTCCAAATCATCCGCCTCAGCCAGGTAGGATTAAACTCGGAGGAAAATGGGCCGGGAGTCGTCATCATTGTTTATGAACTAATTTACAAAAATATTCAGTCTTCTAAGTGTGGAATTTCGGCCTAGTGGTTAGGGTTCGTGACTCAAGATCAGAGGGTCAGGGGTTAGAATCCAGCTGCTGGTCATGTTGTGTCCTTGGGCAAGCCACTTCACCCCCGCTTGCCTCTCTCCACCCAGAAGTATAAATGGGTACCGGCATTAGCTGGGGAGTAACCCGCGATGGACTAGCATCCCATCCAGGGGGAATGGAAATATTCTCAGAGGTTTCATGCCACTGTAACCAGAGATGAATGCTGGCCAGTGGGCCATATTGGCTCGTGACGGACTTTATTACTTCAGTCTTGTAATTAAATGTATTTGTCTCTTTTGAATTGTTCAGTCACACACCCTTCAACAAGGAGGAACTGGCAGCTATTCTCAAGTTTGGAGTTGAAGACCTCTTCAAGGAAGCTGATGGCGAGGAGTCCGAACAACAGGTAGGAAACTCCCCCTCCCCCTTCAACTCATCCTTGCCCGCCCCTGAACAACAGATTTGTTTGACTTCAACTTCTAAGGCAACAACCCTATTGTCAATTTAACTCTCAAACAAGATAAGAGTCTCAAGTGTTATTTTATTTGTCCTTTTCTTTGTAGGAGATGGATATTGATGCCATCTTGGAGAGAGCAGAGACGAGAGAAGCTGAAGACAATGGTGGAGCAGGGGAAGAACTCCTCTCTCAGTTCAAGGTGAGGTCTTAAGAATCCTCACCCATCACACTTGGGAGAATATGCCTCTGTCTTTATCTTTGAAAAGTATTTTAGAACTGTGATTAACTATGGTTAGCAGAGCTGCCAACCAGTACGGAATTTCCATATTTCTTACCGAAATTCACAAAAAATTTGGAAACGCTGAGAAAAAGCCCAATAACATTATTTTTAATCATGTATGTGACGTCAAGTTGATAACCAGAAACATGTTTACACATGCGTACAAAAACCCTGAACCTAAAACTGTGTCAAAAAGTTGTAAACAAACGTTGTGGACGTTTTGATATCATCAAGAATTTTAAGGCGATAGCGGCCATTTTATGACATTTTATTACAGGCCACTTAAAACGTACACACTTACGAGGTACATATTGAAAATAAGCATTACAGGCTTATTTTCCTCCAACACTGTTTTGTAATATGTCGTTTATTTATCTTTTGCAATCTTGAAATGCACTCCGTAACGACCCTTGGCCTTGGTTCGGTTTTGGTCGGAACAGTGACGTCACTCCAGCCAACCGAAGTCATGAAAACGCTCAACCCATGACCAAAGCCGAAACATGTTTCTTGTCATGGTCGCGAAAACGCGCCCAGTTCGGTCTCTTTTTGCGAGAATGCCTCAGATTTGTCAGTGATTTAAAAGTTTGTTTACCTCTAAGTAACCTGAGTATTTTCCTAACCATTATGTTGCTAGGTTGCCAATTTCTCCTCCATGGTCGACGATGAGGAGATGGAGGCGGTTGTCGAGGATACGGGCAAAGACTGGGAGGACTTGATCCCCGAGGCTAACCGTCTGAAAGTGGAGGAAGATGCGAAACAGAAGGAGCAACTCCAGCTGTATCTGCCTCCGAGAGTCCGCAAGCAAGTCAACAGGGTGAGAGAACAAAGTAGCACCTGAACGCATTTTTACCCCTCAGCCGAGAGGCTCGACGGGTATTGTCATCGCCTACGGCGTCCGTCCGGATGTCCATATGTCGGGCCGTCCGTTCTGACCAGACCACCCTTGTGGGGTGATGTTCCTTTCAGAACACATCACCCCACTTTTTACACAATGGAAAAACATCACCCCAGAAGGGAATCTTTAGAAAAAGGGATAATGGGAACACAATGCTATCACCCCACAAGTCCGTCTGGCTAGAACGTCCGTCCGTCCGGGCAGCTTAGTTCCCGGATGATAACTTGAGTTACAAATGTTGTTTGGGATTGTAACTTTGGTAGGGGATTGCCCTTAGGAGAAGGCAAGTTGGGATTGGTTTTGAGGTCAAAGGGTCAAAGTTCAAGGTCACCGTGGTGAGTTCAAGGTAAATTGTTTCCGGATGATAACTTGAGTTAGAAATGAAATTTTGGTGTCTAACTTCGGTAGGGGTTTGCCCAAAAAGTACAGGCATGTTGGGATTGGTTCTGGGGTCAAAGGTAAAAGGTCAAGGTCACCATGTTCAGTTAAAGGTTAATGGTTTCCGGATGATAACTTGACTCTGGCTGAGGGGTTTCAACAGCAACGCTGTTATTTTTCCTGTCGTTTTCAGTCACGATACACGTTGTGTAGGTCACATAAATTACACACAGCACCAATGCACATGTGGTTTCTTACACGTCCGCAAAAGGCAAACACTTTACAGATGGAATCACAACTATCAATGAACAGCCCGAATTTATGGGGTCG
The DNA here is from genome assembly GCF_015706575.1 of Patiria miniata. Taxonomy (NCBI): domain Eukaryota; kingdom Metazoa; phylum Echinodermata; class Asteroidea; order Valvatida; family Asterinidae; genus Patiria; species Patiria miniata. The sequence goes on along the minus strand of NW_024037048.1, from coordinate 10,815,950 downwards.
CAAAAGTGGACCCCGAAATTTGTTTTCGCACACATAACACAAGAATAAAACATAAACGCCCAGTATTTAAAGGATAGTTGTGTGGATGTTTATATCTACTTTTAAATGTTCTTTCCGAGTAACATCATATCTTTCAAAGCGTGTTATGTAGCCCCATTGGGCGTATTCCAGGAAGTACAGTCCCTTTCAGTTTGCCTGTGTAAAAGTAATATATTATTCATGATTTTTAAAAATTCTGGTGCCAATACTACGCTAACCACTGCTTGGTAAAAACTATGACTATGAAGTGCAAAAAGAAAGGTCTATTCCTAGAGGAATACTCAAAATCATGCAACTTACTACATCCATTGTAATTTTTTGATATTATTTAAAAATAGAGTATATTATTTGTCATTTGTGCATTTTGTTTTCGTTTGAGTCAACAAAAGTGCTCAAAATCTAAAGACGGGTGCTTAGCAACTAAACCTGATGATTTTTTAGCTCAGTGAATGCTGTATATTACGAGAAAACAATATTCGAGGACCTCAATTTCAGTTCAAAAGTTGCCGAGTATTGCGAATCAAATCAGCATCCGGGAAATGTTCTCATTCAGCCGATTGCAGCTACGCTATGTCGCGCACTGAACTGACGAATAATAGCAACAATACACACATGTGCGTCTCATCAACGCTTGCATGCACCCATTCACGAATTTGCCCAGTTACAAACCAACTGCTAACGTCATCACTTGACTCATCTTTGGAGATGACCTTCGTTTATTGTTTTCTTCAAAATGACAGCATGTCAGCAGAAACAATTTCACAGGGAGTTAAGTGTTGTTACTATCCATAAGACCAAGTAAGCCTTTTAACAATAATTTGGTCAGTGACTTTTTCGAAAGCTGCAAATGATCTACTCTACCTTTAAAGCCCACACCGATGCACAAGAGATTTGCCTTCACATAATATCACTTCAAGATCACACTTAGGCCACTAGTTTTTTGTTCTTCAAATGTCGGCTGATGTTGCAGATGATGCTTCGATCTCCTTAAAACTCTCAAAAATATCCTTCAGGGTGAAGCTTGAGGTGACCTCAGTAAGGCCATAAGGCTTGAGAATTCTGCACCCATTTAAGATCTCGACCGACACGAACATTCTTCGGGAAATTTGGATAGTCAAGAGAAAAATCAGAGAAAACGGTAACGTCAGACCATACAGCGACATCGATATCGTGCGTGTGCTGCCAGGCTGGTCATTAGTCTGCTCCCTTACACATTGCGCTAATTAAAAGCGTTTTGTTTCCAGATACACGACCATCGCTCCCTCAGTCTGGCTTCCAGACGCACAATTACAAAATTACAACACCGTCTGCAAATGGTGCCCGACTAAATTTAGTGCAAAATATATGGGAGCCCAGAGAGGCCACATAAAGCTTATACTCGATCGTAACCCCATCTAAAAACACGTTGAAATTGTGCAGCAGCAGGATTCCAGTCAAACCAGTGAGTTTGGCAATTTTGAGACATCATCTTAAATTTTTTTTAAATTTTGCCGATGCCCATGGCTACGATGATGCCCGCAGACCAGAAACCGGAGACTTTGTTTTTGGGTCTTAAGCCCGGTTCATACTCCACGCGAATGCGAAGCGAATTTGATGTCATGAAACGTTCGCTGCGAAATTCGCCCGGGTTGAAATGTGCTCAACTTTTTCGAATTTGCAGCGCGAATACGTGACATGACGTCACAAATTTGCGTTCACTTTCGCTTTCGCGCCGAGTATGAACCGGGCTTTATGCTGATTTTTTTTGTTTTCCTTTTCTAAAGATGACCTACCAAGGCAGTGACTCAGAGGCCTCCGTGACACGTAAGAAGCGTACCAAGCGTTCGCGCTCCTCCAGTTCAAGCAGCGAGACGGATGAAAGCGACACGGAGAAGAAAACCAAGAAACCGCGGGGTAGACCACGGACGACGCGGCGGGACGGTGTGCACGGTTTCACTGATGCCGAAATCAGAAGGTACGTGTATAGATATATGGAATCTGAAGCCTGACTTCCATGATTTATTGTAACCTATGCAAATGATTCTTGGCCTATACAGGGTGAGTAAAAAAACGAAACCCACATGTCGGGACCATTGTTTGAGTGAAGTTCGGCATGTAGCACTTTCAAAATCTAGGATATGAAAGCCCAATTCATAAGCTTTCTTTTAGTACAAGAATCATTCAAATCACTCGTGTACTTTTCAAGTTACGGAATTTTAAACACAAACATCGTTTTAAGGTGTATTCCTCGGGTCACAAATGGACCGAAAAGTTTTGATTTTTTTTTCACCGAAAAGGTATTTATGAATGGAAATAAATGTGTTTATCCTTAGATTCAGCTCGGATAATTATCAGCATTCCTGACTCCAACCAGTCTTAAACATAGTGTTTAACACCTCCCAAGCACACATTTATTCCCTTATTAGTAGAGACTATCTTTATCAAAGGTCTGGAAATGTGTCCCAAATTTCTATTTTGTAACAAATTTTATGTTTTCATTTTTTTGTAGATTCATCAAGAGTTACAAGAAATTTGGTGAACCGCTAACAAGGTATGTACATGTATGACAGTCTTTTGTCGATACGTAAAGACTTAACATTTATCAACACGAATTATGTAGGACGGGATAATAAATACTGTTACTTCGTCCTGTGTTATATTTTTATTTATTTTTTGTCCTGACAGAGAATCCAAGGTTTTGTAAAGGCTGACATGATTATTCATATCTTTTGTTGTATTCATAACCTCACATGCATAATTCAAAAAAATATCTCATGTTTTATTCATAAGTACTCATGCATAATTCATGCAGATTGGAACTTCGCGGGTATTGCTGAGATACAGGAGTTATGCTCAGTTCTGAAAAAGAGACTCAAGTATCTCATGTTTTATTCATAGCCTCTCATGCATAATTCATGCAGATTGGAACTTTACCAGTGATGCTGAGATACAGGAGTTACGCTCAGTTTTGATCAAGAGACTCAAGTATCTCATGTTTTATTCATAACCTCTCATGTATAATTCATACAGATTGGAAGCCATTGCCGGTGACGCTGAGTAACAAGAGTTATGCTAAGTTTTGAATAGGAAACACAAATATCTCATGTTTTATTCATAACTTCTCATGTATAATTCATACAGATTAGAAGCCATTGCCGGTGCGCGGAGTGGCAGGAGTTATGCTCAGTTTTGAATAAGAGACACAAATATCTCATGTTTTATTCATAGCCTCATGCATAATTCATACAGATTGGAAGCCATTGCCGGTGATGCTGAGATACAGGAGTTATGCTCAGTTTTGAACAAGAAACACAAATATCTCGTGTTTTATTCATAACCTCATGCATAATTCATACAGATTGGAAGCCATTGCCGGTGACGCGGAGTTGCAGGAGTTATGCTCAGTTTTGAATAAGAGACACAAATATCTCATGTTTTATTCATAACCTCATGCATAATTCATACAGATTGGAAGCCATTTCCGGTGATGCTGAGATACAGGAGTTATGCTCAGTTTTAAACAAGAGACACAAGTATCTCATGTTTTATTCATAACCTCTCATGCATAATTCATACAGATTGGAAGCCATCGCCGGTGATGCCGAGTTGCAGGAGAAGTCCCAAGCTGATCTGATGAAGCTGGGTACCATGCTGCATGATGGATGTAAGAGGGCCATCGAGGAGTATGAGGAACGCTTACGAGAAGAAGCTGACTTTGATGGTAAGTCACAAGACAGTCACAAGACAATCATTAGACAATCATTAGTCAATCACAAGACAGTCACAAGACAATCCCAAGACAACCATTGGTCTATCACAAGACAACCATCATTCAATCACAAGACAAACACAAGACGGTCACAAGACAAACACAAGACAGTCACAAGACAATCACCAGACAATCATTAGACAATCACAAGTCAATCACAAGACAATCACAAGACATTCACTAGTCAATGATACAACATTCACAAGACAATCACAGGACAGTCACAAGACAATCACAAGACAATCACTAGACAATCACAAGTCAATCACAAGACAATCACAAGACAATCACAAGACATTCACTAGTCAATGATACAACATTCACAAGACAATCACAGGACAGTCACAAGACAATCACTAGTCAATCATACAACAATCACAAGACAATCACAGGACAGTCACAAGACAATCACAAGTCAATCACAAGTCATCACAAGTCATCACAAGTCAATCACAAGTCAATCACAAGTCTATCACAAGTCCATCACAAGTCAGTCACAAAAAAATCAAGGACAAGACAATCACAAGTCAGTCACAAATCAATCACAAGTCATCACAAGTCAATCACAGGACAGTCACAAGACAATCACAAGTCAATCACAAGTCATCACAAGTCATCACAAGTCAATCACAAGTCAATCACAAGTCTATCACAAGTCCATCACAAGTCAGTCACAAAAAAATCAAGGACAAGACAATCACAAGTCAGTCACAAATCAATCACAAGACAATCACCACTCAGTCACAAGTCAATCACAAGTCATCACAACTCAGTCACAAGTCAATCACAAGTCAATCACAAGACCATTACAAGTCCATTACAAGTAAGTCACGAAAATTTAACTGTTTTTTTGGTCAATTTCCTCTAGGCAAGAAGAGAGGGGCTACACTGAAGATATCCGGAGTCACCATCAACGCTCCGTCACTTCTGAAACATGAAGAGGAGTTTAAAGCGTTGGTCCAGACCATACCAGCCGATCCTGTCCAGAGAAAGAAGTAAGCGGGAAGCCAATTTATCCAGCTTGCTAAGAACATAAACGCTAAGCTCGGAAAAGATTTACTCAGTGAACGCAAGAAACCAGAAACTGATCCATGCTAAGCAGTTTCATTTGCGCAACCTATATTTTCTGTCTGTAGTTCTCGGGTCTCGAGTTGTTCTTTTTGTCATTGCTTGCTAGGTTATTTCAAAGTCTGGCATACAGGGTGAGTAAAAAAATAAATGAAACCCAAATGGCAGGACCAATTTTTGAATAAAGTTTTGCCTGTAGCACTTTCAAAATCTAGGATATGAAAGCCCAATCAATAAGCTTTCTTTTAGTACAAGTATCATTTAAATCACTCATGTACTTTTCAAGTTACGGAATTTTGAACACAATTACACCGTTTTAAAGTTCTGTCCACGGATCACAAAAAGGGTAAGTGTTCTTTCAGCAAAACAAAAACAATTCACATGCATCCTATGAGAATTGTTTTCATTTTGCTGAAGAGCACATACTTTTTGTGATACATGGACAGAACATTAAAACAGTGTTTGTTTTCAAAATTCCGTAACTTGAAAAGTACATGAGTGATTTGAATGATTCTTGTACTAAAAGAAAGCTTAATGACTGGGCTTTCATATCCTAGATTTTGAAAGTGCTACAGGCAAAACTTCATTCAAAAATTTGTCCTGCCAATTTTTTTTTTTACTCACCCTGTAGGTTATGGGCTCTGTGCGCCAGCAAAGAGGGCGCCCTTTTACCTAGCAAGGAAATCCCAGGATTTTTTGTTGGGTTTTTCCCTGATTTCAGGATTTTTGTCAGATTTGTTCCTGATTTCGGGAATTATTGTCCGGTATTTTCCTGATTTCAGGATTTTTTGTCCAGTATTTTGCTGTTTTAAGGATTTTTTGTCCGGTATATCCCTGATTTCAGGATTTTTGGTCAGGTTTTTTTCTGATTTCAGGATTTTTTGTCCGTTTTTTTTCCTGATTTCAGGTTTCTTTCCTGATTTTAGGATTTTTTGTCCGGTATTTTCCGTTCATTTCATGCCCTTTAAAGGAAAAAATCTCAGTCGTTAGATGAATTTTGACAAGGAGTCATCTTTGATGTTGTTTTTAGATACCAGCTGGAGTGCCGAGCCAAGGTGGCTCATTGGGACGTGGACTGGAGCGTGGATGAAGACTCCAATCTACTGAAGGGCATCTACGAGTACGGCATGGGCAGCTGGGAGGCTATCAAGATGGATCCAGAACTCAACCTTCACGATAAGGTAGGCTGAAAAGGCAAAAGCGCAGATTATTACCATGAGATGTGGTAGAAATTCTCCTACTTTGAACTTGCTAAGGCCCAAGAAAAAAGTCTTTGGTTTCTGGTATGGAGCTTGCCCAAAAAGTGGTGCGGCGACGCGGCTTTTTTTTTTTTTTTTTTTACCTTTTTTTTTGGGGGGGGCTTCAAATGTCGGCTGATGACTGCAAATGGTGCCCGACTAAACTTAGTGCAAATATATGGGAGTCCAGAGAGGCCATATAAAGCTTATTCTCGATCATAACCCCATCTAAAAACACGTTAAAATTGTGCAGCAGCAGGATTCCAGTCAAACCAGTGAGTTTGGCGGTTTTGAGACATCATCTTTTATTGAAAAAAAAAAACTTTTTCATTTTGCCGACGCGCATGGCTACGGGCATGCCAACCTTCCACTCCGTAGCTCCACGCTCTAACCGCTCGGCTACAAGGTGCTGCATGAATTATGCATGAGTTGTTATGAATAAAACATGAGATATTTTGTGTCTTTTGTTCAAAACTGACCAAAGCTCTTGTATCTCAGCATCACTGGCAAATTAAGTTTTAATCTGCAATATTGAAGCCACTGCCAGAAACACTGGGGCAAACCCCTTCTCTTAGCGATAAGTGTAACTGGGTTCTTTAACGTGCATTACACAACAAAGCAAGATACACAAATCTATAGCGTTTTCGCATGAGCTTCAGGTGTGGTTGGCAGTACTTTTAATGTCTCTCACAGTGGTCTCCCCCAACTTTCCCTTTCTTACCGTTGAGGGGGTACTTTTGCAACGGAGCCCATAGAGCAGCCAGGAGAAATATCAAGCGAGGGCTATATATATAACCGGCTACCCGATTAAAAAAAACCACGGATACATGGGTACTCGTTAAAGAAACCAAACATTGCCAAACATGCCAAAATTCAAATCTTGGAAGTTGCTGTTGAGATTGTTTACAAAGGTCCGCACGATAATACTACTTCATCGGTGCGTCAATACAGCAAGATACAAGTGTGTACATTGAGCTTTATAGCTTTACGGTGTAAACTGCAGCTCATAAGTGTGAAATATGTTTGTTTTTTCCCATGTGGCCTGATTATCATTTTGAAAATTCCCCACTAATGACTTCAAAACCTTTCTTGTTCATTGTCTGAGAAGTAACGCAGTAATTTGTAAAGTTGGTTACGGGTACCCGATCCCATAATCTAGAACCGGTTCCTGACATTAAGGGTCGGGTACTCTGGTGCTCAGTTCCGATGCGCAGTTTTAACTTCACTCGAATGCACGAAGGTCGGACTACTCTAATCGACTATTTGGAACCGGAGCCCAGGGCATGGTTGCATCACTGGTTACCAATAGCCGCACACATCATAACGCACAGCAGGGAACCAGGATTGCGACATTTCGTGATGACGTTTTGACCAGCGTTTGACTAGAGACGTTGGAATGTTACTATTAGCCAATTCACAATTCCAAACGCGCATGCGGGATATCTGCTTGCAGCCTTCCCTGCTTTCATTTGAATGAATCAAGTCGTTAATCAATTTATCTTGTTAGCTGAGATTTTACTACCTTCCAACCTCCTGTCTATCTCGTTGTAGATATTATTACCGGACCCTCAGAAGAAACCTCAAGGGAAGCAACTCCAGACGAGATGCGAGTATCTCATCAAACTCCTCAAGAAACAACGAGACAAAGAGGAACTCATAGCTGAGGTGAGATGAATATCATAAGTCCATCACTAGCCAATCACATGCCCATCAGAAGTAAATCACAGGTCAATCACAACTCCATCCCAAGTCAATCACAACTCCATCACAAGTCTATCACAAGTCCATCACAAGTCTATCACATCTATCACGAGTACATGGCAAGTTATCTCAAGTCCTCACAAGTCCTCACAAGACCTCAAAAGTCCTCACAATCCTCACATGTCCATCACAAGTCCCCACAAGTCATTACAAGACCTCACAAGTCCATCACAAGTCCATCTCAAATCCTCGCAAGTCCATCACATGGCCTCACAAGTCCCCACAAGTCATCACAAGTCCTCACAATTCCTCACAAATCATCACAAGTCCATCACAAGTCCATCACAAGTCCACACAAGTCCTCACAAATCCTCACAAGACCTCACAAGTCCTCACAAGTCCATCACAAGTCACCACAAGTCATAACAAGACCTAAAAAGTCATCACAAGTCATCACAAGTCCATCGCTAATTCTTACAAGACATCACAAGTCCTCACAAGTCCACAAAAGTCCTCACAAGTCCACACAAGTCCTCACAAGTCCTCACAAGTCCATCGCAAGTCCCCATAAGTCCTCACAAGTCCACACAAGTCATCACAAGTCCATCACAAGTCCTCACAAGTCCTCACAAGTCCTCACAAGTCCTCACAAGTCCATGGCAAGTCATCACAAGTCCTCACAAGTCCACAAAGGTCCTCGCAAGTCACTACAAGTCCTCAATTCATTTCGTTGTTTCTCCCCTTTCTCAGCAACCAAAGAAAACGCGGAAACCCAAAGACACACCAGCAGCAGCAACACCACCGGCCCCCGTCAAACGCGAGCCCAAGACCAAACCCAACAACCGGAAGAAAGCAGCGCACAACGAAGACACCACCGCCAAGAAAACCGCCAAGAAGGGAAGGAAAGGCGCTCGGAAGAAAACCGCCGACAACGGGAAAGAAGAGAAGGAGAATAAGGAACAAGGAGAGAGTAAACGCAGGAAGAAGGTCAAGACGGAAGAACCGGAAGAAGAAGGCGAGATTGTTGACGACGAGCCAGAAACTAAGAAAGAGAAAAAGGTAAAGAAATAAACCCTTCTAGGAATGGTCAGCTGACCATATTAGCTTGGTCAAAGTCATTACCAGCATTTGTGAAGGCTTGTTCATAATTGACGCAAAAGCAAATAAGAATGTGTGATGTCCAACAACTTTTTGCACAGCAAATTCGCAAACGTTGAAACATTGCAACAAAGTTTTCCCAAAAATGAACATAACCCATAGGTTTGCAGGGCTTGTGGTCCAATCTGGAACGTTCTTTGTTCTGTTGTCTGATGCATCACATCGTTAACATGAACTTATGTTCCTAACGCTGTTTTTTTGGTCTTTCAGGGTAAAGATAAGACAGACACCAAAGGACCCAAGAAGGGTCATAAGGAGCTTCCCCCTATGCACATCACCGCCCAACGAAATCCAGTCTTCATTGATCCAACCGGGGAACTCGACGAAGCTACATTCAGTGCCGTAAGTATCACGTATCCAATCATCCTCAGGTATCCCATAATCCTCAGGTATCCCATAATCCTCAGGTATCTCATAATCCTCACATATTAATCCTCAGGTATCCCATAATCCTCGGGTATGCCATTATCCTTAGGTATCCTGTAATCCTCATGACTCCCATAATCCTCAGGTATCCTATACTCCTCATGTATCCCATAATCCTTAGGTATCCTATACTCCTTAGGTATCCCATAATCCTAAGGTATATCATAATCCTCGAGTATCCCATAATCCTCAGGTATCCTATAATCCTTATGTATCCCATAATCCCTAGGTATTCAATAATCCCCAAGTATCACATAATCCTCAGGTATCCCATAATCTTCACATGTCCCATAATCCTCATGTATCCCATAATCCTTAAGCTGCCCTCAGGTCGACCTTGCGATGACACAGATCAGTCGGCGACTGACTTTTCAGGATCAAGCTGCACCGTAGCTTTTACCGTTGGGAACAAACAAGTTGCCGATTCTGTGCGACCTGAGTGTAACTGCAACGATATTAAGACAATCGGCATCAGTTGGCCCTTAAAAAAATCAACAGTCGCAAGAGTAGAAACGTTTCAACTGCTGCAACGTGTGCCCGACAGGCGGGAATCAATCGCAGTCCTGTAGCCAATCAGCGTCCGGTAAAAATGGCTGAATGAACAGCTGGTGTGGCCATGGAATGTCATTTGATTGTAATCAACACCGCTCTCGCTATTGCTAAAGAAGTCACATGACTGTCTATGCTGTAGAATCAACATCACGTCGTGGTTGACATGTGCATGGTTGCGATTATTTTGCGCCGAGATGCCGCTTGTTCCATGATAATCGCACGATTTCTCAGTTTTGTAACCTGAGCATTAGTTTTTTGCTTGATGCCAACGGTTCCGTCGTGGCGCAAGCAAATCACGGGTCGACCTGAGGCCAGCGTTAGTATTTAATTTACATCTCATTGATGCAAAAAATCCTACGTACAAAAGAATGACCTTCTTGAACTAAGACCATGGTTTTCAATTTTTGTTTTTGTTGCTCGTAGTGTAAGGAAAAGATGCGACCAGTCAAGAAGGCCCTGAAACTCTTAGACAACCCTCCCGAGGAAGTCTCCGAGAAGGAACAGGTCAATCACACCAGACAGTGCCTGCTGAAGATCGGCGACCACATCGCCGATTGCATCTTAGACCTGAAAGATGCCGATAAGATCCATGAATGGAAGGGGTGAGTGTCAACTAGTGAGAGTTGGCCAACTGAAATTACCCATCGGCCAAACAGCATAAATTTATCTTAAATCTATATAATATCTATGAATTTAGGGTCCACATTTTTATCCCCCTGGCTTGCAAGCCAGACAGGGGGATATTGCGATCACGTGTTCCGTCTGTGTGTGTGTTCCTGCATGGCATTACGCCTGAGGACAGACAACAAAAGGAGCACAAAGGGGCCATTGATCCTCGAAGGAAGGTGCCTATTGTCCTCGAACGCAGGTTTGTGTGCTTAGTCTATGGGAGAGTGTTATATTACAGGGACAAAGGAAAACACAAAGCCAATCCTCGGAAGCATAGCAAAAAACGACTGGGTGTGTGTCAGTGTGTGTGTGTTCAAGTTCACTGTAAGTTCAGTCATCAATCTCAACCAAACTTGGAAGGTGGTCTGTGGAGAGAAGGCCGACGTCCAAAAAAATCCTTTCCAATATGGATATTTAGGAGGTCTCTGGAGAGATACTAATGACATCTAATGAGGATCGCGTGTTCCATCTGTGTGTCCGTGTGTCTGTGAGTTTGTCTTACATTCCCTATGTGGACTTGTGAACAAAAGACGTCCACATAATGCAGGTTGTGTTAACGTTATGTGGACTAAGCCGTGTTCCAGTTCACTGTAAAGTTCAGTCATCAATCTCAACCAAACTTGAAAGGTGGTCTGTGGAGAGAAGGCCGACGTCCAAAAAAATCCTTTCCAATATGGATATTTAGGAGGTCTCTGGAGAGATACTAATGACATCTAATGAGGATCGCGTGTTCCGTCTGTTGTCCGTGAGTTTGTCTTACATTCCCTATGTGGACTTGTGAACAAAAGATGTCCACATAATGCAGGTTGTGTTAACGTTATGTGGACTAAGCCGTGTCCACATAACGTTTTGCCCTTTCTGGAAAACAGGTTTAGAGGCATTTTTGGGTTAGGTTTTTCCGTAGCAGAATGAAGAGAAACACTATAGGGAATCATAGAAAAAAATTGGGTTAAAAGAGTTTTCACAGTTTAAGTAAAGTTATTTTTTGTACCGAGTTTTCTTAACTACACGAAAACAAAGGAATGTCCACACAAGGCATGTAACGTAAACCTGTGTGTGTCAGTGTGTGTGTGTTCAAGTTCACTGTAAAGTTCAGTCATCAATCTCAACCAAACTTGAAAGGTGGTCTGTGGAGAGAAGGCCAATGTCAAAAAATCCTTTCCAGTATGGATATTTACGAGGTCTCTGGAGAGATACTAATGATTCTAACATATGTTAGTCCGGTGTTTCACCGAAACTCTCCATTCAACCCAAACTCCCCATTCAACTGAGAACTGGTACCTGCCGGGTGGACAATCAAGGCCGTCACTTACTGCCTGTACTTAGACATGTATACAAACTGCCAGGATGCCAGGGAGATTGCACAAGTTTTACTTGCAGTATTTTTCCCTGTCCCTGTTACATGTGACACCTATGATTATATAATTCTGATGCACTCCTTAATGCAGTCGTCCTCCAAGAGTAATTATGAATAGCAAACTACCTACCTAACAAATGAGAAAATAGTTAAAAGTCATTCTTGATAAGGGAATATATGTGTGCTTGGTTGGTTTTAAACACTCTGTGTATTGCCGGTTGGAGTCTGGGTGCTGATAATTACCCAAGCTGAAGGCGAGGGTCATTATCAGCATCCAGACTCCAACCAGTCTTAAACATAGTGTTTAATACCGGCCAAGGACCTATTATTGCCATTCATAAATACCTTTTCGGTCAAAATATTTTAGTTCAAAACATCCCAATAAAGTCCAAAATCATAAATTTCCAATGATTTTGTTCAACAAATTTACTTCAGGTTTTTTGGGACACCCCTTTAGCTATATTATGGAATGTCGCACGAGTAAGTCGTAAACAACTCCTTATATGGAGATTGGCGTGCACGTCTCACATACTGTGCAATGTGGCGCAGAACACAGCTGTGCCGATGTAGTGTGATTTTAGAACTGTGAAATTCTGACTGACTGGTAGTATTGCGCATGCCTACATGAGGATTGTAAATGTTCAACCAATAAAACGGTAAAAGGCACTGGATTTCATAGGAGTCCAAATTCATGTGGCACTTGAAAAATGTTTAAGACCAGCCAGCCAGTCTTTATCATCCGTTTAAGACCGACCACGTGACGGGCTCTCTACCAATAGGAATTTATAAAGGTCTTAAGTATTTATGAATGATACTTGAATGGCAAATTACAAAGAGCCAAGGTAACGGGGACAGGAAAAATGTCACAATTCGGACGCTAAATTTAGGGAATAATAACAGTGCTCAATCTGGTTGACAATATGAGGTTCTGGTCTCTGATGTTACACATTCTTTGATTTGCTTATTTTCTAGTTACCTGTGGACGTTCGTCGCCAAGTTTACGGAGTATGATGCTAAGAAGTTGTACAAGCTCTACAGACATGCACAGAGAAAACGAGATGACGAACGGGAGGAGGTATAGTCATAAATTAACCGTCCTAGTGGGAAGTCGATATTTAGAGCAAAATGTAAAACCCGTTAACCCTTTCCTTACCATTGGCGACTTTTGTCAACAAGAACTACCCCCCTGCTGATTGCCATGGGCGACTTTAGTCGACCAGCAAACCACACACAGAACACCCTCAACACAGATATATTCACTACTTTTCAGAAAGGCGGCGTGTTGATATGTTTGGCCGCCCATACATCAACCATATACCAGCTGAAAGAGTGTTTTCGGATCGTTCTAATGGTAGTTTATTCATAGTGTTACTATTCCAAAGAAATTGAGAAAAGTGCTTCAGAAGTATCCACGCACAATTTGAGGTATGGAGTGCCATTGTGGTCATGTGGTGAAATGGCTTGCAGTTAGATAACTGGGACCAGATGAACAAAAAGGCATAACTTTCTTATATTTGCACGTATGGACTTCATTTCTACATCACAATCACATAAAAAAGTAAGGTTCAAGGAACAATTTTTACACACAACAACTATGATTTTAATCACTCCTTGGCAGTGAAAATCTGGGTTGAAAAAAGTGAGTTTTGGACTTGTGGTCGTTTGTTTCACGCTCTAGTGATTTCCGCATGACTGAGCAAACAATTTGGTCCTTGGGAGAGCCTAGTCAATAAACAATGTGGTAATGAAAGGGTTAAATCTCTGCAGGTCAGTTCTGTTGAAGGGATATGAAGTGTCAAAGTAACTGTGTCACACCATAGCTGCATGGTCACACGGAGAGTCACTGCACACACAAAAACAGCACTGTGGAGATCAGAGAAGTGTGATTGAATCTGCCTGCTTGCCCTGAGCTTAATTATATAAACCACACACAAGAATTGTGCAGGGATTTGAAGTGTTATCCATACTCCACAGAAGATTACCTCAAAGGAATAAGGCGTGTGGGCGCCGACTCTATGAAAAAAATGGTTTTTGCAAAACTTGTGTAGTGTAGAACACCAGGAGGGTTAAGAAAGAATCTAAAAGATAATCAGAAGGGTTCGTAAAAGGATCTGTTCAGAATGTCTGTGCATTTGAATCGCTTACGAGTATTATGAAAAGCTTTGCCAATCAAGTTTGAAATTAGAATTATTTTACAGAGATGGGGAACCACCAAAATTTAGCTGGAAAGCTCAGTTAATAAAGTACCGGAATGGTTATCCGGAGGTCGCAGGTTCAAACCCTGCTCCAGTCCATTTCTCGTTCAACTTTAATTGATAAAATACTCCCAAGAATTAGCCCCGGAGTTCTTGTACTGCCCAAAACCGCAATACTTTTTACCCTGCACACTGCCCAAAACCACCCCATCAACGGGGAGAAAAGTTACAATGTAATACAACATAGTTCAAGTGCTACTGGGATGAGATACCACCTCCAAATATGTGATGTAGTATGTCAAAATCAGGCGAAATGGATCGATCCAGTAAGCTCTGCCCAGTGCGCACGTGGGCAAATTAACACGCGCTCCGCTCGCTCCAATGCCATGCTGCATTTTCCTTCCGCGCGCATCATACGCGCGTGCACGCATGTCAGACTTCAGTGCACGCACATCAGACATAAATCACGGCTGTGATTGGTCAGAACACCATGGGGCGGTACTTGCTGGATCGGTCCATTGGGCAAGAGCTACGAATGGAGAAACAGCTGAAAAGTGACATGTGCGCGACTTTCAGCGATTTTGAGACTTTTTGAATTTGTGAGGCTACTAATGTGTAACATTTTCGAAAGCTGAAATTTCATCGAGAAATACTTGTTACTAAACACTTTTGGAGAGGCATGTCATTTCACAAAATGACACTTTGTTCGCTTTTGTTCTGAAACGACAAAACATTTCAGACAGTCCGAGTTCAAAATTTAATACCTTCATTTTAGAATGTCAAATTGTAAAAAAAACAAAGCGACGTTTGAAAGAGCAAGGCCTGTATTTTGCTTCTTGCCGAAAAGTGCCTGAGTTTGACACACCACGTCACATATTTCAGATTTCCACTTGCGTACTCTTTAAATTTGCAACTTTTCAAACTGCATCATTTTTCATAAACCGTTTTCAGTGTTGGACGATTTTAATACAGTCTTTTAGTAGCAAGATGTAGCAAACAGCATTCCCCAAAGGTCTATATAAATGACATTATCATAAGACGATCAAATTCAAAACTATGACCCCTCCAATGAGTGTGAACTTTCTTCTTCTTTTTTTTTGCAATGTTTATAACATCCACAAGTTTGTATGAACTCTGTTGTTGACATCCACAGGCAAAGCATGCAGCTGGAGGCAATCAACAAGGTCACAAGCCCCGCCCCCAAGAGTGGGCGGGGGGCCCCAAACCCAGAGAGGGCTGCTACCCAGGTGGGGGGCAGACCCAGGGCTACAGCCACCCCCACGGGGTCAAGAGACCCCACCCCAGTGGGGAGGGGCAGACAGACAGACCCAGGGGGGATCGTGACAGGTGAGTCGTTAGTGGATAGCCCTGTGATCCTGCTTGTTGACTCGTGCCTTGTGGATCAGTATTTGGGTGGATGTTTGTGGATTAGTCGTTCCGTTGGTTATGCATTGGTTACGCGCATTAGATGACTGTGCAATTTGCTTGTACACAGCACGGTAGGCAATCAGTGTTATTTATGTTACGTAAGTCACCCTTATTTTTTTTTTTATTGTAAACCATTTTGTCAAATTCAGAAACATTTCTCATCTCATTTCAGTCCCGTAAATTGAAAACTAATCTTGCAATGGAGAACCCAACGCTGAAAAGAACTAAACAGAAACAAATTTTGACCATGAATCACATACCATTCCACTTACATGTTGACAACACATGAAGACATCCCATGGCCAAGAGCAAAAATCCAACCTAAACATGATCATCAAACTCAAAGAGTGAAAAAAACACTCCTCAAAGTCCATGTGTGTAACCTTAAGTGTCCTTTGTTCTATTGTCCACCCTTCCCTGACCCGTGACCCTTCACCCCTCAGTGGTCATCCACCCCCTACCAACCCTCGCATGCACCAACGACCCCCGGGCTCTGGAGAGCGTTTTGAGCACCGCCCAGGGCCGGATAATCGTGGGCCCGCCAGGGGCCCCTTTAGGGACAGGTAAGGCCCAACACGTCTCTCTTGCATGTTACTACTTCGAGGGGATGGTTGGTTGACTCGTTGATAGGTTGATTGGTTGATCAGGTTGATTGGTTGATCGGTTGATCAGTTGACTGGTTGCTTAAAGTTCAATTCAATTCCACTGAAAATTATTTTCACCTCGACATTTTGAATGACAATACGTTGATTGGTTGATCAGTTGATTGATTGAGTAGTCGATTAGTTGATCAATTGATTGTTCGATCGGTTGATAAGGTGATTAGTTGATCAGCTGATTGGTTTATCAGTTGATTAGTTGATCAGTTGATTAGTTGATCAGCTGATCAGTTGATTGGTTGATCAGCTGATCAGTTGATTGGTTGATAAGTTGATTGGTTGATTAGCTGATTGGTTGATCAGTTGATTAGCCGATCAATTGATTGGTTGATCTTGTGACTGGTTGATCAGTTGATCGGTTTATCATTGGTTGATCACTCGACTGTTTGATCAGTTGATTAGTTGATCTGCGTACAAGTTGATCAGTTGACAGGTTGACCAGTTGACCTGATGATCACTTTATCGATGGATTGGTTGAATGCTTAGTTGACAGTTGATTTGTTGATAAAGTTGTGTTGATGTGAATGTGCACGGTATGCAGTCCATATTCTTTACCGCTCTGAGCATGCTTTATTTGTTTTCATTTTATTTGTGATGGTGTAAGTTAAAAATACATACTTCACTTTTGACCCAAAAGTAAATTTATCACATTGCATCGAGACATGATTATATTTGGTATCAAAACAAATGTGCATAAAAGTTAGAGCTTCCTTCATGAATATAGTGGTAACACCATCTGGTAATAACTATTGTCGCTCAGTAGATATTTAGTTCTGATAAGATATCTACTGAGCGACAGTAGTTATTACCACATAGTGTTACCGCAAACCGAAACGATACTGATACTCCAACATGCAAAGCCTAAAATTCCTTCATTAAATTGCAAATTTGAGAAAGAAAATTATCTAGAACAAATGTGAGGCGTTCTGGCAAAATGAGGGGGAACTGGGCACAGGCCATAGAGGAGAAAATCGAAAATGACAAATGGGGGTGAGTTTTGTTGTATTTTTCGATTTATAGATATTTGTAATCTTATATGTCTACGCATATTTAAAATAACTAGTTTAAAAATGGTTGAATGAAATTGTTTTTAAAGAAAAACAATTGGCATCTCTCATTTTCACGACTGCAAAACTCGAAAGTTTAAAAGCCTTTTTCTCAGTTTTTACTTTTTTTGACAAGTCGGTCAACACAAACTTTAAACAGCCATAACTTGTCAACGGAATGTCCGATGGGAGTGCAACAAACATTATTGTAAGGAGAATTATATTCTCTTTCCTAATACCCACAAACCCTCATTTTGCAAGAACGCCTTGCGCATTTTTAAAAAATGCATTTCAAAGCATACTTTTTTCACCATTTTTTTAAAAATCAAACCGGCTAAAATATTGTTTTTCCTAGAAAATTCATTTTGTTGCGCCTCAAATCTTCTGGCTTTTTTTTTTCACTTTCTGTGGCTCCCAACGCCATGGCAGTCCCTGAGGTTCTTGAATTGAAGCAGCTTTTCTTTACGCATAATGGATATTGAAATGTTAACCTAAAGTGTTTTTTTCCCTGTTTAAGTTATTACACAATCCTGTTGCATAAGGATTGAAACGCTTTTGGCATCAAAAGTTAATAATTTTGTTGCCATTGTCAATCTCTAAGATTACAATGGTAATACACAAACCAAATCGTTTAAAGGTAATATACAACATTTTGAAACATCAAAAAGCAAAACTACCAAATTAATATGAAATACCTTTCTTGACTGTAAGTGAATAATCGTCTCAAGCACCTTGTGAAATCACGGCACCTGGTGTTCTGTCATCTTCAAGAAAAGTGGAATTTTTGTATCAATTTCCAATGATGGTCAGTGGACCACCGTTGGAAAAAACTGACCTTTTCAAATACTGCCCCCAATTTACCAAATTTAGTAAGTCCGCATGTTGTTTGCAATCGGTTACACATCCGTGAACCGGTACAAGCCAGCTAGTCCGGTTCCCTGACCTGACAATTCCTTGACGTCTATAAATTGCTTTGTTTCGTCTGAAGTAGGGTCAGGGAACCAGACTACTAGAACAGCATTATTTCCCTTGGTTTTTCAAGCGTCTATGAACACAAAACTTTATACAGGTCAGTGTAACAATATTTACTACAACATACTAACCTCAAAATCCATCCATTTCTGAAAATTACAGCAAAAAGTAAAACTTGTATATTACCTTTAAAGGTATAGTCCATCATTTGTAATTTGTGCACTTTGTTCGTTTGACCCAACAAACGTCCTCAAAATCTAAAGAAGGGTGATAACAATCAGCCTGATGAAGTTTCAGCTCAGCTTCAGCTTTTTTTTCGAGAAAAACAACATTCTAGGAACTCGATTTCAAATCAAAAGTTGCTGAATCATGTTTTGAATTGGGCTTGAATTCAGCATCCGAGACACGTTCTTACTGAGCAAAATGCAGCTACGCGATGTCGTGCACTGATCCGACGAATTATAGAGGGCGCGTGCGTGCGTCGTGTCAACGCTTGCGCGTGCTTCGCTGTATAAAAAAAACCGAACTACTAACGGAAATTTCCAACGGTGCGTCTTAAGACGCACCGTTGGAAAGCACTTCTTCAAAATGACAGCTTGCCAGAAAGAATAATTTCACAGGGAGTTTAGTCCCTTGCTAGCTTTCAACCAAGTATGTTTTTCAACAATAATTACGTCAGTTACTTTTTTGATAGCTGCAAATGATGGACTGTAGCTTTAAAGAATATGCCACAAAACATTCTTCTCTTTTCGATTGATCGCGTGAAAATAGACCCTAGAATCATTTAACTTTGGTTAGTGTGTTTTTTAGTTTCTCTAACTAGGTTTGATGAACTGGGTTTGACATACGTGTACTAACATTTCCTTGCTATTGGATTTTTTGCTGTTAACTGGTTTGCATCCATCCCCATTTTACTTGGTTTATAGTTAGTCATTCACCTGGTTTATAATAAGTCATTAAACCAAAACTGAAAAATAGTCCTCTTTACACATGGCTTGTAATTCCAGCATTCCAATAAGGACTTTCAATTCATTCCGTTCATTTTTCGTAACCGCATTCTTTTTCTCCTATTTTCCATTCAGCATTTTCATTTCAGTACATGAGTTTAGCTGCTGACAAAGCAAATATCATTTCAAACTTCACAGGGTTTCTAATACAGTGGTTTAGTGTTTCTGTAATTTATCAAGACTTGAGACACTGAGAAAAAATGTTCCCTTGTGCTCCGTCCACACAAAAAAAATTGAGTGTGATGCACAGAACTATATTAAATTACTAGAGTGCTGACTCGATGTAGAAAGTGATGCCTGCTGGGCGCATCCATGTTTGTGCACAAACCTATGGACTACTTGACATTATGTACGGCTTTTGTACGGCTATTTGCGTATCTGCGTTTGTATTCTATACAGGTACGTTATCAAAGCCGATACGCCCAAAACCGAAAACACGATCAGTAAATGAGCGTTTCATTTTGCTCTGCGCAAACAACTCAAACTCGCAGTACACGTGTCCGCTGAAGATGATTTTTGCCGTGACGTTTTCCGCCATTACGCACTTAAGTTGTTTGCATATGTTGTACTTGCGTGTAGCATTAGGTACATTATCCAAAATCCATTCCGTGTGATTTTATTATGTTCCACAAACACGCACGCGCAAACGTGTTCACACTGTCGATCGTGGACGTCCTATTGTCCCTCTTTTGTTTGTACTCCAACTTTTTAGGAAGACTCCCATAGGTTTTGTACACGACCCCAATCACGGACGTATGCTGGGAATCGTTGACGATATTGTTCTTTTTTGTTCTCTGGAATTTTTCGTCCACGGTTTAAATAGATGAACACGCCCAGGTATTCAAAATGTCTGCGCCCAGGACAGCTTCAAAGTATATTCGTGCAAGGGAGTGATCAGTTAGCACTCTACTAATAAGCCATTTGCGAGTGACCTATACCCTTTGACTTGCGGAATGCTTGGCACATTTTAACTTTGAATTCTCCAGACAAAAGACGCCGTTGCCTATCACGTAATTCGGGGCAAGCTCTTGCATAGTTACATAAGAGACGCTCAGCACCAATACATATTTCACAATGGCTGAGAATGGCACAAAGACACCAGACCATGCCGGAGCTGGGGGTTGCTAGCATAAGGCTTGACCCGAATCACGTGATAAAGTGACAGTCTCTTTGGTCGGGAGAATGCAAAGTTAAAACGTACAAAGCATTGGATTAAGTCAGCGTTCCAGATTTTCTTCAAATTTAACTCGCAAATGGCTTATTGAATATAGCTCTATGGAGAACACAAATCTACGATGGATAAATTGATTTTATTTGACATGCATGATGTCCCATTGTTACAATTCATTGGCTCTTTACAGATATGGTTCTGGAGATACAGCCGCTGCTTACAGTCGCCCCCACCAATATGATAACCATCGATTTGGAAACAGCTACTCCAGAGACAGAGAAGACGGCATATCCAGGTAACATATTGGGCAGAATATTGTGCTCCATTCTTTTCCATTTGGGGTCATGTTTGGGTCATATGTGGGTCACACATGGGTCATACTTGGGTCATACTTGGGTCATACTTGGGTCATACTTGGGTCATACTTGGGTCATAGTTGGGTCAGATTTGGGTCATACTTGGGTCATCTTTGGGTCATAGTTGGGTCATATTTGGGTCATATTTGGTCATACATGGGTCATACTTGGGTCTTATTTGGGTCGTAGTTGGGTCATATTTGGGTCATATTTTGGGTCATATTTGGTTCATATTTTGGGTCATATTTGGTCACATTTGGTCATACATGGATCATATTTGGATCACACTCGGGTCATACTCGGGTAAGGTTTGGGTCATATTAGGGTGTATTTTGGGTCGTATTTGGAGAGAATTCGTAGCTCCTGTCTGATTTCTCTCCCAATTGTCTCCCTTAATATTCTACGTGTTTATGAAACAGTAAAAGTGACTGAATGAACTCTGTGGAAGGGATATGGGATTATGGTCTATTTTCTCGTAGGCATGATGTTTGATATTTGCATGCACTATTAAGTGACAGTGCCCTCTTTAGTTGTCACACAATGCCAATAGGTTTGAATTCTGCATCATGCAGTAATCATACCAAAAAGTTTACATTCATCTCATTATTTCCCCCATCAGATACAACAATGACAACAAGCGGGACAGAGACAATCCCTCCGGGCGACCCTACCACGGGAACAGAGGGGAGGAGCACAGACGACGGAACAGCGACAAGTCGGACAACTCAACACACAGCCAGCACCAGTCTGGTAGCCGGGACGACCGTTTCCACCATTCACACATCGACAGCAAGCGGAGAAAGGGGGGATCGCGGGAACGCGACAGGGAGCGCTCGGATCGGGGTGATCACCACCGGTCGTCTGATTGGTCGGATCACAGATCGGACAGGCACAGGGAACATCGGCAAGACTCGTGGTCCAGCGGCGACCATAGCAGGTAGCCACGGCTTGGTTACCAGCTAACAAACTCTCATCCGTTTACATGTATGCTGGTACCCACCGATCTCAACCACTGGTATAGGCTGATTGGCCGTTGACAGAATGCAGCGAAGGAAGTCCAAAGGATTGTGGGTGCACTAATTCGTCAATTGATGACCTCATGAATACATTACCAGCTTGGCAGCCAATCACAACGCTGCATTTTGACCTGCTGTGGATATCATCCAATCAGCTTGTAGCAGCATGTCAGTCTGTGGTCGCTTGGTGGCGGTGTTGTAGTCGATAACTTGTGACAGATCACAAGCCCATCATAAGCCCATCAGAAACCCATCACAAGCCCATCATAAGCCTATCACAAGTCCGGTCATAAGACAGGAACAACCGAATGCCTTGCCACAGATCATTTAACCACTTCACGCTGGGATTATTTTTGCCGAAAATTTGGATTTTCACAAAAAAATGCAAAATTGTCCTGCCAACTTCTGATATACAGCCAAACGCCACAAATTATTATTAATCATTTCTGGTAATGAAACCAAGGATTCCTCAAAAGCGCCCTAGGCACTGTCGCTCGCAAGCCTGAAAAAACCTGTGGAGAGAAGACAATGAGAAGAAGTTACAGTTTTAGAGGTGGGAGGAAAAGCCCAGAAGAACATTCTGGGGAAAACCCACGGAATCAGGCAGGGACTGAAAACCCAATCCACATGTTGGCCCAGGCGGGATTCGAACCCGGGTCACATCGGTGGAAGGCGAGGAAAGTACCTCTTCGCCAACCTGACTCCCCTAAATACTGATTCGCAAAAGTCATTTCAACAGTATTTGTACGATATTTCTTGCCAAAACTCCGGGTGTGCACTGGAGCGTAAATTGTACAACAATAGGCCATGCACAACAGCCAATTCAAGATCAACACACGGTCCACCTCCACATCCATACTGGAATTTGTATCCTTGTGGAGTCATTTCTTTGTTCTCATGTACTAAAGTTTTCGAGTTTAACATGTAGTTTCAAAATGCTCTTATTTTAACCAGAATTAATTTCCTGGGCTGAAATTCAGACTTAATATCCCTTACATAAAATACTTCAATTAGCAACGATCAACACACCTTGGAAATTCCTAGTTTTTGAGTAAAATCCATATATCTATTTCGTGATAAGCTTGTGGAGACCTATTCACCTATAGAAATTGCTCTGTGGAGACGTATACAATCTTTTGTTCCCTATTGTGCACCTGTCTCCACAGGGTACCGTGTACCAGATCAGTGACTTCACGGAGTTTGTGTGTGTGTACAAAAGGCACGCGGGATTAGCGTGTATAGACGTCACATGGAGGGGAGTCAAGGCAATCTTGACATCTTAACCCGTCAGCCGTACCTGTGTGTATAAACAGCCAGTGCGTGTTATCGCATCCTCCGACGCGAACTGGTTAAAAAGCTTGTGTCTAAACTTACGACCAGATGACTTGTGCTTGACTTATGAGATCTTGTGATTGGCTTGTGATGGTTGTGACCCGTCGTAAGCACCTCTAACCACAGCACTGCTGGGTGTAAACACTTTTTGGTCATCTGTACATTTACAGCTGTATGCTTTGCTTAAGATGCCTCAGCCGATTTCACGAAACCTTACGCAACAGCGCAACTCAGCTTGCGCCAAAATGTGTTGCGTAAGTTGCGCAACATTGCCCGCTTCGCAACATTTCA
The DNA here is from genome assembly GCF_015706575.1 of Patiria miniata. Lineage (NCBI taxonomy): Eukaryota > Metazoa > Echinodermata > Asteroidea > Valvatida > Asterinidae > Patiria > Patiria miniata. The sequence continues at coordinate 10,792,521 of NW_024037048.1, read as the reverse complement.
CTTTGACACATTTCACGAAAGTCGGATAGTACATAAATCCGCAACTTGCGCATTAAATTATGGAGTAACTTGTGCAGTCATCTTAGGTGGCATAAGTTGTGGCGTAGCGACTGAAAATGACACATTTTACCAGCAAATCGGGACTGTCGTGGAGCCCGTTTTTTGCACAATTTATCAAGGTTGATACAAGACACAGCTTAATGTTTGAGGTAAATTAATTTCTTTCTTACTTGTAACATCATTTTTAGAGTTGCCGAACAATTCCAAAGAAAGACCGAGAAAATCATTTTCAAAATGGCGGGCTGAGGTTATCCAACAACTGTTTCGCGAACGAACAAATTGTTTTTGAACAAATTGTTTGAATTATTTAAAACGTAGCGCAGCCACGCCAAATTTGTTGCGTAAGTCTGCTGCGCACTTTTTTCGTGAAATCAGCTGCTTGACAGCAGGTTTAATATCAGTGGAACGAATAATGAACAATTCGAAAACGGTATGGGAGGAATCAACAAACATTAAAATATTCTAAGATTTGTGTCGTAATCATCATCTTAATGATATCCAAATTGATAATTACCTTTAACATTTCCAGCCGTGCAGAGCTCGCTCGACTATTTTTGTAAGTTTCAAGTATGCTGTAGCATAAAACGCCACATGAAAATGGAAACAAGATTTGGTGTATTGTTTTTGCTAGACGCAATGATCTTGTATTGAATTTCCCATAACTCGCCTTGCGCTTTTTAAAGACATTAACAGGAATAAGCAATAATGGTGTCGTTCGTTGTCATAGTGTCAAATCAAAAAAAGTGTCAAACTTCATATGGTTAGTTTAAACAACTTGTTCTTAACAAGCACACCCTTGCATAGTTGAATAATATTTCAATTTTAATTTATTTTCATGGATCATTATTGTTTTTCCACCTGTATTTGAAGACAGTCTTCGCAGAGTTACATTGTTTTTCGCATCAATTAAAACAAATTACGCCAAAACAGAGAAAGAGTATAAAATACTTTCAACTCTGCCAGCTGTTTCTATTGTGAGATTTAGGGCAACATGGAAGGGGCGTGGCTTGAAGAGAAAGGGGGTGGCTCATTTGTACAGATACAAAACAGGGGTCAAAGGACATTGCTACAATTTCTCATTAAGATGTTGCTTTGCACTTACCAGATAAAATAGCAACAGCATTTTGAGTTTTTCTGTAAAATTCCGCAAACGATGTGTACCAGCGGCCCAGCTTGCAAGCTGCTAAAGATTTGTTTACGTTGTAAATCCATATTTTTATGTAATATATAATATATGAAGGAGCGTTATTTAATAAATAAAAAAAATTGAAAAAAAACGCCAGATCCACCTTTTTTATGATAAAATCTCAGCATTGGATGCTGTGACTTTATGTCTGGTTCTAAATGAAGAGTGACTTGCGATTATATTTTTGTGATTAATTTCCGCAATTTTGAAGTTGTCGTAAGTACAGTTGAGGTATTCGGTACGGACGACACGGCTTGTATTCAAAATACATGTGGTACTATACGGATGAATTGACACGAACAATTCGTCAAAGTTTCCCATATTCTTTCTCATTTTGGTGTTGTTTGTAGAGGGGCGGAGTCAGTTGAAAGAAAAGTGGGGTGCATCCTTTTTACACTTAAGTATATTCCTGACGAGACATACATGTGGAATTTCTCATTTAGTGACGGTTTATGATCATTTCATCATTTGAAGATAACATACTTAAGGTTTTACATGCCACAGATTGTCAAAATAAATTTATTGTTATTAAATTCTGCGGTGTTAACACCAAAGTAGGTTCCATGCTCTTTATTTGCCAATTTAATAAGATTTAGGATTTTTATTTATTTGCATAAAACTTCACATTTTCCATCGCTCATGTTCCACCCATGTACAGGGCGAGTCAAAAATAGGAAACCCAAATGGCAGGACCGATTATTTAATGAAGTTTGCATGTGGCACTCTCAAAATCTAGGATATGAAAGCCCCGTTATTAAGCTTTCTTTTAGTACAAGAATCATTCAAATCACTCATGTACTTTTCAAGGTATGGAGTTTTAAACACAACCAATGTTTTAAAGTTCTGTCCACGGATCACAAAAAAGGCTTGTTCTTTCAGCAAAACGAAAACAAATCACATGGGGAATTTGTGTGGCTTGTTTCCGTTTTGCTGAAAGAAAACTCACCTTTTTTGTGACGTTGTTGTGATTAAAATCCTGTAACTTGAAAAGTACATGACTGATTTGAATGATTCTTGTACATAAAGAAAGCTTGTTAATTGGGCTTTCATATTCTAGATTTTGAAAGTGCTACATGCAGAATTTCATTAAGAAAATGGTCCTCACATTTGGGTTTTCTTTTGTTTTTGACTGGCCCTGTAGTTTTACAAAACAGTCTCATAATAGAAAGTCACATATTTATAGCTAAACAACTTTAACCATCGAAGGACATTTTCTTTGGCGGAATTTCGTTTCAATTTTGATATATTGCTTGTTTGTACAGATACAAAAATAAAATAAATATTATAAAACAAAAGTTGCGAAGTGGCTTATCCGAACGTAAAATCTGCCATTTACTTTTTCTTCCTGTTGCTAATAATTATCATTTCCCACAATTTTCTTTAATAACTGGACAAATAGTCTGCTCTTTGTAAGTTTTTTTTGTAAATAGTAATGCCTATGTATAAACTTCATTCTAGATTATAATGTAAGAACATTACAGCATTTATTGTGCAGTCTGTCCCCGAGTAAAATGGGGGACATTTTTTTGCTACAAAAATGACAATAAAACGGTGTTGTCTTGATAATTCATGTTGCGTAGAGTGTGATTTTGTTTGTATAAAAATGTGTTTTTTGTTTAAAGGCAATATACAACATTTGCAAATATCGAAAAACAAAACTACCAAATTTTTACGAAATACCTTACTAGGATGTTGGTAAATGACAGTCTAAAGCATCCTGTAAAATTATGGCACCTGGTGTGAAGTCATTTTCAAGAAAAGTGGTATTTTTGTATAAATTTCCAATGGTGGTCGGCCGACCATCGTTGGAAAAACCTCACTATTTGTTAACTACTGCTTTAAATTTACCATTTTTTGTTCAGTCCAAATTTTGTTTGCTATTGGTTACATGTTCATGAACGGGTGCAAGCCAGCTAGAGCTGGTTCCCTTACCTTACAATTTTACAGCATTAATTGATACATTTCATAATACTGGAGTCAGGGAACCTACTTTCACCTTTTTTTGTTTTCCTTGGTTTTTCCAGCATTTTCGAACACAACACTTCAAACATGTCAGTATACTAATGTTTGATCTATAATACTCAGTAACACCTCAACTACTTCATTTCCGAAAATTACAGCAAAAGTCAATGATATACATTCCCTTTACAGTTCATTATTAAAAAAAACAATAAATAATACTATGATTTATTTATTATCTTTATGCCACAATAAGTCAATAATTTTGATTTGGAGAATAAATTTTGTTTTTGCAATTTTCCCCTTTTCCTTTAAAGGGAATGTACAACATTTGCTCTTCTTGCACTTTTCAGTAGTAAGTGGGGGATTAAACGCATGTTATAGCAAATGTCGTTAAACTGACTTGTTTCACGTTTTGGGGTTGAAGATGCTTAAGAAAATATGTTCTTGCAGTCTGGTTTCCTGACCGCTTAAGATGAAACGGAGCTAATTTGTCGACTTTGGGGAAGTCAAAGAATCAGTCCGGCGGGATTTTATCCCTTCACATGTGTGTAATCAATTGGAAAGAAATGCGGAATAACTAATTATGAAAAATTAAGAGCAGTTTTTAAAAAAAAAAGAGGTTTTCGCCAACATCACAGCTGACCAGCACTGGAAAAATACCCGTTTTCTTTGAAAATGTCAGCACACCAGGAGCCACAATTTTACAAGGTGCTTTAGAATGTCATTCCCTAACAATCCAGTAAAATATTTCGTGATAATTTGATTATTTCGTTTTTTGATGTTTGCAGATGTTGTAACTTCCCTTTAAAATACATTATTTCAGAAAGGATGACTGTTCTATGTTCAATTGTGTGAGATTTTGTATTTTTTAACAACCCTCTGGAATTGGAACTGCAAATAAAAGGGTGACGTAGAGGGCGCTAGACGGAGTAAGAACAGTATTTTTCAAGATTGAGTAAAAAATTAGATTGTGTGGTGTGGAAAAATCGTTTGTTTAGTAACTTTTATTATATTTATGGTAATATCAGAAATAAATTAATAAATATTAACCGATTTTTGAAGACTTTATTGAAAGAAATTTGTATGCAGAGTTTATAAGCGTTGAATTCACCCATTGAAGCAAGTAGTCGTGGCCGAGCGGTTAAGGCGATAGACTAGAAATCTATTGGGGTCTCCCCGCGCAGGTTCGAATCCTGCCGACTACGCCATAATTTTTTCTTTTTTTCTTTTTTTATCATATTTGAATATTTTTGATTTCTCAAAGAAGAAGTTTGTACCCAAGAATCATACCACACAGATATTCGTTTTTTGTTTTTACTCCTAAAATGAAACAGTGCATGAAGACAACATGGAGATGGAGGGCCACATATGATGGATTTTTTTGTGAATGCAGTACAAATATGCTTTGAAAACGAGGGAATCATCAGTATTACTCATCAAGCAAGTATAAAGATTCAACAATAGTTCGTTTAAGAAAAATCTAGTTTAATAAAGGATCAAGAATTAATCTAATGCAATAAAACAAATAATTGTCACAAGATGATGCAACACTTTTCAATTTCTTAGCCATCTTATTATTGTTGGTTTATTTCCTACTGACTGTGCGGATCACATAACGGCCCCCAGTATATGTACATTTTTAGAATTTACGTCAAGGACGCACATCACACACGTGTGCATTTTGCACAATATGCGATGTTAGGGAGAACTGCGCTGCTTTTGACGAGAAAACGAGGCGTGGTTTTTAACGGCTTACTCACAAAATACCTGTCTTCTGGGAAAATGGCTGGATTAGGTAAGGATTTGTCAAGCTTTTAGTGAATACTGTAGCTGATTTGGGGGTAAGAATTTCAAAAGAAACTGTGATTTTAGGTATCCCGGTTGTGTTTTTATTTCTAACTTCATGCGGTGCGTACAGAAAGAACGCAAGATGGATGACGAAAGAAAGAACGCAAGATTCCCATCTGGCCATCACTTGTCACCCAGTGTCTGCCTGTGCACTAGCCCCATAAATGTGGCCTATTTACTGGACTGCCTCCGTAAACATAGGCCACACATCCACATGTACAAAAATCGTGTCGACTTTGCCAAATTTTGATGTTCACATTTAGGCTTAGTTTGTAGGGTTTTTTTGCTTTAGAAGCATACTCATCCTCTTTATAGGCTAATCAGAAAGTGCTGCCTTTTTCAGATGTACATTTTTCGTGAAATTTCCAGATTCATTTTTACACATTTGCGTATCAAAATTTCAACATAAAATTTCACAAAAATTAGACATCTGAAAAAGGCAGCACTTTCTGACTAGCCTATAAAGAGGGTGAGTATGCTTCTAAAGCAAAAAAATCCTACAAACTAAGCCTAAATGTGAAAATCAAAATTTGGCAAAGTCGACACGATTTTTGTACATGTCAGCATGTGGATGTGTGGCCTATGTTTACGGAGGCAGTCCAGTAAATAGGCCACATTTATGGGGCTACCTGTGCACAAACCCTAACCTAAGATTGGTCTGAAAAATTTTAAGTGTTTTCTCAGTAAATACTTCAATATTTTCCCTGCTAATTTTGACCTTTTAGGGCGATCGTGTAGTGGGGGCCCTTCACTACACGATCAAATTAGAATAGGCCTAAATTAGAATATTTTTTTTTTGTTATAAGTAAAATGACATTGGCCGTGTTGTCAACCTACAGTACGGGCGCACGTGAATAATCGCGGACAATCCCCGTTCCTGGAGACTGTCCCCGTATTCGGAGACAGCCGGCCCACAGATTTTTTTTTCAGCAGCGCTGTCTCCCAAATCGGAGACTGTCCCCCGATCGGGGGACAAACCTTTCGAGTCTGGCTGCCTGACTCATTACATAATTTCCCCACGGGCTCAATTTAGAGTCAGGAGAACTACTTACTGCACGTTTTTGTGTGTTGTTTTCCCGTGTTGTATACGTTGCAAGTACATGTACGTGCAGTGTTCCGTGTTCTAGTATTTTTTTTTATCATTGTTTAATCAAAGTTTAATCATTTTTTTAATGATCTTACAGTTTTGGATATTTCTTTTCTGATGCTTGTGTTTTGGTAGCGATCTCTGGTATTGGCAGTGGTAAGTACATGATTGGTTTTAGTATAACAAATACATTTCTGGAATTCATTTGGATAAAGAATTTTGCATGGACAATTTTCTGGACTCGATGCGAATGGCTCCGGTTTTGGGGCCTTATTTATTTTTTATTTTTAATTCAAGAAATTTGTAGGTGAATGATCAAAGGCTTTAGTTTATTCACGAGTTGGTCATTTTAATTTAAAGGGAATATACATCATTTGCTTTTGCTGTAATTTTCAGAAATGGATGGAATCGGGGGGTTGGAAATATAAAGCAAATATAGTTACACTGACTTTTTGGAGGTTTTGGGTTCGAAAATGCTATAAAACCAAGAAAAGCGATCATTTTCCTGTAGTCTGGTTCCCTGACTCCATATAAGAAGAAACAGAGCAGTTTGCATACATTGGGGAATTGTAAGGTCAGGGAACCAGTCTAGCTGGCTCGTACCCGTTCATAGATTTGTAATCGATTGCAAACAAGTGCGATGGTCAATTGGGGCCAGTATTTGAAAAAAAGCCAGTTGTTTCCAACGCTGATCGGCCGATCAGCGTTGGAAATTGATACAAAAATACCACTTTTCTTGAAAATGACAGTATACCAGGTGCCATAATTTTACAGGATGATTTAGACTGTCATTTACCAACATCCTATTAAGGTATTTCGTAAAAACTTGGTAATTTTATTTTTCGAAGTTTGCAAATGTTGTATATTCCCTTTAATATAAAATTTGTTATTAAAATACCCTAATGTTTTCAGCCGCATTAAGAAAAAAAAGGAAAGTAAGGCTAGTGGCACCACAAAAAAAATATTCTGGCAACTTCATAAAATGGAAACTCGATCGAAATATAGCTTCCTGGTGATAGTCATCGCTGGTAGGTGTTCAAGTTGAATAAACTTTTTTTAATTTCTTTCTTAGATTTGTAAAATGTAATAATTTATCCTTTGTCATGACTTACCTCTTTTCTTTTCTATTTTAGGACTGCAACCCTTCCTTCTGGTTCTCCCTTGATGCCAGTAAACTTGACATCAACGTTTAAGCTTCTAGCCAGTGTTTGGTCTTCAGAGAAAATACTCATTTTAATTTGCTGATGAGGACAGTGTCAGTTTAAGAATTGAATTAAACTGAAATTTTAAGTGACCAATAATTATTAGTAGTAGTTTTGTAGAATTAAATCCTCAAACGGCTCCAAAATGCTTTGAATACAAACTACTTTATCCAAACAATCTTTTACATGAGAAAATATTACATGAGAAGTGGCAGTCATTATAATTGGACATTAACATTATCATAATTTCAAAAGTTAAACAATCCTAGCCTTTCAGTTAAAATCAAGGTAAGAGTAAATACCAAAAAGAAATTTACACAAAAGGTTGAATGACAGGAATTGTATTAATTACAAAGGGCATCACAACTTTTACATGTTTAAATGTATGAAAAATATATAACTTGTATACAAATCCATATCGTAAATATGATATACGCTGATGTCATATGAACCGTATTTTGGCGATTGACATCATGAAATAATGTGGCAGCCAACATAATTGTCATCTGAGCTGAATCCAGGCCGGGGGGCAGGTAAATCTTCCAAGAGACACTGGTCTGAAGTCACCAACAGAGATTTCGTAAAGTGATAATGGAAAGAGACATCTAGAAAGGCTTTGTTTCCTTGGTTCTATCGGACGATTGGCCAAGGTAGGTATGGAATAAAGTTTGCAGAAAATATTGCAAGGAAGCTGTCTTCCAGCATCTTTCTTTCAATAACAAAAACAACATTCATCTACTTTAGTTGCTACTTTTTTCTTTTCTTTTTTTCTGACCAATTTTTTTTTAAAAGGTACCAAAAAGTCGTTTTTTTCTTGTATTTCCCATATTAAAAAAAATCTAATCAAACGCCTTCTGCAATCTACTATCTAATCAGCATGATCAACATGATTCTTCCTTTCTTCAATCAACGGTCTTCCCAACACGTACCTGAAAAAAATACAGAAAAAAAACAGTTCAGAAAATGTACCAAAAAAATACATGTAATGGGCCAAAGTAATAGTTATAAGAAAAACAAATATGGTTTGGCGGCTTTATACAGCGTACGTAGTTAATTATAATCAAAATTAAAACACTTTTACATAAATTCAGTTTACGTACGTCCATGGTCTTACCGGCGCGGCACGATGATTACCCTCCGACTCCATGATGAAAGCCAAAATGTGCATGTACAGTTTCAGTTTTGCTCTTAAAAATGAGAGAAAAGTTGTTAAAACTAATATAATTTACAAACAGTAGCTTTGATACTGCATCCATCATGATAAAATGGAAGGATCTGCGAGTTGAGGACCGATTTCACTCGCAAACATGCTCGAAAAGTTATAAAACTCGAGCAATCTTCTGCCATCAATATTGCTTTGCCAAGGTAGGTATCGTAATTATGGTATCGAATATATAAGCCTATGCCTTACATGTACAATTTTAGTATCGATATAATAATCGGTTACTTGGTATCGATACTGTCGCTCGAACGGCATCGCAGCTTGATCGACTGGTATTCTGAACATAAATCGGTTCGTAGCGCAAAAAGTAGACAGTAAACCAGCGTTAGTTGGACAGTAACTTAGGGGGTCTTTTCACGTAGAATCGATTTTTGACGGTTTCAGAGACCGCAGAGCACCCCCTGAGGCCGCATAGCTTGTGAATTTTTTTTTGTCCCCGAATGGGGAGACATTCCCTCGATCGAGGGACAGAATTTGTCCGCGAATATGGGGACTTCCGCGGATCGGGGGACATTCCGCGATTTTTCACGTGCGCCCGTACTGACCTAAAGCAGACTTCCCTCAATGACACCTTTTTGGTAATTTTTGAATAGTTTCTTGGGGTAGAATAGAAATTATGAATTTCCTACGCGGTTTACGGGCCCGTTGGTTCCGCGCTCACGGTACATCGACTTGCATGTTTGCGTGAGTGATCGCCATCTTTATTTTCGTGTTAACTTTTGTCGTCATCGTAATTTTACCCCCAAATTCCCCTCAAAAATTCGAAACCCTGCCCTTTATCTATGACATACCTGTATGTTCTTAATGTTGCCAATTAGTTTGGTAGGTCCAGTAATTATAACAGTGTATTTAAAGTGGATTTTGTTCCCTAAAAAAAAACTAAGGAACCGGGCCCGTAGATACACGATCGCCCTTTTTATATCACTTTCTGATGGCTGATACTTAAGTCACTGAAGGGAAAAATCTTTTCAATATCAAAACTTTTCAGACCAATTTAAGTCAAAACAAGTCAAACATTATGGAGTGTGGAGTGCTGTGGCCTCGTGGTTAAGGACACTGGATTCGTGGTCTGTGGGTAAAGCTGCGGGTTGTTGGTTTGAGTCCAGCCGGGGTCATGGTGCGTGTGCCCTTGAGCAAGGCACTTTGTCACTCATTGCTTCTCTCCACCCAGGAGTAAATGGGTACCTAGCTGTGAGGGCAGAGATGGTTATTGTGATTGAATTAGCTTGCTTGCACCCTAACAGGCAGCATCCAGCTGTATACTCCCCAGGGAGCTGAGATGGTATTTGGAATGATTAATTGGCCCAATGATCAGGGGTAATAATAATACTGTAAGCGCTGTGATTTAGTTTACTAATAAGAGTGTTCTTAAATGTCGATTATTATTATTATTATTATTATTATACTACATGTATTTGACTACCTATACACGTACATTTCCACAATTTTACTTCATGTTTTTTTAAACACCCCTCCTCTAGCTATATTATGGAATGTCCATCTCGCCAAAAGTCGTAAGCAACTCCTTTTATATGGCGGTTGGCGCATGCGTCGCGCATGCTGCACTGTGGCGCAGAACGCAGCTGTGCCGGTGAAGTGTGAATTTAGGACTATGAAATACCATGTGTCCTTTCTCTATGGAAATACTGACTCACTGGTACCATAGAGAAGGGACACATGCTGGTGGTACTGGTAGTGCTGCGCATGCCTACATGAGGATTGTGAACGTTCAACCAGTAGGCCTAAAACTTTAAAAGGCACTTGGTTTAATCCTCCATGATTTCATAGGAGTCCAAATTTCATGTGACACAGGAAAAGTGTTTAAGACCAGCTAGCCATGTCTTTATCAACCATTTAAGACCAGCCACGTGTTGGGCTCTCAACCAATAGTAATGGGTAAACCGTCTGTAATATGAATTGTAAATAAAAAAAAGACTGCTAAGAGCCTGCAAAAAGTCACTTTGGGAAAATTTGACAGTCCGTTCCAAAAGTTGTTTTTGAAGGAAACATGTAAAAGGGAGGTGTCCTAAACTAAACCATTACTGTAATATTATTAAGGTATATGATGTTACATCATCTACATTTTACATGTACATGTACATGTACATTGTACGTGTACCATTACTTCATGTTGCATCGTGTAGTTTATAAAAGTGATCTGTATGGGGACATATAAACACAGTTTTGAGGAGTCAGTTTCAATTTCAAATTCAATTGATAGCAGCACACCAATAGCGCATTTTTTGCATAACTTTGCTCTTTTTGGTTAAAGGAGAAAAGATGGAGCAGTTGTACATCTCGGAGAAAGGAAACGATGAGTCGGGAGATGGAACACAGCAAAAACCACTCAAGACACTTCTTAAGGTAAGGATCACTTAAAGACAATCTAGCAGCATTCCCAACGCCAGGGGAAAAAAAACCTGGAAAAGTCATGGAATTTTATTTTCAATTTCCAGGCCAGGAAAAGTCATGGAATTTCATTTTCAATTTCCAGGCCAGGAAAAGTCATGGAATTTCATTTTCAATTTCCAGGCCAGGAAAAGTCATGGAATGTCATTTTCAATTCCCAGGCCAGGAATAGTCATGGAATTTCATTTTCAATTCCCAGGCCAGGAATAGTCATGGAATTTCATTTTCAATTTCCAGGCCAGGAATAGTCATGGAATTTCATTTTCAATTCCCAGGCCAGGAATAGTCATGGAATTTCATTTTCAATTCCCAGGCCAGGAAAAGTCATGGAATTTGAAAAAGAGTCATGGCATTTTGTGAGGACCAATATATTTTGAAGAAAAAAAATGGAAAAGTCATGGAATGTCATTTTCAATTCCCAGGCCAGGAAAAGTCATGGAATGTCATTTTCAATTTCCAGGCCGGGAAAAGTCATGGAATGTCATTTTCAATTTCCAGGCCAGGAAAAGTCATGGAATTTGAAAAAGAGTCATGGCATTTTGTGAGGACCAATATATTTTGAATTTTAAAATGTGTATAGTGGGACACTGTGGTCCAATGGTTACGGTGTTTGATTCGTGCGCCGTGGTATGGGTTCGAAACCTGATACGGAACATGGTGCTTGTATTCTTGGGCAAGGCACTTTACTACAATTGCCTCTCTCCACTGAGGAGTACAAATGGGTACCTGTGAAGGTAGAGACCATATTGCGCGAATCTCAAGCTGCTGCAGGGTCTCATTCCTGATGAACAGGGATAATAATTGTGACGCGCATTTGATCATATTCTTATGGAATTTGCACAATATAAATGTATAAATTATTATTATAAATTATTATTCATAATTTAGCATCAGAAATCTAATTTCTGACAAATTGCAACAAGTTTCGCTGATACAAGCATTTTGATATTGACAGCCATTGTTTTGTTGTTTTTCAGGGAAAGATTTCCATATAAGAAGTTCACTAATTTTCCTCTGTATTGACTAACAAGCCCCCAGATAGCAATTTCATGTCATCAAAGTCCATTTGAGCAGTGAGAAAATACAAGCATTTTCTTAGAAAACACTTAGAATTTTTCAGTCCACTCTCATAGGGTTTGTACACAGGGTGTTGAGTGAACTTCTTATATGGAAATCTTTCCGTTTTTCAGTTTTACAAATTTTACAGTTTTGATCTGCATTTTGATGAACTAGGTCATGGGTTTTCATAATTTAGGTCATGGGTTTTCATAATCATGAAAAAGTCAAGGAATTGTATTGTCCTAAAGGTGTAGGAACCGTGACACACATGTAAACCCTAACCCTGCCAGACGCAACACAGTGCATCAGGTGGAAAAGTCTGGTGCACTTCATGCATTCAGCTATGTACGAACAACAGTGCATAAACAGCCACTTCTGAGACGATGAAGGCTAGTCCCATTGAACAATGCCAAGAGTTGTATCCTGCTGCATTCGGTGACCACAGACTCTGAGGCAGTTTGGCCTTGGGACTTTTGACCTGATGGATCTTGCTACTTTGGGCAGGCTTGTCACTTAGACAAGTGTTGCATGTTGCTGCGTTTGGCAGGTGTCACGGTCTCACTTCTCCGGCGTGCTACGGTAGCTTCTCCGCAGAGGGAAATTTCGCCTCAACACGCATGCGCAAATTGCGCAGTAGTGTACATTTCGCCAACTTTATTGTGTGCTGAGTTCTTTGAGGTTGTACTGGTGCACGTGAGATCTTGGGATATTTGTATATGTACAAATGTATACGTTACAAGGTACCAGTCGAATCCAGAATTTTCGTGGCGCGCGTAACTCCCAATACATGTCAAGATGTGAAGGATACACATGGATGCAAAAATAAAGACAACCATGAACGAGCAAGGAACACAGACCTTACACAGACCATGGAGGAATAAGAATTCCTCCATGCACAGACCAAGGAGTTCGTTCTCAATTATTCTTCCATGAACACACACACACACACACCCATGTATACGACGCTGTTGCACTCCTCTCGGAGTCTAAGCTTGACCCACAGGAAGTGTTACATAACACATTCTTGGGTTCCCTCACTGTGTTATGGACTTGGTAGACTCCATAACACAGCCCGAGGAAAAGTAAGCACAGCGGACACATAAGCATGAATCGTGCTCATGTAACGTGCTCAATTATCCGCCGCATTCACCCGGAGAATCCAGCATGCCGGAGTAGTGAGACCGTGACACCGGGTTTCTAGCCAACATTCCCCTGAGGGTTAGGGTTAATGATCAATTTATTTGTCTTGCACAATTTTCTTGACAGGTTGAATCAATTTGTATCCTTTTCGTTTGCAGGCGATGCAATTTGCTGGTGGTGAACCCTTCCCCAAATTCTTGTGCGATGCAAAGGAAAAAGACAAGGTGAGGTCAAAGGTCAATCTGTTTTTGAACTTTTTGACCATAGAAACTTGGACCAAGTTTACATAACAAGATTAAGGGCCTGGAATACCCTCAATTGGGCTACAAAACGCATTTTGAACGAAATTATGTTAATCAGAAAGAACATTTAAAAGTAGGATAGAAACATCCACACAACTATCCTTTAAAAATTGGGTGTTTTTGTGTTATTCTTGTGTTCGTGCAAGAACCAATTTTGGGGTCCACGTTTTCACCCCCAAATATCGGGCTGTTCAGTGCTAGTTGTGATTCCAGCCGTAAAGTGTTCACTTTCTGCGGACGTGTAAGAAACCACATTTGTGCATTGGTGCTGTGTGTGAGTTATGTGATGCACACAACGTGTATCGTACATTGAAGGAAAACGACAGGAAAAACGTATGCTTACTCCGTCGTGTCTTTTCTCGGGAATGGTAAGACATTAGATTAGTTTCCTTTCAACTGGACCTTTAAAATCTTAAAATTAATGTGGCCTGACGTTGCGAACTTAGCAAGTTCTTCTTCAGAGGCTAAAACAGAAAACTTTAAAATAGTTAATAATCCAAAACATGAAATTTTCGGGGATTTCAGGCCGTAATGCGCCTTTAACCCAAACTCTCAGACAAACTCTCAGAAAAAAAATTGGATTCAGCCTCAATCCTCCAGAATCATCCGTTATTTCCTGAATTTAGTCTGTGGAGGGTGACCACTGCCTCAATCCTCCAAAATCTTCTGCCAATTACTGCTCTGGTTTGAGGCAGCGGCTGGCGTTTAGAAGCAGTGCGGGTGAAATGCGAGAAAAACACAGGGCTGATTCCATAGTTGAATGATGTTTTTTTACTGTTTCATTTCAGCAATGGGAAGAGGTGTCCCAAGCTCAGCGCAAGAAAGTCTTCAAGCTTTTCCAGCGAGATCAGAAGAAGAACGATGAGAAGGAAAAGAGAGAGGTAATGACTTATTAACCCTAACCATCCCAATCCTCCAAAATCCTTTTTGCAAATTGGAGGAATCTGCAGGATTGAGGTTACATGGCAAAAGTGCTTTGCTGATTTCGGAGGACGCACTGTGTCAAGGTCTTGGGCCGGACCTTGTGTTGTTTATGCTCAGCCATGCATAAATTTAGTCCTTGATTATACTTGAAGACCTCCGCACTGTTCCAGGATGTCACTGGCTCTGCCTCAGCCTATTGACAGACATAGCAGGAGGATTCTGCAGGATTCAGGCAGTGGTCATCCCTCCATGGACCATATTCAAGAAATAATGGAGGAATTTGCAGGATTGAGGCTATATGCTATTTTTCCATGAGGCCAATTGGAGGATTTTGCAGGATTGAGGCTACATCCTAGCAATAAGGCCAAGGGAGTTAGGGTTAATTGAAGTTGGATGCATTCGAACCTGTCACCCTCAGGAATGATGTATTACTATACCTCATACATATTCATGATCGAAAGCCGAATTCTCACTGGTCCATTCACCGTCACGTGCCAGATGCTATTTTTGCTGTTTACCAAGCGCGCACGCAAGTATTCACGCACAGGGTTAATACGCATGCGTAGAAGACTGTCTTTACCCGTGCGACAGTCTACTACGCATGCGCTTTACAAAGCAATCGTGGAACTGTCGCATGCAAGCCTGTTCGGTATGACGATATTTCACGATATTTCGATTAAATTTTCATATCGGAAATCGTATCGATCTCATAAAAAAAAATCGGCACATCGTGAAATTCGATATGCCGAAAAATACCGCGATATTCTTTTGAGGTACCGCTTTTGTAACCAAAGTCAATCCCTCTCAGTTTCAAACCGTCGCTAAAGCGCTCCCATGAAAAACCGCAAACCACAAATTCACTGTTACCGCATTGTATGTACCGCGAGGTCTTACCTATTCAGGGGCGGAACCAACTGACTAACGTCACGTGTATTGGATTTTGCGTCTTCCACACTGCACGTGGTGCAGTACAAACACCACAATTTCACCCCACATACCAAGTGCCAAAATCGTAATCACGTGCGTGGAGTTAACCGAAGGGAAACAAAGTCTCTGACATTTCGCAAAGAAAATACGGTGCCTGTTTTGTTTTGACGGAAATGTGAAGTTGTACAGACAAAACACCACAAATACATGTGCTTGAATTGTAGATTAGGACGTTGAGAAGTGAATGTTTCGTTTCGGCACGCGGCTAGAGGAGACCACGCCGAGCCCGCAAATTTTCTTTTTCCAGCACCAAACGACATCCGCATACGCACGTAAAGCGCCCTCTACGATACTTTTATGATACGTGGGCATTATATATTTATTAGGCCTAGTTTTCCAATTTTGAAGCGAGCAATGTGACAGCTCAGTCGATAATTTATTGTGTTTTATACCGCGAGGTTGCGGGTTCGAATCACGGTATTGCAGATGATTTTTTTTTATTATTATTTTCTAACCTGAGGCTTTGGAGGATTTTATTAAAAAGGGAAATAAAGCCCGAATTTCTTATATTTCTTTTTTTGATTTTCTTCTCATGTTTTTAGAAAAGTATAGTCCAAAACGCCATAGCGTATTGTGGATGTCGTACGCGTTTGGGAGAGAGAAAAAAAATTGCCGCTGGGCTGGGACGACTCCGCGCAGGCGAACTAGATCAAATTTTCCTGCACGTATTTTCCTGACTCGTTCCTTCTCTTCCGTGGTTGTGCCTGGGCACTTACACTTGCTTAGTGCCAAAACTGTCCCAGACTTATGAAATCTGTTCATATTTTCAGCAACAAAAAGCGTCGAAAACCAACTGTTCAGTCGTGCCTTTTATTTCGTTCACAGAACAGAAAATGCTTCACAAGAAATTGGACTGATCCATTAATTTTTGTAAAGGGGTGCTTCACCCTCATTTTGGAGTTAACATCGTTTTTCGAAACAAATCTTTAGAAAAAACAATATTTTGTTAGTTTGTAACGATGAAGAACTTTTTCTGAACCAGGAAATATTTCGGACTCCATTAAAAAATATTATTTGTAATTCTGAAAAGATGGAAATACTGGTAAATTGTTTTCAATGAAGCACACCCTTGCCGCAATGGTGTGGGCTGTACTATGAGTGCACGTGGGGATCATGTCAATGCGGCGTGCAATTGCGTGCTAGTGCTTCGTTCTCTCCTCGATATGGATTTCTATTTGCACATTTTTATCCAACATTTCAATGTTATTTTGTTTTCGATGTTTGAATGTGGAATTTATTTTCTACCTAAATTGGCAAAGTAAATGAGACTCTAGTCAAATAAACTTGACGATTTTGTTCAGGACATATTGGGTCTTTTTCACGGCAGTGGATCGTGACTTCGGTCAGGTTTTTTTTTTTTGGTTTTTTTTTTGGTTTTTTCCATTGTTACATGAATGGAAAAATGACGTCATCACGATAATATCGCGATATCCGATATTTTTTTCACGATTTGCCGATTTAAAAATAAATGGATATCGAACAGGCTTGGTCGCATGGGTGGAGTACGCACACGTGAACATCGCCCTAGCTACACATGAAAAGATAGTTGCACACGTGTTTTCCCGAGCTCATTGATGCCAATCTGGAGAATATTGTGGACAATAAAGATGCCTCCTGTACTAGGGCCTATAAAAAAGTTGTCCACAAAAAACTGCAACAACGAGACGACGGCTGATTTACGTTAGTAATTCTGCATTTTCATTGGTCAATTCACAACGGGTAATGCATTATGCATGTCTACCAAATCAGTAGACAGATGTAAAGAAAATCATAAGCGTTCTCCACGAGATGGTAAAGGCCTAGAAAAACCACACGGTGCCTTTTTCAACACACCTGTGATTTTTAAATCAGAAGGACTGCAAATTAAAAGTTTATGTATAAAACAAATAAATTCAATGCTAAAAATCTCCTCATATGGAGAATAGCGTTGCGCGTACTGCGCGATGTGGCACAGAACGCTGCGGTGCTGGTGTAGTGTGAATTTAGGACTCTATAAAATATGGACTCATCGGTAGTAATGCTCATGCAACCAATAAAAGGGCGAAAGGGACCAGATTTTATAGGAGTCCAAAGTTCAAGTGACACTGGGAAAGTGTTTAAGACCTGCCAACCGGTCTTTATCACCCGTTTAAGACCAGCCACATGACTGGCTCTCGACCAATAGGAATGGGTAAAAAACTGTCTTCGGTATAATGAATGCAGTTCCGTTACAAACATTGTTTGGATTAGTTGATGAGAAATGCTGTCCAAAGTTAAGTGCATAATCCAGCAATTAGTCAAGTCCCTTGACTGCATTTTTCTTTTGTCAATGCAAGTCCCCCGTCCGACAACGTGCAAACAAAAGGAGTCGGCCTTGCACAAGCGATCAGACCTCAAGTGCTGCTTCCTGTGAGAGTACGTCTGGAACAACTCCCGTGAAGATGAAGCGAAGAGGACTGTCCATGGAAACAAAGATGGACATCATCACGGCGGTGGACTCTGGATACAAAAAGGCCGATGTGGGGCGAGAGTACGGCATTGTGGCAAGCACCCTATCAACAATCCTGAAATGCAGAACAGAAATCATGCAAAACCTAGAAACCTCCAAGTATGAACCCTCACGAAAAAGATTCCGTAAATCCACTCATAATGACGTCGAGGAGGCCCTGCTGCAATGGGTTCGGGAAGCCCAGGCTAAGAATATCCCCATGAATGGACCTGCGCTTCGCAAGAAGGCCAATCAACTGGCCACAAAGATGGGCTACGAGAACTTCTCAGCAAGTACAGGCTGGTTGTGCCGCTTCCAAAAGCGACACATCATCAAGTTCAATCAGGTCAGGAAAAAAGTAAAAAGTAAACCCAAAAAAATGAAACATTCCTAAACTTTAACATATAAACAAACCTTCAATTACCAAAAACAATTATCTGCATTCCCTAAATAAATACCACAGATCAATTTTTTAATAATATTTGAATCTTAAGGTCCAAAACATAAACAATTCTTTAGTACATTCTCAACAATATCAATCACGCTTAATTTATTGTCGGCCTTTTACATAATGCTATCGTTTATTCAGCCATCCAGTCCATGTTCTATTAAGAATTAATATCCCTCCTTGATTTTTTTTTGTCACCACAAGTCCAATGTTGGAAGACCTGCGAAGGAAAAGGTACCGTCTCGCACAAGTGATCAAAGCTCTATTAATTCTTCTGTCGAGAAAACATCCACAGCAAAGAGCAAGTCCCATGTTGAAAGACCTGCGAACCAAAAGGAGCCGTCTAGCACAAGCGATCATACCTCTATTGATTCTCCTGTCGAGAAAACATCCGCAGCGAAGAGCAAGTCCCATGCTGAAAGACCTGCAAACGAAAAGGAGACATCTCGCACAAGCGATCATACCTCTATTGATTCTCCCGTCAAGGAAGCGTCCGCAGCAAAGAGCAAGTCCCATACTGAAAGACCTGCAAACGAAAAGGAGCCGTCTCGCACAAGCGATCATACCTCTATTGATCCTTCTGTTGAGGAAGTGCCGGCAGCGAAGAGCAAAAGAAAGGGACTCTCAACAGCGACGAAGATGGAAATTATCAAAGCTGTCGACTCCGGCCGTAAGAGAGCAGACGTCGGACGACAGTACGGAATTGTCGCAAGCACGCTGTCGACAATCTTAAAGAACAGAGCAGACATCACTGAGAACTTTGCAACCTCCAAATTTGAACCCTCGAGAAAACGATTCCGCAAACCTGATCAGGATGATGTTGAGGAGATGCTGCTGAATTGGTTCCGGAAGGCCTCCGCTAAAAATCTCCCCATTAATGGGCCGATTCTCCAGAAAACGGCAGAACAGCTGGCTAGAATGATGGGCCATGACAACTTCTCAGCAAATACAGCATGGGTTTCGCGCTTCAAGAACCGACACAACATCAGGTTCAAACAGGTTAGACCCACAAAATTTAAAACAAAAATAAAAGTCTTAACGCACTTCAATATACCGGCACCCCAATTTGATTTCCTGTAATCCTTATCCAAATCCAATTAAGAAAAAGCTGAAACAATTACGTTTATCTCCATAGATCAGGAACACAGAATCATTCCAGTTAAACAGACACTTCTACAATGCACATGTACATGAGGTCCTTCCAAATTTGCATATTAAGCCCCGCCCACCTTGCATAATATCCGCAAAATTTGCATATCAAGGTTGTGGTTAGTCAAAACTTCATGAGGCGGGGCTTGCATCGTTCAATCCTTGTCTTTCCCGTACAAGGGACTGTATTAATAAATTATGCGATAAATTAACGATAAATTATGCGCCAGTATTTCTCATCAACAAACGAAAGACTACAAGACATGCTTTCTGTATTACAAACCCCTTGTAGTGGACATTGGCAGATCGGGGAGGGGGGGGTGTCAACTGGAGCCATTTCCCCCACCCCTTAATTTTTTTATTTTTTTTATTAATTTTCATGAGATAAATAAAAGTATGCATATGTCCCTGATTTGCCATCAGCTATACATACCTTTTAGTGTTAGTATTACAATGTGGAAATAGCGCAGGATTTACAAAATTACCATTTTGAAAAAAACATACTCGAGCATTCTTCAACGCCCCCCCCCCCTCCCCCCTGCCAAAAATATGGTTCAGGATCCGTCCTTGGTAGTGGCATGAGAACTGCGATACAGAAACCCCTAAGTACAGAAAAAGAACCACAACATATATTGTCCGTCTATTAGGAAACTCCCTCTGTTGCCATGGCGGTATGAGACACAAAACGGAGAACGCTCCGTGTAAAAATCGCAGCACTGGCTTACTAAACACCGCAGTGATTACGTTTTCCTACTAGACTGACTGCACGACAAAGTTTGTTCAAAACTATTGGCTGTAAATCAGTCTAGACAATTGGGTCGTCGAAAAGCTCGTGCTAACCAATTTTTTTTTTTCTCGCAGGATTGTGAAAATGTTGGGACCGATCAAATATAAACATGCCTAATATTGTAATAATGTGATTCAACTACATATACTTACATGAGTGTGATTAGAATGGTTCTGTGTTTCTGATCTGTGATGTCTGTGCAGCTGTTATCGGGCATGGACGTCAATTTTTCTTTATATATCAGTGCAGATTTGTAAACGCCGCAAAAAAAAGTCTACGCTCAATAATTGGAGGGGTCATAGTTTTGAAATCTGATCGTCTTACAATGACGTCATTTATATAGACCTTTGGGGAATGTTGTTAGCTACATTTTGATACCCTGTCTGCTACCAAAGACTAAATTGTTCAAGATTGACAACGGTTTATGAAAAATGATGCAATTTGAAAAGTCGCAAGGAGAAATTGCGAAGCGCAAACACACATGCCGTAATTGTTCCCATATCAACTGCACAGTGCTCGAACAAATTGCGGGTAATTCAATGTCGTGTGCTCCCATCCATACAAGTGCTGTGTGATCAGTATTCCCTGCCATTCGTTTTGGGCAGTGTAACATTGTCATGCAGCAATTTCAACTTGCGTACTCTTTAAATTTTCAAACAGCATAATTTTTCATTAACCGTTGTCAAGCTTGGACAATTTACAGTTGTTGGTAGCAAACGGGGTATCAAAATGTAGCTAACAACATTCCCCAAAGGTCTATATAAATGACATTATCATAAGACGATCAGATCGATCAAAATAACGACCCCTCCAATGAGTGTGGACTTTCTTGTTTTGCGGTGTTTATTTAAAACCTTGTGTACGTAATAATATACGTGTTACATTTTCATTATAAGGCAACATCACTTTCCCAAACACGTTCAGTGCTGTGAAGTCAGCTGTACATAATGCGTGAGAAAGACCAGTGCTCCACACAAGCTTTTTGGATGAGACAATTTTGTAAGTCTCAAGATTTGTTTGTTTTCAGGCTGAAGATCGTGAAAGAAGAGAGAAAAATCTTGAGGAAGCCAAGAAGACGGTCATCGAAGAGGATCCTAGTCTGCCCAAGGCCAAGAGGGTAAGTTCTGTGGTTGCCATGGCAACAGAAACCCTCTATACTAAACAGAGTACTGAAGTCGCTGAAGTCGCGGCGTCGCTGCTCTAAGCCACGGTGGCCTTGGCGAAAGGCTAACTTAAGCTATGCGCCGTGATTCATAATTATTCGGTGCACTTTGGTACTCTGCAGGGTGATTAAAAAAACGAAACCCAAATGTCGGGACTATTGTTTTAGTGAAGTTCTGCATGTAGCACTTTCAAATCTAGGATATGAAAGCCCAATTAATAAGCTTTCTTTTAGTACAAGAATCATTCAAATCACTCACATACTTTTCTAGTTACGGAATTTTGAACACAACCACTGTTTTAAAGTTCTGTCCATGGATCACAAAAAGGTGTTCTTTCAACAAAATGAAAACAAATCACATTTGATGTGTGTGTAAATTGTTTTTGTTTTGCTGAAAGAACGCACACCTGTTTCTTTGTGATCCGTGGACAGAACCTGAAAACTGTGGTTGTGTTTAAAATTCGGTAACTTGAAAAGTACATGAAAGAAAGCTTATGAATTGGGCTTTCATATTCTAGATTTTAAAAGTGCTACATGCAGAACTTCACTATCAATAGTCCTGACATTTGGGTTTCGTTTTTGTTTACTCACCCTGTATAGCATAAATAAATGTATGGCGGTGAGGAGTTTTGAAAGTCAATAGGGACAGTGCAAACATTTGTATGTCTCTGTAGTGGGCACCCAAAAGTGGGAGGCAAAGGAATAACTTGTCAAAAATTGGGTTTGGAGGGGAGAATGCCCCATTCAACTCACCCCACCCCCACAGCACCCACCCCCCACGAACTTTAATCATCCACTTGGTGTAATCACCCTAACTTCCGTGTACTTCATTGCACTCAAACCGTGACAAGTTTTATAGCCCTAACAGTCCAGAATCCTCTAATTTTATTATATTATTTTATACACCCCCTAGGGAGTTATAGGGTTAATTTGATATTTTTCCTAAAATTGCAGATTCTGATCAAGGAAGGAACTGCAAACCGCGACCAGCGGGTGAAAGTGCAAGGCTGGGTGCATCGTCTACGCAGACAAGGTGAGGAATCGTCCTATGGAATGTCTTCATTTGGGGCATGGAAATATATCACTTGTGCTGGACGTGTATTTAGCTGGATTTTTGCTGTTATATTTCATCTTGTGTCATCTGTTAACTAAAACCCTCCTTTTGTTTGATCAGTCACAGACAGTCAAAATGCAATCCTGTTCCCCTACCACGTAGGCTAGTCACCAACAGTCAGATCATATTTCAATAGGCGCTGTGACTAGTCAGATTCAGTCAACAGACAAAAGCAGGTGACTGGTAGGCACAGCCGGCTTATCAATCTCCTACGGTCAAAGCATAGCTATAGCAGGTTTCATAACAATCACAGCCAGTCAATCCTGCTTTATGAATTAAGGTGGGGAGCACACTCAACTGTTAAAAACAGTCACTTGATTTATTTTGACTGCTGGGCTGGCCTTGTTGAAATTGCCAGCCAGAGAGGGAGGGTTAAAGATATAGTCCATCATTTGTAATTTGTGCATTTTGTTCGTTTAAAGCAATGAGTGAAAGTTGGGAAAAATCACTCGGGTGGGATTCGAACCCACGACCTCCTGCTTTCTAGTGCACACGTCTTACCACTCGACCACCGAGCTAACTGGATTGGTTGGCTGGTTCAAATTTGATGTACATAGCAGCGGGTACGACATTAACTATTCATAAGATAACTATTCAAACTAGTCATTTTTGTTGTTTTCAAACCTTTTCTGTTGTAGGCAAGAATCTGATGTTTATCGTGTTGCGAGATGGGACCGGACTCATCCAATGTGTACTGAATGACAAACTGGTACGTTGCAATGGTTTTGTTGGTCTCTGGGTGAGCTTTGTGTCTTAGAAATTTGGGGACAAGAATTGTAAGTATTCACTCTCTGGAAAAACCCACTTGACTGAAACAGACCAAACCAACTGAAATGATGGGCAAACCAACCCGCTCGGACCTGACGTTGGTTTCAGGTCGGGTTTGCACAACATTAACCCTAACGAACCTGAATCCATCAAAATCCACACCCCTGTTTCGGGGATTTCAGCGGATTCAGGATACCTCCATATACAAACTGGGGGATTTTGATGGATTCAGGATTGTAAGCCTAGCGGAACTGCAGGATTTTGATGGATTCAGGATACCTCTATATTGAGCTGTTGGGGGACTTTGGCGGATTCAGGATCTCACCAGGTTTACTCCCGCCTAACTGGTGGATTCTGATGGACTCACTGGCCACCAACAATTTTTTGCATGGCAAAATTTATGGATTTTGGTGGATTCAGGATACTTTCTAGTAAAAGAGCCCAAGGGGTTAGGGTTAATGGATGGCCAAACATATCAACACGCCAACTTTCTGAAAAGCAGTGAATAAATCTGTGTTGAGGATGTTCTGTGTGTGGTTACCTGGTGGACTAAAGTCCCCTATGGTATTAAGCAAAGGGTTTAACTTCATTTTTTCTTTAAAATTTACGCATTTAATTCTGAAGTCATCTGCTTTGTCCGTTACATTTTCACGTTATTTCTTGTGTTATTTTGTTCACAGTGTCAGACATACAACGCTCTCATCTTGTCGACAGAGAGTACTGTATCACTGTATGGTGTCATCAAGGTTCTCCCAGAGGGCAAGACGGTAAGCTGTTCTCTTTCCAACGGGGCCTGGGGTCATGAGTTATCATTTGATTACTACAAACAGCTTGGTTTTTCCTGGTGGAGATGTAATAGCCTGATATAGTTATTTGCTGTTCTGTTTCCAACAGGCACCAGGAGGTGATATCCTGTGATTGTTGGGAACAATTTGGTATTTCTTCCTCTGGGGATAGAATATCCTGGTATATTTGCTGTTCACTTTCTAGGGGGCACAAGGAGGTCAATGTGATTATTGGAAACAATTTGATATTTCCCTACTCCAGAGATAAAATACCGGTAGCTGTCTTACATGTATGTGTAATTCTCATGTTATTATTGAGAACAGTTTAGTATATTTCTCCTTCTGGGGATAGAATAGCCTTTTGTATATTTGCTGTTCTCTTTCCAACAGGCACCAGGAGGTCATAAGTTAGTGGATTATTGAGAACAATTTAGTATTTCTCTCTCTGGGGCTAGAATAGCCTTCTTATATATATGTGTTTGTCATTCTCTTTCCATCAGGCACCAGGAAGTCATGAGTTATCCTGTTATTATTGGGAACAATGTTGTATTTCTACCTCTGGGGATAGAATAGCCTTCTTATATGTGTTGTGTTTGCCGTTCTCTTTCCGTCAGGCACCAGGAGGCCATGAGTTATCCTGTGATTACTGGGAGCTGATTGGTGCAGCTCCAGCGGGTGGGGCTGATAATCTCGTCAACGAGGTAAATTCTGCGAGAGATTTTTAAGCTTTGGGAAGAGCTTCTACATGTGACTTGGTGGTCGGTCGGTCGGTCAGTCTGTCTGTCTGTCTGTCTGTCCCACAGAATTTACCAAATGAATGGTGTTCCATATGTGCCATCGGCATCGCATTTTTTGGCGTCACCTTTTAAGCTCTGGCAGAGATCGTTTTGTTCGATTTCCTGCAAGACTGTCATCATGGTCATGTAAGACTTCTTGCAACACGGCCAGAGCTTAAGTGTGCACTTGAACTTTTTTCTATCCTCCTAAGGAGTACCAATTGCCACTACCTATTTTCTACCAGCTTAGGGGTTCCTGATAACTGTTATATAATATTCCTAAGGGGTTTCATGATGCCTATTTTTCATTCTAGGGTTCTTTTTAACAGGAGATTTCAAGGGTTTCTTTAACCACTCCCTATTTTCAAGATGTGGCAGGAGCATCTACGTGTCACTTGTCATGCCTGTCAGTTGCTCGGCCCTGAAAATTTACCAAAAGTATGGTATACTGCAAACTATACTCATTTTCACGGCGCATTGTAATGGTTTTTGAGCGGGTTTTCTTTTTTGTGATTGAGGTCAGAACTCTCTAACCATTTATTGAAATAATTGCTGAACAAAAAATGTTTTGAAAAAAATCAGCCGGGTGGGGGGGGGGGGGGGCAGAGTGCCCCCTCTGCCCCCCTCTGGATACGCCACTGGTTCCATATGTGCCTTCGCATTTTTCGGCGTCGCATTTTTCAGCTCTGTCAGGGATCATTTTGATCAATTTCATGCAAGACTTTCATGCAAGACTTCTTGAAACAAGGCCAGAGCTTATTGTGCACTGGCACGTGTTATATTTTTTAACACTGGAATTCGATTTGGAAAAAGATATAGTTTTACGTGTGTCTCTAATTGTTTTGGGAAACCAAAAATTCTAAATCTGGTTTATGTTGCAGGAGTCCCACATTGATGTTCAGTTGGACCAGCGGCACATGATGATGAGAGGCGAAACGGTGAGTAATAGGGTGACACACCCCCGGGGGCATACCCAGGGGTGTGGGTGCACTAAGGTTATTTTCAAGTTATTTTCAAGTTACCATCAGTCTAGAACAACTTGCCTTCTTAAAAAGAAAAAGTAGCTTTCATTGCTTTTGTTTAACCCTATCGTTCCCTAATTCTCCAGAATCCTCTTTGCAAAATGGAGGATTTTGCATGGTTGAGGCTATATGGCAAAAATCTGTGGCTGATTTTGGAGGATGCACTGTGTCAAGGTCTTGGGCCGGACCTTGTGTTGTTGATGCTCAGCAGTGCATAAATTGAGGCCTAGATTATACTTGAAATCCTCTGTACTGCTCCAGGATGTCACTGGCTCTGCCTCAACATCTTGACAGCGATTACTGGAGGATTTTGCAGGATTGAGGCAGTGGTCACCCCTCCAAGGACCACATTCAAGAAAAAGCGGAGGATTTTGCAGGATTGAGGCTGGATGCTGAATGCAGTTGGAGGATTTTGTAGGATCGAAGTTGCATCCTAGCAAAAATGCCTAGGGAGTTTAAGGATTAATGTAGGTCTTTTCAGTAATTTTGCAATGTGTATACATAATTGTGAATGATTTCAATTTGTATAATTTCCTTGTATGATTTGTTTCACAGCTTTCAAAGATTATGAGAGTCAGGTCCACTGTGGCTCAGTGGTAAGTCCAATTCTCATGAAATTGTATAAAATAACATAATCATCACCAGATCCGACAAAAAAGAGCACTTTTGAAATGTCGTGTTCATATTCAAGTATTTTTTCATGTTTGCTCAAATGTTGTAGACTTCCGTTTGCATTGATCATCAATGAAGTTTGTTGTTAACAAAATCATCCATTTTGCATTTGATTCCTTGTAGTTTCCGCGAACACTATTTCAACAGTGGTTACATTGAGGTATGTAGACTTTATCATTTCCAATATTGAAATCTTTTTGTTGGTAAAAAAAAATTGTGAGTTCTGTGTCATTTTTCACAAGCGTTAATAGTTTAGGAGATGGACTGCAATGTTTGATTTTTTTTTTATTTAGTATGCAGTTATGAAAAAAAGGACGCACAACAAAACAACAGAATCATTTGATTTTGGTTAGGACTAATAATGAAAAGACCAACTGAGGATCACACTCTTAACCACTTTGCGCCGGGATAATTTTTTGCTGAAAATGTTGATTCTCGCAAAAGACACAATTTTCCAGCCAACTGCTGATATACAGCCAAACGCCACAAATACTGATTCGCAGGAGTCATTTCAACAGTATTTGTACGATATTTCTTGCCAAAACCTTGTTTCAACACTCTAAGATGTACACTGGAGCCTAAATTGTAGAACAATAGGCTGTGTACAACAGCCAATTCAAGCCTCCACAGACTTCACAGACTTTGTGTGTGTGTTTACAAAAGGCACGAGGGTTTAGCATGTTTAGATATCACCCAGAGGCGAGTCGAGGCAATCTTAACGTCTTAACCCATCAGCCGTGCCTGTGTATAGAACAGCCAGTGCGTGTTATCACGTCATCCGATGCGAACTGGTTGAAGCATCGATGGAAAAATGTTTGGTCTCGGCATTTGGGTGTACAGGGCGAATAAAAAAAAACGAAACCCAAATGTCTGGACTATTGTTTTAGTGAAGTTCTGCATGTAGCACTTTCAAAATCAAGGATATGAAAGCCCAATTCATAAGCTTTCTTTTAGTACAAGAATCATTCAAATCACTCGCGTAATTTTCAAGTTACAAAATTGTAAACACAGCCACCGTTTTAAAGTTCAGTCCACGGATCACAAAAAAGGTTTGCGTTCAGCAAAACGAAAACAATTCACACACATCCCTATGTGATTTGTTGTGGTTTTGCTGAAAGAACACTTGCCTTTTTGTGATCCGTGGACAGAACTTTAAAACGGTGGTTGTGTTTAAAAGTCCGTAACTTGAAAAGTACATGAGTGATTTGAATGATTCTTGTACTAAAAGAAAGCTAATGAATTGGGCTCTCATATCTGAGATTTAAAAGTGCTACATGCAGAATTTTACTAAAACAATGGTCCCGACATGTGGGTTTCGGTTTTTTTACTCACCCTGTATTTAGTAGTGGATTTGGAAATTTGACAATCCAGTGTGCCCATAGTTTTCATAGAATGTGAATTTTTATGATTATTTCGTCAGGTTTGCCCACCCACCATGGTCCAAACTCAATGCGAAGGTGGGGCCACTCTCTTCAAGTTTGACTTCTTTGGTGAACAGGTAAGTATTCCTGTTCCATGGCTATCAAGGAAAACAGCAAAAGATATTTTCCTTGTCCTTTCTGTATGTTGTCTTTTAGGAGCAATATTCATGAAACCTTACTAAGCCTAGTTGGTTACTAATTGGTGTTCATGAAGCATTAAAGCTATAGTCCATCATTTGCAGCCATCCGAAAAAGTAACTGGCGTATTATTGTTGAAAAACATACTTGGTTGAAAGATAGTAAGTGGACTAAACTCCCTGTGAAATTATTCTTTCTAGCAAGCTATCATTTTGAAGTAATCAACGAAAGAAGGCCTTTCCAACGTAGGAAAATTTAAATTTGTAGTTCGTTTTGTTATTCGGCGCAGCGCGCGTAAGCATTGGCATGACGCTCAGGCGCGCGCAGTTGCTATAATTCGTCGGATCAGTGCGTAACATCGCGTATAGCTGCAATTCAAAACATGAATCAGCAAATTTTGATTTGAAATTGAGATCCTAGAATGCTGTTTTTCTCGGAATATACAGCTGAAGCTGAGCTGAAACTTCAT
Source organism: Patiria miniata (assembly GCF_015706575.1). Classification (NCBI taxonomy): domain Eukaryota; kingdom Metazoa; phylum Echinodermata; class Asteroidea; order Valvatida; family Asterinidae; genus Patiria; species Patiria miniata. The sequence goes on along the minus strand of NW_024037048.1, from coordinate 10,763,955 downwards.
CAGGTTAGTTGTTCAGTATCCTTCATTAGATTTTGAACTCTTTCGTACCTTCAAACGAACAAAACGCACAAATTACAAATGATGGACTATATCTTGAATAGCATTAGTTACATTCCAAGTTTCTTACTTAAGTTAGTGTTGATCCAGGGTAACTCTGAGTCACTAGTTAGCAACTAAATCTTTTTTGTTTGTGCCAGAATTGGCTCTTTAAATATGGTAGTTTTCCTCCTCCAAGATTTCATGAATAGCATTTTAGACATCAACTCCATAGTAGACTTCAGGGCTTTTTGTATCCTACTAAGCCCTAGTTGGCTGCTTAATTAGTACGGTTTCATGAATATGGCCACTGTCTCCTATTATGGAGAAATTCTGAGTTGAGTAAAGCATAACGAAGCCATCCTTTTCCCCACCCTGTTTAACCAACACCTCTCCCAAAGTCATGATGACCATCTCATCTCTTGTCTTGGCCTACCTGACTCAATCCTCTCAGCTCTACTTAGAGACTGCTCTACCATCACTAGATGACGTCTTCTGTATCTCTCAATCTTACCTGTCCCCCATCCTATCCAAATCATGATGACCATCTCATCTCTTGTCTAGGCCTACCTGACTCAATCCTCTCAGCTCTACTTAGAGACTGCTCTACCATCACTAGATGACGTCTTCTGTATCTCTCAATCTTACCTGTCCCCCATCCTATCCAAATCATGATGACCATCTCATCTCTTGTCTAGGCCTACCTGACTCAATCCTCTCAGCTCTATTTAGAGACTGCTCTACCATCACTAGATGACGTCTTCTGTATCTCTCAATCTTACCTGTCCCCCATCCTATCCAAATCATGATGACCATCTCATCTCTTGTCTAGGCCTACCTGACTCAATCCTCTCAGCTCTATTTAGAGACTGATCTACCATCACTAGGTGACGTCTTCTGTATCTCTTAATCTTACCCGTCCCCCATCCTACCCAAATCACAGTGTTCTCCAACATGTAGAACAAACCTGGCGCCCCGCCATGCTTTCTGCGGCGCCTGCCATGTTTAAAAAGTCCCCGCCAAGCTTTAAAATCCTGCCGCCAGGTTTAATTTTTTTGACTCTACAGTGTACATTTACAACTAAAATAATTGATTTCAGTTGTTTTTCCACACATTAACAATGTATTTCGATGTCATTACAAAAATATCCCAGCCCGATCGGGGTTGTCTTAAAATCTTGCTGAATCAATGTACACACTGACAACTGAATACCCAGCTCCGGAGTGTGCCGATACTTCAGGTAGCGACAACCCCGCCGCAAAAATATATATCTGTATTAGTACACACACACACCAGCAGGAGTACGTACGGCAGATCTTACGTGCAGCCCACCCGACTTTCTTTTTCTCAGTGCTTGCACGCGCGGTACACAATATAATACGCGTTTTTGTACGAGGCAAACGAGCTCGAGGGCATGACACGCGTGTACATGGTGTTCCGATCATGCCGATTGTCAAAAGTTATAAATGGCGAGCGTGTATGGGCCCGGTTCCCAAAGAGAACAAAATCCACTTTTAATTTATTTGACTTACCAAACTAGTTGGCGACATTTAAGAACACACAGGTAGGTCATAAATAGAGGGAAATTTGGGGGGGAAATGACGATGACAACGACAAAACGCAACATGAAAATAAAGATGACGATCGCACGGCGCATTTTGTTTTTCAAAATTACAAAAAGGTGTCATTTGATCTGAGAGAAGTCTGCTTTAGGTTGAAAAGCAAATTTTTGAATGCTAAAAAAATCGGGGGAACTGGCCTGGAGAATCGCCTCAGATTGCACCACAGAGCATCTAGAATCCAAATTTTCCCGGGGCCCTTAAGCGGGCCCCGGACCCCACGCCGTAAGGGCTTCGCGCTCCGCGCTCGCAGGAGTCCCCGCCGACCCCAGCGCCAACCTTTAATTTTCAAAGTTGGAGAACACTGAAATCATGATGACTATCTCATCTCTTGTCTAGGCCTACCTGACTCAATCCTCTCAGCTCTACTTAGAGACTACTCTACCATCGCTAGGTGACGTCTTCTGTATCTCTCAATCTTACCCTTCCCCCCTCCTACCCAAATCATTATGACCATCTCATCTCTTGTCTAGGCCTACCTGACTTAATCCTCTCAGCTCTACTTAGAGACTGCTCTACCATCGCTAGGTGACGTATTCTGTATCTCTCAATCTTACCCTTCCCCCATCCTACCCAAATCATGATGACTATCTCATCTCTTGTCTAGGCCTACCTGACTTAATCCTCTCAGCTCTACTTAGAGACTACTCTACCATCGCTAGGTGACGTCTTCTGCATATCTCAATCTTACCCTTCCCCCTTCCTAACCAAATCATGATGACTATCTCATCTCTTGTCTAGACCTACCTGACTCAATGCTCTCAGCTCTATTTAGAGACTACTCTACCATAGCTAGGTGACGTCTTCTGCATCTCTCAATCTTACCCTTCCCCCTTCCTACCCAAATCATGATGACTATCTCATCTCTTGTCTAGACCTACCTGACTCAATCCTCTCAGCTCTACTTAGAGACTACTCTACCATCGCTAGGTGACGTCTTCTGTATCTCTCAATCTTACCCTTCCCCCCTCCTACCCAAATCATTATGACCATCTCATCTCTTGTCTAGGCCTACCTGACTTAATCCTCTCAGCTCTACTTAGAGACTGCTCTACCATCGCTAGGTGACGTATTCTGTATCTCTCAATCTTACCCTTCCCCCATCCTACCCATATCATGATGACTATCTCATCTCTTGTCTAGGCCTACCTGACTTAATCCTCTCAGCTCTACTTAGAGACTACTCTACCATCGCTAGGTGACGTCTTCTGCATATCTCAATCTTACCCTTCCCCCTTCCTAACCAAATCATGATGACTATCTCATCTCTTGTCTAGACCTACCTGACTCAATGCTCTCAGCTCTATTTAGAGACTACTCTACCATAGCTAGGTGACGTCTTCTGCATCTCTCAATCTTACCCTTCCCCCTTCCTACCCAAATCATGATGACTATCTCATCTCTTGTCTAGACCTACCTGACTCAATCCTCTCAGCTCTACTTAGAGACTACTCTACCATAGCTAGGTGACGTCTTCTATATCTCTCAATCTTACCCTTCCCCCTCCTACCCAAATCATTATGACCATCTCATCTCTTGTCTAGGCCTACCTGACTCAATCCTCTCAGCTCTACTTAGAGACTGCTCTACCATCGCTAGGTGACGTCTTCTGCATCTCTCAGTCCTACCGTGCCGAGTTGTCCCGCACCAGGCGCCATGTAGCAGAGTAAGTCAGTCCTATTTATTTCATCGCCAAAGTTGAGTCAGCTATGACTGGTTCTTACAAAAATGAATAAAACCCTGGCAAAATAAAATAAGACAGAGCTGTGCTGAGGTTGAAATGAGAGTTTTTGATTGGTAAGGATATTTCAAAAGATCCTTGATATCACACTACATGAAATCTCTATGATGGACCTGATTCAAACCCACAGATTGAGCAATATTCCGTTTATTCCTCAAGGGAGGTATACCCACATTGAGGTAGAATGTCCACTCATCATCGCTTGGAAGATCTCTCAAGTGGGCCATAATATTTTGTTTATCCCCCAATGCAGGTATACCTTTCTGATGGGTGCAATGATATTCCTTGTATCCCCACTGCAAGTTTACTCACATTGAGGTAGAATGTCCATCACTTTAACTTAGTGTGATGTAATGATTGCTTTCTATCCCCCGATGTAGGTATACCCACATTGAGGCGGAATGTCCCTTCATCACCTTTGATGATTTACTCACTCGATTGGAGGATCTTATCTGTGACACTGTGGACAAAGCCCTGGCTTCCCCAATTGGACCTCTCATCATGGAATTCAACCCGGTGAGATACAATGAAAAAGTGCTTTCTACAAAAAGCTGTTGTTGACATTTCCAGAACCCAATATAGTGGAACGCTGCTATACTGAACACCGCTATACCGAACATTCGGCTATACCGAACATCATCCTTGGCTCCCGGTTTTAATGTACAAAACGTACCGAACATTGTTGTTGAAATAAAGTCATCAGATTAACAAAAAATCTACCGGTTGTACATGTATTAAACACTATTTGGGCCACTTTTGAATTCCCGAACATCAAACGACCCATAGTTACATCATGTTTGACTGTTGAAGAGCAATAGATGGCTATTATTTCCCCAAGGAATAAAAGGGAAAACCACTCGTGAGAAATGCCAGTTCACTATTGGTCAAAAGAGGGTACCGGCGGTTCAAAATCGCTATACCGAACAATCATTATTACAAACACTTTCTGTGGATCCAACGCTGTTCGTTATAGCAGCTTTCCACTGTACTCCCTTGTCCCCCAAAAACAGCAAGAGAAAACACAGTCGTGTTTAGGATAATGCCCAAGGGCAACCTATTGTGTTTTCCTTCAATGTCCCTGTAATACAGGGTGATTCCAAAAAAGTAAAACCCAAATGTCAGGACTCTTAGTTTAGTGAAGTTCTGCATGTAGCACTTGCATAATCTAGGATATGAAAGCCCAATTCATAAGCTTTCTTTTAGTACAAGAATCATTCAAATAACCCATGTACTTTTCAAGTTACGGAATTTTAAACACAACCACCGTTATTAAGTTCTGTCCACGGATCACGAAAAGGTAATGTTCTTACAGTATAACAAAAGGAAAACAAATCACGTGGGGATCTGCATGTGTGTGAATTATTTTTATGTGATACGTAGACAGAACTTTAAAACGGTGGTTGTGTTTAAAATTCCGTAACTTGAAAAGTACATGAGTGATTTGAATGATTCTTGTGCTAAAAGAAATCTTATGAATTGGGCTTTCATATCCTAGATTTTGAAAGTGCTGCATGCAGAACTTCAATAGTCCCAACATTTTTTTTTATTGTTTGCTCTCCCATAGATTAAGCACATAAACGCACATCGAGGACTGTTTTCAATAAAAATGAATGATTGAGGTCAACAAAGAATCTGTTGTTCTCTGTTTGTCTGTCTGTCGTTGGGGTGTATGTAGTGTGCGCACACCCACTCTTGTTTTACTGTACTCCCGAGGACAATGCTTTGTGTTTTCCCTTGTCCCTGTAATATAACACTCTCCTGTAGACTAAGTACACAAACCTACTACAGAGGACTGTTTTTAACAAAAGACCCAACTCCCAAGAACTGAAAGGATCTGTTGTTTTCCCTTTGTGTGTCTGTCCTCGGGGTTATGTAAACAAAAAAACACATTCATTTCTGAATAATTATTCCCTTTAAGTTCTAAAAGAACTTGTCTTTGGTCTCAACGTTTCAACTAGCCTGCTCTAGTCATCGTCAGGAGACTGAGGAGAGTTGGAGATGCTGCTCCTTAAATAAAGAAGTCTTTACTACTTTTATCTTTTCAGGATTTCAAGCCTCCCAAGCGTCCGTTCAGGCGGATGGATTACAGCGAAGCCATCACGTACCTTAAAGAACACGACATCCGAAAAGATGACGGAACATTCTATGAATTTGGAGAGGTAGTCTTGACCTTCAATCTCTTTTGAGCTTGTACAAAATCTTCACATACTTGAGTGGGTTTTGATCATGTGACCGCCTGCTGACTCGTCTTGACCATTCAACCACTGGGTTTGTCAAGCTTGGCAAAACATCCCTTTTCTCTGTAGGTGCATAGAAGGATAAAAGCACGAACCCGTATGCCTTGCTAGGCTTTGAACAAACCTTAGGAAGGTTGAGCTTAATCCCATCACAATTTATAGTGTCAATGTTGAAAACACGAGCTGATATCAACTCAGTTTAGTACTGTGGCGCTGACTCACGGCGGATATGTTTAAGAATAATACAAAGGATGTTGAATTCAACCCGCACCATAACCGGAAGCCAATGTAGTTCTGAGGTATGGGTGTCATATCTGCATGACGATTCGTCTTTCTACTGTTAACAAGTTGTGCAGTAGCATTCTGAATATGTTGCAATTCCTTGAACTGATAATCGTGTAAACCAGAAAATAAACTGTTACAATAATCCAATCGGGAAGTAACAAATGCATGTATTAGTTTCTCAGTTTGTGATTGATCCCAGAGTTGTAATGACTCGAGTCAATGACTCGACTCGAGTCCGACTCGAGTCACAATTTTGGAGACTCGACTCAACTCGAGTCCCTAAGGGTAAATGACTTGACTCAACTCGAGTCACTGCGAGCATATGACTCGACTCAACTCGAGTCCGTCATCAGAAGACTCGACTCAGCTCGAGCGAAGGCTAATAAGACTTGAGTCCCAAAAATAAAAGCACAACTTTGCGAAAAGTATTTGCAATGACTTACGGTGCAAAATTTATGCTCACTTCGCTTTGCGAATAGCAGTCATGTACAAATATACAACATGTCACAGACTCCCACCTCATGGTTCTAGAACGCACAAAATGCTATCCAGGAACCAGACTTTTAAACACATTTTCTGATTCGCTGTTTCATTATTGGTTTTCTGCGATTTCTTATAAAGCTCTTGGATTCGAACGTTGGCTAAACTTATGGCCTCCTTTTATAAATTTTGGTATATAGTGTTCAAATATAGACTCGAATTGACTCGAACTAAAATATTTGACTCGACTCGACTCGACCTTTTGACCTAATGACTCGACTCGACTCGAGTCACTTCTTTAAAATGACTCGACTCGACTCGAGTCACAAAAATCAGTGACTCGTTACAACATGTGAGCATCCATGGTTAAAAAAAAAAAAAAATTAGACAAAATATGTCCAGCAAGTGAGATGGCACTATAGGTAAAATCCGTCTAGACGACGACTTAAAACATGACAGTCTATCTATAATTGAAAAGATTTAGTCATTTATGAAATCTTGTTTTTGGTTTTCGGTCGTTTGTAGGATATCCCCGAGGCTCCTGAAAGGAAGATGACGGACCAAATTAATGAGGTAAAAATCAAAGAGGAATTTCATAACGTCATAATTATTATTACGAGGAATGGTGCCTTGGGGGGACATTCCCATAGGGTTGTGGACAAAATGTTTCCAATTTTGATAACCCCTAACCCCAATTTCCCTTATCCTACTCCCACGAATTCTGGTATATTTATGCTTTGGACCATGAGCAATCGATCTAGCCTATTTGCGTCGGTAAAATTTTGCATCTAAATAGGAGTTGTGACGTTGGGGAGACATTGAAATGTCTCCTTAACTCCCTTACATAATTTACTAGGAACCATACCCATTCCGGCAAATTCCAACACCCACATGGGAAATCGTACACAAACACTGTTGGACATTCTGATAGATTGCTGACAACACCTGCTGTTGGGCTTTGATGGGTTGAGTTTGTTTAGGGTTAATGTCCGGTGCCTCCCTAAGGTCTAAGTAATGACGTAAATATCTCCTTAACCCTAACCGCCCTGAATCCTTCAAAATCTTTGCCAAAGAATCTTTGTCAAGGTCTTGGGCCGGACCGTGTGTTGTTTATGCTCAGCCATGCGTAAATATAGGCCTGGATTATGCTTGAAATCCTCCGTACTGCTCCAGGATGTCACTGGCCAAGTCTCAACATATTGACAGTCACTGCCGCAGGATTTTGCAGGATTCAGGCAGTGGTCATCCCTCCACGGTTACCATGCCGCAACAAGTATACTTTTGTACTGAAATGGATTACTTTTGTGGGTTTTTTTTTTAAATGGATTACTTTTGTGGGTTTTTTTCAGTAACATCTTTGAATGTTCTTTCTTGATTGCAGCCCATCTTACTCTGTCGATTCCCAGCAGAGATTAAATCCTTCTACATGCAGCATAAAACTTGCTGCACTTTTACCATGCCGCAACAAGTATACTTTTGTAATGAAATGATTACTTTTGTGGGTTTTTTTTTTAAATGGATTACTTTTGTGGGTTTTTTTTGGTAACATCTTTGAATGTTCTTTCTTGATTGCAGCCCATCTTACTCTGTCGATTCCCAGCAGAGATTAAATCCTTCTACATGCAGCGATGTCCAGAGGACCGTAGGCTGACGGAATCTGTGAGTTATCAATCTCGTATCTGGGTCCTTCTATAAATGTAGGATCCTTAAGCCCCATTCACACATTTACAGTTTGGAGCTACGGATATCCACAGTTTAAAAGTGGTAGTGAACCGTGGGAGTACCGTACTCATCCTTAGTACCTCCGTGATTATCTGTCATCTTCCTTGGGTATTCGTGGAGGGGCTACAGAGGTTTTAAACTGTTCATAACTTTCGGGGTGAACCGTCATAATTCCTACGTATTCTTGGAGATTCTTAGCTCATTCGTGGTAGAAATCTCTATGAATTTGCTACGAATGTCCTGTATATGCCCGGATATGCTAGGATTCTGCAAAGGTTGTACAGTGGAACGCCGCTATACCGAACACTGCTGTACCGAACATTCGGCTATACCAAACATCATCCTTGGCTCTGGTTTTAATGTACAAAACATACCGAACATCATTTAAAAAAAAAAAAACCTACCGGTTGTACATGTATTAAACACTGTTGGGCCACTTTTAATTCCCGAACATCAAACCACCCATGGTTACATCATGTTTTGAATGTTGAAGAGCGATACATGGCTATTATTTACTCAAGGATTAAAGGGAAACCGCCCGTTGCTAAACGTTTGTGACAACTCCTCGTTCAGCCACGGGATGTGAGAAATGCCAGTTCAGTGACTTCACTATCGGTCAAATGAGGGTACCAGCGGTTCAAAATCGCTATACCAAACGATTGTTATTACGAACACTTTCTTTGGATCCCACGATGTTCGTTATAGCGGCATTCCACTGTAATACAAATATGTATGCTTTATTCGTAGGAGAACCTTGGTCATCAGTGGCCCAATCGCAGACAACCGTGGCGTTAACGTCATTATTCTTAGTAATACCGTTGATATTCTTCCACAATCTGTCCATATTTTTGACAAACCATGGTGTATTTGTAGAGAAACCTTAGAACAGTCGTAGCTATCCGTCCTGAAACGGAAGTGCATTCTTAGAAAGTGGATTTCTCCACGAGCCTCGATGGTTCATCGTGATGGATTGATTCTTGGTAAACCGTGGATATTCGTAGGTCCAACCGTTAGTGTTTGACTGGGGCTTCAGTGCGACATTTTTCACTTCCTTGTTGCATTGGCACACTGTAATTTCATCACCGTTTTCACAAAAAGCCACACTTCTGGATTTTGAAGAAAAAACATTTTCGAGATAATCGCAAGAGAAGTTCCGCCTATTTCAAAACTGCAAAAACTACTACTTCGCAACACCTTTATGCAGTAAGAAAACATTCACATGATTCTTTGAAAGGTAAACGTTTATGTAAACCCAGTAATTAAAATCAGCACAATAGTTAATTAGCCAAAATTGATTAGTCAAGATGTGTGTCCCTTCGTGGAAACGAAAATCCATATTTCCTACATGTAGGCCCTTTCTGTTCAATGTGTTTTTCCATAGGGAAGAAGCGCGCGTAACTGATAATGTAATAAAGATGTGTGGCTCTTCGTGAAAATGAAGATCTGACATGACCTACTTTTACACCTTTCCACCGAATACGTTTTGTACGCGTTCATGGGCACCTATGTTCATGTCTCTTCGTGAAAATGCAAAATGCACTAATTGAGATGCCTGCCCCTTGCATCATTAATGTAATTGAGAAATTAATTATGTTTGCTTAATACGGAGGCATGTCAAAATGGTCAAGTACGATGTTTTAAAGCTAAATAGTAAAACTAAATAGTAAAAAAAACTTCAAGTCCAAAAATTATGGCCTAACAATCTGTCTGTCAGATTCTCTGACACCGTTAAGACAGAGAAAAGAGCAGTCATGTGTCAGCAAATGTCATCGTTAACTGGTAGTTTTTCTCTGTCTGTTTGTCAGTCCAGACATCTGTGTGTCTGTTTGTTTGTCGTCTTATCATTTGTTCTTGTTCTTATCTCAGGTTGACGTTCTGATGCCCAACGTCGGGGAGATCGTTGGCGGATCTATGAGGATCTGGGATTACGATGAGCTGATGGCGGCGTATAAGTCAGCCAAGATTGATCCCACACCATATTACTGGTACACGGACCAGGTAACGTCAGCTTATGTACTCCCTTTTCCAATGAATTCCAATTTTTTAGGAAGGATCAGTTTTCACACTTTAACAAATTCTCGGCTGCTTTCAATTTGCATTAATCACTTCTTGAAAAATAAACCGGTATGAATGGACTTATCCAATGACCAACATTCAAAGCCAGAAGCCATCGATGTGATTGAACCATGGTTGTTTTTTTACAAGCATTTTCCTGGCATTCTACTAAATTGAGATACGCTTGCAGATTTCGGTAACTTTATTGGTAAAAGGAGTATTGAGTGCACCAGGGGCAAGTTCAACCTAGGGGCAAGTTCAACCTAGGGGCAAGTTCAACCTAGGGGCAAGTTCAACCTAGGGGCAAGTTCAACCTAGGACCAATGGTTAACAAGTGGTTGGTTGGTGACGTACGTAGCGCATGCGCTCTGAAATTAAAGTGCGAACAACTCTAGTCATTGTACTAGCGAGTCACATGGTACTTTCTATTTTTGCTGTCTTTCAGAGGACAGCCAAAAGTACTATACCTGTAGCAACCAAAGTACTGTACCATTAGCAACCAAAGTACTTTACCATGGCGCGGTATTATTTTGTGTGCAAATGCATGCTGGTGTGCGCGTTGCGCATAGCGCATATTGTTCCCAAGAGAGTGCGCCACAGAGTTGGATTCCAGCGTTTTGTGAAGGGGTGGTTTCAAACCACGTTTGGAAGAGAGAAATACGTTTCCCACCTATTTTGTATTGAAATAGAAGTTCATTTTAACTGTGTTCAGATTTTAATAATTTGAAATATTAAAAACCAAGCAGAATTTGTCGGTGAAGTGTTATGAAACAGATATTGAATGCTTTATCTCGTGGTGAAGTAAAACTAGCATCCGTCGATGATCCATGGAGCATTTAATTTTCCCTTGGCTTCGCCTCGGGAAAATAGAATGTCCATGGATAACCTGAGGCGGCTAGATTTACTACACCACTCGAAGCATTCTATATTTGTATACTATGGTCCTTGATTGAACCTGGTTCCATCTAATGGCCTCTAGTTTAACCAAATTTGTGCGTAATGAAGATTTCTTGTGTTTATTCCCTCCACAGAGGAAGTACGGTACCTGTCCTCACGGAGGCTACGGTCTTGGACTGGAACGATTCTTGACCTGGATCCTAAACCGCATGCATATCAGGGACGTCTGCTTCTACCCACGTTTCATAGAACGATGCACGCCATAGATGCGTCAACACGTCGCCTTCAATTCCTGATTCTAAGCATTGCTTATTTGTGTGGGAAGTAAGGAGTAGTTGATAAAGGGCGGGGCTAAGTTGGTCAAGAGGGGGTGATTGTGTGCCCTTAGACCAAATTCCTAGAGATAATTTTGCCATTGTATTGTAGTGTATTTCTTCAAGGTGAAGTGTTAAACTTTCTTCAAAGATCGCTCTTTTAGTTTCAAGTATTTTTTTTTACCAAAACTCATTACAAATTGCAGTATTGCAGTTTTAAATTTTCTTCAAAGCTCGCTCTTTTAGATTCAAGTCATTTTGTTTTTTGACCAAAACTCAACAAATTGCAAAGGGTTAACCTTACGTTTTTTATGAAATTTTTGCCAAAACAGGACTTGCCCCCAAATGACTCAGAAATGCCCTACAATGTAAGACGAGTTTCAATCAATGTTCAAAAAACTATTATTATGAAGGTTTGAGCAAAAATTACTGGTTTATTGATTGGGGAAAAAAAAATCATATTTTGTGACCACGATTTCCCCTACATTTTTGACGCGATTATCTGTTGAATGGAATATCTGACCAGAAATCGTGTTGGAATTTGGTCTCAAGTTCTTTAGGCAAAAAAAAAAGCCTCCGGTTTCTGGTATGCGCTCGCGTGTCATCGTAGCCATGCGCATTGGCAAAATTAGTATAAATTTTCATTGTAAGATGTTGTCTCAAAACCGCCAAACTCACTGGTTTGAATCCTGCTGCTGCACAATTTTAACGTGTTTTTAGATGGGGTTACGATCAAGTATAAACTTTTTGTTGCCCATTTGCGCTCACATATATTTTGCACTAAATTTAATCGGGCACCATTTGCAGTCATCAGCCGACATTTGGAAAAAAAACTAGTAAAAATTTTAAAATGCTGCGTTGCTGCACCAATTTGGGGGCAAGAAACCGAAGACTTATTTTTTTGGCCTTGCCCTTAGGCAATTTTCCTGCAAGTTTAAAGCAAGCTCATTTTTTTTGCCAGAATTAAAAAGAATACATTTTAAATAAAATTTTCCCAAAAGATGATTTCTCAAAACAATATTCCATTCTTTGAACTTTATCATGTTTTCTTAAGAAATTCCTTCTAAAATATTCTCAATAACATGTACTTGTAATCAAATACTGAATAGTTACTCTAATTTCTCATTCATGTGTCAAATATTATCATGTATCACTTCAAGTATCTTTCTTTCCTTTCAACTGGGTATGTAACTGTCTAAAACAAAAATATTTGAATGCAAAACATGTTTTTTTCATAAAGAAAAGAAAATTATGTCACATTTTTGTTTAAATTGTCCGTTATCCCCACTGATAAAAATCCATGTTCAAAGCTTTTGAGGAGATATATTCTTTTTTCTTTTCAGAACTCAGAATTTACATTCTTGAATTGGTTTTTCAAAAATGTCATATCTATCACAAGCCCACAATTTATTGTTCCATTTTGCACTCTTCAACTATACTTCAAATATACAGTAGACGAGAACTCTATTTAAATATACTTGCCATCCCTCTTGTTTTTAAATTGCAAAACTTAGACGTTATTGCCCTCTTTAATATAAATGGATCTGCTCAAAGTATGTACAAGTATGTTTAATCAAAGTTACGAAAGGAAATTTGAACTGCATGTGACAGTACAATTTTTTGTAAACATTGTTTCAATTTGTCTAACAAATATTGGTGTCAAAATTCACGCTCTTGTTTTTGGAAATGATTGCATTTTTTTCAATGATTGTCACAAGGTCAACACTGGATTTGTTTGTCTTGTTTTATTTCTTCCTATAATTAAAATGATTTTCTAGTTTAAGGTTTTTCGAATGAATGGATTTAATAAAATTGCAAAGTGCAACAACTAAGCTCTATATTTTTTAAGTGTGACATTTAAAGTATTTCCGAGTTTTATTACCTTTCATTTTTTTTTCAACAAAAAACTTTTCTCCAAACGACTCTGAAACCTCTTTTGATGTGAAAGAAACAATAAATAGTGTTTTAAACGTGAAAATTCAAGTGAAGCAATGTTCATGGCAAAAAAAGACAACTTCTTTTCGAGCGATAACCCTAAATTCCAAAGATGTTGCTCTGTTTCTTTTTTTCCATGGCCATTTTACCCGAACCCTTGTCAACTAAACAATTCTGTTATTTTCGCACAGAGAGAATGTACCCACAGGTTTAATCATTCAATAGAGGGCTCGCCACATGCACAGTAGTCGCTCAAGCGAGAGGTAACGGGTTTGAGACCCGCTGAGTACCCGGCAGCGCATTTTAATTATTTTTACTTGATAATTATTTCTATAAAAACGGGTAAAATGCCATTTTATTTCGTTTTATATAGTACCCTTATCAAAAATGGCACGAAAGTACATTTCCATCTAAAATTCACTATGGTAAGGGGTTAGCATTGCATTTTTTTAAATCAAAAATGGTACGAACGTCAATTTTCATCAAAAGATCATGTGGTGAGGGGTAAGCCTTGCGTTTAATGCAGGAAATGGCACGAAAGTCAATTGTCATCAAAGATTCAATATGGTGTTAGCATTGCATTTTTATCAAAAATGGTTCAACATCAAAACTTCATGTGGTAAGGGGTTAGCCTTGCTTAAATATTCAATAAAAGCACGAGAGAAAAAATTCAAAACGGAATTTGGTCGCCCCTAAGTAACGTACCGCTAGAGGCGACCATCAACAGTCACCCCCAGAGGTACGTACCGCTAGAGGCGACCATCAATACTCGCCCCAGCGGTACGTACCGCTAGAGGCGACCATCAACAGTCGCCCCCAGCGGTACGTACCGCTTGAGGCGACCATCAACAGTCGCCCCCAGCGGTACGTACCGCTTGAGGCGACCATCAATAGTCGCCCCCAGCGGTACGTACCGCTAGAGGCGACCATCAATAGTCGCCCCCAGCGGTACGTACCGCTGGAGGCGACGATCAACGAGTCGCCCCAGAGGTCCGTACCGCTAGAGGCGATCAACCGTCGCCCCTAGCGGTACGTACCGCTGGAGGCGACCATCAACAATCGCCCCCGGCGGTACGTACCGCTAGAGGCGACCATCAATAGTCGCCCCAAGCGGTACGTACCGCTGGAGGCGACCATCAACTAGTCGCCCCCAGAGGTCCGCACCGCTAGAGGCGACCAGTCAACAGTACGTTGACTCTAGGTGCAATGTACCTGTACCTCTAGGGGCGATGGTCGCCTCCAGCGGTACGTACCGCTGGGGGCGACTGTTGATGGTCGCCCCCAGCGGTACGTACCGCTAGAGGCGACCATCAATAGTCGCCCCCAGCGGTACGTACCGCTAGAGGTGACCATCAATAGTCGTCCCCAGCGGTACGTACCGCTAGAGGCGACCATCAACAGTCGCCCCCAGCGGTACGTACCGCTGGAGGCGACCATCGCCCCTAGAGGTACAGGTACATTGCACCTAGAGTAACGTACCCCCCCCCCCCCCCCCCCGCCGGAACGAATATCTGGGGCGACCATTTATAGTCGCCCCTAGAGGTATGTACCCAATATATAACTGGGAGTCTGAGTACCGTATCGCTGGACGAGGACTATATAAAAGAAAAGAAAATAGAAATGGCATTTTACTCTTTTTAATAAAAATAATTATCAAGTAAAAATGAATAAAATACGCCACTTGGTACTCAGTGGGTCTCCAACCCGGACCTCTCGGTTGAGCACCGACCAGGTTGCCTACCTCTCTCTCTCAGGTTGCCTACCACTGGGCTGTATGTTTCCATACCTTAATTTGTTGGATTTAAAATATAAAGTTATTGGGCAACAAAATCTTGGCGCGCGTGTGCTATTCTGCCAAGGTTTTTCGTGGCAACTGTAGGCGACCGCTGGAGGCGACCATCAACAGTCGCCCCCAGCGGTACGTACCGCTAGAGGCGACCATCAATAGTCGCTTCCAGCGGTACGTACGTACCGCTAGAGGCGATCAACAGTCGCCCCCAGAAGTACGTACCGCTGGAGGCGTTCAACAGTCGCCCCAGCGGTACGTACCGCTGGAGGAAACCATCAACAGTCGCCCCCAGCGGTACGTACCACTTGAGGCAACCATCAATAGTCGCCCCCAGCGGTACGTACCGCTATAGGCGACCATCAATAGTCGTACGTACCGCTAGAGGTGACCATCAATAGTCGCCCCCAGCGGTACGTACCGCTATAGGCGACCATCAATAGTCGTACGTACCGCTAGAGGCAACCATCAATAGTCGCCCCCAGCGGTACGTACAGCTGGAGGCGACCATCAACTAGTCGCCCCCAGAGGTCCGTACCGCTAGAGGTGACCATCAATAGTCGCCTCCAGCGGTACGTACGTACCGCTAGAGGCGATCAACTATTGATGGTCGCCTCTAGCGGTTCCTACCGCTGGGGGCGACTATTGATGGTCGCCTCCATTACGGACACACTCTCGCAAAATGTGGTCCAGCAGCTTTCTATACAAAAACCTCGTTGTCTTGGGGTTTTGTACGTAAACCTTATCAGTCAGCCGATCACGCTCAATTGACTTCGGCCAAACCGCAGTCCCATCATAAGAAATAAGTTAACAATGTTATCCGAACCATTTTTTCCGAGAGTGTGTCTCTAATGGTTGATGGGCTTTTAAAAAGAACTTTTGCAAATGGGAAAGACACTTTGGAAACATCCAATCAGTTTGAATATGCTTCATGAATTTCTGAATAAACGAGCACATTTTTAACAGTATTTAATTACCATTATTTTTCGGTGTGGTGGTGGGGGGGGGGGGGTGGCTGTAGGGGGGGGGGGGGCTAATTAGAAGATATATCAGAATGGCGCAATAAGACCAACAGCGGGCGCAATAAATTTGATTAGGGTTTCAAAATTTCTACGCGTCCGCGTCGTAAATTTGCATAAAAAGTGCCCCCACAATTTTTTGCAAAAAACGAGACCGTCTAGTTTAAAAATCGGTGGAATCGTGCGAATATAGCCGAGGATCATCTCCCTAGCTTTTGGGCTATTATCTTAGAGCAGATTTGATAAAATTAGGGTCCAAAATGGGTCCTATTTGCACGAGAAAATCATGTAGGGATGCCACTTGTAACTTTGGCAGTATGCAGGCTCAGCATTACCGGCAGGCTTCAAGCATTACGGACACACTCTCGCAAAATGTGGTCCAGCAGCTTTCTATACAAAAACCTCGTTGTCTTGGGGTTTTGTACGTAAACCTTATCAGTCAGCCGATCACGCTCAATTGACTTCGGCCAAACCGCAGTCCCATCATAAGAAATAAGTTAACAATGTTATCCGAACCATTTTTTCCGAGAGTGTGTCTCTAATGTCAAGCGTTACGTACCGCTGGGGGCGACTATTGATGTGTCGCCTCAAGCGTTACGTACCGCTATGGGCGACTGTTGGTGGTTTCCTCCAGCGGTACGTACCGCTGTGGGCGACTGTTGATGGTTTCCTCCAGCGGTACGTACCGCTGGGGCGACTGTTGACCGCCTCCAGCGGTACGTACTGCTGGGGGCGACTGTTGATCGCCACTAGCGGTACGTACGTACCGCGTGGGGCGACTATTGATGGTCGCCTCTAGCGGTACGAACGTACCGCTGGGGGCGAATATTGATGGTCGCCTCCAGCGGTACGTACCGCTGGGGGCGACTGTTGATGGTTGCCTCCAGCGGTCACCTCCAGTTCCCACGAAAAACCTTGGCAGAATAGCACACACGCGCCAAGATTTTGTTGCGCAATAACTTTATATTTTGAACCCAACAAACTCAGGTACTGAGTACCAAGTGGCGTATTTATTGATTTTTACATGATAATTATTTTTATTAAAAAGAGTAACATGGCATTTCTATTTTATTTTATTTTATAAAGTACCCTCGCCCAGCAATACGGTACTCAGACTCCCAGTTATATTGGGTGCATACCTCTAGGGGCGACTACAAATGGTCGCACCAGATATTCGTTCCGGCGGGGGGGGGGGGGGGTATGCAAACAGAGCGCAATAGCCCACTGGTAGGCAACCTGAGAGAGAGAGGCGACCATCAATAGTCGCCCCCAGCTGGGGGCGACTGTTGATGGTCGCCTCCAGCGGTCACCTCCAGTTCCCACGAAAAACCTTGGCAGAATAGCACACACGCGCAATAACTTTATATTTTGAACCCAACAAACTCAGGTACTGAGTACCAAGTGGCGTATTTATTGATTTTTACATGATAATTATTTTTATTAAAAAGAGTAACATGGCATTTCTATTTTATTTTATTTTATAAAGTACCCTCGCCCAGCAATACGGTACTCAGACTCCCAGTTATATTGGGTGCATACCTCTAGGGGCGACTACAAATGGTCGCACCAGATATTCGTTCCGGCGGGGGGGGGGGGTATGCAAACAGAGCGCAATAGCCCACTGGTAGGCAACCTGAGAGAGAGAGGCGACCATCAATAGTCGCCCCCAGCTGGGGGTGACTGTTGATGGTCGCCTCCAGCGGTCACCTCCAGTTCCCACGAAAAACCTTGGCAGAATAGCACACACGCGCAATAACTTTATATTTTGAACCCAACAAACTCAGGTACTGAGTACCAAGTGGCGTATTTATTGATTTTTACTTGATAATTATTTTTATTAAAAAGAGTAACATGCCATTTTTATTTTATTTTATTTTATATAGTACCCTCGTCCAGCAATACGGTACTCAGACTCCCAGTTATATATTGGGTACATACCTCTAGGGGCGACTGTAAATGGTCGCCCCAGATATTCGTTCCGGTGGGGGGGGGGGGGGGGGGGGGGGGTGGTACGTTACATTAGGTGCAATGTACCTGTACCTCTAGGGGCGACCAGTTGATGGTCGCCTCCAGCGGTACGTACCGCTGGGGGCGACTGTTGATGGTCGCCTCTAGCGGTATGTACCGCTGGGGGCGACTATTGATGGTCGCCTCTAGCGGTACGTACCGCGGGGGGGGGGGGGGGGGGGGGGGCGACTGTATAAAGTTATTGCGCAACAAAATCTTGGCGCGCGTGTGCTATTCTGCCAAGGTTTTTCGTAGAGGCGACCATCAATAGTCGGTACGACCATCAAAGCGGTACGTACGTACCGCTAGAGGCGACCATCAACAAACCTTTGCAACAGTCGCTGGGGGCCACTATTGATATTTTATATAGTACCCTGTTGATCGCCTCTAGCGGTACGTACGTACCGCTGGGGGCGACTATTGATGGTCGCCTCAAGCGGTACGTACCGGTGGGGGCACTATTGATGGTCGCCTCTGGCGGTACGTACCGCTGGGGGCGACTATTGATTGAAAAACCTTGGCAGAATAGCACACGCGCGCCAAGTGGTGTATTTTATTCATTTTTACTTGATAATAATTTTTATTAAAAAGAGTAAAATGCCATTTCTATTTTTTTTTTTTATATAGTTCCCTCGTCCAGCAATACGGTACTCAGACTTCCAGTTATATATTGGGTACATACCTCTAGGGGCGACTATAAATGGTCGCCCCAGATATTTGTTACGGCGGGGGGGGGGGGGGGGGGGGGGTGGTACGTTACTCTAGGTGCAATGTACCTGTACCTCTAGGGGCGACTAGTTGATGGTCGCCTCCAGCGGTACGTACTGCTGGGGGCGACTATCAGTGATGGTCGCCTCTAGCAGGACGTACCGCTGGGGGCGACTATTGATGGTCGCCTCCAGCGGTACGTACCGCTAGGGGCGTCGGTTGATCGCCTCTAGCGGTACGGACCTCTGGGGGCGACTCGTTGATGGTCGCCTCCAGCGGTACGTACCGCTGGGGGCGACTATTGATGGTCGCCTCTAGCGGTACGTACCGCTGGGGGCGACTAGTGATGGTCGCCTCAAGCGGTACGTACCGCTGGGGGCGACTGTTGATGGTCGCCTCCGGCGGTACGTACCGCTGGGGGCGACTGTTGATGATCGCCTCTAGCGGTACGTACCGCTGGGGGCGAGTATTGATGGTCGCCTCTAGCGGTACGTACCTCTGGGGGCGACTGTTGATGGTCGAATCTAGTCGTACGTTACTTAGGGGCGATCAAATTCCGTTTTGAATTTTTCTCTCGTACCGCTGGGGGCGACTGTTGATGGTCGCCTCCAGCGGTACGTACCGCTAGGGGCGTCGGTTGATCGCCTCTAGCGGTACGGACCTCTGGGGGCGACTCGTTGATGGTCGCCTCCAGCGGTACGTACCGCTGGGGGCGACTATTGATGGTCGCCTCAAGCGGTACGTACCGCTGGGGGCGACTGTTGATGGTCGCCTCCGGCGGTACGTACCGATGGGGGCGACTGTTGATGATCGCCTCTAGCGGTACGTACCGCTGGGGGCGACTATTGATGGTCGCCTCAAGCGGTACGTACCGCTGGGGGCGACTGTTGATGGTCGCCTCCGGCGGTACGTACCGCTGGGGGCGACTGTTGATGATCGCCTCTAGCGGTACGTACCGCTGGGGGCGAGTATTGATGGTCGCCTCTAGCGGTACGTACCTCTGGGGGCGACTGTTGATGGTCGATTCTAGCGGTACGTACCGCTGGGGGCGAGTATTGATGGTCGCCTCTAGCGGTACGTACCTCTGGGGGCGACTGTTGATGGTCGATTCTAGTGGTACGTTACTTAGGGGCGATCAAATTCCGTTTTGAATTTTTCTCTCGTGCTTTTATTGAATATTTAAGCAAGGCTAACCACTTACCACATGAAGTTTTGATGTCGAACCATTTTTGATAAAAATGCAATGCTAACACCATATTGAACCCCTCACCACATGAACTTTTGATGAAAATTGACGTTCGTACCATTTTTGATTGAAAAATATGCAATGCTAACCCCTTACCATAATGAATTTTAGATGGAAATGTACTTTCGTGCCATTTTTGATAAGGGTACTATATAAAACGAAATAAAATGGCATTTTACCCGTTTTTATAGAAATATTTATCAAGTAAAATTAATTAAAATGCGCTGCCGGGTACTCAGCGGGTCTCAAACCCGTTACCTCTCGCTTGAGCGACTACTGTGCATGTGGCGAGCCCTCTATTGAATGATTAAACCTGTGGGTACATTCTCTCTGTGCGAAAATAACAGAATTGTTTAGTTGACAAGGGTTCGGGTAAAATGGCCATGAAAAAAAAAGAAACAGAGCAACATCTTTGGAATTTAGGGTTATTGCTCAAAAAGAAGTTGTGTCTTTTTTTGCCATGAACATTGCTTCATTTGAATTTTTCACGTTTAAAACACTATTTATTGTTTCTTTCACATCAAAAGAGGTTTCGGAGTCGTTTGGAGAAAAGTTTTTTGTTGAAAAAAAAATGAAAGGTAATAAAACTCGGAAATACTTTAAATGTCACACTTAAAAAATATAGAGCTTAGTTGTTGCACTTTGCAATTTTATTAAATCCATTCATTCCAAAAACCTTAAACTTGAAAATCATTTTAATTATAGGAAGAAATAAAACAAGACAAACAAATCCAGTGTTGACTTTGTACCAATCATTGAAAAAAATGCAATCATTTCCAAAAACAAGAGCGTGAATTTTGACACCAATATTTGTTAGACAAATTGAAACAATGTTTACAAAAAATTGTACTGTCACATGCAGTTCAAATTTCCTTTCGTAACTTTGATTAAACATACTTGTACATACTTTGAGCAGATCCATTTACTTTAAAGAGGGCAATAACGTCTAAGTTTTGCAATTTAAAAACAAGAGGGATGGCAAGTATATTTAAATAGAGTTCTCGTCTACTGTATATTTGAAGTATAGTTGAAGAGTGCAAAATGGAACAATAAATTGTGGGCTTGTGATAGATATGACATTTTTGAAAAACCAATTCAAGAATGTAAATTCTGAGTTCTGAAAAGAAAAAAGAATATATCTCCTCAAAAGCTTTGAACATGGATTTTTATCAGTGGGAATAACGGACAATTTGAACAAAAATGTGACATAATTTTCTTTATGAGAAAAACATGTTTTGCATTCTGATATATTTGTTTTAGACAGTTACATACCCAGTTGAAAGGAAAGAAAGATACTTGAAGTGATACATGATAATATTTGACACATACGTGCAGCTGAATGAGAAATTAGAGTAACTATTCAGCAGTTGATTACAATACATGTTATTGAGAATATTTTAGAAGGAATTTATTAAGAAAACATGATAAAGTTCAAAGAATGGACTATTATTTTGAGAAATCATCTTTTGGGAAAATTTTAGTAAAAGCGTATTCTATTTTAATTCTGGCAAAAAAAACTATATTGCTTTAAACTTGCAAGAAAATTGCGTACGGCCAAAAAAAATAATTCTTTGGTTTCTGGTATGGAGCTTGCCCCAAAATTGGTGCGGCAATGCTGCATTTTCAGAAAAATTACTTGTTTTTTTCCTTCAAATATCGGCTGATGACTGCAAATGGTGCCCGATTAAATTTAGTGCAAAATATGTGAGCCCAAAGGGGCAACATAAAGATTATGCTCGATTGTAAGCCCATCTAAAAGCACGTTGAAATTGTGCAGTAGCAGGATTCCAGACAAACCAGTGAGTTTGGCGGTTTTGAGACAACATCTTATTTTGCCGATGCGCATGGCTACGGTGACACGCGAGCGCATACCAGAAACCGTAGCCTTTTTTTTGGCTTAAAGTACTTGAGACCAAATTCCAACACGATTTCTGGTCAGATATTCCATTCCACAGATAATCGCGTCAAACATGTGGGGGAAATCGCGGTCACAAATGATAACTTTTGTCCCCAATCAATAAACCAGTAATTTTCGTTCAAATCTTCATAATAATGTTTTTTTGAACATTGATTGAAACTCATCTTACATTGTAGGGCATTTCTGAGTCATTTGGAGGCAAGTCCTATTTTGGCAAAATTTTCATAAAAAATGTAAGGTTAACCCTTTGCAATTTGTTGAGTTTTGGTCAAAAAACAAGATGACTTGAATCTAAAAGAGCGAGCTTTGAAGAAAATTTAAAACTGCAATACTGCAATTTGTAATGAGTTTTGGACAAAAAAAATACTTGAAACTAAAAGAGCGATCTTTGAAGAAAGTTTAACACTTCACCTTGAAGAAATACATTACAATACAATGGCAAAATTATCTCTAGGAATTTGGTCCTAGGGCACACAATCACCCCCTCTTGACCAACTTAGCCCCGCCCTTTATCAACTACTCCTTACTTCCCACACAAATAAGCAATGCTTAGAATCAGGAATTGAAGGCGACGTGTTGACGCATCTATGGCGTGCATCGTTCTATGAAACGTGGGTAGAAGCAGACGTCCCTGATGTGCATGCGGTTTAGGATCCAGGTCAAGAATCGTTCCAGTCCGAGACCGTAGCCTCCATGAGGACAGGTACCGTACTTCCTCTGTGGAGGGAATAAACACAAGAATTCTTCATTACGCACACATTTGGTTAAACTAGAGGCCATTAAATGGAACCAGATTCAATCAAGGATCACAGTATACAAAGACGGAATGCTTCGAGTGGTTTAGTAAATTTAGCCGCCTCAGGTTATCCATGGACATTCTATTTTCCCGAGGCGAAGCCAAGGGAAAATTAAATGCTCCATCGACCATCGACGGATGCTAGTTTTACTTCACCACGAGATAACGCATTCAATATTTGTTTCATAACACTTCACCCACAGATTCTGCTTGGTGTTTAATATTTTAAATTATTTAAATCTGAACACAGTTAAAATGAACTTCTATTTCAATACAAAATTGGTGGGAACTGTACTTCTCTCTTCCAAACCACCCCTTCACAAAACGTTTGAATCCAACTCTGAGGCACTCTCTCTTGGGAACAATACGCGTTATGCGCAACGCGCACACCAGGATGCATTTGCACACAAAATAATACCGCGCCATGGTATAGTACTTGGGTTGCTAATGGTATAGTACTTTGGTTGCTACGGGTATAGTACTTTTGACTGTCCTCTGAAAGACAGCAAAAATAGAAAGTACCATGTGACTCGCTAGTACAATGACTAGAGTTGTTCGCACTTTAATTTCAGTGCGCATGCCAACCAACCACTAGTTAACCATTGGTCCTAGATTGAACTTGCCCCTGGTGCACTCAACACTCCTTTTACCACTAAAGTTACCGCAATCCACAAGCGTTATCTCAAGTAAGTAGAATGCCAGGAAGATGCTTTGGTTCAACTGTGTCGATGGCTTCTGGCTTTGAATGTTGGTCATTTATTAAGTCCATTCATACCGGTTTATTTTTCAAGAAGTGATTAATGCAAATTGAAAGCAGCCGAGAATTTGTTAAAGTGTGAAAACTGATCCTTCCTAAAAAATGGAATTCATTTTAAAAGGGAGTACATAAGTTGATGTTACCTGGTCCGTGTACCAGTAATACGGTGTGGGATCAATCTTGGCAGACTTATACGCCGCCATCAGCTCATCGTAATCCCAGATCCTCATAGATCCGCCAACGATCTCGCCAACGTTGGGCATCAGAACGTCAACCTGAGATAAGAACAAGAACAAATGATAAGACGACAAACAAACAGACACACAGATGTCCGGACTGACAAACAGACAGAGAAAAACTACCAGTTAACGTTGACATTTGCTGACACACGACTGCTCTTTTCTCTGTCTTAACGGTGTCGGAGAATCTGACAGACAGATTGTTAGGCCATAATTTTTGGACTTGTAGTTTTTTGTACTATTTAGTTTTACTATTTAGCTTTAAAACATCGTACTTAACCATTTTGACATGCCTCCGTATTAAGCAAACATAATTAATTTCTCAATTACATTAATGATGCAAGGGGCAGGCATCTCAATTAGTGCACTTTGCATTTTCACGAAGAGACATGAACATAGGTGCCCATGAACGGGTACAAAACGTATTCGGTGAAAAGGTGTAAAAGTAGGTCATGTGAGATCTTCGTTTTCACGAAGAGCCACACATCTGTATTACATTATCAGTTACGCGCGCTTCTTCCCTATGGAAAAACAAATTGAACATAAAGGGCCTACATGTAGGAAACATGGATTTTCGTTTCCACGAAGGGACACACATCTTTACTAATCAAGTTTGGCTAATTAACTATTGTGCTGATTTTAATTACTGGGTTTACATAAACGTTTACCTTTCAAAGAATCATGTGAATGTTTTCTTACTGCACAAAGGTGTTGCAAAGTAGTAGTTTTTGCAGTTTTGAAATAGGCTGAACTTCTCTTGCGATTATTTCAAAAATGTTTTTTCTTCAAAATCCAGAAGTGTGGCTCTTTGTAAAATCTGTGATGAAATTACAGTGTGCCAATGCAACAGGGACGTGAAAAATGTCACACTGAAGCCCCAGTCAAACACTAACGGTTGTACCTACGAATATCCACGGTTTACCAAGAATCAATCCATCACGATGAACCGTCGAGGCTCGTGGAGAAATCCACTTTCTAAGAATGCACTTCCGTTTCAGGACGGATAGATATGACTGTTCTAAGGTTTCTCTACGAATACACCATGGTTTGTCAAAAATATGGACAGATTGTGGAAGAATATCAAATAAGAATAATGACGTTAACGCCACGGTTGTCTGCGATTGGGCCACTGATGACCAAGGTTCTCCTACGAATAAAGCATACATATTTATGTATTACAGTGGAATGCCGCTATAACGAACATCGTGGGATCTAAAGAAAGTGTTCGTAATAACAATCGTTTTGTATAGCGATTTTGAACCACTGGTACCCTCTTTTGACCAATAGTGAAGTCACTGAACTGGCATTTCTCACATCCCGCGGCCGAACGAGGAGTTGTCACAAACGTTTATCAACGGGTAGTTTTCCCTTTTAATCCTTGAGTAAATAATAGCCATGTATCGCTTTTAACATTCAAACACGATGTAACCATGGGTGTTCGGGAATTAAAAGTGGCCCAACAGTGTTTAATACGTTTACAACCGGTAGTTTTTTTGTTAATCTGTTGACTTTTTTAACAACGATGTTCGGTACGTTTTGTTCATTAAAACCGGGAGCCAAGGATGATGTTCGGTATAGCCTTCGCAGAATCCTAGCATATCACGGCATATTTAGGACATCCGTAGCGAATTCATAGAGATTTCTACCACGAATGAGCTACGAATCTCAAAGAATACGTACGATTAGCCACAAAATAACACTACGAATGAATACGGTTGTCCTACGAATGTCCCACGGTTGTACTGCAGATTAATTTTCATGACGGTTCACCACGGAGGTTATGAACAGTTTCAAACGACCGTAGCCCCTTCACGAATACCCAAGGAAGATGACGGATAATCACGGAGGTACTACGGATGAGTACGGTACTCCCACGGTTCACTACCACTTTTAAACTGTGGATATCCGTAGCTCCAAACTGTAAATGTGTGACTGGGGCTTAAGGATCCTACATTTATAGAAGGCCCCAGATACGAGATTGATAACTCACAGATTCCGTCAGCCTACGGTCCTCTGGACAACGCTGCATGTAGAAGGATTTAATCTCTGCTGGGAATCGACAGAGTAAGATGGGCTGCAATCAAGAAAGAACATTCAAAGATGTTACCAAAAAAAACCCACTAAAGTAATCCATTTAAAAAAAAAAAAAACCACAAAAGTAATCCATTTCATCACAAAAGTATACTTGTTGCGGCATGGTAAAAGTGCAGCAAGTTTTATAATTCCTGTTAATGTACCCTTAAGGAGATATTTTCGTCATGTAATACTTAAACCTTAGGGAGACACCGGACATTAACCCTAGCCGAACGCAACCCATCCAAGTCCAACAGCAGGTTTTGTTGAAATCTGTTGGGATAGGTACAGTACCCCTAAACTGATGGTTTTTACATTGGGTTTGGCTTACCTCCAGAAACTAAGTCCAACAGTGTGTGTGTACAATTTCCCATGTGGGTGTTGGAATTTGCCTGAATGGGTATGGTTCCTAGTAAATTATGCTAGGGAGATAGTTTTAAGGAGACATTTCAATGTCTCCTTAATGTCACAACTCCTATTTAGAGGCAAAATTTTACTCTCGCAAATAGGCTAGATCGATTGCTTATGGTCCAAAACGTAAATATTCCAGAATTCGTGGGGGTAAGATGAGGGAAATTGGGGCTAGGGTCATTAAAGTTGGAAAAATCCACAATCCACAACCCTATGGGAATGTCCCCTAAGGTACCATTCCTCGTAATAATAATTATGACGTTATGAAATTCCTCTTTGATTTTTACCTCATTAATTTGGTCCATCATCTTCCTCTCCGGTGCCTCAGGGATATCCTACAAACGACCCAAAACCAAAAACAAGATTTCATAAAAAACTAAATCTTTTCAATTGTAGATAGACTGTCATGTTCTAAGTCATCGTCAAGACGAATTTTACCTAATAAAGTGCCATCTAACTTGCTGGACATTTTTTGCCTACTTTTTTTTTTTAACCATGGATGCTCACATTTCTAGTGTTTGTAAGGTGGCGTCTCACTCACTATGGCGGATTGGCAAACTTAGGAATCTTTTGGATCAATCAGAGTTGTAACGAGTCACTGATTTTTGTGACTCAAGTCGAGTCGAGTCATTTTAAAGAAGTGGCTCGAGTTGAGTCGAGTCATTTTAAAGAAGTGACTCGATTCGAGTCGAGTCGAGTCATTAGGTCAAAAGGTCGAGTCGAGTCGAGTCAAATATTTTAGCTCGAGTCAATTCGAGTCAGGAATATTTGAACACTACATACCAAAATTTATAAAAGGAGGCCAAAAGTTTAGCCAGCGTTCGAATCCAAGAGCTTTATAAGAAATCGCCCAAAACCAATGATGAAACAGCGAATTAGAAAAAGTGTTTAAAAGTCTGGTTCCTGGATAGTATTTTGTTTGTTCTAGAACCATGAGGTGGGAGTCTGTGGAACGTTGTATTTTGTACATGACTGCGAAGTGAGCATAAACTTTGCACTGTAAGTCAACTGCAAAGACTTTTCGCAAAGTTGTGCTTTTATTTTTGGGGTTCGAGTCTTAATAACCTTCGCTTGAGTCGAGTCGAGTCTTCTGATGAGGGACTCGAGTCGAGTCGAGTCATTTGCTCGCAGTGACTCGAGTTGAGTCATTTACCCTTAAGGACTCGAGTCGAGTCGAGTCACCAAAAATTGTGACTCGAGTCAGACTCGAGTCGAGTCATTGACTCAAGTCGTTACAACTCTGGGATCAATCACATACTGAGATAATAATACATGCATTCGTTACTTCCCGACTGGATTATTGTAACAGTTTATTTTCTAGTTTATACGATTATCAGTTCAAGAAATTGCAACATATTCAGAATGCTGCTGCACGACTGGTTAACAGTAGAAAAATGGATCGCCATGCAGATATGACACCCATGCCTCAGAACTACATTTGCTTCTGGTTACGGTGCGGGTTGAATTCAAGATCCTTTGTATTATTCTTAAACATATCCGCCGTGAGTCAGCGCCACAGTACTAAACTGAGTTGATATCAGCTCGTGTTTTCAACATTGAAACTAAAAGTTGTGATGGGATTAAGCCAGTGTTGTAGTCGAGTACTTTTTTCCGAGTACCGAGTACTGCTGAGTACTTAGGTTGCCGAGTACGAGTATTTGTACCTCCGAGTACAAGAACGAAACTCCGAGTACGAGTACTTGTACTTCCGAGTACGAGTACGAGAACTTGTACTTCCGAGTACTAGTACGAGTGCTTGCATTTCCGGATACGGCCATACGGCAAATGGTTTATTGTGCGTAATTGGCCTAGGCCCAGTTGACCGATATACGGACCCACTCACAGCTAGCTGTTAAATGTGTTTGTCCGACTTGCACAGAGGAAAATCAGGAAATCTCGACTTCTCAACAAGCCAATCAACAATTTTCAACTGAAAGAATCGATAAAATAAGGCCATGGTAAGTGAAGCTATAACATTTTCCCCCCAAGTACTGCTATTCGAGTACGAGTACTTTAATGATCGAGTACAATTTCGACATGTCGAGTACGAGTACTTTGCTGCCCGAGTACGAGTACCGTCATTTCGAGTACGAGTACTTTGACATTCGAGTACGAGTACAAGTACGAGTACTCCAAAAAAAGTACTCGAGTAACTGGATTAAGCTCAACCTTTCGAAGGTTTGTTCAAAGCCTAGCAAGGCATACGGGTTCGTGCTTTTACCTTCTATGCACCTGGAGAAAAAAAGGATGTTTTGCCAAGCTTGACAAATCCAGTGGTTGAATGGTCAAGACGAGTCAGCAGGCGGTCACATGATCAAAAACCCACTCAAGTCTGTGAAAATTTTGTACAGGCTCAAAAGAGATTGAAGGTCAAGACTACCTCTCCAAATTCATAGAATGTTCCGTCATCTTTTCTGATGTCGTGTTCTTTAAGGTACGTGATGGCTTCACTGTAATCCATACGCCTAAACGGACGCTTGGGAGGCTTGAAATCCTGAAAAGATAGTAAAGAGAAACGTAGTAAAGAGTTCTTTATTTAAGGAACAGCATCTCCAACTCTCCTCAGTCTCCTGACGATGACTAGAGCAGGCTAGTTGAAACATTGAGACCAGGGACAAGTTCTTTTAAACCTTAAAGTGAATAATTATTCAGAAATGAATGTGTTTTTTTTTTACATAACCCCCGAGGACAGACACACAAAGGGAAAACAACAAGTCCTTTCAGTTCTTGGGAGTTGGGTCTTTTGTTAAAAACAGTCCTCTGTAGTAGGTTTGTGTGCTTAGTCTACAGGAGAGTGTTATATTACAGGGACAAGGGAAAACACAAAGCATTGTCCTCAGGAGTACAGTAAAACAAGAGTGGGTGTGCGCACACTACATACACCCCAACGACAGACAGACAAACAGAGAACAACAGATTCTTTGTTGACCTCAATCATTCATTTTTATTGAAAACAGTCCTCGATTGTGCGTTTATGTGCTTAATCTATGGGAGAGCAAACAATACAAAAAAATGTTGGGACTATTGAAGTTCTGCATGAAGCACTTTCACAATCTAGGTGGGTGGGCAAACCTGACGAAATAATCACAAAATATGCACATTCCATGACAACTATGGGCACACATTGTTAGATTTCCAAATCCACTAAACACAGGGTCAGTAAAAAAAACGACACCCACATGTCGGGACAATTGTTTGAGTGAAGTTCTGCATGTGGCACTTTCCAAATTTAGGATATGGAAGCCCAATTCATAAGCTTTCTTTTAGCAGAAGAATCATCAAATCACTCATGTATTTTTCAAGTTGCGGAATTTTAGACACAACCACCGTTTTAAAGTTCTGTCTACGTATCACATAAAAATAATTCACGCACATCCGGATCCCCACGTGATTTGTTTTCCTTTTGTTATACTGTAAGAACATAGCCTTTTCGTGATTCGCGGACAGAACTTGATAACGGTGGTTGTGTTTAAAATTCCGTAACTTGAAAAGAACATGCGTGATTTGAATGATTCTTGTACTAAAGGAAAGCTTATGAATTGGGCTTTCATATCCTAGATTATGCAAGTGCTACACATGCAGAACTTCACTAAAACAATAGTCCTGACATTTGGGTTTCACTTTTTTGGAATCACCCTGTATTACAGGGACAAAGGAAAACACAATAGGTTGCCCGCGGGCATTATCTATAATCTTACACATGACTGTGTGTTCCCTTGGTGTTTTTCGGGGACAAGGGAGTACAGTGAAACGCCGCTATAACGAACATCGTTGGATCCACAGAAAGTGTTCGTAATAACGATCGTTCGATATAGCGGTTTTGAGCCGGTACCCTCTTTTGACCAACAGTGAACTGGCATTTATCACGAGTGGTTTCCCTTTTATTCCTTGGGGAAAAAATAGCCATCTATCGCTCTTCAACAATCAGACACGATGTAACTATGGGTCGTTTGATGTTCGGGAATTAAAAAGTGGCCCAAATAGTGTTTAATACATGTCCAACCGGTAGAGTTTTTGTTAATCTGTTGACTTTTTTCAATAACAATGTTCGGTACGTTTTGTACATTAAAACCGGGGGCCTAGGATGATGTTCGGTACAGCCGAATGTTCGGTCCAGCTGTGTTCGGTATAGCGGCGTTCCACTGTATTGGGTTCTGGAAATTTAACAACAGCTTTTTGTCGAAAAGACTTTTTCATTGTATCTCACCGGGTTGAATTCCATGATGAGAGGTCCGATAGGGGACGCCAAGGCTTTGTCCACAGTGTCACAGATAAGATCCTCCAATCGAGTGAGTAGATCATCAAAGCAGATGAAGGGACATTCCGCCTCAATGTGGGTAAACCTACATCGGGGGATAAAAAGCAATCATTATATCACACTAAGTTAAAGTGATGGACATTCTACCTCAATGTGAGTAAACTTGCAGTGGGGATAAAAGCAATATCATTGCCCCCATCAGAAAGGTATACCCGCATTGGGGGATAAACAAAATATTATAGCCCACTTGAGAGATCTTCCAAGGGATGATGAGTGGACATTCTACCTCAATGTGGGTATGTCTCCCTTGAAGAATAAACGAATATTGCTCAATCTGTGGGTTTGAATCAAGTCCATCATAGAGATTTCATGTAGTGTGATATCAAGGATCTTTTGAAATATCCTTACCAATCAAAAACTCTCATTTTAACCTCAGCACAGCTCTGTCTTATTTTATTTTGCCAGAACGCCTCACATATTTGCTAGTAGGGTTTTATTTCATTTTTGTAAGAACCAGTCATAACTGACTGAACTTTGTGCGATGAAATAAATAGGACTGACTTACTCTGCTACATGGCGCCTGGTGCGGGACATCTCGGCACGGTAGGACTGAGAGATGCAGAAGACGTCACCTAGCGATGGTAGAGCAGTCTCTAAGTAGAGCTGAGAGGATTGAGTCAGGTAGGCCTAGACACGAGATGAGATAGTCATCATGATTTGGGTAGTGTAGGAACCAATGTTACCCCTATAATTTGTTTCATGTCCTTCATTGTCATCCTTAGTTTTGTTCGTAACGGGTTGTCCGGAAAACATCGCGCAATGATCTTTAATTTAGTACGTGTAGTTCATAATAAGTTTTAATCATAGGAAATGCGGGCCAAGGACCTTGAAATGTAACAACATTTGTTTATTTTTTATCAATGTTCTCTTTGTTGTAAATTCTCGAGGTTTGGCGGCCTGATATCAACTTTAAGAATTTCCGAAGGGTTTAGACTGTACTACACGGGCACATAAATACCGCCATAAATACCATTTTTGTAGCGTAAAATTCATTATTTTGGGTCAGATGGCCTATTACCTTTACCGCAATTTATCATAGACTGGTTTAATAAGGATGGGGATGGCTTTTGTTGGATTGAAAATGTGGAATTTAGGTGAAGTTTGAGGTAGTGTAATGTTGGAACTTTAACGTTGATTTTTGACAATAGTGACATGTACGTGTGTTGTGATTGTGTAAAACATCACCTGGGTTAACGTGCAAGACTTACGAAATTTATTGGATTGTGGGATTAGATTTGGATTTTATGTGACATCAGTAATTTAACTGTAACACCTTTACATGTGTGGGATTAAGTGTAGTTAACCTAGAACCCTGGATCGCTCGCTGTCAAGTTTAGGCATGGCGGCCGTGTTGGATACGCGGGGAGGGTTTGTGTGTGTGCGGTGAGTGTGCGTGCGATCGTCGGTCAGCCAGCGCGCGGGGTTGACTTGTCTGCTTGTGTCCCTGACCCGTGTAGCCGGCGCTGCCTTCATGCCTATTCAGTTACATGTATGTTGTTTTAAGTTAGGTGTGGCACGAATTGGTTATCATTGTTTAATGTTTATTGTGTATGTTTATTGATAATGAATACTGTGTAACAAAATTAACATACCGCTGTCACACAGTCACTTTTGGCGACTCCATCGGACAAATAGAATTTAGGAAATATGCCATACACTCCCATGAAATGAATGAAAACCAACTAGACACTTCTCAATATTCTATATACAATATACAAGCACATTTATTTACACAAAATCCCCAAATTTCACAAAATTATAAATTCACAAGTCCAAAACAATTTCTATGACTTGACTTATTCAAATCAGGTACAGATTTCCAATTAATTCTCAATCTGCAAACTTCTTCAAATTTGGTATTTCTCAACGCTTCGATGAAATAATACTCTCAAAAACAAATCACTCCAAATTCAACTACGAGAATTTCAATTATCAATAAATTCGCACTAATTCTCAATCTTCAAACTTCAGGTCTCAAACCATTGATCAATAACCAATCTCCAAAAACAAAATTGTCTCGAAATGTGATCAATAACCTTAAATTTCAAATTTCTACACTTAAATTTCAAATTTTACTCGAGTTTCAAAATCTATACTTCTCAAACTTACGAAACTCACTTAAACTAACAGAAAATTGTCTGTCTTCAAAATCACTTCCAAAATATAGTCTCCAGACTTCTACTGACTTCAAGATTTTCCAAATTCACCTCAATAACAATCTCAAATCCAATAAACTTCAACTCCAATATCTATGTGAATTAAATTTCTGTTTTCAACTTCCATATTTCACATCCAATTTCAAGCCAAAATTTTGAATCGGTTTTCAATTCAGAAAAACCTTTTTCACATCAAAATTTTAATTTAACCTTTTTACAATCCACTGAAATCTTCAATGCCAACCGGCCTTAATCAATATTACTTTTAACCTCAATCCGCTATCGTCAACCTCGAAACTAACTCTTCTGAAAACCTTCAACTTCAGTTATATATGCCATAAACATTCTCCTGTTTTTAGCAAGTTTTTAACAAGTATTTTCAATATCTCTGGACCTCTAGATCAGGAAATCTTAATATTTACAAAATTGTTCCCGACACTTGATATGTTATCAGTCCTAAACGTTCCGGGGACGTCACAGTTTATAAGGGAAGATGATGAAGTTGGCGATGCTAAGCTTGGTGATCCCAGTCTATAATGTGCAGTGCCACACTCTGATTCCCGTCCAACAGATCAGATACAGGTGGTACGTCACTTCTAACCAGTGCGGTAGGGGAAGTACAGGTAGCTCTCGGCACAACAGAGATGGTGTAAAAGTAGCTCAACTTCAAACCCCGGAATTACGTGCCATCTAAAGAATTAATATTATATCAAAATCCGATTCACTAAATTGAAACCTTAAATTTTTTAATCCTAAAGAAAACCAGAATTATTTTATCTTCATGTTTTTGCAAAGTACCTTAATTTTACATTGTCTTGATGAATGATTTTGAGATTTCACATAAAAGATAAATCAACTTGAAAATGGTGATGAATAATAAAACCAAAATTTGTGTAAACTTACGGTTAGGAGTTTCTTCACTCGAATAAATCAGAGAATCTGCTTGTCACACAAGGCTGTTTAATTATTCAGCACTTTTTAGGCAATGACACACTGGATATGTTTGGCAAAGCAAAATTCAAGAGTCCTGCAATATATTGACTCTTCTGCTATCGGTCTCTGGTCTCAACTGACTAGGCCGCACCCCAAGAAAAACTGACAAAAATTCCAAGCTCCACTAACCATGGCACTTAACAAAAGGCACATTCCAGCAACACTCATATAATCAACCATACACCACATATCTGTCCTTATAAGGTACATTCACTCAACTGAGAAAAAGAAAAGTATGTGAGAGCAAGACCTGATTACATATTCATTAGGCCTAAACTATTAGCCAATCAATGTATTGGGGAATTAAATAGACACAGACTGGTTCTTAAAGGAACTTTAGTCATTTAAAGGAACAACTTGTACAAAATTACTGTTAAAATGAGAAAATTACACATCAAAATAAGAAAATTACAGATCAAATGTGACAACCGCCTGCCCGACTATTTGCAGGTAGCCCCGGTCTCGGGGCCTGACTACTACCACTATAATACTGGCAGAATAAACCCTCTGGAAGGAAGAGAACTGAAGAACACTGGCTGCCACATGTACATGTACTCGTGAACCTGCGTGCCTGGCCCCCTCCTTCCTCTATCCTCCCCTTCCACCGGCCCAG
The DNA here is from genome assembly GCF_015706575.1 of Patiria miniata. NCBI lineage: Eukaryota > Metazoa > Echinodermata > Asteroidea > Valvatida > Asterinidae > Patiria > Patiria miniata. Next base: position 10,729,594 of record NW_024037048.1, on the reverse strand, counting down.
TTCTCCACCGTAGGAAGGGGGAAGGGTAAGATTAAGAGCTACAGAAGACGTCACCGAGCGATGGTAGAGCAGTCTGCTGAGAATATTGAGACAGGTAGGCCTAGACAAGAGATAGTCATCATGATTTGGGTAGGAAGGGGGAAGGATGAGATTGAGAGATATAGCAGACGTCCCCTAGTGATGGTAGAGCAGTCTCTAAGTAGAGCAGCTGACTGAGAGATGCAGAAGACGTCATCCATAGCGATGGTAGAGCAGTATCTAAGTAGAGCTGAGAGGATTGAGTCAGGTAGGCCTAGACAAGAGATGAGATGGTCAGCATGATTTGGGTAGGATAGGGGAAGTGTGGGATTGAGAGATACAGAAGACGTCACCTAGCTAACGATGTTAGAGCAGTCCCTAAGTAGAGCAGAGAGGATTGAGTTAGGTAGGCCTAGACAAGAGATGAGATGGTCATCATGATTTGGGTAGGATGGGGAAGGGTAAGATTAAGAGATACAGAAGACGTCCCTTAGCTATGGTAGAGTAGTCTCTAAGTAGAGCTGAGAGGATTGAGTCAGGTAGGCCTGGACAAGAGATGAGATAGTCATCATTATTTGGGTAGGACAAAAGTAGGATGGGGGAAGGGTAAGACTGAGAGATATAGAAGACGTCACCTAGCGATGGTAGAGTAGTCTCTTAGTAGAGCTGAGATGATTGAGTCGGGTAGGCCTGAACAAGAGATGAGATGGTCAGCATGATTTTGTAGGATGGGGGCAGGGTAAGATTGAAAAATACAGAAGACGTCACCTAGCGATGGTAGAGCAGTCTCTAAGTAGAGCTAAGAGGATTGAGTCGGGTAGCCCTAGACAAGATATGAGATGGTCATCATGATTTGGGTAGGATGGGGGAAGGGTAAGATTGAGAGATATAGAAGACGTCACCTAGCGATGGTAGAGCAGTCTCTAAGTAGAGCTAAGAGGGTCGAGTCAGGTAGGCCTAGACAAGAGATGAGATGTCATCATGACTTTGGGAGAGGTGTTGGTTAAACAGGGTGGGGAAAAGGATGGCTTCGTTACGCTTTTACAACTCAGAATTTCTCCAGAATAGGAGACAGCAGCCATATTCATATAACCTTACTTACTAAGCAGCCAACTAGGGCTTAGTAGGATACAAAAATGCCCTTAAGTCCACTATGGAGTAGATGTCTAAAATGTTATTCATGAAACCTTGGAGGGGGAAAACTACCATACCTAAAGAGCCAATTCTGGCACCAAAAAAAAGAAGATTTAGTTGCTAACTAGTGAATCGGAGTCACCCTGGATCAACACTAACTTAAATAAGAAACTTTGAATGTAACTAACGCTATTAATGCTTCGTGAATACCAAATAGTAACCAACTAGGCTTAGTAAGGTTTCATGAATATTGCTCCTAAAAGACAACATACAGAAAGGACAAGGAAAATATCTTTCGCCGTTTTCCTTGATAGCCATGAAACAGGAATACTTACCTGTTCACCAAAGAAGTCTAACTTGAAGGCCCCGCTTTCGTATTGAGTTAGGACCGTGGTGGGTGGGCAAACCTGACGAAATAATCATAAAAGACGCACATTCTATGAAAACTATGGGCACACTGGATTTTCAAATTTCCAAATCCACTACATAAAGGGTAAGTAAAAAAAAAACGAAACCCACATGTTGTAGTAAAATTCTGCATGTAGCACTTTTAAATCTCAGATATGAGAGCCCAATTCATAAGCTTTCTTTTAGTACAAGAATCATTCGAATCACTCATGTACTTCTCAAGTTACAGAATTTTAAACGCAACCACTGTTTTACAGTTCTGTCTGCGGATCACACACAGGAAAGTGTTCTTTCAGCAAAACCAAAACAAATCATATAGGGTTGTGTGTGAATGGTTTTCGTTTTGCTGAACGAACGCACGCCTTTTTTGTGATCCGTGGACAGAACTTTAAAATGTTGGCTGTGTTTAAAATTTTGTAACTTGAAAATTACGTGAGTGATTTGAATGATTCTTGTACTAAAAGAAAGCTTATGAATTGAGCTTTCATATTCTTAATTTCGAAAGTGCTACAACTTCACCAAAACAATAGTCCCGACATTTGGGTTTCGTTATTTTGACTCGCCCTGTACACCCAAATGCTGAGACCAACATTTTTCCATCGATGCTTCAACCAGTTCGCATTGGAGGACGTGATAACACGCACTGGCTGTTTTTATACACAGGCACGGCTAATGGGTTAAGACGTCAAGATTGCCTGGACTTGCCTCCGGGTGACATCTAAACACGCTTATCCCTCGTGCCTTTTGTACAAACACACAAAGTCTGTGAAGTCTGTGGAGGCGGACCGTGTGTTGATCTTGAATTGACTGTTGTACACGGCCTATTGTTCTACAATTTAGGCTCCAGTGCACATCCTGGAGTGTAATGAAACATATGAGGTTTCGGCAAGAAATATCACACAAATACTGTTGAAATGGCCCTTGCGAATCAGTATTTGTGGCGTTTGGCTGTATATCAGCAGTTGGCTGAACAATTTTGCGAGAATCGAAATTTTCAGCAAATATAATCCCGGCGCAAAGTGGTTCAGATTGTGATCCTCAGTTGGTCTTTTCATTATTAATCCTAACCAAAATCAAATGATTCCGTTGTCGTTGTGCGTCCTTTTTCTCAAAACTGCATACTGACTAAAACAACATATCCAACATTAAAGTCCATCTCCTAAACTATTGACGCTTGTGAAAAATGACACAGAACTCACAATTTTTTTACCAAACAAACAAATGTCAATATTGGAAATAATAAAGTCTACATACCTCAATGTAACCACTGTTGAAATAGTGTTCGCGGAAACTACAAGGAATCGAATGCAAAATGGATGATTTTGCTTGAAGTTATAAACAACAAACTTCACTGATGATCAATGCAAATGGTAATCTACAACATTTGAGCAAACATGAAAAAATACTTAAATGTGAACATGACATTTCAAAAGTGCTCTATTTTGTCGTATGGGGTAATGACTATGTTATTTTATACAATTTCATGAGAATTGGGCTTACCACTGAGCCACAGTGGACCTGACTCTCATAATCTTTGAAAGCTGTGAAACAAAACATACAAGGAAATTATACAAATTGAAATCATTCACAATTATGTATACACATTGCAAAATTACTGAAAAGACCTACATTAATCCTTAAACTCCCTAGGCATTTTTGCTAGGATGCAACTTCGATCCTACAAAATCCTCCAACTGCATTCAGCATCCAGCCTCAATCCTGCAAATCCTCCGCTATTTCTTGAATGTGGTCAATGGAGGGTTGACCACTGCCTGAATCCTGCAAAATCCTCCGGCAATCACTGTCAATACATGTATGTTGAGGCAGAGCCAGTGACATCGTGGAGCAGTGTGGAGGATTTCAAGCATAATCTAGGCCAAAATATATGTACGGCTGGGCATAAACAACACAAGGTCCGGCCCAAGACCTTGACACAGTGCATCCTCCAAAATAAGCCACAGATTTTTGCCATATAGCCTCAACCATGCAAAATCCTCCGTTTTGCAAAGAGGATTCTGGAGGATTTGGGAATTATAGGGTTAAAAGCAATGAAAGCTACTTTTTCTTTTTAAGAAGGCAAGTTGTTCTAGACTGATGGTAACTTTAAAATAAGACTGTACAGCCGTGCCGTTCAATAACCTCAGCGCACCCACACCCCTGGGTATGTGCCCTGGGGTGTGTCACCCTATTTACCAGTCTATTACTCACCGTTTCTCCTCGCATCATCATGTGCCGCTGGTCCAGCTGAACATCAATGTGGGACTCCTGCAACAATCAGATTCAGAACTATTGGTTTCTAAAAAAAAACACAACTAGATTCACACATACATTTATTTTCCAAATCGAATTCCAGTATTAAAAAAAAAAACACGTGCCAGTGCACAATAAGCTCTGGCCTTGTTTCAAGAAGTCTCGCATGACAGTCTTGCATGAAATCGATCAAAATTATCTCTGCCAGAGCTTAAAAGGTGATGCCAAAAAATGCGATGCTGATGGCATATATAGGACACCATACTTTTGGTCAATTTTCAGGGACAGACAGAGAGATCGAGCAACTGACTGACCACCAAGTGACATGTAGAAGCTCCTGCCAGAGCTTAAAAATCTCTAACAGAATGTTTACCTCGTTGACGAGATTATCAGCCCCACCCGCCGGAGCTGCACCAATCAGCTCCCAGTAATCACAGGATAACTCATGGCCTCCTGGTGCCTGACGGAAAGAGAACGGCAAACACAACACATATAAGAAGGCTATTCTATCCCCAGAGATAGAAATACAACATTGTTCCCAATAATAACAGGATAACTCATGACTTCCTGGTGCCTGATGGAAAGAGAATGACAAACACACATATATACATATATATATAAGAAGGCTATTCTATCCCCAGAGAGAGAAATACTAAATTGTTCTCAATAATCACAATAACTTATGACCTCCTGGTGCATGTTGGAAAGAGAACAGCAAACATACAAAAGGCTATTCTATCCCCAGAAGGAGAAATACACCAAACTGTTGTCAATAATAACATGAGAATTACACATACATGTAAGACAGCTACTGGTATTTTATCTCTGGAGTAGGGAAATATCAAATTGTTTCCAATAATTACATTGACCTCCTTGTGCCCCCTAGAAAGAGAACAGCAAATATACCACTGGCTACTCTATCCCCAGAGGAAGAAATACCAAAAAGTTCCCACCAATAATCACACTATAACTTATCACCTCCTCATGTCTGTTGGAAAGAGAACGGCAAATAACTATATCAGGCTATTACATCTCCACCAGGAAAAAAACCAAGCTGTTTGTAGTAATCAAATGATACATCATGATGGAAAGAGAACAGCTTACCATCTTGCCCTCTGGGAGAACCTTGATGACACCATACAGTGATACAGAACTCTCTGTCGACAAGATGAGAGCGTTGTACGTCTGGCACTGTGAACAATATAAAACAAGAAATAACATGAAAAAGTACTGAACAAAGTGGATAACTTCAGCATGAACTACATCAGGATATTACATCTCCATTGAATGCACTGATGGGGTAAAGGTTGGAAGAGTATGATTACAAGAATATTTATGATCACTGGAGTGATGATGAAACATTTCAATTTTGCATGTGGATTACTAACGGTATTCCCTTTTAAAATTCCGATTAAATTATTTGCCGACAAATCCACAACAGTTAATAATTACCACCTCTTTTAGGAGACTCATATACATGTAAACCATTGTTGCGTACCAGTTTGTCATGCAGAACACATTGGATGAGTCCGGTTCCATCTCGCAACACAATAAACATCAGATTCTTGCCTACAAGAGAAAAGTTTTGAGAAAAAAACAACGAAGCTGTATATAACGATAACTTGTACATTAACCCTAACCTTCCCAAATCCTCCAAACCCCTCTGTGTAAAGTGGAGGATTTTGCGGGATTGAGGCTTTATAGCAAAAATGTGAGGATGCACTGTGTCAAGGTCATAGGCCGGATCTTGTGTTGTTTATGCTCAGCCAAGCATAAAATAGGCCTAGATTATACTTGTTATCCTCCGCACTGCTCCAGGATGTCACTGGCTCTGCCTCAACATATTGACAGTGATTGCTGGGGGATTTTACAGGATTGAGGCAGTGGTCACCCCTCCAAGAACCACATGGAAGATTTTGCAGGATTGAGGCTGTATGCTATTTTTTACACATAAGCAGTTGGAGGATTTTGAAGGATTGGCTAAGGTTGCATTCTAGCAAAATTGCCGAGGGTGTTCGGGTTAAAGCAATGTTTAACATTCAGAGCAAAATGTAAAAACCTTTTAAAACCCTGCAGGTCAGTTTCAGGTGGAGGGATATGAAGTGTTAAAGTAAACTGTGTCACACAGAGAGTCACTGAACACACAAAATACAGCACTGTGGAGAGCAGTGAAGCACGACTGAATCTGCCCGCTTGCCCTGAGCTTAACCACGCACAAGACTTGTGCAGGGATTTGAAGTGTTATCCATACTCCACAGAAGATTACCTCAACAAACTTGAAGTGTGGGTTCAGCTCTAAGGGCAAAACATGTTTTAATCAAAACCTGAAGGGATTTGAAGTGAAAAAGACTAGTTGGATTAACCCTCCCTTTCTGGCTGGCAATTTCAACAAGGCCAGCTGTCCAAATAAATCAAGTGACTGTTTTCAACAGTTGAGTGCTCCCTGCCTTCATAAAGCAGGATTGACAGGCTGTGATTGTTATAATAATATTAATAATAACTGTATTTATATAGCGCTTTTTGCCAGAGGATACAAAGCGCTGGGGGAGAATGCAACCAAAGCCAGGTAAATGAAGTTTATGAACATATGAGACCCATTATGTAGCACCTTTTTGCTAGGTGCTGCGGCGCATAATTGCTGCCACTGCCAAAAACAGCGGGGCAAACCTCTCCTCTTAGCGACAAGTGTTACTGGGTTCTTTAATGTGCATTACACAACACACGGGACCTACGGCTTTCCGTCCCATCCGAAGGACGAAGCAATAATGGTAAAGTGCCTTGCTCAAGAGCACAAACACCATGTTCCCACGGTCAGGATTCGAACCCGTGTACCACGGCACACGAGTCAAACACCGTAACCATTGGACCACACCGCCCCGCCCCAGTTTTATGAAAACTGATATAGTTATGCTTCGACTGTTGGAGATTGATAAGCCAGCTGTGCCTACCAGTCACTAGCCTTGACCAAGGCTATCAGCTTGTTCCCATTATGAGCTTGTTCCCTCTACCGCACACCGCGCGCAGCAACACAATGCTGTACTACATGTATACCGTTAGCCCCAACGACCCTTGCGTGTGCTTTGTGTGCATGTACGTACGCCCCACACTCACTTCCGCAAACAGCCGTACAGTAAGTCGAGGCGGAAGATAGCCTTGACGCAACCGTGTAGGCTGAATATGATAATTAGTACGCGCTATGGTAAATAGTCTTCTCTCATTGGATAACGGCTGACAAAAAAATTAATATTTATTAAATTGCATAATACGACCAAAGGTTTATAAACCAGACGGCCTGTGGTAACAATAATTATTGTAAAACACCCCCTTAAAATCTTAAATAATAGTAGAATAATATTTATAAGGTTACACATAGTTTGGGTCGAAAATGAAATGAAAAGGATGAAAAATTAGACCTTCAAAAAACGGCAAACGGTACAAAACTGCACGCCGGCAAAAACGATGTCACCATGCACAGAGGCCACGTTGGGGCCGTCCACTGTAGGCACCGGCCCGGCTGGCGCCATGCAGTGAGACACGCTGCGCTTTCACGTTCAGCGGCAAAAAAAGCGCTCACACTATTGAGTATATCTACCGCTGACTTTTTTTTTTGGGGGGGGGGGTATTTCTTCCAAGCTGTCAAGGGGATATGGGGGAAAAATATTTCTCCTTCAGCAAACTTATTCTGTAAGACTGATTTTAACTTGTATGAACAACTTATAAGTTATATGTCGTATGTACCACTAATATCATCGACAGGGTACGACATATTTCGACAGGGTACGACTAATATCATCGACAGGGTACGACATATATGTCGACAGGGTATGACATATCAAACATAAGACATAATGTCGACAGGTGCCGGTACGACATATATGTCGTGCATAAGTCGAGTCGACAGGGTACGATATATGGCGCATACGACAAAGTCGTATATATAGTACTACTTAATATCTCGTGTGTACAAAATATGAATTGTAACTCGTATGTTTGACTTGTTTGTCGATTATGTCGTACACAACATATCTTGTGAGAACGACTTGTATCTCGTGCGATTTACATCTACTTTTTTCGTACATTGGAAATAGTATCATTTTGAACAATTGTTCACTCATATAGCGGCATATTTCATTTGTTTGTAATAAAACTGGAGAAATGGTTTAAAATGAGATTGAAATACCTGGACATACCATGGTTTGAGTGAACATACATGTACATGTACGTGGAGCATACAGTAATTTGCGGGTCATGAATATGTATGTCGCGGGTCAAAGTTTACGGGCTTTGATTGGATATCGTGTAATATATGCGCATCAGAAATTTTCGACCGATTTCGGTCGAAACTATAAAGAAACACATAAGAATTCGCCGCGGTTGCGTCAAGGCTATCTTCCGCCTCGACTTAATACTGTACGGCTGTTTGCGGAAGTGTGTGTGGAGCGTACGTACATGCACACAAAGCACACGCAAGGGTCGTTGAGGCTAACGGTATAGTACAACTAGTGATTGTGTCGCGGCGCGCGCGGTGTGCAGTAGCGGGAACAAGCTCGTATGGGAACAAGCTGATAGCCTTGGTCAAGGCTAACCAGTCACCTGCTTTTGTCTGTTGACTGAATCTGACTAGTCACGGTGCTTAGTGAAATATGATCTGACTGTTGGTGACTAGCCTGCGTGGTAGGGGAGCAGGATTGCATTTTTGACTGTCTGTGACTGATCAAACAAAAGGAGGGTTTTAGTTAACAGATGACAAAAGATGAAATATAACAGCAAAAATCCAGCTCAAATACACGTCCAGAACAAGTGATGTATTTCCATGCCCCAAATGAAGACATTCCATAGGACGATTCCTCACCTTGTCTGCGTAGACGATGCACCCAGCCTTGGACTTTCACCCGCTGGTCGCGGTTTGCAGTTCCTTCCTTGATCAGAATCTGCAATTTTAGGTAAAAATTTCAAATTAATCCTATAACTCTCTAGGGTGTGTGCAAAATCATATTAAAATTGGAGGATTCAGGACTGTTAGGGCTATAAAACTTGTCACGGTTTGAGTGCAATTAAAGTACACATAAGTTAGGGTGAATACACCAAGTGGACGATTAAAGTTCGTTAGGGGTGGGGGGGGGTGCGGTGGAGGTGGGGGCGAGTTGAATGGGGCATTCTCCCCTCCAAAACCCAATTTTTGACAAGTTGTTCCTTTGCCCGCCCACTTTAAGGTGAGCTACTACAGAGACATATGTATGGTACTGTCCCTATTGACTTTCAACACTCCTCACCGCCATACATCTTTTTTATGCTATACTGGGTGAGTAAAAAAAAAAAAACCAAAAAACCGAAACCCAAGTGTCGAGACTATTGTTTTACTGAAGTTTTGCATGTAGCAACTTTCAAAATCTAGAATATGAAACCCTATTTCATAAGCTTTCTTTTAGTACAAGAATCATTCAAATCACTGTATTTTTCAAGTTACGGAATTTTAAACACAACCACCGTTTTAGTTTTGTCCACAGATCACAAAGTGAAAGGTGTCCGTTCTTTCAGCCAAATGAAAACTATTCACACACATCCCTATGTGATTTGTTTTCGGTTTGCTGAAAGAACACTTCCGATTTTGTGATCCGTGGACAGAACTTTAAAATGGTGCCACATATATGCTGGAGCACGTGAAACAGCGCGTGAACCAGAACAAAGACAGATGATGTCAGATTTCAGTACTCCATTTAGTATAGAGGGTATCTGTTACCATGGCAACCACAGAACTTACCCTCTTGGCCTTGGGCAGACTAGGATCCTCTTCGATGACTATCTTCTTGGCTTCCTCAAGATTTTTCTCTCTTCTTTCACGATCTTCATCCTGAAAACAAGAAAATGTTGAGAATTAGAAAATTGTCTAATCCAAAAAGCTTGTGTGGAGCACTGGTCTTTCTCACTCATTATGTACAGTTGACTTCACAGCACTGAACGTGTTTGGGAAAGTGATGTTGCTTTATAATGAAAATGTAACATGTACATTATTACGTACACAAGGTTTTAAATAAACACCGCAAAACAAGAAAGTCCACACTCATTGGAGGGGTCATAATTTTGATTGTCTTATGATAATGTCATTTATATAGACCTTTGGGGAATGTTGTTAGCTACATTTTGATACCCCGTTTGCTACCAACGACTGTAAATCGTCCAAGATTGACAACGGTTTATGAAAAATGAAGCTGTTTGAAAATTTAAAGAGTACGCGAGTGGAAATTACTGCGTGACAATGTCACACTGCCCAAAACGAACGGCAGGGAATACCGATCGCACAGTGCTTGTATGCATGGGAGCACGCGGAATTGAATTACCCGCCTTTTATAAGATGGAATTTTGCGTCAGGGTGATATAAATCAAATTAGGTTTTGCCCTTCACCGACGTTTAAACACTGTATACTCAGTGCGTTACCTCCCGAGTGAAAGTTAGAAAAAATCACCTTGGTGGGACTCGAACCCACGACCTCCTGCTTTCAAAATTCCATCTTATAATAGTTTATGCGGTACCCGCTGCTATGTACATCAGATTGGAGCCAGCCAATCGATCCCGTTAGCTCGGTGGTCGAGTGGTAAGACATCTGCATTAGAAAGCAGGAGGTCGCGGGTTAGAATCCCACCCGAGTGATTTTTCCCAACTTTCACTCGGGAGCTAACACACTGAGTATACAGTGTTTATACATCGGTGAAGGGCAAAACCTAATTTGATTTATATCACCCCGACGCAAAATTCCATCTTATAATAGTTTATGCGGTACCCGCTGCTATGTACATCAGATTCGAACCAGCCAACCGATCCCGTTAGCTCGGTGGTCGAGTGGTAAGACATCTGCACTAGAAAGCAGGTAGTCGTGGGTTCGAGTCCCACCCGAGTGATTTTTTCCAACTTTCACTCGGGAGGTAACTCACTGTACAGTGTTTAAACGTCGGTGAAGGGCAAAACCATAATTTGATTTACCCTCCCTTTGTTCGCGCACTGTGCAGTCGATAGGGACCAATTACGGGCATGTGGGTTTGCGCTTAGCAATTTCTCATCGCGTAATCTTTAAATTTGCGACTTTTCAAATTGCATCATTTTTCATAAACCGTTGTAAATCTTGAACGATTTAGTCTTTGGTAGCAGACAGGGTATCAAAATGTAGCTAACAACATTCCCCAAAGGTCTATATAAATGACATCATCGTAAGATGATCAGATTTCAAAACTATGACCCCTCCAATTATTGAACGTAGACTTTTTTTTGCTGTGTTTACAAATCTGCACTGATATATAAAGAAAAGTTGACGCCCGATAACAGCTGCACAGACACATGACAGATCAGAAACACAGAACCATTCTAATCACACTCATGTAAGTATATGTAGTTGAATCACATTATTACAATATTAGGCATGTTTCTATTTGATCGGTCCCAACATTTTCACAATCCTGCAAGAAAAAAAAATTAGTTAGCACGAGCCTTTTCGTCGACCCAATTGTGTAGACTGATTTAGGCCTACAGCTAATAGTTTTGAACAAACTCTGTCGTGCAGTCAGTCCAGTAGAAAAACGTAATCATTGCGGTGTTTAGTAAGCCAGTGTTGCGATTTTTACACGGAGCGTTCTCCGTTTTGTGTCTCATACCGCCATGGCAACAGAGGGAGTTTCCTAATAGACGGACAATAGATGTTGAGGTTCTTATTCCGCACTCAGGGGTTTCTGTATTGCAGTTCTCATGCCACTACCAAGGACGGATCCTGAACCATATATTTCCACATTGTAATACTAACACTAAAAGGTATGTATTGCTGATGGCAAATCAGGGGCATATACATACTTTTATTTATTTCATGAAAATTAATAAAAAAAATGAAAAAAATGAAGGGGTGGGGGAAATGGCTCCAGTTGACCTCCCCCCCCCTCCCCGATCTGCCAATGTCCACTACAAGGGGTTTGTTACAGAAAGCATGTCTTGTAGTCTTTCGTTTGTTGATGAGAAATACTGGCGCATAATTAATCATTATTTAATACAGTCCCTTGTACGGGAAAGACAACGATTATACGATGCAAGCCCCGCCCCATGACGTTTTGACCAATCACAACCGTGACACGCAAATTTTGCGTCCATTATGCAAGGTGGGCAGGGCTTAATATGCAAATTTGGAAGGACCTCATGCACATGTACATTGTAGAAGTGTCTGTTTAACTGGAACGATTCTGTGTTCCTGATCTATGGAGATAACTGAATTGTTTCAGCTTTTTCTTAATTGGATTTGGATAAGGATTACAGGAAATCAGATTGGGTGCCGGTATATTGAAGTGCGTTAAGACTTTTATTTTTGTTTTAAATTTTGTGGGTCTAACCTGTTTGAACCTGATGTTGTGTCGGTTCTTGAAGCGCATAACCCACGCTGCATTTGCTGAGAAGTTGTCGTGGCCCATCATTCTAGCCAGCTGTTCTGCCGTTTTCTAGAGAATCGGCCCATTAATGGGGAGATTTTTAGCAGAGGCCTTCCGGAACCAATTCAGCAGCATCTCCTCAACATCATCCTGAGCGGCTTTGCTGAATCGTTTTGATGACCTGTTCGACGAGGACTCCGGCGACAGTCTGAGCAGTCTGGTCCGGGATCGGAAACGCCTGCACCCACTTCGTAAACAAGTCAGCCACCACCATGATGCTAGAATTTCCTGTCCTCGTCCTCGGAAATCGACCCGTAAGGTCGATTGCGAGGCGCTCCATCGGAGCCCCTACCAGTCACTGTTGAAGTGGGGCCTTAAGGGTTCGAGGAGGTGACTTCTTTGACCCGCACTTGTGGCACTTTTGACACCACTCTTCTGCCTGGTGTCGCATCCCCCTCCAGAACACCGGAGCCTGTCTCAGCCGCGCGACGGTCCGGGTAATCCCCAAATGTCCTGAAGTCCTATTGTCATGCGCCAGTCGCAAGACGTCGTCGACTTTCACCCGTGGTACCAAGACCTTCCATTCCGGCGGTTCGCCATTGGGCTGCTCCCACTTCACCTGCAATATGCCCTGGGACAGCTGCAGCGTCTCCCACTTAGCCCACCAGTACTTCGGGCCTTCACCCAGCACCGAGACGTCCCGCCAGCTGGGTTTGGGGACCCCGTCTTCCAGCCACTGCACGATCTTGTCCAGCTCTGGGTCACTACGTTGTTCCTGTTTGAGTTCTTCCTGGTCCCAGGCTTCCAGGAGCCCTTCTGTGGTGGTGGCTTCTTCCTACCCAGCTCCCGTAACGGCTTCCACCTGCACCTCCCCTGGTTGCGTCTTCCCAGCATCGCGCGCTGGCTCGGCTGCAAGTCAGCGTCCCGCTGAGCAAGGGGGCTTTCTTTAGTAAAACATTCTTGACTTGCTTCTTTTGATCGCCCACACTGGCCACACGGCATTCTAGAGACGGCGTCGGCGTTCGTGTGCTTCCTACCCGCCCGATGTTCCACATCGAACTCGTAGCACCCCAGCCTCTGAATCCACCTGGCCGTCTGCCCCTCGGGTTCGCGGAAGTTGAACAGCCATCGCAGCGATCCGTGATCCGTTCGGAGCAGGAACTGTTTACCAAGAAGGTAGTGTTTGAAATAGTGAACGAAATGGACCACGGTCAGCAACTCTCTCCGAGTGGTACAGTAGTTGCGTTCGGCCTTAGACAGGGTACGGCTGCCATAGGCGACCACTCGTTCAGCATTGTCCCCCTCCTGCGACAGCACTGCTCCGATGGTGCAGTAGCTGGCATCTGTGTCCAGGACGTAGCGGCGCTCCGTATTCGGGTAGCACAACACGGGTGCGGTGGTCAATGCGTCCTAGAGGTGCTCCAATGCTGACTGACAAGCACTCGACCAGGAGAACGCCCTTTGGCTCTTGATGGTAAGGGCATGGAGGAGGCGAGCAATCTCGGCAAAGTTCGCAATGAAGTGCCTGTAGTAGGACACGAGGCCCAGGAAACTCCGTACTTGAGTCAGGTTTGCTGGTTGCGGCCAGTTCCTGATGGCCGCGACCTTTTCCGGATCCGTCCTTACTCCCTCGACCGACACGAGGTGACCCAAGAAGGACATCTCCGTCTTGAAGAGATCGCATTTCTTCGGTTTGAGCTTCAGGCCGGTGGCTCAAAATCGCTCCATGACCGTGGTCAGCCGCTTGTGGTGTTCCTTGAAGTCTGCCCCCACACGATCACGTCACCCCCCTCAACACTTGCTCCATCAGACGCTCAAATGTCGCAGGAGCGTTGCAAAGGCCAAAAGGGCATAACGGTGAACTGGTACAGGCCGTTCGCATCCCAAAAGCCGTCTTCTCCCGGTCACCCTGGTCCATGCCGACTTGCCAGTAGCCACTGGCCAGATCAAGGGTGCTGAACCACTTCGCCCCGCTCAAAGCGTCAAGGTTGTCCTCGATTCTGGGGATGGGGTAGGCGTCCTTCATCGTCACCTCGTTGACTTTCCGGTAGTTGAACTGTTTTACCTCCCGTTCGGCTTCTTGCCGTTTATGTATCGGCAATCTCCTCGGCGGTTGACGTATAGGCATTGCTGTCCCTGTATTTATTGTGAGTCGGGTCAATTCGGTCTGACCAAGTTTGCCGTCCGGACCGGTGAATGCTCCAGCGAATTCCGTCAGCAATTCAGCCAGTCAGGAACGTTCAACACAGTCAAGGTTCCTCCGCGGCTCCTCGCTCCAGGAGGTCTTGCAGAAGGGGCAGTACCTCTCTCTGGGCATCCGTCCTCTGTCCGGTGTCACCCAAAGGGAGGTGGTTGATGGCAGATCCTTGTTGCCCGTCCTCCAGCTCGATCACATCCAGACCCTCCATCGGTGAGAAGAGAGCCAAGCGGCTGCCTTTGTAGACCGTTACAGGGTCGGCAATTGTCCGTAGCCTCCAAGCTGGGGTAAACCATCCCGACTCCCACCCGTGGTTCAGTCTTTATCTCCCCCGTGAGGATCGCCTAGTGACCAGCTGGTATTATCATGTTCCGCATTTCCGGTACCATATCCGCCAATGCCTCCTGAGCCGTGCCCTTTAGGTGAGATGCAAGGAACATCGCCCTCTCAGCCTCACCCCACTGATTGACTGCTGCAACGCTCTCAAAATGGATCAAGTAATCCGTCCATGACGAGATCCCGTCAAACTTGTTGGGGAGCATCAGTGGTCTCCAACCCCCCGGCCCGAAGTGATCAGGCATTGTAGTCCCCCGCTTGACTGGCACTTGGGGAGTGCGCCCCCCCCCCCCCCCCGCCTGTTTAGGGGCCGCCCAAACATCGGCAGAAACCGGGTCGGCCCCCCTGGGAGCACCGAGTGGTGACGTCCCAGGGGATCTCCCAACTGCAGTGGTTTATGGCCGAGCAGCCGGGTCGGTTCTGCTCCGTTGGTTTGTGTGCAGAGCAACCGTGCCGGCTCCGCCCCATTGGCATGTGTGCGGAGCAACTCTGCCCCATTGACTTCCGTGCGGAGCAACCTTGCCGGCTCCACCACACAGACGTCTGTGCGGAGCAATCCTGCTGGTTCCGCCTCATAGACGTCCGTGCGGAGCAACTCTGTTGGCTCCGCCCCATTGACTTGTGTGCTGAGCAACTCCACGGGTTCCACTCCATTGACTCGTGTGCGGAGCAACTCTGTCGGCTCCGCCCCATAAACTCCCGCGTGGAGCAACCTCGTCGGCTCCGCACCATTGACATGTGTGCGGAGCAGCTCTGCCCCACTGACTCCCGTGCGGAGCAGCCTTGCTGGCTCCGCGCCATAGAGGTCCGTGCAAAGCAACTCCATTGACTCGTGTGCGGAGCAACTCTGTCGGCTCCGCCCCATAAACTCCCGTGCGGAGCAACTCTGTCGGCTCTGCCTCATAGACACCCGTGCGGAGCAAGTCCACCGGCTCTGTCCCATAGAGTCGTGCAGTGCGGGCCAGCTCCGAGTGAATGTCAGGACTCGCCGTACTGCGATAGTGGGGACGAAGGTACTGCTTGGGGAGATCCGCGCCCGGTTGTGCCGCCTGATGCGTGCTCGGACGGTTTCCCGCCCCCGCTATATGGGCAAATCCAGCCTGGGGGCGCCCCGAATGGGAGGCCACACCAGTCGTATCCATGTAAGCACCGAGTGGCGCTTCCATGTAGGGCCTAACACTATTTTCATGAGCGTAGGGATTGTGGGTTGCCCCAGGACGAAACCCCGCCCCCGCTGCATCAAATCAACCAGCACAGCTCGGGATCGTTCCGAATGGAACAAAACGTCTACTGCGCCAGCGTCTACAGCACGGGGCGGCCCCTGGCGGGACCCGGCGTATGCGGCTTTATTACCAACAAACTGGGGCATGTCCCGACGAAGCCCCGCCCCCGCTGCATCGGACAGCACAAATCGGGATTGTTCCAAATGGAATGAAACGTCTGTTGCGCCATCGTCTACAGCATGGGGCGGCCCCTCGTGGGACCTGGCTTATACTGTGTTGTTACAGAATATATGGGGTATATCCCGACGAAGCTCCACCCCCGCTGCATCGACGAGCACAATTCGGGATCGTTCCCATTGGATCGAACCGTCTGCTGCGCTGCCGTCTACAGCACGGGGCGGCCCCTCATGGGACTGGCTACCAGTCATTGATGATTTATGGTAATGAGCACACCCGCCCCCCGCAGGGGTAGACGTACTGTAATAACTTAACCCCCCTCCCAAGTCCCGAAATTCCACTTTACCATCCCCACATCCTCCCTCATGAGAAAATCCGTCCCCAGAAACCCCCTTGTTTCCCCTTTCCTCCCACCAAAATTCCCCGGACTATCCCGCAAAACGGATTCCAACTCGTCTATCGTGACGAAGGTACTGCCGGCCGATCCACTAGACGGGCCCCCACTCCGTGAGCCCGCACTCCAGCCTGCCTTCTCGCCGTGTGGCGAGTTAGGTGCCAGACTTCCGTGATGTCCTGAATTCATTGCAGAAAATATCTGAAAAATTCACCTGTTTTTCCGCCTTCTGCGTGCCGCCGCTGCCACCAATGTAGCGTAGAACAATTCTGGGGTTCCTCACACGCACTCAAAAAGGACTCCAACACAGGTATACTCGTTTCTGCTGGTTCTAGGCTGTTTATTCCTCACAAAAACGTACACCGCAAAACACAACTATTCTCTTCAGCAACGAGGCAATAACAATACTACTGGGCATGCGCCGCCCGGAAGAACGGGCCTCCCCGGCCGGCCACCAGGGGCTCCTCTGCGCGGCTCCACCGTGGAACCGCGCCGGTGCCCTCTGGCGGCCGACCGGCACGGACGCCACAGTACTCTCGCCCCACATCGGCCTTTTTGTATCCAGAGTCCACTGCCGTGATGATGTCCATCTTTGTTTCAGGCGAGCCCCCTTCACTTTATCTTCACGGGAGCCGTTCCGGATGTACTCTCGCAGGACGCAGCACTAGAGGTCTGATCGCTTGTGCAAGGCCGACTCCTTTTGTTTGCACATTGTCGGACGAGGGACTTGCATTGACAAAAGAAAAATGCAGTCAAGGGAAGTGAAAGTAATTGCTGGATTATGCCTTAAACTTTGGACAGCATTTCTCATCAACAAATCCAAACACTGTTTGTAACGAAACTGCATTCATAAATACCTAGGACAGCTTTTTACCCATTCCTATTGGTCGAGAGCCAGTCACGTGGCTGGTCTTAAACGGATGATAAAGACCGGTTGGCAGGTCTTAAACACTTTCCCAGTGTCACTTGAACTTTGGACTCCTATAAAATCCGGTCCCTTTTGCCCTTTTATTGGTTGCATGTGCATTACTACCAATGAGTCCATATTTTATAGAGTCCTAAATTCACACTACACCGGCACCGCAGCGTTCTGTGTCACATCGCGCAGTACGCACCATAAGAGGGGATTTTTAGCATTGATATTATTTGTTTTATACATACACTTTTAAGTTGCAGTCCTTCTGATTTAAAAATCACAGGTGTGTTGAAAAAGGCACCGTGTGGTTTTTCTAGGCCTTTACCATCTCGTGGAGAACGCTTATGATTTTCTTTACATCTGTCTACCGATTTGGTAGACATGCATAATGCATTACCCATTGTGAATTGACCAATGAAAATGCAGAATTACTAACGGAAATCAGCCGTCGTCTCGTTGTAAATGCAGTTTTTTGTGGACAACTTTTTTTGGGTACAGGAGGCATCTTTGTTGTCCACAATATTCTCCAGATTGGCATCACTGAGCTCGGGAAAACACGTGTGCAACTATCTTTTCATGTGTAGCTAGGGCAATGTTCGCATGTGCGTACTCCACCCATGCGACAGTTCCACGATTGCTTTGTAAAGCGCATGCGTAGTAGACTGTCGCACGGGTAAAGACAATCTACTACGCATGCATATTAACCCTGTGCGTGAATACTCGCATCTCAAAAATAGCATCTGGCACGTGACGGTGAATGGACCAGTTAGAATTCGGCTTTCGATCGTGAATATGTATCAGGTATTGTAATACATCATTCCTGAGGGTGACGGGTTCGAATGCATCCAACTAAAATTAACTCCCTAGGCCTTTTTGCTAGGATGTAGCCTCAATCCTGCAAAATCCTCCAATTGGCCTCCTGGAAAAATAGCATATAGCCCCAATCCTGCAAATTCCTCCATTATTTCTTGAATATGGTCCGTGGAGAGGTGACCACTGCCTGAATCCTGCAAAATTCTCCAGCTATGTCTGTCAATAGGCTGAGGCAGAGCCAGTGACATCCTGGAGCAGTGCGGAGGACTTCAAGTATAATCAAGGACTAAATTTATGCTAAGCTGAGCATAAACAACACAAGGTCCGGCCCAAGACCTTGACACAGTGCGTCCTTCGAAATCAGCAACGCACTTTGCCATGTAACCTCAATCCTGCAGATTCCTCCAATTTGCAAAAAGGATTTAGGAGGATTGGGATGGTTAGGGTTAATACATGTAAGTCATTACCTCTCTCTTTTCCTTCTCATCTTTCTTCTTCTGATCTCGCTGGAAAAGCTTGAAATTGTGCAAGACAAATGAATTGATCATTAAACATGTGTGTCAGGGTTCCTATACCTTAAGGACAATATAATTCCTTTACTATTTCATGACTAAATTATGAAAACCTTGACCTAGTTCATCAAAATGCAGATCAAAACTGTAGAATTTGTTCCATGAAAACTGAAAAACAATGAAACAATGGCTGTCGATATCAAAATGCTTGTATCAGTGAAATTTGTTGCAATTTGTCGGATATACGTGTAGAAATCAGATTTTCGATACTAAATTATGAATAATAATTTATACATTTATATTGTGCAAATTCCATAGGAATATGATCAAATGCGCGTCACAATTATTATCCCTGTTCATCAGGAATGAGACCCTGTAGCAGCTCGAGATCAGCGCAATTTGGTCTCTACCTTCACAGGTACCCATTTATACTCCAGGGTGGAGAGAGGCAATCATAGTAAAGTGTCTTGCCCAAGAACACAAGCACTACCGGTATGTTCCCTGTCAGGATTCGAACCCATGTACCACAACACCTTAACCATTGGACCACAGCGTTTCATTATACCAAGTTTACAACTTAAAATAAATTGGTCCTCACAAAATGCCATGACTCTTTTTCAAATTCCATGACTTTTCCTGGCCTGGAAATTGAAAATGAAATACCATGACTTTTCCAGGTTTCTTTTTTCCTTAGCGGTGGAAATCCTGCTAGATTGTCTTTAAGTGATCCTTACCTTAAGAAGTGTATCGAGCGGTTTTTGCTGTGTACCATCTACCGAATCATCGTTTCCTTTCTCCGAGAGGTACAACTGCTCCATCTTTTCTCCTTTAACCAAAAAGAGCAACTTTATGCACAAAAATGCACCAATATTGGTGTGCCGCTATAAATTGAATTTGAAATTGAAACTGACTCTCCTCAAACTGTGTTTATTGGCTGATAAAGACCGGCTGGCTGGTCTTAAATACTTTTCCTGTGTCACATGAAATTTGGACTCCTATGAAATCATGGAGGGTTACTGGATGAAAGTTCACAATCCTCATGTACCGGTAGGCATGCACAGCACTACCAGTAGTGAGGTACATTAGTAACAATAATGTTAAGGATCGTTACACAGTGGACAAAAGCACCATTTTTTCACCAAAGCATCTCCATGGTATACCTTTTCGAAAAAAAGACGGACGCAAAAAATTGGATGATGGAAAGGGCAGGTATGACGTCATTATGACGTCATCAGCTAATTTTTACATGAAAACATATGAATTAATAATAAAGTGAAGCGACGCGTGTGCGTCGGTTCGGGTTTTACGCGAGCAGTCAGCCCACGTGGTTTGAGGTTTGATGCCTCGGTAAGGAAGACTGTACAAAATGTTGATGTTCACTGAGCTTTTATTCCAGTTCCAGTAAATAATCCCAGCAAGATAATCCTGGCGAATTAGTTCCAGTAAATTAATCCCAGCAAATTAAAAACCCAGCAAATTAAAAACCTAAATGAAAATGATAGTGTTTACAATTGTAAATACATGTGATTACAATAAACACAATGTTTTGAATTCACTTGACAATAAAGTTATTATATCAACATGAATGCGTATACAGTGACATGTAGTCTCACTCTGCGATAAGCCACGGAGCTATAAAACTTTCCCAGCACCTCGTCTATGTGCAGTTATTAATGCAAACCTCAGGTGCGGGAGGCTACAGAGCTTCTGTAATACAATGTTAAAATTATACAATATTAATGACATATAAGGGGATGATATGATATTAAATAACCCACAGATTACATCTGAAAAAGCACCCAAATGATTATTGTTATTGTTTTGTGAGCCCCTAAGATATACATGTACCGCGAGAATCATATGTACGCGCGCCACAGTGATAAGCTGTGGTCAAGGGTCATGCAAATCGAAACAGTGCAATGCAGTACGTATGCAACTTTCACGTACATGCCCTGTGGCGCTACGTGTACAGTGCACAGAGAAACGTATCACGTGGAGAAAGTTTTTAGACTTTGTCCACGGACAAGACCATCAGAAAATTCCCACTTGTGTCAATAATAAGAATGACATAACATAAAAATGAATATGAACATACCCAGTAGTTGATTATTGTTAGCCTGGTATGTGTGGGTTGTCTGGCTCGATTCCTGGTGCTTGTAAAATGAGGTGTTTTCGGCATAAATTCAAAAGGGCAGCTCACAAGAACGCATTAAGACGAGAGAGAGAGAGAGATAGAAAAGTGGGCGGAGCGTCAGAAGACGCTTATCAATATTCATGATCCCTATAAGTTCCCTGCTTAAGAACCCTCGACCACGAGTGGTTCCATTAATAAAATATCAAACTTTCAATTACAATTTCAAAGATGTCCAAATTATTCACCCATTTATCAACATTATTCCTTCTTTAATACATTTGTACACAATAAAAGTGGTTGCGGAACACTATTGAGAGAATCAATACCTGGCATGGTACATGCACAATGAAAGTGAACTTGTCAGAACATCAAATGGTAAAACTAGCAAATTAGCAGTTATAAAACTTCTTACCTTTATGAAAATGATTTAATAGTATTTTTTTTACACTGATTAGGTTCCTTTAAACGTGTAAGACAATAGCCTTACCAAACAATGTGGAATTTGGATACTTGAGGTTTAACCCTCAAAATGGAAGCAACAACTCACCGTCCACACAGCCGAGCTTTGTTATTACTTCATAGTGAATCAGAGCTGCAGATACTGAATGTGTTATTATACAGCATAAACAGGTTTACTCACAAGAATGAGAATAAATCATTTAAAACTAGAGACGAGTTGTGGAAAATGAAATAGTCCACAAAACAATTTGCAAAAAGAGATTGATGATTTCAGATCAACATACAATGTTATGTCAATGGTCAGCATTTATATTAAACAATGCCTAAAATATCAATTTCTTTTGTTCTACATAATCTTTATGTGCTAAGAGACTTTTTTTTACTGCAGAATGTCCAGATTTGGATTACAAATGGAAATCCTTTAAAATAGACAAAATCAGGACAATACTGATCCAAAACTTTGAATGTTATTACTGTTACCACCACAACATCAGGCATAAGAGACTTTGGGCTATCTAGCAATAAAGGCACAATTTTTTTCTTTTACATCACCCGTGGGTCCTTTGAGCCAAGAATACAACCAATAAGCTTAGATTTTACATCTACCTACGTCGGTAACGAAGAGCTACCTCCTTAATGCTTCTACGGTATTTGTGCATGCCATCAAAGGTCAGATGGCAACCATCCACTAGGTATCGAGGATAGTTTACTCGTCTTTGCTGATTCACGTGCACTCTTGGGTACGCGCGCATCCTGCGAGGTAAGAGCGAGTTAAAACGTCTCAATCTATGATTGAACATTGTGAGTGCGACCTGACCAGATCGGGACAGCCTGTGTTACAACTGATAATGTAGTAACCAACCGATAACGTATCACCAACCGATAATGTATCACAAATTGACCGATATTGTATCACTAACCGATAATGTACCAAAAATTGACTGATAGTGTAGTAAAATTTTTATCCGATAATGTATCACGTGTCGACGGATAATGTAACTACAAAATAACTGTATCCGATAATGTATCACCACGGAACGGATACTGTATCAACCGATAATGTATCAAAAATCAACCGATAATGTATCAGTATTGGGAAAAGGTGGAAATATTGCAAATTAATTAAAGTCTAATAAGTGTCTTTACTATGATAAGTCCCCACTCGAGAAAGTTTATCATTAAGAATATTTTTTTTAATTCGGGAGGTAGGGAGTTGCATGGTCTGGTTTGGAGACGCTCTACTTCCACGTGGGCCTAAGCTAGTGGCGTATCCAGCTTTTGATGTCGGGGGGGGGGGGGGCGGTAACCGCACTCGCACATCCGCACCGAAATGTGGACAAGTTTTTTCTCTGGACACTTGGCCTCCATATGGGCTCCGTGCTGCGACACAAGAGGGCGCGTTTTACCACTACGGGCCCAGTTATCTCCGTATGGAGATCAATGGACGGGATACAGCATGTGCGTACTGTACTGTACTGGTTCGCGCGCAAAGTTTCACACCACTTCCAGAATGTGCCAGAATGTGGCTATTACTATTAGCAACAGCGTCTTCGCATGAGCGTCAGGCAACGTCGGCGCGCGCATACGTTCAATTTAACTTGCGATGGTCTCCCAGACTATTCCCTCCCCCAATAACTTTGCACATTCAAAATACGCGCTGTGCATGAACCGGGAACACATACGAGTGGCGAGGCATGTGTACAGCAAAACTACCATCTGAAATGATCTTGTAACTTTAGCTGTCACAAAAGATACAATGTAACAAGTTTGCCGGATTTAGGCGGCAATCGTCGAAGATGCGATCAAGCTTCATGGGTCCCTTGTCGACCCCAGTCGAATTTTTTTCTTACAGATTTGAAAAGGGCACAATCACAGCATTACTGCTCATTTAGTGGGGGGATGGGGGGGAGGGGGGATGAGGAGAGGGGGTCGATGAGGGGGGGGGGTCGTGCCATATTTTCAACGGGAATCATGTACACAATATTACTGTACCATACAA
This sequence comes from Patiria miniata, assembly GCF_015706575.1. NCBI lineage: Eukaryota > Metazoa > Echinodermata > Asteroidea > Valvatida > Asterinidae > Patiria > Patiria miniata. The sequence continues at coordinate 10,706,224 of NW_024037048.1, read as the reverse complement.
AATAATGCCCCGGCTTTTTTTAGGGGGGGGGGAGGGGTACCGTTCGCATGTGACGTCATTTGTTATTTACCCACTGACCAGTTTGTTCAACCCACACAGTTTGGAGTCCAAACGTCACGAGCCTGCCGCTTCCTTAGGCCAACACAGGCGCGGATCCAGAGGGGGGGGGGGTCCCCCAGCTGTGTCCCAAAACAAATTGCATACAAATTCCTAAAAAATAATGCACCCCCCCCCCTCTGCTGTGACACCCCCCCCCAAAAAAAAAATACTGGTATAATGTCCGCCTGTTCAAAATACGGACGGAGGCAGCTTAGATAGGGGGTATTTTTACACCATTCTGTAATCCAGTGTTAATAATTGTCAAATTTGAACAGCGTCCCCTATTGAAATATGATACCCCCTTCCCCAAGTTTTTTATTTTACGGAGGCCAAGTGTCCGGAAAAAAATCCTGTGTACATTTTCAGATTGTTTTGCTGATGAACCCCCCCCCCCACCCCTCCCCGCGAAAATTCCTGGATCCGCCCCTGCAACAGTAGCGTCAATCTGTGCTGGGGACTTGGGGATGGGGGTAGCTAAAACAAAAAGTCCTGACAAACAGGGGGGGGGGGCCTTGCTGGAGACCACATGACACTGGGGGCGCTGTTCATGATACAGACGTCCCAGCGCATTTCAAGCTATTTGTATTTTTTCTCCCTTTCTCAGTACTTTTTAATACATTTCGGCGGTTGGAAAGTTTGAAAAATACCTCAAAATCTGCCTTTTTTTCTAAATACAAAATAATGGGGGTGATGGTGATCAACTAGCCCAGACCCCCCTCCCTGGTCGAAACGTGGGGCGGGATAATCGGACATAAAACAGACATTTGTGTACACCTTATACGTTATCGGTTGATTTTTGATACATTATCGGTTGATACAGTATCTGTTCCGTGGTGATACATTATCGGATGCAGTTATTTTGTAGTTACATTATCCGTCGACACGTGATACATTATCGAATACAAATTTTACTACACTATCAGTCAATGGGGTATCATACACTTAAGTAACTGCGCTCGGCCACTTGCCTGTCTGCCGTTTTTCCTGCAGGCGCTTTGACCTACGTGGGTGTATGTCTTAACTGGCTGGGCATTCTGGATGGGCAATGTCCGAAGGGACCTCCCTACCGCTACTTTCCTCTGCGGTATGATCCTGAGGTGGTCCACTACCTTCTTCTGGATGAAAAAGCTGTGGGGGAATTGACAAGACAAAGTCATCATCATCGTCTGACTCATTGTTAGAGCTGTTACCGTCATCAACGGATGGCAGACATTTCAATGGGTCCCCACCCACCGGCATATCCGGCTCTCTACGCGGATCCAGAATGAGTAGTTTACGGTTCACCCATCTGCTGTCACCACCAGCAACTGGCCTTATTAGAAAGAGACTGTTTTCCCCATCACAATCTACTATGACGTACGGACGCTCGTCGAAGGTGTTCGCAAGCTTGTGGCGACCTGTATGCGCGGACTGTCTCAACAAGACCCTAGTACCAACCGCCAAACGGCTTGCCTTGGCCTTTCTGTCATACCGGCGCTTGTTCAACTCTGCGGCTCTGGTCAGCCGGTCTTTAACAACCTTGTAAGTGTGTTGGATGATTTGAGCCTGCTTCTGTATACTATTTTCATTCCAGTTGTTTCGTGTGTTGCTGAGCAACTGATCCAAGGGGACAACAGACTGTCTCCCAAACATTAAGGTGTATGGTGCATACCCTGTCACAGAGTGGGGTGTAGTGTTGTAGATGTATACCAAATGGGGGAGCAACTCGGGCCAACGATGGCGACTTGCACTGTCTAGAGACTTGATGAGACCACACAGGGTACGGTTAAACCTTTCTGTCTGACCGTTACCCTGCGGGTGATAAGGTGTCGTCCTTGTTTTCTTAATGTTGTACAGCTTGCATAATTCCTGAATTAACCCACTTTCAAAATTACGCCCCTGGTCTGAGTGTATTTGGATTGGAATCCCATAGTGGACGAACCAGTGATCGCGCAACACACGGGCTACTGTTGGTGCCGTTTGGTCCCTACATGGTACTGCAACAGAAAACTTTGTAAAAGAGTCAGTGAGGACCAGTACATCCTCAATGTTCCCCAAGCCGCGATCTAGCTTCACGAAATCAATCGCAAGCCGCTCCAACGGCTGAAAAGCCAAGAGATGGCGCATCGGCGACCGAACAGTGGGAGAGGGGGCCTTGGACACTCTGCACTGGAAGCAATCCCTTATATGGTTATGCACATGAGTAGAAACACCAGGCCAAAAACAACGCTGTTGATGAAGGACAAGGTTCTTGCAACCCCTTGGTGCCCCCAATGGTCATGGGCTCCTTCGATAATCGTCCTCCTGAGCCTCCGTGGATCAAGAAGCTGGAACACCTCTCCTAGGCCCGCATCATGCACACATCTGTACAAAACACCACCTTTCTCTTTTATGCGTGGCCACTCCTTAATCCAACTTCGGGCTTCTTTGGAAAGTTGTTCTCCAACTGGTAAGTCTTGCCCAGGCTCCCAACGACTACGCCAACGCTCCCAAACTATCTTGAGGTCGTCATCCTCTTGCTGCAGAGACGCAAGTTCGGCAGGTGAATAAGAGGGTAGAACTGAAGGTGCTGAACCTGAAAGATCCACTGGTCTCTTCACACCCTGCTCCTCACAATTAGCAGATCGCACAGCAATGGGTATCGAGACACCTTCGTCAAACTCACTGTGGTGGACACACTGAAGAACATTGACCTTGACCTCCTGCTGAGCACCAGGGTAGCGGCTTAAGGCATCCGCACATTTATTGGACTTCCCTGATCTGTACCGAATTTCAAGGTCGAACGGTGCGAGCTGAGCGGCCCACCTCTGCCCAACAGCACCAAGTTTAGCTGTCCGAAGGTGCGCTAAGGGATTGTTGTCAGTATATACGACCATGTGTGTCATAAAGTGTGATTTATATTTTTAAATAATGTTTCAATTTTTGTATTTATCATTGTGTTTATTCAACTAATTAATTATGGGATTTTCACTTGTACATTTATTTTAGCACAAGTTAATTTAATTCTCCCCCATCGTGAATTGAGGCTACCCAGAGTGTACAGCAGAGCTAAATCTTTCTTATGCAAGTGACAGTATGCAAATTAATGCTTTGGTTGAGTAATTTTGTTAAGTCTTGGATGCCATGTGCATTCCCCAGGGCACTGCTATTCTAGACTCACTGTGTGCAGTCCTGTGGGAGTACATGTACATGTATATACAGTGGTACTGTGTGTACCAGGGCGTGGCCTATGACTTAAAAGCCAGTTTATCCTGCAAACTGTAAGTTTTATTTCATCCTGCTTTATACACTATAATTCAGTAATAGAAGTGCATAATACAGAAATTATGAATATTTTGGGAGAATAGTGATAGTCCAGAAATGGTGCATTTTGAAGTTAATCTTAGAGATTGATGTATAGAATTGCCTTTTGTAATCAAGTTTATTTTCATTAAAATTAATATAGTTGATGGAGTAAGATAAATTATAAGACTTTTTGAAGATTTTAAATGCCATTTTCATTCCAGAAATTTGGGTTGAGCTTGAGCATGGAGCGAATGTAAATTTGATCATAAGTCGGTAGGCACTCTTATTTTCACTGTGAATTATGTTTAACCTTTTTCTAAAGGGCTTTTTCCCTGTAGGGAACTTCATGAGGTCAAGGTCAGAGGTCCTTAGTGGACAACTGAGTTCAAGAATCCTGTGTGGATTGGACTCACGATTGCCGAATCGATTCCTGTGTGGGGCGAGTCGGCTAGAGTCGACTAACCGATTCCTGTGTGGACTGTCGGTGCACGACGCTTACCTACCTACCTGCTGACAAGGTGATCTGAACCTATAGCAGCCGGGCTGACCAGATCCCATCGACTTCCAAGTACATGTGGGATTGGTGAGACACGGAGCCAAGAACAGACCAACTGTTGGAGCTGATCTTCTGTGGACAATTACACGCGACCACAGCTAAGTAGTCAATGCATTGACACGGACCTTTTGAACACCTGGTGTGGTACTTCTGAGGTACAGGTCAGAATACTTCAAAAGCAGTCACCTTACCGGTATTTGGAGGTTTCCAAGATCAGTCTCGTGATCTCAGATTAAGAATAATTTTTTGTGTGTAAATATTTTTTTTTAAGTAGGTAGATATTAACTTATTGGGGTAACTGTTGGCTTAGAATAAATTAAATATTAATTATTATTTTGATCATACAAATTCTGCCGCCCTGCGTTTGACTTTCTGTCCTGCTGATTTGTCAAGTACTATCCACTACTGTCCTCCATGGGAAAAACAGACTCATGGTGTGACAGTGTGACGTCCAAGTAAGTAGTCTCTGAATTTTTCAGAGACGGCCCACTTGAGGGCCAAAAACTCTAACTTAATACTAGAGAGATCTGCATATCCCTTTTCAGCACCTCGGAGACTCCTGCTGGCAAAAGCCACGGAATGAAGCTTTCCCAAGTCATCTAACTGGCAGAAACAAGCTCCCAAACCGATTAACGAGGCATCAACCTCTAGAACAAAGTCATGGTTGAAGTCGGGATACCACAAGACGGGTGCAGTACAGAGAGCCTGCTTCAAACTCCTGAAGGCCTGATCAGCCTCATCTGACCAACAGAACACCGAACGGGTGTTCCCTGCTTTTTCCTCTTCCTTACGGGTCAAGGCATGCAAGGGCTCAGCCACCTTCGAGAATCCCGAAACAAATCGCCTGTAATAAGAGGCTAAGCCGATAAATGATCTCAGCTGCTGTACAGTCGCTGGGATGGGCCAATCCCGAATGCGTGCAGTTTTATCCGGATCTACTGATACTCCATCGCTACTGACGATGTGACCCAGATGTCGAACAGAAGTCTGGAAAAGCTGACACTTCTTACCATTTAGCTTGAGACCATAGCGTTCAAGCCGTTCAAAGACTTTGGCTAGACGCCCCAAATGTTCCTCATATGTACATTGTTTACTGAGTGAACGTTGCTGACTTGGTGTACATTGTTTACTTGGTGTACATTGTTTACTGAGTGAACATTGTTGACTTGGCCGTGCATTGTTTACATTAGTGTACATTGTTGACTTAGCAGTGCATTGTTTACATTGGGTGCATTGTTCAAGCGTGCGCGTTGCTGCTTGGTTGAAGCTGTCAGTTAACTCCCAAGTGTAATTAAGTGACCCTGATAATTAACAACCCCATCAAAACTCAATCACTACTGCATATTTCTTGATTATTGTATAATAAAGTACGATTATATTTGTGGTGCCGACATTCCTGTTGTCCATGTGTATTTGTTGTGGTTTATTGTGCACTTAACAGTGGGTAATCACAATCATCATAATCGGCGGTATATTTCCTCCAAAACGGACCTGCTCCCTAGGCCTTGAGGTCGCTCTGAGTGGTCTCTCGTCTCGGGAAAGCTTGCGTTCGGGAAGATCAGCTACACTCTAATAGGTGTCAGACTTGGTCCCAACGAACTTAGGTTTGGCCCGGGGAGATCCCCGCCACAGTATGCAACTTTCACGTACATGCCCTGTGGCGCTACGTGTACAGTGCACAGAGAAACGTATCACGTGGAGAAAGTTTTCAGACTTTGTCCACGGACAAGACCATCAGAAAATTCCCACTTGTGTCAATAATAAAACGACATAACATAAAAATGAATATGAACATGCCCAGTAGTTGATTATTGTTAGCCTGGTATGTGTGGGTTGTCTGGCTCGATTCCTGGTGCTTGTAAAATGAGGTGTTTTCGGCATAAATTCAAAAGGGCAGCTCACAAGAACGCATTAAGACGAGAGAGAGAGAGAGAGAAAAGTGGGCGGAGCAAATTTGGTATCGAATTAAAGGGGACAACAAGATCTTTGATTTGAGTGGTATGTCATTGGGATGGAATATAGTTGAGGGTGATTTTGTGGGTCAAAAAAACCTTTTTGGTTAAAAGACCTGTTTTTTTCCGGCTAAAATCATGGATTTTGGGTAGTCCATGGTATTGTGAGATGTTGTTTTGAAATCAGAGAGAAAGGCTCAAATTCTATGCCAAAAGAGTTTTTGTAATTGATTATTAGTATCTTAAATGTATCTTAAAACTTGTTCCAAAGATAAGTGGAAAAGTGAGGTACCTTAAGTGATAAAATCGTGACACGGGTGGACAAAAGCACATTTTCACACCAAAGCATCTCCATTGTTTACCTTTTCGAAAACAAGATAGAATACAAAAATCGGATGATGGGAAGGGCCATTTATTACATCATTATGACGTCATCGGCTTATTATAACACACTTATACATTAAAATTGAGATATTAGTTAGGAATAAGCCATTGATCGTTTTTTTTACATTTAATATACGTTTCTGAGATCAAGGAAATCAGTGCAGTTGCCAATTTTGTTCTTAGTTCTTTAAAATATTTAAATACAAATAGTTTGATAAGATGAGGGATGTTTTTTCTAATTTAATGTATTAAATTAAACATGTATGTACATGTACATTTGACCCTCGCTCCTATCCCCTGTTGTGATCAATGATTCGTTAAAATGCAATGTCTTACGTCATGATTATCTCATAAATGTTACCTCAGGAATGATGCCACGAGGCATTATTTTCCACAAAAGTTTCTACTATCCCTTCCGCTACGTATTCTACATCAACTGGCAATGCATTTATTGCCCTAAACCCTTCAACATTAGCCAGGAGTTGAGCATATACTTCTCCGGCGTTACAATTTAAACCTTTTTGTGGACAACGTAGTTTTTCTGGTGTAGTTTGCATGCAGATAATGCAAGCAGTCCAATCCATGATGACTGTCCTGAAATACGATAGTAACAGTTCACATAAGCAATACAAAGGTAGAATGTTCAAACCAATTATACGTTGGAAGTTTGTAAACTTGCAAAGGTATATTTTACGCAAGATGAATTATATCTACAATTTCTACAAAGACTTCTGTTCATTTTTACCAAAATCTCTCATAATTAATGTGGGGGCACGTAACCTCCATCCATGTAGCGGCTGCCCGGATACAAGGTTATATTTAGATTGACCCATGTTGTTGTTTACGTCTGACCTATGCAAATGTGGCGCTTGTTAACCCAATGCCCCTTCACTTTTGAAACAAGTAGGTCCATAGTTTTAGAGGGTTTCTCTTACATTTTCTTCTTATAATTGTATAAGAATGGAAATTTTGTGTAAGTGTAAGTTCCTTTTGAGCATATTATGTCATTTACGGGTGTAGTTAATCCGTAACAGAATTTGTTGAGGGTGCAATAATATTTTAGAGACACTTGGTGATGTGTCCGCATCGTGCGGTAGCGCGCGCGAAACAGGCACTGCTTGACTTCAAACTTTTGGACGGCAGTCACTTATTTTTGTAGCCGGGAATTCCTCGGTGAGATTTCACCTTTCCTATGCTGTTTGCCAGCATAATCATGTGCTGAGAGGGAAGGTGGGCGCCTCTGGAACCTGTGGTGAGTGTCCTTTTTATCATAACTTTGCGGGAAACTTGCGTTTTTGTGACACTTTCACTCACGAACTTTCCAAATTTGTAGCGTCGTCGTCATAGCTACAGTCGTGCATATTCCCACACACAATTATATGCACAGCGCACAGCGTATGAACTCCCGTTGTGTGTGGGGGTGTGTGCTGGAATTTACTACCTTACGGAGACATGAACTCAATAGGGAACAAAAGATTGTATACGTCTCCAGAAGAACATTTCTTTAGATGAATACGTCTCCACAAGAATAGTCCAAATTTCAGCCCAGGAAATTAATTCTGGTTAAAATAAGAGCAATTTGAAACTTCAATTTCAAACTCGAAAACTTTACTACACGAGAACAAAGAAATGTCTCCACAGGAATACAAATTCCAGAATGTGTGTGTGTACACATTCACCATGTACATGTATTTTGACCGTAGTGTTGTCTCGTCTTATTTTTCCGTAGGCAATATGTAGGCGCGGTCTACTAAGACCTTCATTTATTGCACCTGGGAATCTTTTTCAGCAATCTTTACTGGATCTTTTTCAGCGATCTTTACTGGATCTTTTTCAGCCATCTTTACTGGATCTTTTTCATCCATCTTTACCATACGGGATCTTTTGTACTCTGATTCTGCTGATGATTGAATAAATTCTTCATTAATTGTTGAAGATATAATCTGGTGATGCTATGTAATTCATCTAGATAGCCTCCAAGTTCCAACACACTTATCCTAATTTAGTTTGGGATCGAACTCCCTTCATCATACTGTGACACCGCAGTACTGAAATCACTTCATTAATAAACAAGACTACAGATGAAGCTTTTTTAAAGATTATTTATTTGCACGATCTCAGTCGCATGCAATCCAGCTTTGTGGAAACAAGAAAGGATAAACTACTCACACAGTGGACCTTCAGAGATGCTCTGCTCGTGTCACACAGAAGATGATGTCTGATGGATACTTCAATAGGATAGACGGTCCATCAACGACAAGGATGGTGCATTTAATCGAGAAATACGCTTGTGCTTGTGCATCATGGATAATTGTTTGTCTTTTTCACGTCCCAAACTAAATATTGATTGTTCGGTTGAGTACCGGGACGAATTAGAATAAATCTGCTTTATCATTGATATGTAAATGAGACACGGTAGAGTGGTTAAGGGCGGGTAATTTGAATAAGGAGTGGCACAGGAATGTGTGCGTGGTTGGATTGAAGGTAGATCACTTCAATTCACGCATGCGAGCAGCAACGACCACACACAATTTTTGTGGCGCTGTACTTCCATTGCGTTATATCAGCAAATGGGAGAGACGGCAGTTTTGCTCTCCAAAAGTCAATTAGACGTCTCATTTTAAGAAGCTACATTACATTCAAGGCTATACTGACAACAGAGCTCGCCCCTACATCGGTATCAATCAAGACAAGACAGTTGTCAATAGCAGAGGGACCGAAGATCGGAAGGCAGAAAGCCAGTTTACGAAGCCAAGTTAAATTACAATCTTTTTAATTTGCAAAAATGTAGTTGCAGATGTTGAAATTCACAGAAGATTTTTTTGAGAACGGAGAGAATTCTGGTTCCGAACGAAGAGGGTTCTGGCGATTTACTTTCCCACTGTGAATTGTGGGGACTTTTACACTAGTTCTTTTGTTATAAAATGTAACCAGTCCCAGAAAATGGTCAATTTCAGAAAACTCACACTCTACTTGTTTGAGGCGAAATATAGGCCCTAGATTAAATCGATGTTCTGCCATATACAATTTGTTGGAATCCCATAATAAAGCCGTTTATCATTAATCCTTTGTAAGTTTCAATTCAGTGACAACTGGTGAATGTCGTCCGAAAAGGGAGTAGATAGCCCTGGCATCAATCAGTCAAATTTGGTGATACGCCCATATTTCTTTGTTCCTTGACAACGTAATGATTGACGTTGAAGTTTGATCTGAAAATCTTAAATATCACCTTGTGAGCGTTTGACCAATCAAGTTTTCCTGGGTTTCACAGAAATTGTTTTTTCCAATTTGTTCCAATTCCTACCATCATATGTGTCTTTAAATTGTACCAAAATAGTACGACCGCTGAAAAAAGGGATAGTTGTCTTATAAGACAGCTTGGGACACTCCAGTTTCCTTCAGAAAGCCATAGACTAGAGAGCACAGTGCTCAAACCAAAAGTGGTTGGTTCAAAAATGCGCAAAACGGGGTTGAAGTGGTGAGGAAGTTGGTTCAGAAGGTGAGAAATGCAGAATTATGCATACATGTCATGTATAGATGACTTGCTTAACGATGGTTTAGAGATTTGCCATCTTATTTCATCTTATAAGAATTGCTTTCAGAAAGTCGGAGAGCACATGCTCAACTTAAGCGGAGAATGTATTTGGTTTAGCAAAGTGTTTTTGTCTAGTGCGAAGGTGGAGAAGTGTAGAAATACAAAATGTCTTTTAGACGAAGATTGAGTTTGCCAGTTCCTTCAAAACCAGAGAGAATATTTAGTTCTAGTAGGCTTGACTTGAGATTCGTAAGTCCAAAGGTATTTAGAATCCCGTTTCACTGATGTATTTACATCTGTTTCTCAACAAAGTTCACTAGTCTTGTTCAGAGTCAAATTTCCTTCACTTTCAAAACTGTTCCACCGATGCTGGACGCACTGGCAGTACAAAAGGGATTCAATAGAACATTTGGGCATCGGTCAGATAGCGAGATGACTAGAAGCTCGACTCGGAGAGAATCGAATGCAGTGAAATTGGCCTCAAGTTAACCCTTCTATGGAAACATGCATGGTCAGCCTAGTTTATTGCTTGGCCTAATCTTGGCTATAACCCCATTGGTTTAACATGAAAGCCACGAGTATCACCACACTAGAGTTTAGTGGTTTACGTGGCAATAAAGTTAGGGTCAGAGTCGTTTTTGACAGAAGTATAAAACGAGATGCGTTCAGAACGCCAACAAGACAGTCTCAGCAGACTTACACCAAAATATGGTGATATCCTCAGCGGATGTTTGGTATTGTAAACGTTACAATTGATATCCCCAGCGGATGATGATTCAGATTTGGCAAATAAGCTGTTCTTTTGTATTCAGATAATAGTTGTAGCAATAGGCAGTGGGAAATGCGCTTTTAATTAAATGCCCTTAATAAAGAAAGTGTTTAATAAGTTGACGCATGATTTTAATCTCGTTAAAGTAACAATCATTGTTATTTTCCTTTTTGGAAGCTCATCTTCAACAGCGATAATTGGAGGCAGCGGATTCCTCAATCAGCCAAAAGTCAAGAGCTGGATATAGTCTCGCCAGTCAACTGCCTTCCATGCTACTCGAGTCACAAGCCCCATCAACAGTCTCGCAGTACAGATCATCCTTCACGAGATGGCGACAATGGGCAGAGTTGCACGGAATATCATCCCTACCCGCAGATCCTTACATGGTAGCCTTATACCTGATCCATTTTGGAACTCTGTAACATCACCATGCACCTACAGTCACAAACTCTCTAGCTGCCACGTCATGGGTTCATCTCATGGCTAGTTGGGGACCATGATACAACCAAAGACCCTCTGGTGTCATACACCGCGCTAAAGGTCTGACAAGAACACTGGTTAAGCCAAAGAAAGATCCAATTACACCAGATATTCTTTCTGATATGCTGCCAAAATAGGGTAAAGACCGTTCAATACACATCTTATGTCATATAAGAATCGATCCTGGCCAGCCAAGGCCCTTATTTCATATACCGGGTCTTATTGGCTCAGTGAGTTAGCCGCACTTTAATTGAAGTATTTACGTGTTATCTCATGCACTCGGCCATGTGAATTCAGTTATTATTGCGAGGTAATTATTGTCAACATGTACAGTTGCAATGTTGGAATTGTATGTCAAGTGAGTCAAAGTCTTCCCTTCAGATAAAGACCTTCTTTTGTGTTGTGATTTCATAGAGGTATAAAACGATGAAGTACTCGAGAGTTTGAGAGGGAAAGTTAGAGTTTTCCTAAAGCAGCCAATGCTGCTGTTGGAGTCGTAGCGGCTATTAAAGCAGATATCCAACAGAGACAACGAAGGATACTTTAATATATCCAAGAGAGTGATTGCAATATGATGTTAAATATCTAAATCCTTGTGGGGATTCAGCATTACAGACCCGTTCTTTATAGTTCAAAACCTTTACAAACTGCAGGACATGACTTGCTGCACTGGTATTGTGTTTGTAATGGTTACAGCCCGATAGTACGAAGGTTCTCTAGTCCGAAGGGTCATTAGTCCAAAGGTTCGTTAGTCCGAAGGTTCAATAGTCCGAAGGTTCGATAATTCGAAGGTTCGATAGTCCGAATAGACGATAGGGTTCGATAGTCCGAATTGAGAAAAAGGTCCGATAGTCCGAATTGAGAATAAGGTTCGATTGTCCCAATGGGCAATACGGTTCGTCAGTATGACTCTTCGGACTATCGGACCTTAGTACTGTTGATTCGGACTAACGGACCTTACTGTCGATTCGGACCATCGGACCATCGTAGAGTCTTTTCGGACTATCGAACCTTATTGTCAATTCGGACTATCGAACCTTCGGACTATTGAACCTTATTTTCAAGCCCGCTGGAACAAACTTTTGCCAAGGGGTGCTGGAATTTCTGAAGGACGGAAAAAATAATGTGAACGCGGAGCGCAAAGCCCTTACGGCGAGGCTTAAAGGGCCCCTGAAAGTTTTGGAATATGGATGCTCTGTTGTGCAATATGAGGCGATTCCTAGCCACTTTCATATGACTTTTTTAGCAAACGTTTTTTTTTTTGAGATTATAAAGACAATTTATTTCACTTTTTGTTTAGAATATACTGTTGCTGAAAATGTTGGATTCTGGATGCACTGTGTTGAAATATACTGAAGTATATACTTAAACTTATAAAACCCGAAAGGGTGTTTTTTGGTTCAAGTTAAAACAAAATGGTTCCACTGGAAGCGGGTGAATTTCTGTTCATAAAAATATTCACATAGGCCTAAACGATGTAGCTCTTGATATATTTGCAGTGTTACTTGTTTGTTACAGGGAATGGCAAATATAAAAGACTAACAGATCTTTATGTTTTGGCAAGTTTGGGGCTAGGCTAGGATTTATCGGTCTACTGAGTTTTTATGAGAAAAAAACTTGCAAAGGGTAACACATGAATAGCTTGTTTATTAAAACGAAACTACACTGGAACTAGTTTCAATGGAAGCCCGTCCCACTCCTATTAGGTTGGGATGTGTGTGAACCTTGATATTTGTTAATGTTGAGTACAAAATGCTAGCAACGTCAATGCAACTTTTAAATGAAAAAAAAACCTTCAGGGAAAATGTATGAACTTTGCCCCTATTCAAAGATCGAATGAAAAAAATCGTGGCAAGCATAATCAACTTTGCCACCATTGTCATGGCCGAGGTTATTTGGGGGGGGGGGTCAAAGCATCAGGGCGGAAATATCATAGACATGTCATGATTTTAGATACATTGAGAGAAATATCGATTCTGCACTGCCAGAAAAAATTTAAAAATACCTCCTCCTGATATTTTACAGTGTTACTTTGTGCTAGACGTTCGAAGCGCCGCGCTTAGCCGCAGCAAAACTAGAAACGAACAAAACGAAGGAGATATTTTTAGAGCAAGCATAATGTATAGCGCAGCGGCGCAATTTCAACGTCGTAGAACACTGCTGGCTGGAACACATTTTTTGCCCGGGAGTATAGGGTGCTGAAGCATATTTCAGCACCCCAATCCAAAAAGTTGGGGGTGCTGCAGCACCCACAGCACCCCCCGTTCCCGCGGGCTTATTTTCGTTTCGGACTATTGAACCTTCGGACTGATTAACCTTATTCTAAATTCGGACTATCGAACCTTCGGATACATAAACCTTCAGACTGATGAACCTTCGGATTAATGAACCTTCGGACTATTGCATCAAATGTTCGGAGTAACCAACCTTATTTCATTTTGGGACTAACGAACCCCCCTTATGGAAATTTTGTGCATTCGAACCTTGGGACTAAAGAACCTTCGGACTATTGGACCTTCGGACTATCGGGCGGCCCCCGTTTGTAATACATTGTTAAAAGACGTACCATCACCATTTCCGGCCACTCTGTTAATCTGTTTCAGGTTACCACTTTCCTTTCTGTCTGGCTCCTAACCCATACCTCATTACCCGTAATATACAACACATATAAGAATATTACGTCTTCCAGCTATAGTAAATGGTCAAAACAAATGGATGTGGTAAAGACCAAATTCAAGGAGCCGCACAATTTCACACAATTTATTTTCTGCGTGACAAATACCGTCATTGTAGCACTTTTGTCCATGATCAAAAATGCTCAGATTTTTCAAGAAAATTTGAAAATAGTGACGTCACTGCAACAGCAAATCAGCTTATTGTTACTTAAATGTCACTGGTTATATCACTCTTCAATTCCCTGACCCTAAAAATGTCAAATTAATTACTTGGAATTTTATCACAACGCTTCACGACCTTATTTTCTACAATTAATTACTGTACAAGCTCGGTAGTATATTGTGACGTCATTATTACGTCATGAAGTACCCTTCCTGTCATCTGATTTTTTGCATCCTACCCTATTTTTGATCGTAACACATTGGCAAAGCTTTGGTGAAAAAAATGGTGCTTTTAAATACCATGTAACGATCCTTAGCATTTTTGTTACTAATGTAGCTCGCTATAAGAATGCCTCACTTTTCTGCTTATCTCTGGAACAAGTTTAAACATATTTATGATACTAATAATCAATTACAAAAACTCTTTTGGCATAGAATTTGAACTTTTCTCTCGAACTTAAAAACAACATCTCACAATACCACATACTGTTTGCATGTTTAAACAAAGTGTCAATGTGACTACCCAAATTCCATGATTTTAGCCTTTTAGTCTTTTGACCAAAAAAGGTTTTTTTGACCCACAAAATCACCCTTAACTATATTCCATCCCCATGACATACCACTCAAATGAAAGAGCTTGCTCTCCCCTTTAATTTGATACTATATTTGTTGCTGTAATGCTTGCAGTTCTGAAGATTATTATAAATTTATATTTTTTTCATGTAATAATTAGCTGATGACGTCATTATGACGTCATACATGCCCTTCCCATCATCCAATTTTTTGCGTCCGTCTTTTTTTCGAAAAGGTATACCATGAAGATGCTTTGGTGAAAAAATTGTGCTTTTGTCCACTGTGTCACGATTTTTTCACTAAGGTACCTCACTATCTAGTTTAACCAAATTTGTGCGTAATGAAGATTTCTTGTGTTTATTCCCTCCACAGAGGAAGTACGGTACCTGTCCTCACGGAGGCTACGGTCTCGGACTGGAACGATTCTTGACCTGGATCCTGAACCGCATGCATATCAGGGACGTCTGCTTCTACCCACGTTTCATAGAACGATGCACGCCATTGATGCGTCAACACGTCGCCTTCAATTCTTGATTCTAAGCATTGCTTATTTGGTGTGGGAAGTAAGGAGTAGTTGATAAAGGGCGGGGCTAAGTTGGTCAAGAGGGGGTGATTGTGTGCCCTAAGACCAAATTCCTAGAGATAATTTTGCCATTGTATTGTAATGTATTTTTTCAAGGTGAAGTGTTAAACTTTCTTCAAAGATCGCTCTCTTAGTTTCAAGTATTTTTTTTTACCAAAACTCATTACAAATTGCAGTATTGCAGTTTTAAACTTTCTTCAAAGCTCGCTCTTTTAGATTCAAGTCATCTTGTTTTTTTGACCAAAACTCAACAAATTGCAAAGGGTTAGCCTTACGTTTTTTATGAAATTTTTGCCAAAATAGGACTTGCCTCCAAATGACTCAGAAATGCCCTACAATGTAAGATGAGTTTCAATCAATGTTCAAAAAACCATTATTATGAAGATTGAGCGAAAACTACTGGTTTATTGATTGGGAAAAAAGTTATCATTTGTGATCGCGATTTCCCCCACATGTTTGACGCGATTATCTGTGGAATGGAATATCTGACCTGAAATCATGTTGGAATTTGGTCTCGAGTACTTTAGGCCAAAAAAAAAGCCTCCGGTTTCTGGTATGCGCTCGCGTGTCATCGTAGCCATGCGCATTGGCAAAATTAGTATAAATTTTCATTGTAAGATGTTGTCTCAAAACCGCCAAACTCACTGGTTTGAATCCTGCTGCTGCACAATTTTAACGTGTTTTTAGATGGGGTTACGATCAAGTATAAACTTTTTGTTGCCCCTTTGGGCTCACATATATTTTGCACTAAATTTAATCGGGCACCATTTGCAGTCATCAGCCGACATTTGAAGAAAAAAACTAGTAAAAATTTTAAAATGCCGCATTGCCGCACCAATTTTGGGGCAAGAAACCGAAGACTTATTTTTTTGGGCCTTGCCCTTAGGCAAGTTTCCTGCAAGTTTAAAGCAATCTAATTTTTTTTGCCAGAATTAAAAAAGAATATATTTTAAATAAAATTTTCCCAAAAGATGATTTCTCAAAACAATATTCCATTCTTTGAACTTTATCATGTTTTCTTAAGAAATTCCTTCTAAAATATTCTCAATAACATGTACTTGTAATCAAATGCTGAATAGTTACTTTAATTTCTCATTCAGCTGCACGTATGTGTCAAATATTATCATGTTTCACTTCAAGTATCTTTCTTTTCTTTCAACTGGGTATGTAACTGTCTAAAACAAAAATATTTGAATGCAAAACATGTTTTTCTCATAAAGAAAAGAAAATTATGTCACATTTTTGTTCAAATTATCCGTTATCCCCATGATAAAAATCCATTTTCAAAGCTTTTAAGGAGATATATTCATTTTTCTTTTCAGAACTCAGAATTTACATTCTTGAATTGGTTTTTCAAAAATGTCTACCATATCTATCACAAGCCCACAATTTATTGTTAAACTATACTTCAAATATACAGTAGACGAGAACTCTATTTAAATAGACTTGCCATCCCTCTTATTTTTAAATTGCAAAACTCGGACGTTATTGCCCTCTTTAATATAAATAGATCTGCTCAAAGTATGTACAAGTATGTTTAATCAAAGTTACGAAAGATAATTTGAACTGCATGTGACATTACAATTTTTTTAAACATTGTTTCATTTTGTCCAAATTAATATTGGTGTCAAAATTCACGCTCTGGTTTTTGGAAATGATTGCATTTTTTTTTCAATGATTGTTACAAGGTCAACACTGGATTTGTTTGTCTTGTTTTATTTCTTCCTATAATTAAAAATGATTTTCTAGTTAAAGGTTTTTGGAATGAATGGATTTAATAAAATTGCAAAGTGCAACAACTAAGCTCTATATTTTTTAAGTGTGACATTTGAAATATTTCTGAGTTTTATTACCTTTCATTTTTTTTTCAACAAAAAACTTTTCTCCAAACGACTCCGAAACCTCTTTTGATGTGAAAGAAACAATAAATAGTGCTTTAAACGTGAACAATTCAAATGAAGCAATGTTCATGGAAAAAAAAGACACAACTTCTTTTCGAGCAATAACCCTAAATTCCAAAGATGTTGCTCTGTTTCTTTTTTTCCATGGCCATTTTACCCAAACCCTTGTCAACTAAACAATTCTGTTATTTTCGCACAGAGAGAATGTACCCACAGGTTTAATCATTCAATAGAGGGCTCGCCACATGCACAGTAGTCGCTCAAGCGAGAGGTAACGGGTTTGAGACCCGCTGAGTACCCGGCAGCGCATTTTAATAATTTTTACTTGATAATTATTTCTATAAAAACGGGTAAAATGCCATTTTATTTCGTTTTATATAGTACCCTTATCAAAAATGGCACGAAAGTACATTTCCATCTAAAATTCATTATGGTAAGGGGTTAGCATTGCATTTTTTTAAATCAAAAATGGTACGAACGTCAATTTTCATCAAAAGTTCATGTGGTGAGGGGTTAGCCTTGCTTTTAATGCAGGAAATGGCACGAAAGTCAATTTTCATCAAAGATTCAATATGGTGTTAGCATTGCATTTTTATCAAAAATGGTTCGACATCAAAACTTAATGTGGTAATGGGTTAGCCTTGCTTAAATATTCAATAAAAGCACGAGAGAAAAATTCAAAACGGAATTTGGTCGCCCCTAAGTAACGTACCGCTAGAGGCGACCATCAACAGTCGCCCCCAGAGGTACGTACCGCTAGAGGCGACCATCAATACTCGCCCCCAGCGGTACGTACCGCTGGAGGCAACCATCAACAGTCGCCCCCAGCGGTACGTACCGCTTGAGGCGACCATCAACAGTCGCCCCCAGCGGTACCTACCGCTAGAGGCGACCATCAACAGTCGGCCCCAGCGGTACGTACAGCCGGAGGCGACCATCAACAGTCGCCCCCAGCGGTACGTACCGCTTGAGGCGACCATCAATAGTCGCCCCCAGCGGTACGTACCGCTAGAGGCGACCATCAATAGTCGCCTCCAGCGGTACGTACCGCTACAGGCGACCATCAATAGGCGCCCCCAGCAGTACGTACCGCTAGAGGCAACCATCAACAGTCGCCCCCAGCGGTACGTACCGCTAGAGGTGACCATCAATAGTCGTCCCCAGCGGTACGTACGGCTAGAGGCGACCATCAACAGTCGCCCCCAGCGGTACGTACCGCTGGAGACGACCATCAACTGGTCGCCCCTAGAGGTACAGGTACATTGCACCTAGAGTAACGTAAAACCCCCCCCCCCCCCCCCCCCCCCCCCCGCTGGAACGAATATCTGGGGCGACCATTTATAGTACCGCTAGAGGCGATCTAGAGGTATGTACCCAATATATAACTGGGAGTCTGAGTACCGTATCGCTGGACGAGGGTACTATATAAAATAAAATAAAATAGAAATGGCATTTTACTCTTTTTAATAAAAATGAATAAAATACGCCACTTGGTACTCAGTGGGTCTCGAACCCGGACCTCTCGAAACCTACCAAGGTTTTTCGTGGCAACTAGAGGCGACCGCTGGAGGCGACCATCAACAGTCGCCCCCAGCGGTACGTACCGCTAGAGGCGACCATCAATATTCGCCCCAAGAGGTACGTACGTACTGCTAGAGGCGCCCATCAATAGTCGCCCCAAGCGGTACGTACGTACCGCTAGAGGCAGTCAACAGTCGCCCCAGCGGTACGTACCACTGGAGGCAACCATCAACAGTCGCCCCCAGCGGTACGTACCGCTTGAGGCGACCATCAATAGTCGCCCCCAGCGGTACGTACCGCTTGTGGCATCAATAGTCGCCCCCAGCGGTACGTACCGCTTGAGGCGACCATCAATAGTCGCCCCCAGCGGTACTACCGCTACAGGCGACCATCAATAGTCGCCCCCAGCGGTACGTACCGCTGGAGGCGGTCAACAGTCGCCCCAGCAGTACGTACCGCTGGAGGCAACCATCAACAGTCGCCCATAGCGGTACGTACCGCTTGAGGCGACCATCAATAGTCGCCCCCAGCGGTACGTAACGCTTGAGGCGACCATCAATAGTCGCCCCCAGCGGTAGGTACCGCTAGAGGCGACCATCAATAGTCGCCCCCAGCGGTACGTACCACTAGAGGTGACCATGAACAGTCGCCCCCAGCGGTACATACCGCTGGAGGCGACCATCAACTAGTCGCCCCCAGAGGTCCGTACCGCTAGAGGCGACCATCAATAGTCGCCCCCAGCGGTACGTACGTACCGCTAGAGGCGATCAACAGGGTACTATATAAAATATCAATAGTGGCCCCCAGCGACTGTTGCAAAGGTTTGTTGATGGTTGCCTCCAGCGGTACGTACCGCTGGGGCGACTGTTGACTGCCTCCAGCGGTACGTACCGCTGGGGGCGACTGTTGATCGCCTCTAGCGGTACGTACGTACCGCTTTGATGGTCGTACCAACTATTGATGGTCGCCTCTACGAAAAACCTTGGCAGAATAGCACAAGCGCGCCAAGATTTTGTTGCACAATAACTTTATACAGTCGCCCCCAGCGGTACGTACCGCTAGAGGCGACCATCAATACTCGCCCCCAGCGGTACATACCGCTAGAGGCGACCATCAACAGTCCCCCCCAGCGGTACGTACCGCTGGAGGCGACCATCAATTAGTCGCCCCCAGAGCTCCGTACCGCTAGAGACGACCTTCAATAGTCGTCCCCAGCGGTACGTACCGCTAGAGGCGACCATCAACAGTCGCCCCCAGCGGTACGTATCGCTGGAGGCGACCATCAACTGGTCGCCCCTAGAGGTACAGGTACATTGCACCTAGAGTAACATACCACCCCCCCCCCCCCCCCCCCCCCCCCGCTGGAACGAATATCTGGGGCGACCATTTATAGTCGCCCCTAGAGGTATGTACCCAATATATAACTGGGAGTCTGAGTACCGTATTGCTGGACGAGGGAACTATATAAAATAAAATAAAACAGAAATGGCATTTTACTCTTTTTAATAAAAATAATTATCAAGTAAAAATCAATAAATACGCCACTTGGTACTCAGTGGGTCTCGAACCCGGACCTCTCGGTTGAGCACCGACCAGGTTGCCTACCTCTCTCTCTCAGGTTGCCTACCACTGGGCTATTGCGCTCTGTTTGCATACCTTAATTTGTTGGATTCAAAATATAAAGTTTTTGCGCAACAAAATCTTGGCGCGTGTGTGCTATTCTGCCAAGGTTTTTCGTGGCAACTGGAGGCGACCGCTGGAGGCGACCACCAACAGTCGCCCCCAGCGGTACGTACCGCTAGAGGCGACCATCAATAGTCGCCCCCAGCGGTACGAACGTACCGCTAGAGGCGACTATCTATAGTCGCCCCACGCGGTACGTACGTACCGCTAGAGGCGATCAACAGTCGCCCCCAGCAGTACGTACCGCTGGAGGCGGTCAACAGTCGCCCCAGCAGTACGTACCGCTGGAGGAAACCATCAACAGTCGCCCACAGCGGTACGTACCGCTTGAGGCGACCATCAATAGTCGCCCCCAGCGGTACGTAACGCTTGAGGCGACCATCAACAGTCCCCCCCCAGCGGTACGTACCGCTGAAGGCGACCATCAATTAGTCGCCCCCAGAGCTCCGTACCGCTAGAGACGACCATCAATAGTCGTCCCCAGCGGTACGTACCGCTAGAGGCGACCATCAACAGTCGTCCCCAGCGGTACGTATCGCTGGAGGCGACCATCAACTGGTCGCCCCTAGAGGTACGGTACATTGCACCTAGAGTAATATACCCCCCCCCCCCCCCCCCCCCCGCTGGAACGAATATCTGGGGCGACCATTTATAGTCGCCCCTAGAGGTATGTACCCAATATATAACTGGGAGTCTGAGTACCGTATTGCTGGACGAGGGAACTATATAAAATAAAATAAAACAGAAATGGCATTTTACTCTTTTTAATAAAAATAATTATCAAGTAAAAATCAATAAATACGCCACTTGGTACTCAGTGGGTCTCGAACCCGGACCTCTCGGTTGAGCACCGACCAGGTTGCCTACCTCTCTCTCTCAGGTTGCCTACCACTGGGCTATTGCGCTCTGTTTGCATACCTTAATTTGTTGGATTCAAAATATAAAGTTATTGCGCAACAAAATCTTGGCGCGTGTGTGCTATTCTGCCAAGGTTTTTCGTGGCAACTGGAGGCGACCGCTGGAGGCGACCACCAACAGTCGCCCCCAGCGGTACGTACCGCTAGAGGCGACCATCAATAGTCGCCCCCAGCGGTACGAACGTACCGCTAGAGGCGACTATCTATAGTCGCCCCACGCGGTACGTACGTACCGCTAGAGGCGATCAACAGTCGCCCCCAGCAGTACGTACCGCTGGAGGCGGTCAACAGTCGCCCCAGCAGTACGTACCGCTGGAGGAAACCATCAACAGTCGCCCACAGCGGTACGTACCGCTTGAGGGGACCATCAATAGTCGCCCCCAGCGGTTGGTACCGCTAGAGGCGACCATCAATAGTCGCCCCCAGTGGTACGTACCACTAGAGGCGACCATCAACAGTCGCCCCCAGCGGTACATACCGCTGGAGGCGACCATCAACTAGTCGCCCCCAGAGGTCCGTACCGCTAGAGGCGACCATCAATAGTTGCCCCCAGCGGTACGTACGTACCGCTAGAGGCGACCATCAACAGTCGCCCCCAGCGGTACATACCGCTGGAGGCGACCATCAACTAGTCGCCCCCAGAGGTCCGTACCGCTAGAGGCGACCATCAATAGTTTCCCCCAGCGGTACGTACGTACCGCTAGAGGCGATCAACAGTCCCCCCAGCGGTACGTACCGCTGGAGGCGACCATCAATTAGTCGCCCCCAGAGCTCCGTTCCGCTAGAGACGACCATCAATAGTCGCCCCCAGCGGTACGTACCGCTAGAGGCGACCATCAATAGTCGCCCCCAGCGGTACGTACCGCTAGAGGCGACCATCAACAGTCGCCCCCAGCAGTATATACGTACCGCTAGAGGCGATCAACAGTCGCCCCCAGCGGTACGTACCGCTGGAGGCGATCAGCAGTCGCCCCAGCGTTACGTACCGCTGGAGGCAACCATCAACAGTCGCCCCCAGCGGTACATACCGCTTGAGGCGACCATCAATAGTCGCCCCCAGCAGTACGTACCGCTAGAGGCAACCATCAAGAGTCGCCCCCAGCGGTACGTACCGTAAGAGGCGACCATCAACAGTCCCCCCCAGCGGTACGTACCACTGGAGGCGACCATCAACTAGTCGCCCCCAGAGCTCCGTACCGCTAGAGGCGACCATCAATAGTCGTCCCCAGCGGTACGTACCGCTAGAGGCGACCATCAACAGTCGCACCCAGCAGTACGTACCGCTGGAGGCGACCATCAACTGGTCGCCCCTAGAGGTACAGGTACATTGCACCTAGAGTAAAGTACCCCCCCCCCCCCCCCCCGCCGGAACGAATATCTGGGGCAACCATTTATAGTCGCCCCTAGAGGTATGTAACCAATATATAACTGGGAGTCTGAGTACCGTATTGCTGGACGAGGGTACTATATAAAATAAAATAAAATAGAAATGCCATTTTACTCTTTTTAATAAAAATAATTATCAAGTAAAAATGAATAAAATACGCCAATTGGTACTCGGTGGGTCTCGAATTAGGACCTCTCGGTTGAGCACCGACCAGGTTTCCTACCTCTCTCTCTCAGGTTGCCTACCACTGGGCTGTATGTTTGCATACCTTAATTTGTTGGATTTAAAATATAAAATTATTGCGCAACAAAATCTTGGCGCGCGTGTGCTATTCTGCCAAGGTTTTTCGTGGCAACTGGAGGCGACCGCTGGACGCGACCATCAACAGTCGCCCCCAGCGGTACGTACCGCTAGAGGCGACCATCTATAGTGGCCCCCAGCGGTACGTACCGCTAGAGGCGACCATCAACAGTCGCCCCCAGCGGT
Organism: Patiria miniata; assembly: GCF_015706575.1. Taxonomy (NCBI): domain Eukaryota; kingdom Metazoa; phylum Echinodermata; class Asteroidea; order Valvatida; family Asterinidae; genus Patiria; species Patiria miniata. Next base: position 10,683,297 of record NW_024037048.1, on the reverse strand, counting down.
ACGTACCGCTGGAGGCGACCATCAACTGGTCGCCCCTAGAGGTACAGGTACATTGCACCTAGAGTAACGTACCCCCCCCCCCACCCCCCCCCCCCCCGCCGGAACGAATATCTGGGGCGACCATTTATAGTCGCCCCTAGAGGTATGTACCCAATATATAACTGGGAGTCTGAGTACCGTATTGCTGGAAGAGGGTACTATATAAAATAAAATAGAAATGGCATTTTACTCTTTTTAATAAAAATAATTATCAAGTAAAAATCAATAAAATACGCCACTTGGTACTCAGTGGGTCTCGAACCCGGACCTCTCGGTTGAGCACCGACCAGGTTGCCTACCACTGGGCTATTGCGCTCTGTTTGCATACCTTAATTTGTTGGATTTAAAATATAAAGTTATTGCCCAACAAAATCTTGGCGCGCGTGTGCTATTCTGCCAAGGTTTTTCGTGGCAACTGGCGTTTACAATAAAATGTTTGCCAAATTTTGGAAATTCATGGTATTACACCTGCGTAGTTGTAAAAAGTATCATAGAGGGCGCTCAACAGTCACGTTACGCAGATATTGTTTGGGGAAACATTGGGGGAAAAGTTATTGAGTAAATAGTTCTTAAGTAATAATTCGAATTTGGAACATTAAACAAGTTGTGTCTAATCTTTGTAAAAAGTATGCCAAACACCTACTTGAGCTGGTGGGGCTTTGCAACCGTACGAGCAGTGGACACAATCGGTGCACTTTCCAATGTACTATTAAGTAATTTTGGAAATGATTATTTTAGCCACGTCCACGTGTTTTAATTACATATAAACACTGTAATTAATAAATTAATTACAACCGAAACAATGTAGCGTGTTAAGCGCAATCAAGTCACATTTCATGGAACAAAAACGACACACCCACTGTGGAGACGATATCTCAAGAAATATTTTATGTATTGAAGTCAAATTTTATTGGGTAATTGGTTGTCATAGGCAACACAAACCGTTTGAAATTGGAGAAGAATCGTCAATCAATAAAAATTATATTACCCAAACAATTTAGCATGTTAAGCGTGTAAAATACAAGGCGAATTTGAGTGAACTTTCATGATACAAAAGCAACATATTCGGTTTTCAGAAAATAACTCCAGAAGCATCTGTTGCATTGAATTGAAATTTAAACTAGACAGATAACACAATTCTACGGAATTGTGAGGAGAATCAATAATTAATAAAAGCATTATAACCGAGACAACGTAGCGTGCTATGAGCGCGATCAATACAAGCCGAATTCAAGTCACCTTTCATGGAACAAAAACGACACAAGTTGTGGAGACGATATCTCAAGAAATATGTTAGGTATTGAAGTAAAATTTTATTGAGTGATTAATCATCATAGATAACACAAAATGTTTGAAATTGAAGAAGAATCGTCAAACAATAAAAAATCATATGACCCGAACAAGTTAGCATGTTCAGCGTTAAAAATACAAGGCGAATTTTACTCGACTTTCATGACACGAAAGCAACACACTCAGTTTCCAGAAAATAACTTTAGAAGTATCTCATGCATTGAATTAAAATTTCGTATATTGATTAAACTTGATAGATAACACAAATCTGTTGAGTTTGGAGGGGAATCGGTAATCAATGAAATGATCATAACCGAAACAATGTAGTGTGTTAAGCGAAAAAATGGCAATTTTGAGTCAACTTTCATGACACGAAAACAACACACTCGGTTTCCAGAATATAACTCAAGAAGTATCTGCTGCACTGAATTGAAATTTCGACTATTAATTAAACTAGATAGATAACACAAATCTGTTGAATTTGGAGAGGAATCATTTATCAATACAATTATTATAACCAATGTAGGCCTAGCGTGTTCAACGCGAAAAATAAATTGCAAGGCGAAATTTAGTCAACTTACATGGAACAAAAACAACAAACTCTATGTGGAGACGATATCGTTTAAGTAACATTTAATGTAATAAAGTAAAATGTTATTGAGTAATTGGTCGTCAAACAATAAAATAATATAACTAAAACAATGCAGCGTATTAAGCGTGAAATATACACAACAAATTAAAAGATTAGGACAAATTGACTGATCTGTTGAATTTTTTTTTAATGTTTTAAATTGCGATTTTCGAGTGAAAATGTTACCTTGTTTTCATAAATCGTGTCTTCATTTGCCCAAAATCTCTCATGTAAACACTTCAGGAGTATAATGTTCATCATGCATCCTAAAGTGATTCAGAGTCGTCTCAAGAAGTCATTTTTTCAGCTTTGGCCGAAAAATGAAATTGCTTGAAGATTGCTAAAAAGATTCCTAAGAGGCTTAAAAGCACATTCCTAAAAGTTCCTTTGCCAGATGTGCCACTCAAGGAAAACATGGAGTGCACGAAATTGGTAAAATTGAGTGAAATATATTATTTTTCCCCCCAAAAAAATCCAAAATACACACCAACTATACCCAGTAATTTGTCACAAATGTGTGAAAATCACAGTCAGTAGTACTTCTATATCAAAAGACCTAATTGAATCTATGCAAGACTTATAGATAAAAATAAAATGAACAATAAATGGTATGACATGATTGAATAGTAATTATAATATCATTCATTACAAAGGCATTTCACATAAGATTACTTCAAGATTGATACAGGGTGAGTCAAAAAAAGCGGAACCCAAATCCCAAAAAATTATATTTCATATTTAAAAAAATATGTAGCACCAAAAATAATGACGGGAAAGCAAATATCTTAAGATACTTTTAGATGAATAAAAATGGTACGGAAAGTGGTCAATCCATTCAGAAAATGTCACCATTTAAACACAATGACCCTAAAAACCTGTCTCGTCAAAAAAAAAGTGATTTTAAGAATCGTTGTCACAATTCCAAACATCAAACATCTCCAGCGATAAACTCTCAGTGTAAACATTTTAAAAAAAACAGAATCCCTTTAAAGGCCCTGACTTAAAAAAAAAAAAAAAGTAAATTTTATAAATCATATTGTTTGCCTAACCAGGGTTGTTAAAAAAAGATATTGTGTACTACAGTTGGTGACAGTTGTTGAAACAAGTAGGCTATTCTGTGTCATTTTCTTTGTTGTTCCAAACAGTCAAAACACACAATAAATAGCTTCTTTTTTGGACGAGACAGGTTTTAGGGTCATTGTGTTTAAATGGTGATATTGTTTGAACAGATTGAGCAATTTCAGTAGGTTTTTTTTTATCTAAAAGTAGTTTATGAAACTGGTTTTGAAGTCATTAGTGTTATATATTCCAGCAATATATTTCATGGGTTTGGTTTTTTTTACTCACCCTGTATGTCTCTGCAAGAGTTTTCTGTGGTTTCATCGCAAGGTATTTTCACATAATTGATTGCAAAATGATTGTGTGACCTGTTCATGACATGCAAGTATTTCACCTGGAAGATCCTTACTTTGCGTTGCCATGATGAAACGTCATCAGTGTGCTCTGCATCCAGTGTGTGTGCTCCACAGTTGACATCCTTGGTAGAACTTTCAAACTCTGTCAACACCAAGAAAGGAAGGAAAACAAGTTATTTTATCATCTTAACCTTTAAATTAGCAAGTTTTAGTACAAATATTGTTCTCATTTGGTATTTTTGGAAAGGTCATTGTTTGAAGAAATTGGTGGACAATAATTCTGTAATTTGAGGGGGAAAAAAACAAATTTTCAAAAGATAAAAATGGGGAGGGGGGATTTACATACCCCTGGTGGGTGTAAAAGTTTCACCAAATAAAGACAATGGTCCAGAATAATACTTCTGAATAATAGGAGGTGATTGGAAATGAATATTTCAGCTTCTTGGAGAGCAGTTGAGAAGTAAATAGTGTCTAACATTATATGCATTAGATAAAATTACCTCGGAGCAAATATACAGTCCTATGCTTTCTGTCTGTCTGGCCTTAACTCCATTTTCAAAGCTGTTAATGAAATATAATGAATCAATAAACATTCACTGCAACTTTCCTAAAAAAATACAGCCCTGGGTTCTTAGTTGGGGCAGGTAAAGTGAATTTATTAAACGACAATAGGCCCTGACCCTGCTGACTAGTCCTGTTTCACAAATGTGAAACTTTACAGTTCTGGAAGTATGACTATACAATCATATGGAAGCAGCGGCAGAACGGTTTTCAAACTGGGGGGCATCTGATTGTATTTGGGTTTTTTTGGCACATCGGTGCTAAAACTAAAAGGTCGACAGGTATTTTTTACCGGACAATTGGCTCCGTAAAATCAAATGGGGGGATGGAGTGGGGGGGGGGGGCTCTTCAAAACCGGCCATTATGCAGCAAACTATGCATTATGTGCCCATTGTCAGGGCACATTGTGAGGCTTTTGGGGCTTGGTTTTTATATTCCTCGCTCATATCAAAACTATCTATACCAATTTCGGAAATGGTTAGGCCTACTTCAAACAAATGTCAGAAACTTTTAGGGCATTTTTTTTCATCTCGAGGGGCATATTTATGCTCGAGGGGGCACATTTATGTCCGCAAAAGGGGCACTTACTTGAGTAAATCTGGGGGACCCCTGGTTCTGCCGCCCCTGAATCATGGAGCTCTATAAGCCTTTGGTCTTTAACAATGTATACTTTCGGGCAATTCACAATGCAGTGCGCAACCAAGAGTTTGCCATGGAGAGTCAACTTTTTAAGTTGATGGTCGACAAAATATGGCCCATTTGAGTGTCAGTAGACAACTTGAGCTATAGATAGGGCATAGCATTCTGGCGCCTAACAAAAAATCACCACATTCGATACAAAGAAAATAAAAGGGCAAACATATATACACGAATCATACGCTTACGAAACTACTGACCGGGAAAAACGAACATTTTTAAATGTCCCGCGCTGCGAGTTTGTCGACCATCCACAATGCACTGGGAAAAATGAACTCTCCGTGGCAAACTATTGGTGGCACTCTGCATTGTGAATCGCCCAAAGCAATAAAAAGAATACCCCGGAAAGATTCCATACACGGACAACTCTGTCAAATTGTCTTGTCAACAAAGTCTAGTCCCGGGTTTTCTCAGTAGGGCATTGGTAGTGGTACTAGGCTAGGCCTAGGCTAGACCGTACCCGTGAACGTGGCTAGCCTACCGCGCTACCGGCATGACCCGATTGACCAGTAGGCTAAATGATGCTTCTAATTTTCCCAGCTAAATCTGACTTTTAGGACATAATATCCATTTTAATAGTGGTATTGGTCACTGTAGAGGAAAAATAGAGATGTCCAGATATGGGAATCTTTCCAGTACGCCGAAAGGTAGTTGAATTTTGAGAAATAAATAGTCCAAACTTACATGATGTACAGGAGGACTCGCCTACGCTCTGCTGCAATATCGATGATGACATGATTGATGTAGGGATAATCAACCAACAGGTGGCGCTCTTCACAATTAACGGTGTCAAATACAAACTCGTTTACGTAGTGTTGAGCGGTACGCACTGACATGTAGATAAAGTACAGGAAAGAAAGTTACAAATAAAGTTAACCCTGCAGGGAACGAAGTTGCGAAAAAGTCTGAATTTTCCCATCATGCACTGCGAAATCCCAATTCCTACCGCGATAGGATTTTGGAAATGGGAATCGTTATTCGTTTTCCGTTTTGCTTTCGATATGGGAGGGGGGAATCGTTATTCGTTTTCCGTTTTGCTTTCGATATGGGAAATGGGAATCGTTATTCGTTTTCCGTTGAGCTGTCGAATAGGAAAGCGGGAATCGTTATTCGTTTTCCGTTTGGCTGTCGTGATGGGATTTTTTATTCGAAGTCCGTTATCCTATTTTGCGCGGCAAATTGGAAATAGGTTAGTTATCCGTTGTTCTTTTTGCTTAGGAATTTGGAAACGGGTTTCATTGTTCGTTGTTCTTTTTGCTTAGAAATTGGGAAATGGGTGAGTTAGTTCGTTTTTCTTTTTGCTTAGGAATTGGGAAATGGTTTATCCATTTCTCTTTTTGCTAGCCTTAGGAAGTGGGAAATGGGTTTCGTTATCCGTTTTTCTTTTTGCTTAGGAATTGGAAAATAATTTCGTTATCCGTTTTTTCTTTTTGCTTAGGAATTGGAAAATGGGTCTCGTTATCCTTTTTTTTTTTTTTTTTTGCTTAGGAATTGGGAAATGGGTTTCGTTATCCGTGGTTCTTTTTGCGTGGGAACTGAAATGGGTTTTGAGATTGTACTTGACACCGTTAATTGTGAAGAGCGCCTCCTGTTGTTTGCGGATGATATCAACATCCGAAGTGAGCAGACAGCTCATGGAAACGCTTACTCTTGGACTATATATTAACCCTATAAAGTATAAAAACAAACAAAAGTCATGGTCACCTAAAAAAATGCTTTAATTGGACATTGACTCAAATTTTAGGCAGGTATTCGTCACAATTCGTGTTGACAAACATTATTTCATTTACGGCACCGCAAAGTGATGACCACAATTAATGTAGTGCGTTTTTGGTAGGTTTTTTTTTTTTTACAGTGTTTCAAACAGTACATTGCTTTTGCTATATATATTTATGATTTTACGATTTCCTCTCTGATTTCAACTGAGTTTGGTTGTCTTGTCATAATGAACTATTGTACTATAAATTCAAGGCAACATACTTTACTATGAGATATCGCCGGCAACCGAGTGTGTTTTTTTTAGTAATAAAAGTTATTCGCAATTTTTTGGATATGATGTTATTTTTCCATGACTCTCCGAATTTGAAAGTATTGTGTTATCAGGAGATATAATTTTAAAAAAACGTTCATTGACGATTCACTTGTAATATATTTCTGAATACTGAATTTTAATTTTCGGTATAAAGCAGTCAAATTAACAAGTAAATAAAGCATTACTCCCCTATCAACTGGATGCAAAACTGTCTTTATCATCATTTTCTGAAGTAATTCATCTAGTTTCTCCTCACAATAAAATATTCTGAAATCGATGTCAGACTTTTGTTTACTAAGCTCTGGAGAACTATTTGATTTTTTTGTTAAGCTCAACATTTGCATTTTTCAATTGCTTTTTCTATAAACATCTACGATCTATCACAAGACTACCGTTTATTGATCTAAAATAAAAAAAGTAGACTGCATATATAAACTCTATTTAAACAGACTTGTCATGCTTCGAAAAGCACTTGTACAATGTAGAGGGTGGATTTTTAATTACAAACATCAGACGTTTGCCTCTTCAATATAAATAGATCTGCTCAAAGTTTGCACTGTACATGTTCAATCAAAGTTGGGGAAAGAATGTGTTGGGAACAATATTTGTAGCAATTCTTTTTGTCCAACAGCTATCGGTGTCAAATACCACATCTTGGTTTGGGAAATAATTACACTTTCAATAATTATTACAAGGTTAACACTTGATATTTCATTTCTTTCTGTGGTGTAAATGATTTTTTAGCTTTGAGGTTTTCGGAAAGAATGGATAAAATGTCATGGTGCAATAAAGATTTATACCTACAGTGTGACGTTTCGAACATGTCTGAGCCTTTAATAAGTTTCATTTTTTTGTTCGAAAGAACGTCTGGCTTTGGTTTACCTTGGAAACAATGTAATTCACGGTAGCATAAAATGGTACAAGTAGAGCGCGTAATGAATATGCATGACTATGACGTCACTAGAAGCTCATGAGTAATATATCACGCACAGTACTGATAGATATACATGTAGATGCACACTGTATGTGCTGCATCCCACTTACCGATGATATCACATTTAACAAGTCCTCTTTCTCTACTGTCGCGCCGCCACCCTCTAGTGTCGTCCCACTTACCGATGATATCACATTTAACAAGTCCTCTTTCTACTGCCGCGCCGCCACCCTCTAGTGTCGTCCCACTTACCGATGATATCACATTTAACAAGTCCTCTTTCTACTGTCGCGCCGCCACCCTCTCGTGTCGCCCCACTTGATGATCATCGGTAAGTGGGGCAACAGTAGAGGGTGGCAGCGCGACAGTAGAAAGAGGACTTGTTAAATGTGATATCATCGGTAAGTGGGACGACACTAGAGGGTGGCGGCGCGACAGTAGAGAAAGAGGACTTGTTAAATGTGATATCATCGGTAAGTGGGATGCAGCACATACAGTGTGCATCTACATGTATATCTATCAGTACCGTGCGTGATATACTACTCATGAGCTTCTAGTGACGTCATAGTCATGCATATTCATTACGCGCTCTACTGTGGTACCATTTTATGCTACCGTAATTCACATTCTGTCTTTGACAATTGAACTTGACAGACCTTAAATGTGACTTTTGACTGTTACGTTATGAGTACCAAATCAATATAGGTCTCTGGACTATGTTTAATAGCTCCATGTCTGGACATAGTGCGGCCACCATTTTAAATTTTAATCCGTAATGACCTTGAACTTTAACCAAAAGGGTCTAAAATCAATAGGCTTCTACTTGCATCCCAAGACCAATAAATGTACCAAGTTTGAAGATGATATGCACAGTAATTCTGGAGATCTGCTGCAAAAACTATTTTAATTTGTAACCTACAATGACCCCTTATGGGGTCCACATGTTAAAAAGGTACATGAACATGCACCTAGACAAGAACAGGCAGAAACAGTATGCTCTTTCAGCACAAACAAATCTAGTTTCTTAAGGATTTTATATAAGTTGACTTATTGAACAAAAAAATTATAGTGAATATCAATATTTTCATTGTATTTTACAGAAATAAAAATGCTGTAACAAACTGCTCCATTAAAAAAAAATTCTAAAAGAAACATTGTGAAGTAATAAATTTGCTATATGGCAATACAATTCTCATCCTATTTTGAAGTTCAAATATTTCTAGTCGATCAATTCATCATTCAAATAAAAATAGTGTAAGCTGAAATTCAAGACTACTACAGCAAGATAAAGGCAAGTTTAAAGGAGTGTAGTTACTCATACTGTTCGCAAAAATAATAAATGAATTCATAAAACATTTTGCAAAATATAATATATTCTGAATTTAAATTTTCATTTACAATATTTCAGCAACTGTCCGCACGTTTCGAAGTGAAGTTTTATGACCCAAATCATGCTTCAATGAGTTGTAGAGAGGTTATTCACGTGCAAACATAAAATGTTTGCAAAAGAATTTACACTGATCTTCCCTTTTCACACTAGAGCCTCTTGACCCGGGTTGAACTCAACCCTGGGTGAACTCGTGCCACCCTGGGTTAAATATTGATTTCTCAAACCCCGCATCGTTTCACAGGTTTCATGCAAATCAAGCTTATCATGCTCATTACTACTGTTTAAAACCCTGGCCAGAATTTCAACCCGGGTTGAAAATCACAACCCTGGTGTGGAGCGGGGTTGAGTTCAACCCGGGGCGAAATCAATCTCAGGGTTGACGCAGGGTTGAAAATCTTTTAAGTGCGAAAAGGTGCATGTTTTCAACCCTGCGTCAACCCTGAGATTTGTCTAGTGTGAAAAGGGCTCAACATTTTCTATGTTGACTTGCATCCATCAACGCTTGTTCTTCTTTTTGTCTGGTCTGGTTCTTGGTAAATTTCGCTTTACTGCAGGAAGAAGGGCCGTTTTTGCAGCAGCAACAGCAGATGCTGCGGCAGAACGTCTTGTGCCGTTTCCAACTGCAGCAAGGGACTTCTGTTGCTCGCTGTGCACAAGCCTTGCGAAGAATGACCCCGGTTGCATTGGCGAGCTCATGCTGGCATTTGATTGGCCCGCAGCAGGGGATGCCGAGCTCTGATTGGATAGAATATCCACCTCATCAGACTGCGAGGACTGGTACCACGCCTCGTCGTCACAGCCGCTGTACAACAGATAGGCGGATTCGGGGGACCTTACCTCTGGGATCTGACTAAATTCAAATCCTTGACGTTGGGATTGGTTTATCGTGTTGACATGTTCATCGTCTGGTTTCCGTTGCCACAACCCAGTCGTCGGTTCGAAAGCGGCATTAGTGGCAGTCAAGTTCCCCATGTTCTTGGTGGGTGTAAGAGTGCAGGACAAGTCAAGGGGTACAGACTCTTTGCCAGCTTCAAACGCAATGGCTGAGTTGTTCACTACTGGCTCGGAATCACTGACTATTATTCCACGCAACACATCAATTCCACTGCTGCTTTTTCGTTGTCGTTTGGAAGATTTCGAGGTCCGTTTAGATTTTCGTTTTCGTGATGAGTTTAGCCCGTGGGGCTGGGTCAAACAATCTTGAGAGTCACTGTCACATTTGTTATTACTGTTGTTGTTTACATTTGCCAGGTTGGATGATGCAGCACATGATCCATGGCCCCGTCGACTTTCAGTGTTGCGTTTAAGTTCCTGAACAGAAGTCTCAGCTGTTGGGCTGCGTTTGTCTCGACTGGCGGTTGAGTTGTTCTTGTGCTTTTTACTTGTCTCAGCGTCCTGCATGTGACATAGCTTCTTCACGTTAATCACCGCCCCTCTGCAGCCATGCCCCGCCCTCCCCTTTCTGTGTTTCTGCCTCGTCTTACATTTAGCCGGTTCAACCCCCAATCCCGACCCTTTCTGTGGTGTACTCGTCTCACAAACACTGCCCTCATGTGATGAATTGCTGCCATCTCGTACAGACACCATGATGCAATGTTGACCAACTTGACTCAGACACAATTCGCCTTCCTTCTCACAAGTGGCATCTTCTTTCTCAGCATTACCACTTTCATCATCATTTTTAGCTGCTTTGACGGACAACTTCTCAGGAACAGTTTCACAATTTGTATTCAATGTCGCGGTGATGCTTTTACTTGAAACGTTTTCAGAAGCCAGCCGTCTTTCCGGCGATCTGAGATCCAAAGCCTGAATGTCACGCCCGCTTTGTCTGTTTCCAACAGCTCCCCTGATTGGCTGCTGGGAAAGCTGACTGCAACTTCTGGTCATCCTCATTGGCCGAGCCGAGGATTTCAATGGACCAATCACAGTGGAGCTTGCTGGCACGGGTTGCTCCATTATAGCCATGGGTGTGTTTGGGATGGTACACACAGCTGCGTTGCTTGTTTTCTGGTGTCCGAAAGTCAGATTTCGGAGGCACGCTTGTTGTAGTCGCTGAGCCTGTAGCAATTCCAGCTGCAGGCGTAGGCGCTGCTGTTGCTGTAGCAAGATGCGTTTCTGGATGTCCGTAGGAGACTCCCTAGCTCCTGAAGAATTGACGACACCCCCAGGCAATGAAGAGTGTAGGAGGGACGGTGGAACCTAGACGGAAATAAAACATTAATACAAGTGAAATAAAACAGGTGTTTTTAATTGACCTATCCGCTCCGTTCACAAGTACCCCCTCACCGGCAAAGGAAGAACAGTTGGGGGTGCGCGGCCACTGCGTGTACATAGAACAAATCCCCTGGTGTACGCGCGTCACACACAAGGAACGGTGCGCGTCAACCAGCCAAATGTACCGCCCATGGGACGTCGTTGTTAGGTAGGGCAGTTTGGGGCAGTACAGGGAATAACAGACCGGGCGGTTTGGGTAGTACAGGGGGTAAAAGGCAGGGGGGTTTGGGGCAGTACGTACAGGGAGTAACACGCAGGGCGGTTTGGGGTTGTACTTGGGAGTAACAAGCAGGGCGGTTTTGGGCAGTACAGGGAGTAACAGGCAGGGCGGTTTGGGGCAGTACAGGAAGTAACAGGCAGGGTGGTTTGGGGCAGTACAGGGAGTAACAGGCAGGGTGGTTTGGGGCAGTACAGGGGGTAACGGGCAGGGCGGTTTGGGGCAGTACAGGGAGTAACAGGCAGGGTGGTTTGGGGCAGTACAGGGGGTAACGGGCAGGGCGGTTTGGGGCAGTACAGGGGGTAACGGGCAGGGCGGTTTGGGGCAGTACAGGAAGTAACAGGCAGGGTTGTTTGGGGCAGTACAGGGAGTAACGGGCAGGGCGGTTTGGGGCAGTACAGGGAGTAACAGGCAGGGTAGTTTGGGGCAGTACAGGGGGTAACGGGCAGGGCGGTTTGGGGCAGTACAGGGAGTAACAGGCAGGGTGGTTTGGGGCAGTACAGGAAGTAGTAGGCAGGGTGGTTTGGGGCAGTACAGGGAGTAACAGGCAGGGCGGTTTGGGGTTGTACTTGGGAGTAACAAGCAGGGCGGTTTTGGGCAGTACAGGGAGTAACAGGCAGGGTGGTTTGGGGCAGTACAGGGAGTAACAAGCAGGGTGGTTTGGGGCAGTACAGGAAGTAACAGGCAGGGTGGTTTGGGGCAGTACAGGGAGTAACAGGCAGGGTGGTTTGGGGCAGTACAGGAAGTAACAGGCAGGGTGGTTTGGGGCAGTACAGGGAGTAACAGGCAGGGCGGTTTGGGGTTGTACTTGGGAGTAACAAGCAGGGCGGTTTTGGGCAGTACAGGGAGTAACAGGCAGGGCGGTTTGGGGTTGTACTTGGGAGTAACAAGCAGGGTGGTTTGGGGCAGTACAGGGAGTAACAGGCAGGGTGGTTTGGGGCAGTACAGGGGGTAACGGGCAGGGCGGTTTGGGGCAGTACAGGGAGTAACAGGCAGGGTGGTTTGGGGCAGTACAGGGGGTAACGGGCAGGGCGGTTTGGGGCAGTACAGGGAGTAACAGGCAGGGTGGTTTGGGGCAGTACAGGAAGTAACAGGCAGGGTGGTTTGGGGCAGTACAGGGAGTAACAGGCAGGGCGGTTTGGGGCAGTACAGGGGGTAACGGGCAGGGCGGTTTGGGGCAGTACAGGGAGTAACAGGCAGGGTGGTTTGGGGCAGTACAGGAAGTAACAGGCAGGGTGGTTTGGGGCAGTACAGGGAGTAACAGGCAGGGTGGTTTGGGCAGTACAGGGAGTAACAGGCAGGACGGTTTAGGGCAGTACAGCTTTGGGTTTTCAACCAAATGCTTACTTGGTCATACATCCTGCGACTCATATCAAACTCAGTCAGCTGATTTCCACCGACCAATGGCTGACCGGCAGGCGACGTCACAGTCACAACACGAACCGATGGCGCGTGGGCGGTGGGTTGAGTAACAACTGACAATCGATGGGGTGATAAGACACCAGCTTGCCGGATACCAGTTACAGGCACTTCTGTCGTCGGGTTGTTCTGGTGAGCAGACAATCTCAGGCAGGTGCTATGTTGCAGTAACTGTGCCGTGCCGGGCATCACGGTGTTGTTGCAAGTGATGAGGAATTTGTTGTTGCGAGCTTGTCTAGAATAAAAACAATTTGAAATGTGCTAACCTGTTTTTAGTTGTGATGCAAGGTCCCTAAAGAACAGGCCTGCAAAATCTTTTGAGGACATTCTGCTTGTAGATTTCACCAAACAAGGAATCCCATTGAAGCTCCTGTAAGCCATCGATACAACGAGTTTGTAGAAATTAGGCATTCATTTGCCTTCAAATTTATATTTTTTAATATCTTGTGCTTTCTGTGCTTGATATGAGCTTAATAATAATGTTTTTGGAGCAAAAACCTGACAAAGTTAATGAATTTTTTCTATGACAGAATTATGAATGGCGGCAGTTGGGCACTAATTATCACTTTAGTTCAAAGGAAGCACAACAAATAGGCAGAGCCACAGTACGAATGTCTGATATAACTTGCAAATTTTATGTGACCCTGTGCGCCAGCCAATTGGACTGGCCTTTAGAAACGTCATATATATCGATCAGAAATGTGGACTACGGTATGCTGTGGATCAGCGGCGTAGCCAGGATTCTCATCCTAGAATTTTTTTGGGGGGGGGGGGCTGGATGTTTCAATGGCATGCCGTGAATTCTCTAACAGAACACCCAAGCTGGTTCCTGATCTCTCGTATCTAAAAATTTTTCCTGATGAATGACTACCACCAGCAGGGAACAATTAGTACCACTTGCCTGAGCGATTCCTCAGAGGCCTAAAACACTCATGGATTTTGCATAAATTAAATATTTTAACCAGATGACGTTACACTGGGCTCAGTCAAAGATACACACTGAAAATCCTGGTTTAAAAATTTAAGGGCCCAGGCTTTTACAAGGGAAAATCATCGCAATAGGGGGGCCCAATTTCACCCGTGCTGAAACTACACAGGTTTTTTTCAACGGACACCCGACCTCCGTAAAGGGGAGGGGGGCCTTGACACCATCTTCCCAGGGGGTGCTCAAAACCGATATCATGGGTCATGTACGTCAGATAATAGCTAGCACTATTCGCTTTACATATGACGTTACAATAAACAGCCACTCACGAAATACAGGGTTTGGGTGTGGAAAAAACACATAAATGGTGGAAAAAGGGCACTTTATAATGCTAACTCAAACGACTGTGATTTTCTCTGGTTAAAGGGGCACTAGGTCCTGAAATCCCCAAAAATTTCATGTTTTGGATTGTTTACTTAGCCTATTTCAAACATGTGGTTGAAAGGAAACCAACCTAATGTCTAACCGTTCCCGAGAAAAGAGGAAAAATCCCCGGTTGTTTACATCGGACACGACGGAGTACGAATACATTTTTCATGTCGTTCCCATACAGTGTATGATATACACGTTGTGTGTCTCGGGAACCGCGGTGACCAATCACCAATGCAAAAAATGTGGTTTCTTCAACGTCCGCAAAAGGCCAACGCTTTACGAATGAAGTCACAACTAGCATCCAAACAGCTCGAATTTATGGGGTCGCAAAAGTGGACCGCGAAATTCGTTCTCGCACGCATAATACAGGAATAACACAAAAACGCCCAGTTTTTAAAGGATAGTTGTGTGGGTGTTTGTATCCTAATTTTAAATGTTCTTTCGGATTAACATCATCTCGTTCAAAGCGCGTTTTGTGGCCCAATTGGGCTGTTCCAGGACCTAGTGTCCCTTTAAGGACCCTTAAAAGAAAAAAACACGAACAACACGAAAAAAATTGTATAAAAGTAAGTGCAGATCTTGGACTGAATATATTCAAAGTGGTAAAAAAAAATGATAATATACAGTATATGGATATTTCAGAGGTTCTTTTTGAAAACCACTTAATAAACCAAACAATCTTGATAAGTGCCAGTCTATACCTCTCTTCTTCAATTCTTCCGATGGTGACCGGCAGAGAGGCGAGTGGACAGCATCTGTTGGTTACCCTGGCAATGACATCGAGCAACGGATGAGCAACATTAGGAAACATCCTCAGCAGATGAAAGATGCGATTCTTCACTAACAGCTATCCAAAGAAATATTTTGGGGATCAAATAAAAAACCATAAACATCAACAGAAATTGCGATTGCAAGTAGAAACTGAAAACTTGTGTTAAAGATAGTACAGTGGAACGCTGCTATAACGAACATCGCGGGATCCACAGAAAGTGTTCGTAATAACCATCGTTTAATACGGGCGACTCACAATAGTGCGCCTCCATGAGTTTGCAATGCATTGGCCAATCACAATGCGCAAAATTAGTCGACTTTTTCCAAACGCGCATTGGGTCGACGAATTTTGCGCATTGTAATTGGCCAACGCGTTGCAAACTCTTGGAGGCGCACTATTGTGAAACGACTATATTGGTATAGCGATTTTGAATCGCCGGTACGCTCTTTTGACCAATAGTGAACTGGCATTTCTCACATACCGCGGCTGCACGAGGAGTCGTCACGAAATTTTAGCAACTGGTTTTCCCTTTTATTCTTTGGGGAAATAATAGCCATCTATCGCTCTTCAACATTTAAACATGATGTAACCATGGGTGGTTTGATGTTCAGGAATTAAAAGTGACCCCAATAGCATTTAATACATCCGGTAGATTTTTTGTTAATCGGTTGACTTTTTTCAACAACAATGTTCGGTACGTTTGTACATTAAAACCGGGAGCCACTGATGATGTTCGGTACAGCCGAATGTTCGGTATAGCGGTGTTCGTTATAGCGATGTTCCACCGTATATACAACATTTGCAAACATAAAAAAAAAAACTTCCAAATTAATGATGAAATACCTTACTTGACTGTAAGTGAATAATAGTCTCAAGCATCCTGTAAAATCATGGCACCTGGTGTGCTGTCATTTTCAAGAAAAGTGGAATTTTTGTAACGATTCCCCAATGATGACCAGCCGACCATCGTTAGATTAAACTGACTTTTATCAAATACTGCCCCCAGTTTACCAAATTTAGTTGCAATCAGTTACATATCCGCAAACGGGCAAGCCAGCTAGTCTGGTTCCTTGACCTGACAATTCCCCGACATCACAAGTGCTCCGTTTCGTCTGAAGTAGGGTCAGGGAACCAGGCTACAAGAACATTTTTTTTCTTGATTTTCCCCAGCATCTTTGAACCGACAATGTAAACAGATCAGTGTATACACTATTTGCTATAAAATACTAAACCCCAAATCCATCCATTTCAGAAAATTAGAGCAAATGTTGCATATTACCTTTAACGATCATTGTGTATGTCACCGACCTTTTAATTTAGAGCCTTTTAAATAAAGTATATTATTTCCAGTCCATATTTAAGTTTTCAAAAAGTGGGGGGAGGGGGAGGGGGGGGCAAAGGCGCCTTGTCCCCTCCCCACTTCCACTGCCTTTGATGTCTATACCTGCTCATAGTGCTCCTCAATGTTGGTTATTGACAGATCCACTTCACACAACAGTCCAATCAACAGACGGAATTTCTCCGGTGTAGATGCGCATTTAGCCTGGGAAGAAATAACAGAAATGATGTGGATTGTTAGCGTGACATTTGTAGCATTGTGTGGAAGGAAGGGAAGGGCCAGCTTTGCAGGAATTTTTTTTACAAAAGTTCCAATAACACAAAGAACCAAGCATTTGCTTCCTTTTGTGAACATTATACAATGTGTCAAAAAAAAACCAAAATGTCCCACTTTTGATCCTAAAAGGGGAGTGTGTGGCCTAGTGGTTAGGGTTCGTGACTCATGATCAGAGGGTCCGGGGTTCGAATCCAGCCGCTGGTCATATATTGTGTCCTTGGGCAAGGCACTTCACCCCCACTTGCCCCTCTCCACCCAGGAGTATAAATGGGTACCGGCATTAGCTGGGGAGTAACCTGCGATGGACTAGCATCCCATCCAGGGGGAGCAGAAATATTCTCAGTCGTTTCATGCTACTGAAACCGGAGATAAACGCCGGCCTGATGAGCCACATTGGCTCGGGACAGACTTTACTTAACTAAGAACTAATAAAATTGTTTACCAATGGAAATAAACCAAAATTTCAGATCATGTACACAAGGTATGACAAATTTTATGGAGTGAGTTTCATCAGCTTTGTGCAAGAGGGTGAGATTTTAAACGCCATACGAAAAAAAATACTCACTTTCAGAATCTGCGACTTTCGACTATAGGCGCCCTCCAATGTCGATACAGCGCTGGAGACGGTGGCGGAAGGCACATGTTGCAGTCGCAAGCTTCTGAAGGAATGCAGGATCACCCCTGATGTCATTGCACACCTCCTCGTTGGTTTGGCGCAACACAAGATCGAGGAGGTGTGCAATGACATCAGGGGTGATCCTGCATTCCTTCAGAAGCTTTTAGCCGCAGCACGCACCTTCTGCCATCGTCTCCAGTGCTGTATCGACTTTCTGAAAGTGAGTATTTTTTTTCGTATGGAGTTCAAATCTCACCCTCTTGCACAAAGCTGATGAAACTTTTGGTTTAATTCCATTGTTAAACAACAGAGCTATTTTGGATCAAAAGTAGGACATGCTCTTTTTTTTTGGACACGTTGTTGAAACTTACTGGAATGTAAAGATTTAATTCTTACCTTGATGACATTAAGTATGTTGACGATTTCCCCGACATCATTTATACTGACATCAAATTCTGCAAGATTTAGTCAAATTCAAAATTGTCAATTATGCCATCAAAGATGCACAGATTTCAAATGGGGGATTTTTATAGAATTTGTTTAAAGACGTGTTACCGTGCTACTTTTGAGTTTACCTCGAAAACTAGATCTGTTTTTTATTGAATTCACTTTTTGCGACATCGACTGAAAAAAAATCCACCTACGTTTATAGATACTGAATTATTTCTTTCCAAAAATTTGAATTAACGGCTGTCAGACAATAATTCGGCTCTTCAGCGCGGGTTCTTGTGCCCAAAATGAAAGCCCTTATTCAGTGGGTTGAGACGCCCGAAATCGGAATATAATACTTTTCGTTACAAAACATAAAATTTGAAAATTTGTCAGGAGAAAACACATCTATTTATGAAAAGCATCAGGTATATACACCTTTAAGCAAGTTGAGGTACTTTTACGGTAATATGCGCATCTTGTTCACGGGGCAAAATGAATACATGTTGCTGAACACACCATGACGTGGAAGCGCAAAAGTTTTCGATTGACGTGCGTACTCACACAAACGTGTATTCACCGTCGATCGTGGACGTCCTATTGTCCCTCTTTTGTTTGTACTTTAACTTTTTAGGAAGACTCCCATAGGTTTTGTATACGACCCCAATCGCGGACGTATGCTGAGAATCATGGACAATATTGTTCTCTTTTGTTCTCTGTTATTTTTTGTCCACGGTTTAAAAAGATGAACATATACAACAACACATACTCTTTTTGCCCCATGAAATTGTCACATATTAACAGTAAAAGTACTTAAAGTTGAACACGAGGTGTGTATGTATATGTAAAACAAGCTTATGCCAAAGTGTCACTGAAATTGTTGTTTTGGATTCTGCCAATAAATATAGGTGAAGGAAAAATCTGCCACGAAAAAAAAATGGAAATATTTTTCTACCTGGGGATAGGTATTTACTCAGCTGGTTCTGTAGTTTCAGATCCATGTTGCAGCCGGAGGATCGACCGCCAGCCAGATTCAAGTTGGACTGAGTTGAGTGAACATCATTTTCTGGGGAAATAAAATAATAATTTATTCACCTAGGGCTAAACCTATAAAATCCATTTACTAGGCCTAATACCAAGTTTGAAATTTTATGCAGAAAATCAAATTGTACCAGTACTGTATTTAAGCCCTACTTGTATATATCCATTCAAAAGAAATTGTTTTAGGAGAGGGCATATGAAATAATAAGGCCATGGCAATAAGGTGTGTCATGGTAATGTGCGCCATCTTGTTCGCGGCGCAAAAAGAACACAAGTTGCTAGACGCTTGAACGCTTGTTGACTTGGAAGCGCCAAAACTTTCCAATGACAATGTTTACACAGAACGCGTGTAAAATTGCCCATGAAACACCTTATCGTTACGACAGACGTAACGTGACTTTCAACTGCTATCATTACGACACTGTCCTGTTCCCTGACGTAATTGACCTATCGCGGTAGAATCGCGTTAGAATCATGTCAACGCAACTTGTGAAATATTGTCCAACTACATGATATACAAATGGACGCAGAACACGCAAAATCTGAGACAATAAAACTTAGAGTAGGCCTACACAAATTAAATAGGGTTGTCAAAGGGGTGTGGCTAACTTGCAAACGGCGATAGGTCAATAGTATTCAACGTCACGATCTTTGGCCGTTGGAATCAACAAAATCGTTGTAGGCCTATGACTTTTTTCCCTATTTAAAAAATCCTCCAATTTTTAAAAAAGAAAATGAAATCTACTTAAATAAAAAGAAAAATTTGATTAAAACCTGAAACTTAAGAGCTCTATTAAAGTTTTTTTTTTTCAAATTCCGAAACAATAGTATTTGAAAACTGCGTTACGGCTGTCGTAACAATAGCCACTACAATTTTACAAAGTTAAACTGGGTTCCAGAACTGGATTTTAAACATGAAGCCTACTTTCAGTTTGGCTACCCATGCTACCTGTTTAGTTAAGAATTGATGACACTTCTTCTCCGAGTTCTAGGTTTAGGCCTTCTACTCTTGAATTAAACTTATTTTATAACTAGTCTTTTATATGGAATAATAAAGCCACTTTCATGACTTTATGTGTTTGGAACCATCTAGGCTACCCGGTGCATTGTTCGCTAAAGTAACAATAGTCATAGTTAGCTTGAGTAACTCCAGCTTAACAAGCTCATGATCAGTAAGTCATAGTGTAGAAAATTATAGCCAGCTTCTTTTTGTGGAAACAGAGTATGGTTTTGATTTAGGAGTATTAACGAAACTTGTACAAAATAGAGGTGTCCTAAACTACACGATTGCCTTTTTCCCATCGATAGTTGCCGGTCACTCACTGAGAAATATTGGGCGTATAATTATACGCATAAGTACGCTTTGAGGCTAAAGCATGCAGTGAGTAGTGTGGACAAAACATGCCATGAAGGCCTGCACAACTTCAGCTTCACAAGATCAGACACAAGTCAAAATTTTATCGCGATTTTTCCCTGTAAGATAATGATTTATGTTGAAATCACAACATCAGTCTTACCTTTATCCTTTTCACTTTGAAGATTTCGGCTCATCGTGAACGAATCTCTTGTAATTTTCGGTGATTTAGTGTGAAAAAAGAACCACCTAACTCTAAATCTTGATCTCGAAACGACACAACGTAGATTTAACACATACACCTCGCAACACACTCAATCAATCAATCAAGTTTACAAAGTGCATGAAGTGTATTCGATCGATTCTTTTGAAATAACGCGGAAGCGTCGATTGTGTTGAAGGGTGGGCGTACTTTTGTAAATGGCTTATTTAGCAAAATATTGCCGAATTGTTCGAATTCGCACTAAAGAAACCATGTTCATCATTCTTTTTAAACGTTAAAATTATTGATTTTTTAAATATCACAAAATATATAGGATTTAATTACACGGACCCACGTTACGGACTACCCTAAATATGAATAATGGAATACTCCTAAACTTTATAATTTGCATATCAGAGCGCCATCACGCGACCAAATTGTTTTTTTTAACCTGCTCAATTATGTTTTTGTACAAAATAACTTTTAAATCTTAAACATTTTTTTTTTTGGGGGGGGGGGGAAACCACTTCATGCAACACTTTAGTCTAGTAACTTTTTATGTACGTTTTCATTAAGTTATTTTTATGAAGGTCAACTTTAAATTTAAATTTGGAAATTTCTTAAGCATGTCTAATATCGAACTTCAAATAACCTAAATAAAAGCCAGACAGAAATTTTTGTTAGAAAAATTATTTTATTGTATCCTCAAAATAATGATATCTTGGACACACAAGAGTTGACAAGTTCTTGAACATCTCAGGAATGGCACGTGTGCCGTTAGAATACAATAGAAAGAACAAAATGGGAAACAATACAAAAATAAAGCTATATAAAAAAAATAATACACTTATCGCAAAACCTTTCATTGCATACCTAATTCAAAAAGTGAAAATTGAAGTTCGGTCAACTTTTTGCATTTTCCAATTTTTATAAAAAATGATGGAAAGATTATTCTATTTTATGTACTCTTATTGCAAAAACAGAAAATGATATTTGCACAGGATGAAAGAAAATAAGACACAGAAACGCATTTCTGAAAACCTGGGGGGGGGGGGGTATGTTCACCCCTACATGAGCTAGTTGTTGAAAAAAGAAAGTAGAAATTGACATAGCAGTTGAACGAAAAGTATAATCTGATAAGTAGGTTAGATTACCCCTACTGGAATAAGAACAGCCTTCAGAATCATATTTACATCCACACCAACACAAATAAACATTACATTCAAATAAAGATACCCAAGTTAAGGAAATTAAAGATATGTTAGAAAATAAAATATTGATACAAAAGTTATCAAGTGTTTCATACTGATACATATTATCAAGCAAACCCACATCGTTGGCGGAGATCCTGGGGGGAATGGGGGTTCCCCCCCCCCCCCCCCCGAATTTCCAACACCCTTTATTAAATAGCACCCTCAATCTGCTGATAGTCCTACACCCAAATATTTTGCAGACGCACACATTTTTTTCAGGGCCACTTTTTTGGCGATTTTACCCCAGAAAATTGTGATCACCCCCTCCCCCCCCCCCCCACTTTGTGACAGAAATCTCCGCCCCTAACCCACATTAAAGTGGCTTCCAATTATTACCATCAGTTATCTTTATATCTTCTTTACCTTGTGATACAGTACGGAAGATAGGTGATGGGATTGTGCCTTTGATGATACAAGCATGGCATTTGCCACACAGTCAGAGTATGTCATGAGAAAGATATTTGGCTATAGAGCCATCGCAGATTTGTCTTTTGAACAAAAATATAGCTAGAATAACAAGCAATGGCAGCTATCTAGAAAAAGTTTTAAAATTGCTTGTTGCCCCCAATCCTTCCCCTAAAAGTATCCCCCCAAATACTTACCCTATCTGCCCCACCAATACAATTTACAATGCTGTGAAAAAAATAAAATCTCAAAGTTTTACTTTTTTTCCAAATTTTGAAAATTCAAACAATACTATCATATATCTTGGCATTATTTTCCAATGAAAATATGATAACAAGCAGTTGAATATCAAACAGTTCATAAAAAAATACTTTATTTACAAAAAGGTCCAAAAGTATCAATTTGGCTATAACAAATTAAATACACAGTTTCTGCACTCCAGGTAAAAACTACATTTACAACCCCTCAAATGTTGTGGTCACTGAGGAAAGGTTTTTTAATCCCTTATCAAGGCCTTTTTGTGTGATTTCAACCAAACTTTGTCAAAAGTATCAGTAGCCCAGCCCCAACATGTCCACATGATCAAACTGGGGTCAAAGGTCATCATGGGGTCACTGGGGTCAAAAACCTCATTTTTTAAGACCCAAAACACTACTTCTTCCAGAAATTACATAGCACCATTAAGCAACTCATGCATGATCATGAATTTGTTGGCCCGCAGCTTCCGTGATATTTCCAGTCAAGCTTGTTTTTGAGGTAATACAAATAAACGTGTGCCATTATCTTAGTCACCTCGGTTTAAAAAAAAAAAATTTACCTAAAAATTCCTAAAAATGCCATCTTTGTGTCAAAACTCACTCATGCATAATAATATGAACTACAATATGGTCTCAATCCATGTATAACTAGAAAGCACTCAGAGAGCGCAAACCTCCGCCAAGGCTGAACAATTCCACTCAATATTGTCAGTGCACCCAAAAGAAATACTCGCATATCCACTGGACTTCCATATTTTATTGCACATTTAAAATGTCAACAGGATTGTTCTTATTCTGAATTTATCCCAAAAAAAAGCGATGTTGGCCGCTTTCTGCTAATCCGTCCTGGTATGTTGTTTAAGCCATAATACTCCCAATGGTGAAGAATCCTTTAAAAAATCCGGCATCCAGACCCAGATCACTTCCAAAATCTAATTGATTTGTACTTATACCAAAGACCACCCCTAACAAATTTTTCATGAAAATCCGTCCATAACTTTTTGAGTTATCTTGTTAACAGACAAACCAACCAACAAACAATCCAACAAACAAACCAACGCCTATGAAAACGTAACCTCCTTGGCAAAAGTAACTACTCGGTCAAAGATACAACAAGGATTTCACCCAAAAAGTCACCTTTTTCTTCGACCAAAGGATTATATATTTTGCTTGGAAGAGGGATTTGAAAGAAAAAACGGAACCGATGAAGATAAGGTCTGTTCTGGTTAACAACCTGGTGTGCCTGTTTATAAATTATAGGCTCAAAGAAAATATGAACGAAAAGAAGCATTATTCGAGCAGCAAGACGAAGAGATGACAAAGTGAAGACGTTGCTCTGTGATGGGGAAGATACCCTAAGACAACAGATGGAGCAACAACGCAAGAAACAGCCAGACTTTTAAGACAACAGTTTCTTGTTTTGCTTATATGAAAAGCAATCAGAATATAATTCAAAGAAGATTCGACTTGGCAAAAAAACTAGGTTATAAGAAACCGCCTCTAATGGTTCTCCAACCATACAACTCACTGCAGGCTGCCAAATGCACGAAGACAAGAAGAAAGGTTTCCTCATAGTTTGGAAAACCAAACTATTACTGAAACATGTGTCCACACCCTCATTCCATCTCAAAAATATGTTGATTAACTTAAGAACATGGCTCTAGAGCATAAGAACAACAAAACAAAAATCATGAACTGTCTCTCAAAGGTTAGGATAACTTAACAATTAAGATGTATGTTGGAAGATAATCCACAAGAATGTGGGACATCACCGCAACTTCTTCCAAGATTCTTAGGACTTTCTTAAATCACCCACACAGTATGAGAAGAATATATAACTCTTAAGAAGAAAATGGATATCCTCTTAACTCAACGAATAGGATAAGAACTTATAAAAAAAAAAATAAGTCAAGAAGGAAAATCCATATTGCCTGGACAGCCGTAGCGTAAGATTCAAGCTGGCATATTTGGAAGAGGTGTCATAACAGACGTGTGTTCCATTGATCAACTGATCAAGAATCCACTAATTCAGTGGATTGGATCAACTGATCACCCAATCAGCGGATCAATCAACCAATCAGCTAATTAATCAATCAATCAGAGCCGAGAGCATATGGTGTGTGCATATACGTGTACATGCAGTACCAACGTCAACAGAGCCACAGCGTACATTATCAGGTACATGTATACTGAGCAGTTATTTCTGAAGAATTGTAGCCGAAATTGCTTTGAATGGACTGTATATTCACTGCAGTCATCAACCTGGAAAACCTTTTCCGTGAACGTGAAGTACATGTACATGTACATGTATAACTTTATCAGTAAAGGATGAATAGTATACTATACATGTAAAACGTTTTCTTTTTGAGTCCAACAAAAACTTTGTTTCGGGTCTTTGCTGCATTCACTTGCTTAACATTTAAAAAGACCCATACATTATGAAGAATGTTTTTTTGGTAAAAAAACACACACAAAAGTCCCAAGTTGACCAGCGAAACCAACTCTGGACGGAAGTGTCATTTCGCTCACGACTTTCAAAGACATGACAGAACATCGAGCCTGCATGAAAAATGAAGTGTCATCATTGTATTCCTCTTAAAATTCCTGTAAAGAACAAGAAACAACGACACTAAAGACGTAATAATGTTTGTCAACATCGAGACCGGTGCGCTGACGTGTGAGGAGCAGGGAACGCTTCAAATTCCTGCGTTACTCAAGAGATGCAAGGACAAGTGTCATTTCTGTCACTTGCGGTGAATAACAAACAATGACATTATTAAGACGTACATGTAAGGATGTTTGTCAACATCAAGACCGGTACACTGACGTGTGAGGTGCAGGGAACGCTTCAAATTCCTGCGTTACTCAAGAGAAGTAAGGACAAGTGTCATTTCTGTCATTTGCGGTGAATAAGAAACAACGACACTAAGACGTAATGATGTGTGTCAAGATCAAGACCGGTACACTGACGTGTGAGGAGCAGGGAACGCTTCAAATTCCTGCGTTACTCAAGAGATGGAAGGACAAGTGTCATTTCTGTCATTTGCTGTGAATAAGAAAAAACGACACTATTAAGACGTAAGGATGTTTGTCAACATCAAGACCGGTACACTGACGTGTGAGGTGCAGGGAACGCTTCAAATTCCTGCGTTACTCAAGAGAAGGAAGGACAAGTGTCATTTCTGTCATTTGCGGTGAATAAGAAACAACGACACTATTAAGACGTAAGGATGTTTGTCAAGATCAAGACCGGTACACTGACGTGTGAGGTGCAGGGAATGCTTAAAATTCCTGCGTTACTCAAGAGAAGCAAGGACAAGTGTCATTTCTGTCATTTGCGGTGAATAAGAAACAATGACACTATTAAGACGTAATGATGTTTGTCAACATCAAGACCAGTACACTGACGTGTGAGGTGCAGGGAACGCTTCAAATTCCTGCGTTACTCAAGAGATGGAAGGACAAGTGTCATTTCTGTCATTTGCGGTGAATAAGAAACAATGACACTATTAAGACGTAATGATGTTTGTCAACATCAAGACCGGTACACTGACGTGTAAGGTGCAGGGACACTTCAAATCCTGCCTTAATCAAGAGATGGATGAACAAGTGTCATTTCTGTCATTTGCGGTGAATAAGAAACAACGACACTAAGACGTAATAATGTTTGTCAACATCGAGACCGGTACACTGACGTGTGAGGTGCAGGGAACGCTTAAAATTCCTGCGTTACTCAAGAGAAGTAAGG
Organism: Patiria miniata; assembly: GCF_015706575.1. Lineage (NCBI taxonomy): Eukaryota > Metazoa > Echinodermata > Asteroidea > Valvatida > Asterinidae > Patiria > Patiria miniata. The sequence goes on along the minus strand of NW_024037048.1, from coordinate 10,657,350 downwards.
ACAAATGTCATTCCTGTCATTCGCTGTGAATAAGAAACAACGACACTATTAAGACGTAATGATGTTTGTCAACATCAAGAGCGGTACACTGACGTGTGAGGTGCAGGGAACGCTTCAAATTCCTGCGTTACTCAAGAGAAGGAAGGACAAATGTCATTCCTGTCATTTGCTGTGAATAAGCAACAATGTCACTTATACGCAATGATGTTTGTCAACATCAAGGCCGGTACACTGACTTGTAAGGTGCAGGGAACGCTTCGAATTCCTGCGTTACTCAAGAGAAGTAAGGACAAGTGACATTTCTGTCATTTGCGGTGAATAAGAAACAACGACACTATTAAGACGTAATGATGTTTGTCAACATCAAGAGCGGTACACTGACATGTGAGGTGCAGGGAACGCTTCAAATTCCTGCGTTACTCAAGAGAAGGAAGGACAAATGTCATTTCTGTCACTCACGGTTACAAATGACAAGTATTGTTTGATATCCAAGAAGGCCGTTACTTCACAATGCAAGCGTAAAGCATTGCAATTCATTACGGCACATTACTCAGCTGTTTCTTGCATACATTGTATCCACTAAAATTGTGCTCAGAAGAAAAAAAGAAAGTCCAAGCGATAAAGTCCAAGTGAGGCCACATCTGGGCCATCCAATGGAGTGAAGAGATCGCGAGGGCAGCCTTGATTATACTCTTGGCTTTGTCTGGATGCTGAGGAAAGTGCGTATTCAGCGCAGCGTCTAGAATTGTCGGCCATGGCAGCTACGGGTAGCAACCATGGACAGCGTTAACGCTGGAGTTTTGCCTGACCCGCCCCCACTATTGATTGGCCAAATTCAAAGGAAAAACTCTATACAGGGTGAGTAAAAAAAAAAAGGAAACCCAAATGATGCCCCCTTTTTTAAAAGAATTTCTGCATGTAGCGCTTTTCAGATCTAGGATATGAAAGCCCAATTAATAAGCTTTCTTTTAGTGAAGGAATCATTCAAATCACTCATGTACTATTCCAGCTATGGAATTTTGAACACAAATGCCGTTTTTTAACCTTGTCCACGGATCACACTAAGGTTCCTTGAAATCCTGAAAAATGATATCTGAATAATCCCATAAGTCTCCAAGTAGAAGCCAGGGCAAGACTTTAAGACTTTTGACGAAGCATGTTATTTTAATGTTGGAAGCAGCAGGTTTTTGAATAAATGTTATGATAAGTGCCAGTTATCGTGTGCTCAAATTTGTATCCTTGTGGAGACACGCACACAATAGGGAACAAAACATTGTAAAGGTCTCCACAAGGCAATTTCTATAGATGAATATAAAAAAACCTTGTCTCCACAAGGTTTTCACGAAATAGATATATGGATTTTACTCAAAAACAAGGAATTTCCAAGGTGAGTTGATCCGTCGCAAATGGAAGAGTTTTAGAAAAGGGATATTAAGTCCGAATTTCAGCCAAGGAAGTTAATTCTGGTTAAAATAAGAGCATTTTGAAACTTCACTTTCAAAATTGAAAACTTTACTACACGAGAACAAAGAAATGTCTCCACAAGGATACAAATTTGAGAGTGTGTGTTTATGCGAGTGTTTCTGATGTGTTTTTTCATATGTGAATGTTTTTTGTTTTGGTGAAATATCATCTACCCTTAGTGTGATCCGTGGACAAGCAAACAGTGTTTGTGTTCAAAACGTCATTAACTGGAAAAGAAAGCTTATTAATTGGGCTTTCATATCCTAGATCAGGAAAGTGCTACATGCATAACTTCATTAAAAAAAAATAATAGGGTGCACCATAATTTTTTCAGCTACATAATATTTTATTATCAATTTGAAATGCTTTCGCATTTCACAATTTACGATAATTTTAATTGATTGAGAAGGTAAAAAAAATTTCATGTTGACGAGTCGTTTAGTTTGTCACTTTGTATCTTAAGTTCAAGAAAGATCAATTGTATTCTTTGGGAAACTCCTCCTTTACCCCGAATAAATTAACAATCAGGTTTGATCTCGAAACCGGAACGGTCATGTGAAGTATGCCGGGAACTTACGTGTTCTACGCTTTACCAAAATGCACAGTTTACATTCATATTAGGCAAACAACAAACAAAGACGAATCAGAAAATAATAATAATAATAATAACAACATTTATAAAGCGCCTTTGCCTAGGGTTACAAAGCGCTCAGAACATGACCCAAAAAATTTACAAATGTAGTTCATCTAACACTACAATAATAGTATGATTAGTTTTCTAGCTTTCATATACATGTATTATGGTACCGGGCATCCTAAGCATTTCATGTTTTCAAAAACAAAACTTGTCCCCTAACGATAACTGATACAATTGTATGACAGAACGTTTGTCATTTCGCAGTAAGGAAACAAGATGTGTCTAACCATGGGCAGTAGGGTGTTTAGTTCATCTAACACTACAATAATAGTATGATTAAATTTCTAGCTTTCACATACTATGTACCGGGGCACCTACGTGTTTCATGTTTTCAAAAACAAAAGTTGTCCCCTAACGACAACTGATATAATTGTATGACAATACGTTACTCATGTCGCAGTAAGGAAACAAAATGTGTCTAACCATGGGCAGTAGGGCGTTTAGTTCATTTAACACCAGATGATTAATTTTCTAGCTTTCACATATTATGTACCGGGGCGACTACGTGTTTCATGTTTTCAAAAACAAAATTTGTCTCCTAACGATAACTGATATCATTGTATGACAGTTCATTACTCATTTCGCAGTATGGAAACCAGATGTATCTCACCATGGGCAGTAGGGCGTTTAGTTCATTTAACACTACAATAATAGTAGGATTAATTTTCTAGCTCTCATGTGTTATGTACCGGGCAACCTACGTGTTTCATGTTTTCAAAAACAAAAGTTGTCTCCAAACGACAACTGATATAATTGTATGACAGTACGTTACTCATTTCGCAGTAAGGAAACAAGGTGTGTCTAACCATGGCCAGTAGGGTGTTTAGTTCATCTAACACTACAATAATAGTATGATTAAATTTCTAGCTTTCACATATTATGTACCGGGGCACCTACGTGTTTCATGTTTTCCAAAACAAAAGTTGTCCCCTAACGACAACTGATATTGTATGACAGTACGTTACTCATGTCGCAGTAAGGAAACGAAATGTGTCTAACCATGGGCAGTAGGGCGTTTAGTTCATTTAACACCAGATGATTAATTTTCTAGCTTTCACATATTATGTACCGGGGCGACTACGTGTTTCATGTTTTCAAAAACAAAATTTGTCTCCTAATGATAACTGATATAATTGTATGACAGTTCATTACTCATTTCGCAGTATGGAAACCAGATGTATCTCACCATGGGCAGTAGGACGTTTAGTTCATTTAACACTACAATAATAGTATGATTAATTTTCTAGCTCTCATGTGTTATGTACCGGGCAACCTACGTGTCTCATGTTTTCGAAAACAAAACTTGTCTCCTAACGATAACGATAACTGATATAATTGTATGACAGTATGTTACTCATTTCGCAGTATGGAAACAAGATATATCTCACAATGGGCAGTGGGACGTTTAGTTCATCTAATACAACACAATAATAGTATGATTAATTTCCTAGCTTTCATATGTTATGTACCGGGGCACCTACGTGTTTCATGTTTTCTGGGGGGAAAAAAATTCTGCAACCTGTAAGTTTATTTCAGGAAAACATTAACAACGTTGTCCCTATCGATAAGGCCTAATCAAAAAAAGTTCCGTTTCCGGTTTGCCTACCTACCCTATTCTGACAGCCCCTACCCTAATTTTTTTTTATTGGAAAAATGAGGGAAAACACCCAAAACCATCAGTTTCTACATTTTACTCTTAACAACACGCAGACGTCTCCAAATGATCGTATACAAAAAAAATTAGCCCCAAAAAACCCATACCTACCCTATTTTCAAACACCATGTAATCGGAAGCAGAACTTGACAATGAAAGGTTGTATAGTTTATCAATGCACAGATCACTAAGCTACATTCAGCTTAGGAATTCTTCCCTTACACCAGGTAATCAAAACAAGTCCAACACATAAAGATATCCGATAACAGATAAAGATATTTAATCTGAAATATGCCGGGGACCTACGTGTTCCAAGTTGGGATTGTGTACCATAACTGGCAGTGGGCAGCCTGTCGCTAACGATGATTGCTATACCTGTATGACATTATGCTACTCATTTTGTAGTAAGGAAACACAGTGTATCTTATCATGGACAGTAGTCAATTTTCTAGCTTTCATATGTTATGAACCGGGGCACCTACGTGTTTCACATTTTCTTGGAATAATTAAAGCAGCAACCTGTATGTTCATTTCAGAAAAAACATTGAAAAAAGTTGTCCTTCAACGATAACTGATATACTTGTATGACATTATGCCATTTACACAAAATATTGTAGGCCAATGTTTTTTTTAATGAGCGAAGGACGTCAGTACCACCACCACCCCAACCAAGGTCGAGACCATCTCCGCACCCCCTCTTTACGGAAGCAACACCACCGCAATCACAGCCACCCAGATCAACTTCACCACCATCGATGTTTTCCTGGCCCCCCATAAGGACGTCTGTACCACCACCCCAACCAAGGTCGATACCATCTCTGCACCCCCTCTTTACGGAAGCACCACCACCGCAATCACAGCCACCCCGATCAACTTCACTGCCATCTATGTTTTTTCCGGCCCCCCATAAGGACGTCAGTACCACCACAACCCCAACCAAGGTCGAGACCATCCCTGCACCCCCTCTTTACGCAAGCACCACCATCTCAATCACTGCCACCCTGATCTATTTCACCGCCTTCCAGCTTTTGCCTGCCGGGCCCCCTGTGAGGACATCTGCACCACCCCAACCAAGGTCGTTAGCATGGCTCCAACCTCAGCAATCCCTCTATACGCAGGCACCACCGAGATCACTACCACCGAGGTCTCAGTCACCGCCACGCTACACTTCTTCAACACCTACACCCCCAACTGTCCTCACACCACGGCCCATTCAGCGACAAAATATGGTTGAAACCTGCATGTGCTCGCTGACAAACACATGCTCAATGTGCAGAGACAAGTTGTTTCAAAGAATAGGTGAACTTGAAAAGAAAATAAACAAAGTGCTTGTAGTTAGCACCTCAGTCCTCACTAAATCACAGGACATGGAAACCATAAACAGTTATCTGGATCAAGAGAATGACCAGGATGGAACTGTAAAACTGTCTCTGAAGCCAGAAGTTTTAGACAAGGTCTCAGCAATGTTGCCGAATTACAGGGCCATTGCAAAGAAGCTTGCAGCCATGATTTTTCTTGATGAGGAGAGAATAAACGCCAACTGCAGAGGGGCAAAGGGGAAACAGCAACTGGACAAGGCCAGGATTGCAGCCATCAAGGATGCCGTATGGACGTTGGCTTCCGGTTTCTGAGGAAGATAGGGAACATATCTGGCAGCAGTGCGTCAAAGCTATCGATGAATACAACAGAAATACCCTAAGATCAATGAAGAGGCGCCTCTTTTTACAATAGACCCATCAAGGCCATTTTAGTTCACAGATAATACAGTAAAGCTGTACTGTACTGTCTAAATACCTGTATGATGTCCTTAAACTCAGAAATCTGCTTTGTGAGTCATTTTAATGCATGCGAGAATGAAAATAAAAAATGTAGTGAGAAGCTATTGCTTTTAATTTGCAAAATGGGATTACCATTCATGAATAGACATAAAACACAATGACCTCATGCTTTGTTTACATGTGCGACTTCGCAAAAGTGCATGCCTAAACTAATTGGGTTAGCCATGGGGGGGGGGGGGGAGATGACTACATTATTTTGCCCACCTCCCCAATTAATAAATGTCTTATAATGACAGCCCTAGTTGAAACTGGGTTTTACTTGAGAAATCTGCCTTGTGAGGTGTCACAGAAAGTGTACATTAATCAAATTCTGTTCATCAATACATATACATTCACCCAATCTCATAATGAATTCAGAGTTGCTAAGTTTTGCACAAACTTTTTACTCTTTTTAAACAACAGGCTCGATTCAATAACGCTCAAATAACTACATGTATTATCACTACACATCATGCAGTGGGAACTTCTTTTTACGACAAATAAAAAAAACAATTGACAGCAATGTCTAGTAACTAGGGAAATGTCCTATCAAAGTTTTTAAGTATTCAGTTAATCCAGCTACTTTGTATCACCAAATTCTTTGAATCTTTCTCAAAATTGGGGGGGGGAAACCCCCAAAAACAAGTGTTCAGGAAAACTTGACAATGGAAGGTTGTATAGTTTATCAATGCATAGATCACTAAGCTACATTCAGCTTAGGAATTCTTCCCGTACACCAAGTAAACACAACAAGTCAACACATAAAGATATCCGAACTGTGAATAGTTTATCAGTCCATGTATCTGCACCTCAACTGATATTAATTCTTTAGAGATATCATTTAACCTTTCAAGGATTTAATCTTCAGACTCCAGATCTAAACGTTCATGAGTAAGTGGGCGCTACATGTTTCATGTTTTCTGGGAATAAAATGTAGAGGTAGCTACGTTCAGAGGCGGCCTGTGCGTTGCTTTGAGCTAGAAGAAAAACATTTAATCTGAAATATGCCGGGGACCTACGTGCTCCAAGTTGGGATTGTGTACCATAACTGGCAGCGGGCAGCCTGTCCCTAACGATGATTGCTATACTTGGATGACATTACGCTACTCATTTTGTAGTAAGGAAACACAGTGTATCTTACCATGGACAGTAGTCAATTTTCTAGCTTTCATATGTTATGAACCGGGGCACCTACGTGTTTCACGTTTTCTTGGAATAATTAAAGCAGCAACCTGTATGTTCATTTCAGAAAAACATTGACAAAAGTTGTCCCTTAACGATAACCGATATACTTGTATGACATTATGCCACTCATTTCGCAGTAACGAAACACGGTGTATCTAAACATGGAAAGTTGTCAATTTTCTAGTTTTCATATGTTATGTACCGGGCACCTACGTGTTTCATGTTTTCTGGGAACTTATATAGCGGCAACCTGTACGTTCCTTTCAGGAAAAATGTCGACAAAGTTTTCCCATTAGAAGTAATACACAATATTTGCTTTTGCTGTAATCATTGTAATTTTTAGGCACGGATGGATTTGGGAGTTAGTACATGTACATTGACCTGTTTAAAGTTTAGTGTTCATAGATGCTAAAGAAAAAAACACGAGAATAAATGCTGTTCTTGTATTTTAGTTCCCTGACCCTACTTCGGACAATACAGACCGATTTAGAGACATCGGGATCGTCATGTTAGGGAACCAGACAAAATGTGGAATAACTTACTTTGGCAAAATTGGGGGCAATACATGTATTTGAAAAAAAGTCAGTTTTTTTCCAAAGATGGTCAGGCCACCATTGTTGGAAATCGATACAAAAATTCAAATTTTCTTGAAAATGACAGCACATCAGGTGCTATGATTTCACAGGATGCTTGAGACTATTATTCACTTACAGTCAAGTAAAGAACTGGTTTTTCAAAATAATTGGGTAGTTTTGATGTTTGCAAATGTTGTATATTACCTTTAACGATAACTGATATAATTGTATGACAGTATGTTACTCATTTCGCAGTATGGCAACAAGATGTATCTCACCATGGGCAGTAGGGCGTTTAGTTCATCTTACAATACAATAAATGTATGATTAATTTTCTATCTTTTACATATTATGCACCTGGGCCCCTACATGTTTCATTTTTTCAAAAACAAAAGTTGTCCCCTAACGATAACTGATATAATTGTATGACAGAACGTTCCTCATTTCGCAGTATGGAAACAAGATATATCTCACAATGGGCAGTAGTACGTTTAGTTCATCTTGTGTACACTACAATAATAGTATGATTAATTTTCTAGCTTTCACATATTATGTACCGGGGCACCTATGTGTTTCACGTTTTCTGGGAAATTTTTTTTTCTGCAACCTGTAAGTTTTTTCAGGAAAACATTAACAACGTTGTCTCTATCGATAAGGCCTTAATAAGGCGGGTTTCCGGTTTCCCTACCTACCCTATTCTGACAGCCATTACCCTATTTCTTTTATTGGAAAAATGAGGGAAAACACCCAAAACCATCAAGTCCTACATTTTACTCTTAACAACACGCAGACGTCTCCATATGATCGTACACACAAAAAATTAGCCAAAAAAACCCCTACCTACTCTATTTTCAAACACCATGTAATCGGAAGCAGAACTTGACAGTGAGAAGGTTGTATAGTTTTATATCAATGCATAGATCACTAAGCTATATTCAGCTTAGGAATTCTTCCCTTACACCAAGTAAACAAAACAAGTCCAACACATAAAGATATCCGAACTGTGAATAGTTTATCAGTCCATGTATCTGCACCTCAACTGATATTAATTCTTTAGAGATATCATTTAATTAACGTTTCAAGGATTTAAGAAGCTATCTTCAGACTCCCGGGCCCAATTTCATGGAATCCGTAACGCCGAATTTTGTGCTAACAGCCCGCAATTTTGTGCTAACCGAGCTAGCACAAAAATTCTGCGCTAACCTTGTAAGCACAGAATCCTTAGTTACGGGAAGTACGCATGCGCACAAGCCAAAATTCCTTGCTAACCCGTGAAATACACTAACCGTTAGCGCGGAATTTTCCGCTATAGTTAGCGGCGATTTCTCGCTAACCGTTACGGGTTCCATGAAATTGGGCCCAGATCTGAACATTCACGAGTAAGTGGGGGCTACGTGTTTCATGTTTTCTGGGAACAAATATAGCGGCAAGCTGTACGTTCCTTTCAGGAAAAATGTCGACAAAGTTTTCCATTAGAAGTAATACACAACATTTGCTGATGCTATTATCATGGTAATTTTTTAGAATCGGATGGATTTGGGAGTTAGTACATGTATATTATAGCAAATATTGACACTGACCTGTTTAAAGTTTAGTGTTCATAGATGCTGAAGAAAAAAAACGAGAATAAATGTTGTTCGTGTATTCTAGTTCCCTCACCCTACTTCGGATAATACAGACCAATTTACAGACAACGGGGATCGTCATGTTAGGGAACCAGACAAAATGTGGAATAACTTAATTTGGCAAAATTGGGGGCAATATTTGAAAAAAAAGTCAGTTTTTTTCCAAAGATGGTCGCCCACCATTGTTGGAAATCCATATAAAAATTCAAATTTTCTTGAAAATGACAGCACACCAGGTGCCATGATTTCACAGGATGCTTGAGACTATTATTCACTTACAGTCAAGCAAAGTACTGGTCTTTCAAAATAATTGGGTAGTTTTATTTCTTGATGTTTGCAAATGTTGTATATTACCTTTAACGATAACTGATGTAATTGTTTGACAGCACGTTACTCATTTCGCAGTATGGAAACAAGATGGATCTCACGATGGGCAGTAGGACGTTTAGTTCATCTTACAACACAATAATAGTATGATTCATTTTCTATCTTTTACATATTATGCAACTGCGCCCCAACGTGTTTCATTTTTTCAAAAACAAAAGTTGTCCCCTAACGATAGAACGTTACTAATATTGCAGTAAGGAAACAAGGTGTGTCTAACCATGGCCAGTAGGACGTTTAGATTATCTAACACTACAATAATAGTATGATTAATTTCCTAGCTTTCACATATTATGTACCGATAACTGATATAATTGTATGACAGTACGTTACTCATTTCGCAGTAAGGAAACAAGGTGTGTCTAACCATGGGCAGTAGGGCGTTTAGTTCATTTAACACTACAATAATAGTAGGATTAATTTCCTAGCTTTCATGTGTTATGTAACCTACGTGTTTCATGTTTTCTGGGAAAAAAAATTTCTGCAACCTGTAAGTTTTTTCAGGAAAACATTAACAATGTTGTCCCTATAACACAATAACAGTAGGATTAATTGTCTAGCTTTCACATATTATGTACCAGGGCACCTACGTGTTTCATGTTTTCAAAAACAAAAGTTGTTCCCTAAACGATAACTGATATAATTGTATGATAGTATGTTACTAATATCGCAGTAAGGAAACAAAATGTGTCTATAATAAACCATGGGCAGTAGGGCATTTAGTTCATTTAACACTATGGTTAATTTTCTAGCTTTCACATATTATGCACCGGGGCACGTACGTGTTTCATATTTTCAAAAACAAAAGTTGTCTCCTAACGATAACTGATATAATTGTATGACAGTACGTTACTCATGTCGCAGTAAGGAAACAAGATGTGTCTAACCATGGGCAGTAGGACGTTCAGTTCATCTAACACTAATACATGTAGTATGCGTTTTTGTGGCATGACACGTGATCAATGATGGACCAATAAATTATCTATCACCGTGGTATACCCAATATAATTGTATGACATTATGCTACTTACAGCAGTTTTCAGTAAAGAAACACAATGTATCTTATCAAACATTTAGGCCGGCATAATTCGGCATGTTCTTCACCGTTTTCTCCACAAGTGAAATAAAGAAGTCGGTCATGGCCGACATGTGGCGACTTGGTGGCTTATACATAGAAATTCCAGAAGTTTCATTTACCAGAAACGAAGTACTCTTTCGCAGACATGTTCAAAAGAGAACATTTCGCAAAAGTTAAAAAAGCTGTGGACAGTTTTACTGTAGATGAAAACGGGGAGCATTCCTTTGTTTTTCTTCTCTGAATATTCATCATTTTCAGGTAACCATGGATACCAAGTTGCTCAAAAAGACAGCATCTATTTGCAGAATTATAGCACAATGAAGTCTAAAATGACGAACAGAAGGGAAAGCTTCTCCAGAGAAAAAGATTGGACAAAGAAAAAGACGTCAGGTCACGAATCAGAAAAGCATCCGTGTTGACATAACATTCAAACTAATACCAACACTGGTTTAGAAATATTACGCAAGTTGGTTTCAAGTGATGACTGTTATCAAGAAGACGGGACACAAGAATTCTTCAGCATTTTGTCCAAAATCTCATCAACAGCCTGAACAAAAATCTCAGCTGGGTTTTAACATTATGGAGGCATGACGACACAAAGATGGCATTTTTAGGATTATAGTTGCTTTCCTCTTAAGATTTGTTGGGTCCTGCAGGTACGCAGTTAAGCAAATCCATGTCGAAATAAGGGAATAAATGTGTGCTTGATAGGTGTTAAACATAGTGTTTAATACCGACCAAGCACATATTTATTCCCATTCATAAATACCTTTTCGATAAAAAAATCACAACTTTTCGGTCCAATTTCCAACAATTTTGTTCAACAATTTTTCTTTCCACTTTTTGGTCCAAAAGTCAAAACAAGTCAAAAATTAAGAATTTCCAATGATTTTGTTCAACATTTCTACTTTCTGTTTTTCGAAACACCCCTATAGCTATATAATTAAGTGTCCAGCTCTCGAGTAAGACGTAAACAACTCCTTTTATGGAGATTGGCGCGCGTCGCGGGTACTGCGCGATGACGCGCAGATGCGGCTGTGGTGAGGCAATGCACTCAGAGTGCGTTGTGAATTTAGGGCTGTGAAATGCTGACTCACTAGTAGTATTGCACATGCCTACGTGAGGATTGTGAACGTTCAACCAATGAAACGGTAAAAGGCACTGGATTTCATATTTTCATAGGAGTCAAAATTTCATGTGACACTGGAAAAGTGTTTAAGACCAGCCAGCCATGTCTTTATCATCCCTTTAAGACCGGCCACGTAACGGGCTCTGGACCAATGGGAAAACTGTCTTTAAGGTATTTATGAATAGAAATAAAAGTCAAACCAATTTTTGTTTTCTCAAACTCAAAGCAGCGATTCCTTGTTTACTGTGTCTTGGGCAGTATTTCATTAAAAGGCACAGAAACTATTGTCTTATTTCCTAGTTTCACTGCGTAAGTTGAGTCTGTCCGAGCTAATATAGCTCATTAGGTTGACGTTTATCTCCAGTTTTCCTAGGCATGAAACGACCGAGGATATTTCTATCCCCCTGGATGGGATGCTAGGCCATTGCAGGTTTCTCCCAGCTAATGCCTGTACCCATTTGTACTCCTGGGTGGAGAAAGGCAAGTGGGGATAAAGTAGCTTGCCCAAGGACACAACATATGGCCAGCAAACTGAGAATATTTCTACTCCCCCTGGATGGGATGCCAGTCCATCGCAGGTTACTCCCCAGCTAATGCCTGTACCCATTTATACTCCTGGGTGGAGAGAGGCAAGTGGGGTAAAGTGGCTTGCCCAAGGAAACAACATATGGCCAGCAGGCTGAGAATATTTATATTCCTCCTGGATGGGATGCTAGTCCACCGCAAGTTAATCCCAGCTAATGCTGATACCCTTTTCCTGGGTGGACTCGGAGAGAAGCAAGTGGCTTGCCCAAGGATGGCCAGCAGCTGGCTTCAACCCCCTGACCCTCTGATCACGAGTCATGAATCCTAACCACTACATGTAGGCCACACTCCCACTAGGCCACACTAGGTCAAGTAGACACAATGAAGCTGATCTGGGTTTCAGTTATGGCATTATAAGAGGTTATTTTTCAAACTTCTGAACGAGATGCGTGGATTGCCATCAACATGTGAAGTGCTGTGGCCTCATGGTCTGGAGCAGCAAATGTGTGGTCTGCGAGTAATTCTGCAGGTTGTGGGTTTGAGTCCAGCCTGGGGTCATGGTGCGTGTGCCCTTGGGCAAGGCACTTTGTCACTCATTGCTTCTCCCCACCCAGGAGTAAATGGGCACCTGTGAGGGCAAAGATTGGTTACTGTGATTGATTTTAGCTGCTGTGTGTCAAAATGGCAGCATCGGAGTTTAATACTCTCCAGGGAGCTGAGATTGCCTTGGGAATGTTTTATTATGAGCAGGGTAATAATGATGTAGCACCTTGAGCACTAATACTGGTGGATAAATACACATTATTAAGCTGTATCGCCAGCAGGCCTTGTTGCATCTGTGGAAGACATAATCAATTTGGCAGTAATTTCAATGCTACCTGCCAACATACTAAATACCATACTTTGCTGCATTTCCTGAGAAAACAATCCAACTCTGAAATCACTGATCTCTATATAAAGACTGGATAGCAGATATGCATACAACATTCACACAGTAGACTTTGCATATTGACCAATTCGCCCCGGTCTCACGAAGATGGCCGCGTATAATACAAACGTTCTACGGGTAAATACGCGCGCGTTGTATCAACAGTTGACGCGCATTTTGGTCACGTACACATATTATGATGTTCTAAAATGGACACATTTCCGTAGTGATTATTATTCCAAAACGCCGAAAAAGTGATATTTGCAGCATTTTAGTAACCACGACGTTAGACAAATTGTAGTTAACCTTGGTCAGTGGTGGTGGTCAAAATATAAGTCAAGTGAACCGCGACGTTACAAAAGAAATCATGCTGTCTATAAAAACGGCAACTTGTCCTTTGTAGATCACCAGCCGGTCTCACCAATATGGCGTCAAATTCATTCATTGTGCGGCTCTTTATTAGCTATCCAGTCTTTATATAGAGATCAGTGTCTGAAATGTGTCATATAGAATGTCAATATTTTAGCAGGACCCAAGGCAAAAAGAGTAGTCTTCATGCACTGAAACAACGTTGTCTTGATTCTAATTTAAGCTGTACAGTAAAAAAAAAGGAAGTAAGAAAGAAGGAAACCCAAATGGCAGGACCATTTTCTTAATAAAGTTCTGCCTGTAGCACTTTCAAAATCTAGGATATGAAAGCCCATTCAATAAACTTTCTTTTAGTATAAGAATCATTCAAATCACTGATGTACTTTCCAAGTTACGGAATTTTAAACACAATCACTGTTCTATTCTGTCCATGGATCACAAAAAAGTGTGTGTTCTTTCAGCAAAACAAAAACAATTCACACACATCCCTGTGTGAGTTGTCTCCGTTTTACTGAAAGAAAATTTGCAATCAGTGGACAGAACTTTAAAACGGGGGTTGTGTTTAAAATTCCGTAACATGAAAAGTACATGAGTGATTTGAATGATTCTTGTACTAAAAGAAAGCTTATGAATTGGGCTTTCATATCGTAGATTTTGATATTTAAGCTGGGCAACCAAGTTGGGCAACCTAACTTGGGCAACATCAAGTTGTGAATCCCAGAGGATGAAAGTTAGACACAACACGTGTTCAGATAAAACCAAATACACATGCCCAAGTCAACTGCTTTTCACTACAGTGAACTTGAAGAACAAAACTTGACTAAGCAACTCAAATGACAAATGTCGGAAAATGTCTGTATGTCTGACTGTGATTTTTACCCTCCGGAGTCCCGTCTGATCTGAAAACCTGCCGCGTCTTGGACTTACTAGATCTTGTCGTAACTGTCGTGGGATGACGTCTGTGTGCCAGCCTGACACGTGATGCAATTGAAAAAGAAGCCACACCCAAGCTGCCAAAAATAGAAACAAAGAAGTAAAAATAGTCACCCTTAGGATCTAAAAATTTGGGAAAAGTAGCAGTCACATCATGTAGGGTCCGTCGATATCAGATTTTCAATAATCAATATATCGATAATCCAATATTAAGAACATCGATATATCGATTATCCCCCATGTACACAAAATGGATAAAAACCATAGAGCTATATTAAATTACTAGAGCGCTAACTCGATGTACAAAGTAATGCCTGATGGGCGCATCCATGTTTGTACACAAACCTATGGAAAACTAGAAATATTGTGCATGTTTTGTAGGTCTATATCTGCGTTTGTATTCCATACCAGTGCATTATCAAAGCCAATACGCCCAAAACCGAAACGCACGATCAGCAATTGAGCGTGTCATTTTGCTCTACGCAAACAGCGCAACGCGTGCGCGTATTCGCTGCAGATGCTTTTCGCCGTGACTTTTTTTGAACCGTCATGATGCGCTTAAGTTGTTTTCGTATGTTCTACTTGCATGTTGCATGTAGAGTACACTATCAAAATTCAATCCATCTAACTTCACTATGTTCTACAAACACGCACATGAATTCAAAATGTCTGCGCCCGGGACGGCTTCAAAGCGTCTCCGCGCACAAGAATGAGGAGTTAGCGCTCTAGTAATTTAATATAGCTCTATGGTAAAGATCTGCTTTCTAGTGCAGACGTCTTTACCACACGACCACTGAGCTTTTGCCCTTCAATGACGTATAAACACTGTATACTCAGTGTGTTACATGTACCTCCCGAGTGAAAGACGGAAAAAAATCGCTCGGGTTTTAATGCAGAAGCTTTCTAGTACTTCTATATTGAGTGGGGTGCTATGGTCCAATGGTTACGGTGTTCAACTCGCGTGCCGTGGTACGTGGGTTCAAACCCTGACGGGGAACATGGTGCTTGTGTTCTTAGGCAAGGCACTTTACTACAATTGCCTCTCTCCATCCAGGAGTATAAATGGGTACCTGTGAGGGTAGAGACCAGAATGCGCCGATCTTGAACTGCTGCAAAAACTGGTCTCATGGCCTGATGAACAGGGGTAATAATTGTGAAGCGCTTTGAGACCTTTGGTATAAAGCACTATACATACGCACCACATTATTTTGATTACTATAACTCACCATAACGTCCTCGGGTAACCGGTTCCATGTGTCATAGTTGGGAATAAGCTCCTTACCACTGGTGCCGGAAAACTTGTTAAATATCACTCCGCCAATGAGGTAGACAGCAAGAAGACAGAAAAATCTGAAAAATATAAACAAAAAATACTCAACTTTTAATACGAATGCCGGCACCATTTCAGTGACAAGTTCGGGGGTGTGAGGGTCAGTGTCGGGGGAATGGGGTAGGGGGTGGGAGGGTCAGGTTGTGCTAGGAGTGTCGGGGGGGGGGGGGGAGTCAGGGGATGGGGGTGGGTGAGGGAAACTGTGAAATGTTGGAGAAAAAAAGGTCAAAATCAGGCCGCATTAAAATAAAATTACTTGAGTAGCATCCTTTTGATCTCAAATTTCTGGGTCGGTCGAGAGTTTATTTGGGTTTTTTTTACTATTGGGAATTCAAGAGAATCAACATTTTCCGATAAAATTACCACTGATAAACCCGCAAAATGGCTGAAATTTGCCCCAACTTACCAAAAACCACACCTCCAGATCCAGTAAAGATCGTGAATTAAGATGACAGTACTTAATAGGGGAACGTGTGGTTCGGGTAAAAAGTAAAAGTTCCCTTTCTTTTCCAAGGGCTTCCCTTGCGTGCGTGGACAAGTTGAACTCCCGATTTGTTTGAATGGCAAGGCAGTGAGGTCAATGTGATCGTGCCCAGCGCGCACTAGCCTTTAGTCAAGTCGCACGCGCCATGGCGCGGGTGCTGTTGCTGGTAACCGCAAACCACCGTTAGATGATTGGTTTATATTGCTTGATTTATATTACATGAATAAATGAATAAGTGATTAGTTCCACGAGATAGTAAAGGCCCTGGCAACTTCACCGCTCGTGCTAGTCTTTTTACGTGCCAGCATCCGGGGTGCCTTACGTGTCCGGATGGTTCGGGTATAGGCGTGTGGGACTTGACTAAAGGCTAAGCGCGCACTAATGTGATCCCGAAGAAAAAATAGAAAATGACCCCGGAGACAGTCTATCAAAATCGCGCGCAATTTTGTTACCATGCGCTAT
Source organism: Patiria miniata (assembly GCF_015706575.1). Lineage (NCBI taxonomy): Eukaryota > Metazoa > Echinodermata > Asteroidea > Valvatida > Asterinidae > Patiria > Patiria miniata. Next base: position 10,640,711 of record NW_024037048.1, on the reverse strand, counting down.
ATCGATAATGATAACGTATAGACTGGTCCCTGTTTTTGTACGTAAGTGCATTTCGAACAACATTGGAGAGTCAGGAACTAGGGTATGCATGAACTGGTTCCCACCCACAAACATTCTAACTGTACCGATCATGAAGGGACCAGGCGGAAACCAGTGGTTACGGCGTTGACTCATGTACGAAGGTGCGTGGGTTTGAACCCTGCCAGGAGCATGGTGTTTGTGCCCTTGGGCAAGACACTTAACTACAATTGCCTCTCTCCACCCAGGAGTATAAATGGGTACCTGTGAGGGTCGAGGACCGATTGAGCGCTGATATCGGCTGCCGCGTGGTCCCACGGCCTGATGAACGGGGTAATAACTGTAAAGCACTTTTAGATCGTTGATACCATGGAAAGCGCTATATAAGCACAATTATTATTATTAAGAACGGTGGATACAAGTAAATAATCGCGTCTGCTCGCGGTTTCCTGACCGCCTCTCTGCTTAAGCGCAATTTTAACTTTAATTTTTAAAATACAAAAATCACAACAAAACTAAAATTAGGGGCGGGTGGATTTGTTGGTTGCAGGGATGCTGACCAACTGTTGTTTTTACGTGGGCCGGGGTTATCTTTCAAAAAACAAAACGAGTAGTTTTTATGGTACATGTATATTATGGTACTTCAAATATTTACCGCAGGGCTCTGTGTGGATGTAAGGACAAACAATTATTTTCTGTACGATTTTGAGACTTCCACGGATGTTAATTCAGTCTTACATGATTATTATTATGGTTCCGGCACTTAGGCTTGAGGTCTGACGTTCGCAGGCACCAGCGTACTCAGCAACGATGGAGTACTGTAAAATCAAAATAAAGGAATAAAAAAATCAATCAACTAGACATGAAACAGCAGATGTACATGGTAAACAGACACATGAAATAGCATTAGAAACTACATACACAGAAACAATGTAGTACTGTAAGATCAAAATAAAGGAACTAAAAATTAATCAACTAGACATGAAACAGCAGTATGAATATGGTAAACAGACACATGAAATAGCATAAGAAACTACAACTGTATGCAGAATACAGTATTTGTAAATAAATACAGCAAATAATAAAACATGACTTAAACCCTCCGTCTCTCCATGACAATCTGTAGTAAGTAACCCTATGGGTCCAAATTTATCAGGTTACAATTTTAACAGGTCTGGTAACTGGCCTCACTATCATTTTGGGAAAAAAACGTCGCAACCTGACGCTACTTTCGAAACAGAAAAAACAGACATTTCTGTTTGCTTATCTTGTACCTCAGAGAATATACTTTCATGTGAGAACTGTAAGGAATGTGTTGACAAAGTCTTCAAGAGAGATTTGTAGGGAAATATGTGGACAACTTAGTGAATCTTTACATGTCACTCCGTGTTTCCACCGCGTCATTTGAGGGCCTCCTCCATGTAAACATTCAGTGACATGTAAAAATGCACCGAGTTGGCCACGCATTCGTGATCGCCTACAAATCTCACTTAAATACTTTGTCAACGTATTCCTTAAAGTTCTTGGTACCATTAAGGAGACATATTATCGTAATTTCTTCACTCGATGGGAGACATCGGTCATTAGGGAGACATTTTAATGTCTCCCTAATGCCACAGTCCCCCTTTAGAGGCAAAATTTTGCTGTCGCAATTACGTTATACATGTATTTGTTGCTCGTGGTCTAATTAGCAAACATACCAAAATTTGTGGAAAAAAGACAAGGGAATATTGGGTTAGGGCACATTTGAGTTTGAAAAATTTTGTGCACAAGTCTATGGGGATGTCTCCCAAATGTCGTATCCAGGGTAATTATTATTATTATTATTACATGATTCAAAATTCCCATGATCTTCACGATTAAAGTGTTATTAAGCCAGAGTCCAACTTACCAAGCAGGAAGTGTTACTACTGTCAAGCACGACGTGGGGATTCCCCTGGATTTCACCTGGTCCCCCTGTTGTTGGTACCTCCCATACGGTGTTTTCATTGCAGTAAAAATACACTATGACACCGATGTGACCGCAGTTGACTAGTTCACCATCGGGGTATGTAACAATCAATTGGGCGCCATCCTCTAGAAGTTTATAAATGTTATCTTTTTGAGACATTTTCAATTTATTATTTTTTTTTGGAGGGGGGTACTCTGTCAGTCTACTGATCACAAAAAAAGGTGTGCGTTCTTTCAGCAAAACGAAAACAATTCACACACATCCCAATGTGATTTGTTTTTGTTTTGCTGAAAGAACACATGTACCGATACCTTCTGGTGATCCGTGGACTGGACAGAACTTTAAAACAGTGGTTGTGTTTAAAGATCTGTTAAACTTGTATATTACGTGAGTGATTTGAATGATTCTTGTACTAAAATAAAAGCTTAAAGGGGCACTAGGTCCTGAAATCACGAAAAAAGTTATATTTTGGATTGTTTACTTAGCCTATTTCAAACATCTGGTTGAAAGGAAACCAACCTAATGTCTTACCGTTCCCGAGAAAAGACGAAAAAAAACCGGTTGTTTACATCGGACACGACAATCCTGAATCCATCAAAAATCCCCCAGTTTGTGCAATATGGAGGAATTCTGAATCCACCGAAATCCCCCGAAACAGGGGATGGATTCAGGTACGTTAGGGTGAAGAATTGGGATTTCATATCCTAGATTTTGAAAGTCCTACATGTACATGCAGAACTTCACTATAAAACAATGGTCCCAACACTTGGGCTTTTTTTTTTTTACTTCCCCTGTAAATTGTACAGGTCTTCGGACATCCAGAATTAAGGACTGGTTTAGTGTCTCCCAAAAGTTCATTGAGGCGACACAAAAAAAGGCAGCGACAGGAAAAGAAAAAAGGCGGGCACGAGAAACTGGTTTATTGCCTTATGCCCTGTACCACCCCCAACACTATTTTTTGTTTTTATTCATCAGTTATTCAGGGAATGAGTAATGATTGGTAATGTCGAGAACCAAACAAAACTAGACTTATGTTTGTGGACAAACACAGGGCTGTTTCGACAACGTTTTGTGACAAGTGGCATCTAACATTTTTATAACATCACTGGTAATTTATTTTGTCAAGTACATTTTGTACAACCCAGCCAGAGACTTGACATTGTTGAAAGCAAGTTCACACCCAAATTAAAATTATAAGGCACTTCCAGTTTGAACAGGAAGGAAGGGTCACATGATTTAGCACACGAGATAAAATGAAGATCCTGGATTACTCTATCAATTCCCGCAAACGTCAAGTTCAGGTCTCTCACGATGGATTTAATATTGATTTTCAAAGATTAAATCTATTTATCTTTAACCTGACTTCACGTGACCCACAGGCGCGGTTCTACAGGGGCGCTGGGGGGGGGGGGGGGGCTTTAGCTCTAGCCCCCCCCAAAAATAAATTCCGTAAAAAGAAATTGCATTAGCAAAAAGAAGGATTGTGATGTACATGCGAACAGTCTCCCCCTAAAGAAATAGTTGTGACAAGGGTGCATTTGTAGTTAATATAGTGTGAATGATTTTAGGATTTTATTGACGCTCCCCATTGAAAATATGGCATGAGCCCCCCCCCCCCCAACCCATCGGACCTGTAGTTCTGTAGATATAGGCATTCAAAATATGCACTTTTAATGTGACGTCATGTGACTTGTGATGACATCATGATGGCGTCAATGACGGCCACATCTGTGGATGGTGGTCTAAGTGTGTGCCAGCTTTAAAGCAATTGGATAAACTTTAGTGCACAAAGTGCCAGGAACAAAAAAAAACATGTACAAATGCTATGGGCCGATGGCTGAAAAGGAAAAATAAAGAAAACAAATTTTAATGAAAACAAAGGCTGTTTCCTTACCATCGTCAATGACACGACTGATCTGTCCAAGTGCCAATGGATTGTCTCCGACAGCACCTGTAAGTTCTTGTGAAGCACCAATGTCTTCCTGGCCTCCAGTTTTGTCGAGCGGAAGAGCTTTGCAGAATGCTAGGTTGATGGTGCAACTGAGTGCTTTGGTTCCCCAACTTTCATAGCAAATACCTGGCTGGGTGATGGTCCAGTAGGGGACACTGTCGAGAAATGTAACCGTTAGTGCAATCCCTACTGCCTTGCATCTTTCAAAATCCTCTTTGCCAAAGTGGAGGAATTTGGAGGATTGAGGTTACATGGCAAAAGTGCGTTACTGATTCATAGGATGCACTTTGTCAAGGTCTTGGGCTGGACCTCAGCCATGCATAAAAATAGGCCTGGATTATGCTTGAAATCCTCCGTACTGCTCCTGGATGTCACTGGCCAAGCCTCAACATATTGACAGTCACTGCTGCAGGATTTTGCAGGATTCAGGCAGTGGTCACCCCTCCACAGACCATATTCAAGACATAATCATAATGGAGGAATTCGCAGGATATGCTTTTTTACCATGAGGCAAATTGGAGGATTTTGCAGGATTGAGGCTACATCCAAGCAAACAGGCCCCTAAGGAGTTAGGGTTAACCTTAACTCTTTGAGGCGTGAACGATCCCTGCATATCGCATATTGCGTGAGGGCATTGTTCAGTTGGACCATGGAGGTAGAATCCAAGTTGCCAAGAAGGCTCCAGAAATAATCGTAAATTACGCAGCAGCTGGGCAACTGCTAGCCCCATAAATGTGGCCTATTTACTGGACTGCCTCCGTAAACATAGGCCACACATCCACATGTACAAAAATCGTGTCGACTTTGCCAAATTTTGATTTTCACATTTAGGCTTACTTTGTAGGTTTTGTTTGCTTTAGAAGCATTCTCACCCACTATATAGGCTAATCAGAAAGTGCTGCCTTTTTCAGATGTATATTTTTCGTGAAATTTCCAAATTCATTTTTACATGTTTGCGTATCAAAATTTCAACATGAAATTTCACAAAAATTAGACATCTGAAAAAGGCAGCACTTTCTGACTAGCCTATCATGCCTATAAAGAGGGTGAGTATGCTTCTAAAGCAAAAAAATCCTACAAACTAAGCCTAAATGTGAAAATCAAAATTTGGCAAAGTCGACATGATTTTTGTACATGTGGATGTGTGGCCTATGTTTACGGAGGCAGTCCAGTAAATAGGCCACATTTATGGGGCTAGGCAACTGCAGCAGGTTCCAATTTTGTTATTAAGAATAAGAGGGTGAGCATGGTGAGTGTATTTTTAAAGCATAAATGAACTGGGTCAGAAGTCGCAATGTGGAAATCACTTTCAAATTTCGCCGAGTTAGATTCCATGATGGAGGATGTGTTTACGGAGGCAGTCCAGTAAACTGGCCACATTATGGGGCTAGGCACGACCTTAGTACGCCGGTCGCCAGTGCGGGTAAAGCAAAACAGGGTAAAATACACAGTTTACTTACGATTTTAACGTCTCCATATCGTACAGGTTTGAGCCGCAAAGGGGTGACAATGTAACCGCTTGTCCGAAGACTGTCTTGCAATTCAAAACGAAGGCAACAAGGACCAATAAAAAGTAAAATTGAGCGTTTCTTAAGGAGAAACTCCAAAACTCCGAGCACGTCCTGTGCGCCGCCATGTTGAAAGTAAAAGTCACATGACGTTATGACACGTACAATTAAGCCGGGTGCGGTGTGATAGATGATCATGTTCCCCTCGAGTTTTTCTCGATCGAGAGGCCTGGACGCATTCGATGACGGACTAAATTTAATGTCAGTACATTTGTGAAACTCATATTAAAATTGGTGTGACGGTGTGCATTGAGGGAAAAAGTAATTTATTCCCCTGTTTTCGGTGACAAAAAAAAAATGAACGCCACGCCTAAACAAAATATAGTGTGTAACAGGGGGAGGGGGGGCATCGAACTTACTTGGGCTAAGTTGGGTGCGCCGCCATGCGAAAAAAATTGAAATGTATATTCAAATAAATACACATATTATGATTGTTTTATTTATCGTGTTTTTTGCCAGGGTAGCCCAATCAGTCGCAGAAGAACTGTTCAATACATACTAAGTAAATACAGAAATGAAACTAGTTGATTCACTTCCCTTGGTTTCTTGGTAATTTCGTTTATTATAAAAATCATACAAAATACAACATTTACATGTTACAAAAGAATTTGTTCTTGCCTTTTTAACACCAAAAAACAATCCCATAACCTTTATCCTATAATCATAACATTGCACCCAACAGACATTTCAGTTTTAATCAGCAGTTTTCTTCCTTAATAAACAAGTTAGTGTTTTTTAATATTTTTTTTAGAAGCTGAGAAGCAGAAGTATAATAATTTCGAAATAACTTTTTCATATCTGAATTTGTCCAGTGCACGCATTCAAAAACGAGTCCACACATTTTTCATTTATGGCAAATTAGTGGACACAACTTGTATGATTTCTTATACAAAATGCATTTTTGTGACAAAAGCCTCAATACAAAAAAATAGAGAGGACTAGATCACCCAACCTTATAAGCAATTATTAAACCAGAAGCTTAGCTTTTTTAAAATGTACAGCAATAAGACTGGGAAATATTAGTCCCAGGATCACTACAGAGTGAGTAAAAAAAAGACACTCAAATGGCAGGACCATTTTCTGAATGACGTTCTGCATGTAGCACTTTCAAAATGTAGGAAATTAAAGCCCAATTGTTACGCTTTTTAGTACAAGAATCATTCAAATCGCTCATGTACTTTTCAAGTTACGGACTTTTAAACACAACTGCCATTTTAAAGTTCTGTCCACGGATCACAAAAAGGTGTTTGAGTCTTTCAGCAAAACGAATTAAGGCAATTCACACAGGGATTATGACTGTGAGCATTGTTTTCGTTCTGCAGAAAGAACACTCACTTTTTTTGTGATCCGTGGACAGTACGTTAAAACGGTGGTTGTGTTTTTACAAAAATTCCGCAACTTGAAAAGTACATGGGTGATTTGAATGATTCTTGTACTAAAAGGAAGCTTCTTAAAGGGAATGCACATCATTGGCTTGTGCTGTAATTTTCAGAAATGGACTATTTGAGGGGTTAGTATAGAAGACCAAATATTGTTACAATGACATGTTTGAAGTTTTGTGTTCGAAAATGCTGGAAAAACAAAGAAAAACAAAAATGTTCTAGTAGTCTGGTTCCCTGACTACACTAAAGATGAACTGGATCAATTTATAGATGCCGGAAAATTGTAAGGTAAAGGAACCCGGAGTCTAGCTGGCCTGCACCCATTCATGAACATGTAACCAATAGCAAACAAAATTTGGGCTGAAAAACAAATGGTAAATTTGGAGCAGTAGTTGAAAAATAGTTAGGTTTTTCCAACAGTGGTCGGCCAACCACTGCTGGGAATTTATGCACAAATACCACTTTTCTTGAAAATGATTTCACACCAGGTGCCATAATTGGGCTTTCTTATCCTAGATTTTGAAAGTGATACATGCAGAACTTCATTCAGAAAATGGTCCTGCCATTTGGGTTTCCTTTTTGTTTTACTCACCCTGTTGTGTACACAATTAATCTATTGTATTGATTCAGAATGACTATTCACTGTAAGTCTTTTTTGTTGCACATGATCTATGGGCCGGATTTCGCTCATTCATTGGCGAGACGGGGTACTCCTATACGATAGAACTGCCCGGCTAACAAGTGACAGTCGGCCAGTCGGATATAGGTACAAAGAGAATACTGGGCCAGCCTTCTACAACAAAAAACTGTGTAAACATTAATTTCAATTTATATATTTTGGTGAACATTTTCTTTAAAAGTACTTGGTGATTATTTTTCATGGAATTCAAATCAGGCTTGCTGTCTTTGATTAATTTGTTTTCTAGAAAAAAAGCTAGCCAATCACACGCTATGTATACAAAGATAATGCACCAGTTGTTTATGGTAATTAATCAAAAGATGTTTTGCCGCTGTCTTAAAAATTATATTTAACAAAAGTAATACTTAGTGGGCATATTATTTCTGACTTTATTTTGGGTGTGATAAACTTATCATTTTCCTGTACAGTCGTGTTGACTGTTATTAAAGTATAAAACATCTTAAAGGGTTGTCCCATTTGCCTCTTAATAATGATGTCACCTCATTCGCTCGTGCACAACGCCCTATCAAAAGCGGTGGTGACCTTTAATAGTAAGCCCCGCCCACTGCGCACGTGACAACACATCATACGCGCATAGATAGAACTTATTTAAGTTCTAGCCTATGCATACGCGGATAGACTAGACGCGCGTGAACACGCCATGTGCACGCATCTTGGACATTAATCAAGGCTACTATAATTGGTCAAAACATTTCGGGGCGGGGCCTACTCGTTCGATCTAGATAGGGCGATGGGCATTAGCGAAGTCACCTTTAATGACATATGAAGCAAAGTACATCGCCATTTCAAGCGACACTGCCACGCGACGAGCCGTACGTCTTTAGAGTTCGTCGTACACCTCCGATTTCGACTTTCCCTGACAAGTGATGATATGCCACACAAACGCAAAACCACCCTGAGAAGGAAGAAAAACAATCATTCATTAGGTAATTGCTCATTGTTCTCCTCGTACCCTAGAAAACGCACAAGCTTGTTTCAACACCTTTAGCATTGTGCTCTTTGCAACCATAAAGCCCCACAATCCTTTGCGCGTCTCATGCATGAAGTACAGTGGGCAGTAAGTGAATGCTCATGGGCGTCGCCAGGATTTCTTTTCTGAGAGGGGCAAAGCACATTTTCCCCACGAAATACCTTTACTTTTCCAGCATATTCTCTATCATTTTGGGGGGCAGGCACGGACATTTGCCCCCCCCCCCCCATCCCATCAAAATTAACAACAATATACTTCGCGCCTCTTTCTCTTTCTTTTTTGTTTCCTTTTTTCCATGGGGGAAGCGCCCCGCCCCTCCCCTTGTGACGCCCATTTGAATGCTGTATTCATCGTCTTACAAAATTATTATACAAAACTACAAGACTACAGTCACGGTTAGTCCGGAATATGCCCCAGAATAAACGCGAGGGGGGCGTTTTTTTAAATTCAGAAGCCTGGATGCATACCATGATGCATACCCAAGCAACCAATCACCAATGCAAAAATCGTATCACCAACGTTTCCTTCAAACAACCTCTTCACTTTTTTTTAGTTTAATAACACAAAACATGACCGCGCAATGTTCCCATGGTTACCTACCATGACGTCAATGGGAAACATCCTCCACATGTGGTAGTTTGGAATTAGCTCCAAGCCTTTTGCGCCCGCTATCTTGTTATAGATGACGCCGCCGATGAGGTACACGGCAACCAAACAGAAAAAGCTGTGTGGACAAAAAATTACAATAAACGATATTAGAAATGTCGGCGAATTTTGTAAACTGCCGGAAAAGGTAATACATTGTACACTGTAAAAAAAAATGTTGGGTAAAACACTGTGGGGAAATGTCATTAGCCCAATTGGTATATACATTTTGATTATTGGTTATTTCAGCTCGATCAAAAATATCTCGTGTTCATGCATGAGTCACGTGATCGTTACATCTAATTCCCGGAAGTTGTAGTGTTTTGAGTAAAACACTTAATCAGGTTTTTGACCCCAGTGACTCCATGATGACCTTTGACCCCAGTTTGGTCATGTGGCACGCGTTGGGGCTGGGTCTGCTGATACTTTTGACAAAGTGTGGTTGAAATCAATCAAAACATGTAGGAGCGATTGACAATGTCAACGTTTGTTATACTGACGGACTAACGGAGAGATAGTTATGATGATTTGTTGAGCTGTTATCCTGCAGCTAGTGAAAATAATTGACCAATTATCCGGTTCGTTAGTGTGACGTCATCGCAACTTATGGTTCCATGTGTACTTCACACGGTGTAGCATAGCACGAATGGAACTGGAAGCTAAAGCAACTTGAGTGTTTATCCAATGGGCGTGAGTAATCAGTGGTGCGCGCGCGTGTATGACGTACTAACGAACCGGATTGGGAAACAAATTTGCCCAAGTTGACCAACATTGGTGTATACGTGCCACGTGTACTTGTTCTACATGACCCCGAGAACAGCCTCACAAAGGGAGAACAACAGATCATTTCAGTCCTCGGGAGTTGGGCCTTTTGTTCAAAATGGTCCTCTGTAGTAGGTTTGTGTGCTTAGTCTACGGGAGAGTGTTATATTACAGGGACAAAGGAAAACACAAAGCATTGTCCTCCGAGTATAGTAAAACAAGAGCGGGTGCGATAACTAGTGAATGTATTACGATTTTGTTAGTGAGGACGACTTTTTGCTTTTCGGAGGTGATTGGTGGTTCACGTGTTCCATTTCGACTACTATTATTATCAAAGGCTCCCTCTGCAAAAAAGAAACTCTTTGCGCATGCGAGGCCCATCCTCTGATCTCGCGATGAGGCTAAACAGGGCCACCTGTAGTTAATGCTTTGAGCCAAATGCCGTTATTTTCCCCACTTACATGATAATGATGATCGTCCCTGCACTCAGTCCATATGAGATACATGCACCGTCATACTGACTTACTACTGTATACTGTTAAAAATAAACAGAAGGTATTCATTAATAAAGGCGACAGGCAGAAACATATTTCAATAAATAATTTTTACCTAGTGGGACAATTTTCAATATAACACCATAGGCCACCTCTGAAAACACGACTTCGGCTTCAGACAGTGGCTTCCTTTATTTAAAATCTTTATACGAAATGGGTATACAATAATATACATCTTTGCTGACTTAAGGAAGTTGACAAACTTGTCTGCCATAATAAAAAGGAGCCGGATGGAAATTTTTCCGGTTTTTTTCTCCTAAAAGGTTTTTTCCATGTGTTTTTCGCCCCTCCGTAATCAGCGAATGTATAGAAATATATTTTACCAATGTCACAAGAAATGTCCAAATTCTTCGTGAACACTTGAGTCACCTAATTAGCGGTGTCGTTTCAAACTGTACAAGTTCTTCTTTGTAATGTTGTACAATATTTATAATAGTTGCCTTACAATCATGCAGTTATCTCGTTTGCTTCTATTTTATTTCATTGTGGTGTATTGTATTTGTAATGTATTGTATTAATTGGCACATTGTGTGTATATAAAGTATGCAGGGCCCCAATGGAAACCAGTTTTAAACTGTTTGGGCACACCCTGGGTAAAGAAATGTAATAAATAAATGAAAAAGAACTAAAAAAGCAGGCTTCATTACAAGATTTAGATGACATTACACCATTGTGCATCTTATAAAGGTAAATAGAAACTTGATCCACGGGAAGCAATTATAAGATCTGTGATGACGGCTCTATATATCACCGAAGTCGTCCTATTAAGTCTATGTTTCAAAAACAGCTGAAAGGATTCATGTCATGATTTTTTTTATGGGGAACATTAATTTTGTGCAACTTTCTTCTCCTCCTTTATGTATGAAAACTATCTGGCATCACATTTTGGTTACTATTATTGAAAAGTACACCTTTTTTAACATTAAAAATTGTCCGTGTTGGACAACTGAGGGCGATGTTGCTGTGAAGTCATTTCAGGAAGACACTGTTAAGTTTAGGGGTTTCTGTTCAAACTGTGAACCCAAACATTTTGCTCATTGAAAACGTTTATGAAAAAACTTTGCTCATTGGCTTATGATTACTGTATATTTACACAACTTATAACCAAAGAAAAGTAAATCTATGACGGCAAAATATCAAAATTCTTGCCTTAGATGCTGAATTAGCTGATACAATGAGGTTTATTTACGAAATGACAATACAGACTTGCTCATGAATATGGAAATTTGCATGAGCATTAAAAACCAAAAAGGCGCCAACATGAAAATGACAAAATGGTAATTAAAAATAAAGATAAGGTGGACACAAAAAGGTGCATTTTCGGGAAACAACATGGCGCAGTAAGATCATACCCATGAAAACGAGGTTGCAACTATACATTGCATGAACCTATCATACCAGGCATGTGTCCTTGTTCCAAGACGGTATGGTCAGGGCGGGCATTGACCCCGAGTTTCCGGTGTGGGGCGTCAACCAATGGACGTCTGGGTTACAATGCAGATACATCTCAACCGTTATATTCTTCTCCTCGCCGCCACATATCGTGCGATCTCCATTGCTGAATCGAATGAACAGTTGATCCCCCTGGTCTGGCAATTCGATTAAAAAAAAAAAAAGAAGCTGGGCAGATTGAATGCAAAATCAACCTCGTACCAATTGCTTACTTTATTTTCAACCTAGACTCAATGAGCCCGGATGCGATTATGGTTGCAGACCAGCAGTAAATAAACTGCCATAGTCCCCCAATGATAAATGTCCCCACTTCAAAAATTCAGGAAAAATACTCGCAACTCTCCAAAGTATTCGAGACACATATTAAAGCTAATTTTTTTTGGGGGGGGGGGTAACTGATGACTTTTAGGAGAAATTTATATCTGAAGATGATCACCCCTATAACGAATATTTGAGGGCATGCAAACCGTGATTTGGCCGGCGTAGGCGATTTTGGACCGATTTACTGGCCTGCAACCTTATGAGGTTTTTAAGCTCTGGCGGGAGCCTCTACATGTCACTTGGTGGTCGGTCGGTCGGTCGGTCGGTCTGTCTATCCACGAAAATTGACCAACAAATATATGACCAAATATTGACAAAATGCCAAAAGTTTTCGGAATACGGGCTTTGTCTACTCTAGATCGATGCGCATGCGCGTCTATATTTTTACATTATGTCTGTCCCCGTAAAATTAACCGAAAATGAACCCCTATTAACGTTTCCATTAAAATATAACTTCCAAATTTTAATTAAAAAAAAAAAACAAACAAATAAATTAAATTCTTAACAGAAATTGTTTGTAGTAATTCCAAAAGTTGTTCATGAACATTGTGTAAAATGGAGGCAAGATTATATGCAGTAATGTTATGGTCACATGGTATATAACCTGCGTGCGACTGCGGCCCGGATTTGTACGTACAATATACCCAGTTCACTAATAAATTCAAATTCATTCAAATTCAAATTCATGCACGCATGCGCATCTTTGGGCCCGAAGGCAAAAAGCGAGAGCGGCCCATTGAAAATGTGCAAGGATCCTAACAGTTTTGTTATTTTCTTCCAATTTCCCCAAGATTTGTCCCATTTGTCTTTGGAAAAGTCCCCGGTCCCTTTCTGGTCTAAGCGGTTTTTTTTCTTTTTGGGGGGGGGGGGGTACAAAATAAACACTTTTAATTTTATCATATGAAAAGGGCACCTTTTTAAACATGTAAACTGTCCATGCTTTTCCCGGACAACTCGAGGACGCTGTTGCCGTGATGTCATTTCAGGAATAAACCGTTCAGTTTAGGGGTGTGCCGTTGAAATTGTGAACTTAACATTTTGCTCATTGAAAACAATGCTCATGAATATGGAAATTCTCATTAGCACAACCCCCCCCCCCCCCAAAAAAAAACCCACCAAAAATAGCCTTGCTCACATGTGTAATTCCAATTGGATTGCATTTAAAAAGTTACATTGCATGGGCCTTTTAAGGCCCTCCATCTCAACATCTTAACTGCCTGTGACCGATTTATTTATATATTTTTTCAAGAGTTCAAAACCAGACGTAGTGTAGGCCTAATGTTGTTGTTTTTTTTCACTGACTCTACGATTACCATTGGAATTTTAACCCTGTGGGGAAAGGTTTATACGACCATATTTTGGGCAGCGCGTTAAAAACTGTTTTCATGTTTCCCCCGGTTGTACCTGATGGGAGACAATATCTTACAGGGAACCGTTCTGGTCTTACCCAACCTTATCCCCAGGGCCTGCTTTATTTCTAACCTCGTTTCCAATAATATGCCCGGGAAACTTTCTTCCTGCTATAGGCCCTACTGCTGATTCGATACCAAAACTGGATATATATCGTGTACTTAGTGTATATATTTCCAACGTGTAAAACGAGTGTTCACGTTCATTATAATTATTACGTCCACACCGTTTCAACAAGAATCATTTCCTTTCCAATTCGTTCATTTTAATATGAAATGTGACAGGACCTACTGCATATCGACTGGATACGATTGTAACATTTTAACTTCGACAATAAGATTGTGTTTTTACCCCCGACACCACAAGCAAAAAAACGCGCTGATGTAAAGCACAGGACGACACCAGACTATTCCTCATTTGCATACGTGTTCAAAATTGTGCAAATGCAAATGAATCGATGAGTCTTATTCATGAGTCGGCCAAATTGAATTGAAAGTGAGGTAAAATCTTATTTTTTTGGAACTTGGGAAGAGAAATGAAAGCAAGTTCATGTAATAAATTCCAATCTGCTTCAATGAATAATTGAACATTTGTAATTAAACATTCCTTAATGTTTAAAGCCATATTTAAAAAAAAATGACAGTAAAATAAGGCTGCATTGTGCCTGCAAAAAATAGTCTGGCGCCATCCCATTACACATTTTAACAATTAAAGAAATACATTCAGGGAACTCGACAAAAATGGCCAGCTCGTTTATAAGGCCCATAGCAGGTGATGGTGGGCGCGTACTGCTCGACACCCTGGGAACGAGTTTGATTCTTACCGCCTTTGCTTTGAGAGATTTCACTTAGTCCTCCCAGTGTTATTCTTTCGCTGAGAGCTGCCTCCGACTTCTGCGATGCTCCTACGCCGATTTTCCCCACCAAACTCGTGGGCAGCTGATGGCAGAATGCAAAACTGAGCGTGCAGAGGGTCTTCGTATCGTAACTGTCGATACACGCCCCTTGCAAATCTACAGTCCAGTACTCGACACTGAAATTTGAAGCATAATATCACACAAACTCGAAATAACATATTGATTAAAGTGTTAAGTAAAGTCTGTCCCGAGCCAACATGGCCCATCAGGCCAGCGTTTATCTCCGTTTCAGTGGCATGAAAGGACTGAGAATATTTCTATTCCCCCTGGATGGGATGCCAGTCCATCGCAGGTTACTCCCCACAGCTAATGCATGCAGGTACCCATTATACCCTGGGTGCAGAGAGGCAAGTGGGGATGAAGTGGCCTGCCCAAGGACACAACATGACCAGCAGCTGGATTCGAACCCCTGACCCTCTGATCATGAGTCACGAACCCTAACAGCTAGGACACACCTTCCTCTGCAAGCATGAAATGCCGAGCACAAAATGTTATAATATTCGGAGAGAATCGTCTATACAATACCGTCACCGACACCACGAAGTAGCACTCCACGTGTTAAACCATATTTTCGGTTTTCAGTTAAAAAAAAAAAAAACATTTTTAATCATTATTCAATATTCACCAAGGCCTACCATTGCACGAAGTTTCAAAAGCTTCAAGAGTTTTACTTTAATAATTACGCTAATTCTCCATGGCGACTTTTGCGCGAAAGTGACAATTTTTGTTTTCAAGTAGCACAGTTCCATTTTCCATTGTAATGATGGCGCGCTGTGTGCTCCGTATGCGAGCAAAAGCGTTTTTCACGAAGTAACACCTCCGTTTCACGAAGTAGCACTCACGTAGTGTTGTAATACATTCAATGAAGCGTACGACTTCGTGAAAATGTGTGTAGTCGCAGTTTTTATTGGTTTCACGAACTAGCATCACCTCTTTTTCCGCTTATTTCTTGTTGATTTAATATACACACGGGTCAAAAACAGCAGATTTAATACATTCAATACAATCCACAACAAGAAACCAATCTGAAAATACTGTGCAGTTTTGAAGGAAAGTGTTGCTCTAGGCGTTCAACTTAAAATGCCGTTTTCTCCGATTGCTAGTTTTTACTGGCACGTATTATACATGAGTTTTACATCACTGATGACATAAAGTTCATTTTAATAAAAAAAAAACTAAACAAATGACAAACTAAACGAAAAAAAATCCACATTTTATTTTAAAATGTCTGATTTTGATGATATTTTACTTATCATAAACTCTAAAGTACTAAGAGTTTTCTTGATGTTCCTAGCCGTTAGGCTATAAAGTAACAAGTGGTACATAGGGCTAAGGGCAATGATAGGGCAAAACGTTTCGAGTTGCCTTCGTAGTCATTGTTTAAGAGCTCAGTACAAGTGCCTAATTTTAAAAACTCCAAAGTCGTCTGAAACATTTCCCGCAATAAAATCCCGAACATTTCCCCGAAAAGTCCAAAACAAACCTACACTTTTTTGACATCAGAAATATGGACACTACATATATTTGCAAATTTATACCCCGGCCTAAAAAAATAATACATTCGAAAAGTGAACGCCTCCTCCCCCCCCCCCCCCAAAAAAAAGTCTGGAAACTAGCTTTTGTCTGCGTTGGGGTGTTGGGGTGTTTGTTTGTTTGTTTGTTGTTTACCTTACAAGTTGGCTGAAGTCAAAATCGGCAGTCCTGTAGTCCCCACAGAGAATTCCGGCTGTTGGATGGGCCGGAGCTACGGTGTGGGCGGTATGCTTGGTTGGTCCTACCGTCTGGGCAGTTGCATGCGTTACAGGAGGTATTGTGGGTACAACAAGAGTCGGCCTTTTGGTTGTGACTGCCGATGGCGTAGCAAGAGTAATCTGGCATGTGCCTTGACTCGCAAGGCTCGCCAAGACCAGAAACTGCAGTAGAATTGTAGCTAACGCAACCGTAGCCCGCCAATGGGCGGTTGTACACTCCACAGTCGCCATGTTGGTTTTCATTTTGGGGGAGTCATGTGCCTATGCCGTCAGGTGAATATTATCTGTCGTGCTTTGTGTCAATAATCTTTTGACCCTGATACAAAGTCTAATCATACCTGCATGGATTTCACGGCACGTAAGGTTTTCTTTTGACCGAGTGCACGGAAGCGTTGTGCAAAATACATGTACACACAATGTACATATAGACTGTACACTGTGCGTAATTATGCTACATAAACAACAATCCCACATAAGGCGGATCCAGGGGGCAACGGGGCCATTCCCCCCCCCCCCCCCCAAAAAAAAACACAAAAAACACACACACCAACAAAAAAACGAACTCGGACGTCGCAATAAAAGCAGGCACTGTCTACACCACCATCTTTTCTTCATACGAATTCGGGTAAATATTGACCAGCAATTGCCTCAGATCGCATCCACATGCACAGAGCATATGTAGAATCCCCCCCTCCAAAAAAAAAATCGCCGTAATTGACCCAATTTAGTGGACACCACAGTTTTATCCCCCCCCCCCAAGATATTGTGTTTTCAAGTTTCATGGGCCCTTAATTATATGGCAGTTGTCTCAGGTTGCTGGTTATAAAACCCACTCTTTGGCAAAAATATAGGAAAATCACGCAGAAACACATTTGCCTTCCCCTTTGGCAGTTAACCCCCCCCCCCCCCTCCCCTCTTGACCTCGACCCTTCCCCCTATGTCCTATTTTGAATTCGTGGAAAAGTAAAGGGTTTGGTTGAACTTGAGCAGTAAAGTGTTTTTATTCTGGAGAGCAAGATTTTCCAACTTGCAAAACTCCTGTAAAATCCAATACACTTATATCATGGTGTACGAGATCCGCAAGCAATTGATAATTATTAACTGCATGATGACATAAAGTGAACCAGAATTCGTCACTGATGTAGCCACACCCCATAGATACCGCGTGCATGCCTATATTCCCCAATACCTGTGTTCCCCACTACCGCCGGTATTACCCCGAAATCCTTACCCTATAACCCTAATCCCAAGTCGGGGAACATCGGTATTGGGGAACCATTATAGGTACTGGGGAACATCGGATAGACCCCCTCGATAATCTACAGTACAGGTTGCATTTTGAGCAGCCATTTGGTGTTCTCTGTCTATTTTGATCGTGTTTTGATTCGGGCCATAAATGCACAAGAGCTTTGCATATCCCCGTGGGAGAAAAACACACAACTAATTGTGTTGAAATGTAAGTGCACTCTCCATGTAACGACCGCCATGATCCCCATAGCAAAATAGGCATCTACTTTTCGGTTGTTTCGAGATTTTTTTTCATGAGCAACCGTTCTCACGCAGTATCATGTTACCCCTTTTTCGACTGTGACCCCCCCCCCCCCCGCCCCGAAGACCACTATTAAAGAGTTGTATTGAAGATGCCATGGAAGAAGCAATTTTTCACATTCAATGTGGACAACTAAATCACATGATATTCCGGAGTCATAATTATATCACGGGTAAGTTTTTATTACAAAATTGTGCTGTCGAAAGTTTCGAAACACGCGCGAGGGCGCTCTTTAAAAAGTGCGCTATAGTCGGGCTATTTTATCTTTAGTGCTGAATGGTTTATCTAAATGCGCGAGACGTCTGGGTGTTGGGGGCACATACAAGTGTGCGGTACGGAAGAATATGCCGAACTCGTGTTTGTAAACACACACAAAATCACTGTAAATTACTGGAACAGATTGG
Organism: Patiria miniata; assembly: GCF_015706575.1. Classification (NCBI taxonomy): domain Eukaryota; kingdom Metazoa; phylum Echinodermata; class Asteroidea; order Valvatida; family Asterinidae; genus Patiria; species Patiria miniata. Next base: position 10,622,407 of record NW_024037048.1, on the reverse strand, counting down.
TATGACCATGGAGGAATTATTAGCGATTATGTCAACTATTTTCTAAATTACTTCCATAGTTCCAAATCATAAGAGCGGAAAACATAAGCTGACTAGTGAAACTTTTTAGGGGCCTAAACTAGCTCGAGTATTAAATCTCCAGCTGACATGCTCATATTCATTCCCATGCATGTGAGCATGTCACTGTCAGCTGGAGCTAGGCCTAAACCTAAAGTTTCAGTTTTACTCTCATGATATTAATTTAATTAAGGTCATTATCATCTTGTTCATCAGGAATAGTTCCATAAATATGTGGCTATTGTTATGCGTACGGCAGTCAAGTTGCATGCCTGGCCTGACATGTATTCAACATCAGGACCTTGGGCTCTTGAAACCAGACTTGAATCAATCTTTTGCTATTTTAATTCAGTAACAGTGAATGCTCAAAAGATTCACTCATGCATATCCCAGCAAAAGAAAGGTAGGGCCTATACTGCCATAACTTAAGTTTTTGACTCAGTTGCCTTGCAAAATGCAAGGATTTTCAGTATTCTTATTAAAAAAAAATATTGATTCGGTTTAAACTGTTTTGTTCCAGATTGGGCAAATCTACATGTATTTGCGGAACACCGTGTGAGAAATAATTTGACATGGCAAGCTACAGAGACGTCCGTCCCGTGTCGACCAATAGCTCGGACGATAGCAGTGGCGATTCAAACAGTGACAGTGAGGAGGATCAGCCGTGGAAACGTCGAAAGGCGACGAGCCAATCACAGGGCATACGCAGCCAGAAACAGCATCCGATTGGCTCAGACCTGAAGCAGGATGCTCCGAAGGTTGCTCCCGGCAACAGCTCCCAAGCAGGTGTGAAAAGACCCCGGAGGAATAACGTCTGGGGCGAGGTCGTGCAACAGCAGAACGAGGCCCTGGTCGCTCGTGAAATGGACGAATTTGGCATGGACTTAAATCGCAGCCGGGACGTCGAAAGCTACAACTACAAACTGGATACAGAGGAGAACGCGTCGAGGGTGTATCTAGGAGCGCCATCTGTCTCCAAACCGGAGTCGAACCAGGGGAGGAATCTCAAACGAGGCATCGGAGAAGCGGACGATGATAGCTGGCTTGTGAATCCGCAGCGAAACCAAACTGAGAGCGGTGAGCGAAAACCCGTGCATGATCGGCTTGGGGAGAGAGTTCCTAGCCACAGGCCGATCGCCAAAGCCAGACTCGGGAGTCGAGTAGAGTCTTCCGACGTCACCCCCATGAAGCTCATCACCATCGACCCGGCGCTTAGCAAGAAAGAGATAACAGGCAAATTGGCTTACAGTCTGCAAGAACCTAAGCGAGAACTGATCGTGAGAGTCGTGGACACCCTCGGAGTGGAGAAATCTTTAGAGTTGTGGAACTTGACTGCAGATATTGAAAAAGATGGCGGCATGATGATACTGGTGAGTGGGAAAGCATTTGTAATTTTCATCATTAAACACCAACTTATTTCGAGAAAAGCCTGTATGTACATGCATTGCTACAATCTTTTAACCTTAACTCCCTAGGCCTTTTCGCTAGGATGTAGCCGCAATCCTGCAAAATCCTCCAATTGGCCTCGTGGAAAAATAGCATATACATGATAGCCTCAATCCTGCAAATTCCTTAAGCCTCTTTACTGATGACGTCACACTTTGTTTACGTGTGCACTTTTCAATGGGTTACCCGTATGAAACTGTCGTCCCCACCAGGCTCCCGTAAGAAAGCACACATGTAAACGGAGTGTGACATCATCAGTACAGAGGCTTTAGGCCTATTGGTTCCAACTCTCAGATATCCATTTTGTTAATTGGTTATTACGAGCAGTTGTTGTAAAGTGTCTTGCCTAAGAACACAATCACCATGATAAACTGATTGTGTTTGAGCCTATCCCTGCGGATTCTAAAAGGATGGATGCAGTTTGGAAGTCGCTGAAAATTGAACTTCCCTTAAAGGTGAAAAATCTGAAACTCTTGATCAGTTAATTTATTTTGTTTGTTTGTTTTTGTTGTTGTTTTTGTTTACAGAATGGCTCTCGAAGGCGATCACCGGGTGGAGTGTTTCTTCAGCTGATGAAGACAGATCCGCAGGTTACAAAAGAACAAGTCAGTACAGTCTTTACAATTATCATTTCATTATTTATCAATCTTTAATCGTATTTGTTTTTTTTACCATTCCTTGGTTGTTTCCTTATGTGAGCTGCTGTTTGAATCTCAGAGAAATTGGTTAGTGTCTGCCTTATGAATCTAAACAGTTCCGGAATGCTCTTTAGTTTAAAATTGTGCCAAAGTGGAACTAATTATTGATTGTGAAAATATACTCATTGCAGTACAGATTTTTTTCTGAGGAAACTACATCATTTTTGTGAAGATATTTACCATGAGATGATAGAGTGTTTGTTTACCTTTGACATGATTTTTGTTCTGTGTGATTTGGACCTTTTGTTTAAAAGTTACGGCAAAGCTTGTAAAGACTGTCAAAATCTGTTTGGGCCACTTTATAGAGTATCTGGTATCAAATTATGAAAGGCATTCAAGCATCTTCTTGGTATGTGAATGCCTTTCATTAGATACCAGATTATCTGAAAAATGGCCCAACTTGGAATTCAAGTCCTTTCATTTAATTAGCTGTATCTCTGGACTGGGGTGTATAAATAAGATGGTAAAGCAAAGTGGACGAACCTGTGTTTTAAACAGGAACGGAGTGCCCATCTCTCTTTCGTTAGCGACTGGGCCAGACTCATATGCTGCTGTGGGGGGATCGCCACACCTCCTCCACAGCGAGTCTGTTACCTTCCCAGCATTGAATAATGCCGGTACCCATTTAACACCTGGGTTGAGAGGAGTAATTGAGGTAAAGCGCCTTACTCAAGGGCACAACACGCATGGCCACGGCGGGGCTCGAACCACAACCTCACGATCATGAATCCTGTGCTCCACCGCTAGACCACACCTACCCATGAGATGAGATAAAGACCATTGTGTAGAGTATCGACTACACCTTTAGACTCTATAGATACACTTTTTTGCGAAAAGAGACTGCTATTTTTTTGTTTGTTAATATTTGTTGTTTTGACTGCTACACTCAAATTATAAACTCGGTAAACATTTCGTGGCATTGTATCCATTTTCACAAAGTTAACCATTTTCTTTACCAGGTCAACAAAATCTTTGCCGAGGAGAGGAAGAACGAGAACGAGCAGAAGCATAAAAGGGAGAGACGACGAAAACGCAAGAAAACTGTCAAGTTCAAAGAAGAGGTTGAAGAAGCGGTACCCAGAGGAGATGAAGAGGCAACGGAAGTAAAGGAAGAGAGGAGGATTAGTGAGGAAGACGAAGGACCCTCAGTCAGAGAAGCTGAGGAGGTGCAGTTGAAGAGAGAAGGCCAGGGGCTGGAGATGGAAGATGGAGAAATTGATGATGAGGAGGAGAAACAGGAGGAAAAGACACTTATACAGGAAGAGCAGATGGAGTAGAGACAGTGGGCAGATCCTTAGGCACCGCCCACTGATGCGCTAACCAATCACAGCCTTTTAATGCACAATTGAACTATTGCCGTTTGCGAGTTAGCCACGCCCCTTAGACAACCCTATGGAGTTTGTGTGCACTTAAGTTTTGTCTGTCTCAGATTTTGCGCGTTCCACGTCCATTTGTATATCATGTAATTGGACAATATTTCACAAGCTGCGTTGACACGATTCTGCCGCGATTCTGCCGCGATAGGTCAATTGTAAAGACTGTAACGTTTTAAGCCACATTTAAAGAAAAAAAGATTGAAAGTGAGGCTTCGGACGCGAAATAGTCTGGCACCATCCCATTCAACAGTTTACAATTTATAAAATAGACTCAGGAAACACGACCAAAAATGGCTTCCTGGTTAATAAGGTCAATAGTGCGCAGGCGTAAGTTGCATAAAAATCAACCACCAGTCGACTAATTGTCCTCGCTTGAACTTGCCCATTGATAAATTTGAGCAAATTTAGTATTAGACTGCAAACCTGATCTCCTCATGCATGTAAATGAGGAGGGGCAACACTGAGATCTTCCGACATTCTATTGGTTGGATCACGGTATGATTCTTCATTCTCTGGAATCTGATTGGTCTAGTTATCAATTATGCATGCAAGCTCCTATTTTATGCATGCATAAATATTTAAATTAGTTGATGCTGCGTCATAGAGGTCATAAAAGCAGTCATCATCTGTTTTCAGACTCAATATCTGAGTGAGATTTTTGAAGAGTTTGGACTAGCGCTTTTTGAGACATACTTCACACATTTTTGTCACAAAAACTTTGTCATATTTATTGGATTCAAAATAGTCTAGCACAAATTGTGCACATATTTTGTCATACAGTCTTTTCTGTTTTTCCAGTTACATGCAAGTGACGTCAACGGTGACTATTTTAAACTTCTATGAACTAAAACTGAACAAAATACACTTAAAGGTATTTCTGTTCTTGTTTTGTATCGAAAAGGTGGCTGGGAAAAAGTGGCCCATCTGCTTGTTCATTTTTGGAAGTTAGTCTGCTTGTTCATTTTTGGAAGTTAGTGTGGACGTTTGACAGAAAAAAATGAGCTATTTAATTTCTATTGGCTGAAGAAAGCCGTGTTTGCATTTTGTTCATAGTTTTTGTATGTTTATATTGCTGTAATGACTTCATGCAAGAAATAAAATCAAGAAGCATGTATTTTGCGATGGCACAATAAAATGAATGAAAACCCTGAAAGGGAAATTTGAAATTCTGTGTCGTTTTACTTATTTATCACTTGGTTGATTGAAGAAAGGCATCGGAGATTGGACAGGGCCAGATGACGTGAATAATAATATGCCAGCCGGGGGCCAGTGTAAAACTAGCACATCATGGCAAATTCATTAACACAAACATGTAAACATTAAACTTGTCACAAACAAAGACAACATAAATATGCATCAATAATGGTGTACATTCTTGACAAACTAGCTGGATGGATGATAATGAAACAGAATATTTCATGCTCACATGATAAAAGAAATTAAGAAAGCTGCAAATGCGCCATTTAATTCGGAAAGCTGTAAGTTTCCGAGGTGCCCAATACCCTCCCCCCTACATTTAGGACAGTCTATAGAAGCGATATATTATATTATGTACCAGTATACACCGCTAAAAAAATATTCAATGAAATCAACTATTTCCAAATATACCATTTCCAAATTCAAAATTTTCAAATTGCATGCGTCTGTCCTGTTTTGGCTGTACGACCATCCGCCCCCCCCCCCTTCTGTGACCTTGGCCCCGCCCCGTGTGCAGGGTAGACAGACCTTTGGTCCCTCGAGTCACGTGCTGGGTTCTTTTTTATTTGACAAGCGAACTGTGACATTGAAAATCGAGTGCTATAGAAAACCTGAATGCAGATACGCTATGCGAAGGCTGTGCAGTCCGCTTTAGGCAATTCAATAATTATTTTTCCCATGTGTTCGACTGCACTTATGCACTGCATGCAGACAGCCGTACACTGAGGCAAGTGTTGATGTTAATGTTATTCGCCCGTGTATTCCACGAAGTGAATCGGTGAAGGGTTTGGCACACGTAGTAGCACCACTCTAAGTGATGGGAAACGTCATGGGAGGCTGTGAGTGTAAACAACCAGGTAAGATCGCATTGTTTTTTCATTTGCTGATGTTTGTCGCGAAAGATGACTATATTGTGGCCGTGTCCCAACTGTCCATATGGCACATCTGTCGATGCAATTTGTGTTATGGACTGTTGAATGAAGATGACGGGAAATGATGCAGGGTGATGCGTATCATAGTCTGGTAAACTATGCAGCGAGACGTGTGTATAGCAAATGCTAGAGAAAATATTGTACGTATGATGGTTTTGTCTTCATGAAACCCACATTATGTATCCTGAAATGACTTTGATGATCGATATCGGTTTGTGTTCTTTCTTCCATGGATGGAGAGCCACGCCACTGCACTGTGCTTGGTGGTTGGTTCTTCTAAATACTCGGCAGGGGAGTTTTAATAGGAGGCCAGAAACGCGGGGCAAACCCCTTCTCTTATAGCGATAAGTGTTACTGGGTTCTTTTGCGTGCATTGCATTACACGACTCACAGCTTTACTTCTTATCCAAAGGACGAAGCAATAATGGTTAAGTGCTTCCAGACCCGGACACGAACCCACATTCTGCTGCCTCTAAAAACACCAGAGCACTGATTTGGGCGCGGTGCTCTAACCGCTAGGCCATGACACTGTCTGGAAAATGTACATGTGATTTCATTTCAGCGCTGTTGCATTCTCTGAATTTTGTCGGTTGGAATTTCCATGCGTTTAATCAGCATAAAGCACGAACAATATAAACTATGAAAACATGTTTAGCCTACGCCACGCCCGATTTTCCGTTTCTAGTTAACTGGGGGAAAAGTTGCAGTTTTTAGTTATTGGTTATACACTCAACCAAAAAAGAAAGTCCCCCTCAATACTTTTTTGTATAACTGAAAAACTACTGGGCACATCTTGCTCAAACTACGACTAATCAGTACAGAAATTCCTTAGCAATCCAGCCATACTCTTTGTTTGGCCCAAAACAGTGATAATGTGTAATATGCAATTTATAAGAAGTGGTACCGGAAAAAGAAATTGCACTTTGGGTTCGTGCAAGGCGAGAGTGAACCACAACTTGCACGTATACCAAAGTGCAACTGTTTTCGGTATCATTTGCCATAATAATATTGCATAAATTCGTACACATAATCACTGTTTTGGGCCAAATATAAAGAGTATGGCTGGATTGCTAAGGAATTTCTGCTCTGATTATGTCGTTATTTGAGCGAGATCGAGGTGCTCAGTAGTTTTTGAGTTGGACAAAAAAGTATTGGAAGGGGGGGGGCTTTCTTTTTTGGTTGAGTGTATGTAAAGATGCTGAATGTTAACCCACCCTTATTGCCAAGGACTATATAAAGCAATAATGTGCGAGCTGTGTACCCATGGCAACGCTTTAATTGCAATCACGATCGAATTACTGATATTGGACCCTCGTGTCCATGGAAGCCATATGGTGTGTGGCATCGAATTCCCAAAGCAAAACAATTAACAAATGGCTCTGCGTGTGTTTATTTTCACAGTCGAAACAAATTCTCAAAACCCCATTATTAATTTATACCCTCCGGACGTTAAAAGAACCCAACTGAATTATAATGTTCATGTTTGGTGCATGTATCTTTTGCAGTGTAACTGTCATTGAAACTTTGACTTTTGAAGAAAAAACTGTGCGAAACACACTCAAACAAGTGTGTATTTGCCTGCAATCGGGGACCCCCTATATATTGTCCCTCATTTGCTTGTACTAACTCGGGAAGGCCTCCCATATGTTTTGTACATGATTGCCAAATTGGGGACCTTCGAGAATTGGGGACCCTATTGTCCTCTATTGTTCAAAGTCTCCTGCAGAAACAAACTCACAACCACGCACTCGCATACTCAAGATTTCCGCACCTGCCGTCATCACTAGCTCTATTTATTTTTTTTCCCCACCAGAGCCGGTCTACGTTTCCATGGTTTACACCGGGGTTTTGAAGGGAACCGATGAAGCCCAACCCATCCCGTTCGATCGGGTCCTGACCCGCTACCCCAGCAACGCATGGGATCCCGAGAACTTCCACTTTGTCTGCCCCAAAGCGGGGACCTACATGTTCAGCTTTGCAGTAAGGCCGGACCTGGAGTACGCGGCCTCGGTCCACCTGATGCGAGGCACCGAGCCCTCGGTGAGCATCTTCGCCGATAAAAACGACGGCAACGCGGGCACGTCCTCGCAGAGCACCTTGCTGGATCTCGCGGCTGGGGAGAAGATCTGGGTGCGTCTTGACGACGGGCCTAACATGGGGATCAGAAGCCATCCCAAGTCGCCTACTACGACGTTCAATGCTCTTCTGGTGCACCCTGCTAAGAGTGGGAAAGATGGAAACTGATTTTGCATTGAATCTGCGATCTTCACTTAAAAACTATTCCGCTTTTCTGTTTAGTCGTATTTCGCATCAGCGAGACATCGCAAACTCAATGCAAACAGGCCCTTGAGTTCCATGTTATCGTGACACCGTCACTGAAGTTAGGGTTCCAGACGAGGCGTGGACAATAGTCGCAGACTTTACCGAAAATAGATGTGAACTCGATCGCAGACAGTCGGCGACGCAGTAGCAGCAGATTGCTATTGCATAATACAATCGCTTGCCAGATTTACACTAATCTTGTGATACTTTCACATAAATGTGTCTTAGACTTTAAATTGGGATATATTATTGATGTACCCTAACGTGGCGCGGCCCCCAACGTGGCGCACTTTGATTTTCGCCTGTAGCGCCTAGCTAGAGCAAAAGTTTTAACTGAAATTTCACAGAAAGTGAAATTTCATCAAGTTCTAAACCCTTCCGTTCATAAATCACGAGTTTATTTTCCCGTTACAAATTTAGAAGAAAAATTTATTTCGGCGTGATTTTCCGATTTTATTTCGAAGTGCACAGTGAACCCTTTGGAAATGTCCCCCCAAAAATAGAAAATAATTTGCCGATAAACTTCTAGTTGGGTATGTAAGTGGAGATAATATTTGTTTATCAGAATTTATGAACTTTGCAGAAATTCTTAAATGTTAATTTGGAATTTTCTGAGATTTATTCAAGTGCGCCACGCTGGGGAACACTCAGCCGATTTGTGCCCAATTTCCGGACACCACCGTTGTTGAATTTCGGATTAAATGTCATGAAACCGAAATTGTTCACAGAGATTAATTAGCAAGCATTAATAAGGTAAATGTATACCAGTATTTCACTGAATGAATTTGAAGTTGTCAACAAAGAAGTTTGGCAACACTGATGTGGAAAGTCGGGATAAATGTCGAAGTGCGCCACGTTAGGGAACGCCACTATACACTCATCCAAAAAAAAAACCCAATTGTAACTCAAAAACAACTGAGCATCTAATCAGTACAGAAATTCCTTAGCAATCCAGCCATATTTGGGCCAAAACAGTCATTATTAATGTGTACAGAATAATGCAATTTATGACAAATGATATCGGGAAAAAGTGCACTTTTGTGTACGTGCAAGTTGAGTGTGAACATTTTGTTTCTAACGCAATCTTCGAACAAAAAATAATTTCAAGTTCTGTTTCTTTCCCCTTTCCTCTATTCCATACTTTTCACGTTCTTTGAGGTTCAGGAAAGGAAACTTGGTAAAAAAAAAATAACCAACCAAATTTGAAATTATTTTTTAAGAATTTTTTGTTGGAAGATTAGAGACGAAATGTTCAGTGTTGGTGTGTGAATATTTCGTCTCTAACGCATCTTAAAAAAAAATCGTAAACAATAATTCCGCTTAGGAAGACATGCAGAAGGATGGCGCTAACACTATAGGATTATATATTATTGGACGATAATTCTGAGAAATGCTGTGGCATTTTAACACTCGTAACAGTGCAATGCATTTTGTTTTAGACAGTTGGTTCTCTTTAGAAATCGCATCCTCAAAATTCGGCCCCCACCATAGTCCCACAATCAAATTTTAGTCAACAACCGCGCGTCTATGCCGCATAACGATTTTTCTTTCGCAAGTAATTCTCGTTTTAGTTGGTGCTATAGCTCCATGGTGCTAGTCATAGCGTGAAGCTTGGCTTGTAAGCAGGGTGACCGTTTTAGCCGATTTTCGGCTAACTTTGACAGAATTTTTTGTTAAAAAACGAGTTTGACAGAAAATTTGACAGAATGGATTTTTTGGCAGATTTCTGGCAGAATTCTGCAAAAATGGTTATTTGACAGAAAAACAGCAAATTTGAACAAAAAAGTGTACATTTCTTTAAAAAAAAGCTTCAATCCTTTCAAACAAACCCTTGCATAATGGGACAGGTTGGCTGGTCAAGGTGCTGAGGTTCACAGTGACTGGGAAACGGACTCGGTCGTGGGCCGACTCCGCGTTTTGCCTGAAATTTACCAATAATTCCACAACATCTTTGTGTGACTAGATTATTTATTATGTAATTTGAATCTTAATTAAGGCAATACTACCAATCTGCATGTGATTTTAAGTGTTTATAGTGTATTTCGAGTAATTCTGGGGAATTTGGCAGATTTTTGATAAATCTGACAGATTTTTGATGTACATTTAGCAGAATTCGGCTCTGACCTTACGGTCACCCTGCTTGTAAATTCAATTTATTCACGCTTCCAAACAGTACTGCTTATTAACTAAAAGGGCCCCTCGTACAAATAAGGACGCTAGTTAATGTAACCGTGATTAAGATAATTAATTAAAATAAAAGTACTAACTTGATGCTCGTCTTTTTTTCGTTTTGTCGAACCCCTTCAAAGAAATCGCCCAAAACTCTAAATACACGTTCTTGTTAGTTTGAAGTCTCGCCTGCCCCCTTGTGTTTGTCCTTCCAACCCTGCATGTTTGGCTGTCCCCTGCATGTTTGTTTCTTGTTCCTCTATCATTTACCTCCGAAGAAGACCTTGCTAAGGCTGAAATATCAGGCCATTTTAATTAGCTTCCGAAAGTTCAAGTTCAAACTTGCAGGCCTCCGAGGAATGCTTGACAGAAGCAGCGGCGGTGGAACGCTTTTCAAACTGGGGAAGGGGGAGGCATTACCAAAAAGGGGCACTTACAATTTCTCCCAAATTTGAAAAGAAAATGAAAGATGACGTGTTGATCATCATTTCTCTGTGCAGCCTGAACATGTAAAAGAGTTCCAAGTATTTAAAAAAGAATTTGAAGTATAAGGATTTCTCACTTACGGGGGTGCAACCAGACAGTTTCGCGTTTATAAAGCCCGCCCTCTCGTGACATACTTGGTCGCAGTAGGAGGGGAGGGACTACGAAGAGGCATCGAGGAAGGAATGTAAGAAGTGTGAAGTAACTTTTTCGATGCGCCAAAAGAACGTATAGCCCAATTGCATATGACGTCACATCTGAGGGCAGGCCTTTGTTCCTTTTTTATACATTTTGTACGCATGAGTATACACTATGTACTTTCATTGTCACTGAAGATAAATAGGACTGCCTCATTGAGGGCGCACTTACAAGGGGAAAGGGTCTGTATTTTACAAATGGAAACAATACTAGTATAACTAGATTACAGACTGCCATAAACAAGACAAAAATCTTATTTTAGGTACATTAATTTTTTTATTTCATTGACTTAAATGAGATTTTTTTTTCCCTGAGTGAGTTATCTGTACAGTGTTGGCCAGTGGAAATAAACTTGTGCGACAAAGTATATCAAGAATTTATTCAATGCAGCTACAGTACAATATTAACAGTAAAATTGGCAAAAATTGAAAATACACACCAAAAATTAGGAACAATTTAAACAAAGAATCAAAACCCACTTTTCCAGTATTTACATTTTATTTCAGTGTTTTAACTTTTTGAGTTGGGTGATCGTGTTGGTTTTTAAATAATTGAATTAATTTCTTTTCATTAATATATTATGAACAAAATAGTTTCAATCTCAATAAATTTTGATCTATAAGGCCCTAGTGGACGTGTGAAACTCGTTTTTCAGCCTCGTCTAATATTTTGAGCCCAATACGCTCAAACAAAAAATCTTTAAATACCAAATTTTACTATAAATAGAACCCACAATATTTCAGTAAATGAGGTTTACCTGAAAAAAAAATACTTCAAATTGCCCAATGCCTTTTTGTTTATATTTCCGAAGACAAAATAATATGAAGACAACCGAGAGTTTAGTCCGGTAAACTTTTTTGTAAGATACGCAATAACCCACCACCACGATAACCCGCCACCGCTATAACCCGCCACAAGAGGGCGTTATCATGAGAAACGGCTATCATTCACAAACCGCCAGCGACGTCGTCTTGGGAATCTTGTAAAATATGGGGAAACTAGTGCGCATGCGCTACTTGTGCATACTATATACATGTACCACAGACAAGCTACTGTGAAGTTGCACAAATGTCTTGCTGCATCTTGTATGTTACTGGAAGAAATTTAAGAGTTTGGTTCGGAAGTAATATGAAAGGTTTTGAAAGCGCACTGCATGTGCCTAAGTTATTAGGTAAAGCGTATGTGCGCAAGGGCGTTAATCGTTTTTCAAAAGTGTGGGGGGGGGGGGGAGGGAATACCCTGATCAGAAGTAATGCTAGCGTGAAGCCCCTATGGCATGGGGTGGCGTGGGGTTCGGGGGTGGCGTGGAGTTCGGGGCCCGCTCAAGGAACCTAAGAAAAGTTTGGATTCTAGACGCTTTGTGGTGCGATCTGAGGCATTTCTGACCACTTGAACAAAATTCTTTTTGAGCAATTTCATACAGTTTCTAGTTTCCACTTTTCAGCCTTGTCCAGTTCTGCGTGGAACTGCCCAGCTTTGGAATCAAATGTAGGCTACAATGTCTTATGTGGGGACAAAAAAGGAGGGGGGAGGGAAACAAACCCCCCACTTTAAACAGCACCTTGCTACAGACACCCTGAACTGCCAACAGGTAGGGTAATCCTATGGGAGCCAAAGCATTGGCAACCAGGGAAAGGGAGGCCAATCAAGACAATAGTGAGGTTGATGATGGATGATGCAGGGGTTGAGATGACGGACGAGCTCGCTAGCTGCATGAACAGTCGTGATGTGTGGCTTTGTGCATCATCGCACTTGACTCAAGCTTCCGCTTGGGTCGACAGAGTGTGTGAGTGAGTGAGTTAAAAAGCACCAATCGACGCCCAAGTGCGCACGCATTGCACAAATGCCTCAGGATTCTCAAGACATTGTTGCTGGCGGTTCATGGATAACAGCGGTTCCTTGTGATGACGTCCTCCCGCAGTGGTAGGTACAATGTAACTGCCTATCTTCAACAATGTCTTGGCCCCTACAGTGTACCTAGAGCTTAGAATGTGTTGGACTTGATTGCTGTTCCAGCTTCAGAGTGTCCAAATACTTGAACAACGTGTCTTTATATTGGTCTGGTATTGCTCGCAAAATCTCGGCATGTTTTGCATCGGGTGTGGAAAGATAGTGAGCAGGCTGGCTGGTCTGCTCTTTCCAATTTGCGATGAAGCGCTCAATGGAATCCCTCTTGCACATGGGATCGATGAGCGAATAGTAAAACAGTACCGACGTCTTGAAAGGGTTCTTCCAGAAAATGTCGATCAACTGATCATAGATCGCGACCGTGTTGCCGTAGGTTAGGTAAAAGTAGATGCTAGTCCCCGTTGCGATGAGCTGTTGTAAGATCCATCTTCTTGTTAGCATTTCCCCCATTCCAACTCGTAATTCTTTCAGCGTGCCGATGACGATACTGTCAAAGACTTGGCCACGGATTCGTGGTTCTAACGCAGAGAACTCATCAGGGTGTTCGGAAACGTAGGTAAGCACGTTCGCGTACATGAAGGCCCCTATTGAGAAAGCGTGGACGACGATTGGCGCCTTGCCGGTCTTGGTGCGGAGAAATTCAACGATCTCAGCGGCGACGGGTTGGGAGGATCTAGGCCAGATGAAATTGATGGGTTTGGCATAGGCGGTCAAGACATTAAATCCCCGTTCGGCGTACAGCATGCGGAAGCGATCCAAGGCGCGCTCAGTTGCTGTGGCCCAAGGCATGAGGAGTGTGACCGGGGCATTTTCCTCCTCTGCACAGCAAATAAAGAAAACATGAATTTACGGGTACGCCGTAGTACGGGAACTGGGTACCCTGTTGAAAAAAACACAGGTATCCGGGTACCCGTGTAAGAAACCCAACTTGAAATTCAAATCTGGGAAGTTGCTGTTCAGACTGTTCATAAAGGCCCGCACGATAATACTGTCAAATCGGTGTGTCGGTACAGCAAGATACAAGTGTGTACAGTTAGCTTTTCAGCTTTACGGTGTAACTTGCAACTTTCTCAAGCGTCATAAATGTGAAATATGTTTTGTTTTCCCATGTACATGTAGCCTGGTTTTCAGTTTTAAAATCCTCCACAAATGAAATTTGAACCTTTCTTTTCATTGTCTGAGAAATTACTTTGTAATTAGTAAAGTTGGTTGCAGGTACCTGATTCCATAATCTGGAACCGGTTCCTGACAAAAACAGTCGGGTACCCGGTTCCGATGCACAGCCCTATCGGACTGGTACCATATCATGAGCATTGTTGAACCTACGGTAATTGGTTTGTTTGGAATAGGGCAAACGAGCAGTGTAAAATTCCAAAAGATCTAGGAATGAATATTGGCCTGACAGACAGGATAACATTAGTCTATGGAATATCCCCTTTCACAGCAAGTGTCTATTAATATGTGAGCAGATTCAGTGATTAATTATGCAAACCAGACTGCATCTTGACCTCCACAATCTGACTATTCGGAGGGCGCTTTCTTTATCGAGTCTCCAGTATTCAGTTGTTATGGAGTATGGACATTTACATTGTAAAACCTGGACACAACGTTTATTGGCCTATTGAATGTTGTGTTGCTCAGAAAATATGCTCGGTATGATTGAAATGTTACATTCTTACTGAAGAAGAAATTCTAAACTTCATGTCAGTGAAAAAAATGCCGTCATCAATGCCAAAAAGTCATTACTGGTTACTGTCAAAGCTGACCTTCAATGACCTTCAAGTCTGGAAGAAATTGTGCGAAACTTCCCCAAATGTATGTAGGCCCTATTTATCCCAATTTCTAGAAATTTACCCAAGTTGTTATTTCACGAGTAGTTGAGCACTTATTTCATATAAGTATATTCCAAATTCCATCTTAATCTGTTGTTGCAGACGCTAGTGTTACACTTTGAACCATCTCCAAGGAAAATTTCGAAGACGATCAAAAAATTATTTGCCGACCCAACCCATGTGCATTGTAATTTGTTCAACAAAGCGCCATAGGCGCTACAGCTGACTGATTTCGGCCCGGCACACAATGATGACGGGCATATTAGCATATTCATTAGCGTCATTCGGCGTGACATGGCGTGGGTCTCGGTATCGACCAATGGAAGCCGGCAAAAAGGGTGATAGTTGTTGACTTACAACTCGTGAAAGAGGCTTTTATTCCATTGTTTACTGCACACCGTAATGGATAGGAACCTCATTAATATTCCTGAGGCTTGAAAAGATTGATACTTTGATAGATATCACACATGCCAGTAGCCAGGCCTATTTTTCCAATTTCAACGAAAGTAATAAACATACTTGGATCATTATAGGGGAAATAAATCCTGAACGTTGCATGAAGATACAGTCTTCCAAACTGGAGAAAGTAATTTTCAAAGATTTCACCCGCCAACGTGAACATGTCTGTGCACATGTAGTTTCATTCGACATAAAGTGTTACGTAACCTAAGTTAGAAATCGCCCTTTGCAACCATATGGCTGTATAGAATCAAATGAAGGGTACAATTTCTTATTGGGGGACAAAAAAGGGGGGTGGGGAACCAACCCCCCACTTTAAACAGCACCTTGCTACAGACACCCTGAACTGCAAACAAGTCGGGTGATCCTATGGGAGCCAAAGCATGGGCAACCAGGGAAAGGGAGGCCAATCAAGACAATAGTGAGGTTGATGATGGATGACGCAGGGGTTGAGACGACGGACGAGCTCACTAGCTGCATGAACAGTCGTGATGTGTGGCATGTGCGTCATCGCACTCGACTCAAGCTTCCACTTGGGTCGACAGAGTGTGTGAGTGAGTGAGTGAGTTTAAAAGCACCAATCGACGCCCAAGTGCGCATGCATTGCACAAATGCCTCAGGATTCTCAAGACATTGTTGCTGGCGGTTCATGGATAACAGCGGTTCCTTGTGATGACGTCCTCCCGCAGTGGTAGGTACAATGTAACTGCCTATCTTCAACAATGTCTTGGCCCCTACAGTGTACCTAGAGCTTAGAATGTGTTGGACTTGATTGCTGTTCCAGCTTCAGAGTGTCCAAATACTTGAACAACGTGTCTTTATATTTATCTGGTATTGCTCGAAAAATCTCGGCATGTTTTGCATCGGGCGTGGAAAGATAGTGAGCAGGCTGGCTGGTCTGCTCTTTCCAATTTGCAATGAAGCGCTCAATGGAATCCCTCTTGCACATGGGATCGATGAGCGAATAGTAAAACAGTACCGACGTCTTGAAAGGGTTCTTCCAGAAAATGTCGATCAACTGATCATAGATCGTGACCGTGTTGCTGTAGGTTAAGTAAAAGTAGACGCTAGTCCCCATTGCGATGAGCTGTTGTAAGATCCATCTTCTTGTTAGCAATGACCCCATTCCAACTCGTAATTCTTTCAGGGTGCCAAAGACAATACTGTCGAAAACATGGCCACGGATTCGTGGTTCTAACGCAGAGAACTCATCAGGGTGTTCGGAAATGTAGGTAAGCACGTTCGCGTACATGAAGGCCCCTATTGAGAAAGCGTGGACGACGATTGGCGCCTTGCCGGTCTTGGTGCGGAGAAATTCAACGATCTCAGCGGCGACGGGTTGGGAGGATCTAGGCCAGATGAAATTGATGGGTTTGGCATAGGCGGTCAAGACATTAAATCCCCGTTCGGCGTACAGCATGCGGAAGCGATCCAAGGCGCGCTCAGATGCTGTGGCCCAAGGCATGAGGAGTGTGACCGGGGCATTTTCCTCATCTGCACAGCAAATAAAGAAAACGTGAATTTACGGGTACGCCGTAGTACGGGAACTGGGTACCCTGTTGAAAAAAACACAGGTATCAGGGTACCCGTGAAAGAAACCCAACCTGAAATTCAAATCTGGGAAGTTGCTGTTCAGACTGTTCATAAAGGTCCGCACGATAATACTGCCACATCGGTGCGTCGGTACAGCAAGATACAAGTGTGTACTGTTACCGGTAGCTTTTCAGCTTTACGATGTAACTTGCAACTTTCTCAAGCGTCATAAATGTGAAATATGTTTTGTTTTCCCATGTAGCCTGGTTTTCAGTTTTAAAATCCTCCACAAGTGACATTTGCAACCTTTCTTTTTCATTGTCTGAGAAATTACTTTGTAATTAGTAAAGTTGGTTGCAGGTACCCGATTCCATAATCTGGAACCGGTTCCTGACAAAAACAGTCGGGTACCCGGTTCTGATGCACAGCCCTATCGGACTGGTACCATATCATGAGCATTGTTGAACCTTGGTTTGTTTGGAATAGGGCAAACGAGCAGTGTAAAATTCCAACAGATCCAGGAATGAATATTGGCCTGACAGACAGGATAACATTAGTCTATGGAATATCCCCTTGCACAGCAAGGGTCTTTACATATGTGAGCAGATTCAGCGATTAATTATGCAAACCAGACTGCATCTTGACCTCCACAATCTGACTAGTCGGTGGGCGCTTTCTATATCGAGTCTCCAGTATTCAGTTGTTATGGAGTATGGACATTTACATTGTAAAACCTGGACACAACGTTTATTGGCCTTTTGAATGTTGTGTTGCTCAGAAAATATGCTCGGTATGATTGAAACGTTACATTCTAACTGAAGAAGAAATTCTAAACTTCATGTCAGTGAAAAAAATGCCGTCATCGATGCCAAAAAGTCATTACTGGTTACTGTCAAAGCTGACCTTCAAGTCTGGAAGAAATTGTGCGAAACTTCCCCAAATGTATGTATTTATCCCAATTTCTAGGAATTTACCCAAGTTGTTATTTCACGAGTAGTTGAGCACTTATTTCATATATGTATATTCCAAATTTCATGTTAATCTGTTGTTGCAGACGCTAGTGTTACACTTTGAACCATCTCTAAGGAAAATTTCGAAGACGATCAAAAAATTATTTGCCGACCCAACCCATGTGCATTGTAATTTGTTCAACAAAGCACCATAGGCGCTACAGCTGACTAATTTCGGCCCGGCACACAATGATGACGGGCATATTAGCATATTCATTAGCGTCATTCGGCGTGGGTCTCGGTATCCACCAATGGAAGCTGGCAAAAAGGGTGATAGTTGTTGACTTACAACTCGTGAAAGAGGCTTTTATTCCATTGTTTACTGCACACCGTAATGGATAGGAACCTCATTAATATTCCTGAGGCTTGAAAAGATTGATACTTTGATAGATATAGCACATGCCAGTAGCCAGGCCTATTTTTCCAAATTCAACGAAAGTAATAAACATACTTGGATCATTATAGGGGAAATAAATCCTGAAGGTTGCATGAAGATACAGTCTTCCAAACTGGAGAAAGTAATTTTCAAAGATTTCACCCGCCAACGTGAACATGTCTGTGCACATGTAGTTTCATTCGACATAAAGTGTTACGTAACCTAAGTTAGAAATCGCCCTTTGCAACCATATGGCTGTATAGAATCAAATGTAGGGTACAATTTCTTATTGGGGGACAAAAAAGGGGGGTGGGGAACCAACCCCCCACTTTAAACAGCACCTTGCTACAGACACCCTGAACTGCAAACAAGTCGGGTGATCCTATGGGAGCCAAAGCATGGGCAACCAGGGAAAGGGAGGCCAATCAAGACAATAGTGAGGTTGATGATGGATGACGCAGGGGTTGAGACGACGGACGAGCTCACTAGCTGCATGAACAGTCGTGATGTGTGGCATGTGCGTCAACGCACTCGACTCAAGCTTCCACTTGGGTCGACAGAGTGTGTGAGTGAGTTTAAAAGCACCAATCGACGCCCAAGTGCGCATGCATTGCACAAATGCCTCAGGATTCTCAAGACATTGTTGCTGGCAGTTCATGGATAACAGCGGTTCCTTGTGATGACGTCCTCCCGCAGTGGTAGGTACAATGTAACTGCCTATCTTCAACAATGTCTTGGCCCCTACAGTGTACCTAGAGCTTAGAATGTGTTGGACTTGATTGCTGTTCCAGCTTCAGAGTGTCCAAATACTTGAACAACGTGTCTTTATATTTATCTGGTATTGCTCGAAAAATCTCGGCATGTTTTGCATCGGGTGTGGAAAGATAGTGAGCAGGCTGGCTGGTCTGCTCTTTCCAATTTGCGATGAAGCGCTCAATGGAATCCCTCTTGCACATGGGATCGATGAGCGAATAGTAACACAGAACTGACGTCTTGAAAGGGTTCTTCCAGAACATGTCGATCAACTGATCATAGATCGCGACCGTGTTGCCGTAGGTTAGGTAAAAGTAGACGCTAGTCCCCGTTGCGATGAGCTGTTGTAAGATCCATCTTCTTGTTAGCATTGGGGACAAAAAAGGGGGGGGGGAACCAACCCCCCACTTTAAACAGCACCTTGCTACAGACACCCTGAACTGCCAACAAGTCGGGTGATCCTATGGGAGCCTAAGCATGGGCAACCAGGGAAAGGGAGGCCAATCAAGACAATAGTGAGGTTGATGATGGATGATGCAGGGGTTGAGATGACGGAAGAGCTCGCTAGCTGCATGAACAGTCGTGATGTGTGGCTTTGTGCATCATCGCACTTGACTCAAGCTTCCGCTTGGGTCGACAGAGTGTGTGAGTGAGTGAGTTAAAAAGCACCAATCGACGCCCAAGTGCGCACGCATTGCACAAATGCTTCAGAATTCTCAAGACGTTGTTGCTGGCGGTTCATGGATAACAGCGGTTCCTTGTGATGACGTCCTCCCGCAGTGGTAGGTACAATGTAACTGCCTACATGTATCTTCAACAATGCCGTCATCGATGCCAAAAAGTCATTACTGGTTACTGTCAAAGCTGACCTTCAAGTCTGGAAGAAATTGTGCGAAACTTCCCCAAATGTATGTATTTATCCCAATTTCTAGGAATTTACCCAAGTTGTTATTTCACGAGTAGTTGAGCATTTATTTCATATAAGTATATTCCAAATTCCACCTTAATCTGTTGTTGCAGACGCTAGTGTTACACTTTGAACCATCTCTAAGGAAAATTTCGAAGACGATCAAAAAATTATTTGCCGACCCAACCCATGTGCATTGTAATTTGTTCAACAAAGCACCATAGGCGCTACAGCTGACTGATTTCGGCCCGGCACACAATGATGACGGGCATATTAGCATATTCATTAGCATCATTCGGCGTGACATGGCGTGGGTCTCGGTATCCACCAATGGAAGCCGGCAAAAAGGGTGATAGTTGTTGACTTACAACTCGTGAAAGAGGCTTTTATTCCATTGTTTACTGCTCACCGTAATGGATAGGAACCTCATTAATATTCCTGAGGCTTGAAAAGATTGATACTTTGATAGATATCGCACATGCCAGTAGCCAGGCCTATTTTTCCAATTTTCAATGAAAGTAATAAACATACTTGTAACTGCCTATCTTCAACAATGTCTTGGCCCCTACAGTGTACCTAGAGCTTAGAATGTGTTGGACTTGATTGCTGTTCCAGCTTCAGAGTGTCCAAATACTTGAACAACGTGTCTTTATATTGGTCTGGTATTGCTCGCAAAATCTCGGCATGTTTTGCATCGGGTGTTGAAAGGTAGTGAGCTGGCTGGCTGGTCTGCTCTTTCCAATTAGCGATGAAGCGCTCAATGGAATCCCTCTTGCACATGGGATCGATGAGCGAATAGTAACACAGAACCGACGTCTTGAAAGGGTTCTTCCAGAAAATGTCGATCAACTGATCATAGATTGCGACCGTGTTGCCGTAGGTTAGGTAAAAGTAGACGCTAGTCCCCGTTGCGATGAGCTGTTGTAAGATCCATCTTCTTGTTAGCATTTCCCCCATTCCAACTCGTAATTCTTTCAGCGTGCCGATGACGATACTGTCAAAGACTTGGCCACGGATTCGTGGTTCTAAAGCAGAGAACTCATCAGGGTGTTCGGAAATGTAGGTAAGCACGTTCGCGTACATGAAGGCCCCTATTGAGAAAGCGTGGACGACGATTGGTGCCTTGCCGGTCTTGGTGCGGAGAAATTCAACGATCTCAGCGGCGACGGGTTGGGAGGATCTAGGCCAGATGAAATTGATGGGTTTGGCATAGGCCGTCAAGACATTAAATCCCCGTTCGGCGTACAGCATGCGGAAGCGATCCAAGGCGCGCTCAGATGCTGTGGCCCAAGGCATGAGGAGTGTGACCGGGGCATTTTCTTCATCTGCACAGCAAATAAAGAAAACGTGAATTTACGGGTACGCCGTAGTACGGGAACTGGGTACCCTGTTGAAAAAAACACAGGTATCCGGGTACCAGTGAAAGAAACCCAACCTGAAATTCAAATCTCGGAAGTTGCTGTTCAGACTGTTCATAAAGGTCCGCACGATAATACTTCCACATGGTTGCGTTGGTACAGCAAGATACAAGTGTACAGTGAGCTTTACAGCTTTACGGTGTAACTTGCAACTTTCTCAAACGTCATAAATGTGAAATATGTTTTGTTTTCCCATGTAGCCTGGTTTTCAGTTTTAAAATCCTCCACAAGTGACATTTGAAACCTTTCTTTTTTATTGTCTGAGAAATTACTTTGTAATTATTAAAGTTGGTTGCAGGTACCCGATTCCATAATCTGGAACCGGGTCCTGACAATAACAGTTGGGTACCCGGTTCCGATGCACAGCCCTATCGGACTGGTACCATATCATGAGCATTGTTGAACCTACGGTAATTGATTTGTTTGGAATAGGGCAAACGAGCAGTGTAAAATTCCAAAAGATCCAGGAATGAATATTGGCCTGACAGACAGGATAACATTAGTCTATGGAATATCCCCTTGCACAGCAAGGGTCTATAAATATGTGAGCAGATTCAGCGATTAATTATGCAAACCAGACTGCATCTTGACCTCCACAATCTGACTATTCGGTGGGCGCTTTCTATATCGAGTCTCCAGTATTCAGTTGATATGAAGTATGGACATTTACATTGTAAAACCTGGACACAACGTTTATTGGCCTTTTGAATGTTGTGTTGCTCAGAAAATATGCTCGGTATGATTGAAATGTTACATTCTAACTGAAGAAGAAATTCTAAACTTCATGTCAGTGAAAAAAATGCCGTCATCGATGCCAAAAAGTCATTACTGGTTACTGTCAAAAGCTGACCTTCAAGTCTGGAAGAAATTGTGCGAAACTTCCCCAAATGTATACTTTATCCCAATTTCTAGGAATTTACCCAAGTTGTTATTTCAGGAGTAGTTGAGCACTTATTTCATATAAGTATATTCCAAATTCCATCTTAATCTGTTGTTGCGGACGCTAGTGTTACGCTTTGAACCATCTCTAAGGAAAATTTCGAAGACGATCAAAAAATTATTTGCCGACCCAACCCATGTGCATTGTAATTTGTTCAACAAAGCGCCATTGGCGCTACAGCTGACTGATTTCAGCCCGGCACACTATGATGACGGGCATATTAGCATATTCATTAGCGTCATTCGGCGTGACATGGCCTGGGTCTCGGTATCGACCAATGGAAGCCGGCAAAAAGGGTGATAGTTGTTGACTTACAACTCGTGAAAGAGGCTTTTATTCCATTGTTTACTGCACACCGTAATGGATAGGAACCTCATTAATATTCCTGAGGCTTGAAAAGATTGATACTTTGATAGATATCGCACATGCCAGTAGCCAGGCCTATTTTTCCAATTTCAACGAAAGTAATAAGCATTCTTGGATCATTATAGGGGAAATAAATCCTGAAGGTTGCATGAAGATACAGTCTTCCAAACTGGAGAAAGTAATTTTCAAAGATTTCACCCGCCAACGTGAACATGTCTGTGCACATGTAGTTTCATTCGACATAGAGTGTTACGTAACCTAATTTAGAAATCGCCCTTTGCAACCATATGGCTGTATAGAATCAAATGTAGGCTACAATTTCTTATTTGGGGACAAAAAAGGGGGGGGGGGAAACCAACCCCCCACTTTAAACAGCACCTTGCTACAGACACCCTGAACTGCCAACAAGTCGGGTGATCCTATGGGAGCCAAAGCATGGGCAACCAGGGAAAGGGAGGCCAATCAAGAAAATAGTGAGGTTGATGATGGATGACGTAGGGGTTGAGACGACGGACGAGCTCGCTAGCTGCATGAACAGTCGTGATGTGTGGCGTGTGCGTCATCGCACTCGACTCAAGCTTCCGCTTGGGTCGACAGAGTGTGTGAGTGAGTGAGTTAAAAAGCACCAATCGACGCCCAAGTGCGCACGCATAGCACAAATGCTTCAAAATTCTCAAGACGTTGTTGCTGGCGGTTCATGGATGACAGTGGTTCCTTGTGATGACGTCCTCCTGCAGTGGTAGGTAACTGCCTATCTTCAACAATGTCTTGGCCCCTACAGTGTACCTAGAGCTTAGAATGTGTTGGACTTGATTGCTGTTCCAGCTTCAGAGTGTCCAAATACTTGAACAACGTGTCTTTATATTTATCTGGTATTGCTCGAAAAATCTCGGCATGTTTTGCATCGGGCGTGGAAAGATAGTGAGCAGGCTGGCTGGTCTGCTCTTTCCAATTTGCAATGAAGCGCTCAATGGAATCCCTCTTGCACATGGGATCGATGAGCGAATAGTAAAACAGTACTGACGTCTTGAAAGGGTTCTTCCAGAAAATGTCGATCAACTGATCATAGATCGTGACCGTGTTGCTGTAGGTTAAGTAAAAGTAGACGCTAGTCCCCATTGCGATGAGCTGTTGTAAGATCCATCTTCTTGTTAGCAATGACCCCATTCCAACTCGTAATTCTTTCAGGGTGCCAAAGACAATACTGTCGAAAACATGGCCACGGATTCGTGGTTCTAACGCAGAGAACTCATCAGGGTGTTCGGAAATGTAGGTAAGCACGTTCGCGTATATGAAGGCCCCTATTGAGAAAGCGTGGACGACGATTGGCGCCTTGCCGGTCTTGGTGCGGAGAAATTCAACGATCTCAGCTGCGACGGGTTGGGAAGATCTAGGCCAGATAAAATTGATGGGTTTTGAGTAGGCAGTCAAGACATTGAATCCCCGTTCGGCGTACAGCATGCGGAAGCGATCCAAGGCGCGCTCAGTTGCTGTGGCCCAAGGCATGAGGAGTGTGACCGGGGCATTTTCCTCCTCTGCACAGCAAATAAAGAAAACATGAATTTACGGGTACGCCGTAGTACGGGAACTGGGTACCCTGTTGAAAAAAACACAGGTATCCGGGTACCCGTGAAAGAAACCCAACTTGAAATTCAAATCTGGGAAGTTGCTGTTCAGACTGTTCATAAAGGTCCGCACGATAATAATGTCAAATCGGTGCGTCGGTACAGCAAGATACAAGTGTACAGTGAGCTTTACAGCTTTACAGTGTAACTTGCAACTTTCTCAAGCGTCATAAATGTAAAATATGTTTTGTTTTCCCATGTACATGTAGCCTGGTTTTCAGTTTTAAAATCCTCCACAAATGACATTTGCAACCTTTCTTTTTCATTGTCTGAGAAATTACTTTGTTATTAGTAAAGTTGGTTGCAGGTACCCGATTCCATAATCTGGAACCGGTTCCTGACAAAAACAGTCGGGTACCCGGTTCCGATGCACAGCCCTATCGGACTGGTACCATATCATGAGCATTGTTGAACCTTGGTTTGTTTGGAATAGGGCAAACGAGCAGTGTAAAATTCCAAAAGATCCAGGAATGAATATTGGCCTGACAGACAGGATAACGTTAGTCTATGGAATATCCCCTTGCACAGCAAGGGTCTATAAATATGTGAGCAGATTCAGCGATTAATTATGCAAACCAGACTGCATCTTGACCTCCACAATCTGACTAGTCGGTGGGCGCTTTCTATATCGAGTCTCCAGTATTCAGTTGTTATGGAGTATGGACATTTACATTGTAAAACCTGGACACAACGTTTATTGGCCTTTTGAATGTTGTGTTGCTCAGAAAATATGCTCGGTATGATTGAAATGTTACATTCTAACTGAAGAAGAAATTCTAAACTTCATGTCAGTGAAAAAAATGCCGTCATCGATGCCAAAAAGTCATTACTGGTTACTGTCAAAGCTGACCTTCAAGTCTTGAAGAAATTGTGTGAAACTTCCCCTAATGTATGTATTTATCCCAATTTCTAGGAATTTACCCAAGTTGTTATTTCACGAGTAGTTGAGCACTTATTTCATATATGTATATTCCAAATTCCATCTTAATCTGTTGTTGCAGACGCTAGTGTTACACTTTGAACCATCTCTAAGGAAAATTTCGAAGACGATCAAAAAATTTTTTGCCGACCCAACCCATGTGCATTGTAATTTGTTCAACAAAGCACCATAGGCGCTACAGCTGACTGATTTCGGCCCGGCACACAATGATGACGGGCATATTAGCATATTCATTAGCGTCATTCGGCGTGACATGGCGTGGGTCTCGGTATCCACCAATGGAAGCCGGCAAAAAGGGTGATAGTTGTTGACTTACAACTCGTGAAAGAGGCTTTTATTCCATTGTTTACTGCACACCGTAATGGATAGGAACCTCATTAATATTCCTGAGGCTTGAAAAGATTGATACTTTGATAGATATAGCACATGCCAGTAGCCAGGCCTATTTTTCCAAATTCAACGAAAGTAATAAACATACTTGGATCATTATAGGGGAAATAAATCCTGAAGGTTGCATGAAGATACAGTCTTCCAAACTGGAGAAAGTAATTTTCAAAGATTTCACCCGCCAACGTGAACATGTCTGTGCACATGTAGTTTCATTCGACATAAAGTGTTACGTAACCTAAGTTAGAAATCGCCCTTTGCAACCATATGGCTGTATAGAATTAAAATGTAGGGTACAATTTCTTATTGGGGGACAAAAAAGGGGGGTGGGGAACCAACCCCCCACTTTAAACAGCACCTTGCTACAGACACCCTGAACTGCAAACAAGTCGGGTGATCCTATGGGAGCCAAAGCATGGGCAACCAGGGAAAGGGAGGCCAATCAAGACAATAGTGAGGTTGATGATGGATGACGCAGGGGTTGAGACGACGGACGAGCTCACTAGCTGCATGAACAGTCGTGATGTGTGGCACGTGCGTCATCGCACTCGACTCAAGCTTCCACTTGGGTCGACAGAGTGTGTGAGTGAGTGAGTGAGTTTAAAAGCACCAATCGACGCCCAAGTGCGCATGCATTGCACAAATGCCTCAGGATTCTCAAGACATTGTTGCTGGCGGTTCATGGATAACAGCGGTTCCTTGTGATGACGTCCTCCCGCAGTGGTAGGTACAATGTAACTGCCTATCTTCAACAATGTCTTGGCCCCTACAGTGTACCTAGAGCTTAGAATGTGTTGGACTTGATTGCTGTTCCAGCTTCAGAGTGTCCAAATACTTGAACAACGTGTCTTTATATTTATCTGGTATTGCTCGAAAAATCTCGGCATGTTTTGCATCGGGCGTGGAAAGATAGTGAGCAGGCTGGCTGGTCTGCTCTTTCCAATTTGCAATGAAGCGCTCAATGGAATCCCTCTTGCACATGGGATCGATGAGCGAATAGTAAAACAGTACCGACGTCTTGAAAGGGTTCTTCCAGAAAATGTCGATCAACTGATCATAGATCGTGACCGTGTTGCTGTAGGTTAAGTAAAAGTAGACGCTAGTCCCCATTGCGATGAGCTGTTGTAAGATCCATCTTCTTGTTAGCAATGACCCCATTCCAACTCGTAATTCTTTCAGGGTGCCAAAGACAATACTGTCGAAAACATGGCCACGGATTCGTGGTTCTAACGCAGAGAACTCATCAGGGTGTTCGGAAATGTAGGTAAGCACGTTCGCGTACATGAAGGCCCCTATTGAGAAAGCGTGGACGACGATTGGCGCCTTGCCGGTCTTGGTGCGGAGAAATTCAACGATCTCAGCTGCGACGGGTTGGGAGGATCTAGGCCAGATGAAATTGATGGGTTTGGCATAGGCGGTCAAGACATTAAATCCCCGTTCGGCGTACAGCATGCGGAAGCGATCCAAGGCGCGCTCAGTTGCTGTGGCCCAAGGCATGAGGAGTGTGACCGGGGCATTTTCCTCCTCTGCACAGCAAATAAAGAAAACATGAATTTACGGGTACGCCGTAGTACGGGAACTGGGTACCCTGTTGAAAAAAACACAGGTATCCGGGTACCCGTGAAAGAAACCCAACTTGAAATTCAAATCTGGGAAGTTGCTGTTCAGACTGTTCATAAAGGTCCGCACGATAATAATGTCAAATCGGTGCGTCGGTACAGCAAGATACAACTGTGTACAGTTAGCTTTTCAGCTTTACGGTATAACTTGCAACTTTCTCAAGCATCATAAATGTGAAATATGTTTTGTTTTCCCATGTAGCCTGGTTTTCAGTTTTAAAATCCTCCACAAATGACATTTGCAACCTTTCTTTTTCATTGTCTGAGAAATTACTTTGTAATTAGTAAAGTTGGTTGCAGGTACCTGATTCCATAATCTGGAACCGGTTCCTGACAAAAACAATCGGGTACCCGGTTCCGATGCACAGCCTTATCGGACTGGTACCATATCATGAGCATTGTTGAACCTTGGTTTGTTTAGAATAGGGCAAACGAGCAGTGTAAAATTCCAAAAGATCCAGGAATGAATATTGGCCTGACAGACAGGATAACATTAGTCTATGGAATATCCCCTTGCACAGCAAGGGTCTATAAATATGTGAGCAGATTCAGCGATTAATTATGCAAACCAGACTGCATCTTGACCTCCACAATCTGACTATTCGGTGGGCCCCTTCTATATCGAGTCTCCAGTATTCAGTTGTTATGGAGTATGGACATTTACATTGTAAAACCTGGACACAAAGTTTCTTATGCTTTTTATGTTGTGAATTCTATTTGCAAAAACAGGCTGCGTCACGCAGCCTGTAACGATACGTTACGCGAGGCGTGATCGTCCTGTGAGGGCGCCTTCTATATTGGGTCTTCGGTAACCCATTCTCATGGACATCAACACTCTAAAACCTGGACACAACTAAATGCTATTATGTTGTGAATTGTATTTGCAAAAATAGGCCGTGTCACGCAGCCTGGAACAATATGTAACGCGAGGCACGATCGTCCTGCAGACTAGCTTCAAATGATCAACATTTTAAATAACAGGCGCATTCACGTCACGCCCACGATGACCATTCACGTACATGTATACAGCATTTTTTAAACAGCCAATGTTGAGTTTTATTCTAAGTCTCTTAACCGGTGGTTGTATTACATAAAAAGACTATCCAAACTGATCAATCAACAGCTTAGTACAGATTTTTGGAGGGGGGGGGGGATGGCATAATTTTGAGCTGATATTGGGTTCCCAAACCAATACGACAATAGTCAAATAGTATTTACTTGTAACATTTTGGGGAGCAGCAAACCGCAAAATTGGGACAAAAATAACAACAGGGAGTTAATTGCAGAGGTTAATTGAAAAATGAATGATAAAAACCTACCCTTGAATTTGTGCAGACGTAACACAGGTGAGATGTTAACGATGGTTGCTTTGTATTTGTTTGTCTCCATGGTCGACAAAGACGAACGGCAAAGGGAAACGAGCTTTGATAAAGAAGAAAAACATAACCTTCATCAGTTCCTATACTGAACGGAACTTCTGCAACCATTTTCATTGGCTTCTTCTGTACATCATAATCAAATGGATTATCAATGAATCAATATTGATGTGATTATTGAACACAAAACCTTGCGTCTCTTGGCATCCAGGTATTTTTTCTCCTCCAAAAATTTCAGAACAAAATCCAAATGGTCATGAAAGTTGTAAATGACATCCTCCAAGGAAAGAATGGGTATCCTGGTTGTGTACAACTAAAGACTAACACTAACAGAGGAGCATTGTTGTAGTCGAGTACTATTTTCTGAGTACTGCCGAGAACTTAGATTGCCGATTACGAGTACTTATACGATTATACATCTGAATAGGAGTACTTGTACTTCTGAGTACGAGTACGAGTACTTGTACCTCCGAGTACGAGTAATTGTACTTCCAAGTACAAGTACGAGTACTGCCGAGAACTTAGATTGCCGAGTACGAGTACTTATATACGATTACGAGTACTAGTATACATGAGTACGAGTACTTGTACCTCCGAGTACGAGTAATTGTACTTCCAAGTACGAACGTACGAGTACTGCCGAGAACTTAGATTGCCGATTACGAGTACTTATACGATTATACATCTGAATACGAGTACTTCTGAGTACGAGTACGAGTACTTGTACCTCCGAGTACGAGTAATTGTACTTCCACGTACAAGTACGAGTACTGCCGAGAACTTTGATTGCCGAGTACGAGTACTTATATTACGATTACAAGTACTTATACGATTATACATGAGTATGAGTACTTGTACCTCCGAGTACGAGTACTTGTACCCCCGAGTACGAGTAATTGTACTTCCAAGTACGAACGTACGAGTACTGCCGAGAACTTAGATTGCCGAGTACGAGTACTTATACGATTATACCTCCGAGTACGAGTACTTGTACTTCTGAGTACGAGTACTTGTACCTCCGAGTACGAGTAATTGTAATTCCAAGTACGAGTACGAGTACTGCCAAGACCTTAGATTGCCGAGTACGAGTACTTATACACGATTATACCTCTGAGTACGAGTACTTGTACTTCTGAATACGAGTACGAGTACTTGAACCTCCGAGTACAAGTATTTGTACTTCCGAATAGGGCCATACAGCAAATGGTTTTGTGCGTAACTGGCCCAGGCCTAGTCAGACCGATATACAGACCCACTCACAGCTAGCTGTTGAATATGTGCAAAGAGGAAAATCAGGAAACTTCAATTTCTCTGCAAGCCAATCAACCATAACTGATAGTACAGGTATGGATAAAATGATGTCTAGTATTAGTCGAGCTATTTTTCCCCGAGTACTGCTATTCGAATACGAGTACTTAGATGATTGAGTACAATTTTGACATGTCGAGTACGAGTACTTGCTGGACTAGAGCATTCTCGTTGTCTTGTTTCCGCAACAACACACCAGACGAAAATTGAACTCACTTGCGGCACCTGAAAGTGGTACGGCAGATTTTTTTCGATGTCATCACGTCATGCACGTGATGCATACATTTACATAATTAGCAAAACAAAATGGACGACAGGCATTGGAACTGGCATTTTTCTTACGGACAAGCCACCAAAATCGTCAAGATTTTTCACATTTTTTTGTGTTGTCTGTTTCAATGAAGTCGATCAATAGGCTTCATAAATGACTGCTGAATGTATGGGGTATGTAAATGAAATATGGGGTGGGATATTAGAGGTGAAAATGAACAATTTTTGAGAGGCCATTTTTTTTTAGGGTCTCTTAGTCTTGCTACTAATGAACAGGTTATGCCTCCACTGCTCCAGCGTTACATGTGAATGAATATGGACAACTGATGGACTCACTCATCAGTCATGGAGCATGTCAGCTGGAGTTACTCAAGCTACTATTATTAAGTATAAAACTATTTTACCTGCTTTGTCTGGACTCTACGAGCAATAGGTTGAAGTACGGCAGCTAGCATTATCAATCAAAGATTTGAAAAGCTGATAAATAGTGACAATTTTACTGTACAATCGTGCACGGCGGTCAAGTGCAGTGTACAGCAGCCACGGACAGGGTGACCGAAAGGTAATGACCAAATTCTGCTAAATGCAATTCAAAAATCTGTCAGATTCATCAAAAAATCTGCCAAATTTCTCAGAATTACTCAAAATGCATTTTAAACATTTTAAAAAAAACATGCAGATGTTGTAGTATTGCCTTAATAGTTCATATTACATTCTAAACAATATACATTGTAGTCACA
Organism: Patiria miniata; assembly: GCF_015706575.1. Classification (NCBI taxonomy): domain Eukaryota; kingdom Metazoa; phylum Echinodermata; class Asteroidea; order Valvatida; family Asterinidae; genus Patiria; species Patiria miniata. Next base: position 10,591,762 of record NW_024037048.1, on the reverse strand, counting down.
TGAAGATATGAAACTGCGTAAATTTCAGGCAAAACGTTGAATCACGACAAAGTCGATTCGGTTAACCTCGTCAGAGCGCAACTAGGCCGGCCAACCTGCCCCATAATGCAAGGGTTTGTTTGAAAAGATTTGAAGCTTTTTCAAAACAAATGTACATTTTTTCCCCAATTTGCTATGTTTTCCCCAATTTTCTGTCTTATAAAATTATGACAATGTTTGCAGAATTCTGCCAGATATCTGCCAAAAAAAATCTGTCAAACTTTTTTTTTTTAATGTCAAAGTTAGCCGAAAATCCGCTAAAACGGTCACTCTGATAGCAGCTGGTGCTGGGCAGTGCGCCCTCTTGGTTAGGAAATGTGAGTCATCGCTTGTGCCGCATGGGCCGGGTGCAGTACCCATGCTAGTCATTCCAGTATAAACATTCCCATAATTAAGATGGTGGTCGGGTGACCTCACCATAACACTGAGGCGCAGACAGACAAACAGGCAGACAGACAAACCAACTGACCGACCGACCGACCACCAAGTGTTCATGCCAAAAGGGTATTATGATGCCCCTGTACAGGGCGGATCAAAAAAACCGAAACCGAGATATTATTGCTGATTGGAACAGACGTAGGGCACATGTGAACCAAAGGGAGATATCCTCTGTTAGGGTTGAATCTCCTCTTTAAAATGACAATTTAGAGAATTGCGCCACTTTTCAATTGTGGTTGTTTGTGGTGTCATTTGTCTCACTCTCAGAGTGAAAGGCTATGGTTGCCAATCAAGGCAGGTGGGGGAAAAGAGATTTTTACCATGAAAAGTGGCACAATTCTCTAATTAGACCCTTTCATAAAACTGGTCTCTGCTCAGTCAACCAAAATGTAAGGACATGATCAGGGTGTCATTTTAAAGAGGAGATTCAACCCTAACAGAGGATATCTCCCTTTGATTCACATGTGCCCTACTTCTGTTCCATTTAGCAATCATATCTGGGTTTCGGTTTTTTGGATCCACCCTGTATAGGCCTGAAAGTTCACCCTTTGCTTGTGGTGCGCTTGAAAAAGAGAATTAGTGTGCAAGAATGCTGCCGGCAAGTTTTCATCAAATTAGCACAAATTGCAGGCTCATAAACATCTGTGGTAAGTCCGCGAACCGAATAGGGCGCCCCCAATGATCGAATGATGTACTCGTCTTGTTTTCCTAGGTTTAGTATCGTTACAAAAATTAACCTTCTGAACTTGAACAACTACTTTGAATGACGAGATTTATTGGTTTTTGGCTGTTAAACATACAACGGGACAAAATCCAGGACTTGACTCTAGGTCTGGTAAATTTCAACCAAAACTGCGCTTGTGGAAGGGCTGCGTTTGTGGAGAAGGATTTTTTTCTTTTTTTAACTGAACGATCAATCATGGAGGAGTAAACAAATACTCCTCAATAACATTTCTTCGTCCACCGCTGAAGGTGACAAACAAAGATCAAAGCTCAACATAAATCATCGAAATGAGCTAAATACTGAGATATACTATTTTTTTCAAAAAGGGGTTTGCTAGTTATAGAAGGTTTCGTCAGTTCGTTTGATTGTTCCTTCCTCCAATTGTTTTTCTTCTTAGGATATCATATAGGCTGATAAGAAGGAAATTAAATCCGCAAGTCTGGGATTGAATGGAATATTCAACCGTTGCGTAAACTTTGGGAAACATTTACTACCCCCCCCCCCCCCAATCTTATTGGGTTCACCCGAGGAGATCTAGAATGGCTGACCTCAGTCACGTCAGTATTATAGGAGCCTCCAAACCAACTTTAGGTGCTACGGCGGATATAGAGTGTGAAAGTTTTGCGATCGAGCTGGACACTTTCATGAACGTTGGCCTACATAATACTGAGAATTAAATCAAGATCACGATGATTTGGGTAAGTCTTGATGTTTCAATATGAGGCATAGTTGGACTTCATTTTAGGAAGCACGTCCACGTGTTTCCTTGAAGAATAGATGTTTGTGGTCAAAGTAACCCTTCAATGGTATAACGAGTATTAGGGAAGAATAATACTTGAGCAGCTGCACCACTGTATGGCCACGAAGAATATTTGCTCTATTTTTTTTTGATTTTTTTTTTTACACATTTTTTTATGGGAACCGATATTTATGTAAAGTGTCCCGTGTGTTTTGTTTTGTGTCACGAAAGTTGACTTAAATTCGCCGTGTATTATTCGCGTTAACAGCTAGGATGAGTAAAAACGCATCCCAAAATGGCAGGACCAATTTTTGAATGAAGTTTTGCCTGTAGCACTTTGAAAATCTAGGATATGAAAGCCCATTCATTAAACTGTCTTTCAGTATTATTATCATTCAAATATCTCATGTCTTTTTCAAGTTACTGAATTTTGAACACAAACAGACAAGTACCGTTTTAAAGTTCTGTCCACGGATCCGACAAAAAAGTAAGTGTTCTTTCAGAAAAACGAAAACAATTTTCACAGACGCCTGTTATGTAGACCGCGAATGGAATGATGATGTACTCGTCTTGTTTTCCTAGGTTTACCCTCGTTACAACCTTCTGAACTTGAACAACAATTGTTTATCTCTGAATGACGAGATTTATTAGTTTCTGTCTCGTTAATGTGACAGGTCTAGGATTCTGGGTCTGGTATATCTCAACTGCGCCTGTGCAAGGGTTGCGTTTGTCATATTAAAGGAACAGTCTTGTTTTTGGTTGTTTACGATGAAGCATGGATGAATATAAAAAAAAATACAGTAACATCACTTCGTCCGCCACTGGAGGTTACAGACATAGCTCACTCAACATTAATCATCGCAATGAGATCAATACTGATATCATTTTCGAAGTAGGGGTTAATTACTGGATTGAACAAGAGTTCAGGTGCATGTTCAACATGCAGCTCGTTAATCTATTCTTTTCTCCCATCTCATTTGTACTTAGGACAATGCATGTAGGTTTGTGAGAAGGAAATTAAACCACTAACTGTTGTAAACGGAATGTTCAAATGCCGTCGTAAAGTTTGAGAAACATTTTACTAATACACCCCTTATTGGGTTCACCTCGGCATGGAGAAAACATTCCAATAGTACCACCAGACACATTTTTAGAAGTAACAGATGGAGTGTGACAGTAATTTTTGTGATGAGTTGGACAAGTCCATGAACGCAGGTCTACATAATACTGAAAATTAATTCAAGATCACGACGATTTGGGTAACTAACTGTGTAGATGGTTATTAAGGCATATCGCTGGAAACATCTGATCCCTTAAATTTTCGTTAAAAGTCCATTTCTCCGTGAAAAGAATCTTCAAGAGATGTTTCACGGACATTTACACGGGGCTTATATAGGACTAATCCTGTAAGGGTATTTTCACGGTTTTTTAATTACCCTTGGCACTGAGGATTATCATTGGTTATACATAACGGTACTGGGTCTATCTCCATGGGTAAACAAAGACTTTCTTAAGGGTGTTTTCACGGACTCCTAATCAGACTTAATATGTTAAAAAAAACCGTGAAAATTTAGTTAACTGTAATTTCAAGGGAAAATGGCTCTTTAAAGAATTTTTCAGGGATGAAGATGTTCTTAGTGGTTTAAGGAAGCTAGTCCACGTCTTTTTCTTGGAATAAAGAGTTTTAGGGAAGACTTTAATACTTGGAACAGCCTGCAGTGGCGTAGCACGATCATTTATTTGGGGTGGGGGTTAACAATTTCTTAAAATGGCCACTTGTACATCCGTGGTGAAATGAAGACATTTTTTTTCTCCGAACACTTGGCCTCCGTAAAATTAAAGGTGGGGGGGGGGGCCTGGTGCCATCTGTCGATTGGGGCGCTGTTCAAAACCAACGATTATGCACACTAACGGTAAATATATGTTGCTTTTCAGCGCGATAAGAAAAAAAAGGCACCCGGAACGGCCGATGGCGCAAAAAAGGGCACCACTTCTTTTGATAAAGGGCACTTGGTCAGAAAAAAAAAGGGCACTAAGTTCCTAAAAAAAGGGCACTGTTGACAAATTATGGGGGGGAGTAAGCGCTGGTGAAAAGGGGCATTTGAATGGAAAAGTGCTGTCTTTACAAAATATCGGGGGAGGTAAATACCCCCCCCCCCCCCCGGCTACGCCAGTATGGCCTGGACTTCATGTGTGGGCTGCGTGCGCGTTCGGCTTCACTAGCCCCTGGCCGCGTAGTCTCATGTAATAACCCATGGCAAATGCCGTGGTCTGTGATAATGTGAGCAGATTCGCTGATTAATTAGGCAGAAAAACCGCCTCCTGACCTCCTAGATTTTTATCAATCAGCAAGCGCTTTCCTTATCGGATCTTCGGTCATTTACCCGTTGCGCGTCACAGACAATGGATTAAAAAAACCCTGTGTTACGCGCTCTGTATCATGTTACGCGATATGTGCACGCCTGTTGTATTACAAAATACTGCATTCGAATCGACCAACTAAGCCATTTAGTCCTGATTTAGCAAAGTCGACTCCAATACGGGCGATTCCCAATAGTGCGCCTTCAAGAGTTTGCAACGCGTTGGCCAATCACAATGCGCAAAATCTGTCGACCCAACGCCCGTTTGGAAAAGGTCGACTGATTTCGCGCATTGTGATTGGCCAACGCGCTGCAAACTCTTGGAGGCGCACTATTGGGAATCGCCCGTATTGGCTGGCGTGCGGCTTGCATATAATTATCTGCATGTCTAGACATATCAGACTTCACACAGAAGACATGGCTCCGTGGATTACGGTGATACTCAGACTACGGGCCGTGTAGAGTACAAAAACAACAATGATTGGCTGTTTGCTTTATGTTTTATGTCAAAATTAATGTGCTACATTTATTTGAATATGACGACGGTTACGGGTATTTTAAAACTCGTCGTCGTCTCTATTTCGGCTTTGCCTGCTATTTGGGTCCCTATAACTTTGAAGATTCCAGCTCAACATCAGTCAATATTTTCTTTCAGAAATATCAAAGTGCATGATGAAACAAGTGGGTTTTTTTTGTAGAAGCAAATTGGAAACGGAACCAAGAGCATATGGAGAACTTTGCCACCCATATGTGCAGAAAATCAAAGCCCTGCATGCTCTGCGGTCACACACAACGGTGTATTGACCCGGCGACCTGCACAGCCCCACTGCGTTGACCGGACTACAATGTATACATAAACAGCAGGTCGATCCTCAAACAAAAGCGATGTCTGATTTGACAAGAAAAGTGCCCCTTGTTCTTCTCAACCAATCAAAACGGTTGTTACATGAATGGAAAGCTTATTGTGTTGTCTTTCAGAAACCGTGCGAGGTAATTGTATGCGACCGGGTTCACACGTGTGCTGTTCCAAGAAGTAAACCCGCACCTTCAAAAATCGGGGAAATGTGCCATGACCTCCATAGGAAACGCGAAATTTTCACTGAGTTACCCGTTTTCCAATGAAAAAGTGCACATAATTATTCGCCTTTAACCATGAAGAAATTATATGCATTTGAAAGAGGAAAACCTATATTTTATGATGCGATGCGAGGAAGTAAGTTTAACCAACATACTTTCCACGTATTAACGAAAGTTTGCTGAGAGCGCCTAGATATGAGCCAGTCTTCCCACGTAAACAGAGCTGCACTAGTGGCGAGTGAGCAAATGCTCCCTAGTTCTCCATGAAAAAGGCCATTACTTTTAGCCTGGTGCCGATGGCAGCTGCCTGACCTACAATAATTTTGTCATTGTGACGATCCAATCATTTTTTTTCTCTTAGTATCCAATAGGTCGGTGATACCTATCACCCTGAAAACGAGTATGGCGGTGACCACTTTACGGTGGTACCCCCCCCCCCCCCAAAAAAGAAGAAAAAATACACAGAAAATGACAAAATACTATGATAAGTTTGATGTGTGCCTCAAAACACCTGGGAGAGTTGTGACTGTTTTTCTGCTTTTAGTGGGGTATTTATCACAGAAGAATATTGCGGTGTTTATACTTAACTTTCGACCCAGAATGTCTGAGGCAAAGATCAGACCCAGGCCAACTCCCATAGATTTGTATAGTCATGAAAACTATTTTTGTGATGGTATTGTAAGTATAGCTGCTCATATCACAAGTCCATCAATCATCCTGTCGCTAGGCCCACTCTTGAAGCCTGGAAACAGGTCGTCACTCATCCTTTTATACTGGTAGTCTCAGACTGTTGTGTTGGTGGCGGGGGGGGGGGGGTGGCCAGGCAAACACCAGGGAGCTTAAGCTCGAACATTTTTCGAACGGGTACTGACCAAGTACAGAGTTATTTGAGCATGTATACACTTTTTCTGGCATTAAATTGTTCTCTTGAGCAAAGAGGACCTCTATCCATCTATTAAGACACTATGAGAAAGCATTATGTTCACCAAAACGCCTACTGAAGAGATTGTGTTAGACCGTAACACCCATGCACCATCATACTGAAATGTTTAGTACTGTGGTAGATTGCAACTAAATAAAACGATGGCGCCTCATAGGTTAAAGTTATCTTGCCATACGGCATTGCAACGGACGATAAAATAATGGCTACGCACACGTGCAGAAAACCTCTAAACCTAGCAGTGTCTTCCTGTAATGACATCACAACAACTGCAGCGGCGTCAATTATAAAGAAAAGCATGTACATTTTAACTGTTAAAAACTGCACTTTTAATGCAAAGCAAACAAAAAGAGATGTCTAGTAGTTTTCATTTTAAGAGGAGTAGAAAGCTGCACAAAAATTACTTAAAAAGAAACAAAAGCAATCATTGCAATGATCGCAGGAACCCTTTAACTGCACATTTCGGGTCACTTGTCTCAGATCAAGTCTTGGTCTTGTTATGCCGCCAATGATAAAGATCCTGGCCAAATTTTGATGGTTACAAAACGATGATTCTTTGAATGAAACTGTTTGATTTCCAGGTGAAAAGTCAACTGCCTGTGCTCTTCGTGGCATCTCTGCTCCTAAATGTCGGAGGTGCAGCAGAAGACGCGGCGGAGGTTCCTCAGGGGATACCACCGCCGGAACCATGCAGCCCCCAACCACAGAGCTGTAACACCGGCTGTCACGTGATCGTAGGTCCTCCTGGACCACCAGGGATCCCAGGAGTCCCAGGGGTTCCGGGTCAAGGAATCGCAGGTCCCAGGGGAGAGAGTGGACAGAATGGGAAGACTGGCGAGAGAGGAGAACCTGGAGCGGAGGGGGAGGCTGGGAAAGGTGAGGGACCACCTGGACCACCTGGAGCTAAGGGAGATCGGGGAATTCCGGGGCTGGATGGATATAAAGGAAGTCCTGGTTTTGTTGGTTATCCAGGAGAATCAGGAGTACCAGGAGAAACCGGTCGCAGAGGTTTACCTGGGCCAAAGGGTGCTAGAGGTGATGGGTTGGGACAGAAAGGGGAACCGGGACCCCCCGGACCTGCCGACGGGGAGAAAGGGGCAAGAGGGGACCGTGGATATCCAGGAGCGAAGGGTGAACGTGGTTTTCGGGGACTATCTGGTGAACGGGGCGCCATTGGTCGGCCGGGGCCTGCTGGTCTGCAGGGCGCCAGGGGGCCAGCAGGTCCTAGAGGCGACAATGGTCTTCCTGGAGAATCTGGCTTTACGGGAGATAGGGGTCGCAAAGGTATGAAGGGGGATCCAGGACAACTGGGGGCGAGAGGACAGAAGGGACAAAAAGGAGATCCCTAGATCCACTGGCACTGTCGAACAGCAGGACCCAGCGGAAGCCTTTTAGACCTCATGGTAGATTGGGTGCTCCTTAAAGACGAAGGCTTAGTTTCATGAACTGCAACAGGCACTAGTTTATTCTGATACAGGTTGTCACCATGTTGACCCTCATGGGCCAAAGGAATCACACTCATCATATTTGAGGGGAAATATGGGACTAGCAATGAGGTACATCAAAAGTACGAGGCACGTGTGACAGTGCCAACATTCATACAGTAATAGTGTGTGTTTTTATTTAAAGGGTTCTTACGTGAACTTTTTGGAGGAACATATCTCTGATCCTCTTGAACACATGAAACTTATTTGACATGCGTTTTTGTTCATGTTATTGAAAAGTACACTTCTTTAAAACCTTTTCAACAAATTCCTTGTTTTGCAGACAACTGAGAGCGCTGTTGATGTGATGTCACTTCAGGAAGATTCCGTTCAGTTTAGCGCCTTTCTGTTCAAATTTTCAACCCAAACATTATTATGCTTTGCCTTATTTAAAAGATTTGTGAAATAACTTTGCTCATTAAGTTACTGCCAAGTACTGACACAACAACGAATCGAAGACAAGACAATTTACGACAGCGAAATATCCAAAAATCTGGCAAATTTTGGTGTTGAAATAGTTGTAACATTAAGGTTTCTGCCTGAAATGACATCACACTTTTGCTGATGAATGTAGAAATGGGCTTCAGCATAAGAAAGAAAAAGGCACCAAAATGCCATTTTAAGAGCATTTTTGGTGCCTTTTTGATTTTCATGCTAATGCTGCATATTCATGAGCAAAAGTGTGATGTCATATTCAGGCAGAAACCTCAATATTACAGCTATTTCAGCATCAACATTTGCCAGAATTGTGGATACTTTTCTTTAATGATTTGTAGTTTCAGTAAATGACAGTAAGCCAATGAGCAAAGTTTTCTCCAAATTGTTTTTCAATGAGCAAATATTGGTTTCACAGTTTGAACCAAAACATTGAACAGTGTCTTCCTGAAATGACGTCACAGCAACAGCGCCCTAGCTCATTTGTCCGGCAAAGCATAGAAAATGTAACGATGTTTAAAGAAGAGCACTTTTTTAAAGGAGTATACTTAACAAAAAAGGGATGTCAAATAGTTTTCATACATTTAAGAGGAATAGCAAGGTGCGCGAAATATGTTCCCAAGTAAAATTCATGTCATGGGCCTGTAGTAGTAGCCTATTAGTATTATGTATATCACTACTGCTTACAGCAAACTTTTAAAAGTACAATTAGCGCCTACATTATAATACGCGTATCCCCGTATTGTGTTAACTTCTGCCTACTTCATTTCATTGAGTTTCAACTTTATTTGCTCACTTAATTTTCGATGTATACCGCGTGTTCTAAGCTTCCAAATATGTTTCATCCTGACGAATTTTCAATTTATATGTTTCGTCCTAACGAAAAAAGCTACCTTATTCTGCAGTTGTCTGCAACCCTCTTAATCGAGAATCAAACTAATTGTCTAATTGTGAAACTGTTCAATAACGAAACGTGGTCGGATTTTTTTTCGTGCGATGTCTCACCCAAAGTGAACAATTGTTATATATCTAAGGACATAGCTAATGGAAACGACACAAGTCTATTTTTTCAAGGTGAAACTCGAAAGTGCACTGGGAACTCGTCTTTAACTAGAAAGCACTCGGAGAGCGCAAACCTCCACCAAGGCTAAACAATTCCCCGCCATGTTGTCCAAAATCTAATCGGTTTGTTCTTGTGCCAAGGAGCTTGATTGTTTATGCAAATCCGTCCATAACTTTTTGAGTTAGTTTTTTAACACACAAACAAGCCAACAAACCAACCAACACGATGAAAACATAACCTCCTTGGCGGAGGTAATAATGTTTCTGCTTTTCCTTTCATTTATGATGCCACTGTTACTGCATGTACTGTTTGTGTGAAATAAAATAGAGGATTAATTTTTGCATGGCCATCCAGACAGCAGTGGGTTTTTGTTTTTATCGTTGTGCACTTCGGAATATTAACAAACTGCCGCTCTTATTGCTTTAAAGGGGCACTATCCTGAAACTCCAGAAAATTTCATGTTCAGTGGATTGTTTACTTATCCTATTTCAAACATCTGGTTGAAAGGAAACCAACCTAAAGCTTACCGTTCCCGAGAAAAGATGGGGGGAAAACGGTTGTTTGCACCGGACACGAGGGAGTACGAATGCCACATACGTTTTCCTGTCGTTTTCATTATGTACGATATGCCACGTTGTGTCTTTGTAGCCCCTGCTCGTGAACAGCGGTGACCAACCACCGATGAACAAAATAATGGTTTCTTACACGTCCGCAAAAGACGAACACTTTACGGATGAAATCACAACTAGCACCCAAACAGCTCGACTTTTTGGGGTTGCAAATTTAAAAGCTGACCCCGCAAGTCGTTCTCGCACGCATAATACAGGAATAACACAAAACCGCCCAGTTTGTAAAGGCTAGTTGTGTGGATGCTTATATCTACTTTTAAAAGCGCGTTTTGTAGCCAAATTGGGCTGTTCCAGGACGCAGTGTCCTTATTTATTTATTTATTTATTTATTTCGTGTTATTTTACCAGGGTAGCCCCATCAGTTGTCAATGAACTGTTCTCCCTGGGGGCCCTGGAAAGGCTAGTTGTGTGGATGCTTATATCTACTTTTAAAAGCGCGTTTTGTAGCCAAATTTGGCTGTTCCAAATTGGGTTGTTTAAGTTTAAGTTTACACTTTTATTAACTCAGTAGTTGTACTAGTGACTGGAGCCGCGCTAGAACTGCTGAGCCCGCCCTACTGTATTAGCTTTAAAGGGAATGTATAACATTGGCTTTTGCTGTGGTTAGTGTAATAGATCAAAATATTGTTACACTGACATGTTTGAAGTTTTGTGTTCGAAAATGCTGGAAAAACCTAGAAAAACAAAAATGTTCAGGTAGTCTAGTTCCCTGACTCCATTAAGTATGAAATGGATCAGTTTATAGATGCCGGAAAATTGTAAAGAAAGGGAACCAGTCTAGCTGGCCTGCACCCGTTCATGAACATGTAACTAATAGCAAACCAAATTTGGACTGAAAAATGGTAAATTTGGAGCAGTAGTTGAAAAATAGTTAGGTTTTTCCAACGGTGGTCGGCCAACCACCGTTCCAAATTTATACAAAAATACCATTTTCTTGAAAATGACCTAACACCTGGTACCATAATTTTACAGGATGCTTTGGACTGTCATTTACCAACATCCTAGGAAGGTATTTCGTAAAATTTGGTAGTTTTGTTTTTCGATGTTTGCAAATGTTGTAGCCTATATTCCTTTTAAAGAGAAGATACAACATTTGAAAACATCAAAAAACGAAATAATCAAATTATCACGAAATATCTTACTGGAATGTCAGGAAATGACTGTTTTCCATGGTGGGTAGTTCCAGTTTTTCAAGAAGAGTATGCAGTAACAGATGTAGCATTGTCCCAGCTACAGATGTTGGTGATAAAGCGGGCAGCTATTCGATGAACCATCTCAATCTTCTGTGTATTGGTGGCTGTGGATGATCCCACACCGATGCACAGTAGTCAAGATGAGGGCGGACTAAACCTAGCCTGGTTCCAGGGTGACTGTAAGGTCAGAGCCAAATTCTGCTCAGTGCCCATCAAAAATCTGTCAGATTTATCAAAAATCTGCCACATTTCCCAGAATTACTCGAAATACACTATAAACACTTAAAATCACATGCAGATTGGTAGTATTGCCTTTATTAAGGTTCAAATAAACTACATTAATCTATAGTCACATAAAGATCTTATGAAATTATCGCGTAAATTTCGGGCAAAACGCAGATCCGGCCACAACGAAGTCCGATTCCCAGTAACCTCAGCACCTAGACTAGCCAACCTGTGCAATTATGCAAGGGTTTGTTTAAAACAGGATTGAAGCTTTTTCAAACAAACGCTCCATTTTTTTGTTCAAATTTGCTGTCTTCTGTCAAATACTGAAATAGCCACTTTTGCAGAATTCTGTCAGAAATCTGCCAAAAAATCCTTTGTCAAATTTTGTCAAACTCGTTTTTTTTACAAAAATTCAGTCAACGTTAGCCAAAAATCGGCTAAGACGGTCACCTGTCTGGTTCCCAGACCTGACAATTATTCCTAGACGCTCACGTCTAAATTGTAGGTCAGGCAGCCTCCGTGGTTAAAAATAAACATGACGACCTTGATGACCCTTTTTCAAATCTCGGCTTCGTTTCCGATTTCACTTTATCACTTTTAGCTTTTAATTTTCTGATCAAATTTTTAAATAAATCACTCAAGCTTCGTAATATCATACAGTTATGATAATACATTTTGATATTTCTGTAAGATAATATTAACTAATGTTGATCTGGAATCTTTAAAATTAGGCACCCAAATAGCGCTGTTAGCAGGCGAAGCCGAATAAAGACCGAGTTTTGGAAAATCTCAGTAACGGTCGTCAAATGCAAAATAGTACATGACGCAGCCAAAAGTTCGCCCATACGATCCGAGTATACTTGATGCACAAAACCATCGTTGAATTTCAAGTTTTCTAAATGAATGCAATGAATATTAATTATCAACTCATTTTAAAAAGTTTTTAATAAGCAATAAGCAGTTAATTAAACCTATATTTTATTCGGAAATACTCGGGCGCTATCCGATTGTCGACGAAATGAACTCGGCAAATTTCGGACATTTCCGGAAAAAAGGAGGAATTCCTCCCGTTTTAGTCACGTGACGTAACTTGTAATACAATGTATTACCGGAGGCTACCTGACCCTACGATTCATCAGGAATAGTCAGAATCGTTTGGTCTGGGAACCAGACTAGACTAAACCTTGGTATAGGCTTGGAGTTTGACCTTGGGTGGGGCTGAACCTAGGATGTGTCTTAGAAAAGCATGTTGTTATATAGCTTTAGCTGTGACTGCATTGATGTGAGTATTCCATTTCATGTCCGATGAGAGATAAACGCCAATTTGTACTTGACTTTCAACTGATTCTGACCAGAGGAGTGAATGATGTTTTTCTTATTGGTGAATCTGAGAAAATTGCATTTTTCTGGTTTAAATCTGCCAGCGCTGCTCCCACTCCTCTAGTGCCTTCAGGTCTTGCTGAATAACATCGCAGTCAGATGTAGATGTAATTTTACGTTATAACAAAATTGTCAGTGAACAAACGACATCCGAGTTCGGTCCATCAGCAATATACCAAAAAGAATAGAGGGCCCAACACAGTGCCATTTCGTACCCAAGATGAGATGTGGACTGGTACTGCATGGTAGGGAATTGACTCACTGGATGACAACTGTTTGTTCTCTTTGGGTTAAGAAGCTAGAAATCTATGATGAAGTGATCCATGAAAGCCACGATGATGCTTGACCTATCATCAGGTCTGGGATTTGAAGAAGTGGTTCTCATTTCAGTGGAGGGGAGGCTTCTGATTTCTCCCGTGTAAACACCGAAGGTATCCAGAGGGTAGGCAGGGGGAGCACCTTGCCCCCCCCCCCCCCGCCCCCCGTCGGATTTTTTGAAAGATATTTTTTCAGTAACTGTTTCCATAAATGGTTCTGAAATGAAAAATAAAGGAATACCAAGCTCCCAAACCATAACACAGCGCCGTAAAAGTCGACATTATATCATCCAGTACTAGTGCATAATAATGTCAGTTTTAAAGAGCGCCCCCATTTACAAGCCCCCCACTCCCTGCTTTTTAATTTTACGGAGGCCAAGTGTCCAGAGAAAAAAAACATGTCTACATTTCGGCGCGGATGTGCGAGTGCGGTTGCCCCCCCCCCCCCCCTCCCGGCCACGAAATTTCCTTTCACAAACGAGATCGGACAATATCAAAAGAGGGCGCTCTCTCTCTGCGTTATGCATATTCATGATATCCAGGGAAATTAGAGAATAAGTTATATGTAACAAGGAATAATAGTGTTTAAACCACCGACGATTTGCAGCTCATTCGTGGACTGGTTGGAAGAAGTCCTGATTTCTAAACAGGTGATCCGAGTTCGATTCTCAGTGAGCGTTTTTCACTTCTTCTCATTTTACCTAGAAACCTATGCAGTACTTGCCAAAATGACAAACCTGCTCAGTGTAGCAAGATCCATCAGGTCATTAAAGTGATGAAGGGACATTTCTCACAAGACGTAAAGCCCATCTTTGGTTTGTGTTGTGGAGAACAAGGCTTTAGATATGCATGTAATGGGCCAATCAGAAGATGGGAAACGGATGTCGTTTGGGAAAAAAAGATTCGCCCGGGCCCCCTGACATCAAAACCTGGACACGCCAGCGCAAATGACTAGGGTCATAGTCCGCATTTCGGATGCGTGCATGAACTTACGTAACAGGCACCAACGAAACTCAGATGTACAATTAAAAAAACAGTGCAAGGACTGAAAGACTGAAACATGTTTTGCTTTAGTTCGCTCTCCAACTATTGCGTGTACTTTAGCAAACTTCCAATTGTCCGGTGAGCTACATCATTGCGGTAAGTTGCGAGGCCTGAATTAGGAACTGGCCCTTGGGGCATTCGTCATTAAATTCTGCTGCTAAAGCCTTATCGTGGCCAAAATTATGATGACAAAAAATTAAAACAAAGGGACTACTGTTCTGATGGCTTTGCAATATAAAACGTTTCATTTATTTAGCAATGCAAAAACAAAAACAAAACAAAAAAACACGCGTGATTATAATCCATGCCATGCAACATCATAAAATAGCTAGGATACAAGTGCAATAGAAAACTAAAAAAGCAGGAATATCATTACATTTTTAGCTGAGGCAAAAAAGTCTCCGGTTCTGGTATGGAGGTTGCCCCGAAAGTGGTGCAGCAACGCGGGTTTTCTTTTTGACCCTACTTTTTTTCTTCCAAATTCGGCTGATGTTGCAGATACGACGCTTCGATCCCCTAAAAACTCTCAAAAATATCCTTCAGGGTGGAGCTAGCCTTTCGCCAAGGCCATCGTGGCTTAGAGCGGCGGAGCTGCGCAAAAACGATTAAGTCAGCACGCACGAGTGGCGAAGCCACGAGGCCTTTTCCAACTTGATTTTTTTTTATTATTCATAGTTTTTATGCAAATAAGAAGAGTGTTGAAAGGTTAACCAATCACAACGCGGATTTTGCCTAGTCGCTTCCATTTTTGAAAGAAGAGTAAGTAAGGAAAACGTAAGAGTAAATAACTGTAAGTTCAGATGAAAAATAAGTTCATACACTCAAATAATTTCTTGAAATACTTTTATAAGTAAAATTTAAATAAGATAATGTTAGAACAATTACGCGGCCACGATCTCGTGGCGAACAAGACTCGCATTTTTTTGTTTTTAAATTTTGTGCAAGCATCCGGGCGCGTCGACGCACCATGGGTAGTAGCCACGCGCGCACTAAAAGGCTGATGATTGGTTGGAATTTTGCTACCCTTTTGGGGTAGCAAAAATCGAGATTATAATTAAAGATAAACATAACAAATTCTTGACAAGCTGTAAATGGCCCTCGTGTCTTCGCCACTCGCGTGTGTGGTCTCCCGCTTCAGTCGCTTCGCGTCTTCGCCACTTTGTCTGATGCTGGCAAGTTAAGCCACGATGACCTTGGCGAAAGCCTAGGGTGGAGCTTGAGGTGACCTCAGTAAGGCCATAAGGCTTGAGAATGCTGCACCAACCTACGATCTCGACTGACTCGAACATTCTTCGGGAAATTTGGATATTCGAAACAAAAATCAGAGAAAACGGTAACGTCAGACCATGCAGCGACATCGATGTCGTGCATATTCGAACTGCCAGCCTGGTCATTAGTATGCTCCTTTAGATATTACGCTAATTAACAAAGCGTTTACAGGTTCCAAATACACGACCATCACTCCCTCAGTCTGGCTTCCAGGCGCACAATTGCAAAATTACAACACCGTCTGCAAATGGTGCCCGACTAAATTTGGTGCAAAATATATGGGAGCCCAGAGAGGCCACATAAAGCTTATACTCGATCGTTAACTCAACGTTGAAATTGTGCAGCAGCAGGATTCCAGTCAAACCAGTGACTGGTGTGGCGGTTTTTAGACATCATCTTACATTGAAAAAATAAAAAATTGCCGACGCGCATGCGACGCGCGCGCAGACCAGAAACCGGAGCCTTTTTTTTGGCCTAACGTATATATTAACTTCACATTAATGCAAAAGTCACTGATATGCAGAAGTCAATGAAGTGAAACCACGTACATTGTACTTTTTTAAGTTTGGAATTTGTGTGAAGCGCTATTATAAGCACCACATCATCATGACAAATTCATACCGGGTAACGCGAGCTTTTACCCTCGAGGTACCCCACAAACGCTTCCAAACCTCGTGATATCTTAAGATAATCGTGAGTTACCTAGCGCTACTGTAAAGTTTGCATTCTCCCAAATGTTTGCATTTTCTCAACTGAACACCATCCACACACATTATACAATGATCGACACGTTCTCATGCACAACTAACTATACGGTTTTATCGAAACTTCCAGTTCTGAAAAGATTAGTAATACGCTATCATAAAAATATTGATGATTCTGAGTCTAAAAAAACCCCAAAACAAGCTGTTGACACGGAACTTTGTAAAAGAAACTACTTTCCAAACAAGCAAACACATCAGCAATGACAAGAAAATCACACATTGTTAAAGCTAATAATGAAACAGTTGAGTCTGAAACAAAACACGAATATTGAAACCATCATGCAAAGCGTTCCAGATTGTCAGCAATATGGTAATATTCAATTGTTTGCACGTACGGATGAAAAAAGTTTTAAAATGTTATTTCTCTGGGAAATGATACTCCCGACGTGCCTCATATTAAGTGGAAACGTGAAAATACACACGTTTTAAAGGTACCTTTTTCTTCTTCTTTTACAAAAGAAAGCGTCCGGTAGCATCCTAAGCAAAGAATGGATTCTTATTTTAAGAGAGTATAGATTGCGTGTATAATTATAAACAAAACCAAAACGTGGTTGCTAAACTATAGCTTTCCATTGTTCCTCCAATACTAGCGGTGGTGACCAAAGCCACCCCAATCGTTAAACGAATGCGAGCTGGAGCTGGAGCTGACGCTGCTACTTTTATAGGAATCTCCTTTTTGCCCCTTCAGTCCTGTCGGTCCAGTTGCCCCAAGCTCCCCCTTCTGACCTTTGGATCCTGAAATTCCCCAAAATCCGCGTGCGCCTTTTTGTCCATCAGGTCCTACATCGCCTTTAGGACCTGTGACTCCGAGGGACCCCTTCGGACCTTCAGGCCCCTGCGGACCCGTCAAGCCAGGCTCGCCGTTCGAACCTACTTCGCCTTTTTGTCCCGGCAGGCCAACCCCTTTAGGACCAAACTTCCCTGGAGCTCCTCGATCCCCTTTCTCCCCTAGTCCGACGGGTCCTGTTGCTCCAATCCCCCCCTTCTCACCAGACGCCCCATTCTGTCCACTCTCTCCCTTGAGACCTTGACCTGGAATTCCTGGGACTCCTGGGATTCCTGGCTTGCCCGGGGCACCCACGATCACGTGACAGCAGGTGGTACAACCCTGTTGGATGGGGTCAGGGGTGAATGTTGTCGTCATGGATGTGGCATCTTGTATTGCCTCTGCCGTGTCTTCACTCGCATCGCCACCAGTGAGGAGCAGAGTAGCCACGATGAGCACTGGCAATTGAAGTTTTACCTGGAAATAAAACGTTTTATATCAAGATTCATGAAGATCTTCATGCATGTCCAGGATCTTTGTGAGTTAGTCAGCAGCGAGTCCTAGTCTTGGGGAAAGACTGGATGGGAACGTTTTTGCTCTGACGGCTAATTTCTATAGTCTGGTTTCCGGACCTATTTCTGACAAATCTAATAATTAGGTCAGATATAGCCACCACGGCTAAATTAAACATGACCACACGGGCGGTATTCTTGGCTCATGGGCTTCGCGGGGGGGGGGGGCAAGGGGGCGCTCCCCCGGGGGAAGAAGGGAAAAGAAAAAAAATGAAAAAGAGGTGCGAAGCCATATTGCTGTTAATTTGATGGGGGGGGGGGTGGGCAAATGTTCCCCTACCCACGCTCGGAAAATGATATGTTGAGAATATGTTGAAAAAGTTAGGACATTTTTGGGGAAAATGTGCTTTGTCCCCCCCCCCCCCCGCAAAAATCCTGGCGACGGCCATGACTTGACTTCGTCTCCGTCTATTCACCTAATATTGCAGCCAGTTTGTTTGACTCTCTTTTTGGGCTTGCAGTTTGATGCCCCCTGTAGCAAAACATCGATTCGTATTAAGCCAGAACCACCAAAAGTCAGGGACCTAAAAAATCAGGCGAAGCCGAGACAGAGACGTTGCCAAGTTTTGGGTGGAAAAAATGGTGATCGTCACATTCAAAATAGAACATAGTGCACAAATTATTTAAGCCCGCCACTAAGGCACAACCGCACAACTACGTACATGTACATGTGTATATACCAGTGTTGTAGTCGAGACCGGATAGTCCGAGACCGAGACCAAGACCGAGACCTGAAGTTTCGAGACCGAGACCGAGACCGAGACCGGCCCCTTCAAGGCGGACCGAGACCGAGACCGATATGGTCCGAGACCGAGACTGAGACCGAGACCGCGGATAATAAATAACAATAATCTAAATAAAAACAAGACACTAATTACGGCTAAACAGTCTGTCCTTGAGATGATGATGCTAATGGGGATGTGAAGGAAGTATTTGAAAGCTAGGAATCACTTGTACCTGCTTGTGTCATGCGCATGCTCTTCATGTTTGCTTTATACCTTAAATCACAACATGGCAACAGAATTTGTTATTGTCACAATCAATTACAAAAATTGAAAACAACCTAATTTAAAGGGCAAAACCTGATATGATGATGATTTTCATATATCTTTGCCACTTTAAAAAAAAAAATTAATTATTTTTTTAACTACTAAACAGAGTAAATCTGATAAAGAAACTCTAACTTAGGAGTACAAGTTTTACTAATTTTTTGCAATGTTGAAACTTGACAAAAGTAAAAAGTTAAAGGTGGATGTTTCATCTGTTATAGGAACTCGGACCCTAAACTCCACAACCACCCCTTGGTTTCAGCAATGATTACTAACGGATATTTAAATGCAACTTTAATTTTACGTTGGGCCGCCTTGTAAACCTGATTTCAAAAAAATTGGAGCAAGACAATATTGATTTTTTTTTTAATTTCCGTCATGGAATATAGACTTGTACATGTAGACCCAAAAGTTGAGAGATGGTAGCCAGATATGGATTTTTATTTTTTCTGACCAGCATTTTGCTTTTTGAGGAATAATGGGGTACTTCAAATGAACAGCCAGAAAACGGAGTCTTATCATACACTCTCATGGCAACAGTGAGTAGTATCAGGTAAAGAGTGTATGAATTCATTGCTGGAAAATCAGGTAGGAATATGTACTCCTTCTCCAAAATACTATCCCAAATTAAAGAGAAGATTGGGGTCGAAAATGTCACTAATTTGGAGCACCTCATTTATTTTAAAAATAAAAAATACTTAAGTTAACGCCCACAGGGGTGGGCGAATAAACTATACAATCCCCGAAAATGGTTGGCCCTTATTGCATATACTTACTTTGCTTTCATATGTGCGAGACTCAAATGTCGACATTTTGGCTGGTCTCGACTCGAGACCAGTCAAAATGTCGAGACCAAAGGGGACCGAGACCGAGACCAAGACCGAGACCACAGCTCCCGAGACCGAGACCGAGACTGAGACCGGCAAAAAGTGGTCTCGAGTCCGAGACCGAGACCATTCTCGAGACCTACAACACTGGTATATACGCCTTGCGATGACATTTTTTTAGATGTAAAAAAAAACTTTAAAAAAAGAAGTCAAACTGAACTCAAAACTTAGAAGAATGACAGGTATTTTATTGGTTAAGAAAAACTCTTTTACATCCGGAAATAACCGAGCCATTGCCGGCGTATCCGAATGCCAACGAAATGCATTTTGTAAATATTGGACACTTTCGGAAACCGGCTGGGGCCTGGCCCGTTTTTGAATTTTTGTTTTTAGCCTTGGCGACTATATCTGACGTGAGGTTTGACAGGAAAATAGTTAGAATCTTGGCAAGCGCAGTCATTCGACACGTAGGTTGAGGGTGCGTTCAACAACCTAGTCTTGGGAGTCTAGCATACCCGACGAGCGCGCGACAGTATCCAAT
Source organism: Patiria miniata (assembly GCF_015706575.1). Classification (NCBI taxonomy): domain Eukaryota; kingdom Metazoa; phylum Echinodermata; class Asteroidea; order Valvatida; family Asterinidae; genus Patiria; species Patiria miniata. Next base: position 10,571,884 of record NW_024037048.1, on the reverse strand, counting down.
AGTTAAAGCGAATACACAGGCTTGATGTAGCCTATGTAATTTTAACAGTTCATAAAACAAATCACAAAATGGCTCATTTTTTGTCTTCAAAAAAAGCAAGTTGGAACAATAGTCGAAAACAATCGCATTCGGACAAATTAGTTTGACAAAGTTTTACGGTAGGACTACTCCTCCACAACATCATACATCAAAACTTACCAAAATCATCTTGATCTTGAATTGTTATTTTGTTCACAAACGTTTTCAGCTCGATCTCTGTCCGATGTGCATACACCTCCCCAATCAAAAACTGACTCCTTTATCTTCCTGCAACATCTACATTAATGTCTAATGGTACCATCGGAATGTTTTCTTCTCAAATTCGGATAGGTGAGCCCAATAAGATGAGGGGGGGGGAGTAGATGTTTCTCAAATTTACGACGAAGATTGAATATTGCAATGAGTGACATATTTTATATCCTTTTATTTTTCAATTGTCCTTTACTAAAGATGGGAAACGGAAGGATAATGAACTGATGAATATATAATTTTTTTTTCAATCGGTAAATTCTCCCCTATTTGAAAATAGAAAATATCTTTGTATTAACGTCATTTTTATGATTTATGTTTTTGGTTGAGGTTGTTTTCTACCTCCTGCTGTGAATGCAATTACATTTCTTGACATGTGATTTCTTTAATAAAAAAAATGGAAGTTATCCCCAATGGGCATGTGTGTTCCTTTCGTGCGAGATCCAAAGCAAAGCCAAAAAATATTTGAAAATAAGGCAAGAGTTTTTAAAAATGATTTCGATGATTTATGTTTTTGGGTTGAGGTGGTTTTTACCTCCTGCGGCGGATGCATTAAATGTTATTGAGGAGTTGTTGTTCATAATACCAACAGAAAAGTGATCCCCCGCAATACGTGATGAAAGGCAACCATTAAACTGGCATTCTTCAAGGCCTTTCGTGTGATATTTGAAGAAAACACACACAACCCGTGGCACGGCATAGTAGGGTGATCGATAGAGCAGTCGCAGGGGGGATGGGGGAGGGGTGGGGCGAGGGGGGGGGGCAGTGGCGTAACGGGGTCCTGTTTTGCAAGGGCAACTGGGGAGGGGCTCTTTTTCTGAAGGGAGCATTCAGTTGATATTTGGGGGGTTTTTTAATTATAAAAATAATATTTTTGGCCTGCCTAAAACTTCTGAGCGGTGTCCCCTCCCACTTAAACGCCACTGCGTGAGATGGGGGAGGGGGGGACAACAGGACCTGTATTTCCTGGGTATGACCCACCACCACACACACTGTCTTACAACCCTATAGAACACCATTCAGTCACAAGAACCATTTATTTAAAGTAAATAAGAATCGTTTACAACAGATGAACAGGGATATTGTAACAGTAAGGCATTCAAATGATGTGAAATGTCCCTGTCATTGAGACTGAAGTTTCACGCACGGACTACGCGCTTGCTTATAAGACTGAGCAAGAAACAGGACCAACACAGATTAGCTGTAGGAGATTTACCAGATCTACACATGTACTACTCACATTGCACATTAGCAGGTCACACACAATATATCGTCATGCAGAGGTCAACCAGAGACGGATCCGGGGGGGCGTGGCGGGCGCACGCTACCACTTTCATTCAGAAAAAACGTAGAGAGACGCAAAAAGAGAAGAAAAAAAGAGGGAGAGACAAAATCGATAGGGCAGTTCACATCAGGCCGTAGCCTGCTATAGGATTAGTTGCACATAACTACCCTCCCTTTTAAAAGCTTTTCCTTACGTGGGGGACACAATATCGTTCCCACCCCCCACACACACACACTTTTGAGGGAGCCACATTCCGTCCACGGACTATACAGTTGCATTTGCGTAAAAGACGAATTTAAAAGGCAACTGCGTCCCGGAAAGCGCCAAATAGGGCTACAAAACGCGTTTTTAAACGAAATTGAAAAGAAAGCTTCCTGTCCAGGCTATCATTGCTACAAATTTGCCGTTTTTGTGATATTCTTGCGAGAACGAATTTCGGGGTCCGGCACAATTTAGACTCTCGATCGAGCTGTTTGGGTGCATCGCATGCTGCGGACCGTCGGGCTCAGGTGACGTGTGTACTGGTGCTAGTTTGTACCTGAACAAAATGTGTAAACACAAGACGTTTACCGTACAATAATATTGAACAGTTCAGGGGAACTCCTCGTCCAAGAGAGACAGACTACTATTGATGGCTGAAATAAGTATGCGTATTCCACAAAATGTCCCCCGCCACAGCAGTAAACAACTTTTTTTCCCCTGACTTTTGTCAGGAACAGTGCGACATTAGTAGTTTTCTCTCAACCAGATTTTGAAATGGATAAAGTAAACAATCAAAACATACCAACAGTTTGTTAAATTCGCAAGTCCAAAACGTAAAAACAAAACCACTACTGTTTGGATGGCCATGCAAATTAATCCTCTATTTTATTTCATACAAACAGTATTATATACATGATTGTATATACCCATACAATAATATTGTTGCATGGCATATTATGCCATGCAATAATAGTAGCATCGCAAAAGAAAGGAAAAACAGTACACCTACGCCGAGGAGGTTATGTTTTCATTGTGTTGGTTGGTTTGTCTGTTAACAAGATAACAAAAAAAAGTTATGTACGGATTTGTTTGAAAAATCTTTCAGGGGTGGTCCTTGGTACAACTACAAATACAAATAGGATTAGATTTTGGAAGTGATCCGGATCCGGGTCTGGATCCAGGATTTTTTAAGGATTTATACGAGGAAATTTTACATTTATCAGAGTATTTCTTTTGGATGTACTGACAATAATGGCGGGGAATTGTTTAGCCTAGGCAGGTTTGCGCTCTATGAGTGCATGGGCGTCGCCAGGATTATTTTCCAGAGGAGGGCAAAGCACCTTTTTTCCCCCAAATCCCTATATTTTCCAGCATTTTCCCGAGTGATTTTTTTTTTTGGCTTGTCCAAGGGGGGGGGGGGGCGGGAACGCCCCTTGCCCCTCCTCCTTCGCGGCGCCCATGTCTGAGTGCTTTCTAGTTAAAGATGAGTTCCCAGTGCGTTTTTTTAGTTTTACCTTAAAAAAATTTGACTTGTGTTGTTTGTAATAGCTATTTCGATAGAAATATAAAAGTTAGTCACTTTGGGCGAGACATCCAACGAAACAAGATCCGACCACGTTTCGTTACTGAATTGTTTCAAAATTAAACCATCTGTTCGATTTTGATAGTTTTAGAGGGCTGCAGATGCTCCAAATCTGAATATAGAATATGTTTTCGTTAAGTCGAAAGATACAAATTGAAAATTCGTCAGGATGAAACATAATTTGAAGCTTAGAGCACGCAGTATACATCGAAAGCTATAAGTAAGCAAATAAAGTTGAAACTCATATCATTGAAATGAAGCATGAGAAGTCAAAACAATACGAGTATAATAATGTAGCGCTTGTACTTTTAAAAGTTTGTTGTAAGCAGTAGTAATATACATAATACTATGTCATGATTTCTACTTCGGAACTTACGTCGTGCACCTTGCTATTCCTCTTAAATGTACGAAAACTATTTAATATCACTTTCTGGTCAATTTTTAGGGAAAAGAGTGCACTTGAAACATTTTAACATGCCCCTGCTTTTAATGTGATATTATTTCAGAAAGACACTGTTCAATCAACCTCGTCCCCAGGGTGCCGAGCAGTACGCGCCCACTACTACCTGCTCTCTCGCCCTGGTATGGATCACTTGCATGTGCAAGACTTTTGAACAAGTATGCAAATGACGAGTAGTCTGGTGTCTGCATGTGCGTTACATTTGCGTTCTTTTTTGTATGCGATGTCTGGGGTAAAAACAGAATCAATTCGTCGCAGTGCGAGCATGGCGTGAGTTACGTAAACACGATTTTATTTTCATTAAACGTTTACGATCTTAACGAGACAACATGCAGTTTCCAACAACTTGGAACGGAAATGAATATTTTCGAGAAGGCGTGGACGAATGATCGCGAAAACACGTACTGCACGTACTGCATATAAATCCATTACTAGCCAATTGCGGTATCGAATCAGGATACAGGAAGAACTTCCTATCCAGGGCTTACTATTTGAAACGAGGTTAATAAAGTAAGCACTGTTCAATAGACCTAAGACCTAATGACGTAATGGCTTTGTTTAAATATGCGCTTTCCTATGGGAGCGAAGTCGGGACGCCAGACGAAGTAGGGACCGTCTACAACATAGGAAAGCGCACATGTAAACAAAGCGTGACGTCATTAGGTCTCAGGCCTATTTACATGGTCTCTGTTCAAATTGCGAACCCAATATTTGTTATAATATTGAATAACATCTTTGGAGAAAACTTTGCTTATTGGCCTAGTGTTATGTACTGAAACTGCAAGGAATAACCAAAGAAACGAAAATTTACAACTGCAAAATATCAACAATTCTGGCAAATGTACTGTTGCTCATGAATAAGCAAATTTGCATTGGCATAAAAACTAAAAAGGCACCACAATGCTCTTTAAAATGGCAAAGAGAAAATTTGAAAGTGACATTAACTGGGACACGAACGCGCATTTTTAAGGCATGCATTTTAACCAATCATTACATGCAGCCCTTTTATCCTTCGAAACACTGCTGTAAATATAGTAATTTGTGTTCGAAAAGAGAACAATATGATTGCTGCAAGTTTGCTTACTTCATATTTTATTTCAAGCTCTTGCTAAAATATTTCTCATTAATTTTTGGTTTGGAACCAGGCATGTTAAAAGGGCCTATATGCAAAGTAATTGTTTAATGTAGTCCTTGTAAAATCCATCTTTGTGTCCCATTTAGGCCTAATTCTATTTATAAAATTTAGGGGTGTATTGGTGCTTTTTTCTTTATTATGCTGATGCCAATTTCTATATTCATCAGCAAAAGCGTGATGTCATTTCAGGTAGACCCCTTTCATGTTACAGCTATTTCAGCACCAAATTTACAAGAAGTTTGGATATTTCGCTGTCGTATATGTTCTTTTCTTTGATTCGTCGTTGTATCAGTACATGGCAGTAACGAGCAAACTTATCTCACACATATTATTTTCAATTCGCAAAATAATGTTTGGGTCCACAATTTGAACAGAAAGGCCCTAAACTGAACGGTATCTTCCTGAAATGACATCACAGCAACAGCGCCCTCAGTTGTCCGAAAAACAAGGAATGTGTAAAAACGTTATAAAGAAGCGTACTTTTCAACAGGATTAAACAAAAAGGGATGTCAAATTATGTTTCATACGTTTAAGATTGTTAAGGCTGCACAAAATATGTTCCTCAAACAAGTCATACGTCATAAACCATTAAAGTGAATGTACACAATATTACTTTAAATGAGTTTTGGCATGGTCCCACGTCCGTCATACATGCTTTGGTGTACCTCATTGCAATTACCCATGATGTTTCCCTTCAAATTTCATGAGTGTGATTCCTTTGAACCAATTATGGTGGTATTGTGACAATCTGTATCAGAATAAACTAGTGTCTGTTGCAGTTCATAAAACAAAGCTTTTGTCTTTAATTAAGGAGCACCCCATTTAACCAAAGGCTTCCGCTTGGTCCAGCTTTATACGATAGGGCAACTAGGGATCTCCTTTTTGTCCCTTCTCTCCTCTCGGCCCCGGCATTCCTTGTTCCCCCTTCTGACCTGGTAAGCCCATCGCTCCCTTGGGGCCATATTCTCCAGGAAAACCGGGGTTCCCTTTAGGACCTGCTGGCCCACCGGGGCCCTGCGGACCTACAGGCCCCGGCCGACCTCTGGTGCCCCGTTCACCAGCCGGTCCCGTATAACCAGGTCCACCCTTCACTCCTGGATATCCACGGTCCCCCTTTGCCCCTTTCTCCCCACCGGCAGGTCCGGGGGATCCCGGTTCCCCTTTCTGTCCTAACCCATCGCCTCTATCACCCTTTGGACCAGGTAAACCTCGGCGACCGGTTTCTCCTCTTAGTCCGCTTTCTCCTGGAAGACCAACTGGACCATAATCTCCGGGAAGCCCATCCAGCCCATCCCGCCCCGTTTCTCCTTTAGCTCCTTTCGCACCGGGCGGTCCAGGCGGTCCCTCACCTTTCCCAGCCTCCCCCTTCGCTCCAGGTTCTCCTCTCTCACCAGGCTTCCCATTCTGTCCCCTGAGACCTGCGATTCCTTGAGCCGGAATCCCAGGGACTCCTGGGATCCCTGGTGGCCCAGGAGGACCTGGGATCACGTGACAGCAGGTGTTACAGCTCTGTGGCTGCGGGCTGCATGGTTCTATCGGTTGTATCTGCGGGGTGGCTTGCGTGGTCTTCGCCGCGTCTTCAGCAGCACTTTCAACAGCTAGGAGCAGAGATGCCACGAGAAGCACAGGCAGTTGACGTTTTACCTGGAAACCAAACATTTTACAAAGAATCATCGTTTTGTAACCATCAAAATTTGGCCAGGATCTTAATTATTAGCCATCAAGATCGTTACCTTAGACTTGATCTAAGACCAGTCACCCACATGCGCAGTTATTTTAAAGGAAGACTTTTTGTGCACCTTTCTACTCCTCTTAAATGTAAGAAAACTACTCGACATCTCTTTTTGGTTGGGTTGGTTTCTTGATTGGTTCTTCTCCTAAACTCCACGTGGGAGTTCATACAGGAGGCCAGAAAACACCGGGGCAAACCCTTTCTCTTAGCGATAAGTTTCACTGAGTTCTGTACGTGCATTGCACACGGGACCTACGGCTTTACGTCCCATCCGAAGGACGAAGCAATAATGGTTAAGTGCCTTGCTTAAGGGCACAAGTGTCAGCCCGGTAGGCTCGAATCCACGCCACTGTTGCCTCTGAAACACCACAGCATGAGTCCGATGCCACCGCTAGGCTAAGTTGGTTGCTGCGGTTTACTTAGTTTAGAGGTTTTCTGCAGGTACGATAGCCAGGGTTTTTTTATCGCCCGTTGCAATGCTATAAAGCAAGGTCATTTTAAACCCGTGAGGCGCCACCGTTTAATTTGAACTGTAATCTACCACGGTGCTGAACATTTCGGTATGATGGTGCATGGGTGTTACGGTCTAACACAATCCCTTCATCAAAAGGCGTTTTGGTGAACATAATCCCTTCTCATAGTGTCTAAATAGATGGATAGAGGCCCTTTTTGCTAAAAAAAAAAAAAACAAGTTCATGCCACAAAAGTATACATGCCCAAATAACTCTGTACTCGGTCAGTTCCCGTGCGAAAAAAATCGAGTTGGAGATCCCTGATGTTTGCCTGGCCGACCCCCCCCCCCCAACTTAACATTAACAGTCTGATGCTACATGTACATGCATATAGCTAAAAAGGATGAGTGACCACCCTTTTCCAGGCTCCAAGACTGGACCTCCTATAGACAGGATGATTGATGGGCTTGTGATAACTGCAACTGTATACTTACAATAAAATTCAGAATTGTAATGACTTGAGTCAATGACTCGACTCGAGTCCGACTCGAGTCACATGTTTTGGTGACTCGACTCGACTCGAGTCCCTTAGGGCAAATGACTCGACTCGACTCGAGTCCCTCATCAAAATGACTCGACTCGACTCGAGTCCCTCATCAAAATGACTCGACTCGACTCGAGGAAGGCTAATAAGACTCGAGTTCCAAAAATAAAAGCAAAACTTTGCACAAAATATTTGCAATGACTTACGCCGGTGCCGGTTTTTGTTCACGTCATGTTAGAATGTTCGCGAATAATGTACATACGTGGTTTGATCAGTGTCCCCATTAGTTGAATGGCAATCAGCTGGCACCCCCTTTTTATTTACATAAAGAGTCTAATGTGGTGTCGCCACATGTAGTAGCCTGAATGTAAAATGTAAAAAGCCAAAACATGACTTTTTCTGTGTATTTATTGTATAGTGTTCAAATATTTGTGACTCGAATTGACTCGAGCTAAATACGTGACTCGACTCGACTCTACCACACTCTGTGACTCGACTCGACTCGACTCGACCTTCTTCACCTAATGACTCGACTTGACTCGAGTCACTTCTTTAAAATGACTTGACTCGACTCGAGTAACAAAAATCAGTGACTCGTTACAACTCTGATAAAATTACAAAAATAATATACCTAACAATACAAATCCTATGGGAGTTGGCCTGGGTCTGATCTTTGCCTCAGAAATTCTTGGTCAAAATTTCTGTAAAACACATAGAGCTACATTAAATCATTAGAGTGCTAACTCCTCATTCTTGCGCGCGGGGAAGCTTTGAAGCCGCTCTAGGCGCGGCGCAGACATTTTGAATGTATGTGCGTGTTTCAAAATCAAAATTGAATTTTAAATGTGTACTCTAAATGCAACGCGCAAGTATAGAAGATACACAAATAACTTAAGCGCGTCGTGACGGTTCAAAAAACGTCACGGCAAAAAGCATCTGCAGCGGAAGGACGCGTACACGTTTGCGTAGAGCAAAAATAATAACACGCTCATTTTGCTGATCGTGTGTTTCGGTTTTCGGCGTATTGGCTTCGATGACGCACTGGCATGGAATACAAACGCAGATATGCAAAAAGGTACACAATTTCTAGTTCTCCATAGGTTTGTGTTTAAACATGGATGCGCCCAGCAGGCCACTTTGTACAGGGAGTTAGCGCTCTAGAAATTTAATATTCATACTAAGCTCTATGGTAAAAACACTGTAAATCCCCAAAACAGGAAAATACTCACAACTCTACCAGGTGTTTTAAGACACACATCAAACTTATTACAGCATTTTGTCATTTTTTTGATTTACTTTTTCTCTGATTTTTTCCCCTGTTTTCTCTATTCCAAGGTGAACCCAATAAGTGGGGCGGGGTGAGTTTGTTTCTGCATTCCATAAGGGACGTTGAACAATAGAGGACAATAGGCTCCCCGATTCCCGAGGGTCCCCAATTTGGCGATGAGTGCAAAACATATGCAAGGTCTTCCTAAAAAAGTACAGAACAAACAAAATAGGGCAAATACACTCTTCAGTGGGGAGGGGGGGGGAATGTTTCTCAAACTTTACGACAGCAGGTGAATATTCCATTTACAAGAGTTTTGTGGTTTTACTTAATTCTCATGAGCCTACACGTATTGTCTTAAGAACATATGAGATGGGAGAAAGAACATTACATGAACATTGCATGTTGAAAATGCACGTGAACTCTTGTTCAATCCAGTAAACCCCTACTTTGAAAATGATATCTCAGCATTGATCTCACTGCGATGATTAATGTTGAGTGTGCTATGTCTGTAACCTCCAGTGGCGGACGAAGTGATGTTACTGTGAGCAGCATTTTATGTTCATCCATGATTCATCGTAAACAACCAAAAATAAGACCGTCCCTTTAATGTGAGAAACGCAACCCTTGCACAGGCGCAGTTGAGATATACCAGACCCAGAGTCCTAGACCTGTCACATTATAACGAGACAGAAACTGATAAATCTCGTCATTCAGAGATAAACAATCGTTGTTCAAGTTCAGAAGGTTGAAAATAATGGTAAACTCAGGAAAACAAGACGAGTATACATTATCATTCCATTCGCGGTCTACAGGTGTCTGTGAAAATTGTTTTCGTTTTTTTCTGAAAGAACACCCACTTTTTTGATCCGTGGATATAATATTGATTTAAAACGGTACTGTTTTTGTTCAAAATTCCGTAACTTGAAAAGCACATTGGTGATTTGAATGAGCACTAAAAGAAAGCTTAATGACTGGTTTTTCATATGCTAGCTTTTGAAAGTGCTATGGGTCCTACCGTTTGCGTTTCGGGTTTTTTTTTACTTAACCTGTATTCAGAGTGTGAAGAAAAAAGTTTATTCCAACAATGGAATATCCTAAAACTCATTTTACTCTCCTATTGAAGTTTCCGTTTTTACCCAATGACCGTCAAAAAGATATTTTATAGATGTTTATCTTTGTACAAGTACGCCAAGTGCCACTTTAGGGCCTAGTCATATTTTAGATTTTCAGAAGTGATCAGAGGTCAATTTCTGGCACGATATATCTCTTCACGTCAGGCGATTTCTCAGTTTCCATAAAATGAGATGCTTGTAACAATTTTCCAAAGGCCTTTTTCGAGGGTGATTTTCTAAAAAAAAAAATCAACGTTCCAAACATATAACTGTTCAAAAATATAATTGTTCACATATAATTGATCAAGCCGGAAGCGCCACTAGGCCAAACCAATGTTAGCGTGAAGTCAACTTTCGTGACACAAAAACAACGCACTCGGTTTCCAGACGGTATTTTTAGAAATACTAGGATATTAAATTTCACATCAATTGCGTGTGATGTCACGGTGTGACACAATTCTGTGAAATATCGGGAGAAATTATTGTCAAATAATACATGTAGTGTGTGTTAAACGCGAACAAATCAAGGTGAATTAATAACACAACACAACACACGCGGTTTAGACGACAACTCAAAAAAGACTTCTTTCATTGAATTTTAATGTCAAACACTAATTTTTAAATTTTATGTCATATGTAACACATGAATTCATGAAAAAATACAAACAATGAAACTAAAACAGTGTAGTGTTTGAAGTCAACTTTTATGAAAAGGAAACAACGATAAATCTCGAAGTACCTGTGTTAAAACAAATGACAATTCCATCTTCTTGTAAGTCGTGATAATAAAACACAATGTTCTGTAGAACATCCAGAGACATTATCAAATGAATAATTAAAATGATATTACCAAAACGACGTGGTATAAGATGCGAAAAATACACGCTGAATCAAACCAACTCAAATTTTGAAACCAACTCAACAAAGAGGACGCACTACGGGGTTCCAAGGAAGAATTTGTGTCAAATAAATCAGACAAATATACTGCAAATCAGTGTTGTTTTTTACACCACGCAGCCAGGAGTTAGTGGAAAAACGCGCACGTATCTGCTCAAGTATTCCCTAAAACTCTTTATACCGTTGAAAGTTTACCAAGACCAGAAAAATTTCTTCTTCAAGGAAACACGTGGACGTGCTTCCTAAAATCAATTCCATCTATGCCTCATATTGAAACATCAAGACTTACCAAAATCATCGTGGTCTTCAATTAATTCTCGTGTACAGTATTAGGCTAACGTTCATGAACGTGTCCAATTCGATCGCAAAACTTCACCCTCTGTACGTAGCACCTAAAGTTGATTTGGTGGCTCCTGTAATACTAACATGACCGCGGTGAGCCATCCTAGATCTCCACGGGGGTGAACCCAACAATTAAGATGGGGGGGGGGGTAGTAAATGTTTCCCAACGTTTACGTGACGATTGACTATTCCAGTACCAGACTTTCAGGTTTAATTTTCTTCTTATCAGCCTATAGGCCCTATATTTAATTTTCATGAGAAAAAAACGATGGAGGAAGGAACAATCAAACGAACTGATGAAACTTCATTAACTAGCGAACCCCTATTTGAAAAAAATAGAATATCTCAGTATGGAGCTCATTTCGATGATTTATGTTGAGGTTCGATCCTTGTTTTCACCATAGAGCTAGGACCTATTTTCACCTCCAGCGGCGGACGAAATAATGCTAATAAGGAATATTTGTTTATTCCTCCAGTCCATGATTGATCGATGAAAAACCACCCAAAACAAATCCTTCTCTATAATGTGACAAACGCAACCCTTGTGAGGGCGCACTTCTAGTCGTGATTTACCAGGACCAGAATCGAGTCCTAGAATTGCCACATTGTATATATGTTACATCCAAAAACGAATAAATCTCGTTATTCAGAGATAAATAATGGTTGTTCAAGTTCAGAAGGTTGTTACGATGGTAAACCTGGGAAAACAAGAAGAGTGTGTCATCATTGGGGGCGCCCCATTCCGTTGGTCGTAATTCTGTCTGTCTGTCTGTCGTGCTGTCTATCTGTCTGTCCCCAGAAAATTGACCAAAATTAATTGACTTATTGACCAAAATGCCAATCATGCCATATCGTGGTTATAACATGCACTTTTGACCACGGCTTCGGAACACAGATTTTGTTTCGATCGATGTGCATGCGTATTAATTTTGCATATGTCTGTACCCGAAAATTGACTCAAAAAAAAATAACTATTAAATTGAAATTAGAAAAGAAGCAAACAAACTAAATTTCATACTTTTAAGTATCAAATTTATTACTTTTTTAAGTATTGAATTATTTTATTTTGATTTGTATTAAAATAAAGATTGTTTGTACAAGGGCGGATCCGGGGGGGGGCAAAGGGGGCCATGCCCCCCCCCCCAAACAAAAAAAACGAAACCACTTCTTTTTTTATGTGACATCACAATAAAGGCAGACAATGAGTACACCACTATCTTTTCCTAAAGAAAACATTGGTTAAAGTGGTCAGAAATTGCCTCAGATCGCACCACAGAGCATCTAGAATCCACAAAAAAATTGGGGGGGGGGGCCCTTAAGCGGGCCCCGAACCCACGCCGTAATTTTTTTGAACCACTCTTTTGGGGGACCAAAATTTTTTTGGGGCCCCCTCCCCAAAAAAAAAAAAATTGTGTTCTGGGTCCGCCCTTGTGTTTGTAACAGTTGGCAAAGCCTGTTTATAAAACGTTTGTAAATTAAGGCAAATATGTTCAGTAATGTTATAGTCACGTGGTGGTTGGGTGGTATCCTGATGGAGGAAATTTCTTTAAAGTTGACCGAAAATATTGGACTATGCTTTATTGAATACTGCATTTTGTAACGTATAGTTCGTGTCACAATCACGTACACATGCACAACTCAATCATTAAACAATTAAGAGAAAACACATTTCGAACCGTCAGCACAGAGTACACATGTATAAGCTATCAATATCAGCAAATAACCAGTTCAAGATCATATCATTGAAATAAAATAGAAAGAAGTCAAACAAAACGTGTATAATGATGTACGCGCTTATATAAAGAGTATAGTGATATATACATAATACTAAAACTGCCAAAGGGTTCTTGACATGAATTTCACTTCTGGAGAACACATTTTGTGCACCTTGCTTTTCCTCTTAAATGTGTGAAAACTATAATAACATCCTTTCTTTGCTAATTCTTTTTGAAAAGTGCAACCTCGTTTCCAGGATGTCGAGCAGAACGCTCCAACCACTACCCACTCCCTCACCGTGGTATTAAATCATTTTTGCAAATAAGGAATAGTCTGGTGCCTGTCTGTGCTTTACATACTGAGCACATTGGAAAGGAAAGGATTATTTTGGAAAAGGTGTGAACGTAAGTATTACAACGAACCTTTAAAACATGTAATGCACGCAGAGTTGTAATGACTCGAGTCAATGGACTCGACTCGAGTGCGACTCGAGTCACAATTGTTGTGACTCGACTCGATTCGAGTCCCTAAGGGCAAATGACCCGACCCAACTCGAGTCCCTCATCAGAATGACTCTACTCGAGGAAGGCTAATAAGACTCGAGTCCTAAAAGCAAAAGCAAAACCTTGCGAAAAAATATTTGCAATGACTTACGCCGGTGCCGGTTTTTGTTCACGTCACGTTAGAATGTTCGCGAATAATGTACATATGATATACAGACGAGCTTTGATCAGTGTCCCCCTTAATTGAATGGCGATCAACTGTCTCCTCTTTTTATTTTCATTAAGCGTCAAATGTGGTGTCACCACATATAGTATCCCAAATGTAAATTTAAACAAGCTAAAAATTGCTTTCTCTCTTGTGTTTATTTATTGTCTATAGTGTTCAAATATTTGCGACTCGAATTGACTCGAGCTAAATACTGACTTGGCTCGACTCGACTCGACTTACACTGTGACTCGACTCGACTCGACTCGACTCACCTCGACCTTGACCTCACCTTGACCTAATGACTTGACTCGTGTCACTTCTTTAAAATGACCCCACACGACTCGAGTCACAAAAATCAGTGACTCGTTACAACTCTGAATGCACGTTGGAAATAACAACACCAAGTAAACGCTATAAATCCATTACTTGCCAACTGCGGTATCGAATCAGGATACAGGAAAAAGTTTCCTATCCAGGGCTTATACTATTGAAAACGAGGTTGTGAAAAGTGCTCTTCTTTAAACATTGTAAAATCCATGTTTTTCCTGTCAAATGAGGGCGCTATTGCCGTGGTGTCATTTCAGGAAGACATTAATGTGTGGTGTTCAATTTGGGACTAACCCACTTTTTGCTCATTGAAAACATTTTCGAGAAAACCTTATTCATTGGCCTACTGTTATGAATTGAAACAACGAATTGCCAAAGAAAAGAAAGTTTACAACAGCAAAATATGTAAAATCCTGTCAAAAATTAATGTTTATGCTAAAATAGCTGTTATGCGTACATTGAGGTTTCTGCCTGAAATGACATCACGCTTTTGCTCATGAATATGCAAATTTTAATTAGAATAAATGCTCTTAAAATGGCAAAATGGAAATTGAAAGTAAGATTAAATGGGACACAAAGATGCATTTTCAAGGAGTGCATTAAAAGATATCACAGGACAGTGACCTTTAAACCTTCGATACACAGCTGTAAATTTAGTAATTTGTGCTCGAAAAGAGAACAATATGATTACTGCAACGTTTTGCTTTATATTTTATTTCAAGCCTCGCACGTGGTGCACTGCAGTAACTGGGACATGTCAGTGCTTTCCCTGGGTAATTTAAGTAAACCCTTTTGAGAAAAGATCTCTCATTTCGGTTTGGAACCAAGCATGTTGTTTCACATGTTCAAAGGGCAATGCAATGAAATCGGTTTTAATGCAACCCTTGCAAATAGGGGCTGATGAGTCAATTCGAATAATTGACTATTCGAATATTCGACCTTCCATTCGATCGAGTATTCGAATATTCGGTTATTTGGCCATTCCAAATTCCCACAAAAGCAGGAATATGCCATACACGTACGTATGCACGTTAATATGCCATGCATGATTTTTTCACAAAATTGAAAATAGGGTTAACCCTATTTTCATTATTTTTTTTTGCCATTTTCAAGGGTATTTTGGTGCCTTTTGGTTTTCTTATGCTGATGCCGATTTCTATATCAATGAGCAAAAGGGTGATGTCATTTTAGTCAGAAACCTCAATATTTGGCCTACAGCTATTTCAGCACCAAAAGTTGCCAGAATTTTGGATATTTCCAAAAAGCAAAAAAATGTTTGGATTCACAATAATATTTGAACAGAAAGGCTCTAAACTGAACGGTTTCTTTCTGAAATGACATCACAGCAACAGCGCCCTCAGTTGTCTGCAAAACAAGAAATGTGTAAAATAATGTTTTTAAGAAGTGTACTTTTCAATAGCAATCAACAAAAATGGATGTCACATTATGTTTCATTCATTCAAGGGGATGAGAGAGTTGTACAAAATCTGTTCCTCCAAAAAATTTCACATAAGATTAAGTGAAAACACACAATATTACTTTTAATGTTGGCACTGTCATACGTGCCTAATAACTTGGTGTACATCATTGCTAATTGCATGATATTTCCCCTCAAATATAATTGTGATTCCTTTGTATCATTAGGGTAAGTATTGTGACAACATGTTTCAGAATAAACTAGTGTCTGTTGCAGTTCATAAAAACAAAGCTTTCGTCTTTATTAAAGAGCATCCACTTAACCCAATCTACAAGGGTCCAAAAGGCTTCCGTTGGGTCCTGCTGTTCGACAGGGCCACTGCCAGTGGAACTAGGGATCTCCTTTTTGTCCCTTCTGTCCTGTCAGCCCCGGCAATCCTTGTTCCCCCTTCGGACCTGGGAAGCCCATCTCTCCCTTGGGGCCATATTCTCCAGGAAAACCGTAGTTCCCTTTAGGACCTGCTGGCCCACCGGGGCCCTGCGGACCTATAGGCCCCCGCCGACCACTGGTGCCCCGTTCACCAGCTGGTCCCGTATAACCAGGTCCACCCGTCACTCCTGGATATCCACGGTCCCCCTTTGCCCCTTTCTCCCCACCGGCAGGTCCGGGGGATCCCGGTTCCCCTTTCTGTCCTAACCCATCGCCTCTATTACCCTTTGGCCCGGGTAAACCTCGGCGACCGGTTTCTCCTGTTTCTCCTGTTAATCCTCGAACACCAACAGGACCATTATCTCCAGGATGCCCATCCAGCCCATCCAGTCCCGTTTCTCCTTTAGCTCCGTTCGCACCGGGTGGTCCAGGTGGTCCCTCACCTTTCCCAGCCTCCCCCTTCGCTCCAGGTTCTCCTCTCTCACCAGGCTTCCCATTCTGTCCCCTGGGACCTGCGATTCCTTGAGCCGGAATCCCAGGGACTCCTGGGATCCCTGGTGGCCCAGGAGGACCTGGGATCACGTGACAGCAGGTGTTACAGCTCTGTGGCTGGGGGCTGCATGGTTCTATCGGTTGTATCTGCGGGGTGGCTTGCGTGGTCTTCGCCGCGTCTTCAGCAGCACTTTCAACAGCTAGGAGCAGAGATGCCACGAGGAGCACAGGCAGTTGACGTTTTACCTGGAAACCAAACATTTTACAAAGAATCATCGTTTTGTAACCATCAAAATTTGGCCAGGATCTTAATTATTAGCCATCAAGATCGTTACCTTAGACTTGATCTAAGACCAGTCACCCAACATGCGCAGTTATTTTAAAGGAAGACATTTTGTGCACCTTTCTACTCCTCTTAAATGTAAGAAGACTGCTCGACATCTCTTTTTGGTTGGGTTGGTTTCTTGATTGGTTCTTCTCCTAACCTCCACGTGGGAGTTCATACAGGAGGCCAGAAACACCGGGGCAAACCCTTTCTCTTAGCGATAAGAGTCACTGGGTTCTGTACGTGCATTGCAAAAGGGACCTACGGCTATGGTTAAGTGCCTTGCTTAAGGGCACAAGACAGTGTCCACCCGGCGGGCTCGAACCCACGCCACTGTTGCCTCTGAAACACCACAGCATGAGTCTGGTGCTACCGCTAGGCCAAGTTGGTTGCTGGTTGCTTTAGTTAAAAGTGCAGTCTTTTTACAATTTAAAATGTACATGCTCTTCTGGCAACTAAGGGCGCTGCAGTTGTTGTGATGTCATTACAGGAAGACACTGCTAAGTTTAGAGGTTTTCTGCAGGTGTGCGTAGCCAGGTTTTATTTCGCCTGTTGCAATGGCGAATATAGCAAGGTCGTTTTAACCCGCGGCGAGGCGCCATCCTTTTATTTATGTAATCTACTACAGAATTGAACATTTCAGTATGATGGTGCATGGGTGTTACGGTCTAACACAATCCCTTCAGTAGGCGTTTTAGTGAACATAATGCCTTCTCATAGTGTCTTAATAGATGGATAGAGGCCCTCTTCGCTCAAGTAAACAATATTTCATGCCAGAAAAAAAGTATATAAATGCCCAGATAACTCTGTATTTGGTCAGTGGGGGGCCTACCTGTGCGACAAAAATTCGAGTTTTAGTCCCTGGTGTTTGCTTGGCCACCCCCCCCCCCCCCAACACAACAGCATGAAGCTACTTGTATATAGCTAATCAAGGATGGGTTACCACCTTATTCCAGGTTTGAAGACTGGGCATATAATATGGACAGGATGATGGATAGCCTAGTGATAACAGCAGATATTTTGACAATACTATTACAAAAAAAACATACATGACAATACAAATCCTATGGGAGTTGGCTTGGGTCTGATCTTTGCCTCAGAAATTCCGGGTCAAACGTTGAACCAGGGTTAAAGGGGCACTCACGATTTGTTTTTGGCTATGTCTCAATAGGTAGATCGTCAAGTATGAAATTGTTTGACGAAAAAATGACGGACAATTTAAAATTATTTTAAAATGTACTGACAGCTTCACCACTGTCGCATATTAGTACAGGGGTTGCAAAGCCCAGCGGAGTTTTTGTTATGATGCCACACAGTTCACGAACGTGGATGTCTTGAGTTGTCTGTGATTCGGAGGACAACTTCACTAGCTGGGTTTGAGTTCTCTCTGTCCACGATTTGGAGGACACCTTTATTTATAGCTGCCGGTTTGTTTTGTTCACTATAGAGTTGTCCGCGATGTAGTTTCTAATTTGCGCGTTTTTTGCTCCTTCGAAGTGTGATCGAGTAAAACGGGGGTTATAGGACGCAGCGTACGGCCATTCCAGGTTTTTTTTTTTTTTTTTTTTACATGTCTATCGTAACAACCGTTAATGACTTTTATTTCAACATGGAGCAAACTTGCCAAACTGAAGTCAACTTTCATTTGCTTTCAAAAGAGGGCGCGCTACACTAACACTCGTCACCATCGTAAGGTTGCAGGCCTTAGAAATTAGTGTTGCAGACCAGTAAATAAACTGCAATATTCTCCTATGCTAAATCCCCCACGAAAATCAGGAAAAAAATACTTAAAACTCTACAACGGTGTTTGAGACACACTATCAATTATAAAGCTTACCATAGCATTTTGCCATTTTTTGTTGAATTAATTTTTCTGAAATTTGTTGGGGGCGGAGGTACCGACGTAAAGTGGTCAACGACGTACTCGTTTTCAGGATGATAGATACGGCCGACTTACTTAGTCGACTTACTAAGATCGTCGTCACAGAGACGAATTTTGTCGACACGGACAAAAAGCCACGTTATAGTAGGTCAGGCAGTTACCTACAAGCTAAACATAATCATAATGGCCTTTCTTTCTCGGTTCAATAGAAACTCAGTTTGTTTCCATCAAAATTAAAAAAAAATCACTTGCTTCATCATCATACAGTTTGATATATCTGTAACAAAACATTGACTGATGTCGAGACCCAAATAGCAGGCGAGGCCGAAATAGAGACGACGCCGAGTTCTGGATAGAAAACCTACAAACATTATGGTAATAATATGAGCAGACTCGCTATTTAATAATTATTGTGCAAGATAATTAATTAATTCTCACTATTGTTCATGGACTTGTCCAACTCGATCACCAAAAATTACTCTTTTTTTACTTCTAAAATATGTCTTGTGGTACTATTGGAATGTTTTTTTTTCTTTCTATGCAACCCAAGAAGTGTGGGAGGGGTAGTTTGTTTCTGCATTCAATAAGGGGCGTTGAACAACAGAGGACAATAGGGTCCCCAATTCCCCATTTTGGGATATGCAAGGTCTTCCAAAAAGTACAAACAAATAAGGGACAACAGGGGTCACCAATTGCTGGCAAATACACACTTCTGTAAGTGTGTGTGTGTGTGGGGGGGGGGGGAGGTTGGTAGTACAATGTTTCTCAAACTTTACGACAGCAGTTGAGTTTATAAGAGTTAACGGTTTAATTTCTTTCTCATGAGCCTACATGTATTGTGCTAAGAACAGATGAGATGGGAGAAGGAACAGTTACATGAACTGCAAGTTGAAAATGCACCTCTTGTTCAATCCAGTAAACCCCTAGCTTCGAAAATGAGTATTGATCTCTTTGCGATTTATGTTGAGTGAGCCTTGTTTGTCACCTCCCGAGCGGCGGGACGAAGGGTACTGTGGGCAGTAATTTATATTCTTCCATGATTGATCGTTCAAACAACCAAAAATAAAACTTCAGCTGAGATACACCAGACCCAGAATCCTAGACCTGTCACATTAACGAGACAGAAACTAATAAATCTCGTCATTCAGAGATAAACAATGGTTGCTCAAGTTCAAAAGTTTACAACGATGGTAAACCTAGGAAAACAAGACGAATACATCATCATTCCATTCGCGGTCTACAGGTGTCTAGGAGAATTGTTTCGTTTTGGTGAAAGAACACTACTTTGTTTTGTGATCCGTGGACAGAATTTTAAAACGGTACTGCTTAAATGTGTTCAAAATTCCGTAACTTGAAAAGTACATGAGTGATTTGAATGATTCTTGTACTAAAGAATGAATAATGACTGGGCTTTCATATCCTAGATTTTGAAAATGCTATGTACAGGCAAAACTTCCTGCTCTCTCACCCTGGTATTGGATCATTTGCATGTGCAAGATTTTTGAACACGTATGCAAATAAGAAATAACATGGTGCCTGCTTGTGCGTTACATTGGCGTTTGTTTTTGTACGCGGTGTCTGGGGGTAAAGACAACATCAATTCGTCGCGCCGTGAGGTTTTTTTTTTTTCAATTCAAAGTGTTCCAATCTGTCCCGCCAATATCTGTATCACATTTCATATTAATATGAGCAAACTGGAAAGAAAATGAGTATTTTGAGAAGGCGGTGGACGTTATAATTACAATGATCGCGAAAACACGTAATGCACGTTTGAAATAACAACACCAACTACACGATATTAACCCATTATTAGCAAATTGCGGTAACGAATCAGGATACAGGAAGAAAGTTTCCAATCCAGGGCTAACTATTGGAAACGAGGTTGGAAATAAAGTAAGCACTAGGGACGAGGTTGACCCGGCGTTTTTAGGGTTAAATGCGAAAAAAATAAAGGCGAAATTAAGTCAAGTTATAGGCACACAAAACAATACACTCGGTTTACAGACGATAGCTCAAACAATACTTGTTTCATTGAACTGAAATTCTGAACATTAACTTATGTCATGTGTTACACATTTCCGTTGAAAACCAGGAGAAATCGTCAACAAATTACAAATAATGAAACCAAAACAGTATTACAGTAGTGTTTGAAGTCAACTTTCATGGAAAGAAAACAACGATTACTGTAGAAATGCCTAAAAAAACGAAACTAATTTTTTTTTTATGTGACATCGCAATAAAGGCAGGCAATGAGTACACCACCATCTTTTCCTCAAAAAAACATTGGTTAAAGTGGTCAGAAATTGCCTCAG
The DNA here is from genome assembly GCF_015706575.1 of Patiria miniata. Taxonomy (NCBI): domain Eukaryota; kingdom Metazoa; phylum Echinodermata; class Asteroidea; order Valvatida; family Asterinidae; genus Patiria; species Patiria miniata. The sequence goes on along the minus strand of NW_024037048.1, from coordinate 10,551,192 downwards.
ATCGCACTACAGAGCATCTAGAATCCAAAAAAAAAAATTCGAGGCCCTTAAGCGGGCCCCGAACTTTACGCCGTAATTTTTTTGACCCACTTTTTTGGGGGACCAAAATTGTGTTCTGGATCCGCCCTTGGTAACAAATGGGCAATTCCGTCTTGTTGTTTAGTCGTGATATTGTAACACAATATTCTGTGGAAAATCGAGAGAAATTGTTGAATAATTCAAATTATATAACCAAAACAACGTAGTACGTTAAGTGCGAAAAAAATACACGCTGAATTTGAAACCAACTCAAATTTTGAAACCAACTCAAATTTTGTTTACAAAGAGGACGCTCTACGGTATCAAAAACAAATCAGACAAATATACTGCAAATCTGTGCTGTTTTGTATTCTGCGCGGCCAGGGGTTATTACACAGGGTGAGCCAAAAAAACACGAAACCCGAATGTCGGGACCATTGTTTTAGTGAAGTTCTGCATGTAGCACTCTCGAAATCTAGGACAAGCAAGCCCAATTCATAAGCTTTCTTTTAGTACAAAAATCATTCACATCCTTCATGTATTTTTCAAGTTACGGAGTTTTAAACGCAACCACCGTTTTAAAGTTCTGTCCACGGATCACAAAAAAAAGTGTTCGTTCTTTCAGCGAAACGAAAACAATTCACATACAAAAAAATTTCAATGTGTTTTTAGATGGGGTTATGATCGAGAATAAGCTTTATGCGGCCTCTCTGGACTCCCATTTATTTGCACTAAGTTTAGTCGGGCACCATTTGCAGTCATCAGCCGACATTTGAAGCAAAAAAAAACAGGTCAAAAAAAAAAGCCGCGTCGACGCACCACTTTTTGGGCAGGGCATACCAGAAACCGGAGACTTTTTTGGCCTCATGTCGGTATACTTTTTCTAGCCTTGGTGCACAACGGCACCATCTAAAAATTCCTTCAAAATCGTGTTTCTGGAGTGGTAGTGGAAGCAAGCGGTAGCATCCTCGCTCTCCATAGGAATTGCACTATGGCCGATTTTACGGCCCAACATTTCACTCCGTCAAAGAAAACACTTATCTGCGAGATTCTGTGGGCAGTTCGGTGTTTCCCTCAATGCACGAGAAACGGGCGAAAACGGACCGGTTGAAAACACAAAATGTCGCCCTAATGTACATCTCGGTGAAACATAGCTTTTCCATTGCAATAGCACTAAGCGTGCTTGTAGATCAGCCCATAGGAAACCATGTAAATGTGGGATTCTGCAGGACCACGAGGGCCATTCTTTTGTACACAGCGGATGTGGTAGAAAATGGCGCTAAAATGCGATTTTCAATGAGGCGGCGCAATTGGGCAACGAGTCGCTTTATCCAATTGAAATCACGTAGTGAGGTGGGTTTCGCCAGTGCAATGAAAGTCAACTGGGAAAACCCACATTTCGTTGGACGTTAGTAGATTCTTCCGCTTGTCTAGTGTACATAAACTGCACGGCTTCAAAATGCTCTGAAAACGTGCTTCCTGGGCCGATTGTGGTGGTGTTCTGGCGCAGTCCCGCTCAATACGAATAGCACTATGTCCGGGTTTTGCTTGTGGAAATGTCATTCGTGAAAGAAAACACCATTCTGCGAAATTCTGTGGGCAGTTCGCTACGAGAAACCAGCACAAAAGGGATGGAGCAGTTGAAACATACATACTAAACTAACTGTTCCATTGCATTGTGTGTTTTGTTTGTACCGTGTCAGTCACCCTGATTACAGCCTGATCGCAGTGTGTTGACCATAAGAAAAGGCAATTTTTGTGGGCGATTCCACGCAGGCCTTTGAGCATAACTGCGCCGTTTGAAAAATGCCTCAAAACGTGTTTCTGGAGCGGTGGTGCAATAGGACCAGCAGCAGTTTCTCTCAATAGGAATTGCACTGTAATCGGCTTTCTGGCGGAAATTTTCGTCCGTCAAAGAAAACGCCAATCTGCAAGATTTTGTGGGCAGTTCGCAATTTGTTTCAATGCACGAGAAACGAGCACGAATTTACCGGTTGGAAACGCAGAAAGTCGCCCCTCATCTTGCAAACATATAACTTTCCCATTGCAAAAGCACTACGCGTGCTAGCTGTGCGCCGGCCGAAAGGCAACCACGTAAATGCGGGATTCTGTACAATCATCAGAGGTATTCTTTATACACGGTGGTTGCGGTAGAAAATGGCGCTAAAATGCGATTTTCAATGAGGTGGTGCAACTAAGTGACAAACTCCTCCATTCCATTGAAATCACGTTGTGAGCTGGGTTTCGCCCGTTGAACGAAATTGAACTGGGAGAACCCCCACACTTCGTGGACACTAACAGATCCTTTCGCATGTCTTTGTATATAAACTGCATGGCTTGAAAATGCTCTGGAAACGTGTTTCCTGAACTGATAGTGGTGGCGTTCTGGGTGCAGTCCCGTTTCAATATGAATTGCACTGTCCGGGTTTTGCTTGTGGAAATGTCACTCGTGAAAGAAAACACCAATCTGCGAGATTCTGTGGCTGTTCGCTGTTTCCCCCTACAAAGCACTAAAAACGAGCACAAATGGAGCAGTTGGAAACACAGCATATCACCCAATGTACTTGTGATTTGTTTTTTTCGTTTTGCTGAAAACTTTTGGTGACCCGTGGACAGAACCTTAAAACGGCGGTTGTGTTTAAAATTCCGTAACTTGAAAAGCACATGAGTGATTTCAATGAATTTTGTATTGAAACAAAGCTTCTGAATTGGGCTTTCATATCCTAGATTTTGAAAGCGCTACATGTATAGACCTTCACTAGAATGATGATCCCGACATTTTAGGTCTCAGTTTTTTACTCACCCTGTAGTAAAGGAACGCGTTCGTAGCTGCTCAAGTATTCAAGTCTTCCCTAAAACTTTTTATACCATTGAGGGATTAATGAGACCAGAAACATCTATTTTCCAAGGAAACACATGGACGTGCTTCAAATCAAGTCCAACTATACCTCATAATATTTGAACATCAAGACTTACCAAAATCATCGTGAGCTTGAATTAATTCTCAGTATTATGTAGGCCAACGTTCGTGTACGTGTCCAACTCGATCGCAAAACTTTCACCCTCTATACGTAGCACCTAAAGTTGGTTTGGTGGCTCCTATAATACTAAACATGACCGCGGTGAGCCATTCTAGGTCTCCACGGGTGAACCCAATAAGATGGGGGGGGTAGTAAATGTTTCTCAAAGTTTACGCGACGGTTGAATATTCCATTCAATACCAGACGGACTTAATTTCCTTCTTATCAGCCTATATGATATCCTAAGAACAAAAACAAATGGAGGAAGGAACAATCAAACGAAGCGACAAGACCTTCTAGAACTAGCAAACCCCAATTTGAAAAAAAATAATAGTATATCTCAGTATTTAGCTCATGATTTATGTTTTGATCCTTGTTTGTCCCCTCCAGCGGTAGACGGGCACCACGTTTAGTCGGGCACCATTTGCAGTCATCATTTGAAGAAACCCATACCAGAAACCGGAGCCTTTTTTGGCCTTATGTCGGGTATACTTTTTCTAGGTTGAATCCCACGCATGCATGCCTTGGTGCATAACGCACCATCTAAAAATTCCCTCAAAATCGTGTTTCTGGAGTGGTGGTGGAGGAAGTGGCAACAGCCCTCACTCTCCATAGGAGTTGCACTATGGCCGATTTTACAGCCCGACATTTCACTCCGTCAAAGAAAACACTAATCTGCGAGATTCTGTGGGCGGTTCGCTGTTTCCCTCAATGCACGAGAAACGGGCGAAAACGGACAGGTTGAAAACACAAAATGTCGCCCAAATGTACATCTCGGTGAAACATAGCTTATCCATTGCAATAGCACTAAGCGTGCTTGTAGTGCGGCCCATAGGAAACCATGTAAATGTGGGATTCTGCAGAACCACTAGGGACATTCTTTTGTACACAGCGGCTGCGGTAGAAAATGGTGCTAAAATGCGATTTTCAATGCGGTGGTGCAATTGGGTAACGAGTCATTGAGGAGTTTCGCCAGTGGAATGAAAGTAAACCGGGAGAACCCACACTTCGTGGACGTTAGTACATACTTCTGCTTGTCTAGTGTACATACGTAAACTGCATGGCTTGAAATTGGTCTGAAAATGTGTTTCCTGCAACGATTGTGGTCGTGTTCTGGCTGGTGCAGTCCCGTTTCAATATGAATAGCAGTATGTCCGGGTTTTGCTTGTCGAAATGTCACTCGTGAAAGAAAACACCAATCTGCGAAATTCTGCGGGCAGTTTCGCTGGTTCCATGCACGAGAAACCAGTACAAAGGAGCGGTTGAAACATAAAAACTAACTTGTTTCATTGCATTGTGTGTTTTGATTTATATTCTACGGCCTTATTGTACCGTGTCAGTCACACAGTGTGATCACAGCGTGATCGCAGTGTGTTGACCATGAAAAGGTAATTTTTGTGGGCGATTCCACGCATGCCTTTGTGCATAACCGCGCCGTTTGAAAAATTCACTCAAAACGTGTTTCTGGAGCGGTGGTGCAATAGGACCAGCAGCTATTTCTCTCCATAGGAATTGCACTGTAACCGGCTTTTCTGGCGAAAATTTCCGTCCGTCAAAGAAAACGCCAATCTGCGAGATTTTGTGGGCAGTTCGCAATTTGTTTCAATGCACGAGAAACGAGCACGAATTTACCGGTTGGAAACGCAGAAAGTCGCCCTAACGTTCATCTTGCAAACATATAACTTTCCCATTGCAAAAGCACTACGCGTGCTAGCAGTGCGCCGGCCGATAGGCAACCACGCAAATGCGGGATTCTGTACAATCATCAGAGGTATTCTTTTGTACACGGCGGTTGTGGTAGAAAATGGCGCTAAAATGCGATTTTCAATGAGGTGGTGCAACTAGGTGACATGCTCCTCCATTCCATTGAAATCACGTTGTGAGGTGGGTTTCGCCCGTTGAATGAAATTGAACTGGGAGAACCCCCACACTTCGTGGACACTAACAGAACCTTTCGCATGTCTTTGTATATAAACTGCACGCTCTGGAAACGTGTTTCCTGAACTGACAGTGGTGCTGTTCTGGGTGCAGTCCCGTTTCAATATGAATTGCACTATGTCCGGGTTTTTGCTTGTGGAAATGTCACTCGTGAAAGAAAACACCAATCTGCGAGATTCTGTGGGCAGTTCGCTGTTTCCATCTTACTAAGTTTAGGCCTAGTCAGTCATCAGCTGACATTTGAAGCAAAAAAAAACAGGTAAAAAAAAAAAAAGCCGCGTCGCCGCACCACTTTTTGGGCAAGCTGCATACCAGAAACCGGAGACTTTTTTTGGCCTTATGTGATTTGTTTTCGTTTTGCTAAAAAGTTTTGGTGATCCGTGGACAGAACTTAAAACGGTGGTTGTGTTTAAAATTCCGTAACTTGAAAAGTACATGAGTGAATTGAATGATTTTTGTACTGGGCTTTCATATCCTTGATTTTGAAAGCGCTATGTATGCAGAACTTCACTAAAATAATGATCCCGACTTTTGGGTTTCGTTTTTTTTACTCACCCTGTAGTGAAGGAACGCGCTCGTAGCTGCTCAAGTATTCAAGTCCCTAAAACTTTTTATACCGTTGAGGGATTAATGAGACAGAAACATCTACTTTCCAAGGAAACACGTGGACGTGCTTCAAATCAAGTCCAACTATGCTTCATAATATTTAAACATCAAGACTTACCAAAATCATCGTGACCTTGAATTAATTCTCAGTATTATGTAGGCCAACGTTCGTGAACGTGTCCAACTCGATCGCAAAACTTTCACCCTCTATCCGTAGCACCTAAAGTTGATTTGGTAGCGAGGTACAATAATGCTGACATGACCGAGGTGAGCGCTCCTCCAAGGGCGAGCCCAATGAGATGGGGGGGGGGCGGGTTGGAGGTAAACGTTTCCCAAAGTTTATGCGACTGTTGAATATTCCGGTAAAAGATTTTCAGATTTAATTTTATTCTTATCAGACTATATATGTTGTAATCCTAAGAACAAAAAAAGATGGAAGAAGGAACAATCAAAACCTAAAACTAGCAAACCCCTATTTGGCAAAATAGAATATCTCAGTATTTAGCTCATTTCGACGATTTATGCTGAGGTTTGATCCTTGTTTGTCACCTCCAGCGGTGGACGAAGAAATGTTATTGAGAAGTATTTGTTTATTCCTCCATGATTGATCGTTCAAAACCACCCCCGCCCTCCCCAAAAAAATGCATTCAACAGGCGCAGTTCTAGTTGAGATTTACCAGACCCAGAGTCGAGTCCTAGATTTGTACGCCAGAAACAAATTTGGGGGCGCCCCATTCCGTTCCAAGACTGCTAGTACCCACAAGCGGAACACATGCACACTTTATATACACCTGTATAGGCTAACTGCAGGAGTTTGCATTTTAATTCAAATGCACAAATAAAAAATGTTATACATGTACAGCTTCCCTGTTCAAAATGCATTACTCTGGCGACAATTCATGAAAAGTCTACATGTATGTGCACACTGAAAACAAAAGCTTTGAAAAATGCAAGTGCAAGACCTAATTTTGATATTTTTACAAAAGTGGACACAATGTTTATCTAATATAAAGGCATGAAAAGATATCAATCAAATGGCAAATGTCACGAAGTTCCTAATATAAGCACATACAAGTATTAAAGGTAATACACAACATTTACAAACCTAAAAAAAAACCTATAAATTAATGTGAAATACTTTACTTGACTGTAAGTGAATAGTCGCAATCATCCTGTGAAATCATGGCACCTGGTGTGCTGTCATTTTTAAGAAAAGTGGAACTTTCTTATCAATTTCCAACAATGGTCGGCCGACCATCGTTGGGAAAACCTAATTAAAAAACATACTGCCCCAAATTTAGTTAGTCCACATTTTCTTTGCAATCAGTTGGTCGGAACACCGAATCATCTATGGGCTTTGTGCACATGATGCGCCACCTCGCGGTGCGACCGACAAGTTAGCACACCCGTGAACGGGTGCAAGCCAGCTAGTCTGGTTCCCTGTCCTGACAATTCCCCGACATCTACAAATTGCTGTTTTGTCTAAAGAAGGGTCATGGAACCAGACTACATGAAAATGTCTTGGTTTTTATTCCAGCATCTAAAACTTTGAACAGTTCAGTGTAACAATTCGTTATAAATACTAGCCCCCCCCCCCCATCAATTTCTGAAAATGACAGCTAAATCAAATATTGTATACATGTATTACCTTTAAGCACAGACAAAACAGGTTACCAGCTAAAATGCCACGGGTTGCACATTGCTTTCGGATGGTTCCCCGCTGATTTTTGCTAAGTAAAATCTACCAGGAAATGCAGTCTGCTTAACAGTTTCCTGATTTAAGCCGAATACGATCTTCACTGCAATACCATTTACTACTTCTTGACGTCTCTGGTCAAACACAATTATCTATTCTTTTCTCTGGAATGTACGAAAACGTAGCTAAACTGTACATAATGATACACAAAATTTAAGTTAATGTCTGTATGCATATACATAATGGTCCTTTATTTAAAGGTGGGACTGACGCCATAGTTCGTATTATCATAATTGACTGCGCGTTCTAAAGCTGTGCTGTTAAAGTTTGTTCAGGATTTTGACATAACCAAAGACAACCAGTTTTTAAGTAGCGATTTCTTCTTATGCAAACCTTTATACTTTTATCCTTACATAAATATGTACATGTACTCTGTACTATGGTTTGCAGCTTCAATGATTGGTTTTTTTTCTTCAGTGTTTTGTTTTGAGAAAAAAAAAAAACTTGAAACAAACAGGGTGTTGCACCTGATAATGTAGTAACCAACTGATAATGTATCACTAACCAATAATGTCACACAAATTGACCGATACTGTATCACTAACCGATAATGTAACAGAAATTGACTAAGTGTAGTAAAAATGTACTACACTATCAGTCGATTGTTGTTACATTATCGGTCTTAACCGATAATGTAACAAATATTGACCGATAGTGTAGTAACATTTACTACACTATCGGTCAATTTCTGTTACATTATCGGTTAGTGATACAGTATCGGTCAATTTGTGTGACATTATCGGTTTGTGATACATTATCAGTTGTAACACAGGGTATTTTTAAATCGCCCTTTGCAAAATCCAAAGATTAACAAAACTCGCCATTTGAAAAAAATGTAACTGGTTCTCAAAACTGCACATACTCTTTACCGACAATCATTACATACAACTGCAAACTTTAGTGCTACCTGTATGCACACCTTACAAGTCTTTACAACATGTACAAATAGTTTAATATTGATACAAAAATAAACGTCACCTACGAGGAACCAATTTAGAAAGTCAGCTATAGCAACACCTTGGCTAATTAACTTTTTGAGAAATGTTTTGGGCAACTTTTGAATCCTTTAAAATCCTCCACTGTGAAGAACGTCAACGACACATTCATTGTACATGTACTTTATATTTTCAAAAGATGTAAGCCTAATGAAAAGCAATAGTGCCTGGGCTCTATCTTCCTCAATCCTGCAAAATCCTTCAAAACTCTTCAAACCTCCGGTGGATTTTAAAAGATTTGAGAAAGTTTAGAAGTGAACCTTCCTACAAAATCCTCCACTGTTCATGATCTCTATGGCACACTCTTTGTACCTACCAAGTTTCAAGGAGCATCAAGCTCCATGTAAAAGTAATAGATACTATGCTCTACCTTCCTCAATCCTACAAAATCGTCCACTGTGCATGAAACCAATGGCACACTCTTTGCACCTACCAAGTTCCAAGGAGCACCAAGCTCCACGTCAGATAATATTGCCTGGGCTCCACTCCCTCAATCCTACAAAATCCAACAAAACTCTGTTATGGATTTTGTAGGATCTGGGATGGTAAAGGGTTAGGGTTTGACAAGTTATTCAGATTTCTAATTCACAATTGTGAAGCCGTTATGATCCATTCACATAAAATAGAAAATAATTGCTCCCTTTTTCACTGATAAACAACTGACTATAAATCTCTTTGCAGAGTGGTCATCTTGGAGACAGTTTCACATAGATTCATATAGCAGAACAATACTATCCAACATGGCCGATATAAGCAAAAGGTCTATAGTGGAGCACCCAAACTCGCCTTGAATGTCTTATGAAGCACAACAAATCATATTTAGTATTAATCAACTAAGATACTTTTTACTCAAAATTACACAATTCGTATATTGAAATAAACAAGTTAATGCATACAATACTGTCAATATACATATTTTTTTACATTAAAGTATCATATTTGATAGAATTACAAATTAATTTTTACTTATCTTTTTATCATATTATTCCTCGTTATTAACTATATGAACTTCACATTTCCTTGTTTAGTGACAAAGTATCAGTGTCAAAATGGTATTTAATCTTAACAAAAAACATGAAAAATACATAAAATCTGCAAATATTTTTTTGGTCAAAATATCAACTAGAAAACTGGCCATTAAGAAGTGTTCTGGGAAAGTCTTTATCAATTACTGGATTATTTGTCACGCTTGAACAACTTTGAATGAGTGCCCACAAAAACTGCCCATAAAAGTTTCTACGCCCCAGTTGAGCAAAATAAATACATTATTACATTTTATTGAAGGTCTAAAAAAAAAGTCACGGACCGTCAATTTTTTTTCTAAAAAACCGATACATGTACCGTACTTGCAAATCTACTTTTTGTACAGAATTCTGTAGGAAACACAAAAATTTAGAGGTAAGCTACCCGTCGCGTGTTCCATTGGGTTAAGTTCTCTGCAAGAAGGAAAATTTGTATAGCAATATTAATAAGGATTGCTACAAGTTTTCCTTCTTCTGCTAAGAATGGTAGCCCAATGGAACAGTCGACCGGTAGATATTAGAGACTCATCAAGTCTGACCGTCTTCAAATTTAAAATCAACAACAGAAATCTTCTCACTCTCACAAAGGAGACTCTTAATTAACCCTAACCCCTTGAGCACTTTTACTAGAGAGTATCCTGAATCCACCAAAATCCACCAATTTTGTCATGCAAAAAAAAAAGTTGGTGTCCTGAGTCTATCAGAATCCACCAGTGTAGTACATATACCTCGTACACATCATAGCCAAGAAGTTAAACTGTTGAGATCCTGAATCCATCAAAGTCCATCAAATGCTCAATGTGGAGGTATCCTGAATCCATCAAAATCCTACAGTACCGCTAGGGTTACTGTCCTGAATCGATCAAACTTCCCGCAACTTTTTCAATATGGATGTATCCTGAATCAGCCAAATCCTCCAAAACGGGTGTAGATTTTGATGGACTCAGTAAAGTTAGGGTAAATAAATTGCTGCTAGTACCGCGTCTGTGCCCTGTGCAGAATATCATATCAAGGAGTTTGCACAGTATTCTACAGGGTGAGTCAAAAAAAGGAAAACCCAAATGTTGGGACCATTGTTTTAGTGAAGTTCTGCATGTAGCACTTTCAAAACCTGGGATATGACAGCCCAATTCATAAGCTTTCTTTTAGTACACAAATCATTCAAATCACCTATGTCATTTTCAAATTACGGAATTTCAAACCCAACCACCGTATTCAAGTTCTGTCCACGGATCACAAAAAAGGCATGTGTACTCTTTCAGCAAAATGAAAACAAATCACATTGGGATGTGTGTGAATTGTTTCGTTTTGCTGAAAGAACGCACATTTAAAATTATGTAATGTTTCAGTTCAAAAGTGCTGCATGATCAAAAACATGGTGGAATGGACCAATGAAATACGGCAGCTGCCTGATGAATATTTATGAGGTAAAGTAAAACAAATACAACATGTTTTTTTCCGGGGAAATAGTGACAACAAATGATCTCTCGGTGTTGAATGATTGGGATTATAACACCTCACCCACAGATTCTGTGTCTTGATTGGCCGAGAGCGAGTCACATGTTACTTTCTAATTTTGCTATCTTTCCGTGCACGGCCAAAAGTACTATACCCATAGCAACCAAAGTACTATACCATTGGCAACCAAAGTACTATTTCCACGGCGCGGTATTTGTGTGCAAATGGATGCTGGTGTTCGCGTTGCGCATTGTGTGTAGCGCGTATTGTTCCAAAGAGAGCGCACCGCAGAGTTGGGTTCAAACATTTCGTGAAGGTGTAGTTTTAAAGAGAGAAATACATTTTCCACCAATTTTGTATTGAAATTGAAGTTTATTTCAACTGTGTTTAGATTAAATAATTTAAAATATTAAAATCAAGCAGAATCTGTGGGTGAAGTGTTATAAAACAAATATTGAATGCTTTATCTCGTGGTGAAGTAAAACTAGCCTCCCGAGGTGATCCATGGACCATTCTATTTTCCCTCGGCTTCGCCTCGGGAAAATAGAATGTCCATGGATCACCTCGGGAGGCTAGTTTTACTTCACCACTCGAAGCATTCAATATTTGTATACTATCTCCTGAGGCAAAAGTCCCAATCATTCAACACCTCGGGGTCATTGGTTTTCACTACACATGTATTTCCCCACAAACAATGTTGTATTTGTATATGGTAATAATAGTTGATTTGAATAGCTACTGAATGGACTTGAGACTAAAGGACTTGACTGAACTTGTGGGGACTCAATACAGCACTGCAACAAAAATTACAATTGAACTTTATAGTATACATGTACATTATAAACAAACAAAAAAATATTACAATTTCCAATGCTGATGTAACGTGAATGGCACAAAATAAAATTGCAACTTCCGATCATCTTGTCAGAAGTAATTAACTCAGTCGCTAATTTAAACTTGTATATAACTTGCACTAATGTTTATCTGAAAAACTATAAAAAAAATCTTACACTGGAACAAAAAAGTTACAACCTACAAACGATTATAATACAGGCTCCATACTACAATGTACACGTATTTATAGCACTGTACATCCATTGTTTGTACATTTTTTTTGCATAAATAGTAATGAAATGAAGAGCTTGAGAGATCATGCGAAGCTATTTGGGTTAAATTACATGGCTCTGCAAACCACCAAATTAAGATTTTACCGGTTCACCGGGCCATCTCATCGGAGAGGTGTGCGCTGAAAAATCGGACCGATCTCACCATGCACCGGGCGACCGTATTCGCTCGTACCCCCCGCCCTGCAAACAGGGTGCTGGGAAGGGCTGATGAGCTTTACAGAATCTTGTGAAGGAAGTGGGGATGGCATTCTGGGTAACTTATCATGACCTATGTATACAGACATCCAGCTGCAGCTGTTTAAGACCGCGGTTAGCCAATGCGCACAAATGCTATCCGAAAACTCTATCATAGAAATGCATACATTCCATACTGGATGTGATTCCTTTTTCACTGCGGACCATGTGGACAAATTTGAGCATTCCATACTGAATGCAATTTGACCCTTCGTGAATTCAAAACGGAGCCTGAGCAAGTGACGGGAATTGAACATGTACAAAACAGTTATGTTTTACAGATTTTCCTTCATTATTACGCTTTTCAACGAAAATAAGCCTTTATGAGTGGGGATAAAAGAGTAGTGAGTCGGTCTTAACGGTCGTTAAAAACCTTGCAGGGTCATGGCCGTGATGACGCGCAGGTCACAGGTCGCGCAAAATCTATCCAATCAGAGCGTGAATTCATCAGCCCTTCCCAGTGTCCTGTTTGCAGGGCGGGTACGAGCGAAGCGACCGTATAGAAATCGAGCATGTTTCAAAGTGGTCAAAAAGCGCCTCTTTTACTTACGTCCGGAACCCATACAAGTGATTACAGAACTTTGCAATGGGCCACTACAAACAATTTTTAAAACCAAAGTTTGCCAGAGCGAAAGTCAGCTTTTGTAGATACATTTTGTACAATAATTGCATTGAGGAACCTTAAAAGACTGAAGCACTAAAATAATTGCATTAATATAGTAATACAAAACATGAAATTGTTCTATTTTTTATAAGGAACATTTTTCCTCCAAATACTCTTTTTTTCTTTCTTGCAAACTGTACATTCTTGGCTGTTTTCCCCCACACAGTGAACATTTTCCAAAGAAATAAAATGAAAATCTGGAATGATTCTGAAACAAATCCAAACAAAATGTCCCTCATCGACTTGTAATTTTAGGATCCAAGCCTTTCAACAGAGATATTGACAAGAAAATATTTCTTAAATCCATGAAAAACATGAAATATATCTGCATGTACGCAGACAAAAAGTAGAATACATGTACATGTATGTATATCAAGCTTCTTTTTTTTTACCAATTCGGGCGATTCACAATGCAGTGCGCCACCAAGAGTTTGCCACGGAGAGTTCATTTTTCCCAGTGCATTGTGGGAGATGGTCCACAAATTCGCAGCGTGGGGCATTTGAAATTGTTCCGGTCAGTAGCTTCGTAAGCGTATGTTTCGAGTATCTCTGTTTGCCCTTTTTTTTCTTTTTATCAATATGGCGGGTTTTTTGTAAGGCGGCAGAACGCTATGCCCCAATCTATAACAAATTAGCTCAAGTTGTCTACTGACATTCATTCAAATGGGCCATGTTTTGTCGACTGTAAACTCGAAAAATGGACTCTCCGTGGCAAACTCTTGGTGGCGCACTGCATTGTGAATCGCCAAAATTCCAAAAATATGTAAACGTACAAATCTTAGTTTAGTACGGACTTTGCCCCAGACCAATTCCTTTGCAAATTATGCAAACTTGCAAGAAATTTGTCCACGTACATTGTAAAATGGATGACTCCTTGTCAAAGTACAATGTGCATGTACAGTGTATTAGTGTACATGTACATGTACAAGCTGCTTTGAAATACCCTGTTTAAACAAAAACTATAAATTGATCCTTTGTAAAAAATTTGTATGAACAAAAATTGTGACAAAAATTGTGACATAAATGGATAAGCACATTCAGTGAGCATTCCTACACTGCCAACTCAAGTTTATGCAAATTGTGATGTCATTTCGTCAGAAATGTGGACTCGGCTGTTAATTGGTCAATTGGGATGCCATGTTTTTGTCATACAACAACAGGCACAGAGATCTAATAAAACCTAGACACAAAATTGGCTCTGGAAACTGCTAGCAAAATGCTGCGCGAGTTGAATACGCGAGCGCTCATCGTGGGCGTGACGTGAACACACAACAGGGCGTTCGCATTACGCGCATTATCTAAAATATTGTGTGATGATCACTCAAAGCCAAAGGATGTTCGTGCATCATGTAACATACGTTACGGGCCGCGTGACACACCCTATTTACAATTCACAATGTAAAAACATTACACAATAGCTATCGTATCATGTACATTTTGTAGGTTTTGTTAGATGTCTACGACAACGGGTTACCGAACACCCAATAGAGAAGGCGCCTGCTGAATGGTCAGAATCTCGAGGTCAAGATCGACGCAGTCATGTTTTGCATAATTAATCGCCAAATCTGCTCACATATCATAGACCCTTGCAGCTGTGCAAGGGAAGAGGATATTCCATAGACTACATAAGAGCTCCTTAAAATTGGACCTAGATCGGTCTAGTAACAATTTCATCAAACTTCAAAAATTGCCGGGGAAACAGTAAAATCGCAAACAAGTTGTGGAAGCAACTAACCAATGTGATGCAAGCCACTGGTCAACGGCAAATCAGGGCTCGAAAAACCCACTGGTCCATGGACCGTGGACCATGTCTAGTGATTTCAGCGTCGGTCTAGTGCACTGTATGACTGCACTAGTCTGGCTGTCTAGTGTTTTTTTCTTGCACTATACATGTACATGTATTTAAAGAGGTTGTGGAATGCGCCAAGACATTTCCGTCATTTTTCGGGTATATGTAGCCTAAGGTGTGATGAAATAAAAACGACTATTGTTTCTGTCGTAAAACGAGTACAAAAGGTACTTTTGAGAGCTGTTTTTCAAGTCCTGTCATGCCTGTTTCGACCCGAACGTGCGATTTGTGTAAAAGTCGTCGTTGCGGGCAGCAAACAAAACACAGTAAATCGAGACGTAAATAAACAGGACTCCCGATGCAGAGTAGCATATACGAGTCCTGATTATTATGTCACGATTTACTGTGTTTTGTTTGATGCCCGCAACGACAACGTTTACACAAATTGCACGTTCGGGTCGAAACAGGACCTGAAAAATAGCTCTCAAAAGTACCTTTTGTACTCATTTCATGACAGACACAATAGTCGTTTTATTTCATCACACCTTAGGCTACATACATGTATACCCAAAAAATGACGGAAATGTTTTCGAGCATTCCACAACCTCTTTAACAAAATGATGCCCAAATATACTAGCAGTTGAGGTCTGATTAATAGCGTGATTTGAGTGCTCCGTTTGTTGTTTTTTATCAATTTATGACAGAGGTCTTGTAAAAATAATTCAGGTCCAGTAAGATTCTTCAGTTACTAGACCTGTTGTCTAGTGCTTTTTTTTTCATGAAATTCGAGCCCTGCAAATGACGAAATTGAAACCAAAAAAATGATAAAATCTACATGATTACAGGTAATGGATACCATTTGCAAACATTCTAAAATGAAACTGTCAAAAAATTTGAATATTTTCAAAATAAAAAGCCACTCAATTACACATCCATGAAGTTTTTTTAATCGTAAAGTTGCTACGCTTTATCGTCAAAAGTAACTTTTTTTGTCGATGGCAGTTCAGTGTTCTCATCCGTTAAGCAGGTTAAAGCCCTTGACAGTTATAAGATACTTACTACAAAACACTTAGCGACCCACAACATTTATCGCATGCAAATTTTATCCGACGCGCTTTGCGTAGAATTGTAGTTGCAGCTGGCATGTGTAAACGCGAGTTTAGAGTATTTGAAGTTTCGGTCAACGAAGTTCTGAATAATCAAATACTAAAGTATTCCAAAATGAACAGCCCTACATGTAGTTACTTTTTTTTAACCAGTTCGCGCAAAGGTTTTGCGGTATTCAGAACGGATGACGGATAAACATGCAATGAGCGAGGCTGGAAATATCTGTCAGCAACCCACTCACAGCGAGCGGGGCCAGAAATAGAAGGGTGTGCTACCCGCAGATGACGGCCTGAACCCATCTAGCACCGAGGTTCGTGAAAAACTATCCCGCGCCTGGGTTTGGTCATGTCAAAATAATCCGGCACTAACTGGTTAAAAAATGCTTCGGTTTCATTGTGTGTGAAACGAGTTGAGTGTGTGACGTCAGTTTGAACGGAGAAGTGTAGTGCAAACAAATGGAGTACGCGCGCGTGTTGCTTCACGGGCCGAGTCATGCTCTAATCCCTTTTTACACACATAATTGTGCGCATGACGTACTCACTTCGGCAGCCTACTCTATTGTTGTTCCTTGAATCGGCAAAAATACAGTTTGCAAATGGTGTCAATTACTTAATAACTGGCTGAAAAAGAGAAAAATCCCCACCCCCTCCCCTATTATTTGGGTAGCAATTACTTGAATACCTGATGAATAAGATTGTTACATGCCCTCAGATTTAGGCCTACCACGACCGCGCCCAGCAGCAAAACCTCTTGTACCGTCTGGGCCTAGAGGAGATCTCACTAAGGCCCCCTGATCGTTGTTATGAATCACATTTTTGCGGGCCAATAGGGGGCTGCCCGCTGGGCTACCTTCGGGCACGGCTGCCGCTAGTAACTTACGCCGCTGCACCCACGGACTTGACGTGTTGCTGTGATCGGATAAGCTGTCGTAGACCTTGCGTCCCATCTCCGGGCTTGCTCGGGGGCTGTTCCGGGAGTTGGCCAGCGGGGATCTACCGACCACTTTCCTCTGCTGACGTGGGCTTCCGTGGGGGCTGGGGCTGGGACTGCTTTTAGGGGTGTTGCTTGGGCTAAGGTGGGCGGGGCTCTTACTCTGTGGCACGCTGATTGCCTTACTGACTTGCCTGCGACTTGGTAGGGGCGAATTCTCAGCATCTGATGAGCTTGGTGTGCCGGACTGCTTGATACGGTCTGCAGCCAACTCGCCCACTCTCGCGTTTTTCTTCTTCCGTTGACGTTTCTTCTTCTTGGCCGAGTCGCCCCCTTCTCCGCCGTCGGATGCCGTTAGGTCACCGCCCTGTGAGGGCGACAAACCCTCCGCACTCTTACGATTATTGCTCTTTTCTTGAGCCTGTTTCTTCTCTTTCTTCCTCTCCTTGGCTAGTACTGTCACCGACATTCCGGTCCGCCAGTTGTCTTTATCGGTCATGATCTTGGCAGCTTTGAGAGCTGACTGACCGCTCTCAAACTCGATGAGGGCGCATACTTTGTTGCGGACTTCGGAGTGCCGTTCGATGTGCTTGCGCACGTCCGGCGGGAACGGCTTGCCAGGGCGTAGGACCCTGATCAGAGAAATCTCCCCGCATTTGTTGAAAAGCTCAGCGATGTTTTCTATGGATGGGTTCTCGGTTGGTAAGTTCACCGCGACGACCGTCCTTGAAGGCGTTGTCTCGTCGTAGTCAGGCAAGGGAGCCTTACGTTTAACTTTGGTCCCTTCTTCGTTTACTTCAAGCGTGGTAGAGCTCTTGAGACTGTGACGGACGTTCCGCCAGTCCTTAGTGAGACTCTTAACCTTCTTGAAGGAGGTGATGAGCTTGAGACTGACGAAGCCTTCCTTGTTACGACGGACGTGCTTGAGGAGGAAAGCATCCTTCGTGATGTTGGCGTCTGAAAAGTAGAACTCGACCTGCTTGATGATTTTGTTCTGCAGTTCCTCGTCCGGGGGCGTCCATTCCGAACTTTCGCCACCTCCGTCATCTGATCGGCTTTCGTTGATCGAGCCGCTTCTGTCTTTTCCTGGTGTGTTCGCGTCGTCGGTGAGCGACCCACTGCTCGTGTCTCCACCAGCATCATCGCCGGATGGATCTTGCTCTGGAGGACTGGAAATTTGTACCTGAGAAACCAAACAGAATCTCATCAACTTACGTCATATACACCCCTGATTGTTGGCACACTTTGTAATGGTTCTGACTCTACGTGTGGGTTCAGAAAGTGAAAATGTCCAAACTGCCAGCTTTGTCACAACAATTTTCCCTTATGGTGGGGGAAAATAAAGGTTGTCCATTTTCAATAACAGGGAAATCTCGATAAGACAAACCTCAAGGGAACAGTTGGTCTTTTCAACATTTTTGACTGACTTTTATTTAGAGACGATACATATGATGTATATGAAGAAAAAATGGCGTCAGCTTGAAACATCTTATCATCTGATCATGAAATTTAAAACAGATTTACAAAATGTAAGGTCGAACTTGAAAGTTGAAGTTTGTAAAACAGGTAACCCTGAATTCCTAAAATCATGTTACCATGTTACAACATGTACAAACAAAATCAATTTGGAAAGAAGTATGTTGCATCCTGACGCCACACTTTTCTTCATATATCATCTCAATGAAGGTCAGTCATTGCAAAAATGATGATAAGACATGAATCTGGGACTGAGTAAGAAACATTTCCAATTTTGTTAGGAAATAGGCCCCACTTAGAAAAATGTTCTTGACTCCATAGACTTTGTACACAATTGCGGAAGTGGCGTCAGGTTGCAAAATTATTTCTAAAGTGGCTACAGGTTGCAACATCTTTATCATGAAATTTAAAACAGATTTACGGTTGAACTTGAAAGCAAGTTAAAGTTTATTATAATATAAACATGATAGGGGCCTAAATGAAAAACTGGAAAAATTGTTGCAACCAGACGCCACTTTTTTTTCATATAGGCTTATCTCAACGAAGGTCAGTCATTGCAAAAATGATGATAGACATGAATCTGGGACTGAGAAACAATTCCAAATTCCAATTTTGTTAGGAAATACTTGGAAAATTGTCTTGACTCGCCGTAGACTTTGCACGCAGCCACTGAAGTGGCGTCAGTTTGCAACATTTTTTCCGAAAAACTCCACCCTGAATTCCTAAAAATTATGTTATAAGCATGATAAGCATGAAAATCAATTTGGGAAGAATTCCATACATGTACATCACTAAACTCTTTCCACGAATTTTATGGAACAATATCATCAATTGAACTTTTACCAAGGGCGGGCTGTGAAGTGTACTCGGGCTGGTCGACAAAGCAGATGTCGAGGGTGAATCGGGTTCAGAAGACGGCGTGGTCAACTGGCAGTCGCCGCTAGCCAGCTGTCCCGTTGCTGGAACCTGCGTGCCATTTTCTGCCGTTTCCAATGCCGCAGATTCGCTCATGGTGCCCCAGGAGTTGGATCGGAACCTTCCAAAACCTCTGGACGAACTACACTGCGCGACAGAAACCCTGGGAATGTCGAATTTTCCGGGCAGAAAACGCACCGATATCGGCGGCGTTCGGACACGAGGATTTTCACTCCGGCCTGCGCTGATGAAAGGTCATCTGGTAACCGACCGCACTCTGATGGAAATGATACATGTGGTCCCATTCACAATATCACTGGTTCCCGCACTATTCAGTTTTGTGTGCATGTTATAGTGATACATAAATTTCCCCCCATATTTTACGGAACATTTCCCCTCAAAACCACAAGCGAAAGTAGCCGAAATTCCCCAACTTTTATAACAGATCCAGTGACTAATCCTCACATGGTAGACATTGCGAAATCACCCAGATATTAAAGAAAGAGGAAACGAAAGATTCCCAAAGGATGAATAAAATGTGGATTACTTGGAAATTGACGGGAAGTATTCTACTTTTCTTATCTAGTGGTATCAAGTTATGCAAACAAGTGGTTTTCAATCGAACAGGTCCGGATCGTTCGGAAGTGGGCGGTCATTATGGGGGAATTTCGGCAATTTTTTGGAAATTTAGTTATTATTGGAAATTTGTAGAAATATTCAAGTTTCCAAGGAGTTTTGCTGTTGTAGATTTAGGACTGCCGGTAAAATATATTTTGGTGGTATGTACTAGTACTACCATGGAGGAAGGAATTCAATGGTAGTGGGTACTACCATGGTACTACGTTTTAAGAATTACCGGGGAGAGTGCACCATTCCTCCCGATTTTTTTTTTGAGGAACTTGTGGCGGTGCCAGACTCTAAAATTGTGGGTGGGGTGGGGGTGGGATGGGCAAGGATTTTTTTTTGGGGGGGGGAGGGCAGAGAAAATATAATCTTAAGCCTGTGCACGCGCGCGCGTGCCCATTGTCAATGGTCCGAAGCCGTTAGATATCAAGAGCAACTTTAGGAGTGTACCGGTAGTTGTTTTTATGAATGAGAAATGTATCAAACCGCAGGATATATAACAAATGTACATGTATAACAAATGCACAAAGACGTTGGCTGCACACTATTAGTGTTGGGGGGGAAAGTAACGGGGGGGGGGGGGGGGGGGGGACTGGGGGGGGGGGAAGTGGGGGAGGGGGAGGAAAAAACTTGGGTGTGGCAAATGCCCCTCCCTCTTTGAGCGCCGCCACTGTGCCGTAGAGAAAGTAAAACTTCGGGTAGGCCGAACTTTCTTTGCGTCTGATTTCACACAAAGAAATTAGCTTAGGCTTACACTCAGAAACCGACAGCAAAAATTACTTTAGTGTCGGTCTCCTTCTTTGTTTATAACAATTAGGAGACAGAAACCCAGCCTAAACTAAACCACCCGTTGTTTTCTCATGTTCTCATCACCAACATGGAACTGCAAAACCCATTTTTGCGATTTGGAATAGGAAAATTCAATAATCTGAAATCATCAAAAGCAATGAGGGTAGCGGGACACCAAGTGTAAATAATAAATACAAACATTTCACAACTCACACTTGTTCGAGCCCCTTTAATTTTCATGATATAAAGTCCATAGTGCGAGTCTTAAGTTTACAATTATCGCGTACGGTACGCGGCGTACCCCTTTTTTGATAAACAGGGACATATGGTAGATTCAAACAAAATAATAAAAGAATACTGTGATATACCTACAAACCAATAATAAATGAAAAACATGTTTTATCCACGGTTTGATAAAGCTTTTCCCCATAGGTATATGAGTACAGCAGTCTTTGAACTGTAAGGCCGTTTAACAATGGACCGATCCAGTAAGCACCGCCCATGGTGTTCTGACCAATCACAGCCGTGATTTATGTCCGACGTGCGTGCACGCGCGTATGATGCGCGCGGAAGTAAAATGCAGCGTGGCATTGGAGAGGAGCGCGTGTTAATTTGCCCACGTGTGCACTGGGCGGAGCTTACTGGATCGGTCCATTAGTAGTTTCTCGTCCGACCTTTTTGAAATAAAATGAAGGAGGCCGGTGCTTTTGTTCCTTCTGTATTTCTCAAGCAAACAGGCCGGTTTCCAAGACGGCGTATGGATTATTCTATTTTCTTGACCATTTTGCTGAACAAAATTGTGTCCAAAGGAACAATAACCCAATAATATAGCTACAATTTTGTTGGAAACAAACAAAAAGTCAATTTATTGATACTATGATATGCAAAATAAATTGCAAACATATTAAAAAAAAAAAAAAGGAAAAAAAAGAGGCTGCGAAAAGAAAAGTGGTACAGGGATGAGAAACTGGTTTATTTTTGGACGTGGCCTAATCGTTTGGCTCAATACACACAATACTCTAAAATCGTTATGCTACTTTATTGCACTTGAAAATCTTAACACCATAGTTTCACCTTACAAGCAAAACAGGGAGCCTTGTTATATAAACTTTCGATCTTTTATCTCAACAAATAACAGTCACTCACTAGGGAAAATGATTGTGAAGACATTTGATGTGATTTATAAAGAAACAGTTGTATGTTCTGAAACAGAAACCAACATTTAATGTCAGTAAATTATCTCAACTTGCGAGTTTCAAATGTCACGATGCTGGTTAATGCTACTGCAATACACACAACTTTCACTTGCAATGCCTTGCCTTATTAATTAAAGGGATACTGCATCCTGGAACAGCCCAATTGGGCTACAAAACGCGCTTTGAACGAAATGATGTTCATCGGAAAGAACATTGAAAAGTAGGATATAAACATCCACACAACTATCCGTTAAAAGCTGGGCGTTTTTGTGTTATTCCTGTTTTACGCGTGCCAAAAAGACTTTTGGGGTTCTGTTTGCGACCCCAAAAAGTTGAGCTGTTTGGGTGCTAGTTGTGATTTCATCCGTAAAGTGTTCGCCTTTTGCGGACGTGTAAGAAACCACATGTTGTGCACTGGTAATTGGTCACTGCTGTTCGCAAGCACGATGCTGTGTACCTGTAGACACATGACACAAGTGTATGTCGTACATTGTGCACGACAGAAAAAACATATTCGTACTCCGTCGTGTCCGATGTAAACAACCGTTTTTTCCTGTCTTTTTTCGGGAAACGGTAAGACATTATGTTGGTTTCCTTTCAACCAGATGTTTGAAATAGGATAAGTAAACGATCCAAAACATGACATTTTCTAAGATTTCAGGACCTAGTGCCCCTTTAAACAAAAGAACTTGAGATTTGAAAATTAACAAAAAAAAAGATCTATGATTTTAATTGAACTGAAATTTTCTTGTTTATGGATATCAGGATCTGAAAAGAGTATCCTGGCTAATTTTAAAAAAATCAAATAAAATATGAAGCAGTGCATGTGTTCTTATTTACAAGGCATGGTTTGAAGTTTTAATCCTCAATAAATTAAGTGACTTTTACTGAAGAACTGGAGCAAGAGACAGGCGGCATCAAGTACTGCGCCTCTCAGTAATATTCACTAGGTTCCCGGACCTTCTTCGCAACCTCATAGCGGGTCATCACGGCGTCCCATTGGACGAACTGCTGGGATATCAGTGTGATCTGGGCGGGGTCACGTTAAGGTCAAAGGTCATATGCTTAGCAGACTGGACACCTAACCAAACTCAACTAATTACAGAAAACTGATTTGATAATCTAAACCCTTTTCTGATGCAAAGGATACGATGTTGTTGTATGCTTCCAATAGTTCGTTGACCTCCTGATTCTGCTTTTGTGCACGTTCCTGTGATAAACAAAAATGAAATAGACTTCTTCATTAGTTCTTAAAAGTGATTTAAATTAAATATTTATAGTAGTTGGTGGCATACAATGGAAGATCCTGCCAGATTTCTGTGTTTGTTGCTCTAAATTGCTTCAAAACTCTTCAGAACTACAACATTTGTGATGAGATCAAGCTAAATGAGTCGTTTGTCGACTCCGGTCAAAAAAAAAATTTATAACAGATTTGAGAAGAGCACAATCTCAGCATTACTGATGTGAGAACCGCATGCTGATACCATCTTTAGTTAAAAAATTATGGAAGTGGGAACACCAAGAGATGTGATGAAGTGATTTGATGAAGTGCCCCTATTTTGGCCTGTATCTCCAAATGAAAATTTCGACAAACGGCTATGTAGCTTGATCGCATCACATTTGATTTTACTGTATTTTAGAAATTGATGGATTTAGGGGATTAGTAATTTATGGCAGATATTGTTACACTGACTTGTTTGAAGTTCTGTGTTCTTAGATGCTGGAAAAACCAAGAAAAACTATCATGTTCTTGTAGTCTGGTTCCCTGACCCCACTTCAGACGAAACAGAGCAATTTATAGATGTCGGGGAATTGTGAGGTCGGGGTCAGTCTAACTTGCTTGTACATGTTCATAGGCGTGTAATCGATTGCAAACAAAATGTGGACTAACTAAATATGGTAATTGGTCGGCTGACCAGCGTTGGAAATTGATACAAAAATACCACATTTCTTGAAATTTACAGCACACCAGGTGCCATGATTTTATAGGATGCTTTAGACTGTCATTCACTAATATTCCAGTAAGGTATTTCAAAATAATTGGGTAGTTTTGTGTTTTGATGTTTGCAAATGTTGTATATACCCTTTAACCTTTTCAAAACCAGAGAGTGTTGCAACAAAAAATGCCTAACCTTTTGGTCCAGTTGTACTGTCACAAGAGGTTGAAGTTTGTCTCGGAATGCTGGGGCTCCTAAATACAACAACAACAACAACAACAACAACAAATTTAGTAACACAAAAACTTAATAATTCATGCAAAATGCTGTACACAGATGGAAGAAGCAAAATCTGAAAGAAATTGGCCTAAATATTGAAAACCCTTAATGGAAGATGTCTTCCATCATAAATTCAGCCCATTTTGGGTCTGACTGTCTGTTGTGTAGTTAGGCCAATAAATTAGATGTGGACATAAAATGGACAGAAAACACATACACAAGGGGAAGCCTCATTCAATATTTGGTTTTGCCGTTCATTGACGTAATTCCAGAAGGTTCACTATTAAATTTACATCTCCTTGAAGCAAAATTCCATGACGCCAAATAATGGCAGCTTGAAGCATACTCATACCTAGTCTGAACATTAGGGACTCTCAATACTGTGCACGCGACTCCCAAAACTTAAGATAGTAAAAAACTTTGCAATACAACAAAATAGACTTGCGCATTAACCCAAACTCCCTAGGCCTTTTTGCTAGGATGTACATGTAGCCTCAATCCTGCAAAATCCTCCAATTGGCCTCATGGAAAAATAGCATGTGGCCTCAATCCTGCAAATTCCTCCATTATTTCTTGAATATGGTCCGTGGAGGAGTGACCAAATGCCTGAATCCTGCAAAATCCTGCGACAGCGACTGTAAATATGTTGAGGCTTGGCCAGTGACATCCTGGAGCAGTACGGAGGATTTCAAGCATAATCTAGACCTATATTTATGCATGGCTGAGCAAAAACAACACAAGGTCCAACACAAGACCTTGACAAAGTGCATCCTACGAAATCAGTAACGCACTTTTGCCATGTAACCTCAAGCCTCCAAATTCCTCTACTTTGGCAAAGAGGATTTTGCCAAAGGGTCAAACAACCAGTCCAACACCCCTTTAGTACTGTGAATCAATCAACTGTGTCAAACATCTGGTACCGGTTTATTTCTGCACATCTCTCCATAGTCTGCCACCAGACCACTGAAGGGTCAATCCTCTTAAACAGTTGGAGATGTACCAGTCTAGTCTTAGGCTTCAAATTGAAATCGCTTGGCTTCACTCTCAGGTGCAAAATATGAAAGGAAAAGTCTCCTTTAAAAGTTAAATTGAGACCTCAAACTTGGCTGGTGAAATACTGAGGACCTTGTCTTTGCCTCATGGAAATTTTGGAGCATTTTGTTGGCTGAGTGAGTTAAGTTGGCCTGATTTTGTATTGCATGTTTTGTCCGCACTCAATGTCCCAGTCGGCTCGTACTAATGATGTGGATCAGGTCGGGTCGACCAGGCCAAATCGACCCGAAACATTAGAGATATAAACCAAATCCGAACCGAAACCGATCTTAACTCCCTCAAACCGACCCGACCCGACCTGACAAAAAAATAAGGTAAAACCAACCCGAACCGATCCGACCTAAAAAAAAAAACCCAGGAAAAACCGAATACCTGGCTTGGACAATGTGATCACTTTTTTGTGCCTGCCCTTACCCACGAGGCATGAATTCTTTTGCTACCCTCTCTCTCTCTGTCATACTCAGTGGGTTGATCAAGAGTAACTCCGCTTATTGAACAAACGCATGGTCACCACGCGGTATCATGAAAACTGTTATAATCTATTTATTTCACTGTCAGTCACGATCCGACTGGAAATTAATACCATGGGAACTTGATAGTGCGCTCGGTGGCCACACCTCACAATGGGCTGCGGTCACAGTGATTGTCCATAATATTGCATCACTTGAATTTCTCAACTGTTTCGGTTTATTTCGGTTTTTGAAAAGATGGCTAAACCGACCCCACCTGACCCGAAAATGTAAATGCTAAACCGAAACCGACCCGACCCGACTTAAAAGATGGACAAACTGACACGACCCGACCCGAAGTCGGTTTCGGGTCGGTTTCGAGTCGGGCTTGCACATCATTAGCTCGTACCTTTGGTATGTTCACTGTCCAGTGTGCCCTTCATGCCCTGGAGTTTCTCCAGCAACCCTGCCAGTTTCTTGAGCTGTGCTTCCTCTGAAAAGATAAACAACAAATACAAGAACTTGTCCAAAAAGTATATATCACTGGATCGTTAATTTTTCCACTCAAAATTTCATCAAGCTAAATTTCTTTAGTACATCCAACCATAGAGCTAAATTAAATTACTAGAGCACTAACTCTTCATTCTTGTGCGCGGAGACACTTTGAAGCCGCTCTGGGTTCAGACATTTTGAATTTATGTGCGTGTTTGTAGAACACAATCAAAATAAACGGATTGAAGTTTAACAGTGTACTCTAAATGCAACGCGCAAGTAGAAGATACGCAAACAACTTAAGCGCGTCATAACGGTTCCAAAATGTCACGGCGAAAAGTATCTGCAGCGGAGGGACGCGCACACATTGTGCTGTTTGCGTAGAGCAAAATGAAATGCTCATTTGCTGAACGTGCGTTATGGTTTTGGGCGTATCAGCTTCGATGATGCACCGGTATGGAATACAAACGCAGATATGCAAATAACCGTACAAAAGCTATACAAAATTTTGAGTTTATAAGTTTGTGCACAAACATGGATGCGCCCATCAGGCATTACTTTGTACATCGAGTTAGCACTCTAGTAATTTAATATAGCTCTATATATGCATTCAACACAGTTAAAGGGTACAACAGAGGTAGTGGCGGGAGCATACTGCTCGACACCATGGGAATGAGGTTGGTGATAGTAATCTGTTGTGATTACGCCCTCTTGTGGCAGGTGAATGCGTATCTAATATACGACAACATATTGACCAGCAAATTTTCTGCACTGAATGACCACCAACCTGCTAATATAATGTCTGCTTTAGCATCTTCAGTCAGAGTCAACTTGTCTGTCAGTTCAGGATCCAGATTACTGTTCAGTTCCTCTACTGTAAAGGCAAGAAACAAAGTAATGCAAAGTTATACTCTTGCACATCATGACATCAGTCACAGTTGGTTGCTGGAAATTGCTGGTAGATAGTGAATCTGGTGGTGACATTAGCCCCCCCCCCCCTAAAATGTCTTCAGTTTTTGGTATGGAGCCTGCCCCAATAGTGGTGCGCCAACGGGTCTTTTTTTCCCCTATTTTATTTCTTCCAATGTCGGCTGATGTTGAAGATGACACTTCGATCCCCTTAAAACTCTCAAAAATATCCTTCAGGGTGGAGCTTGAGGTGACCTCAGTAAGGCCATAAGGCTTGAGAAGTCTGCACCCACTTACGATCTCGACCAACATGAACGTCTTTCGGGAAATTTGGATAGTCACGACAAAAATCAGAGAAAGTGGTAAACATGAGACAATACAGCAACATCGACGTCGTGCATGTGCTGCCGGGCTGGTCATTAGTCTGCTCCCTTACATACTGCGCTAATTAGAAAGTGTTTACAGGTTCCAGGTACACGACCATGGCTCCCTCAGTCTGGCTTCCAGATGCACAGTTACAAAATTATAACACCGTCTGCAAATGGTGCCAGACTAAATTTAGCGCAAAATATATGGGAGCTCAGAGAGGCCACAAAAAACTTACACTCAACTGTAACCCCATCTAAAAACATGTTAAAATTGTGCAGCAGCAGGATTCCAGTCAAACTAGTGAGGTTGGCAGTTTTTGAGACATCATCTTAAATTGAAAATATCTTTTTATCTTTGCCGACGCTTATGGCTACGGTGAAGCACGCGCAGATCAGAAACCCGAACTTTTTTTGGGGTCTTAGTCTGAAAATTTTGAACTCTCAATTCTGTGTATGAGTCCCAAAACTAAAGATAGTAAAAATATGCAACACAAGAAAATAAACTGGCACATGGAGCATCCAGTCAAACACCCCTAGTACTGCATCAATCAACTGTGTAAAAAAACAAACATCTGGTACTAGTCTCTATTTCTACACGTTCTCCATATCATTGCCACCAGACTACACATGATGTCCAGGTCTGCTGGTTAAGTAGCATCGCAAAATTGAGAACCAGTACTGAATCCATACCCACTGCCTGAAAAACTGAATATTCATTCATCCTAAATTCCCACATACATCTTTTCCACAGTGCTTGGATGCGTTCCTTCCCAGTTGTAAGTCCATCCAGTGATTGTTTCACACCGCCCAGAGTTTTTAATACCTGCAGCCACAAATGAAGGAAAGAAACAAATGATGCAAGGCTACTACAATCATTTCCCGTACAAGCATACATGTAAACCATCAATCAATGAATCATGACCATGAAAAGAAACTTGGCAATGGCTATCTTTACGCCAAATAAAAAAAACGTGTTTAGCGTCCTAGCTTTTTGAAAAAAGGAAAGAGGAGGTCCTTTTTTTTCAAAAACGACCTGCCGGGCTATTTTTCAAGATGGCCTCCAGGTTTTTTTTTATATAAATGGCCGCCACTTGGACTCAGGAAATAACATACATGTACCAGCGTTATGGGCTAGATACAACAAAGAAAGATGCCAAAATGATGTCCCTGTTTAAAATTATAATTTTTTCGTTTTATTTCAACAACAACAACCAAAAAAAAGGAAGCGGCCTCCAAAAGGGAAGCAGGCGGGGACTCTAAACATGCGATTTTCAACAGCTATTGTTACAGCATGGCAGTCAATTATCTGGATCTGTGACTGTTGGAACCAGACTAGCAGTGAGTATCAACCATTTGAATGGTTCTCAGATTTCAGACCTATTTCCTTTAAACATGTACAAACAAAATCCTTCAAAGTTTAAAGCCACTGATTACTACAATTTACATAGCTTGAGAAAGTTCAGCTCCAATGCTCATCGGGAATTCAACATTTAATACGTGACACAAAACTACGTACATTGTACATAGCATATCGAAAATGGCAGAGGCCGTGAAATTTGGCCTAAACACAGCCACCGAAATCATCATTTAAAATTTGTTTTAGTAAGTTTTGTTCTGTTTCGATCCTTTGCTTTCATAAATCATTTCAAAGCAAAGGATCGACTTGAAACATAACAAAACTGACTAAAATATGGAGTAATTGCAGAATACCCCGCCACTTGGAAATACATCCCTAAATTCTCTGGCTACACATACTGTACGTGGTTGGAATCACTGGAAAACAAACACTTCAAGTCCATTGCCAGCTACGCGGATACTGAGTGGGGGTCCATTATTTGAGAATGAAGCAACACAAAAGGAATGGGAGTTGCTGAAAATTTTTTAAGTCCAAACCAACCACCCTGTTGCCGGCTACGCGGATACGGAGTGGGAGTCTCCTTGAATATGCTTGAGAACGAAGCAACACAAAAGGAATGGGAGTTGTTGAAAAAATTCTCAGTCCAAACTACGCGGATACGGATTGGGAGTGCAGTGGAGCATGACGCATAGCACATGCCAGTAGCGCTGAGAAGATTTATTGAGGGCAATCAACCGAAACTCTGTAGCCCGCTACAAGGTGGATAGATTGAGTGGCGGGGTATTTGGCAATTGTGCCAAATCATGAAGGAAAAAAAAGATGATTTCGGCGGCTGTGTTGAGGCCAAATTTCACGGCCTCCACCATTTTCAGAATTTGCTACACATGTTTATTGACCTCCAGCTCTGAATCCTGAATTCCTGGTGAGAATTGGAGCTGGACAATGCTGGAGGTTCTCAGCTAGGCCTAGCTGCCTAGCTACAATTTACAAAGAAGAAAATCATGAAAATTAAATCTACTTAAATATAAACAATAGCTTGATTACAAACATATTAAAAGTAAAGAAACTACTGTAGAAAAAAAAAACCCAGTGCATATCCGGCAAACTAACGTTTACTAAAGGTTTGCCGTCTCCGGCAAAATATACAATGCCTTAAAATGTTTAACATGCTTAACACTGCTTAAATAACATGAATAATAAAAACAAAAAGTCAACAATAATGTAAAATTATTTCACATCAATTTCTAAGCGACATGATAATTATGAATGATCATATTATTTTATTTGAAATCTGTATTACCTCAGGATTGTTTGCCTCTTTGCCTAGACTTGATTCACTCCCGTATATTCGATCTTCAAGACATTTTATTCTGGTTTCCAAAACTTCCAACACATCACCGGCGGCCGCCATTTTGATAAAATTGCAACGCCCGAGACTAGAGAGGGCGCTATGTAAAGACTTCCTCTTTTATTGGCGTTAAAATAATAAGGATTGTTGCAATGGTGTTTGAGGATTAAAATTGAACAGGAAAATTTACTATTAAGGGGCCGAGATACCAAAATACATTGCTCCATAAACAGTTTTATTTGAATATATAAATTTAACTCTATAGAAATCAGTTCGAACACTACACATGTTTTCATCTATTCAAATTAGCAATTTGTTTTAATCCAATGAAATTGATCACCTAACCATGCTGCAGTCACCCATCTCACTTTCGACCAATGGCAGTTGTCCATTAGAATGACGTCACTGACTTGCGAATTCTTGAATTATCTTCCCATAAAGTAGGGCCCTTTGATCGAAATAAATTTAATACGACAAGAGAGGAAGTAATATTCTCTTTATTCTTTTCTCCGCCTATTGTTGATTTAAATCGTGTGTATCTTTCCGTAAATTGGTGTAAAAAAAGATCCTGCAAATTGTCTGTGCGGACGGATAAAATCGGAGTAATCAGCCCAATTCAACCATCGTCTTGCGGGCGCCATTTTGTTTTTACTCCTTTAATCACTTGGCGGCTGAAATTCACTCGGGATTTATGTTTTGAACCTCCGTACTTGTAATGTGAACTATCTCACGCACACAGGAATGTTTCTAGTCATGTGACGAAAGAATTCGTCAACCTGTGTCCATTTGAACTGATTGAAATACCTGCTAAACCATTGAGCTGCAAGTTCAAGATTATTCTCGTAAACTTCTTCTCGCATCCAACGACTCCATGTTCAATTTGGCAAGTCCGGCCTCACATGCCGCGTAGTTTTCGCTTTCATCCGCCGAGCACAAACTCTATGTGGACCGGCCGGGTCCGTACTCGTCCGGTGTGTATCGTTCGTTGGTTGACAGGTCTTATTCTTCGACAAGTTCGTCACACTATCACAGTTGCTTTTTGAACTAGCGTGAGCTAGCTGAAATTTCACCCATGGAGTAAGACTACAGTATTGAGGAATATTGAACATGTTGTGTGACGTCGTAATGTCGAACTGGACTCAAATGAATGAAAACTTCGGAAGCGGGCTTTTGTGAATTCTGGGTCAGTCGAGAATTTTGTATGGAGGCTAGGACTAGAAGGAGGCTCACGCTTGTCTCAAGAACTTCGACCAGCATGTCGGCAACAACAACTCTCTAAAATATACCACAGGTGAGTGAAATCTTATAAACTCTATATTTTTCATGGTAGATTCTCAATAACCGCTTCAATGAAAGGGATTAATTATTATAATGTAAATAATTTTCCTATAGGCCCTATGCATTTTTAATGTTGTTGTTCCCCTGTTTTAATATCTTCGCCATAAAAACGAGTGGTTTTGTTGGAAGTTATGCATATAGCAGCCATTTTAGAGGGCCATCCCTTGTTTTGCTGAGATATATATATATATATATATATATATATATATATATATATATATATATATATATATATATATATACATGAGAGAATCTTTCATGCATTCATTGTTACTAAGAGAAATTAAGAGGTACCCTACACTCTAACATGACCGCTAGTCATAGGGTTTATAGCAAAACGGCAATTATTGGTGAATGATTTACTGCCGAGGACCTGAAGTTGTCATTATTAAATTAATTCATAACAAACTTATATAATGAATGGAACTCCATGGTGCAATTACACTATAATTAGTGTAAGTTTCACCATAATGGAGGTAGAATTAGACCCAACCGATGGAATTAGTACAGTAAATCCATTACTAGCTCTATAACACTGTCGACTATTTATAAATGGCGGCCTTTGTACACGAAAAGCCATGTCATAAATGTTTGTAAGACTCATTTGCATAATAATACGCATAGTGCGCGCCTGGAATTTGACAGGCACGCGCGTCGTGGGCAAGGTTATGAACTCCGTTAATCCCATTGGCTGGAAAGTTCATGTTAATTTGCATAGGTCTGTGGACAGGTGGGACGTGAAGGCTGAAGTTGTAAACGAGTGTTTCCTGTTGATGGCTTAGATTTATTGATTCATGGTACATTGTAAGTCCGGTTATCAAATATCGGCAAGATAAAACATTTATGCCTCTTTTGTTTTTGTCATAACTGTTTTGCTGTATTGCTGTATCCCTGTATGTTAATGTAAGTCCGACGAGCGAACGTCGGCAAAGTAATATTTGGCATATAAATAATTATTTTGGGTGCAATGTTTTTCTCATGCTAATTCCTTGTGTACATTCAATTCTGAAAAAAAAATCGAATGCCAAAAATCAACGGGACAAAAAATTCCAGAAAAAAAATAAAGGCCTCGCTCTGTATACGTTCTCGATCGCAAGAACAATGCTTTCTCACCACGAAACAAATCAATGTTTAAAGTCGAGCACAACTTGTATTAAAAAAAATCCACAACAAAACTTCATGGGCACTTATGTTGAAATACAGGTGAATATTATTAAAAAATTTACTTGCATGTTTTTCATTTAAATTTTAACATTGGCATGCAGAAATTAATCATTTCAAATTACTCCAAGCAGATAAATAAAAATTGTGTACATACTTTTTTACACTTTACAAACAACTTACAGCATTTTTACAGTTTAAAATTTACAAACGAAATGTTCATTCATTCAGTTTATAAATAAAAGCATTTCAGCATTTCAGCACGACCAAAGCCACTTTAATAACACTTTAAGATTCAAGACCAGTTTCAATCCTCTAAGATCGATTTGCAGATACTTAAACCCCCCCCCCCCAGCGTCGAGAAACATCTCCCCCAGCGTTAACATTACAAAGGCTACAATGAAGCCCTCATGAAAGTTCTCTCCCCAAAAAGAGGTTTCAAAAACTTCCAAAGAAAATGTGACGCCCTAAAGGAGGAACGCTTCCCTTTGGAACCTTTCCAAAGGAACATTTTAACATGTATATCGTATTTGTTGTAATGTTATAGTATTATTGTATTTAAAAAAATCATGTGCAATTCAGCCTTGGCTGCGATTCATGATGTAGTAATAAACCAATTTGAAATAAAATGAAATGAAAGTCAGTCCAGACATCTTCCAAAATATTAACTTCATTCACAGTAAAGTTCATCACGTATCAAATAAAACTTTACAAATCTGTGAAGCAGCCTCCTCGTACATTCGCATACAAAATCCACCAATAGCACACTGTCAACATGAATGATACATTAAGAATACAAATGTACACGCTGAGATAACGTTTAATGCTTGAATGGTAATTAGGAGTACTAAACGAATGGGTAGAAAATCATTGCTATAAGTGATTGTCTGAAGTTTGCAAAAACAAAATATAAAATAAAATAAATAACTTCAGAAACTAATTTTGTTAAGCATTTTATTTCATTATCGCTATAATGACGCCATGCATTGATGGAACGGATTTAGTCAACATCATTGGTAGCCTAAAGTGCCTCCCATAACACGAAAGCAGCATGAGGCACTTGCGGGGCACCAATTGGCGTCAATTGCTCCTTTTATCCTATGTGTTAGAGTTTTGGCGGGCTATATCCTCTAGTTCCGCGTTACACGTGGCACAACACATGTCCCTGTATATGTCCTTGTGGCAGTTGCCCATCACACGCACCAGACGACACCATGTGTCACTCTGCTTGTTGCCATCGCAACTGTAAGAGACTACATATATAAAAAAAAAAATACAGTGAGCAAAATCTAGCTAATTGTAATTGATGATAATTGTACCTATAAATTTAACACTGTTTGACCAATAACTGATGATGAATGATTCGTTATAAAAGATTCATTTGCCATCTTATAAATTTAGGTTAAATATGTTATTTGTTTGTAAGAGACTATCAAGACATACGTACATGATGCACTGTTACCGTTGCAGTCTGCCAGACGGCACGTTTCGCTTGTGCTGGGTTTAATGGTCTGATCGCAGCCTCTGTGTGCAAATCCCGTGCTGACTTCAAGGCAGTCCACTATCCGATACCGGATCCCATCGCCACAGCTTACAGAACACTGAAAGTGTTGAACAAAGATAGGGGCTAAATTTGAAATCAATATAATTTCAGAAAAATAATCGATTTCTTTTTTACCAAGAGAAGAGGAGAAAGTGTCACTAACAAAATGTATAACTAAAAGTGTGAATACTGAAAAAAAGTGTTGCAACTTTTAGTTCAATTTTGTGGCTCAATATAGACTTGATGTCGTCGTGAATCTGTTTTACCTCTGACCAAGGTCTTGAGAACCACCATAGCGTTTTCCCCTGCTGAACAAGTCCATTTTCTTCCGTTGTTTGTTCCTCTTCTCTCGGTGTGGCCATGGTTTCAGCCTCTCTGGTACTACCGATCACATTGCCCCGTTTAGACGGCTCCACCCAATCACCGTCCGGATCCACAGCACGTGGTATCTCAATCCCCAAGATGACGTCATCATCAGCTCCGCCAATCAGAGTCCTGTCCGTGCCATCGGGCGGCAGTGGGTATCCATGACGTCCAGTATCGGGCACCTGATTGGCTAAGAAGTTCGACACCATCTGCGTGGGAGCCACTCCTGTTGTAGGACTCTTGGCATCCAGCAGACCTTGTTCTTTCAGGCGTTCCCACTCGCCGAAGCTGATTGGTGTTTCATCGCGTTTTACGCTGTAGTCACCGTAGTATTCATATGAATATTCATAGTAATCTTCACACGGTTGTCTGGTAGATGGACGATTGCTGTAGTCACAGAAAGCATCGATCCTGCTGCAATGCACTGTGCGCGTCTGCTCCGCCCGTCCATTCCTGTACAAACACTGAAAAACAATTACAACTCCATTATGTGAGTTTAAGATAAAATGTCGTCAATGCAAACGAGATACCACACCCATCAAAGTCATAAAACTATTCCATGTCTATAAAAGTGTGATAGATATTTCTACAATACTCGTGTCACAGTCACACTAGTAACATTTCCCAGTGACCTTTGAAAGATGCTCCCACTGGAGGAAAAGGATGTTCCGTTCTGGCGAAATGCGATTATTAAGTCTCTTGCTCAATACTGGTCTGTGTTCTGCTTCAAATCCTATAATATGATACCAAGAGTACAGTATTTGCATGTGATTTAGGAGGCCAGGGATGGAGCCGATGGGTGTCCTCTGACTTCTGACCTTTGACTTACCTCTGACCATTCCCCGGTGACCCAGTGAGCTTTCATCGGGCACGCGATGGCCACACCACAACCCCCTGTTGTCTCCGGCTTCATCAGCCCCAGCCGAAGACAATCCTCGTCCACCAGGGCGACTTGCTCGTCTTGCCCGATGCTGCGTATGCAGAACACTGACCGACTGCGCATGCCTCCTGACCCACAGGTCACTGAGCAGTGTTGCCAAGGACCGATCCACCAACTTTATAGAAGATTAAAAATAAGCGCCAAAGTGATAAATTGAAGTTAGTAGTTGTCTAACAGTATTTCAGCCAATTAAAACGATGGTCAAATCGTTTGATTTGGAAGAGAAAAAAGTGTAGATGAAGAATGTATACCTAGTCACGAATCTGCCATTTTTCGGCACATGCACAGCAAACAGACCTTCTAAGCAAAGTTTATTTTGTAAATAGATTTCCCCCGTCCCCCTAACTGCAGGGAATGTGTGCATATCTGCACAATAATTTGACAATCTACCATTATTTGGCACTGCAAGTAAACCAAACAATGTTTGATGGCGATACATATTTTTCTCAATTCAACACATGTTGTTAACTCAAATGTGATCAATTTTGGTGCTGACTATTTTTTTCAAAACTCACTTGGCAGGACATTGATGTACATTGCACTGCCGTTGCCGATTAGCCGGTTTGGTATCGTTACAGTATTTATCCTCCACCACACCAGCTATCCGCTCCACACACTGGATGATCTCTCGCTGAAGACCTACCCCAAAGAATCAAACAAGAACATTTTTAAAATGAATCCACTACAAGTTATATTGTGCATATGATGACAACTCGCTCTTATGAGAACGTACGAGTGGTTCCGTATTGAAAAGCATGCTAAGTTGAAGGGGAGTGTGGTCTAGTGGTTAGTGTTTGAGACTCATGATCAGAGGGCCAGGGGTTTGAATCCAGCTGCTGGTCATATGTTGAGTCCTTGGGCAAGCCACTTCACCTACAATTGCCCCTCTCCAGCTAGCTTGGAAAATAAATGGGTACCGGCATTAGCTGGGGAGTAACCTGTGATGGACTGGCATCCTAGCCGGGGGATTACGAATATTCTCAGTTGTTTCATTGCAAGGAAACCAGTGATAAACACCGGCCTGATGGGCCATATTGGCTCGTCGTGTTCAGTTATTGAGAAGTTAATAAAGGTGCAGAAATCGTTTAAAATGTGACGACGATTTACAGAGAATTGTAAATTGAGGAATTATTTCTAAAGACAGCATGTGCTGGATAGCTGGAAATCCCAAATAAATTAGATTTTAAATAAAAGTATAGTTTTTAAAAAGCATGTCGATTTTAACGGGTTTTCAAATGGTTCATAGTAAATTTACCAAGTTGAAGATACTGTCTATGAATCTTTGGCATAATTATGTTAATAGTGAATTTCTTCTCACCTGCGCCACATGTTACCGTGCATGGCGTCCATCCAGCTATCCTCCATCCGAAGTGTTTAGGCACAGGTACAGTCATATTCCCGGGCTTGGGGACCGTGTACTCGTAAGCTACACCTGCCGTCTTGGACTGAAATAGTAACTAAACGAGAAAAAGAAACTACATGTATTTAGATTGAACTACAAGCACAAACGAACATTTGTACCTTCCTTTTTTAACAGTTTTGTCGCGAACTTGGTGCAAGGCGATGGTTATTAGGGTGGCTACACCCCGTCCAACGAGTGACCACTGCTATTTATAATGCATAGTGGAAAACAATCCTCAAATGTTCTTAAGTTCCATGAGTTAAGTCATCATTCAATATTGTAAATCTTGAATTATTGTTCAGACCCGTGGTCTTGTTATGCTTAGAATGCATTAATGCATTGCCTCATTCATCCCTCTTGAAAAATCTTGGACCCCCTAGTCACCCCTTTAGAAAATCGTGGATCCGAACATTTATTTCGATCAGTTTCCAATCCATGTTCAACAAGCACGCACAATCATTCGACATGACTGCACTGCATGCGCGCCATAGAACCCATATTATGAACCCGAGAACCCAAACAATGTTTTATTTGAAATGGTCTGCGCCAACGACGCGTCCAAATATACTTCCACGTTAGGAATCATGTTGTTTGGCGCTCTCAACAGTGAGCACTGCAGCAGCTGAATGAGACCGCCGTGCAGGGTCCACGCTGAGTGAGAAACAAAGGGTTCAACTTTTCCTTGAAACGTTTCTGGATTTTTGGACATACTTTGTGAAGCAAACAAGATTTTTTGTAAAGGTGGCCAGCGGGGAACAAGTTTAACAGCGTCACTCAGATGTAGGTGAAAGGTACCACAGCCCCCATGCATGGACGCACTGAGCCGAGGACATTGTTAGGAACGACAAAGGTTACGGGGTTGATGTTTGTGTAAAGGATATTGCATAATCGTACACACACACATCTGAATCTATTGTCAATATTGAACGCTGTGGTTGGGTATAAAAATAAGTTGATATGTGACTAGAGTGCATTTCTCACGAAGCAGCTGAACTGAAGGCACCGATTAAACAGCCACCAAGATAAAACAAAAATCCTGCAAAA
Organism: Patiria miniata; assembly: GCF_015706575.1. Classification (NCBI taxonomy): domain Eukaryota; kingdom Metazoa; phylum Echinodermata; class Asteroidea; order Valvatida; family Asterinidae; genus Patiria; species Patiria miniata. The sequence goes on along the minus strand of NW_024037048.1, from coordinate 10,513,542 downwards.
AATCATGGCACCGATTGACTTGGACGGAACATGGAAGCTGGTCAAGAACGAGAATTTGGACGCCTTCTTGAAGGCGATGGGCCTCAACTTCGCGGTGCGTAAGATGGCGGCGGCTGCCACCCCGGTCCTGGAGATCACCCAGAAGGGAGACGTCTTCAAAGTCATCTCCAAAGGTGTCAAGACGCATGAGTCCAACTACACCGTGGGGCAAGAGTTCACCGACAAGAACCCCCTGAACGAGAAGGAGACGAGCACCTACTCGCCCGTGTGGGACGGAGACAAGCTGCGGATCGACAACAAGAGCAACCCGGAGGCCATCCACGTTGTCCGTGAGCTGATCGACGGGCAGTTGGTCCAGACTCAGACCATTGGGAGCGGAGACAAGGCTGTGGTTAGCAAGAGGATCTTTGCTAAGAAGTAGACGCTGGACGCAGACACAATGGACAGGCATCAACGATGCGGTACAATCATCTTATCTTACAGACTTGGTAGAACTAGCAAGCAGCATCAGTCAGATACCCAAAGTCATCACACAAACAGAACTCTGTGAATTGCGGGATTCGTCTTGTCTGTATACTAATTATGCCAATTTTCGTTTATAATGTTTGCATATACGGACTTCATCATTAATATAATAATGTCATTATTTTGTCTGCCTTGTTTGGTTGATGGTGTCGGGCCATGTTGATTCATGTTGAGCATACATGTATCATGGCACACACACAATTATCTCTTATCTTGTTCTAGCGTCAGTAGACCCATCTATTAAGCCCGCCTCCATGATATATTGACCAATCGCAGCATTGATTAATATCCGACAAAGGTCTCGTGCGTTGTGGGCGGGGCTTAACTGATCAGTCGTTTAAGTGTCACCTTCAGTTTGACTTTTAAAGATCTTTCATTTACTTTATTGTGGTTTTTTAAAATCAAAATACGACGTTTACATTTTCACAGCACAGCATGTAAATTGTCGAGTCCACGGAAACGTTTCTAAACTACAGTTTAAACTCACTCATTTGAATTGAGTCTTGTCAGTATTTTACTAGTAGTATAGCCGATATAAATAGTAATATAAACAAATTAGAAAGCAAATTTAATATTTTATAGAAACTTTTTTAAATGCACACGTTACTTTTTAAGCTCATCTGTATTTTCTCAACAGTTCTGTCATGTTATAAGATAGCATGTTGTTAAAACAACAACATGGGTTGTGTTGTTAGTCAACTCGTGACAGTTGAAATAAAAGCATAACTCTGTTGTCGTAAAGCAAGCATCGAATGCACTTATTAACTTCAAAAAGCTGCGCTCTAACAGGTGTATTTATAATTGATTGATCATCTTTTTTACCATGACGTGTAGCGGTTTCTTGAGCGGTCCCTTAGCATCAAACGTCTCCTTGTTCTGATCGTCTCTCTCATATCGCACCATAGTCCCAGCCGCCTCATACCGCCCACTCCATTTGATGTCCCATCCACCATTGAGGTAGTAGTGGCCCGATGAGTCCATGAGGGCTAAGAAGTTATTGGCCTCCGCGACCTCTTCGACACGGATGTTGCGCGCGCCAGCTGGGATGACCATAGCTTCCACATACCCTGAGAAAAGCAACAAAAAAAAAAAAAACATATTTGTAATTTGTTTTTTGAAATTTATTTCGTCTTATTCAACCAGAGTAGACCACCAGTTATCAAAAAAAACTGTTCTCATAATACTGAATGACAAACTAGAGAACAACCAAGAACTAAATAAAAAATAAAAATTACAACAAAACAAAATGATAGAAACTTAATATATATACAGTGAATGTCAAACCTCAAGGGAACAGGTTCCAAATTTGACTTGCAGAGTTTTGAGTTAAGCAGGGTTGTATATCATTGTTATACTATTGTAGGGAATGGATTCTTTGTTTGACTTAACAGTTGTTTGAGTTATCAAAGTTTGACTTATCGAGATTTTAATGTATCTCTCTATATATACATATATATAATTTCATTAGATTATAAAATGGCTTGAGATTATAAGGTATAGCGGACAAAATAGCAGACGCTAGGGGCGCTCTTCCCCCTGACAGACCCCCCTGATCTGTCTTTTTACTTATATTTCACAAATCTGTACATTGAAATGGGATGAGTAGCATCGATTTCAAGTTCAAACAGTCGTCTTCACTTCTTTTCCGGTTTAATTCCTTAAAAAAAAAGACACTTGCGTAGTAAGCTCCCCCGGCCCCAAATGACCCCCTGTTTGCCACCCTCCGTCTGGACCTGCCTTTGTGGCGTTGCTATGACGACCATCTTACCGAAGCCAGACTGTTTGATGAGCTGATCTCTGATTGTTTCACACGACGACCCGTCGCCATGGCAAACCCCACACCGATCCTCCACAGCTTCTGAGTTGATCTGGTAGTCACAGCCTACCGTCTATACAAAAAAAAATGGTCATTGAAAAATTATTTTAAGGTCAATGTTTTGACAACTTTCTCAATGTTGAAATCCATCATCTTCAGGTGTTACAATAACAGAAACCAGAACATCACTGCCTATTCAATATTACATTAATTTCCATACTGAACAAAACATGACAGAATGCAAAAGACAATATTGTGGAGGCACATTCCTAATAAGCCAAGGCTTGTAGCGGAGTGCCTTTAGAAGAGAAAACAAACACATGAAATAATCCAATAGTTAATTAATTAAATCCAAGACAAAGATAAACGAGAGAACAACATGATCTGACCGAAAATAAATTAGGAAAAATTATTGGGAAATAAACCCCGTAAATCTGCAAGAGAGGTGGCAACACTGGAGAACAAAGCAAAGGAAAAACAAACTATGCCACATATTGGGAGATAAGATACTCTTTGAAAAAGTTCTTTATTCATTGGAATTCCCTTTCTTTTCATTCTCAAACTAAGGATGAACCATGATACTCCAAGCGCGTTTGTGTTTCGAATGAATTTTCGAGAATCAAAGGCACATCAATGCACCTTATACACGAGGAAACCATTTTCGATCGTATTCCCTGCATCTATTTTATATATTGTAAAGTGTTACATGGCATGGTGCCAGACTAGTTTATGATTAAAGTGCGTGCCAGGCCTCACTGTTAAGTTTGTTTTTAAATGTGGCTTAAAACCTACTTAGGTAGGTTTAATCACAAAATAAATATTTCATCTGAGCAGACTGGTATTAACTTGTAATTAAGTTTATTTCATTGCATGCTTACATTTCTACTCGCAAGTTTCAAAAATGAAGAGTTTACCTCACTTTCAATGTCCGACTCACGAATACAGTCTATAGTAATATCATCTGCTTACAAACTAAGTGTTTGTGGAGAACTAAGGCTCCCTAAACTGCTGTCTTATAACGAAACCAGTTAAATCACAGTTGAAGAGACAGAAACAATAGCGATGTTATTTTGTCTTTATTAAAATGAAAATGAACAAACCTGCTGCAATCTGCCTGCAAAAATAACCTGAAATTTACAAATCAAAAAACTAGAAGGCCTAATATGTCGATCCTGGTTAGACCTTTCTCAAAGTAAAAAGGACAGTTTTACAGAGACAAACAAGTTGGGGACACCCACAAGCGTGCAAGTGTGGAAGAAGATTTTTTTTAAAAGTGTCAAAGATGAATAATTCAATCCTTACGTAGCAGATTCCGCCGATGCACATGTCTCTGGAATCCTCAGTGCACGGTGTCCCATCCCTGACCTCCGTGGCGAATTTAATCGGCAGCATGAACCGCTTTTCCAGTGGTCGACAGTGCAACTCACACAAAGCGTCTGTAAGTAAAAACCCACGATGATTAATTACTATGACTATAAAGTATTGTCTTGAAATCAGGGAGTTCGGCTCTCGTTCTTTTTCTTATTTTTCATTGCAATGTCGAAAGACATATACGTGTAAAGGTACACTCGGGAGACACGTTATCGTAATTTCTTCGCACGATGGGAGACATCGGTCCTGTCACAGCCCCCCTTTAGAGGCAAAATGTTGGTGTCGCAATTAGATTATATTTGTTGCTCGTGGTCTGATTAGTAAACAAACCGAAATTCGTGGAAAAAGGACAAGGGAATATTGGGTAAGGGCACATTTAAGTTTGAAGTGTCCAATCCAGGGTAATTATTATTCATATTATTATGATTTGAAGGTTTGTATGGTGAAGAAAGCAACAAGATAAAGATTTAATTACGGAAGCACCCATGTGACAAATCTCTTTTGTGAGTTTGTTAGGTTCTGAAAGGAACCGGGGATAACTGTAATTAAAATTCACGATTATTAAATGTCATGAATATAAACTATTGTCTTAAAATTGGTGAGTTCGGCTCTCGTTCTTTTTCTTTTCTTTTTTGTGATGTCAAAAGACGTATTCATATAAATAATAAGATTTAAAGGTTTTAATTACATGGTAAAGATGGCGATAGGATAAAGATTTACGATATTATCACCATGGGACAAATCTCTTTTGTGAGTTTGTGAGGTTCTGAAGGGAACCGGGGATAACTCAACGTTTCGGACAGTATACGTTGTCCATCGTCGTATCAATAATCAAATAAAAGAATAGAATATTTCGTGTGGGCCTCATCAAATACAATTTCTTAAGTCACTTCTGTAAAAAGAAAGACGAACAAAAAACACTCATGTTTTGCAAATGTTGTCAGACAATTGAAGACTTATTTCCAAAAAGCGATATATAGCCTACGCCATTTTGTTTTTCTTTGAAAATCCCACCCTCTACTAGTTGCCCAAAGTCAGTTTCAACGGCTGTTATATTCTGTTAAACACAGTTCTATGAATAATTATAACAAAGCGAAAAACGATGTTTCGAAACAGCCTTTATATTCTTTGTATTCTTTAAAGTTTCATAACCTTAATTTTTTTTCAAATGGATCTCGTGTTTGGGAAGTAAACACTGCCCTTGTAGCTTCGAAAGACGTTTTTTGCATGATTAGTTTAGTACAGGGCGAGTCAAACCAGCGGAACCCAAACCCCCAAAATATATTTCATATTTAAAAAAATATGTAGCACCAAACATAATAATGACTGGAAAGCCAATTTCATAAGCCTCTTTTAGATAAAAAAAAATACTCAAATTGGTCAATCCGTTCAAAGAATATCACCCTTTATTAAAAACGCAATGACCCTAAAACCTCTTTCGTAAAAAAAAGCAATTTATTGTGTATTCTGACTGTTTGAAACAACTTAGAGAATGACACAGAATACTTGTTTCAACAACTGTCAACAACTGTAGTACACAACATCTTGATTAACAACCCTGGTTAGCCAAACAATATGATTTATAAAATCTACTTTTTTTTAAAGACGGGCCTTCAAATTGACTGTGTTGCATATTGTTAACATTAAACTGAGATTTTATCGCTGGTGATGTTTGAAGACAGTTGTGACGACGATTCTTGAAATCGCGTTTTTTTGGACGAAAGAGGTTTAAGGGCATTGTGTTTAAATGATGATATTCTTTGAACGGATTGAGCAATTTAAGTAATTCTTTTCATCTAAAAGTAGCTTGTGAAATTGACTTTCCAGTCATTAACATGTTTGGTGTTACATATTTGTTTAAATTATGAAATATCATTTTTGGCGTTTGGGTTCCGTTTTTTTTGGACTCACCCTGTACATTAGCCAAACTCAGTGACCTTGTTTTGCTTACTTTCTTTGTAGTACGGCACCCATTGGAAGTAGCTTCCCTGGTGGGTTAAGCCGTTGTAGCTGCTGCACTGATCGTCCCGTGGATGCACACTGCCTTTGGGACATTCCTACAAAAAAAATGAAATCAAAATGAGCCCAAAACATGGAAAATCCGTCAAGTCTTCCTTGAGTATTACATAGTTCGCTAATGTTCTTTGTATTACCCCCTCTTCCCCCATTCACACTTCCTAGATTTGGGATTTAAATCCGGATTTTTAAAATTCGGTTTGAATTCCACTACATGTATTCAGTTTTGATTTTTGAAACCGGATATTTGAAACCAACCTTTAAATTTTGTTCCATTTTGTTATGACACAGGATAAAGAAACAACCAGAACACCCTCAAATTTTGCTCCATGGTCTCTGATGTAACTGCATTCATTCGCTACCGGCCTTCTTGGTGTATGAATAGCCCGCCCATTTGACTTATCAGAGAGTTCCCAGCACATTTTTTACTCATGATTACAGCTCTGGAGTATTCTTGTAAAGGCCTAGTGGTCATTGAATCCTGCAAACTATACCCAGACATTGGAAGGGCATTGCATGCGGCACCTCACTCGTCTCGTCACATTTTGCTCGCATGACCTTGAGCTGGATTCGAATTTCCGGCGAAATCCGATAAAATTTTGAAAAAAATTAGGATAACCGGATTTTGAAATCTCCTATTTCTCCCAGCACTGATACCAACCCCACATTCATTACCACTCACCTTTGTTCCACCCCCCCCCCCCCCGCATCATCCCTTCATTCATCTCCTCTTGATCATTTCCCACCACACACCTTTAATTTGCTCCCTTATCCCTTTTGATCTTCATCCACACTGGTCTGCTCCCCCCATCCCTCCCTTGTGTTTCGCCTCCCAACCCTGCATGTTTGTGTGTTCCCAACATGTTTGTTTCTTGTTCCTCTGTCATTTACCTCTGAAAAGGCCTTGCTAAGACTGAAATATCAGGCCAGTTTAATTTTTTGGATTTATTATTTTTTTCTCCTGAAATTATATTGTCATGCCTTTGGAAAATAATCACACCAAATCCAATGAAATACTTATGTAGTATATATCATATAATTAAAGGCAAAGAGATATTAAAACTTGGTTATATAGAGACATTTTATAACATCAATCAGCCTGTTTCCCTTATCCGTTTTAATTTTAGGGACTGCAGTAAATTGATGATGAAAGTGAGAATCAAAGTAAACGTCGTGGTTACTCGTTACTTGGACAAGTTTAGGACTCTTTCATACCTGACGATTGCATATGGCGTACTTCTTACGTTCACCGACGCAGTATCTGCCTCCATTGGCCGGTCTGAAATGCAAAATTAGATGCAGAGATGGCAATACAAATACTACAAGATCAGTAAATTATGAACTAACAAAACCAAAATCTTGGCCAAAAAATGAAATCAATACTTTGTTGTACCTTTTTCTACTTACCTCCAACACCTTTCATATACAATTTTGCAACAGTGTCATGGGAGTTAGTGGATTTTTTTTGGTTTTCGACTAAAATAGTTGTCTTTTATTTGCAGAATTGTGCCTATAGTTCATAATATCAATTCAACAAAACTATTATTTTTCATGATAATGATGAGAATCATGATGTTCCAAACTGCCAATAGCCGTTATTCACGAGTCGGCCATGTTAAATTGAAAGCGAGGCAAACTCTTCATTTTTGGAACTTGCGAGTAGAAATAAATGCAATGAATTATAAAGTTCATTACAAATTAAAAGCAGTCTGCTCTGATGAATAATTAAAACAATTATGATTAAACTTATGTTTTAAGCCACATTGAAGAAATATGAAATCGAGGCTTGGAACGCACTCCAATCATAAAATAGTCTGGCACCATCCCATTCAACAGTTTACAATTTATAAAACAAATTCAGGGAACACGATCGAAAATGGCGTCCTGGTGAATAAGGCCAATTACCTTGGGTTATTACAGTGTCTCTCTTTGATGGCCACCCCTGACCCACACGTCATGGAGCAGGGTGTCCATTCGCTCCATGGCCCCCAGTCGCCGTGAATCGCTGCCGCCGATTCCTTGATATCTACGCACTCTCCACCGCTACACCACTACGAATAAAACCCAAGAAGAATAACATAATATGAATGTATTAAAATGATTATTTCATTACTTTATTTGCTTTTAACCAACAAAAAACAGCATGCTGGAAGAAGAACAAAAATGAAATCAACACAAAAGGGAAAAATCAAATTAAACAGCAAAACATAAAGCAAAGCCAAGAATGTTCATATTTCAACAAAAGCTAACGAAAAAAAACGACAGCGTAAAAAAAATAAGTTTGTTAAAATGTTGGTTAAAGTTTACCCAAGGGCGCCATTAACGCGGATTTTTTTCCATAGAACTATCAAATCTCATTGGAACAACTTTATGTCGGTCAAAAAACATTGTGATGTATTTTATACATGACTATTTCAGCCAATTACTTTGATAACCCATTTGATCAGCAACATTGTTCTTCTCTGCATGCTGAAAATGCAATAAAAGCTGCATTTTAGGGGGAAAAAATTGCTTAGCTCCTTTTGGGCTAAACTTTCAGCTTACCAAGAAGCAACTTACCCTGTCCCTTCCACAACTGGTACCCGGCGCAGCCGCAGACAGCTTAGAATGACATCGGTTACCAGATCTGCACCATAGTGTAGAGCACTGATCTGGCTGCGGCCGGAGTAATGAATACGGTTTAACAAAACAATCATAATGGCCCATTGTCAATGTTTAATTAAAATCAGGAATAGACATTAAATCTTGGTGCCGATACAAATTGTAACAATCCTCAAAGACGATAATTCACACTTTTATATTCTTGGCTTCTCACCATAAAAACCACATGTGTCCCCGAGCAACATTCTTTACAACGAGCGATCTTCTCCATCCATTTAAGTGAGCATTTTGGTGGCGTCATTTTTTCCAGAGAGGAAATTGACCTTACAAAATGGAATGTATACCATAGAAAAACTCTCCAGAATAATTTATTCGCCTGACGAGCAGGGGAAGTAGTATTATACGTTCTACGTCTACCTCGGAGAATTGACATTACATAATGCTACATACGGAATAAAATACAATGTATTGTCAATTATTGGCCTGTCGAGCAGGGGTAGCAGTACTTCGCCTTTTAACATACCTACAACTCTCCAGAATCATTTATTGACCTCATGAGCACAGGTAGCAGTACCTCAGAGAATTGACACTACATAATGCAACACACGCCATAAATACTGTCAAAGGTATAATTTTTGGCCTGCCGTACGGGGGAAGTAATCTTCAACTTTCTCGTACCTACCTCAAGATGCGAGCAAACCGAAGCGTTGACACCATACTGCAATCGGCACTGATGCTGCGCCGTGTACATGACCCCCGCGGGGACGTACGGGTAGTCGAAGTTATGAGGGCTCGGCTCGTCATTCAGGCAGTCACCGAAACCCTGGCTGTTAATGTTGACATCAAGAAATCATTCAGAGTGGGGGGAAAGCTGAGTCATGAAGTGACGGTTGAAACATCGGCGAGTGAAGGGGTTAGAGAACTTTGTGAACATGAAGAACAGAGCCCGAGGTCACACGCCTCCCGAGCGTAAACACTACAACAAAACTTCGAAATTTGATATGAATTGAGAAGGGGGGTCAGGTTGGCGTAGTGGTGCTTTCCCGGCCTTCCACCGCTGTGACCCGGGTTCGATTCCTGCCCTGGTCCAAATGTGGATTGGGTTTTCAGTCCCTAATTGATTCTATGTGTTCCCCCAGAATATTCTTCTGGGGCTTTCCTCCAACCTCTTAACTGAACATTACTTCAAGACGAGGAGAGTGATCGTCTTATCCGTGCAGATTGCTTCAGGATTGCGATGTTTCAGGAATCCATGGTTTCATTACCAGAAAATAATATTCAAATAATGTGATTTATCGGAAAAACCCTGCACTTGTACTTGAGTACTGTTTTTCCACAATCCAAATGTGTATTTTAAACTTTGAAGAAAATGAAGAATTAGATTTTAAAGCAGTCCTTAACTAAAAACGTTATCGTTACAACACAGAACAATGATAGTTTCTTAGTTGATTTTTTTTTTACGATTTATCAATATACAGGGTGAATAAATAAAAAAATCGCAACCCAAACAGCAGCAGGACCAATTTTTGAATGAAGTTTTGCCTGCAGCACTTTCAAAATCAAGGATATGAAAGCCCAATTAATTAGCTTTCTTTTAGTACAAGATTCATCCAAATCACTCATGTACTTGTCAATTACGGAATTTTAAATACAAACACCGTTTTAAAGTTCTGTCCACGGATCACAAAAAAGTGAGTATTCTTCCAGCAAAACAAAAAAAAGTTCTTTTAGGGATGCATGTGAATTGTTTTCATTTGCTGAAAGAACACTTACTCTTTTGTGATCCGTGGACAGAACTTTAAAACGCCTGTTTGTGTTCAAAATTCCGTAACTTGAAAAGTACATGAGTGATTTGAATGATTCTCTATATACTAAACTAAAGCTCATTAAATGGGCTTTCATATCCTAGATTTTGAAAGTGAAACGGGCAAAACTTCATTCAAAAATTGGTCCTGACATTTGGGTTGCGTTTGTTACTCACCCGGTACATGTCATTATTTAACACACATCGGGCCATGGATATGTTCCCTTTTAATGAGACGTAAATCGAGGGTTGCCAAAAACAAAATTAGCTCAGGATAAGCCATAAATGGTCTCAAATCTTCAGGGAGCTGATATATAGGGGCAATCTTGGCAGCACTTTGGCAACTTCCTCTCAACTTACTCCAGGAATCTCGTAATGTAGTTCCTGCTGCAAGCCGACCAGGTCAGCGCCCCGTAGACACCGGTCAGTTGCGAGGACATCACGTGGACCTGGGAGTCGTTGCCTTGACCACAGCCGTTGTCCAGACCATCATGCTGCATGCCAAAACTACAACAAAAACCAATCCAGAATGGAAATTTCAGCAGTTAATATACTACACACTAAAAAATTGAACTGGAAGGAAATTCATGAGTAATGCATACATCCGCCTGCGTGTGTGTTGATTATGCAAACGTTGGTTAAGACTGAATCCTGCCGCATGTGTGGGCAGCAGGTTCGAAGCAAAATTATCTTCAATTTCTCGAGGGAGGAAGGATTAAAAGCCACAGGAACGAGAGGTCTAGAATGTCAACGCTTCCTTCGGGCCAGGTATGGAGGAAAATAACAGCGGTGCGGTTTTGGCAAACATAGCGGATTGGAGACTAAGAAAAATAAGAGGCTAAACGTTTTGCGGAATTGATTTTTTTTTAATTTGGGTGACATGGGTTATATCGTAACCACATTTTGACAATTGCGATGCTGTATGGGGCAACTCTGCAAAAGGTTTCTTACTAAACTTGATAAAATCCAAACAAAACAGTGCTGGTAGAACTATCCTGGGCCTCCCTCGAAGATCCACAGACATTCTTTTATCTACTCTTAGATGGCAATCTCTAGGTGGAAGATGAGTTTTTCACCTAACTTCTTTAGTATACTAGAGTTTAACATCCCAATTGCCTCCTCAAGTGTGCAACTGTTTTCATTTTGTTTGAAATACCCACTCAATACCAGATCTGTTTCACAAGGTCATCTAGTTCCTCCTTTATCCAAATCTTATTCGGGATAACGTAGATTTTCGTCTGGTGGAGTTAATTTATTCCATGACCTCCCTGTGACACTTAAACATCCTTAGCCTCCCACTCTATAGCCAGGTTTAAGCGCCGTGACAAGAATCTGATATTTAAATATTTTATGTCACATTAAAGTAGGTCCTGTTTTTTTAGTGTCAATGTGACGAGTCAGTGTGATTGACCTTGATTAACCTTGTCTCATTTTGCTGTTCATTGATTTTCGTAAATAATGTCATAATGTTTTTATTGCAGTTTTTTTCTATTTTGATACTATACCGAATGTTTGCAACTGCATGGCACCTTTGAAAACAGTGTTCCACTGAAAGGTTTCCCCAGGGTAAACAAGAAATAAATAAATAACAAATTCAGAAATTTATCGAAAGTGAGGAAATAGCTTGGATGCATTTAGAAACAAATCCCTTTTGAAACTGCGAAATTATATAGGTCATATGTACAACAAAACGGATGATGAAATGATAAAAACTCTTTCTTTCAGTATATTTATTGGTTGTCATTCAACTTTTACCGTTATTCATCAATGTCTCGCCGTCCATTGGCTGATAATTCGACGCCCTAGTAAAGATCGCGCACAATCGTTACTCAGCAATATTTAAAAGTTCTGTTTCAACTCTTGCCGTATTATCTGCATACAACTACCGAGCATATCAAATTAAAACCTATCCGAAAACAACCAGGCAGGTTTAGTGATTGGTGAATCAGTATCCACAAAACATTCAATTAATCAGGGATTCAGGCGTATGGGTCCTTCGTAAACGTACCTGTGGCCGAGTTCGTGAGCCACGGTGTAGGCCAAGGCAAGCCCCGTGTCTTCGTTGATGTTACAGCTCCACTCAGCCTGACACATACCAGAAACCTGGGCTAGTCCTAACGTGCCACACGGAGCATCAAAACCCTTGCACAAATCCTTCCTGTAAGAAAAATGAAGGGGGGAAAAGTAAACAAGGCAACTGAGGGGAGTCAGGTTGGCGTAGCGGTACTTTCCTCGCCTTCCACCGCTGTGACCTGGGTTCGAATCCCGCCTGGACCAATGGATTGGGTTTTCAGTCTGTGCCCGATTCTGTGGGTTTTCCCTGGAATACCATCCTGGGGTTTTCCTCCCACAACTAAAACTGTCATTTCATTCCACATCTTCTAGCAAGGGACCCAACTGGAAATAAGTCGAGAGACAGTCCTGGGCTATCCCGTCCAATTGCCGAATAATCACAAACAAACAGACAGTTATATTACCCCAAAACGTGACGCGCATGCTCGTAAATGCGCCAGTGCTAAACTGCAATGAAAACAAAACAGCTTATATCAAGTGAACACAATTCACAGGATGTAAACGACATTGATAGAATGAAACCTGTTATCCTCACACACACACACAAAGATATCATAAACGAAAATTCTCTCAGGTATAGGATGACGAACTATTTCGGCAGACCGATTAATTTGTTGTCGTTATATTCTTCGTCTCCATGGCAAATGTTAAGTCTAGGGGCCTCATTTTCTGGAGAGGGCCTCATTTTCTGGAGAGGGCCTTATTTATTGAGAAGTTGCAAACAAGAAAACGCCCCCCCCCCCCTCCCCTCCCTTCCGACCTCTCTCCACTCCCATTTACGCCGCTGGGGGTAAAACCGGCACGTGACAGCGGATTGTGGCCCTGTTAACGAGGTGTTGAAGAAAATATTGCTTGCAAAACATTTCGGTTTCGGACGTGGCGCTGGTTGTGCGGCACTGCGGTTTTTAATTCTCCATTTTAAGCGTTAATTGAATGGCGAACGAGCTGTTGAGTTGAATGAAAGTGTTTATGGAGTCTTTTGACAGTTCTACGTGACGGTTTTCGATTGTTTTGTGACTGAAGAAAATACTTGTTAAGTCTGATGAGAAATGAAGATGTGAAAACAATAACATGTTGATGTGAAATATTGTTTATTTAAAATAACAGGAAAAATGTGTTTATTGTTGATGTGGAATCCAGTGTAAGTGTGCACTGTTGACGGCTTTGTGTGGCGATCGTGATTTTAGTTGAATTTTGGAAGAGTTTTTAAAGCCGGCCAGACATTCTTGAGTATCTTCGATAAACATTTGTGTCTTGCCCAAAGGCTTATTTAAAACATTTTTTGCATTGTTATAATAACTGCAACCCCACATAAACATCCGTTATTTGTTGTTGAAGTGACGACAGAAAGATATGCAAAATAGACTCATGTGATGAAATATGTATGCCAGATGTCAAAAAAGGAAACTAAATGCAATACAACGGCAACTTTTTTTCAGGTGGAATTTCAGATTTTGCAAAATTGCAATGTGACACAACAATAATTGTGTATGTGATGAGCCACACACTGTCTTTACCTTGTTAACAGAACGGCAGCATCGTGGTGATTCGGGTGGTTCTCGTCCCCAGGGTTAATCATCCGTTGCCATCGGCAGAAGCTGCTCAGCGTCTTGTCGGCATCGTGCTCGATCGATAATTCCTCCTGTGGAGCATACGATATAAACTCATCTTTTGTTCATATAATCCATGCATTAAAAGTAGATTAAAATGGAGGAACGTGATGACAATTTCTTACCTCGTCCTCTTCAAGGAAGAGCATGCGCACCATGACGATGTTGATATAGTTACCGATGGTGGCGTCGTGGTACAGAGTAGCAACCTGCAAGTCACAAAGTCATGTTGAAAAAAACGAAATTTGAGAAATGAATATCTGAATCCAGACTTGTATTCGAGTCACCAACTATCGAGTCCGAGTCCGAGCCACCTCTCCCTGTGTCTGAGTTCTGAGTCATGCAGGTCGAGTCCGAGTCACAAAGGTCGAGTCCGAGTCCGAGTCCTGAGTCATGCAGGTCGAGTCCGAGTCACGAGTCACACCGGGCGAGTCTGAGTCACGAGTCCTGATTCCTGCAGGTTCAGTCCGAGTCCAAGTCCTAAGTCATGCAGGTCAAGTTCGAGTCACGAGTCACATAGGGCGAGTCCGAGTCACGAGTCACGAGTCACCTTTAGTTATTGGAAATAAATGTTCAGGTAGTGTTAAAAACTCACAGTGTAATGCATTTTTCACAGCTTTTCTCTAATCTAATGAACTGAAAACCCATGTAGAACCATAAGGCAAGGCACCATTGTCTGGACAAGATAATCTGGTACCGAACACTATCAAGCTTGCATCATCGCAATATCAAGTGTGGATGCTGGGGTACATGTTTCGATACATTGATTTCCCGAATCAATGTATCGGCAACAAGCCAGCCGCACGCGCTGTGTATGCACAGTACTTAGATGCCTTTCTTCTGCACCGCACAGGCTGTATCGCTGGCTCAAGAGAGGACCGTCTTCAAAATAATTTGTAATTACATGTATAGTGTTGAAAAAAATAGTGATTTGTAGTATTTTGAGTCGAGTCCCGAGTCACGCAGGTCGAGTCCGAGTCCAAGTCCGAGTCCACTGGGTCGAGTCCGAGTCCGAGTCCGAGTCATTTGTCATCGTGCCTCGAGTCCGAGTCCGAGTCACGGAAAATGGGACTGGAGTCCGAGTCCGAGTCACGAGCCATACAAGTCTGTCTAAATCTAATAATCAAGAGAAGTACGGCACTGCTGTTAAAAGAAAACATCACTCGAGCAAAACTTGCAGTCGGGCTGATAACCGCGGAAATTGCTCCGTACGCGGCGGTAACTACTTCCATCAGTTGTCACTGTTGAGCAGTTACCAGTCAGTCTTTTACGGTGGCTGATGATTATGGAAATTTCCAAAAAGTTCCCACATCAAGAAATGTTATACGTAAATAGGGCTATACAGTGTGTCCCAAAATGTCCGTCTGACTATTTTTGAAATAACCACAAAACCATGAAATATATTTTGAACATTTGTGATTGTGCAGATCCTCCTTATCCTTAGCCTCAACCACTATGAGCTTCATTTAATTTCAGTCACGCATCACTACACAATTGTCAGTTGATCGCAACAACATTTTTGGGACATTCTGACCAAGTTCCTTGCCTTAATCAATTTCAGTGCTGTGTTATGTAAGTTGTGTAAATTCCTGCATGTTGTGAAAAACAAGGCAGATGTGGTTTGGCATTTAATCATTTGCCCTTGAGCATTCAACTGACGTCTTGCCATGATGACTGATAGCCAGGCAAATGATTCCAATCCCAACTGCAGCCCTTTTCACAACATGCAGGATTTTACACAGCTTACTTAACACAGCACTGAAATTCATAAAGGCAAGGAACTTGGTCACAGTGCCCAAAATGTTGTTGTAATCAATTAACAATAATGTGTGATGCGTGACTGAAATGAAACTCGTAGGGGTTGAGGCCAAGGATAAGAAGTATCTGCACAATCAAAAGTTTTCAAAATTGATCTCATGGTTTAGTGTACTTACTTGCAAAAAAGTCAGACAGACGCATTTTGTGGGACATACTGTTATTGTGCTAAACCTGTGGTGTTGTATGCACAGCTCAGTGCCAATTTTATCTCTTCGAACTACATGTATCTCAAAACATTGACCCAGCATGTAAAAATAGCGTCAGCAAAGTAGTAATTTCCTGCCTTGTCCTTTGAGTTTAAAGTCATTTGATTTGATTTGATGACTTAAATAAAATACATGTAATAATGAGATGTAAAGATACTTTTTGACAACTCATGAACTTACAATGTTCATGATGGTCAGGACGTAGGTCTCGATGTCCTGATCCCGGTAATACTGCACCATGTGTTTGTCTATGACGACCAATAACTCGACGTTTCGCTCCATACTTATCGATCGTCTTCGCCTCCGATGTCCTGAGGTCGTTTCGCGTTCCCCAGTGGCGCGTTTCTGCCGCACCTTGTCAAGTTTCTCAACTGATACTATAAAAAAATGGAAAATTTGAGATTGCCACAGACCCCCTCCCCCTTTTCACAAATTCACATACAAGACCGTGCATTCAGAAGCATCTATGAAAATTATCAAGGTCGTTATTACAACATCTTGAATTGATATTTGTCTTTTATATATTTCATTGTTCTAGAAGCATCAACTGTAAGTTTTCTTCTGCCCAAAGAGATTTCAGAAACTGGAAACAATTTTTGTTCAAAAGAAACAGAAAGAAAGTTTCCTCCCTTAAATTTTGACCTGAAGTTCGACGTTCACGGCCTTAATTTCACAAGCGGATCCAGAACACAATTGTTCAGGGGCCAATTTCACGGGGCTGCTAAGCTTAAACATTTGCTTAGCACAAAAAAGTCTGGCTTATAAAAGCAGGATTGCTTGTGGTTTTGCTTAGCATGAAAATCACATGGAGTTTTGGGTGGTAACCTGCTGTTATATGTCAGACTTTTTTCTGCTAAGCAAATGTTTGTGCTTAGCAGCGCCGTGAAATTGGGCCCAGGTTGTTTCACGTTTTGGGCCTTATTTGGCGCTATAAGGACCACTCTCTTTCGTTTCATAATTTCACTCAACATTGGAGGGAAGGGGGTGGGGAGGGGTACACCCCCTGCCACCTCCTCTCCCGGCCCCTCCCCCTCCCCCACATGCAAGTACCTTTGTTCTGTACGCCACAGAAATCTCCATTCTCGCTCTTGTCTACGTCACGAGCTTGCCTCGCTTGGTCTGGTACCGCTGACCGCTTGTACACCACGTGCGGGTGGTGTCTGGTACCTTGGCTTCTGGTGTAGTTCTTGACGGGCTCAATGAAAAACTCGCTTTCTTCAAGTCTGATCATTCCAATCTTTTTGTGACAAAAAGGATAAAAAGTGACCACCCTCGCAAGTTATGTTGAGAAACAATGGCAGGGAACATGATTCACATAATGGAACTCAACCAGAAAACGCAGATGTCAGAACAAATTATCAAACTATTTTAAACAAAATAATGTGAAAGCAAAAGTATTTTTGAAATTTTGTTGAAAATTTACGAAGCTAAACAGGACTGAACCACAACAAACAAAACACAATCAGAATTCTCTAAACAAAAGCGTGAAATGGAAACAAACATTATTTTGAAATGAGTTTTGTTTTTGCTCAAAGTCGGCGATACGAAAATTCCCTCCAACATTTAGTAGTGATTTCGTTGTAACTGGTGAACTGAAAGTAATCTATCCTTGAACTTTTCGAATTGAAAACTAATGGAACATTCCCATCAATTGTCACCTTATGCGCCGACCTCGAAACGTGAAAAACAACGTCTCTTTCAAAATCCCTCCAAATCACCCAGAACTTCCAGAAAAATATCATTCACCTTGGAACTAGGATTTGACGGATATATTACCTCTAATCCCCCTCTGAAATCGCTACAGGGGAATACCAAGCCAAGGGGCACCCCCCACGACCGCCGGTTTGCGAAACAAATCCAATTAAACGACAGGAAAATTGAGCATTGTGATGGATTTAGGATTAAGTGAACAAATTGCAGTGACATGTAACGACTCTTTGGGGGACCATAAACCTCCGGTTTCCCTGATCCATATTTGCCCTTGAAGTTTACCGGGAGTACAGGCACAATATCCCCAGCAGTTCGGTCAATCCCTTTACTTTATGCACAGCCATTGTTAATACTTTACCAAACAAACCTGATAATTTCATCGGTGCGTAAATAGAAATGTTGTCAGCCTTAACAAACACCAGCCGAGTTGTAATTGATAATTTCTTCCCCCCGCCTTGGCAAAACTAATCCAGCGGTTTCAGAACCAAAATGTTTCCTAAAAAAACGCCAAGAAGATTTGCCGGCGTCTGGACTTTATATTGGAAATGCCCACACAATTTACCAACACCTGTCTCAATTGGAAGCGGACAGGTGTTTAATTTGCCGCCAACATTATCTTGGCACATGCGGTGAATTTTCAACACAACACCTTTCATAAATGTTCTCGTTCCTGTCTTCCAAGCTGGTACAACTCTGGAGGCCGGGGGGTGTCGCCACGGGCCACACCCTCCTCGATTCCTGTGCCCCTCCCCTTCTCCCAATAAGAATTTGCCGAATTTGAGCTTTTAATTTAGTGAGCTTTTAATTTTTTTTAAACCCATTAAGTATCCCTTTCAGAATGAGAGGCACCAAGTTGGACCCATTCACGCCACTGCTGCCCTTGAAGAAACCATCAATGTGACGCCCATTGCCTTTATCACATTATTTTCCCGCAAAACCATGAACAATTCAGGAGCTCCAGTTATGTTTAGTTATTTCTTCTACCCTTACTCTACAAGGGCGGATCCAGAACACAATTTTTGGGGGCCCAAAAAGAAAATGTGGTCCCCCAAGAAGTGAGTCCAAACAATTACGGCGTGGGGCTTGGCTTAAGGGCCCCGACATTTTTTTGGATTCTAGATGCTCTATGGTGCGATCTGAGGCAATTTCTGACCACTTTAACCAATTTTATTTGAGGAAAAGGTGTTGGTGTACGCAGTGCCTTCCTTTATTGCGACGTCACTTAAAACAAATTGGGTTCTTTTTTTTCGGGGGGGGGGCATGGCCCCCGTTGGCCCCCCGGATCCGCCCTTGTTACTCTATACCTTTAGTCCTATAATCAGTCACAAATGCGAAACATAGAGTTGAAAGTGTTTGAATAAAATCCATTTAAAGCATTTTCCAACCACAACGAATGCCTCATTTCACAGGCCGACAGCATGCAGAAAGATCAGACATTTCCCCTTGCGCAATAAACAGGGAACTTGCCTAACGTCGCTATCCATTCGTCACTCACTCGATAAACGGAACAGAAATCAACCATTCGTAACTCAACAGCGGTGCCTACAAAACAGTCTTGGCGCCAAAAGCACAAAAGTTTCCATGCTTGCGCCCGCGCAGTTCGAGCAGCCTCCCTAGTGTTTTCATGTTTTTCTCTTTTTCTCCAGCTCATCGACGTGTATAATTTACACCGATGCTTATCCCGACAGCGGAGGGAGTCAGTCGTATTTGTTTTGCGCTGCCCGCTTCGACACGTTGACGCAATAAATCAAAGAGTTAATTTGGTACAAACTTGAACTTGTCTTGTAGAACACGCGGGACAGGAAGAGGGGGCGTTAAATCATTTCCCTGATCGACGCTTTCCGTTTCCTGTTAAAAATTAGGCCTCATTAGTCTTGTCTCTTTTATTCGTGCTGAAATTGTCAGGTGTTGAATTGTACTCTGTGCCAAAGGGTATAGCAAGATTAAGAGAGCTGCTTGTAAAAAACAAAATGCACTCAAGACGTTTTTGACGCATGCGTGGTGTTCAGTTTTGTTTCGTTGCTTTGTGTTGAAATTGTCAGGTGCTGATTTTACCTCTGTGACGAACGATCGGCAAGATTGCGAGAGTTGTGTATAGGCTAACAAAATGTCCAGAAGTTTGTGACGCATGCGTGGTGTCTAGTTTTGTTTTGATACTTTGTGCTGAAATTGTCAGGTGCTGATTTTACCTCTGTGACGAACGATCAGCAAGATTAATAGAGTTGTTTGGAACAAAATAATGCAGTCCAGAAGTTTGTGACGCATGTGTGGTGTCCAGTTTTGTTTCGATACTTTTGTGCTGAAATTGTCAGGTGCTGAAGTTACTCTGTGACACAAGCTTGATTAACTGAAGAGTAGTCAACAGGTTTTTGACGCATGCGTAGTATTCACGGGGACAAACCCAGCACTCAGATGGCGCAGCAAGCGCGGCAGTTTCTCAATTTTGAAGACTCTTTTTCCGACTTTGGGAATGAAAAAAAATATGAAAAATGGCTACCTAGATACGGAATCTCAGGGTTGTTGTTTTTTCCCCTTTCTGCCTAATTCGCGGTACAAATCGTGATGGATTATATTCTAGGGAGTGATTCAGCTCTGTCGGCGAGGCGAACATGAAGATTAACCGTTCCCCTGGGTCCGACCTCCCCGAGGTCAAGGTTACTCCGTGTAAGACACTTTTCATGCCGAGGGGTTCGAGGTTATTATTTAGAGGCACGATGAACCTTCCGACTCGATGTAACAAGGGCCATACACGTCCGATAAATCATCCACCTACAGTCCCTCAGGGAGCAATTTTGCTCATTGCTGACCTTTTTTATTTCCCACTAGAGCTTTACAGCTGCTTAATAAAGTCATAGTCAATCGCAATAGGTTGCGAAACTATGTGGTTCTGAAGTCTAGTTCCCAATCGAAGACAGACCACAAAATCGTGCAGTAATTCCTTATATATCGCAGTAAATGACATTTAAAGCAATGCCACATTTTTTTTTATGTTATCACATGACGACAGACAAAAATGTGATTGCATTTTTATGGAATTATTATACTATTAAAAAAAGGATATTAAATTTGATGCCTTCTCTTTGGGTGGTAAAAGCGTAAATATTTCAAACATCCGAGATTGTTCTTACACACAGGTTGCACCCTCGCGTTGGATTGCACGATAACCGTATCCTGCATGGTGGCCATGTCATTAGATCGCATAGATTATAAGGAGAGGAGGAATTAAGAGGCGGAGCTTCCTGAGCCCCCCAGTGGACATTACCCCCCCCCCCCCGGCAACCCTCTTTCTTCGGTCGTTTGTACACTGTAAGCCCATGCTAATGTGAGCCCAATGGCGCTGCTAATGAGGGATGTAATTTGTTCTTGCTAATATTCTCCGTGGTTTTTTTTTCAGCTACAGTGCGCAAAATATAGGTAGCACTAGCATGCATCGAAGCAACAAAATTTACTTGACATGAAATTGGGAAATTTCTGTCAAAGTTTTGAAATTTGAGCTGATAGCTTTTCACCTCAACCTGATCCGAGTATTTGACGAGAAAAAAAAATGCACTTAAATTGCAAAATACCACATGTTTTTTTCTTTGTTTTCCTCTTGTAATTCTGGATGGGATAACACTTAAGATAACCCCTCCTCATGTTTCGGCATTCCACACAGTATAGAGTGGCACATCGTCACTCCGCGGTATCTGAGGCTTGAGCGTGTTTTGCGGCCTCTACGTCGACCGTCAACTGCCTCAGATAACCGGGCATTAACATCGAGTGGCGCTCGCTATAAGTGATAAGTGTTTTCGTGTTCGTCCCAAAATGATCTCATTTCGCCTTTCGGTTTGGAGTTGCGAAATCCATTGCCTTTTTGGACTGTACGTACGGATGAACTTGCACAATGTGTCGAAAACACAGGGTGGATTTACCTTTCAGAAGGGGGGGGGTGATATCAAGGGGGGGGGGGGGTTGAGAGAAGGCGCCCTGCTAGGGGGATACGGAGACATGCCCGGAAGGTTTTGAAATTGTTATACGATGTTTTCTCCTGCGTTCTAAGGCAATTTGATAATGAATACAGGAACTTTCGCATTCTATTTGTTAGTTTTTGGCCAACTTTAGTTTCATGAAACTATTCAGCGGCTGGGGGGGGGGGACAGTTGACCAAAGAAATTGACTAGAGCGTGTTATGAAGCACGTTTTGAAGTTGACCCGCCGGATTGCCGTTCCGGTGTTCTACCAACTGAGCTATCCAGCCCCGCCCCTATGTTGGCTTTTTCCCATAATGCCAATGATAATGTCTTTATCAAGGGGCGCTAGTCAAAGGAGCGGCGTAGCCGGGGGGGGGGGGGGTTGGATGTTACAGTTGGGGGGGTGAGGGCGCCCAATTTCAGTTGAACGTTTGTCCATGTTATTGGACAAATAAATCTCCATGGGGGAACTTCGTCCCCAGTGCTTCTACATTTTCAACCTCGTTTCCAATAGTTAGCCCTGGATGGGAAACTTTCTTACTGTATCCTGATTCGATACCGCAATTAGCAGATAATGGATGTATATTGGTCTTGGACCTATTGGTATTTCTAACGTGCATTGCGTGTTTTCACGTTCATTGTAATTATTACGTCCACACCTTCTCCAAAATAATCATTTCCTTTCCAATCTATTTATATGAAATGTAATACTGCGTATGGATAAGATTGTAAGTAGGAATTTATAATGAATCCTGTCAAATCGTTTTGATTGTAAATGTAAAAAAAAAAAAAAAACTGTACCGTTAATTAAGGATCGAATTTAATGACGACGCCCCCCCCTTAATCCAACCTGGATCCGCCCCTTAGCTCGAGACACTCTCGTACATCCACTTTCATCATGTGCTACACATTTTTACATGTCATGGGAAAAATGTTCAAGTTGTTTGCGCAATTGACTCTGTCCCCGTGGGTCTACCCCCATGGGTATACCCCCTAGCCTACCGCCTGCGGGTTGTCTGAAAAGTTCAAGATCACCTTCAAAACCCTCAAGAGATACATCAATATTAACCGCGAATGTTCCAAGAAATATCAATTGAATTGGAGGTCATTAGAAGATAAATATATTTTTTTTAGTGGGAGTGAAATTGTATCAAATAGATATCTGTATCTGTATCATATAGTCGGCAAAGCATCCGGGGGGAAACATCACACCAACTTAGACAGAAGACAGGAGAAGATATTACAGTTTTAGATTAGGTCAATACTTGTTAGATCTAACAAAATTGACGACTAATAATTAACCAGCGACCGTAGATTATGATTAAAGACAGTGTAGAGCTAAGATTTGTTAAAGTATATTCCGGTGCCAAAATCGTGCAAGCACGTACACGGGTAAAACATTGTTTCCGATTTAAGGAATGCATTGCACATTGAGTTGAAGCCTTGGCAATCAGATCACTCATCGTAAACAAAACATGAAATTCCATTCCATAACGCAACCATCCGGAAAACTATGAGGCACAGCTCCACTCGTACGTGATGTGTGACGGGAAGTCTGGTTCTTGTCTCCCCGTGTCAACACTGGGATGTACACTTGATAAAAACCAGACTCTCCATTGTTTCATAAGCCACAAACACACAAATACACTTGTTTGCTCATAATGTCGACCGCAGTTGAACTTGCAGTGAGTTAAGAATGATTTGTGTTTATTCGGCGGCTCCTTTATTATATAAACAGATTCGGAATAAAGATATTTCATTAAAGTTTTTCATCTTAAAGTGAATAACAAAGAAAAAAACACGCCTTGGGAATTCCAAATTGTGTCAAACAAAATAGTAAATGCTATTAATTTTATGAAGTAGTTTGGATTAAATGAGATAAATTATGGGTAATGCAGAGGTAAAAGTATGCAAATCCTTTCCCCGTATATTATCAATTTTTTTAAAGTGAAGTCAGTCGTTACAAGTCATCATAAAGCATCATCACAAGACAATCACAAGGTAATTTCGTCGCAAGCTGCGTCATAGGCATTTCTTGGCCGTCCATCACAAGGTATAACCTTAGGCCAACTTGTGATCTGTTTTGTGATTTGACTTGTGATTGGCTTGTAATTGACATGATTACACCTGTAGTCGCCAGAAAGATTTGTGTGTGTGTGTCTTACGAGGGAAGCTGCGGGCCAACCAATTTGTGTTCATGCACAACAGAGTGACCTGATTGTGCCGTGTAATTTTTGGAAGGAGTAGTGTTTTGAGTACAAAAATCAGGTTTTTAACCCTAGTGACTCCATAATGACCTTTGACGGTCAGTGCATGGAGACCCATTAAAGTGACACAACAGAGGGACGGGGCATGAGGGACAAGTTGATATATATAGCCATGCAAGGCTGCACTGGAACGTTTGTTACTAACTAACTAACTAACTAACGGAGAGACACGGCAATTTGTTGAGCTGCTATCCGCAGCTAAAAAGTTGAAATGTGTACTTACAACGCCGTCGCATGTACTAACGGCCACCCGTGAATCGCGCCGTCCGCGTACATGTCCGTTGAAATGACAGTGGCGGACGTGGTCGATGCGTCCCAACCGTGCCTCCGACACGTTCCTCCCACGTCTCTCCGCCACAAAACCCGGTGCGATCAGACGATCACTCCGCTGCAGTTGGAGATGGAGATCTTCTCCGGACAAACTCAGTTTGTAGTGGACTGAAGATGGGGACTTTTCTTCGCCGCCTTGAACGGGAAGTTTCGAGTCCTGGCCAGGTGCCGAGTTGTGGCGGTCAACTCGGACCCCGCTCAGATCGTGCGAGATGAAAACCCCATTGCCGTCCACTAGGGACGGGATGACGATTTCGAAATCGGTCAAGGACTTGATGAAATCAGCTGCAATAGAAAAAGGGGGATAATTTGTTCTTATACCCGTAGCAAAAATTGACAACTTAACATTGATTTTGCATTCATTATTAATGATGTTCAAGGGTCGTTTGGAGTCTTGGAGATAAGGCCCATTTTAAGAGGTGGGTTAATTGTTGACGTGGGAGTCCAAAGTATTCCTGGAACAGGCGATTATGGTTAGGAAAGTGGAAGAAGAAATTATCAATTTAGAAATCCTATAGGAACCAGATGGATGATTCGGAAAAGGAAGATTATAATGCGCCTCCCTCAAATCCTCACTATTCCCCGCCCCCAGTCCCCACCACCCCCTCAAAGTTATTCTGGAATATTGGTGCTACACCATGCATTAAGCTTTGGCATCTTGTAATGATGTGTTTGTAACAAATATATTTTAATTTGTACACTGCTTTGACCAACACAACAATAAGTGATTCAAACTAAAACTCCGCAAATTTTGTCAAGACATATTTTAATATCCAAATCTATAGCCCTCTTCTTTTCCGATAATCGTATTAGGCTCTACCGCATGGTTTAGTCTCCCCAGGTAGTGGTTTATTTTTCCCACGCCACCCTCCATCAAAGTGAGACGGGGGTCAAGAAAATCTATGCCACGCCAAGACTTCACCTGTCCGGATGCTGGTGTTTTCAAAGACAACTGCGATCAATTTGTGAGAGTGATTCACTTGTACCATCATTGTACAAACACGAGACAAAACAAGTTTCACGAAGACAAGTCCGATTGTCCCAAGTATCAATCATGAAGACGGTAACGTGAATCGAATAATTGTTTAGGAAGTGTTGTCTTCGAATACTGTGGTCATTGTTTTTTGTTCCAGTGATCCCAAGATCCCTCACGTGATTAGCCCTCTGCCCCTACGGATTGTATGGCTGTCCCTTTCCTCTGTTTCGAGTCCGGTCCGATCACAGTTTTCATTTTTCAAATCTGTCAGTTCTTCACCAAGGAAGTATTCATTGAATCTCACTCTTACTTAGCTCACTATCATCATCACCCTGCATCATTACTCATTTCGATATCTTGAACATCTTCACTTTTGTAACAGACATGTACCTATACGCTCGATGGAAGATATTCCTGAATCAGATGCTACGGCCGCTTATGTGGGTAGTGTGGCCTAGTGGTTAGGGTTCGTGACTCATGATCAGAGGGCCAGGGGTTCGAATCCAGCTGATGGTCATAATTATGACCTTGTCCTTGGGCAAGCCACTTAACCCCACTTGCCCCTCTCCACCCAGGAGTATTAATGGGTATTGGCATTAGCTGGGGAGTAACCTGCGATGGACTAGCATCCCATCCAGGGGGAGTAGAAATATTTCAGTCGTTTCATGCTACTGAAACCGGAGATAAACGCCGGCCTGATGGGCCACATTGGCTTGTGACAGACTTTACTTTTTTGGGGGGGGGACGCTTATCAAAAATACTGATAGACTTTATTACCATTGTGCATGACTTAAGAAGGCGCTATGCCATCGGAATTCAACAAATTCAAATTCTCACTTCTCCAACCTTTAAAATAAAGTTAAATGTGCAAATTCGCAATATGACTGACAGGCACTGAAATCTTCCCATAGCCTTTAACATCGATAAGTAAATAATCCACCACATGGCTGCAATGTAAGTCCACGAGATACAAAACAAAAACCACAAACACCTAAGTCTCCCGGGCCTGAGTTCTCTCGTACATTTCGTATCACTACTCGGAGACCGAAACCTGTCTTCGATTATCATCCAGCCAAGATTTTCACGCCAGACTAGACGAAGATTGATTGAATTATGATCCTCTCTAGATATAAGACTTCACTCTTTTACTCCAAATTCACCGTAAGGAGTTCCCGTCCTTGCTCCGTTTAAGTCAAGGCGATTCGGAACGCCAACATCGTGTATGTGTGCGGATCTCCCTGTTGTTTTTAGGCCAAGAGGTCATGGTGATTTTAAACACGTTTTTCTTTTACTGACTTACATGCCGACCGTCGTGAAATCGGCCCACCCTCCAGTGCTCCACTGAGAGTGCGAACAAGAGTCAAGCATTTTCTTATTAAGCTGAGAGAAAAATAAATACTGGGGGAGAAATATAGGCCAATGTTTGTTTTCGGTAGATCGGGTGCACGCGACAGGTACAATGTACTACTGAGACCTTCTAAATAGAGGCTACCATGTTTTTACCGGTGTTTATATCTTGGGTCTGCATTTTGGCATGTAAAGCAACTGCTAACTGACAGTTTGTTGAAATCCAAATTGATACATGGTAAACGATGAACGCACGTGGCACTTCAAGGTGCACTTTAGCTCGACATTATTTTGATGACCATATTTTGTACCTCGAAATTCATTAGCACAATAATTAAACAGAAACATTTTTCATAATTTCGTGAGAAACGCGTTTTAGAGCCCCAAAGTCGCATTTCCCTTTCCAATAGATTCCCTTTTAAGTCAAGACATTTCAGGCAGGTTGTATACAGGTTTTTTTGTTCAACTTTGGTAAATTAAAGGACAGAACGATTACTGTTAACAACTTACACCTACAAAAATACTATAACTTTATTGATATATTCACCGACCTAATGCTGTTTTTATTTTCAAATAAACCCACTTAAATAGTTGTTAAGAGTCAAACCAGCCAGCAAGCTCGATGGTCGAGTGGTAAGACGTCTGCACTAGTAAGTAGTAGGTCGTGGGTTGGAGTCCCACAGAGTAAGTTTGTGAATTGGCTCACGTGCCCTCGTACAAGTTGGACAACACTATACTTAATTTATATTAAGAATAGTGTTGTAGGGCAAAACCAACTTTAAAAAATGAAATCAATGACAATTGTCAACGTGTAGGTACTGCCAGCATCTAAAACACATTAGATAAAATGCACCGACATGAGATGTGTTCCCATACAGGTCTCATACCGAACTTTACCCAGGAAAAGTACTTTGATTAATGTAGGTCAGTGTAGATAAGGACCGACAGCCAAACCACTTGTTGAGCCTGCCGTACCTAGGCGCCTCTGCCCTACCCTGCCCCTCTAGGGGCCTCAGGCGGTATGGTGGGACTGGCAAAACACTGCCAAACCAAAACACAAGAAGTTGTCACGATCTTTGAAGAGTATACGTGTGCATGGTATCTTTGATTGTTCTGTTTTGCTAGTAAGAAGGGAATATGATGATGTAACTAAGAAAATCAGATCTTCAAACTACACTCAGGGGCGGATCCAGCTATATGGGGGGGGGGGTTTCAAGGGGAGGAGGTTTTGCACTTGCAGGATGTGCTGCTTTTTTTGCATGATTTTCCTATTTTGTTGGCGGCCAAAAGGGGTGGGGATCCGTCACTGATACTACTACAAAAAAGACAAGGCAAGCTTTAAAGGGAAGATACAACATTTGCAAACATCACAAAACGAAATGTTCAAATTATCGCGAAATGCCTTATACTAGATTGTTAGGGAATGACAGTCTAAAGCATCCTGTAAAATCGTGGCCCCCGATGTGCTGACATTTTTAAGAAAAATTGTATTTTTCCAACGCTGGTCGGCCGACCAGCGTTGGAGAAAACTGGCTATTTTTCAAAAATTGCTCCGAATTTTTCATAATTAGTTATTCTGCATTTTCTTTGCAATTGATTACACACCTGTGAAGAGGTACAAGCCTGCTAGACTGATTCTCTGACCTTACAATTCCCCAAAGTCTATTAATTGCTCCGTTTTATCTTATAAGTGGGGTAAGGGAACCAGACTGCAAATACATGATTGGTTTTCTTGGTTTTCCCAGCATCTACAAACCCAAAACGTGAAAAAAGTCATTTTAACAATATTTGCTATAACATACTAATCCTCCAAATTCATTTATTTCCGAAAAATGCAGCAACAGCAAATGTTGTACATTAGTCTTGGTCACAAAGTCAGTCGTTCAGTGAGATGTACAAAGAGGACTTTATAGGCTGGCCCTCTGGGACCATCAAAAATAAAGACAACTCAATGGAAAATAAGCAATCTGAATATCCGAGGAAGATGTTACTATTTACTGTGTTTGCTTACGAATCTCGATGACATGATTCACATTGATTTAGTTTCCCACGGGTAATTAGAAGGTAAAAATTCCTCACAGGTCATCAAATGTTACTTTAGCTGTCTTAATTGTTGCAACTCGATGATTTGGCCATGTGAAATGATGCCCTTGTGTAAGCTAAAAAAAAAAGAAGATTTTTTTTGAAGAAAACAAATTCTAGGTTTTTCGTTTCGTGTCACCTACCTTGTTCTGGATGATTGAACTCTATTGAATCTTTTGTCGGCAGTGTCTGTCCAAGACACACGAGCGTCACGATGACGTAACAGACCGTCAACATGGCGAAGTATTCAAGTTCACCTTGAGAGGAAGTTGTTCTTGAGAGTCAGTAGAGGCATGCACAACCGACGCCTCGGAATTCCGTCGAATTTTGGCAAGTTGGCGTGAACGTGCAGTTGTACCTGTAGTAATACGGAGTGCATGTGTGGAGAACTAGTGCTAGACTGCACGTATGTAGTGTTAGCGGCGAATGATCACAATGTCTTGTAGTACAGGACCTCACACTGTTTCAACAAGTACAAGTTCACCCGACAAGTTGAAGCCACGGGGCCCGACGACTAAACTTGTGAGAATGTGGGAACCAGGTTTGTTTTTATACGCAGGTCTGGACCTAAACAAACATCACAGCTGGATAAGCCCCGGTGTGGTGTACATGTAGCGCGGGCTAAACTGTAGCTGGTTGGCTAGTGGCGCGTACCGCGTTGCGTTTATGAATGAAAATCATGTAGTAAAATAAAGTGGGCGGGGCAGCACCCGCTGCGCATGTTGAATAGCGCACTTGACGTCACGTTGCCGCGCATGGCGTGACTTTTGACATCTCAGCGGGTCTTGGCGAGTCAGGTGATGTAATGTTGGCATCACGTGATGAACGAATTCTTGCTTGAAAGGTTTGGACACTGTAGATCTCAACAACCAGCTCGAATTTCAAGAGGATGGGAAATTGAACTTCCCATAATAGGAAGCTGTGAAATTATTCATCTGATTTTGAGAAAATTGCCGTGGTGAAGTCTTGAAAGTTTGCATACTGGCTTACACGGTCTCTTAATTATCAACGATGACCTCCCCCCTCCCCCCCCCCCCCATCTTTCTCCTGCCAAAACGCCAATGATGGATTTTTAATTACCAGTTATCACGGACATCATTTCTGAAACTGCTGTAATTTGATTTAAACATTACTGTAATTAACCAAGTGGGCCAAATACAGCTGATTGCTTTGAAAGGAGGATGGGCAAGAGTAGGATTTTTTTGATGAGTGACGTTCAAGTTTAGAGGAAGGGTGGATGATGGAGGTTGGGAACATCATCATTTTGGGTCCCATTTTTTTGCGTACTCCATGTTTTGCAAGACCCACATTGGCACCATGCCATTAACGCCTTGGGCCAAGACATTTATTTCTTCATCAATAACCTCTTCGCTTCCATGAAATTCCAATTTGAAGAGCAGGCAAACCCGGACATGGACTCGACCCAAAAGTCAATTTTTTCAGGTTTCGGTAAAAACACCGGGATATCAGACGTAATCAGACTTAATTTCGAGTTATGAAAGAAAAGAGCTGAGATTGCCAAAGACGCAGCTGTCTTCGTTGAGATGATCTACGAGGCAGCTAGCTGAACCAGTCCATGTCCCTCAACATAATTGCCAATGATGTTCCCAAAATGTTTCCATATGTCGGCGTAAATGGTACAAATATGTGCTTGAGAGTTCGAGCACGTCTTGCAGATCACATGGGCTAGTAAACTGAACGTGATTGCTGCTGAAGAATTATACAGTCCGATGGAATGCCACACGATGGCGTATCTGTTGGGGGAGGGGGGGGCGTGGGGCATGCCCTACCCTTGCTCGAAGCCCCCACTCAGAATTTTCGGAAGACAAAAAATTGCTGAGATCGTTATCATTAAACACGCATTGAGTGCCTCCTCCGGAAAATGAGGCCTCGGAGTGCCCCCCATGGCCGTCACGAGGGGGGGGGGGGGGGCAAGGGGGGCCGCTCCCCCCCCCCCTCCCCCCGGAAGAGCCAAAAAGAAAAAAGGGGGAAAAGGGGGAAAAAGAAAGAAAAAGAGTGAAATAATATGGTTGCTAATTTAATGGGTCTGGGGGGAATATCCCTGCCCACCCCTCCAAGAATTATCAATCGGGAAATTAAATGCTGGGAAAAAATAGGGATTTTTTGGGGGGAAATGTGCTTTGTCCCCCTCTAGAAAAATCCTGGCGACGCTCATGCCCCCCCCCCCCTGCAGATTGACCTCAGTTGACCTCAAATGAGGTGGAGGGTCGAAGCAGAATGTCCAGGCATTCGGTTTGCATAAAGGTTCCTCCTTCGTCGTAAATCCTTTCAAGACCCTTCTCCCGCTCTGTAAAAGAGGCTTCTTTAGCATGTGACATAAAACAGAGGGTGTTTTTGGCACTATCTGGACAAACATGATTACCACTAATTACAATTTTGACACGTCGCCTCCATTAAGCGCGGTTCCTAATCAGCAGCATCGATGCTTTAACCGGATCTATACTGCAAGTTGTTACTTAATCATCGAAACCTATTGCAGAGCAATTCATCACTAGGGTCTGTAACCAATTAGAACATCCCTTTAGTAGCTTTGATTCTTGTAATGTCAACCAAATGGAATTGTGTTCTTTACGTTTATCCGGCTGTACATAGTGTTCACCAATACCTTAACTTGTATACACCAAACTGATCATGACGTTGTCCCTATGCGGTAACGTGTACGCCAGTAAATGACAAATTGATTAATCAGTCATCATTGATTAGTAATAATTATCGATCAGTGTTGAAAAATAGCATCCCATCCCAAGTCGAATTCCCACGAAAAAAAACGGGCAATCTCAGATTCCGTGCCAGATCCTGTTTGGGTCTTTGCCTGCCAAGATAAACGCGATTGGCGCATGCGCAGACCGCCGCTCCTCATTGGCCAATCATCAAGTAAACCGATCATGACAGGTGGATTTTCTGACGTACACAATGTCGGGTCAGAGCAGTGGGTTGGGTTGAGGCACCTCTACTGACGGAGCGATTTCAGACTTGTTTGAAGTCTACCGCCACATTCAAGTCACATAAACACGTCACTATGTAAACTGACTTTGGCATCAGACTTCATGCATTTGTCGAGGCGCGTAAATGGAAATAAAGACACACATGGGATGCTATATAATGTGAGCCATCATAGGCATATGATCATCATTATCATGATCGTGACGCAGACCACAACTCCAAGATTTCATGTCACACATGAGAACCCCATAAACCAATTTCCACTCACTT
This sequence comes from Patiria miniata, assembly GCF_015706575.1. Classification (NCBI taxonomy): domain Eukaryota; kingdom Metazoa; phylum Echinodermata; class Asteroidea; order Valvatida; family Asterinidae; genus Patiria; species Patiria miniata. Next base: position 10,481,806 of record NW_024037048.1, on the reverse strand, counting down.
AACATTAATGTGATCCACTTTGTAAAAGTTATTGAGTCAGCTGTCGTTGGGAAACTTTCGTTTGGAAGTTCGCTTGAAACATGTAGCTATGTACATGTACTGTTTCTTTGAACCTGGGGATCGGGACTTTGAAGCATTGATATTGGAAAGTCGTCGAGAGAAAAGTGTAGTTATAAAGGGTACGCCTTTTGTGGGGGTGGGGGTGGGAGGAAACATACTCCGACGTGGGGACTGGAACCCCCTCGTAACCACGCCCGTGCTTCAAGCTACTGTTGTAGTCGAATCAATCACAATTCCAGTCACAAGTAAATCACAAGTCGGGTCACAGGTAACAGGGGATGAACAATAACAAAGGAATGCCTTTGTCACAGTTCATTTGAATAGCTTGTGACGTGACTTGGGACTGGAGGACTTGTGATTACTTGTGGTGACTTGTGATGGACTTGTGATTGACTTGTGATTGACTTGTGGTTGACTTGTGATTACTTGTGGTGACTTGGGATGACTTGGGATGACTTGTGATGACTTGTGATGACTTGTGGTGACTTGTGATGACTTGTGATGAACTTGTGATGGACTTGTGATGAACTTGTGATGGACTTGTGAAGGACTTGTGATGACTTGTGATGACTTGTGATGACTTGTGATGGACTTGTGATGGACTAGTGATGGACTTGTGATGGACTTGTGATGGACTTGTGATGAACTTGTGATGGACTAGTGATGGACTTGTGATGGACTTGTGATGGACTTGTGAAGGACTTGTGAAGGACTTGTGATGGATTTGTTTATGGACTTGTGAGGGACTTGTGATGGACTTGTGATGGACAGGTGATGAACTTGTGATGGACTTGTGATGAACTTGTGATGGACTAGTGATGGACTTGTGAAGGACCTGTGAAGGACTTGTGATGGACTTGTTTATGGACTTGTGATGGACTTGTGATGGACAGGTGATGAACTTGTGATGGACTTGTGATGAATTTGTGATGGACTAGTGATGGACTTGTGATGAATTTGTGATGGACTTGTGATGGACTAGTGATGAACTTGTGATGGGCTTGTGATGAACTTGTGATGCACTTGTGATGGACTAGTGATGGACTTGTGATGGACTTGTGATGGACTTGTGACGGACTTGTGATGGACTTGTGATAGACTTGTGCTGGACTTGTGATGGACTTGTGATGGACTTGCGATGGACTTGTGATGGACTTGCGATGGACTTGCGATGGACTTGTGATGGACTTGCGATGGACTTGTGATGGACTAGTGATGGACTTGTAAGACTTGTGGGGACCTGTGATGGACTCGCACCACTTTCTCCCGAGTTTATCTCGTGTTTAAACCCCACACGAATCAATTTGATTTCTGCTATAAGTGCACTACCTTAAAAACTCACAATTCCACTCGAGCATTCTCTCTTATCGGGGTCGAGCGCGCATGGGGTAATGTCACATGCTTCGACCGATAAGACAAATGTGGTTGTTTTCAAAACAAACCATTTTGTCGGTAAAATGTTTATTGAAAGTTGCGCGGTGATTTCTGACACTCTGTGACCTCTGTAACACAAGACTGAAACTTAAAGGGCCCATGAAATGTAATTTTCTTCATGCAATCCTTGAAAATGCACCTTTGTGTCCCTTTAACCTTATTTTCAATTTTCATTTTGCCATTTTCAAGGGTGTTTTGGTGCCTTTTTGGTTTTTATGCTATACGAATTATGTTAATGCGAATTTCCATATTCATGAGCAAAAGTGTGATTTCATACCAGACAGAAAACTCAATTTTGCAATTAGTTTACGCACAAAAAGTTGCCAGAATTTTGGATATTTGGCTGTCGTATACTTTCTTTTCATTAGTGATTGGTTGTTGTGTCAGTACAAAGCAGTAAGCCATTGAGCAAACTTTCCTCACAAATGTTTTTAATGAGCATTTTTTGGGGTTCCTATTTCAATAGAAAAACACCTAATGTGAGCAGTGATTCCCGAAATGACATCACGACAACAGCGCCCTCAGTTGTCCGGAAAAGCATGGAACATTTTAAATGTTTAAAGAAGTGCACTTTCCAACAAAATTAACCAAAAAGGATTATCAATTATTGTTCATACTCTTTAAGAGGATTAGAAAGTAGCACAAACTATGATCCTAAGAAATATTTACTTTATGAGCCCTTTAAAGTTCAGGCAGTCACTTGGTGTACGTTCTCCTGCATTAGCTTTAGCATGCTGCGCACCGAAGACAGAGACAGTCAATAAATTACTATTAATAAATTATTACTTTAGACATGGATTATTTATTTGTCTGACATTAGGAAATCGGTAATACAGTAGCAACACGAACGTGTCATTTTGCTACATTTTATTCAACAATCATTTCAAGACAAAACAATCTTTAACATTGATAGTTCATAATTATGTTGTGAATACATGTTTTCTCAAAGCACAGTGACATTGGAGTGGTTAATTATCTTATCTGATGACAACTAGTGCTATTTCAAATTGTTTTCAAAGCAGTTGAAGTTGAACAGCCTTATCGTGTTTTCCGTGCAACGGTCATCACAAGAATACCTCAACTTTCTAAAATAATTCTTGAGTTAAACTTGTTTGTTTCTAAAGTGGCTACTTGCTTAAACATTGTATTGTAGGACTTTCTTTCTGACTATTGTTAAAAAACTCGTTAATCACGCTATTTTAGTTTACATGAAGTTGCTTTAAAGTTTGGGCTCCTCTGCGTCTTCAGAGAGTATGTAGGGCGCCCTCACCGGTATGATGCCGCAGTCGATGACTCGGACCGGTTTGAGCGGGAAATCGGCATCGTCCGTGTCTATCTGCGCTATGCGCTCAACGACGTCCTGTCAAGAATATTATTAAAAAAAGAACAAACTAAATATTGAATGCAATATGTTCTTACTTAAGCATTGCTTCAAAATAATTCCCAAACAACAATTTGAATTCATAAGTTTCAAGTGATCTGAAGCGAAGCGAGCTCGTGTAACTATAGATGGCGCTGTTCGCAAGTTGCTTGGCGTATGTGAGTTCTTTAGTACTTCTCTGAAAAATGTATAAAACTATGAGGCATTTGTCGTGATTTGCCTTGTTTAATTCGGTAAGAGCGGCATTCACTCACACAAATATTTGGTACGGTATAGTATTTACTTTATATGTGATCTTTAGACGACAATGGTTGTTTTCTATCATTGGCTGACTTCAGGGCCAAGTTTAATGTCCGGCCAAATTTGATTGAATACGGTGCTGCAGTCCGAGCAATTAAGGTCGCCTTTAAAAATGTGTTGGTGAATAATATCAACGTTCCGTTTCCATTTGTTCCCTTCAATTTCCATGTTTTTCTAAGCAATAAAAAGTGTTCTCGCAGATTGTACGATATTTTAATCTCGGCTAAAAAGAAGTCGTTAGGAAGTTTGTGGACTAATGGGACAAACGATACGTGTAGTGAGTCAATTATGTGAGTTCTTTTAATAATTCTCTGGAAAAAAAATGTATACAAAAAATGAAGCCTTGGTCGTGATTTGTCTTGTTTAATTCGGTAAAAGCGGCATTCACTCACACAAATATTTGGTACTGTATGGGCACAAAAAAATGTACTCAACAACAAAAGTTGCCCCAAAAGTTGCCACAATCGTCCCCACAATAGGGTCTCCATTGCAACAGCGTCACACACAAACATTTCCTGATATGAAAATTTAGAAAATCTGAAATCCAACCTACCATGCCTTCGGTAATCTTCCCGAACACCACGTGTCTGCCGTCCAGCCACCCCGCCTTGGTGAGGAGAATAAAGAACTGCGAGTTGTTGGTGTTAGGTCCTGAGTTAGCCATAGCGACCCAGCCTGCACCGGCGTGACGAAGGTAGAAATTCTCGTCGTCGAAGTGCTTGCCGTAGATGCTTAGACCTGTAATAATTAAACACCAAAAAAATGTTAAGGATGTGACACCACTGAACTGCAAGCAGCAGCATTGGAAAGACGGGCTGTGGTGGGAGCGGAGCCAGTCATCCCAACTGTGTATAATTTGAGGAGGAGACCACGGGCAAATGCCTATGTCTATTGAATGAATGACAGAAAACTCCGGTTTGAGTGTGAGGAAGTGTGATGTTTGGAGGGATAACTTAAAGAAGATGTAAGAAATGTTCAAGAGACGGGGAGTTTGAAGCTGGAACGTGATGATGTTTTTGAGAAGCCCTTTTTAACCTCCGCTTTAAGCAAGCACATTTGATTTTTAATTTGATTACAATCCCTCTGAAAGTGCCTATATTAGCTTCTTTCTTATCCCGTACACACAGACTTCTAGGAAACTTCTACAAAACATGAACCATCTCGCGACGAGATTATTCTCCTGACCCAACACAAGCCAGCCACAAACAAAACCGTCGGTAGAGGGCGGTACCAAACAATCTCAAGCACAGCAACAACATCCTTATCTCTTAATACTCCTTAATGAAAACAATAACACACCAAAAAAGAAAAATATGGGAAACGCTTACCGCCAGTCCCATCGCCTTCTGTGACGTCACCCATCTGAATGACGAAATCGGACACGATACGATGAACCACGGTGTCATTGTAGCTTAGCCTTTCCTGAATGGAGGAAGAAAACCCATACAGTCTCTTATTATTAGTCAGGAAACTTTGAATTCAAAAGAGGAAAACAAATATTGTAATTGGCATATATGCTTGCCGTCAGAAAAGGTATTTCTGGAAATCCGACGGCATTTTGAAAGGAGAGCAGTGTTGTAGGACTCGAGTCCAGGACTTCGCAGCTCCGTCGTGCTAAGCCACGATGGCCTTGGCGAAAGGCTACATTTTTCGTGACTCGGACTCGACTCGAGTCACATTGGAAAATGAATCTGACTCGGACTCAACCATGATGACTCAGACTCGAGCTATGTGACTCGTGACTCGAGTCACGTGTTTTCATTAAAAGAAAAAGCTAACTTATGGAAGGGAAAGGATCATTGAGGAATAATTTTTGGATGATTTAACGTGGAGAAAAAGGATGGAGGAGGATTTTTTTAGGGACGGGAATTAAAAGGAAAACACATTTTGGGTCTAAACAACATGTACACCCACAAGGTAAATTTTATACACTGGGATTTACTTAAATGACAGAATGGATGATTAAAAAATAACTTAACAAAATTAATTAGTTTGGTGAACAACTAAGAACAAGTGACTCGTGACTCGGACTCGGACTCGAGGCTTGTGACTCGGAACTCGGACTCGGACTCGAGGCTTGTGACTCGGCACTCGGACTCGGACTCAATGTTGGTAGCTCGACTACAACACTGAAGAAGATTATGAATGATATCAGCATTCTGCTTATTTCGTTTGTGTATTTAGCAAGATGGTACTTTGATCTTTCTTCCACACATATGCATTCATTCATAACCTTGACTCTCTCAAAAGGAGATAACTCTACCAGTCTTACCCTGTTCTTCGATGTTCCACGCACCAGCGCAGCGAAGTTCTGCACCGTCACGGGGCAAGTCTCGCCAAACAGCGAGATGACGATCCTCCCAACCGGCTCATCATCCACCTCCATCTCGAAGAAAGCCTTCTTGGTGACGAGGAGGTCGTTGCTACGGTCACGGTCCGGGTCCTCCCAGTCCTTGACCTTCTTGGCTTTCTTGCCGGTGGGTGCCTTGGGTCCTTTGCCCTCGCAATGAGTAGTCAGCATCAGGAGGCATTGCAAAGATGCCATTAGAAGTATGGTCATGTAGACCTTCATTGCCTGAATTAAAGATGACAGACAAGTTTTCTTAGGTCTCACTTCCTGTATTGACCTTAAAACCTGTACTCACATCTTGTTAAATTTCCATCATGATTTCAATTTCCTTTCATCAGTTACTGTGAAGTCTCGACAAGTCGAACTCTGATAACTCAAAACAACATGTTAATTTCAAAAAGAGAATCCATTGCCTTCACTAGTATCACAATGATGACATACTACCCTGCTTCACTAAAAGTTCTGCTTAAGTCAAATTTTGAGCCTTTCTGGTTTGATTTATCAAGCATTCACTGTTTTATAGCACCCTTTTTCATCTTAACTTGAAATTTCTGGGCTTACAGCGTGAACAAAATCAAGCTTAGACATCGAACTCTAAATTATGCTTCACCTCAAAAGCCAGACACACAATAATTTGATTTTACAGTGTAAAAAGAACGCAGCCCGCGATAACTGTAATACCGGGCAAGGGCGGATCTAGGGGGGGGGCCAAAGGGGGCCATGCCCCCCCCCAAAACGAAACCAATTTTTTTTTTTTTTTATGTGACATCGCAATAAAGGCAGGCAATGAGTACACCACCATCTTTTCCTCAAAAAACATTGGTTAAAGTGATCAGAAATTGCCTCAGATCGCACCACAGAGCATCTAGAATCAAAAAAATTTTCGGGGCCCTTAAGCGGGCCCCGAACCCCACGCCGTAATTTTTTTGACCCACTTTTTGGGGGACCAAACATTTTTTTGGCCCCCCCCAAAATTGTGTTCTGGATCCGCCCTTGATACCGGGTATTGTAGTCAGAAAAGTAGCAATATGCAATATCGAGTTTGAAATGATTTTCAATCTTATAGCAAAGAAGACAACACATTTCTTTCCATTGTACTTGTAGCTAAATTCCAGTTATTAAACACTTACCATTTCAGGTGTAAGCAGAACAATCTGTGGCGACGATCCAAGGTTATGACACGTAAACGCGACGATTTCTTCCCTTGCAGAAAAGTGGTCCTAGTTTAGTACAGCGACAGTTTTATAACCAACCAAACAAACACAGCGACCAACCAAGAGACCCCCAGCTGTTACGGGCCGGCTTAGGGTGGCGTGGCACAACATGCAAGAAGTGTTCTTTGTAATAATTAGAATTCTTGTTTGTTTTAGCGAACAATGAGACGTAGAGATCCATGCAAGCACACGTGTACATACTCTATTAGTCGAATGAAATTGGTCTTTTGTTTATTAAATGGATACATGAAAACAATTTCTGGACTGGAACATCTGTAGCTCCGGGTGCATTAATATAATGACATTGATTTTATGTCCTCAAGAATGACTGAACTCCATCACGGTACGAGAAGCAACATTAACACGTTGTGTGCCCGGCAGAAGGGCATATGTGCATATGCCCTTATGCAATAGCGCGTAATGACCAAAATGTTCCCAGCAAAAGGGCATATGTAGAAAACTGCCTCTATTTTAATGAAATTTAAACATTTTCGTCATAAAGCGCGCGGGGGAACATTGGAAACTTTCAGTGCAATTTTCTTGAAAATGATTTTTGCGTCAGAACGCTCATATGCCCTTCTGCGGGGCACCCGACGATTACACACTGAAACGCCATGACTTCTCTCCCAAAGTGTCAAGAAAATTCAGTTCAATAACGTATTATTTTTTTGTCTGGGTTCAAATTAAATCTCCACAGAATATTGTTTTTAGTATCCACATATAATACATGTATATTTATACAGATTTGAATAAACTGTACTGCCCTGTGTCGTTCCAATAACCACTGAAACTTGACCCAAGAATGACTCTGAACCCCTTCAATTTAGTTTTTAAAATGCATCAGAAATCAATGTGGTCACTCTTTGCAATTCGTCAAAGTAAATCGACGAATATTATACAACATTTGCTTTTGGGGTAATTTCCAGAATAGATGGATTGGGGGGGGGGGGGGGTAGCATTTTATAGCAAATGTTGTTAAACTGATTTTTTTTTTAAGTTTTGGGTTCGTAGCCTAAATGCTGGGGAAAAAACAATCATGTTCCTGTAATCTGGCCCCCTGACCCACTTAAGATGAAGATGAGCAATTTATAGACATATAGTCAGGGAAGTATAGTCTAGCTGGCTTGTACCCATTCATAGGTGTGTAAGTGATTGCAAAAAAATCGGACTAACTAAACATGGTGCACTAGGGCAGTATTTAAAAAAAAAAAACAAGTTTTTTTCAAACGCTGGTGGGCTGAATACAGATTGTCTCACGAATGGCAGCACTAGGTGCCATGATTTTACAAGATGCTTTCTGAGGCTGTCATTCACTAACGGTCCAGTAAGGTATATTTCATAATAACTTGGTAGTTTTGTTTTTGATGTTTGTGCAAAACACACTAGATGTAACTAGCAGCCTTGCAAGACCCTAACATTTACATACAAGTAATATAGTACGAGCACTCATTATCACTGCTCCAGCAGGACGAGCTAGTCAAGACTGACCACAACTTTTACTCATTTCAAACTGCAGCTGTTACTTGACATAATGCATTGAATACAAACTGTCATCTCTTTGTAGTATAAAGTAAAACAAGCAATTATTGATACTCAAAGCGCTAGTGATGTTGCACAAGGTGTAATTAGATTCTTAATTAATTGGCTCGCGGGCAGGTGGTATTCGTTGCTCCTTTCATGAGCCTGACGCTACTATAATGGCGATCTATATCACGGATTTTTCTCAGGATTAATTAAAATGGTTCCGACGACAGATCCAAATCCAAGAATGGTGCAAAGAACCGCATTCTGTCCCCAGGTTCGCACATCTCCTGCTCAAGAATCACAAAGAACGTGACGTACAAGAACGTGGCGACCTCCTGAGCGAACCGCCGGTGGCGCTGGTCACCAGGCTCTCCACTCTTCGTATGATACGAGGACGATGCCAAGAGCTATTCGGACGGGAGCCATGGCGGCAAAGCCGAAGCCAGACAGACAGATGGACTTCCTGCTTCGGTTCTCCTGCACCAGTGTATTCCCTGGAGTCACGGCTAAGATGGTCTTGTGAATGGCTGCGACTGAGAAGATTCCAACGATCGAGGCCAGACAGGGAACTTTGTAGACCGAGCGCGAGACATTTCGAAGATGGAATGGAAAGACAAGGCGAGTGGCAGAAAGACCAACCTATGGGCGGACTTACCGGTACTCAGACCGTCCTTGTTCTTCGCGGCAACATCGGTACTGGTCCGTCCACTTTGATATCAGCAGGTGAGGCATTCGTCCTTCACACCAACTCCACCCCTCTCTTGAAAGTTGTGGACAGCCTGCTCAATGCCCGGAATCAGGAAGAACCCGACGGCTGTTAGAAACCCTGTCATTGGGAAGTGGGAGCAGATGTCCGGTTCAAGTTGAAGACGTCTTGGAATTCCTCTCTGACGTTTAGTCGAAGATCAAGCAAGCATGTTGCCATGAAGAGGCCACCACCACAGCAGGTGAAGAGACCAAACGTATGAAGACAATGCATATGTCAAGAGCTTTTCCGACCGGGAGCCATGGCATATGTCCTTCACACCAACTCCAAACCTCTCTTCAAAGTTGTGGACAGCCTGCTCATTGCTGAGAATCAGGGAAAACCCTACGGCTTTTCAAAACTCTGCCAGCAGGAAGTGGGAGTAGATATCCAGTTTCTTGAAGACGTCTTGGAATTCCTCTCTGACATCTGGTAGAAGATCCAGCAAGCTAGTCGCCATAAGGACCCCACCACTAAAGCAGTTGAAGAGACCTAGCCATCGACGGGTCTAATTAACCCGTCCTCCGTCCCCCTTCTCTGTCGCCTCTTGGCAAAGCTGAGGCATCATAGAGGCACGACAGAGGCTGAAAAGCAGGAGATGAATAGAGACGTTTGAGTTTCCATGGTAACTGATCTCCCTTAGTGTAAGACTCTGGAAATTATTTGAACCAATCAAGACAATCTGTACTCGCTTAGTATCAGTCAAAGCTGAAGCAAAAGAACATATGAATATGATTTATGTCAATTCTGTTTGAACGTTTCTGTGATGCGATTTTGTGGGTATCCCAATTCAAACAACTGTATAGTAGTGGCGTGACTTGTTAGGACCTTGATCAGTTGGTATTGCGTTCAGTGATGATGATGAAATCACAATATTTAGAGTTCTTCGGGGGCATCCGTACCAGCCAGTGGGCCTGGGGGTTACAAGGGGTTTTATGCAAATGAACGGCACGTCATTGCCCCCTCTATACTACCAGGTAACCGCATAAATTTACTGCAGATGTTTGTATAGCGTAAGCTAGTTTACAGGGTGCGTCACAGTTATTGTCTAAATACGACTCAAACAGTACAGGTACAGATCTGAGCGGTAGCGGGCGCTGTTGAGTTTTAACATTTTCCCTCGGCTTCATATCTCGGGAAAAAAATGCTCAACGGATCACCTCGGGCTTGATTCACTACACCACTCACAGCAGTCAATAATTGTGTAAAATACCATTGTACGGTCGTGATGAGAATAATTGATATACCTTCCCGCTCCGACACGAACAACCCCATTTCCTAAACCTCGCCTATTTTCCCAGCATCGGCTTCTTCTCGTGTTTTCCCCCGTTCACCCCCCCCCCACCCCCACAGCACTGTCATGTCTTAGCTTGTTCACGTTATTTCATCCTTTGCTAACCACCCTATCGCACCGTACCTAGTCCTGCCGCGATAGACTGAACTTGCATACCGCCCTCTGTTGATTTGACGTGCAATTGTAGTGGGCGGTGGAGAGGCAGGGTGTTTGGAAGGGCTTCGAATTTTAACAACACTTCTTTCCTTCTTTGAGTTGGCTTGGGTTCATCTAGTGCAGGTTGGAGCTGGGTGGTGAGGGGTGTTTGAACGTGTGTTTTATATTCTCCTAGCATATACACCGAAGCCAACCCCTGCCTCTCAAACCGCTCTCATAAGTAATTTCTGGGTCAAGCCTTCCGTCCGGCGTCACCCCAGCCAAGCCCTCATGCTAGTTAGGCTATACCTCTGGATCCAGATTGCTCCATTTTTGGGGGTGGGGGGGGGGGGGGTGAGGGGTAGGAGTGTGGGAAACTTAAAGCTCAAACCAACCTCGGTTTGAGACAAAGGGGGCGCTGTTGAAAGAAGACAGGACTGATGCTAGGTGCAGCTGTTAAGGTTGACCTGTTTGTCAACAGTAAGACAAAGTTCGGAAAACAATGGACCACTTTGAAAACAAAAACGTCGGATGAGGTGTCACACCCGCCTCCACCAAGTTCCTGCCACGCCCTGCCCCTGAGCGGTGGGGAGACATACAGGCCTGTAAGCTAAGGTGGGTAAGGGACTCCGATACAACTCTCACTCCATACAGCTTGACTGCCTCACCCATCCTCGACCCCTACCCGCCTCAACACCCATCAACAATGAACGCACCCACCGTTCACCACCCCAAATTCACAATAGTACGCAATCTGAACCACCCCTTATCGCCTGATCCATATCGCAATTTTCAGGGGAGCCAATGAGACAGGCCCGACTGACCAGTCGGCCTGTCATTTCAAACTCCAAAAGTTGGGATTGAGACCTTAATTGACGCTAGGGGGCGCTTTTCCTTTTCTTTCATTTATATTAATATATATTCTTCCCCCGATCCGCCAGCGCTACGTCCCCTTTGATCCTACCCAGGTACAACCATTACCCAGCCTCACTCCCGATCTACTCTAATTCACATTCCCCCTCAACCCCACTCTACGTACAACCCTTATCCTAACTGCACCCCACCCAACTTACCCTTAATCCACACCCACCCTCAACCCCACCAACCCCTAACCCATTCTGCATCCGACCTTTACACCAGCCCCAAATTTAATCATCCAGACCTGCCAAAAGTAGTATGAAAACATACAATATAACAAACTGAATGACTGACTTTATATGCAGGAATGTTTTAATATCAAAGCGATTACAATTTTAACAATCATCAAAGTAAATAGAACTTGTGATGCGAAATGTGTTTCCAAGAGTCATATTGGGTTTTGTTCGATCATTTAAATGACAAACGATCGCAAAAACTGTTTTCAGTTAAAAGGTCAAAATGTCTTTCAGTTGTTGGTTGTTTGTCAATTGGATTGAAATCGTGCAAACATAGTGTATTACAAACTGTTTCAAACATAATGAGCCCCCGACATAATGTGTTAACATCAACGTGCTTATACAAGTCCACACCTCGAAAAAAAAATTGATGTTTTCAAATATGGTAAAAATAAAAATAAAAGTCAATAAAACGAATTTCACATCAAATACTACAAAGTGATCCCATCCGATGGCAGCTTGGGGGGGGGGGGAGGGAATTCCAAGCAGTCGAAAGACCCTCCTCACTTGAATGGAATTTGTGCTTTGTATTAATTGATTTCGTTAAGATTGTTTCTTTACCATCTAACGGGCTTACACTTTCACTGAATGTGTTCAAAGTGAGTTTCTTCAATGCAATCCTGGTTAATGCTGGTTAAGAACATAAAAAGTCTAAATAATATGGAGGTTTTTTTAATCAAGAAACACTTGTCGCACTTTTTGTGGGCTTTAAACTTTGCATACAACTCCACTTTTTGCCATTAGTGTGGGCACGTTTCTGTTTCTGAAAATGTTATTTTCAAACAAAAACACTTAAAAGTGTTTTTTCCTCAACTAAAACTAATATACTTTTTGTGTCAAAATAAGTCGAGCAAAAACGTATTCATCAACAATGGTGGTGCTTTTTCGTAATCCTCAGAATGAGGGTTTATGCATACTGTTTTCATAGCCAGTCATAATTCTTACATATTATAATGTTACAAAATAATGCAATCATTAAACAAAAAGCATTGTATTTTTTTCAAAGCATCTGTAAACTATCAAAGTTTACATGCAAGTCTTAACGTTTTAAACAAATTGCTATAAAAAGCATTAGACCTACAATATTTTATACAGTTATTCCAAACGCCAAGCTATTCTAAGTAGTTTCTATCACTTGATAATTGTTTTGTGACATGAAATAAACATTGATACATAGGATTTATTTAATTCACACCATCTGTGATGGGCATACAGGGAACATAAGGCAAAGAAAACAATTGTGTGTTTACAGTACGCCCTAAAATTATCCAGGTAGGTAGGTAAAGGTACGATACCATTTTGTTTGTTTGTCTGTATTTCTTTTATACTTACTTTGCTTGCTTTAGGATACCTTTCCTATTCTGTTTTATAAACTTGTTTTATCGATTCATTACCCAATACCACAAAAAGTCGCATTTATTTTCAGAAAAATTTGAACTTTATGTTATATGTTTCGCCAAATGTGGCAAATATTGGCCTGAATAACTTCAGGAAGGTGAGGTCATCGCTATTATTGTTTTTTGTTTTGTTTATTTATTTATTTATTTATTTATTTTTGGCCCTGGCTGCGTTATTGCAAACATGGATTTGAAGGGGAAAAACTAATAACTACCTTGCTTTGAAGAAAAGCGTACATTTCACTATTATCTCAATACTCATACATAAAGCTAAATACATGCACTCAAAAATATTTATCTATTGTATACAGATCTGCGCATGCGCAATGCAAAACCCGTCAACAATAGAGTGTTTTTGTGACATTGAACATTATTGCTTTTAATTCATTGCTTATTGTTTCGGCAAAATGAAAAATGATTAAACAAAGCAGCAACACGATGCTCGTTTTTTTTATGTGTTGAAATTATTTTATTTATTCGGGGTAAAGGAGGAAGCCACTGAATGAGGTGAAGTGATTGGAATTACTCCACGCCCTACCGTACATCGTGAGATACATCGTATCTCCACGCTGCAGAACCACCACCGCGCTCCCAGACACCTGCCCCTCTTGACTTGAATCATCGCTATAGCCAGAGACAACCGCGTCGCCGTTCTTCCGGAGATTAACCCACAGTTGGCTGCTGGAAGTATGTTTGCGCACAGAAAACATGAACACGTAGGTGCCCGGCACATTACAAGTGAAAGTGCCGGTCCCGAGATCAAAGCTGGTACCCGGCAGAAGCGTCACGGTCTCCTGGAAGGGCAAACGGGTGTCGCTACTCGTAGAGGTATCCGAGAGGCTCGTTATCACCACAGTGAATGCTACCCGCTGGTTGGAGTCGTCTGGTGTCTCCCCTGGCTCACCCTTTTGACCTTTGACACCAGTCAGACCGGTTGTCCCGACTGAACCTTTAGGCCCAGTGTCACCTTGAGGGCCAATCGGGCCGATTTGTCCTAGTGCACCTACATCACCAAGACGGCCTGAGAGTCCCCTTTGACCTTTGACACCACGTGCTCCCCGCTGACCCCGGGGGCCGATCACACCTTTTTGACCTTTGACACCAGTTTCCCCAGTTGGCCCAACTAAACCTCTTGGTCCCATCTTTCCCGGCAGGCCTCTGCCATCGTCACCCGGCTCTCCTTTTTGACCTGCATCACCCTTTGACCCTTGTAAAATTCCGACAATTGCAGCTGTTTCCTGACAGCACGTTTGGCCCGCCTGAGACGCAGGACCATCACCGTCCGAGGCAACCGGCGCAGTAACGGAAGCTCGGAGGTTGACGGAGTTACCCAGAAGGAGGGCGATTGAAAGAACGGTTGCCACGCAGATCTTCATTCTGCACAGAAAAAAATGATTAGACTGAAGCAAATCAGGTGAAAATTTGCTTTATTTTGAATAAAACAGTTTAAAAAAAAAAGGGAACAGTAGAGAAAAATATAGATGTCAGATAAACTGGAGAATTAGTCTGAAACTCATGACAATCCGCCGTCGTATTGTTCAGAGAATGTGTTCTTCGGGATCTAAACAGTGGGGTATCAGGGGCAGGGGCTAATATGAAAAGCCTAGTTTTTTTTAATCGGTTGCCATTGCAACCCATCGAATTGATTTTGTTATTATTTTGCCCGGCGATAAATGTTTAGTAAGGGTCACCAAATCGCATGCTGATAGGGTGAAGCGTTCTCGAGATACAATTTTTTTTTGGGGGGGGGGGGTGGGGGAGGGGCGGAGGCGGAGAACATCTTGCCCCTTCCCCGGTCCTGATAGAATCATTAATTAACCTCACCACACCCACCTTGATGGTTCGTTCTTGAAGATCAGGTCCAAGAAGAGATCACAAGGAGTTCAGTGAGGGCTGAAAAACATACAAACGAAGACTGGTTACGTTTAGACTAGTGAGTTCTTTTTCTCATTGTGATAAATCTACGGTAAAGGCACGATTTCTCACGAAATTGATTGATGCTTGAAATCAGCATTCACTGTTTTTCCCACGTTTTTATTGAAAAGTTTATTCAAATCGCCTGCATCTCCTTATGACGCATTAGTAAGTCATTCAAATTTGAAATTTACACCTTGCTCATTCAATAATGCAAATTTTTCATTCAAATTCGCATAAAAATCGGCCAACCGTTCAACACCCGGTTGAAATTAGCGAAAGTTCTCAATATTTCAGAGTATTTTTCATTCACGAAATATTCAATTTATTATCACCAATACGATTGATGTTTAGCGAATTACCTATCCGTTGTGGTGTGCAATAAAAATTTAGAGAAAAGCCTCCTTCACGAGTTATTAATTGATAAACATCACCCTTTTTGCCGGCTTCCATTGGTCGATACCGAAACCCACGCTAAAACACACTGAGTGACCCTAATGAATATGCTAATCTACAATACGTAATTTTGTGGCTTGGCCGAAATTGGTCAACTGGACATAGCGCCTAAGGTGCTTTGCTGAACAATGCATGTGGGCTGGGTCTGCAGAAATAATCGTCGAAATTTTCCATGGATCTTTAGATGGTTCAGAGTGTAACACTAGCGTTTGCAACATCAGATTAAGCTGAAATTCGGAATGGCGCATGAATTTCACTGCTCTGCTGTAGCGTCTAATTACGTAATCGGAATAGCTTTGCTTAACAACGGCAGACGCTTTGCCTTAGCAACCACATGACTGTGATCAAACAAAAGTTGTGCAAACGTTTTCTCTTAAATGAGACTTGTAGGTTTGCGTGGTGGACATGAACGCAGAATGGACGGTTTGCGGTAACACCATGTGAATAATATTGAGATGTGTGGTTCTGAGAAGAACCAGTTATATTAACTCGACGTTTCCAACGGTGTGCTCAGTTCTTCGTCAGAAGACAGTGGGACTCTTGCAGGCGTACATTTAGTTGTTAAAGTATAGTTCAGTCGTGAATTCAGCACCACGGGGATAAGTTCAGTGGACCATTAAGGCGGGAGATTCTGGAAGAGGATGCTAAGTTGCCAGGTAGGATGCTGAAGTGGACTGTGTGTTAACACTGAAGCATGTCAGCTTGATGGTGGTACAGCTGGGATGAACATCAAGGGGTTGCAGAATGCCAAGGGTATAGGGACCCATAGGCAAAACTTAAGTGGGGAACTATGGAGATCGGTTAGGCCCGTGGGTATAGAAGACCCATTGGACCTACGATGAAGGAGTGGTCGCCATCATGGAGGTGGTACCCTATGTCTTGTGGATCTGTGTTGTGTTTGTAGATGTCCATGGCCTCCCGGACTCGCCGAGGGTGCCACTGTTGGTTGCTGGTGATGAGCTGTGCTTGTTGCCAGTTGATGGTGTGGTCTTCGTTGTGGGAATGTTCGATGATGGATATGACTTCTCTTAGTCCCGTCGTCGGTCATGTCTCTTAAACGAACACGTCACATAAAAGTCTTCTGATGACTAACACAGCACATTTTCCGACACGTTGAGTTCAAACAAGTGGCTCTTCTCAGAACCGCACAACTCTTGAAAAAAGAGATTATTATTCACATGGTGTTAACGCAGGCGCGGTTCTAGAACCAATATTTTTGGGGGGGGGGGGGGGCTAGCAGGGTGGATCCAGAATTTTTTCAGGGAGGCGTGCTGAAATGTAGACCGACTATTTTCTCCAGGCACTTAGGCCTCCGAAATCAATAGGGGGGGGGGGGGGGGCCTCATGCCATATTTTCAATGGGGAGCGCCAATAAAATCCTAAAATCATTTACACTATATTAACTACAAATGCACCCTTGTCACGACTATTTCTTTAGGGGGAGACCGTTCGCATGTACATCACAATCCTTCTTGTGCTAATGCCATTTTTTTTACGGAATTTATTTTTGGGGGCTAAACAAAATTGGGGGGGGGGGGGGGGGGGCTGAAGCCCCCCTAGCCCCCCCCCCCCCTAGAACCGCGCCTGTATTAACGCAAACCTTCGAATCTACGTTTTCTCTTGTCCCAAAAGTAGAAAATGCGCTGAAATTTCAACAGGTAATAGTTGATATGCAACCTACTGAAGATTTTGATCAAAAGTGTTGCTTTTATGTTACTGGCGAAAATAATGTGCATCTTCATGGTCCGGTCCGTTTGCATTTGCGCCCTCTGGTCTATTCTGACTAGTTGTACCTTTACCCCACAACTCGTGATAGTAACTTGATAGTCGAACCAGATTGGCGCACAGTGAACTCTAGCGAAACGACACAGTGTAACACGTCCGGAGAATATCCACACTATTAATACATGTAACACAAATAAGACAGCATGTTTGAGATGTCCGGATATCCTGCATGTATACATTCTTCCACCACCAACGTCCGCATAATGATTTCTTCCTGAATTATCAGACATAATAATGTGAATATATCGCACTACACAGTACAATACAATAGGCATTTACAAAGCGCCCTTCAAGGAACACAGCGCTGTACAACATGTACAGGGTGTTTCCAAAAAAAAGGAACCCCAACTTCAAAGAATTAGTATGGACAGACGATTTGTTTACTGGCTATAAAACTAGTATCATCTGAAAGCGTAATCTCTATGCTTTTTAATGATACCGTGGTTAGGTTTTCTGAGTCATGCATCACTAAGCACCATCGTCTTGAAAATTAGATGCAAAAATGCAGTTGGTTCACTTTTATTAAAAAAAACACCACTGGGCACGGTGTGCCTATTGTTACGGAAATGTCTGTGAAATGGCTTGAATGTTAATCCTTGGGAAAATGGCACGTTGCTTTGAACGTGGCTTGGTCAAAACGATAAAATCCGGTTTTGAACCCAACCCGACTTGTATTTTGGTTTCTTTTTATGCACTCGTGTCTTCTTCTTGAATACTAATTCTCATGCACACCATGCCTATTGTGTTTGACATGAAAGTGAACCAACTGCAATTTTACATCAAAATCTCATGACAGTGGCGCTCAGTGATGCATGACCCTGGAAATGTAAACAAGGTATCATTGAAAAGCATAGAGATTACACTTTCAGATGTTACCAGTTTTATAGCCAGTAAACATTTAGTCTGTCCATACTGGTTCTTCAAATGTGGGTTTCCTTTTTAATGAAACACCCTGTATATAGATGTGTAACAAATTACTCAATGAACAATGAGACTCGATTTACAGAACATCCGTAACAAAACGAAGTACGTACAAAGCAATCCAAGAAATTAGACGAACAGGTGTGTTTTCAGAAGGCCTTCGAAAATGCAAGTGCAAGGTTTTGGCCTCCCTGTTGTTGATGGGCAGACAGTTCCAAAGGCGTGCAGGGGCGGATCAAGGAATTTTCGCGGGGGGGGGGGGGGGGGGGGTCATCGCCAAAAATATCTGAAATGTAGACGGGTTTTTGTTCTTCTCCGGACACTTGGCCTCTGAAAATCAATAGGTGTGTGTGTGTGTGTGTGTTGGTGGTGGTAGTTGATTGGCTCGTTGATTGGACAATCATTGAATCAACAATAATCAACAAAATATGAATCCTGCATTGATTCAAACACATCGTGCAAAAGGTAACATATTTACAAAAATCTTGGTTTTTGTTTTCAGTCCTACCAGTGTTGTAGTCGAGTACTTTTCCTCGGAGTACCGAGTACTTGGTTACCGAGTACGAGTACTACTTTCGAGTACAAGTACAGGTCTCCGAGTACGAGTACTTGTACTTCCGAGTACGAGTACGAGAATACGATTCTTCCGAGTACGAGTACTTAATTGTATTAGGAGTACGAGTACTTCTATTCCCGAATACGGCCATACGGCAAATGGTTCATAATATTGTCCGTAATTGGCCCAGGCCCAGTCAGACTCATATACAGACCCACTCACGGCTAGCTGTCAAATGTGTTTGGCCGGACGTGCACAGAGAAAAATCAGGAAACTTCGATTTCGCTGCATGCCAATCAACCATTTCAAACTGAAAGTATCGATAAAGTAAGGCTGCGGGTAAGTCAAGTCAATATATCATTTTTTTTTTCGAGTACTGCTATTCGGGTACGAGTATTTTGATGATCGAGTACAATTTCGACATGTCGAGTACGAGTACTTTATTGCTGCCCAATTAAGTACGAGTACCGTCACGTCGAGTACGAGAAGTGACACTCAAGTACGATTACGAGTACATGTACTCTAAAAAAGTACTCGAGTACGAGTACTACAACACTGGCAACTACATCACAAGCACGCAAAGGCGGGGAAATATCAAGCCTACACTCTAAAAAAGAAGTGTAAATTGATGTTGTGTAAAACTGTTGTGTAAAAAGATTGTGTCATTTCTGCCCAATATTGAGCAAAATAAAAATTTCGCTTGTACCTCCTACTTGTGTCAAATGTGTTACACATGTAACGCGTAAAATAGTACCCAACATTGACTACAAGTCCCGGCAGCAAAGGCAAAAAGTTAAAATAATGGTATTATTACCCAAGTGATAGGTTAAAGAAACTTGATTTACCCCACCACTGTGTTAACAATTATGTCATTGTACACGTCGAAGAGTAGGCACGACATTAGTAAAATGTTACCACTGTGTGGGGTAAACTGACGCACGTGACAACGTTTACCCAATATTGTGCACGCGTCATCACTCATGTACAAAATGGCCGCCGCTTGTGAGACCTTCAATAATTTGGGGATTTTGAAGACGTGATTTCTTTGTTCCAGGTAAGTCAGTGAAATGAATTTCAGTGTTGTTTCCTCCAAATGCGATGCTGATGTATGAGGATTAATATCGGGGAGATTGGAGAAGTGACATGCTTATTATTTAGACATTTATTTGCAACTTGGACGTCACGGCTCTGCCAACCACGATTCCATGCACATAATGCATGCGTTTCATGTACCGTATATAGTGAGTGTTCTCAGTTCTAGAAACACGGAGCAAAGTGACCTACATTTGGGGAATTGTTTTGAATGAGTTGATTGAGGGAAATTCTAACACCCCTGCCCATCATTTAGCCCACGTTCCTCGTAATAGTCCTCATGCATCAGCACCATATTGGGGGAAATATCATCTTATTCATTTTACTGACTTTCCAACCCAGGACTCGGTTATTGAAATCCCTCGCGATTGCTGTCTCTAGCATGCAATTCACATTGCAGAGTTCAAAGTTGAATAAAACCGCAAGGATCAATAACAAAGGTACACAACAACTAATTTAAAAACAACCCAAGTGATGGGTAAATTTAGAACCCAACAGTGCAGGGTAAAAATTAGAACCCAATATCTGGGTAAGAAACTGACACAACACCTGGGTAAAAAGAGGGTTGGGTAAAGTTTACCCAATAACTGAGTAAAAAGGGAACATGGTCGTCACATGGGTAAACTTTCTTACCCAACTTTGTTGTGCAAACACTTAACACAATTATGGGTAAAAGTTACACTGAAATGGGTACTTTTCTACACTTTAGCTGTTGTGTAAAAAAAGGTACACAAGTTGACGACCATGTTCCCTTTTAACTCTCGAAAAGGTAGTAATTTTACCCAATATTGAGCAACTATTTTTTAGAGTGTATTACCGCGCTCGTTGTTTGGAAATTGAATCAGCAACATTCAACAAAAAGCGAATCCCGCATTGATTCAATTCACTGTCAGTTTCTTGGGAAGAAAATTAATTGTTTCAAACACTCACCGAGCACTATCTTGTTCTTGCAGTCAGTTCTCTCTCTGGTTGTCGTCCGAAGGTGGCGATGTGAGCTGTGAGGGGAGAAGCGGCCCGCATCTGCCTTAAATCTTGCAATGGATTTCCTGAGCAGTGACTGAGGGACTGTCAATCACACATCACTGCATGAGTCGCTTCATATGAGACAAACTTTAATGTTAATGTCGTTAATAAGACTATATAAAGTCACCACAATTGTCACCGACATTGACATGCTCGCATCTTATTGGTGGATATTGAACGGATGTCGGTGACACAGACAAAGCACGTGATTGTGTGATTGACACACACAACCTATCAATCACAGACCACTCACTTGTGGTCACCGTCTAGTTGGGTGACTAGCTGTGATTGGTGGATAGAATTATGACGTACTACACCGGCCGTGATTTATTCAATGTTAGGTTGTGGGCCTTACTTTGTGATTGATCGGGATTTGAGGAAACATTTAGGAAAATGAATCAAATCGACAACTGAACAAAACTTATCAGATCACTGCATTTCTCGGCCCTCTATCGGTGAAAGTAGAATCGAATACTCGACTATTTGGAGACGTGTTTGAAACTAGGGGGGGGGGGGACTACATTGAAAAGAAAAATAACAGACGTGTATATTGATTCTCATCTAATGTTTAACGATTCATCGTGAATTACTTTATGGTGCTCCTCCAGGTAGTTATGGTTTTACTGTTACATTTGCGATCAACCAAACCAGAATTTGGTGATCTAATTTGGCAGGCCTAATAGTGGTGTACTATGCGGTGGTCATATGTTTCTGCGGCTTGAAAAAAAATAAACAAACAAAATACAACGACAAACTAACTAAACAAAACAAAAACAGTTCGTAGGAAAAAATACGACAAACTAACTAAACAAAACAAAAACAGTTCGTAGGAAAAGCGTTCGCGGAAAAAAAATGACGTTGTAGTTTTAAGGACGTCAATCGCTTCTCAAAAGTCGGGTTGACGGGCCGATGGGGGATATACCTTGATTGGAACTCATGCGAGCGTAACGCCAAGTACACAGCGTGGGTTCGGAGCCCAGTAACCAGGGGCCCAGCAAATGTTGATTCTGTGGTGCGATCTGACGCACTGTCTGACCACTTTAAACAACTTGTTTTGAGCAAAGGATCATCGTTAAAACATCATTTTCGAGTTTGGAGACATTGAATCAGCTATTCCGAGCTACACAATCCAACTACATGTATAATAGGCTACAGTTTTATTCGGGGACGAAAAAAGTGGGGTGGGTGGGGGGAGGGGGACAGGGGTTGGGGGTGGGAGGGGGGGGAAAACGATATCACCCCCCTCCACCACCAACACTGTAAAAAGTTGGGTTGGTGACATAAAGTAGCCCCCCCCCCCCCCACCCGGTCACTTCCGCACCTTACCAACTCGGCTCCTGCCAACTCGGCACCTTGTCAACTCGGCACCTTGCCAACTCAGCACCCTCCATCTCGGCACCTGTACAAAAACCAACTCGGCACCTCCGATAGGAAAGATATAAAGTATTTTCAAACAAAATTCCAAATGTTTCTCAGTTCCAGACTCAAGTCTTTTCAACATTACTGACTTCCGTTGAGATGGTATTATGATGAAAAAATGTCCGTTTTCACCAAGAGAGAGTCGTGTAAAAAAAGAAAAAACACGCCGCGGTGGTGTCGTATATTAAATTAGTGCTTGAAGTTGTGGTTTGTTTACTAATCTGCGATATGCTGCACATCTTCATAGAGGAACAGATGTTTATATTCAGTTCCCTTCAAATCGCTGATTTAAATATTATTGCTTGTTCACCAACTTTCATCGACCTAAAAATTCGAACTAAACGGTCAAATGGGGCCAGTATTTGAAAAAAGCCAGTTTTTTTCCAACGCTGGTCGGCTGACCAGCATTGGAAATTGATAACAAAGTACCACTTTTCTTGAAAATTACAGTATACCAGGTGCCATAATTTTACAGGATGCCTTAGACTGTCCCTCTCTAACAGTATTTCAAACTACATGTAATTCGGTAGTTTTATTTTTTGATGTTTGCAAATGTTGTATTTTCCTTTTTTAACTTCCACCGGCCGTAAATTGAGATGCGTGTGACTTAGTTGTTGTTCAAAATTCAATTTGCTACCAGAATAAAAACCCAACACGTCCAAGCTTTCGTAAACTTTACTTGAAATGTAATGTTCAACCAATTATTGAAAATGTAAACAGAATGAATTGGTTGGATCATTAATTTTGTGTCGATTAACAGAAAAGAAATGTCATGCTCAGGCTTCCGTACACAGTTCGTGCACACACCGGTTGTCTGGTTCCCGAGCGTGATTAGGGCTGCACGTGCAAACCTGTGAAGAGTAACCTATCTCTGCTCGTCAAAGTGACCGTTGTAGCCGATTTTCGGCTAAATTTTACAGCATGTTAAAAAAAAAGTTTGACGGCAAATAATTAGGAGAATGAATTTTTTTAGCAGATTTCTAGCAGAATTCTGATTTGACAGAAAAAAATGCAGATTTGAAGAATAAAGCTGATCAGTCTTCAATTTGAGGTTCCCTGACAGCATGCACTGGGAACCGGATGACTAACCGCATTTTGCCAGAATTAAAGCAATTTCATAACATCTTCAAGTAACCATAGATTGTTTATAATGTAATTTGAACCTTAAATAAGACAATGTCACAACATCTGCATGTGATTTTACGTGTTTTTAGCGTAATTCGAGTAATTCTGGGTAATTTGGCAGATTTCTGATAAATTTGACAGATTTTTGAAGTGCGTTTAGCAGATTTTGGTCATGACTTTACGGTCACCCTGCCTCGTTAACTTGCGCTTGCGACGCGACATACCGAAACACCACAGTGGGGTTCCCCATTGTTCCCTACGCCGGATGATGAATTCATTCACCATTTGTTCTCGGATCAAAGGCCAATTTTGAGCTCAGGGTCGTAAAGTTGCCTTTATCATCTGGTGATAAAGGAAATACAACAAGTTTCGCGGTGGTGAAGGCTGGACTTCCCTACTCATCAGCTGATCAGCTGATCAGCTTGCGTAATCAAACTTGTTCAAACATTAGACTGGTGCCCAGTGGTGCCAGGTCGTGTTAGGCTGCATCCGAATTGTCTAGAGCTAGGTCTAGGTCTTCGCTCCATTAGAAATACGCGGAGACGCGCTGACAATAGAAGTAGCCGTAGCTCTGGAAGCCCGTTTCGGACACGGCCTCACTTTCAGTTACAGAGGTGAACCAACTTTGAAGACCATTGTCCTTCCGTGTTGTTCAAAGCTGTAGACCTGCGGTATGAGCCACTGATGGTTAAGTGAATTGTAAATGCCAATGGTCAGAACATTGATTTTGTGCTGATGAATCAGACAATTTAACAGGCCTTCAAGGCTTCACAAAATATTCTGACTTGTACTGACTACTGTACTGTACATGTAACTGTAGCTCCATACTGTAACTTAGATCTGCAAAAGACTGGCGATAGGCTTACTCTGTGAACATGGAAATCATAGTTTTGAAAGTGATTGTACTGTGTTCATTATTTATCTCATGCCTCGTTGCAAGTTTGTTACCCCTGAAGTTTGTCAACGTTGCCATTAAGCGTGGGGCTGGTGCCAACCGCAGACATTTCGTCGAGCGAGTGCTGCGATTTCTGAACTGTTTCGGCGGAGGGGTGTTTCTCGCGACGTGTCTTCTGGATCTGCTGCCCGATGTGGAGCGCCAGCTCAGCGACGTGTTCGCGCTGCTCGACGTCCGGACGGACTTCCCCATTGCGGAGTTCATAACCGCCGTGGGATTGTTCCTGATTCTCAGCGTGGAGCAGATCGCGTACGACTGCAAGGAAAGAGCAAGCAGGGGGAAAGACGAGGGTGCGGTGGTGAGAGTCGAGGAAAACAACAAAGAGAAATCCGGGGATAATGCGAGTCAGCTGATACAAGATGACAGCGAGACCAGCCCTCTTTTGAATCATGGTGCTCCGAGGCAGAGTAGCCCATCTCACCATAGGCCCACCACTGATACTGATAGTGACAGTGAAGGAAGTATCAATCATCCAAGCCGCAACCTTGGGCACAGCCACGGTACCCAAATTGACGGCACGGACGCGTTAATCCAACACACCGACAACCACGACATGGTTACCAGTTCCGCGTTTCGCTCCTTACTCCTCCTCCTCGCGCTCTCCCTGCACTCCGTCTTTGAAGGTCTCGCGCTGGGCCTGCAGAACGACGTCGCTCAACTTCTCGGCATCTTCACCGCGGTCCTCATCCACAAGACCATCTTGGCGTTGAGTCTGGGCATCAATTTTGTCCAGAGTAACCTCCGACCGCGCACCGTCATCCAGTCCAGCATCTGTTTCGCTATCATGGCTCCCATCGGGATCGGTATAGGCATCCTGGTGGATCAGACATACAGCAGCACAGCTCGTGACCTCATTAGCGGCATCTTACAAGGCTTAGCGACGGGGACCTTCTTGTACATCACGTTCTTTGAAGTGCTTCCGATGGAGATGAGCCAACCGGGAGATAGACTTCTCAAAGTCCTTTGCGCTATCGTTGGATTTAGTTTAATAGTTGGTACATTGTTCCTAGACCCTACTATCACTCAGCCAACTACTCCCTAGTTTAAAAAAAGCTTTTCCAGATGTGGCTAATATTTAGAGTGCTTCCATGTCCTAAACAGACCTTTGTAGAATTTGAGCGATTGATTCACAATGCAGTGCGCAACTAAGACAAAGAGTTTGCCACGGAGAGATAATTTTTCCCAGTGCATTGTGGGGGATGGGCGACAAATTCGCAGCGCGGGACATTTGAAATTATTAGTTTGTCCGGTCAGTAGTTTCGTAAGCGTATTATTCGAGTATCTGTTTGCCCTTATCTTTTCTTTTTATCAATATCGTGTATTTTGTAAGGCGGCAGAACGCTATGCCCCATTCAATGACAGATTAGCTCAAGTTGTCTACTGATACTCATTCAAATGGGCCGTGTTTTGTCAACTGTAAATTTGAAAAGTGGACTCTCCGTGGCAAACTCTTGGTGGCGCACTACATTGTGAATCACCCGAATTCATAGGCTTCATATAAAACAATGCTATCAGCGGTTGCACCGCAAAAATTTACTGTTGTTGACCATTTAAAGCCGTGAACCAGTGACTGCATTAACTTCACCGAGTTTACAACTACTTACATTGTATTGAATATTTGTAAACATTGAACCAACGTCTGTATCCCAAAAAAAAAATTCCTAAATATTACTCAAAATGTATCTTTTTTTATTTCTATTCCTTTAAAATTTTTCATCCATTACATAATTGATCTAAATGTGCCGGGACTGTTTGAATAAAAATACCAAAAATTGATCTACATGTAAGTTTTAACAAATCTGATTTACATTTTTACAGATGCATTTTTATTTTTATATTGTTATTATGAACACTCCTGAAAGGTGCCATTTTAACCAGAATATAAAAATGTGATTTGAAAGCCAATACATCTTTGTATAGAAAAGCCTTATAATATAAGTGAAAAATGTTATATAATTATCTTATCAAAGTTTAGGTTCAACACTGCAATTTTCACAAATAAATGGATTTGGAAGATTAGAATGTTATAGCAAATATTGTTCAACTGACTTGTTTCATGTTTTAGGCTTGTAGATGCTAGAAAAACCAAGAAAACCAATCATGTTCTTGTATAGTCTGGTTTTCTGACTTTACAGGATGCTTTAGACTGTCATTTCCTAACAATCCAGTAAGGTACATATATTTCGTGATAATATGATCATTCTTTTTTTTCTTCTGATGTTTGCAAATGTCGTATCTTCCCTTTAAGGAGGATTTTGCTTTATTTCTTTATTGGACTGTATGTTTATGAAAATTGCCAAACTTAACACAGTTGCGATTTACTTTTGGATCTTGTGCATTCGAAACACAACTTTTCTTTGACTTGGCCAGACAACAAAAGTTATTTTCAATGTAGCAAATTTCCTTTGTACATTCCATTCATGCCCTGGACTCCTGCAGTCATGTGACTCTTGTCAGGTGACCTTAAGAATATATATTTTTTAACCAAATATTGTCAAATATTACATAAAGTTATCTAATCTGTTTAAATGATTTTCTTTTAATAGTTGGAGTGAAGCAGAGAAAAAAAAATTGGTAATTTGATATGAATTACAATGTCACTGGAGGACCAAAGATCATGTACATATTGTTAATTGTTGCTTTTCAAGATATTGTTGATTTTTTTTTTTTTTACAACCCTGTCTAATTATGCAAGGTTGTATAGCAGGGAACCAATCGTTACCTCTTTCCACACCAAAAAAGCTTCTATATTTCAATGTTTATAAAATTTTTAACATACGTATGATATGACAATGGTGCTGGTCTGATTAACTTACTCATGATTTCGGTCAAATTACAGTCGAGTCTCGTTATAACAAACTCGTTTGGACCTAGCCAAATTGTTTGTTATATCAGAATTTTGTATTAAGAGAAACATCAGTCTCATTCATTGTGCACATAAATACACAGTCGGGACCAAGGCTTCATGTTTGTTATAACCAGAATTTTGTATTAACAGAGTTTGTACTAACGAGAGTCGACTGTAATTGATTTTAAGTGAGAAATTATTATATTTAATGTTGCTTTTGACGATTTAACCTCGATATTTGTTAAGGTCTACTTTTGATAAGATTAGTTAGTTTTAGTGCTATAAACAAGCAACGATCTGTAGTATTTGTGTTTAATTAACTTACCGTATAGCCAAATAGTCACTAGCTGTATTTGCCTTCCCCTAAAAAATAGTTCATAGGTTTTTGTGTGAAGTTCACTAATGTGCTGTATTTATTTTCAATTTAATAAGTAAATTTATATAATTTCCATGAATAAAAACTAACCAAATGTGGTATTGACAATACAGTTGCTCTGTTCTGTTTTGGTTTCTTATCAATTTTAGCAATAAACAAACAGAAAAGGGCACTGTATCTTTGTTTTCTCATCAGTTTAAGCAATATACAATGGTTTTTGTGTTAATTTCACTAACGTGCTGCATTTATTTTTAATTTATTAAGTAATTTGTATAATTTCCATGAATAAAAAGTAATCAAGTGTGGTATTGACAATACAGTTGCTCTGTTCTGTTTTGGTTTCTTATAAATTTTAGCAATAAACAAACAGAAAAGGGCAAACAAAAAAGGGGGGAAACATTACAGAAGACAATAAGCCTTTTCGGAGTTCCAACTGCGCATTCATAACCTATGACAACGCGCATTGTTTGTCTCAAATGGCCTTTGACATCATCGCCCCACTGACTTTACAAAACGGCTGTTTGTGCATTGTGGGTACTGTCAAAGGGCATTTGAGACAAACAATGTGCATTGTCACAGGTTACGAATGCGCGCAGTTGGAACTCCGAAAAAGTTTATTAAAATTAGCATTTTGAGAGCACTCCAAACATATGAAGCAGTGATTAGGTTCCAAGTTCGGGTTTATTCACAACCAAATGTCATTGAAATACTCGAATCACGTAAAATGACGGACAGAATCACGTCCAGTATGTAATTTAACCTACGACACTAGAATAAATACACTAATTAATAATAACCGCCCTGAATCCTTCAAAATGTTCTTTGCCAATGGGGAGGGATTTGAAGGATTGAGGTTACATGGCAAAAGCGCATTACTGATTTCGTAGGATGCACTTTGTCAAGGTCTTGGGCCGGACCTTCTGTTGTTTTTGCTCAGCCGTGCATAAATATAGATCTGGATAAGGCCAAAAAAAAAAAAACAGTCGGTCTCTGGTCAGCGCGCGCGTCGATTTTAATCATGCGCGTCAATCTTTTTTTTTCCCAAAATGTTCCGCGGTAGCTCCAACAAAGCCCTCTATTGCCGCACCTCCTCAATTTGTTTTACCAAAGAGCACCAAGGAATGAGAAATTGCACCACGGCAAATGATCGAGAGCACCAAAGCAAATTATGAAGGACACCAATGAACATGAGGACACCAAAAAAGCAAAATACATGTAGTACCCCACCTTGTCTGTACAATCCAAGCTTGAAAAAAAAAAAAAAAAAAAGCCGCGTCGCCGCGTCAATTCCAGAACTTTGGTCTGACCAGAGACCGAATATTTTTATTTTTTTTGCCCAAGTCTAATATGTTGCCCATTCAATTCACCAGCTATCTGTTGCTGCAAAAACAGAAATACATGTAGGTCATTACTACGTCTGATCAAATGAAAGTTCTCTGACATTTTGGAGGGATAGAGTTCAACAACCCGTGTTTTCTTATGCCAGCATGGCCAGCTTCCCAACTCTATCAAAATCCAACAAAATTGAACAAGTGCTGCATCCGGATCCTATTGCACATTCTCCGACTATTAAACACCAATGAATTAATGCCCATGCAAAGTAACACTAGCTGAGCTGTATAGTCCCAAAACCATCAAAATCCATCAAAACGATCCAGCACAGTGGACGTTGGATTTTGGTAGATTTTGGAAAACAAAGGGTGGTTAAGATACATTTACGTACTTAAAAACTACAGGATTGGAACTGTATGGTTTGTGAGATATGTATTTAAATTTAATTTAGTTCTCTGTACATCCAAATGATCCAAAATATGCTGACAGTATAAATACATTTTAAAGTTCTTGTCCTGCGCAGAATAAAATTGACATCTGGTAGTCTCTCAAGAAAATGATTTCCATGTTTACAAAGTTCCAGGATTTGCACTGCACATCCATCAGTCTGTCTTCTTGTCATCTCCTGTTTTGATTTCTGTGCTGGCTCCATTTGCAGTCGTTGCGTCACCCGTTTTCTAGAAAAAAAAAAGGACAAAAAAATGAAAATAATTAATAAAGATATATTCATAAAACCAAATTGATCTATCGCGGTTTGCGAGTTAACCACACCCCCTAGACATACCTATGGAATTCTGTACGTTAAAGGGAATATACATCATTTGCTTTTGCTGTAATTTTTAGAAATGGATGGAATTGGGGGGTTGGAAATATATAGCAAATATAGTTACACTGACTTTTTTGAGGTTGAAGAAAAACAATCATTTTCCTTTAGTCTGGTTCCCTGACTCCATATAAGAAGAAACAAAGCAGTTTACATACATTGGGGAATTTTAAGATCAGGGAACCAGTCTAGCTGGCTTGTACCCGTTCATAGGTGTGTAATCGATTACGAACAAGTGCGATGGTCAATTGGGGCCAGTATTTGAAAAAAAGCCAGTTTTTTCCAACTCTGATCGGCCAACCAGCGTTGGAAATTGATACAAAAATACCACTTTTCTTAAAATGACAGTATACCAGGTGCCATGATTTTACAGGATGCTTTACACTGTCATTCACTAACAGTCCAGCAAGGTATTTCAAAATGATTTGGTAGTTTTATTTTTTGATGTTTGCAAATGTTGTATTTTCCCTTTAAGTTTTGTTTGTCTCAGCTATTGCGCGTTCCGCGTCCATTTGTATGTACTTGAACAATACGCCACATGCTGCATTGACGCGGTTCTACCGCGATAGGTTAATTAACAACAAACATGGGCATGAATGTTGCTGGTACGAATTAAAATTTGGGTAATTGGTTTTTTTTTTTCAAGTACATGCATCATTACAACGAAGTTGGAACAATTAAACATTTCTTGAGGTTTCAAACAGGCATTTAAATTGCGCACTGATGCTGGTAGTCATTTTGAACAATTGATAATAATACGCCAGTTCGGTACAAATGTATTTTGATGAAGTAGTCCAGGTCAAAGGTCTTTCGGGATAAAATCGCCGACGTGATGTTTAATCTAAATGCCCATTCGGCTTGTAATTTATGCGCGTGCCTCGTGCGAACATCTCCTTGTGCGTTCATGTGCCTTCAATGAGCATTCGATTATGCCGAAGGAGTGTGACCCATATCATCAAAGTTGAAATATCAAACTGGCTTTAAAAATACAACAAAACTGTTGCCAGAGACGTATATCACAATATAAATGGAATTAAAATTCCATATAAAAAACACTTATAACCATTCTAATATTATTGAAACTAAAAAATAAATCACATTAGTTTAAATTAATAAGATATATTCTGTCCCTTTTAACATGTTTAAATGATGTTACCTCTTTTAAATGGTAGGCCTAATCAAAATTTATTAAGAAAATAAGAAATGTATTTCATTTTCAACCATGTCAACAGTGAAACTGTGAAAGCACATGTATCAGTATCTTAATTATCAATTTGAATGTTTTAGTTTCACAATCAAAATCACGAATTTATAAAAATAATCACATCTGACAATGTTTAAAGTGACTGGCTTACATTGTAAACTAAGGCCAGGGGAAAATGATCAATTAATTATTAATTCACAATAAACAAACCTCTTTTTCAGACGAATTTGCTCCCGGTGGCGGTCCGCCAAACTGTTCCATCTTTTCCGCCTTGACACTGAACCAGTTCCGAATCTTCGCCGGCATCAGAGGCATTAAGTACGGCTGTAAAAACCGGTGAAACACCCACAACAGAACCGGGATGATGATGCACGGTAAACAAACCATCGTTACGAAATACGAGATTTTCTTCGTTTTGTTTCTTCCAGCTTCTGCGACGTAAAACTTATATGAAGTAATCTCTCTGGAGAATGAGGCAGGGTGGACAAGAAATCACTGGGTAAAGAGAACAAAATTGGCGATTCGGTGAATTACACGTCGACTAAAAACTGCGTGATCACGATCGTTGATTCATGATTCAATGATTGTGATGAAATAAAATTGAGTGGTTTTTTTTATCAATTTAGTCAGAATCTGCTTCCATGTGATATTCTTATGGGTACGAGTCAGGGAGCTAGATCATTGAGGCGAGCAATTTTGAGTGTCTGGGCACCAGACATCGTAACATGAATCATATCAGCGTAGTCGATAGTCAGGTACCTCTCAAACTTGTGAATCGGAACAGCTTGCGCAAAGAAAAATACTTGTCGAAAAATACTGTTTTATGAGAAAGCTTTACCTATGAACTAAAGGTAGTAAACAAATCTTCATTCAGTGTAACAGACAGGGTTATCAGTAATTTGTGTTTTAAATTGTTAACATATGATATATGTATTTATGTCGTTTTGACTTTGAGGCGTTCGTCTTGGAAAGAAACGGCGTACGAGATATTTACAACACGAGAGGGCGCTTGTAAACTCTGATGTGTGTTTTTATTTTTTTGGGGGGGGAGTTGACAAATAGTGCCCCTTTTCTAGAATTATGCTACCTTAATCATTTTTTTGTTCAATCAATTGTCTTCTAATAATATTGTTTCATTACTTTTCCAGGTCAAAATCAGAATTAAGCTTGAATTTAACCTAGAATGAAATTATGATTTGTTTGGTTTCATTTTCAGAATATTTGATTTTGAGACACCACAATCAAAATGCCGGCCAAACTCAGGGTGATGATTCGGCTGGCTCGTCACGGCTGCACCAACCGTCCCTTCTACCACGTCGTAGCCATCCACAATCGACGAGGTCGCGACAGCAGAGCTTACCTTGAACAGCTCGGAACCTACGACCCAATGCCTAACAACCACAACGAGAAGCTCGTCAGTTTCAACTTTGAGCGGATCAAGTACTGGTTGGCTAGGGGGGCCCTACCTACCAGGCCCGTGGCCATGCTGCTAGGTACATAAACTTCCTAACTTAAATAATCTTCCCAAATCCTCCAAAATCCTCTAAGCAAAATGGAGGATTTTGCAGGATTGAGGCTATATTGCAAAAACGTGTGGCTGATTTTGAAGGATGCCAAGGCCGGGCCTTGTGTTGTTTATGCTGAGCCGTGCATAAATTTAGGCCCAGATTATACTTGAAATCCTCCGCACTGCTCCAGGATGTCACTGGCTCTGGCGCCAACATAATTGACAGTGATTGCTGGAGGATTTTGCAGGATTGAGGCAGTGGTCACCCCTCCAAGGACCACATTCAAGAAATAGCGGAGGATTTTGCAGGATTGAGGCTGTACGCAATTTTTACATGGAGGCAGTTGGAGGATTTTGCAGGATTGAGGTTGCATCCTAGCAATAATGCCTAGGGAGTTAGGGTTTATGAAAGCCATCTGTGAAAGATATGAATTTGGGATAGTTAAGAATTTATCCTGGCATCCTGATTTTAAAAAAAATTCCCTTGAGCAATATTTAAATATCATTGAACTGTATATTCTACTTGATTGTCATGTTGATACTAATCTTCATTTTGTTTCTGTTTCATCATCTTCAGGTTTGTCTGGTTTCCTGCCTCTTCACCCAATGAGTACTGTGCTAGCCAGAAGAGCTAGGGCTAAAGCTGAGGAGAAGGCGAAGAGGGAAGCGGAGGAGGCAGAAAAAGAAGAAGAAGAGATGAGCTGATGATGATGATGTTGCCTTGGAAACCAGGACTGCATCACTCACTGGATGGCTCTGAGAAAGTCAATTTTGTGGGGCACCGAAAGAATGGACTCTTCCTGCCTGCCAATCAAACAGTGTGCATTGACCAATTACAACAGGACTTCTGGCCATGTGACCACAGAAACTCAGTCAACTTCCTAATGGACTGTTCCATTGGCCATAAGCCCCGCCCACTTTGGTTTGTGTGAATGAAACTTTCCTGCTTGTCAATCAAACCCTGCACATTGACCAATTACAACATGACTTCTGGCCATGTGACCACAAAAGTCAACTTCCTAATGGACTGTTCCATATTTGGCGATAATTAAGCCCCGTCCACCTTTGGTTTGTGTGAATGAAACTCTCCTGCTTGTCAATCAAACATTGACCAATTAGATGACTGCTTTTAGTCGGGTGACCCAAGTAGCTTGGTCAACCTCATTCATAAGCACTGTGAGAAATGTATACAGACAAAAGTGGGCGGGGCTTATAGTCCAATCCGGAATTAACCAGTGCTTAACAAAGATGGGTCATCAGCCGAAATTACTTTTATGTAAATAAGTAAGCAGTAATAAGCAGCTATTTGTTACATACGACCAATCCAAATTGTTTAAGGCCAAAACAAAAAATAACTCTGTTTCCCAACACTCTACCTACCCTATTTTGACAGCCCCTACCTTAATTTTTTTTTTTGGGGGGGGGGGGAAATGAGGGGGGAACCCCCCCAAAACCATCAATTTCTACCTTTTACCCTTGGTTACACGCGGACACCTCCATATGATCGTACACAAAAAAACCCAAAAAGCCCCTACCTACTTTATAATAGC
This sequence comes from Patiria miniata, assembly GCF_015706575.1. Taxonomy (NCBI): domain Eukaryota; kingdom Metazoa; phylum Echinodermata; class Asteroidea; order Valvatida; family Asterinidae; genus Patiria; species Patiria miniata. The sequence continues at coordinate 10,447,932 of NW_024037048.1, read as the reverse complement.
CTATTTTCAAATGCAACGTAATCGGAAGCAGAATTTTAATTATTCCACGTTTCAAAATGACAGGACACCAGGTGCCATGATTTCACAGGATGCGTCTGACTATTAATAACCTACATTATCATTCACTTACTGTACAATAAGTTATTTTGTGGTTAATTTGGTCGTTTTGTTTTTTGATATTTGCAAATGTTGTACATGACCTTTATTTAACAATACAGTTAACAAGGGTTGGAAATGCTGCGGAATTCGAAGCACTGATATTTCTTGTAATAAAGTTACGTTTCATGAGATAACTCAGTGGGTTTTTTTGTGTGTGTGGTTTTTTTTGGGCCCATTGGTTTATAGTGATGAGATATGTGGGTCACATTTTCCCCAAAACTAACAAAAAGGATCTGAATCAGCTACATATATCTGTACATAAATCTACCCAACATTCCAGAAGATTGGAGATTAAGTTATTTAAGAGACATAATACAACGGCCCCCCCCCCCCCACTTCCCAGCCCAGCCCCAAATAAACAAAGTGACCCCTATTAAATGCACTTCAAAAAGAAACTTAAAAACTTTTTTGTGATGATCAAAACACCCGTGGAGAGGAGTGCGCTGCTGTTACACAAACAATCAAACAAATCAAGATGGCGGCTCCCATGGAAGAAAATTCAGATAAAGACGACGCCGATAATATCTTGTACGACCTGCTAGTACTCACGGAATGGCCGCAGGAACCAGAGACTTTAGTAAGTACAAATGTTCTTCGGAAAACTGAGAAGTCATGGGGTAAAGAGATTTGATAATTTAGGTTGCTCACTGAAGAATGGCAAAGTTGTGGTCCACGTCACCAACCGATGCTATTCGAACGGGCGTTAACCGGTATGCGCTCTCCGTGTATTTCCGACAGATATTTCATTGACCCGCTTTATCATTTTTGAATTGTGAGAGGATTCACATTCACATAAAAATGGGTAATCCTTACTTTGGTAATCCTTATCTTTAGGACACCTCTATTTTTTACAAGTTCTGTTCAAAACTGACTTTGCAGATGACTGTGTCCAGTACCAAAGTGACTTTTGCAGGCTAAAGCAGTCTTTTTTCTTCAGATAGACTCATGTTAGTTGGAATTTGAAAGCACTTTCAAAGAAAATGTGACTTTCCTACCTTTTTTGCAGTTTGCCATCTTGGTTTTTGAGTCTTTGACATCGTCGTCTTTTACCCCTTTATTTCCCTCATAAATCAAAGCCCTGCCCTCTTTCCACAAAATAAAACCTACTGATATTCAACAAGGTGTCATTGCTTACTGTTCAGATGTGTCAAGAAATATCAGAATGTCACTTTTGAGTGTCATTTAGTCAGCTATTTTGGTGAGTCTTTTAACCTTATATAGGAACGGGGTCCTAAAGGTAAGGATTACCCTTACTTTTAGGACACCTCTATTTGTGCGAGTTCTGTTCAAAACTGACTTTTGCAGATGACTGTCCAGTACCAAAGTGACTTTTGCAGGCTAAAGCAGTCTTTTTTTCTTCAAACTCAATAGTTGTAATTTTGAAAGCACTTTCAAAGAAAATGTGACTAAATTCTACCTTTTTCTTGCAGTTCGCCATCTTGCTTTTTTAATATATTTTCTGTTTGTTATCATCGTCTTTTACCCCTCATAAATCCAAGACCTGTCCTCTTTCTACAAAATTAAACCTGCTGATATTTAAGAGGTGTCATTGCCAAATGTTCAAATGTGCCAAGAAATATCAGAATGTCACTTTTGAGTGTCATTTAGTCAGCTGTTTTGGTGAGTCTGTAACCTTATATAGGAAAGGGGTCCTAAAGCCTAAGGTAAGGATTACCTAAAAATGCCATTATATCGTGTGAAACATGATGATAAGACATGAATCTTGGACTGAGAAACATTTCCAATTTTGTTAGGAAATACTTCAATCATGTACTTAGAAAATTTTCTTGACTCTCCATAGACTTTGTACACACAATCGCGAAAGTGGCGTCAGGTTGCAACATTTTTTCCCATCCATCTACATGTCATTGCTTTCTTTTTGTTTCTCATGTTTCTATCAAAAATTGTCAATCTCAATCCAGCTGGAGTTAGCCCCATATATGTGGCCAATTTACTGGACTACCTCCGTAAATTGGCCACACTTCCACCAAAAACATGTCGAACTTTGTCAAATTTTGATTTTCACATTTAGGCTAAGTTTGTTTTTTGCTTTAGAAGCATACTAACCCTCTTTATAGGCTAATCAGAAAGTGCTGCCTTTTTCAGATGTCTAATTTTTGTGAAATTTCATTTCGAAATTTTGATACGCAAACGTGTGCAAACGAATGTGGAAATTTCACAAAAAATAGACATCTGGTCGTTTGTCGACCGTGGTCAATTTTTTGGCAAGATTTCCATATGCGAAGTTCACTAATTTTCGTCTGTATTGACTAACAAGCCCCCAGATAGCAATTTCATGTCATCAAAGTCAATGTGAGCAGTGAGAAAATACAAGCATTTTCTTAGAAAACACTTAGAATTTTTTCAGTCCAATCTCATAGGGTTTGTACACAGGGTGTTGAGTGAACTTCGTTTATGGAAATCTTTCCAATGTTTGGAAAAGAGCACGATCTTAGCATTACTGCTGTGAAAACCGCATGCTGATACCATCTTTAGTTCAAAAATTATGGAGGTCGGAAGTTCGGAACACCAAGAGATGTGATGAAGTGATGTGATAAAGTGGCCCTATTTTGGCCTGAATATCCAAATGAAAATTCCCAACAAACGACTCATTTAGCTTGATCGCATCACATATTGACAGTGATTGCCGGAGGATTTTGCAGGATTGAGGCAGTGGTCACCCCTCCACGGACCACATTCATAACGGATGATTTTGGAGGATGGAGGCTGTATCATGTATGATATTTTTACATGGAGGCAGTTGGAGGATTTTGCAGGATTGAGGTTACATGCTAGGAAAAAATGCCTAGGCAGTTTTAAGCAATACTTACTTGATGTTTTGTGTTTAATTTAAAAGCTCAGTATTTTTTTTTATTTCAAATTTCTTCATATTCATATCAGACAAAGGTCATTGCCGAGAAGCCTAAAGGATCCCTTGTTGGAAAGGCGTCATCGGCTGCTTACAGTAAGTTACATTTTATCCCCCCCCCCCCCCCCCACATTTCAAGATATTGGGATCGCGTATTCCTTCTGTGTGTCTTTGGGTGTGTGTTCCAGTTCACTGTAAAATTTAGTCATCAATCTCAACCAAACTGGAAAGGTGGTCTGTGGAGAGAAGGCCCAAAAATCCTTTCCAATATGGATATTTACGAGGCCTACAACATTCACAGAGATAAAAATTTATCGGGATAGTTGTTAATTACCCGCCTTTAGAATTTAAGAACTTTTGTTGCTTCAAATGAAAAAAAAAATGCGCAAATGACAAATTGTCCATTCTACCCTTTTTAATAAGTGTTAGACTTACCGTGTTTGTTCTGTTACTTCCAAATTGGATGATCCTCGTGAAATTATAACACAGTTATCGTAAATGAGTTAGCCCTAACCTTCCTATGCAAGCATATTTTCTGTGCCAAGTTGTTCTTTCAGTCAAAATCAGTCAAGTGACTGTTTTCGACTGTTAAGAGCTCCCAGCCTACATAAAGCAGGATTGACTGGTTGTGACTGTTTATGTAACTTGGCACAGTTATGTTTGACTTAGGTGATTGATAAGCCAGCTGTGCCTACCACTTGCCTGCTTTTGTCTGTTGACTGAATTTGACTAGTCACAGTGCCTACAAGAAATGTGATCTGACTGTTGGTGACTAGCCTGTGTAAAAGGCATGGCAGGGGAAGAAGATTGATTTTTTTTGACTGTCTGTGACTGTTCAGACAGCAAGAGGGTTTAACTATATCAGCTACTTGCAACTTTTTGTGGTGTGTAATGATCAGCTTTTGTCTTTTCCATATGAAGGGTCAGCATGGACGTTCCTTCGAAGCACAGGATTACCGTTAAGGTGAGATAAGTCTTACCGTCTGCATCCAGATTGGATTTTCTAAATTTGATCAGGAATTCAGAGCTACATGTAACTTGCCTGCCATTATGTGAGTCATCAATAGAGGGCTCCCTCAGTCTTTGATGCAATGGTTATGGTTGCAGACCAGTAAATAAACTTCCATAGACCCCAATGGTAAATGCTCCCACTTCAGAAATTTGGGAAAAATACTCACAACTCTCCAAGGTGTTCGAGACACACATCAAATTAAAGCTTATTTCATCATCTTTCATTTTCTTTTCAATTTTTGGGGGGTTAACTGATGACTTTTAGGAGAAATTTCCATCCGAAGATGATCACCCCTGAAAATAGTCCTGAAGCACATCGCCATTTTGAAAAACGATGCCTACACTCCATTGCAAAATAGAGCACTTTAAGGGCCCCAATTTCATCCAAATTGAACGGAACTACAAGCTCCCAGTCCTGTGCACGACTTCCACCCATATATTTTACAAACCCTCAAGTTCATGGCCCACAGCATGCTCAAATACTGAAGATTTTGAGGGCATGCAAATCATGATTTGGCCGGCGTAGGCAATTTCGGACCGATTTACTGGTCTGCAACCTTATGTCCTTGTACGAATGTTATCTATCCCATCAGTATACAATAAAATAAAACAAGGTCATGTTTGTAGTCGACCTGTGTTTATTGTGGCAGGAGATATGGGCATTGTGTTCTTTAGTTTGTCTGTGCACATGTATGTATTGATGAAGGCATTGCATGTGTGTCATACCAAAATGCATGGGAGAATGACCACTATTTGACAAGTCGCTTTGTCCATGAATGCAAAGGTAATACAACATTTGCATGTGCTGCGATTTTCAGAAATGGATGGATTTGGGGGTTAGTAGTTTATAGCAAAATTGCACTGATCTGTGTAATGTTTTGTGTTCAAAGATGCTGGAAAACAAAGGAGAACAAATTGTTTTTGTAGTCTGGTTCCCTGACCCACTTCAGATGAAACAGCAGTTTATATACATCGGGGAATCGTCAGGTCAGGGAACCAGACTAACTAGCTTGCACCTGTTCATGGATGTGTGACTGATTGCAAACAAAATGACAAACAAATTTGGTAAATTGGGGGCAGCATTTCAAAAGAAGTCAGTTTTTTCCAACGATGGTCAGCCGACAATCGTTGGAAATTGATACAAAAATTCCACTATTCTTGAAAATGACAGCACACCAGGTGCCATGATTTCACAGGATGCTTGAGACTATCATTCACTTACAGTCAAGTAAGGTATTTCATAATAATTTGGTAGTTTTGTTTTTCAATGTTTACAAATGTTGTATATTACTAACCGAACTCAACCCATCAAAGTTCAACAGCAGGTTTTGTTTAAATCTGTTGGGATAGGTACAGTACCCCTAAACTGATGGTCTTTTACATTGGGTTTGGCATACCTCCAGAAACTAAGTCCAACAATGTGTGTGTACAATTTCCCATGTGGGTGTTTGAATTTGTCTGAATGGGTATGGTTCCTAGTAAATTATGCTGGGGAGTTAGGGTTAAGGGTAATCCTTATTCTTGTTCTGATGATTTTTTTTCAGGACATCTACTCCTTGCTCCTTGCCGGCAGCTCTCATCAAGCTGATCAATGCACAGATCAACTGGCATATGGCTACCACGAGGTACAAACAATATATCAAACTAATTTCCCTCGGACATCTCCAGATTCTGGTTCAAGTTCAAGAGCGGGCATTTTTCATTTTTCCACTTTTGAGAGCTCCGTCGAATTGACACTGTTTAATTGGCACAACTTATTTTATTGTGAATGTGCAGAGAGCCAAAGCATCTTTGCCTGAGCATCAGGGTGATGTAAATCAAATTAGGCTTTGCCCTTCAAATCGCCATTTGTAATGGCAATAATTATTGCTGGAAGCATGGAAGTTTATCCATGTGGAGGGGGTCCCACAAGTGCAAATTCTTTGGGCAATGAACATTAAATATTTTGTGAGCTTTGATGTGTAAACTCTTTTGGACGGCAATGTAGATTTTTCAGGTTGAGGTGCAAATACCGAGTACTTGACAAGAATATGTCATTTTTCCCCACAAAATGTCTTTGCCAAATGTTTCTTCAACCCTCCTATGCAAACATATATTCTTTGCCAGATAGTCCGAACAGTCAAAATCAATCAAGTTACTGTTTTCAACAGTTAAAGAATTCCAAGCCTAAAAAAAAGCAAGATTGACTGGCCGTGACTGTTCATGTAACTTGTTACAGCTTTGCTTTGACTCTGGGTAATTGATAAGCCAGCTGTGCCCACAACTTGTCTGCACTGTCTGTTCATGGTCTGTTGACTGAGTTTGACTAGTCACAGTGCTTGACATATGATCTGACTGCTGGTGACTAGCTTGTGTTAAAAGTACAGCAGGGGAAGTGGATGGAAATTTTGACTGTCTGTGACTGTTCAAATAGCAGGAGGGTTCATCTTTTGCCTTTATCGCCAAAGTAACCTACCAAATTATTATTAAAAACCTTACTTGGATTAAAGATTGCACTGGTACTAAACACCCCGTGAAATTAAATTGGATTTTTCATCTGTCCAACAGCAATGACCGATTGCTGGCTATCCTTGAAGACAGTTGTATTGAGATCCGATCAGCCAGGGATGACTATACCACCAGTCTTGGCAAATGCTCAAGTAAGTCCATATTACCATGAAAGCAAACTTGTTCAGTCCTGTAAACCCAGCCAGAAACGGTCAACACTCTCGGCATTGTAGTGAGTCCATCACAAGTCCTCCAGACCCAAGTCAACTCACAAGCTATTCAAATGAACTCTTTATGGGTCATTCCACCGGGTTGGGAAGCAGTGCATGTTACATCCATATATTTGGTTATATTATTAAAAGTATCAATGCATTCTAAACAATTGTTCAACATAATGTTTGTCTTAAGGTGTTTCAATACTTGAGAAAGTTTGAAATCATTTGAAAGTACTTTGACAAAAATATGAGCAAAAAATGTATTAATTCGGATGTAACATTGACACCGTGTCAATGTTACATCCAAATATTCTTTTTTTGCCATTTTTTTACACGTATGTAAAATATTACCCAAACTGACATTGCATATTTACAACTGGACACCTAAACACCAAGAAAAGCTTTTGTGTTGGTATAGTCAGGGTTCAAATATAGCAGAAACAGTACCTCAAGTAAGTGTGGATGTAACGGTGTAAAAATCACTCAATGGAAGTGTGACATTGGGTTTTACACCGTGTCAATGTTACATCCACACAACCAAGCTATCATTTCTGCTCCATTTGATACCTGACTACCGTAACAAAAGCTTTTCTTATTGTGTTGCATGTGTAGTAAGAAGAACGCAAAGTGAATTTGGGTAATGTTTCGCAGAAATTTAAAAAAAAGGTATAAATGTCACATTTGGACGTAACACTGACATGGTGTCAATGTTACATCCAAAATGACATTTTTTGCTCATATTTTTGGCAAAATACATTGAAATCATTTCAAACTTTCTGCAGTCGTGAAACACCCAACAACAAATATTATGTGCAGCAACTGCTAGCAAGGCATTCATGCTTTTCTTAATATGGTCATATGTCACACATTGTTCCCCAACCCGGTGGAATGACCCTTATACAAAAGCATTCCTTTGTTATTGTTCATCCTCTGCTACCTGTGACTGGACCCTGACATCTCCCCTCGCAACCCCCTCCCCCACCCCACCCCACCCTACACCGCAGACTACAGGGCGAGTCAAAAATAACGAAACCCAAATGTCGGGACCATTGTTTTAGTAAAGTTCTGCATGTAGCACTTTCAGAATCTAGGATATGAAAGCCCAATTCATAAGCTTTCTTTTAGTACAAGAATCATTCAAATCACCTTTGCAAGTTATGAAATTTTAAACAGATCCACCGTTTTAAAATTTTGTCCTAGGATCACAAGAAGGTAAGTGTTCTTTCAGCACAAAGAAAAAAAAAATCACATTAGCTAGCTAGGATGTGTGTGAATTGTTTTCGTTTTGCTGAAAGAACGTGGACCCTTTTTGTGATCCGTAGACAGAACTTCAAAACGGTTGTTGTGTTTAAAGTTCTGTAACTTGAAAAGTACATGAGTGATCTGAATGATTCTTGTACTAAAAGAAAGCTTAGGAATTGGGCTTTCATATGCCAGATTTTAAAAGTGCTACATACTCAACTTCATTAAAACAATAGTCCCGACATTTGGGTTTCGCTTTTTTTTGACTCACCCTGTATAGCCTTTCGCTAAGGCCATTGTGGCTTTAACTAGTATTATTAGAAGGAGTGGCAAAAAAGCGAAGTGACTGGAACGGAGACCACACACACGCGTGGCAAAGCTAGAGCTTTTCCAACTTGTCATGAATTTCTTATTTTTTTCTTTATTACTTGATTTGTGCTATTAAGAGTAGCAAAATTCCAATCTTTAGCCTTATAGATGCACGCGTGGCTACTACCCGGATGCGTGACATGCCTAAATTAAGTCAGAAACGGCCTCGTGGCTTTGCCACTTGCAGTTTTTTTGAAAATGTTGGCACACCAGGTGCCACGATTTTTCAGGATGCTTTAGACTGTCATTCACTAACAGTCCAGTAAAGGTACTTCATAATGATTTGGTAGTTGTTTTTTGTTGTTGATGTTTGCAAATGTTGCATTCCCTTTAAGCATTTTGGCTCATTTTCACATTGGTGTCTTTTTCAACGATGATCTCGTCATTTTCGTGCAGTCCCTAAGGACCCATATCCCCAATGGAGACAGCTAGCCTGGAGTCCAGACTGCACCATGCTAGCCTGTTCTGACAGCAGTGGCAACGTACGTGTTGTGGATCTCATGGGCAGCGTCTTGTTCACTATAGACAAGGTAAGATTCTAGTTTTTGGAAATTTCATGAATTATAAGTCTGAATGATAAGTCTGATAAAACAGATTTGGTGTAAATTTAAAACCGTTCAGACTCGGTTTTAGCAGAAAAGCGCCTTGAGTACCTAATTGTTAGTAGATGCGTGCGCTATATAAGACTCCGGTATTATTATTATTTAATTTTTTAATACCATTAAAACAATTCCCCTGTCTCGCCAGACATCTTCCAAGCAGCAGCTTCCAGGAACCCTGCTAGACCTGAGCTGTGCTGTGGCGTCGCTCATCTTCACAGAGTACAAGAAAACAACCAAATGGTAATCCTAAATAGTTTCATTTAGAAGAACAACTTTGTCAGACATTAAAGGGACACTAGGTCCTGGAACAGCCCAATTGGGCTACAAAACGTACTTTGAACGAGATTATGTTAATCAGAAAGAACATTTAAAACTAGGATAGAAACATCCCCACAACTATCCTTTCAAAACTGGGCCTTTTTGTGTTATTCCTGTATTATGCGTGCGAGAACGAATTTCGGGGTCCACTTTTGCGACCCCATAAATTCGAGCCGTTTGGATGCTAGTTGTGATTTCATTCGTACGCGTAAAGTGTTTGCCTTTTGTGGATGTTGAAGAAACCACATTTTTTTGCATTGGTGATTGGTCACCGCTGTTCCCGAGACACACAACGTGTATATCGTACACTGTATGAGAACGACACGAAAAACGTATTCGTACTCCGTCGTGTCCGATGTAAACAATCAGGTTTTTTTCGTCTTTTCTCGGGAACGGTAAGACATTAGGTTGGTTTCCTTTCAACCACATGTTTGAAATAGGATAAGTAAACAATCCAAAACTTGAAATTTTTGGAGATTTCAGGACCTAGTGCCCCTTTAAAAAGAGGCAGAGTTTGTTGCTAGTGTTACTACTAGCCATCATCATCATACATGTCTATGAGGCGTTCTGGCAAAATGAGGCACAACTTGGCACAGGTCGAAATGAGGGTTTGTGGGTATTAGGCCCCCCCAAAAAAGTCTCCGGTTTCTGGTCAGCGCGCGCATCGCCGCAGCCATGCGCGTTGGCAAAATTTAAAAAAAAATTGTTCAATGTAAGATGATGTCTCAAAACCGCCAAACTCACTGGTTTGACTGGAATCCTGCTGCTGCACAATTTTAACGTGTTTTTAGATTGGGTTACGATCGAGTATGAGCTTTATGTGGCCTCTCTGGGCTCCCATATATTTTTCGCTAAATTTAGTCGGGCACCATTTGCAGACGGTGTTGTAATTTGTAATTGTGCATCTGGAAGCCAGACTGAGGGAGCGATGGTCGTGTATCTGGAACCTATAAACGCTTTTTAATAAGCGCAATATGTAAGGGAGCAGACTAATGACCAGCCTGGCGGGACATGCACGATGTCGATGTCGCTGTAAGGTCTGACGTTACCATTTTGTCTGACTTTTGTCTTGACTATCCAAATTTCCCAAAGAATGTTCGTGTCGGTCGAGATCGTAAGTGGGTGCAGAATTCTCAAGCCTTATGGTCTTACTGAGGTCACCTCAAGCTCCACTCTGAAGGATATTTTTGAGAGTTTTAAGGGGATCGAAGCGTCATCTGCAATATCAGCCGACATTGGAAGGAAAAAAAAGTAGGAGAAAAAAAAAGCTGCGTCGCCGCACCACTTTTGGGGCAAGCTCCATACCAAAAACCGGAGACATTTCTTTTTGGCCTTAGGAAATACGATACAGTTATCCTTGCAATTCTGTTTGTTGCACTTCAATCGGACAGTTTAAAGTTACGGCTGTTTAAAGTTTGCACTAACCGACATTTCAAAAAGTAAAATACTGAGAGAAAGGCCTTTAAAGTTTTGAGTTTTGTAGTCGTGCAATTGAAAGATGACAATTGGTTTTGCTTAAAAATACTTTTATTTTCAAGATTTTAATAAAAGATGTGTGGTAGACATATCGAAGGTTATAAATATCAACATATCAAAAAAAAAAAAAAATCACCCAATTCCATTTTTCTCCGCTACGCCCCGTGCCGTCTCATTTTGTCTCACAAATTTATAAATAATAAGGAGCACTTTAAGATGCACAGAATCTGAATATAAAAATATTCTAAGGCGCTGGTACCCGGAAATACGTCAGTATGTCTTAGAGCAAAATTGGTTAACCCTAACTCCCTAGGCATTTTTGCTATTAAAGATGCAACCTCAATCCTGCAAAATCCTCGAACCGCCTCCATGTAAAAATAGCATGCAGCCTCAATCCTCCAAAATCCTCCATTATTTCTTGAATGTGGTCCTTGGAGGGATGACCACTGCCTCAATCCTGCAAAATCCTCCGGCAATCACTGTCAATATGTTGAGGCTTGGCCAGTGACAACCTGGAGCAGTGCAGATGATTTCTAGTATAATCTAGGCCTCAATTTATGCACGGCTGAGCGTAAACAACACAAGGTGCGGCCCAAGACCTTGACACAGTGCATCCTCAAAAAAAAGCACCACATTTTTGCCATGTAGCCTCAATCCTGCAAAATCCTCCATTTTGCAAGGTTGGGGAAGGTTACAGTTATTAAAAGATGGGAGTTTTAAGATAAGATTGAAGGAGAGACAGTTCCTAAAGCCCTGTCCGCACTGGACTTTTTTTGGTCAAACTAACCGAGACTATGGGTACTTTTCCAATTTTAAGTCCAGTGCGGACAGCCTAGGACGTTTTCCTCTCGGTTACTTTTCCTGAGTCCAGCGGTTACTTTTACTGGCCAACTGCTGCCCAGGAAAACTTCCCACGCGCCCAGGAAAACTGACCTGGTCACTTTTCCCGAGACGATAAGTCCAGTGCGGACAGTGCGAGTCGGTAAAAGCGGCTCAGGAAAGCGTACATCCGGCTCGAGCGCCCTGTTATGCATACAGAGACCGCACGAACCTGCACGTGCAGTGGCCGAACATTTTGTAGAAACACGCTGCGGTGTATCATCAAGTCCGAGCGGTAAAATCTCGTTAAAATATATATTTCAACGGAAAAATACATACACAGAGAAGAGAGATCACGTTCTGAGAATTAATTTGCGGAAATTCTCTTTCTCCACCGATGTATGTTATTTTCTACGATCCAAATTCGTCCTGATACGCTACTGTAGTCATGCACGGAACATCATGGTCCGGTACCATACGTAGGCCATATATTAGTCACTGGTTCCTGGCCCACATCATAGCTTCGATTCTGTAAGCATGCGATGGGAACCAACGAATACTGATGGCACTGCTGCCGCATGGAACATCGTACAGCGGCATGGCTTCGACGATGTGCATCACAAATGCGTCAGAATTATAGGCCTTTTCGTCAAGATTTAGCGTGTCAAGATGAAATAATATCGTGTAAACGATTATGTTGTGCATGCAAATGGCGTGTGTAATATTACTGTGCGTATCGGCGGCTGAAAATGTGATCGGCAATTTGTTTTCTGTGTACAGTGAGTCATTATACTGACACTGTGACAGCTCGGTTACTTTTCCCACGCGGTCTGGGTAAATTTTCCCGTGTCGAAAGTCCAAGTGCGGACAGTGGTCACATTTGACCATTTCTCATTTTACCATCGTCTCGGTAAAACCTTCCAAAAAAAAAGTCCAGTGCGGACACGGCTTAAGTCACCTCAAGTCGTCCGGCAAGGAGTTCACGAGATGCGTGGAGCAGGGTCACCATAGGTTACACAAAGAACACAAATACCAAATTATTCCAATAAAAGTTTAAAGTTTAAATATAAGTTTAAAATATAAAGTTAAGGATACTTCACACCAGTTTTTAGACTTTGTCCACTAATATTCAGCTTTTTAAAATTTTTATAGGTCAGCTGAGTTGATTGTGATAACTTACCACGGCAGCCTCCATAGCTACTTAGTCAGGTAAGATAACGAGTACCGAAGATATTCTTCATACCCTTACTTCTCATGTTTTACAAGAAGTTTACCCACGGTCCATCTGCAATCTTTTCCAATGATTAATTTTAAAGGTAGGGTAGATCGTTTGTCATTTGTGCATTTGTTTTTTGAACAACAAAAGTGCTTCAAATCTAAATAAGGGTGCTTAACAACTAACCTGATGAACTTTTAGCTCAGTGAATGCTGTATATTCCGAGAAAACAATATTCTAGGATCTCGATTTCAATTCAAAAGTTTTCAAGTCATGTTTTGAATTGTGCATTAAATCAGTGTCCGGAGCACATTCTCATTCAGCTGATTGTAGCCACCCGATGTCACGCACTGAATTGACGAATAATAGAAACCGCGTGTGCTTGTGGGCGTCATGTCAACGCTTGCGCGCACCCATGCACGGATTTGCCGAATTACAAACCAACTACTAGTGGAAATTTCCAAAGATGCGTCACTTTTGGAAATGACCTTCTTTTATTGTTTTCTTCAAAATGACAGCATGCCAGAAAGAATAATTCCACAGGGAGTTTAGTGCCATTACTAACTTTCAACCAAGTATGCTTTTCAACAATAATTACGCTAGTTACTTTTTGGATAGCTGCAAATGATGGACTCCAGCTTTAAAGGGTACAGTCCATCATTTGCAGCTATCCAAAAAGTAACTGACGTAATTATTGTTGAAAAGCATACTTGGTTTAAAGATGGTAATGGCACAAAACTCCCTGTGAAATTATTCTTTCTGGCAAGCTGTCATTTTGAAGAAATCAATAAAATAAGAAGGCCTTTCCAACGATATGTCTAAGAAGCATCGTAGGAAATTTCCGTTAGTAGTTCGTTTTTTTTCAATTCGCGAAGCGTGCGCAAGCATTGACACAACGCACACGCGCCTGGTTGCTATAATTCGTCGGGTCAGTGCGCGACATGGCGTAGCTGCAATCGGCTCAGTGAGAACGTGTCTCGGATGCTGAATTCAGGCCCAATTTAAAACATGACTCAGCAACTTTTGATTTGAAATCGAGCTCCCCGAATAGTGTTTTCTCGGGATATACAGCATTTACTGAGCTGAAATTTCATCAGGTTAGTTGTTCAGCACCCTTCTTTAGATGTTGAGCACTTTTGTTGCTTCAAGCAAACATAATGCACAAATTGAAAAATGATGGACGATACTTTTAAAGCAATAATGTTTTTAAGTTAAACTTTATTTGTTTCCTTCCTCAGTCCAACAGATGGTTACATCCTAAACCACAGTTTCCAGTTTAGCAGCGAGCATCCGTTGGGCGTCAGTAGCGCTGTCTACCTGCCGACCCGCTCCTTGCTCCTGATTGGCTCCTGCTCGCAGGAGGAGGGGCAAGATGCGGTTACCATGGCAGCAAGACATGGCATCAGCGCGTGGAGGAGGCTGGATGAGGAACCGTACTACAAGCTGGTGACTGACTACTCGGATGAGATCAAGAAGGTGAGATTGTAAGAGATACGGAGCAGCCAACTGGTGCAGATTTTATGTAATTCACGAAAAATATGGATATTAATGTACAGATTTTATTTTTATCCCTCTGGCTTTCAAGCCAGACAGGGGGATATTGCGATCGCGTATTCCTTCTGTGTGTCCGTGTGTGTGTGTTCCAGTTCACTGTAAAGTTCAGTCATCAATCTCAACCAAACTTGAAGGGTGGTCTGTGGAGAGAAGGCTGACGTCCAAAAATCCTTTCCAATATGGATATTTAGGAGGTCTCTGGAGAGATACTAATGACATCTAATGAGGATCGCGTGTTCCATCTGTATGTCCGTGTGTCGGTGTGTCAGTGTGTGTGTGTTCCAGTTCACTGTAAGTTCAGTCATCAATCTCAACCAAACTTGAAAGGTGGTCTGTGGAGAGAAGGCCAATGTCAAAAAAATCCTTTCCAATATGGATATTTACGAGGTCTCTGGAGAGCTCAGCTCATTATAACTAATGACTCTAACATGTGGGCCTTTCCGCGCTAAAGGGGTACAAAAGTGTGACATGGGATTGGGAAATGAAGCAGGATAATAACATCAAGTTGTTTGTCCTATTTTACACTTGTACATTCCCAGCCCATTGCTGAGGATTGTGCTTTTAAAGAATTTAAAACTTTCTTGACAAGATATTTTATGCTCACAGTGCTACGTACGTAACATGGACAGAAAGTTTGCCAGGGGGATGGCGCAAGTTTTACTTGCAGTATTTCATATATATTGATTTTGTAAATCATATAAACTTCAGGCATGCGGTGTTTTTTTTCTGTTTTTTTTTTCTCAGTCTGGAAGTTCCCGTCGTCTGCTGAGGAAGATGACATCAATTTCAATATTCAACAGAACAGACAAAAAGGTATGCAAAGTCTTGGAAGCTAATGATTTAGTCAGTTTGTTCTGAGCCCACCTCACACATGTGCATTAGTTTGAATTTAAGCCTGCTTGATATGGGCTCGGAACTTCGTGGGTCCTGTTGCCAAAATTCCCAAGATTTCATTTGTGTCATCATGTTATTGCCCCTCTATTACATTGCCTGGCTTGACTAGCAGTGTGCATTTACGGGTAGTTAGCGAACTGGTACCCCATTGGAATAAATCCACGGTTACCCGGATACCCATATTAAAGGAACCCAACTCTAACATTCAAATCCTGGAAGTTGTCTGAAGGGCTTAATGGGCTCCCTGCGCCGACAAAGAGGGCGCCGTTTTACCTAGCAACGACGTCCCATGGACGGGACATCTCGCTGGTTGACGCGCACCGTTCCTTGTGCGTGACGCACACACACCAGAGGACTTGTGCTATGTACATGCAGTGGCCGCGCTTCGCTCCAAATAAATTACAGTCGGGCAAGATGGCATCGGTCGGTCACCCCCAACTGTACCTTCTTTGCCAGTGAGGGGGTACTTGTGAACGGAGCGGATAGGTTTACAGCGTAACTAAAATTTGGGGAATGTCATCTGTGTCACGTTAAAATGCACATAGACGTGAAATCTGTTTTGATTTTCAATGTAGCCTGGTTTATATTTTTCAAATGGCATTCTAAACCTTTCTTTTCCATTGTCTGAGAAGCCTACATAAAGCAGGATTGACTGGTTTTGACTGTGTTTGTCACTTTATACATCTATGCTTTGACTGTAGGTGACTGATAAGCCAGCTGTGCCTACCACTTGCCTGTTTTTGACTATTGACTGATTTGACTTGTCACAGTGCTTGCGTGAAATATGATCTGACTGTTATTGACTAGCCTGTGTAAAAGGCATGGCAGGGAAGAGGATTGATTTTTTGGCTGTCTGTGACTGTTCAGATAGCAAGAGGGTTAACCCTCCCATGGAAACGTACATTCTGTGCCAAGTTGTCCTTGCAGTCAAAATCAATCAAGTGACTGTTTTCAACCCTTAAGAGTTCCAATCCCACATAAAGCAGGATTGACTGGCTGGGACTGATTAAGTAACTTGATACAGCTATGCTTTGCCCCCAGGTGAGTGATAAAACAGCTGTGACCACAACTTGCCTGCTTTGTCTGTCGACCCAGTTTGACTAGTCACAGTGCTTGCTTGACATATGATCTGACTGCTGGTGACTAGCTTTTGTTAAAAGGAATGTACAGCATTTGCTTTTGCTGCAATTTTCATTCAAAAATTGAGTATTAGCCTGTTACAGCAAATATTGTTAAAATGACTTTTTTCATGTTTTGGGCTTGTAGATTCTGGAAAAACCAAGAAAACCAATCATGTTCTTGCAGTCTTGTTCCCTGACCCCACTTAAGATGAAACAGAGCAATTTATAGACTTTGGGGAATTGTAAGGTCAGAGAATCAGTCTAGCAGACTTGTACCCCTTCACATGTGTGTAATCAATTGCAAAGAAAATGCGGAATAACTAATTATGAAAATTCGGAGCAGTTTTTGAAACACCAGTTTTTTCCAACGCTGGTCGGCCGACCAGCGTTGGAAAAATACTTTTTTTCTTGAAAATTTCAGCACAACAGGAGCCATGATTTTACAGGATGCTTTAGACTGTCATTCCTTTTAGAACAGTCCAGTAAGGTATTTCTTGATAATTTGATAATTTCGTTGTGTGATGTTTGCAGATGTTGTATCTTCCCTTTAAAAGTTCAGCAGGGGAAGTGGAAGTGAATTTTGACTGTCTGTGACTGCTTAAATAGCAGGAGGGTTAAAGAAAGACAACGTCTCACCCACAGCGTGGGAAAAATGGACGTTAAATGGAAATGATGTTGACGACTAAATGATGTGCCACATGTAGATAATGACGTCCACATTTTGGTCTTCCCACTCAGGACGGTATCTACAAGATGTGCACGTCACCGGACGGTCAGCAATTGGTCACCGTTCAGCAATCGGGCGTGGTTGCACTGTGGGACATACCATCTCTCAAGAATAGGGGGAGCTGGTCTCCCGAAAATCAGGTGATCATGTCAGGTTTTAAAGATATAGTCCATCATTTGTAATTTGTGCATTTTGTTCATTTGAAACAACAAAAGTGTTCAAATCTAATGAAGGATACTGAACAACTAACCTGATGAAGTTTCAGCTAAGCTTCAGCTGTATATTCCGAGAAAAACAGCATTCTAGGATCTTGATTTCAAATCAAAAGTTGCTGAATCATGTTTGGAATTGTTATGAATTGCAGCTATACGCGATGTCGCGCACTGATCTGACGAATTATAGCAACTGCGCGCGCCTGTGCGTCATGCCAATGCTTGCGCGCGCTGCACCGAATAACAAAACGAACTACTAAGTTAAATTTTCCTATGGTTAAGACGCATCGTTGGGAAGGCCTTCTTTTGTTGATTACTTCAAAATGATAGCTTGCCAGAAAGATTAATTTCACAGGGAGTTTAGTCCACTTAACTATCTTTCAACCAACTATGTTTTTCAACAATAATACGCCAGTTACTTTTTCTGATGGCTGCAAATGATGGACTATAGCTTTAAATAAATGGTACTAACTCTCTGAAAGTGTGAGTTTGTCAATAAAAGAAAAGTAGAAATTTAACTCAACCGGACTGTATCAAATTTTTTCACACTTCTCCAAATTTGGATGTGAAAAAGGCCAAGGAAGGAAACAAACCAGTTTCTTGTCCCCGCTTGCTTCCTATGTCCTGCTGCGCCTGCCTCCTTTTTTCCCTCTTTTTTATTTTAAACTCATACAGTTAGAACATACTGGTATTTTGGATATATTGTCAATATTTGGCTTTTTTGCAAATAAAAAGCCTTTTCTTTTTTTTTTCATTTTTTCTTTCTTCCTTCTTCTTTTTGTCGCCTAAATCCCATAGACTTTGTACATGTTTTTTTCTCAGTGCCACTTTTGGCATTAATCTTTGTCATACATCATTCAAAGTATAAAGCATAGTCATAGTCCTTATAGCAGAGATGTACCCCGAAGTGTGACGTCATGATGACGTAATCCTGGGTCAAGTGATGTCATCACAAACATGCATATTTTGAAGTCCTATATCTACAGAACTGTAAGACCGATTGGGTTGTAACTCGGTATGTAGGTAGACCGGGATGTGTTATAGGTAAAAATTGAGGTGACATCATGATGACGTCATCTTGCAATTTAATAAGATTTTTTTGAATTTTTGGACCTTTAAGCCTTATCTCATGAACACAACATGCAAAATTCAAAATTCTTTTTGTATTATGTTTGTTAGGTAACAGGCATATGTACACAATTTTGAAAAATGTGTGATGTCATCATGAAGTCATCCAAAATGTGATCATCCAAAAACCCTTGTAAATGAATATCGAAGTGTTGCTGATATTCTAGTGATTAATTTTCAAGTTTCGTTGTTTTCCATTTTAGCCCGGTTATGATGAAAAGAATCCAAACATTCTGATTCCATCCAGGAAGAAACCAGCCGAAGGTAATCACTCACTTGGTCTTCCTTTATTCCTTGTCAGGCTCTCTGTTTGTTTGTCCGCCTGCTTGGCTCTCTGTCTGTGTCCATCAATAACAGTACGTATGGTGTTCTTGTATTCACAGGCCTTCCTTCCCCAAACTCTTTGATCGACATCAACTTTTGGTCACAAAAGGTAAAAACTTATCGATGACACAAAAGTTCTAGATTTTTCCTGAAAGATATCTGTAACATTTCGCATTGTAATTTTCCGAAGGTCCAAATTTACATACTGCAGCATTTTAATTGTCCCAATGTTAATATTTTTAGTCTTGTTCCTGTTTCACCAGGCTTTGATCCTGGCTAGGTATTCAGGCGCTGTGGCTGTGGCCTCCACCAGGCACCTGACTAATCTCCTGGGTGATTCCAGTGAATGGTTTGAGCCGGCACCAAGGGTCAACAGAGCCTCAGACAAAGGCTTCCTGTCGATTGAGGTACAAATCTATCACAAGTCAATCACAAGTCAATCACAAGACAATCACAAGTCAATCACAAGACAATCACAAGTCAATCACAAGTCAATCACGAGTCAATCACAAGTCAATCACATTTCAATAGCAAGTCAATCACATGTCAATCACATGTCAATCACAAGTCAATCACAAGTCAATCACAAATCAATCACAAGTCAATCACAAGTCAATCACAAGTCAATCACAAGTCAATCACATTTCAATAGCAAGTCAATCACATGTCAATCACAAGTCTATCACAAGCCAATCACAAGTCAATCACAAGTCCATCACAAGTCAACCACAAGTCAATCACAAGTCTATCACAAGTCAATCACAAGTCAATCACAAGTCAATCACAAGTCCATCACAAGTCTGTCACAAGTCAATCACAAGCCAATCACAAGCCAATCACAAGCCAACCGCAAGCCAATCACAAGCCAATCACAAGCCAATCACAAGTTAATCACATATCAATCACAAGCCAATCACAAGCCAATCACAAGTCAATCACATGTCAATCACAAATCATGCACAAGTCAATCACTAGTCAATCACAAGCCAATCACAAGCCAATCACAAGTCAATCACAAGTCAATCACAAGTCAATAACAAGCCAATCACAAGTCAATCACAAGTCAATCACAAGTCAATCACAAGCCAATCACAAGCCAATCACAAGTCACTCACAAATAAATAAACAAATAAAAACACCCGAAATCAAACAAACAAACAAACAAACAAACAAAACATCTTTGGGATCATATTCATTAAAAGCCGTGTCTTTAAAATTTAAGAGCCAAAATATTTCAATTAAATTGATTTTCCGTTATGGGTATGAATCCTCAGCAAACCACTGCAACCTTGTCATTTTTTTGCTCTTCAATTTTGACATAGTGTGAGAGTAAAACCTCAGCCTTGAAGCGTCGCCGCATTCCATCTGATCGCGACCATGACGACAGTAAGAACCAATCTCCTCAAGACGATGAAGATGACGACAGTGATGAGGACAGCGATGAGGATGCTACTATGCTCATGAGGAGCACTAAACTCATGAAACAGGTCCGTTCAAGAACTGCTTGGTCATTTTACTTAGTTGGTCTGAGATGTTATGGAGCTTGTATGCCCCGTCGTCTTTATTGAGAGTGTTCTCCACCCTACATCTGATCCATATGGCCTCCCTGAGCCATCCAGTTGCTTTGTCAGGTTCTATATCAATCATTATACAACATCTGAATAAATCCCCGCCATCTGATTGGTGGATAGTTGATCACATGTCATTGAATTATTCGTACCAACGCACGGCGAGCGCGTGGCGCGCAGCGCACAGTACAATGGAAGTTATATTGCATGGTGAATAAAACTTCCATTGCACGGTGTCACTGCTGCTGGTGGCGCGCTGTTTTAAATTCAGATAAATTGAATATGAATGTTCTGAACCTGTTGAACAGTTTGCATTAATATATAGATGAACTTGTGGAACTTTTAAACAGTTTTAACCTGAATAAATTGGCTATTAAAAGTCAACCATTCAGATGACAAGGATCTATTCAGGTGTTATATAAAACAAATAATGAATGTTCACGTTCGTGCAATGGAAAGAATAATTTGCACGTTCGTGCAATGGAAAGAATAATTTCTTCGCTTCGCCGCGTGGAATGGAACATTTCATCTGTCACCTCATGAAATTATTCTTACCATTGCACTCACAAACATTCATTATTTGTATACCATGGCATTGTCCCATTTTATGGTGTGGTTGGTAGCCGCAACCGTGGTCGGTAATTGCCGACTTATGATGCTCGGTAACGGAGGATGAGCGGGTGCAGGGTCAGTTTTAAAAAAAATTCGACCTCTTTTTTGTGTTCAAGTAGGCGAGTGCCGAAAGCACGGCCCGTTTCACCGATGTAGTTTTTGGGGCAACCAGAGCATGGGATTTCATAGATTACCTCTGCTTTTTGTTGAGGTTCCAACTTGTCCTTGGGATGAACCAGCAAAAGGGTGTTTAAATAACGTTTCACGTCCGCCTTCAGACCTCATCGCACACTGCGCCAATTGCTGGAAATCATGAGAAATACAGAAAAAAGTAAAACTGAGCCTATGGTCTCCGTGCGCCTACAAAAGGGAGCACGTTTTTACGGACAGGACACACAGCGTGTGCGTACTGTACTGTACTGGTTCGCGCGCAAAGTACGCACGACTTCCTGAACGCGCAAAAGCTATAGCCACCGCGTCTTCGCGTGAGCATCAGGCATACTTGGCGCGCGAATGCATTCGAATTCAACTTACGATGGTCTCCGAGACTAATCCCCGCCTCCAATAACTTTGAATACATTCGAAATACGCAGTGGATGGATTGGGAACCAGTCTAGGTAACCCCAACTCTCCTTTTCTGGCCGTTGATGGGGTATTTGTGCACAAAGTCCATAGCAAAAATGCTCCAAGACTAAAACATGAACATTCTTATGTCTCTTCAGGCGATGTATTTTGTCACAGAGAGTGAGAGATTTCAGCCACCAAGAAAACGCCCCAAGTAAGTCAAACTCCAAATCAGTTCAGAAATTTGCAAATCAGATCAATTTTTAATTTTACTAAATCCCGGAAAAAAAATTGCAATATACTTGAGTACTAGTTCTTCATTGTGTGTATAAATGTAATATACAGGGTGAGTAAAAAAAAGCAAAACCCAAATGTCGGGACTTCTGTTTTTACTGCATTTAGCACTTTCAAAATCTAGGATATAAAAGCCCAATTCATAAGCTTTTTTTCATACAAGAATCATTCAAATCACTCATGTACTTTTGGAGTTACGGAATATTAAACACAACCACCGTTTTAAAGTTCTGTCCACGGATCACAAAAAAAGGTTTGCGTTCTTTCAGCAAAGCGAAACAATTTACACACATCCCTATGTGATTTGTTTTCGTTTTGCTGAAAGAACACTAACCTTCTGTTGATCCGTGGACAGAACTATAAAACGGTGGTTATGTTTAAAATTCCGTAACTTCAAAAGTGCGTGAGTGATTTGAATGATTCTTGTACTAAAAGAAAGCTTATGAATTGGGCTTTGATACCCTAGATTTTGAAAGTGCTTCATGCAGAACTTCACTAAAACAATGGTCCCGACATTTGGGTTTCGTTTTTTTTTACTCACCCTGTAGTTCAAGACAAGTAGATGCTCTATACAATTAACTGCAAGACGCATTGCTAAACGCCAAAGAAAGGAAACAATCATTCAAGTTTGTTTTGCTGTCGACAGAGTTGTTAGTCGAACCTATCGTCTCGTGAGTCTCCAGAAGACGACACCAGAAGAGCTATATGCCAGAAGGGTGAGCTAACTATCAAATATATCCAAATGCTGTTAAAGGTAGGGTCCGTCATTTGCAGCTATCCAAAAAGTAACTGACAAAATTATTTTCGAAAAGCATACATGTACTTGGTTTAAAGATAGTAATGGGACTAAACTCCCTGTGAAATTATTTGTTCTGGCAAGCTGTCATTTTGAAGTAATCAACGAAAGAAGGCCTTTTAGGAAATTTAAATTAGTAGTTCGTTTTGTTATTCGGCGAGCATTGGCATTGGCACGACGCACTATAATTCGTCGGATCAGTGTGCGACATCGCGTAGCTGCAATCGGCTCAGTGAGAATGTGTCTCGGACACTGAATTCAGGCCCAATTCCAAACATGATTCAGCAACTTTTGATTTGAAATTGAGATCCTAGAATGCTGTTTTCTCAGAATATACAGCTGAAGCTGAGCTGAAACTTCATCAGGTTAGTTGTTCAGTACCCTTCTTTAGATTTTGAGCACTTTTGTTGCTTCAAATGAACAAAATGCACAAATTACAAATGGTGGACTATATCTTTAAAGATAGTAATGGGACTGAACTCCCTGTGAAATTATTCTCTCTGGCATGCTGTCATTTTGAAGAAAACAATAAAAGAAGGTCGTTTCCAAAGATGCCTCTAATGAATGACACATTTTTGGAATTTCCGTTTGTTTTAATTTGGCGAAGCCGTGAATAGGTGAGCACAAGTGTTGACACAACGCACAGTTGCTATTATTCGTCAGTTCAGCGCGTGACATCGCGTAGCTGCAATCAGCTGAATGAGAATATGTCCTGGATGCTGATTTTGGGCGCAATTCAAAATCTAACTCGGCAACTTCCTAATTGAAATCAAGATCCTAGAATATTGGTTTCTCAGAATATACGGCATTCACAGAGCTAAAACTTCATCAGGCGTGACATCGCCTAGCTGCAATCGGCTGAATGAGAACGTGTCCCGGATGCTGATTTCGGATGCATTTCAAAACATGACTCGGCAACTTTTGAATTGAAATCGAGATCCTAGAATATTGGTTTCTCAGAATATACGGCATTCACAGAACTAAAACTTCATCAGGCATGACATCGCGTAGCTGCAATCGGCTGAATGAGAACATGTCCCGGATGCTGATTTCAGATGCAATTCAAAACATGACTCAGCAACTTTTGAATTGAAATCAAGATCCTAGAATATTGTTTTCTCGGAATATACAGCATTCACAAATCTAAAACTTCATCAGAATAGTTGTCTTTAGATTTAAAGCTTCTTTGTTGCCTCAAACAAAACAATTGCACAAATGACAAATGATCTACTCTACCGTTAAGGTTTTATCTGACTCGTGAGGTAAAAGGCTCTTGAGCAGTTTCAAAGAATCTATGTGTTGTTTTTTTACACTCAGAAATACAAAATTATGCAACTATTGCTACTACAGTGGAACGTCGTTATACCGAACACTGCTATACTGAACATTCGGCTATACCCAACATCAGCCTTAGCTCCCAATTTTAGTGTACAAAACGTACCGAATATTGTTGTTGGAAATGTCAACAGAAGAGGGACAAATGGCTATTATTAAAAATTGTGTAATTACATAATTCAATAGTCGCACGTGTTTGAAGTCATCTTTCAGTAACTACCAGGGCATACTTGGTGAAGGTCTGCTACGGAATTGAAAATATTTAATGGGCAAGTTTGGCGACTCTGCGCGTGGTTTGTAAATGCAGCTACACATTAACAATGATCAAAAGAGGGCGCCAAAAATGTGTGAAAATCGCTTTACCAAACGATCGCTATTACAGACAATATCTGTGGATCCCACGATGTTTGTTATAGCGACGTTCCACTGTACTCTTATTAATCATTTCTGGTAATGAAACCAAGGATTCCTCAAAAGCTCCCTAAGCACTGTAGCTCGCAAGCCTGGAGAAACCTGTACAGAGGAGACAGTGAGAAGAAATTACAGTTTTAGAGGTGGGAGGAAAACCCCAGAAGAATATTCTGAGGAAAACCCACGGAATCAGGCAGGGACTGCAAACCCAATCCACATATTGGCCCAGGCGGGATTCGAACCCGGGTCACAGCGGTGGAAGGCGAGGAAAGAACCACTACGCCAACCTGACTCCCCAACCTTTGATAAGAAGTGACTTTTGTTTCTTGATTTATCGCCAGATTGAGAATGAGGAGTATGGTGAAGCTCTGGTCTTGGCGAGACGTTTCCATCTTGACGCTGATCTTGTTTATCAGAGACAGTGGAGAAAGGCTCGCGTCTCTATCGCAGCGATACAGGATTACTTGGTGAGTTATCTGTTTTGCGGACTTAAGTCTTTCGGGACACAATTTGCCTTCGTCATTGCATCATTTGCTACAGTCCTTGTAAGATTATTAACACTGAAGTAGACAAAAAGAAAACGTGTCATTGTTGTGTCAGTGTCATTTTTCACAATGAAAATGTGTCATTGTCATTGCGTCTGGTGATGTTTGAAGACACTTGTGACGACGATTCTTGAAATCTCATTTTTGGACGAGACAAGTTTAACGGTCATTGTGTTTAAATGGTGGTATTCTTTGAACGAATTGAGCAATTTCAGTACTACAGGGTGTTTTAAAAAAGGAAACCGAGCTTATTTTGTTGATTTCTCGGGTATGACTAATTATATAGGAAAATGGAACCACCATCTGTAACATAACCATGTCTTCTTTTTCTTGACACAATACGAACTCCATTTTACCGTCACGGATGACTGAGCACCAAGTGATGTAACTGACATGCCAGAAATGGCCTTGTACCACATGCACCATAAGACCAATTGACAGTTTTCAGCATGTTGAAAATAACAAAATCCAGAACGTACATTATCAAAGTCATTTATTCAATTGCTAAAACATATCAAGGTTTATCACTGTCCCCGTTAACCCCACTGTGCACAGTCTTTTAAGAAGACATGAACACGGGTATGGTGAAATTGAAATGGGGCCAGACTTGCATAACTGCGTGCCACCAAATGCCTGCACTGGGCAGTCAGAGTTTAGCCACAAAAATGCCACCTGGTGCAAGGCCATTTCTGGCATGTCGGTTTCACTTCGTGCTCAGTCATCCGTGGGGGATGGGGATCTCACTATCATAAGAAAGAAGACACGGTTATGTAACAGATGGTGGTTACCATTTTCCAAAATAATTAGCCATATCTGAGAAATCAACAAAATAAGCTCAGTTTCCTTTTTTTTTTGGAAACACCCTGTATTTTCATCTAAAAGTAGTTGATGAAATTGGCTTTCCAGTCATTATTATGTTTGGATCAACGTATTTAGGGAGGAGATCAAAAGGATTTTTCCCGTTCCGACGCGAGCGAACGGGAGGAACGGGCCTATTGTTCCTAATCCCCCCGGGCGCCCGCGTTCGCCTGGGCCCCGTTCCGATCGCGGGATCACGCCCGAAATTGCCTAACAATAGCACAATGAAATGGTCACGCTGAGTGCCCACAGCGCGGTAGTACAATAGAACTGTGTGGTGACGACCGTGGATAGTGGAACTGAACAAATAATATCCGAAGAATCATCGACCACACTGAAGTTGACAAGGAGACTTTGGAAATACGTGTAATGGTTGCGATAAAATAATGTTTGTTGCTTTTTCATCTCTTGCAGGCGATGTATAGTTGAAGATGGATAGCGAATTATTTTGTTAAAATGTTCAACAAATTGAGAAGACGTCTCGGGAAGTAGAGTTACACGTACACGTTTTATAATTGTGTGTATTAAAGGGAAATGTGCAACAATTTACTCCCCGAACGTTGCTGTTTAGCCGGGAAACAAAAAGCTTGGTGGTGTGTGAGATAATTGCTACAGTAATGTCGGTATTGGACAAAAATAGAAGGGGATAAAAATTATTGGGGAACAACCTTGACGGAACTTTTTTTGTTTTCCTTCTCACGATTATGTAGGCCTAGATTATTTTTCTTTTCTTTTTAAAACACATTTCGTAGATTGTAACTTTCATCAGAGGGGAACTTGCCAAAATGTGAAGTTATCAAAACTGAATGGGAAGGTAGCAACATTTGTCATGGTGTTAATAAGATTCATAACGGAATGGACATTTAAATAGGTTTGTGAAATGTGGGTTATTTATACCGGAGACGGATTAGGTGTGTAAATGGTCTGTGGGTGTATTTAGGTGTGATCACAGCAAACAACTTTGGCCCTGCCACGAACCACGATCTTCGGCGATTCAGGTACACTACAGTCCTGCAAAAGTCTCGGCAAGGTTTAATTCAGCGACTACTACACTAAATAGAATTTTGAAGACGGACACCATGGGAAAATAGGTAAGTAGCTGGGGAACTCTTACCAATATTGTAAAGGGCAAAACCTGCAAATTTCTATTTTAAAATTGAATTTCTAAAAACCAGCGAGATAGCGGTGGCCGGCACCAGGCCCAGCGTATAACTTGCATTCGTCAGGTTAGCCTCTTGCAGCGATCACTTGAAAAATCGTCGTCAACTTCCCAATAGTTTTGACAAAGGATTCCCTGAATGTCATTTCGAAAAATCATTGGGAGAGATTTCCTTTTTGTAATTTTTGAAAATGTTCTCATTCTCCGATGTCTGGAGCTAAGCGGCAGTCTGGCGTGCACGTGATGCGAGCCGAACAACGAAAGGCACGAAACTTACGTGCGACGGCCGTCCGCCGATCCGATGTGAAGTCTACACATGCGAAAGCACGTGGCCATGGGTGGAATGATATCGCATAACGAATTTTCTTATTGGCTAACGCGATGTTAACAAAGACTTGCTTTCAGCAACCTAAAAGCGTTTAGTTAAATACAAAATCGTTGGGACACTTTGCTTCCTTGATTCCCAACAATTTCTCCCAAAAATGTCATTGAAAATAGGTTTCCATGATGCATGGCGTCCCTAGGCTAAAAAGTGGTGTAGCTTGCGGTCAACCAATAGAATTGCTTGTTGGGTACCCCGTACAGACATTGCCGTGGGTGGGGATTCCCCTAGCACGCAATACCGCGCTGAGCTGTAAAAAGCTAGCTAGCGCAGAAAATGCATGACGCATGCACACGTATACGGCGGAACATGATCATGAGACACAAGGACCAGACGTAACTTAATTATAGGCCACGATGCTTTCTTTCGGTATTGAGATGCCACCAATATATCAATAAAAAACTGAAACATTACTAAAAAAAAAACCTGAAACTACCCTTAGGCCTACGCTCTTTTAAGAATGTGTTTTCTGGATGTTTCAGACTGAAATCCATCACTTTTAATATGTCACCTATTTGGGTCGGTCGGGTGATCCGAACCAAAGGTATTTTTTATTTGGTCCAAGGAATTATAAGGACGGCCAAATCATTGGTATCGATACGCGATATAATGGGGATGGGCATAATAAAAATAAACTGCGTAAACAAAAATGATCGAATAATTGCACAGGTCAATCAGTGTATTCCAGAATTTACACAATTGAGAATTGTGGACCTTATTTTGCGTATTTCTGTGCTTTATTTTCAGAGAGACTTGTAGATAGCTCAGACGATGATGATGATGACGTACCGCTGGCTGCTCTTAAGATGGCCTCCAACGTCTCCAGGCAGCCCCCAAACGAAGCCCTGGCCATCTCAGAACTCACCACCCAGCCCCTGGACCAAGCCCCAGCCGTCCCGGAACCCACCATCCAGCCCCTGGACGAAGTCTTAACCGTCCCGGAACCCACTACCCAGCCCCCGGACGAAGCCCAAGCTGTCATCCCGGACCCCACCACCCAGCCCCCGGACGTAGCCCTAGCCGTCCCGGAACCCACCACCCAGCCCCCGGACGAAGCCCCAGTCGTCACGGAGCCCACCACCCAGCCCCCGGACGTAGCCCTAGCCGTCCCGGAACCCACTACCCAGCCCCCGCACGAAGCCCCAGTCGTCACGGAGCCCACCACCCAGCCCCCGGACGTAGCCCTAGCCGTCCCGGAACCCACCACCCAGCCCCCGGACGAAGACCCAGCCGTCTCGGAACCCACCACCCTGCCCCCGGGCGAGACAGCAAACGACTCGTCACTGCTGCTCGATCTGTCATTCATGGGAGATCGTCAGTTGCAGCAAAGCATCATCACTCAGAATGCTTTGATTCTATCAAAGCTGCACGGCCTTACAAGGGTTGTGGAGGAGCTACGAGCGGAAGTCCAGGAGCTCAAGGAGGAGAAACGGGGATCTCGCCCGCTCAGCGGTCGAGAGCCGAACTATTGCCAACTCGAGGACGAACGGGTGCTGGTAGGGTCTAACGAACACTCGGTCGTTATGACCAAAAGCGAGTTTGACGACGTATTCGCGAAGGTGAACAATGCCAAGGACCTCATCATAAAACTGGTAGGGAGACTCATCCGGCCGGATGAGCTGGCACGCTCCAACTTCCACGGTGGAAATGTATTCAACGGGAAGACTTGGGTTCGGAAAGAGGCTCTCCGAAAACATCCCACCTTCAAGGCCATCTACGCACAGGCCAAACTCGACTTCCCGCGGGACTTTGATGAGGCCGGTCTCAACAAGATCAGAGACGGTCTGAATGGAAAGTGTAGGAAGGTTGCTGCTTCCTTACGCGTGTAGCGTATTTTGACAGTTAAGGTCAGCCCTGCGACAGCTAAATTTATGCTGGGCCACAATTACATATATTTTGAAATTTGTAACCTTATTTTTCTAACGTTGGTGAGATTTTATTTGTTCAATGTGTCGTAGCCCAAAACCATTTTCGGAGTGAATAATGATAAACCACCGTATTAAGAAGGCGCACATTAGTACATTTTGACGGCCGAAATATAGTTCTCTGCTAGTTTTATTTTCGTAGTATGATCATACCTTCACCATTATGTTATTTTGGTGACTTTTGTAAATTATTATTCTAACGTTGTTGGGAATTTTTTTGTTCGATGCGTCGTAACCCAAAACCATTTTAGGAGTGAATAATGAAAAGCCACCGTAATGAAAAAAAGGCGCACATTAGTACATTCTGAGGGCCGAAATATATCAATATAATAATAATTATCGCGTTTTCAAAATTTTTAACGATCACTATTGCTATTATCTGCTTTCAGTACACTTTTTTATACAACTCCATGAAAAGATCAGCCCTGCGCCAGCTAAATTTTTGTTGAGCCACATGTATTTTGAAATTTGTAAGCTTATTATTCTAACGTTGGTAATTTTTTTTCGTTCGATGTATCGTAACCCAAAACCATTTTCGGAGTGAATAATGATAAGCCACCGTATTAAGAAGGCGCACATTAGTACATTTTGACGGCCGAAATAGTTCTCTGCTAGTTTTATTTTCGTAGTATGATCATACCTTCACTATTATGTTATTTTGGTATGAGAACTTTTAGTGTAAATACATGTTCATAGTTCTCAGCTAGTTTAATTTTCTTTATATGATCTTATCTTAGCTATTTTGTTATTTTGGTAGAAAGTCGAGAGGGACATATATTTTTAAAAATAAATCACTCAATTTTCTCACATCACAACTCAATCACCTGATCTCATGATTTTTGTTTCAAACAAGCCGCCCATAAAAATAATTGATTTATAAACTGTTTCGACCCATCATTTCAAGTGGAACAAGTTTACAGTTGGGCCCAACAGTACAATTATCAATTTCCCAACATAGAAGTTTATATTTCACGTCCGTTTACATTGACCATTCTACGAAAGCCCATTAGCGCCACTGCAAGTATATATGTTGCAGATTATGTAATTCGTTATTACGGATTATTAATTCGTTATTACGGATTATTAATTCGTTATTACGGATTATTTAATTCGTTATTACGGATTATTAATTCGTTATTACGGATTACTAATTCGTTATTACGGATTATTAATTCGTTATTACGGATTATTTAATTCGTTATTACGGATTATTAATTCGTTATTACGGATTATTTAATTCGTTATTACGGATTATTAATTCGTTATAACGGATTACTAATTCGTTATTACGGATTATTAATTCGTTATTACGGATTATTTAATTCGTTATTACGGATTATTAATTCGTTATTACGGATTATTTAATTCGTTATTAAGTCTGATGTTGTCACACGTGGAGAGCACGTGACCAGGGGCCTATGTATATATTTTATCTTTGCATACGTTTGCTTTACACCAGCACCACTCCTGTGCTGTACTAAGTTGCCGAGTAATGACTCAAAACGTATGAGTAATTCGTAATAACGAATTAATAATCCGTAATAACGAATTAAATAATCCGTAATAACGAATTAATAATCCGTAATAACGAATTAAATAATCCGTAATAACGAATTAATAATCCGTAATAACGAATTAAATAATCCGTTATAACGAATTAGTAATTTGAATAACGAATTAAATAATCCGTAATAACGAATTAATAATCCGTTATAACGTATTAGTAATCTGTAATAACGAATTAATAATCCGTAATAACGAATTAAATAATCCGCAACATATATACTTGCAGTGGCGCTAATGGGCTTTCGTACCATTCATTATTGGGCCATCTAAAATATTCTTCCGACGTAGATCCGCCGTGAAGAATTGCTGTCTCACCGTCCGACTCCCACTTACCTGTATTCTGTTCATGCGTTTACATCACCGTTTTTCACATACCTCTGCCGTTGCTGGCGGCCGTGCGCGCGGGAGAACGGGACATTAACATAACAAAGGACGCACACAATGAGACTTTTAATGAGCTCGGGTTCTTCGCTGGGCGCCTGGTAAGCCGGGCGTTCTGCCCCGGGAGAACGGGCCTATTGTTGGGTTGAGTTAATCCCCGTTCAGAACGGGAGGAACGCGGGCGCTCGCGTCGGAACGGGACTAATCCTTTTGATCTCCTCCCTTAAAGATGAAATATAATAAGCCTTTTCGGAGTTCCAACTGCGCGCATTCGTAACCTGTGACAACGCGCATTGTTTGTCTCAAATGCCCTTTGACAGTACCCACAATGCACAAACAGCCTTTTTGTAAAGTCAGTGGCGCGATGTTGTCAAAGGCCATTTGAGACAAATAATGCGCATTGTCACAGGTTACGAATGCGCAGTTGGAACTCCGAAAAGGCTTATTTGTGGGGTTTGGGTTCGGCTTTTATTTTACTCACCCTGTATTTGCATGATTGCACGTGTTCTTTTTCATCTATAAATGGATCTATCTCGTCGCAGAGTAAGATCACCAAGCGTGCCTGGGTCCTCCACGAGTGTCTGGAGAGAGTCCCTGATGACATTGACGCAGCGAGAGAGCTCCTTCAGTACGGACTCCGAGGCACTGATCTGGAAGCGCTGGTTGCCATCGGAAAGGGGGAAGATCACGGAAGGTACGTCAAAATTCTGATCACAAGTCTGGTCGTATTATTATGTATTGAATTTATGCATATACAGGGTGAGTTAAAACAGAAATGTTCCTTTGGATACGTTCTTGTCTCCCATAAGAACGGGACAAGTAATGAGTTTTTTCTCTTCAACCAACAACTGATCTGAGTATTGACCGAGCATTCAATACAAATTTGACTGCATTGTTTTTCAGGTTTATATTAAGTTCGGATGTCGAGGGTGATGATAGCACGGAGCATGTAGATGAAGATCACTCCAAGGAAACAGAACAAGGTCCATCTAACAGAGAGAAAAGAGAACTACTGATGCAACAGGTCAACTTCAAAAGGTGAAAGGTCAAAGTTCATATAAGTAAATAACCAGAGGTTATTTTCATTGAGGCGTTTAGCACAGAATTTTGCTGAGCGTGAAAAGTAATGTGCTGAGCAAAAACGGGGTACCAACCAAGCCTCATTCAATGTATATTGCCTGTGATTGGCGCTCCGCCGATTCGTGCTTAATACATAAATTTACTGAGCAACAATTTTAGGCTAAGCTGGTCCAGGAGCTAATGTAGACTTTGCCACGTCTGGGTTGCGCTCGGTCTGTATCTAAATGTGCGCATGTTGCATACCTACACTGTACACACCGTACCATAACGCGCCCTCATGCGTCAAATTCAGACCAACATGTTAAAAACGTACATGTACATGTTATTTTCAAGTGATGCAGCAACCCAGACTTGGTCAATCTTGGTTGCTATAATTATCAATCCCCTACAGACAAAACATAGCTGCATCAGGTTACATGAACAGTCCCAGCCAGTCAATCCTGCTTGATGGAGGCTGGGAGCTCTAACTGTTGAAAACAGTCACTTGATTGAATTGGACTGAAAGGACAACATGCACAGAATTTATATTTGCATAGGAGGGTTATTTAGGATTATCTTCAAGCAAACTTGAATCCTCGATCCTGATTGGTCGATCCATGGCAACAAGCCGTGCTACATATAACCATACCGCACGGCCACGGTCCATACTGCACTCTGTGTATTCCGCTGTTCCAAGATGCGAGCGCCATTCCAGCTGCATGCGCTAAACTGCTGAATGTCCGTGTAAAGCGTACTCGTTCCAACTGTACTGCGCGTCAAGTTTGCTTGAAGATAAATTCGTTATCACGCTCGCGCTCGTGGAACACGGAAAATGTAGTGCGTCTGTGTCCCACATACCACTCGGCCTTCGGCCTCGTGGTATGTGGGACACAGACGCACTACATTATTCCGTGTTCCACTCGTGCTCGCAAGATAACTAATATTGTCATTAGTTTGTTCTTTTATCACCTGAGTTCTTCATTAAATCTCTAATGTGCTTTAACCATTTTCTTTTTGGTCTCCCGTTTTCTTCTTTTTCATGATAAAATCTGGACTTTTAAATTTTGTTTTTCGTTTTTCAGTTTGACCCTTGAGCAGAGAGAGTTGTGTCGATGTCGTCTCAAACTGTTGACGTATCTCGACAGACTCAGAACATACGAGGTATAGTGTTTTCACATTTTTAAGGCCACAGCAATGTACGGGGGGGGGGGGGGGGGGGGGGGGGGGGGGGGGGGGGGGGGGGGGGGGGGGGGGGGGGGGTCTCGCTGCCCCCACAAAAATTTGAGCCCCCCCCCACTAAAAATTTGGCTTCCAGAGAAAAACACATCCATATAAGTTACCATGATTAGCCGGAAGAACATAAAGTCCCTTTTTCTTGATTTTGTGCGTATTTTTTACCAAAACTCTCTTTTTATTTGTAAGTAGCTGTTTATTGTAACGTCTCTTGGAAAGCGAATAGCGGTAGTTATTGTCTAATGTAGCCATGATATACGTTTTGTACAGCGCCCCAATGGGAAGATGGTGTCAACCCCCCCCCCCCCCCCCCCCCCCCCCCCACTATTTGAATTTACGGAGGGCGGTTGTCCAGTGAAAAGAATCTGTCTACCTTTCAGCACAGATGAAATTTTAAGCCCCCCCCCCCCCACACGCCCCCTAGAATGAGAACCCTGTCTACGCCGCTGCAAGGCCACGATTTATAATTTATTTTGTTTGGCTTCAAAATGTCTCTGTTCCATTTCACGACGGGGGAAATTCTGTTTCAATCCTAAAATTAAGAAAGTCTTGCTACATCATGTACATGTATGTCACATAGTGATCGTCAACTGAAAATGGCAAAACAAACTTTTCCGTCAAACAATTTTGCTGCAGATTTGCATAAATAATGACTGACATTTAAAGTGTGAACAGAAATATATTTACAAAATTTGTACATGTACAGCATTCCCCAAAACGCCTGCAACACTTTTTGGGAAACTCTAGCATCGCCGCGGAAACACGTACCACCAATATTTTCATATCATTTTAAAGCTTGGAATCCTGGTAAATATTGGTTTGATTTTCAAAATGGGTTTGAAACCATTCATGTTCAAATATAAAGGGAACCAGTTCCTGACATCAACGGCTTCCAGAGCACAGTAGATGCATATCCCGAAGCACAAATACAGTGGCACATTTCGTTAGACCTGCAGCCGATTTCACAAAACCTTACGCAATGGCGCAACACCGCTTGCGCCACAATTTATAACGTAAGTTGCGCAACATTTCACACTACGCAACATTTCACTTAAGACACATTTCACGAAAGTCGGATAGTGCGTAAGTCAGCGACTTGCGCAATAAATTATGGCGTAACTTGCGCAATCATTTTAGGTGGCGTAAGTTGTGGCGTAGCGACTGAAAATGACATATTTTACCAGCAAATCGGCACTGTCGTAGAGCCCTTAACAAAATTGATACAAGACACTCACAACTTTATGTTTGAAGTAAATGAATTTCTATTTTACTCGTCACATAATTTTTAGAGTTGCCGAACTATTCCGAAGAAAGTTGGAAAAAATAATTTTCAAAATGGCGGGCTGTGGTGATCTAGCGACTGTTTCGCGCCAGAACAAATTCACACACAAACAGCAGTCGTAAATACTGTTTTTATCCTCGTCCAAGATGTTTAAATTATTTCAAACGTTGCGCAGCTACACCAAGTTTTGTGAAATTGATCGTTAGTTTATTGCGCAGCTGCGCAACAAATTTGTTGCATAAGTCTTACGCATGGCACGAGCTACGCACGTTTTCGTGAAATCGGCTGCAGCTGAAGACAAAACCATGCTGAGCATAGATAATATTTGCTTAGCAACTAAGGGTTACCAGCCTATATATCACAATGTGTACATTGCTAGTGGTTGGTAATCGGCTAGTTTTTGCTCATCCTACAGATCTGCTAAGCATTACTTTTTTACCGGAGGTTATGGGTTCTCATTATACACTTAATGAATGTTTGTGAGTGCAGTGGTAAGAATAATTTCATTCGGTGACAGACGAAATGTTCCATTCCACTAGGCAAATTATACACATAATGAATGTTTGTGAGTGCAATGGTAAGAATAATTTCATGAGGTGACAGATGAAATGTTCGCCGAGTGGAATGGAACATTTCATCTGTCACCGAATGAAATTATTCTTTCCATTGCACGAACGCGAAAAATTCATTATTTGTTTTATTTAACACCTGAATAAATCCTTTTCATCTGATTGGTTGACTTTTAATAGCCAATTTATTCAGCTTAAAAACTGTTTAAAATTTCGACAAGTTCATCATATTTTATTAATGCAAACTGTTCAACAGGTTGAGAACAATCATATTCAATTTATCTTGATTTAAAACAGCGCCATTACCAGCAGCAGTGACACCGTGCAATGGAAAGTCCTATTCACCGTGCAATAGAATTTCCATTGCACTGTGCGCTGCGCGCCACGCGCGCGCCGTGCATTGGTACAAATATTTCAATGGCATGTGATCAACGATCCACCAATCAGATGACGGGGATTTATTCAGGTGTTGTACAATCTACCCTAGTCGATTTCTGTTTTTCCAAGGATGAATGATCTGGTTTCCATCTTTTTGACAGGTAATACTAGGGGGCGGAGAGGCTGCAGCCAGATTTTACAGCGATCATTTCTTCAAGACGTTCCGCTCTCAGAATATTGTGGAAGCAGCTGTGCAATTTGCAAGGGTAGGTGTCGCATACATTACTTGTGATCATCCCATATGGTTGCAGACCAGTAAATCGGTCCAAAATTGCCTGCGCCGGCCAAATCACGATTTGCATGCCCTCAAAATCTTCAGTATTTAAGCATGCTCTTGGCCATGAACTTGAGGGTTTGTAAAAAATATGGGTGGAAGCCGTGCACAGGACTGTGAGCTTGTAGTTCCGTTCAATTTGGATGAAATTGGGGCCCTAAAAGCACTCTATTTTGCAACGGAGTGTAGGCATCGTTTTTCAACATGGCGATGGGCTTCAGGACTTTTTTCAGGGGTGATCATCTTTGGATGGAAATTTCTCCTAAAAGTCATCAGTTAACCCCCCGAAAATTGAAAAGAAAATGAAAGATGCTGAAATAAGCTTTAATTTGATGTGTGTCTCGAACACCTTGGAGAGTTGTGAGTATTTTTCCTGAATTTCTGAAGTGTGAGCATTTACCATTGGGGTCTATGGAAGTTTATTTACTGGTCTGCTACCATATAGACCATTATCATGTTGCGGCCATCTTGATTTTTTTCCCATTCAAATCAACGTAACCAAAGTGAGGCTGGAAGGAAAAATAGTCTGGTTCCTATTTACACAAAAAAACATCTTTCAGTACTGTTATTGGATACAGGAACATGACTGAGATGGTGGCAGCATGATAAAGGTATATACATGTACTCAGCTTAGGCCCCAAAAAAAAGGCTCCGGTTTCTGGTCTGTGCGCGCGCGCCGTAGCCATGCTCGTTTGCAAAATAAAAACGTTTTTTTTTCAATGTAAGATGTCTCAAAACTGCCAAACTCACGGGTTGGACTGGAATCCTGCTGCTGCACAATTTTAACGTGTCTTTAGATGGGGTTACGATCGAGTATAAGCTTTATGTGGCCTCTCTTGGCTCCCATACGTTTTGCACTAAATTTAGTCGGGCACCATTTGCAGTCATCAGCTGGCATTTGAAAAAAAAAAAACCAAGTTAAAAAAACAAAAAATAAGCTGCATCGCCGCACCACTTTTGGGGCAAGCTCCATACCAGAAACCGAAGCCATTTTTTTTGCCCTTAGTCTGAACATCTTACGAATAATTTCATTGCGTACCCGCTGCTACATCGGATTGGAGCCAGCCAACCAATCCCAGCAAGCTCGGTTGTTGAGTGGTAAGACGTCTGCACTCACTTTCACTCGTGGGGGAGGGGGTTTGGGGATGGTTGGGGAGGGAGGTTTGGGGATGGTGGGGGGTGGGGTAACACACTACGTATACAGTGTTTATATGTTATGTGTCAGTGAAGGGCAAAAACCAAATATTGAATTTGCAGCACCCTGACGCAAATTCCATCTTATGATTAGTATAAGGGCTTCTGACAGAAAAAGGCTTCTGGGGTGGAACTGAACCGATGACCTGCTCACAAGTGCAGATGTCTTTTGGTTTGTTTTTTCCACTCAGGATTCTGATTGGCAGGCGGTGGAGACGCTGTTTACTCACCATGGCAACGACCTCTTACCTCATTGGTTGATGATTCTCAACAACTTCCCCGAGACCACCACGCCAACGGAGTACAGCAGTCTTCTCCCTGAAGCGAGGTTGGCACTATTTATAGACTAGTCTTTGCTCAAGGCTCCGTTGGACAACGGGTGATACCCAGACTAGTGCGCGTGCGCATGAGGAGTGGAGTTCTAGGGTCCGAGTGCCAAAGTTACCAAGACTAAATTTGATACATGTTGTTGATAGCACCCTTACTGAGTCTTTGCTGATCGTCATGTGAACCGTAGAGCAGTTATTGGGTGAGTTCGAGTAGCTCTTACCCAGATCGACTCAGGTAAAGGCAGACAGGTTAGCCACGAGAGCTGGGCTAATCGAACCCTCAATTGCGGGCCGTCATGATCCTCACGTGACATCTGAGCCAAGGCTGTAACCATAGGCAAAACGTTCACGTCGGATTGGGCCTTAGTTTCAGATTTTAATGCTTTCCAATTATCACAAAAAAAACGTGCAAGGTCGGGCTGCAATTATAGCCTCTAAAGTCGCAATGAGATCATTATGTTTAGACTTCAAATATACCTGATATTTGGGTCCAATTGATCTTTTCCGCTGTCTGGCCGCCATATTTATCCGTTTCTTGGAATGACCAACGCATGCGTATGACATTTCCACCAGTGACTCTGCTCCACGAGCAGGGTCTGTGGTGGCTGACCCAGGTGAGCCCCAAGTATGGGCTCAGTGCACAAGTACCCCTTCAACGGC
Source organism: Patiria miniata (assembly GCF_015706575.1). Lineage (NCBI taxonomy): Eukaryota > Metazoa > Echinodermata > Asteroidea > Valvatida > Asterinidae > Patiria > Patiria miniata. The sequence goes on along the minus strand of NW_024037048.1, from coordinate 10,409,755 downwards.
CAGAAAAGGAGAGTTGGGGGAGACCTAGACTGGTTCCCGATCCATCCACTGCGCATTTCGAATGATCCAAAGTTATTGGGGTCGAGGATTAGTGTGGGAGACCATCGTAAGTTGAATTTGAAAGTATTTGCACGCCAACGACGCATGACGCTCACGATCAAAGACGCTGTGACTTGGCTTTGTGTACATTGAGGATAAAACAAGTCATGCCGATTACAGTGCGCACACACGGAGTCCCGTCCAAGGGGCTGTCAGAAGTTGTAAAAGCGCGCCCTCTTTTGTTGGCGCACGGAGCCCATTACGTCGGAGCTAATCCAACGGCACACAGCTAACCCGAGTTGACCGGGTGAGCTAATAGAAGGCACCTATAGCAGGTTTTGAAAAAGTTCCATGTTTAGTTTCATAAGCTTACACCCAAATTTTCCTTTCTTTGTATCCTGGAACTAGTACTAATGCTGAGAATGAGGTCTTGGAATGGGAGGTGGCGGAGAGGCGTCCAGAGGATTGGTGCGAAGGGCGCCAATGCCAGGCTGCTATCAACCCAACCCCCGTGGACTATGGGGCCTTCCTGTATGAGGAACAACCTGAACTGGCTCATTTCAGGTTAGTAGAATTGCATGGGTATTAATCGGTGCTGTTGGAAATTAATTGGTTTTGATTGAAACCATTGCTTTTGTAAGGAAATCATTGGTTTTGATTGGAAATCATTGGATTGCTAGTTGAAGGTGGTAACACAAAAGCAATTTGGAAGTTGGTGGATAATTGTGGATCTGATGGGAATTTATTGGCTTTGATGGAATTCATTGGTTTTGACAGAAAATCATTTGTTTGCTAGTTACAGGTGGTAACACAAAAGCAATTTTGAAGTTGTTGGATAATTGTGGATTCTGATGGGAATTTTTTGGTTTTGATGGAATTCATTGGTTTTGATGGAATTCATTGGTTTTGATAGGCAATCATTGGTTTGCTAGTTACAGGTGGTACAAAAGCAAGATAGAAGTTGGTGGATATTTGTTGATTCTGATGGGAATTAATTGGTTTTGATGGAATTCATTGGTTTTGATAGGTAATCATTGGTTTGCTAGTTACAGGTGGTAACACAAAAGCAAAATAGGAGTTGGTGGATATTTGTTGATTCTGATGGGAATTTATTGGTTTTGATGGAAGTCATATTGTCTTGAAAGCAAATCATTGATATGCTAGGTGGTAACAAAAGCAATATTGAAGTTGGTGGATATTTGTGGATTCTCATGGGAATATATTGGTTTTGATGGAAATCATTGGTATTGATAGGAAGTCATTGGTTTGCTAGTTATAAGTTGTAACACAAAAGCAACATAAAATTGGTGTATATTTCTGGATTCTGATGGAAATTTATTGGTTTTGATGGAAAGTCATTGGTTATGGTAGAAAAAAAGAATTAGTTTGATAAGATTAACTCATTGAGTTAGAAAGTGGTGGATATTCATGGTATAAACGCATAATTTATTGATTTTTTTAATAAAACGTTGGACCTGTTAAAATTGGTTTTTGATAGATTTTGAATCTTTGACAGAAACTGATTTAGACACATAATCAGTTGTTTTCTTTTACTTTTACAAAATAAGTTTTATTCAATTTGTTTGATTCTAATGGAATCTGTGAGATAAGCATTTTACAAACTATTGTCAAACTTTGTTTTAATAATAATAAAGTAATAATGGATTGTATAGCGCTTTTAACTAGAGATTAAAGGGAGTATGCAACATTTGCAAACATCAAAAGACAAAACTACCAAATTTTTGTACCAAGGAATGGGGAAATTGCACCAAGGCAAATCGTGGAGGACACAAAGGCAAATTATGGAGGACACCAATGTATATGAGGACACAAAAAAAGCCAAATATAGTACCCACCTTGTCTGTACAATCCAAGCTTGAAAAAAAAAAAAAAAAGCCAAAAAAAAAAAATTCCGGAACTTTGGTCTGACCAGAGACCGACTTTTTTTTGGGGGGGGGGCCTAACAAAAAAACTAACCCCCAAAATCCATCCATTTCTGAAAATTACAGAAAAAGCAAAAGTTGTGTATTCCCTTTTAATAGTAATAAAATAATAATGGATAGCACTTTAGTTCAAGCACTTTACATCATTATTAGTTTGTCTTGCTCGAATTATTCAAAGGGCCGGCAAGTTGAATCCAGCACTCTTAACTGACTGGTACATTTGGAGGGCAAAGATGATAGAACGGCAGTCATGTCAGGTAAGATTGTGTTGACATTGCTTTCATTATCGGCCCACTTCACGATTATCTACTTTCGTTGTTTGTCAACTTCAGTTAATTTTTTATCCCCCTGGCTTTCTAGCCAGAAAGGGGGATATTGAGATCGCGTATTCCGTCTGTGTGTGGGTGAGCTTGTCTTACATACGCAGTGTGGACTTCCGAACAAAAGACGTCCACATAATGTAGGTAGCAGCGACGAAGTGTGGACTTACCCACGTCCACACAGTGTTTCCCCATTTCTGGAAAACAGGTTTAGAGGCATTTTTGGGTTAGGTTTATCTGTAGCAGAATGAAAAGAAACTCTAAAGGGAATCATTGAAAAAAAATTGGGTTGTAAGAGTTTTCACAGTTTGAGAAAAATGAGTTTTTCCACTGGTGTTCCTTAACTACACGAAAAGAAAGGAAAGTCTACACTAGGTATGTGAAACAAGTCTGGGTGTGTTTGTGCGTTTGTTTATGGTGTAAATGGAGGACACACACGTGCAACATCATCGGTGAATCGAGGACAGGAACCAAATCACATGCGCACATGCATGCACACCTGGCCGCATACATTCGCATAGAAACGGTGCTGCAAACGTGCGCGTAATCTTCACACGAGAAGTTTGTACAGCATGCTTGTCTGAGATCTGGGTACCTTCTTCTATTTTTAACATTAGTGCGGAGTGTTATTAGTTTCTTTTTTGAAAAACATTTTTGATGTTCATAGCAATTTATTTGTCCGTGTAGGTTGACAATGCTTTGGAGCTCATTAATCTTGCACAGGAGAAAAACATTGAGGTAAATATTAACTATTCGAATACATTTTTGCTCATAAGGCCAATCAACATTGACTTTTAGGTTTTCATCACTAAAGATTGAAAAAATCGGTCGGAGGGCAATTTATATTTCATATTTTATAAATTCCACTTCTTCACATTCGAAGTAAATTAAGGGGAAACGTCAGTTTATAGCAGACTACGTTTACAGTTGACTGAGCATGCTGAGTGTTCAAACAACGCAACAATTGGTCTACCCTTGCCAGCTAGATGTCAAACTTTAAAAACTTTACGACCACGAGTACTGTACAACACGCGCTCACCGTATGGTGCCTAGAGTGTTGTCGTATCAATACCACATCGCCTTGTCATGGTTCCTGACTATACGATGACGTATTGCATTAGCATAATAAATTCTGTATGGTGCCTAGAGCGTTATTGTATCAATACCACGTCGCCTCGTCATGGTTCCTGACTATACGATGACGTATGCATTAGCACTATGAATTCGCGCGATGTGCTCAGTATGTCGTGCACAATGTTTGCGTGCAAAACAGTGCGACCGTGCCTGTGGATTTGGTGAGAAACTTGTCTGTGAACTACACCTTTTTTTTTAGGAAAAAGCACACTTTCAGAAAAAATATAAAATATAAACAAATCGAGGCAGTAGTGAAAATTGAGGCAGGCGGTGATGAAACCTAAAAATCAATGTTGATTGGCCTAATTGTTCCTTTCAATATTGTAGTTTTGTGAATCTCCTTTTTTAAATACGTGATCGTTCGGTGGTCTGTGACTTTTTACAAAGGGCTCTATTCATGAGTCGGCCATATTGAATTGAGAGCCAGGTGAAGTCTTCATTTTTTGAACTTGCGAATAAAAATGAAAGTAATGACATAAATTTAATTACACATTAATACCAGTCTGCTCTGATGAATAATTTAAAATGTGAATAAATTACACGCTAATGTTTTAAGCCACATTTTAATACAAAAAATTGTGAGGCTTGGAACGCATAAATAGTCTGACACCATCCCATTCAACAGTTCACAATTGATTCAAAAGCCTATTTACACAAATGCGACGTGGCAATGTCGCACGCGCACGTGTGAACAAATACGTGATACATTGTGCGACTTTTGAAATTATTAGCGCTCAAGGATAAAAAAAAACTGGCAATTTCCTCCCATAAATTATGTTGTCCATTCTTTCGATGTCTTTGTGTCATACAATTCACAATATTTCTGCACCTTGGTAATTATTTTTTCGTCCATTTTGTACAGCCAATCAGTTCAGTCACTTGTGAAATATGGATGCGACGTTTTTTTGTCGCGCGATAAAATCAAATCAAATTTGATTAAACAAAAATTGTAAATGCACTCATTGATTTGTGTGTGACCGGGTTTAAAATTAAGGCATAGAGGAACACACTGGGTGGTTTCTGGCTTATATCTTTTCTGAGATTCATTCTGAAAATAGACGAAGACAGAAATAGTGTGTCTTGACTCTTGAGCAGACTTCGTCAAACAGTCGTTTTTAAAGGGAATATACATCATTTGCTTTTGCTGTAATTTTCAGAAATGGACGGAATTGGGGGGTTGGAAATATATGGCAAATATAGTTACACTGACTTTTTTGAGGTTTTGGGTTCAAAATGCTATAAAAACCAAGAAAAACAATCATTTTCCTGTAGTCTGGTTCCCTGACTCCATATAAAAAGAAACAGAGCAGTTTACATACATGGGGGAATTGTAAGGTCAGGGAACCTGTCTAGCTGGCTTGTACCCGTTCATAGGTGTGTAATCGATTGCAAACAAGTGCGATGGTCAATTGGGGCCAGTATTTGAAAAAAAGCCAGTTTTTTCCAACGCTGGTTGGCCGACCAGCGTTGGAAATTGATACAAAAATACCACTTTTCTTGAAAATGACAGTATACCAGGTGCCATGATTTTACAGGATGCTTTACACTGTCATTCACTAACAGTCCAGCAAGGTATTTCAAAATGATTTGATAGTTTTATTTTTTGATGTTTGCAAATGTTGTATTTTCCCTTTAACAATAAGTAATCAAACAGTTAAAAGCTAAGCAAAAGTGTGTAATCAAGTAATCAAACAGTTTAAAGCTAAACAAAAGTAATTAGAACATGTCTCAAATCAAACTTGGAAAAGTCAAGATATATCTAACAAATGTCAGCCATCCTGGCTAATCTCTCATAATAATTTACAGAAAAGGTGAATCGATAAAGGGCCTGTCACATTATGTGCCCTCCCATAGGAGACGTTACGGTGACCGAAAGAATTCAATAAATTTAACAATCGCAGTGAGGACGCAAGAAATGGACAATTTGCTGTCTCAATTGGGCAGATAGTAGCTCAAGCTACGCTCGTACTGCGCTCATCCCGCGCTTACGATGCGTTCAACTCGCTCTCTATGCGCCCCTGTCAAGCTCAATTACTCGATCTAGTCGCTGCCGCTGCGCTGTCACTGCGCTTACACTACGCTCTGCTTGCTGTTGATACGTCCTAGTAGCTCACGTCACGCTCCCCATCCGACCAAAATACGCTCACGTGACGTCACTTGCACTGCATAAATACCACGACAAAAAGGTCAATCCACAGTCCAGTTTCAAAAATATTCAACAAGTTCATCGCAGTCGAGTTACTTTCTCATGGAGACTACATCGACTGCCTTGCGCCTAGGCTGTGTCAATGCCATGTCCATTTCGCACGATCGACGCTCACATAGCGTCCGAGTTGCATCATTACGGCGCCCTGCCAGAGTGCGGAGGTGTTTGCGATTGTTTTGAGCATGTTCAAAAACTTTGGCACTCATCGGAGACCATTAAGACCCGCTGGCACCCATCTGGCGACGTACGTAGTTGTTGTTGCGCCCCAGCTATTTTTCAAGGACGCAGTGGGAGCGCATATAAGATCGCAGACAGTCTGACAGGGCCTTAAGAATTCAGTAAATGAAAACAAAGAACAAAGATTGAATATCTAGAAATATCTGGCAAAACGAACTCTACGCCAAAAGTCTGGGCGGCGTCCCCCATCTTGAAAATAAGACGTTACTTGAAAAATTAAGGTATTAAAATGTCAGCAAAGCAGTCGTTCCGATGGATCAATATCTAGAAGTTACTGCTACAAATGATGGAATTATCTATGTAGCAAGTTACACATATTTACAGTGTTACAGAAATTCAAAAAAAATTAAAGATCGTGTTGTTTCATCTCCCTTCCCAAGAAACAACTCAAACAAGATTGTAAGACAAAGTCATAAAAAGAATGGACCAACATACTACGAAAGAGTCAAATGACTAAATATTCAAAGAATTAGTCTAATCAGAATATATTTAGTCAACTAAAGAATATTGGAAATAAATGTAGCAAAGTTTGACCTGAAAATAGACAGAGACAGAAATAGCATGTCTTGAACGGTCTTCGTCGAACAGTGATTTAAACCTAGGCGCAAAACTGTAGCTTAGTGCGCCTCACATAATTTTAATAATAAAAGCCAGGCAAGAGTGATTACATTACAATGTAAATTAACTCATGAATATGAAGCATTGTGAAAAAGGACTAGAAAAATAAATAGAGGGGGCTATATTTTTATACTTGTCACATGTGTATAAAAATACATGTATATAAAAACGCTCAACAATATCGCGCGACAAAATCACATATATGTGTAAATAATTCAGGGAACGCGATCAAAAATGGCTTCCTCATGAGTAAGGTCCATACATTACGGGAGGACTTTCCACTTTTCCAATTTTCCTAAATTTCCTTTTCTGCAAGGGCCTTGATAAGTTGCACGGTGACCTTTTGACCTTAGAGGTCATGACCTATGAATGCCAGACGGAAGCAAGTATAACTTTGGCCGGCCTCCAGTCCATGTCTGACCTGGACAAGATCCATCTCATGATGAGCAAGGTAAGCTAACACTTTTTTGCATTGATCCCGGAAGTCTTGGGAATGGCCATTGTATTTCCATAAGGTCTGGAAAAACTTACGGAAGTCTCAAGGAAACCTACTGATGTGGAGAATCTGTTTTCACTAGTTGCCAGGATATTATTTTTGGCTGTTTCGGCAACTGACCGAAACAGTGTTTGTTTCGTTAAAGTGGTTTTTTTTGGCTGTTTCGGTATTAAACATGCCAAAACAGCCTTTGTTTTTGTTTTTCTGTTTTTTTCCCCTTCTTTTTCAGCCATTTCCCATAGCATTTGTACACGTTTTCATCGTGCATGGTACTTAGGGCACTAAAATCAACCCGATTGCCTTGATACTTAGCACACACTTAGACCAGCACCCACAGATGTGTGCCGTCATTGACACCATCATGACGTCATCACGTGTCACCTGCGTCACAATAAAGGTGTATATTTTGAAGGTCTATATCTACAGAACTACAGGTCTGACTGGGTTGAAAGTTGGTATGTACCTAGACTGGGATGTGTCATAAATGAAAATTGAAGTGACGTCACAAAGACGTCATTACATGACATGCATGACATGTGACGTCATATTAAATGTGCATACTTTGAAGGCCTATATCTACAGAATGGCAGGTCCAAATGGGTTGAAAGTTGGTATGTACCAAGACTGGGTAGTGATGTCATGATGACGTCATCGTGTTTTATGTGACGTCACATTGAATGTGCATTTTTCTTAGGCCTATATCTGCAGAACTATGGCTCAGATTTGGTTGTAACTTGGTATGTACCTAAGCCGGGATATGTTATAGATGAAAATTGAGGTAATGTCATGATGACATCATCACATGAAATGTGACGTCAGATTAAAGAAGTTTGATATCTAGTTATAATGAATGTGCGTTTTTCTTAGGCCTATATCTGCAGAACTATAGCTCAGATATGGTTATAACTTGGTATGTACCTAAGCCGGGATATGTTAAAGACGAAAATTGAGGTAATGTCATGATGACATCATCACATGAAATGTGACGTCAGATTAAAGAAGTTTGATATCTAGTTATAATGAATGTGCATTTTTCTTAGGCCTATATCTGCAGAACTATAGCTCTAATTGGTTGTAACTTGGTATGCACCTAAGCCGGGATGTGTTATAGATGAAAATTGAGGTTATGTCATGATGATGTCATCACATGAAATGTGATGTCAGATTAAAGGTCCATTTTTAAGCCTATATCTACGGAACTATTGGCCCTGATCACTCTGCAAGTTTCTACTGCACATCTAAGTCTATCGGTCTATAACATGACATAAAAATACAATAACAAAATGCCGAAACAGCCATGTGTTTGTCCACAAGCATAAATCTAGTTATATCTGCAGTGATGTTTTAGTAAACATTAAGACCATCTTTACTTTTGTTCATATCTGACTTGAACCAGTTTCTTCCAAGTTGGAATTATTGTTCACGTTGCTGTGTCAATTTGCACGACGTTATCCTTCGGTGAAATTGTGGATTTAGCACATCGGCACATGAGATCACGCATTCCCTTTCGGAACTTCTTATATTTGAACGCGTAGATGAAGGGATTGGCAACAGAATTAAGCAGGACGGGTAACTTGGTTAAGACGCCGGTTAGAATAACTCCCAGTGTGGTCCGTTCAAAATTTTCCTCGGAAGTAGTAGTAAGGAAGATATACGCCGGCTGGGTTGGTATGTAGAGGACTGCATACGTTATTGTCACGATCAACATCAAATTGACCACGCGCTTTGTCGCTTCGCGGGATTCCGCCGCTTGTGCCGAAACAACTTGGTTGAGGGCGCTCTGCTTCAGGGCTTTAATAATACGAGTATAAGCCCAAATCATAATGACAAGAGGAGCTACGAATCCAACAGTAAATGGCACAAAGTGCCACTGCCAGGGGTGAATTAGTTGACATCTGTCACTGAATTCTGTTTCAGATTCTAAATACTGCACGGCAATAATATGAATTGTGTAAACACAAAATCCTAAAACCCACGACAGAAATATAGCCGACCCAATGTTAGCTTTGCTGCAGATTTGCACGTACCGTAGTGGTTTGACGATGCCTACGTATCTCTCCAGAGAAATTATGACAAGATTATAAGCCGAGATGTAAGCAAACGACTGGAATAGGTAGTTACCTTGGATAAGTCGGCAGTAGATTACTTGAGCGATTTGGCCGGTGTGGTTGTTGGGGTAATTGAGTAAATCCATGAACATCTCCAGGCCAAACATCAAGCAGCAGAGACCGTCGGAGACGGCCAGATTCAGGATCAGGTAATGAGTGACATCGTGGAGGAATCTGGACTTGAAGATGGTGACGATCACCAAGATGTTACTCAGAAACCCAATGAGGGCCAATAAAAGAAACAGGACCGTTAACCAAGATGGGTAGAGTTGCATGATTCACCGCAACAGGATTTGGACCTCTAATCTTTAGTATGCAATTCCAGTGTACAGACAATTGGTCGCAGATTCGAATCTCTGCACTTTAGTTTGCAATTCCAGTGTACAGCCAATTGGTCGCACAATTTACCCACACTGGGATTCGAACCTCAACACTTTAGTTTACAATTCCAGTGTATAGTCAATTGGTCACATAAATTGCCTCGCCAGGATTCGAACCTCAACACTTTAGTTTGCAATTCCAGTGTTTAGCCAATTGGTTGCACAGTTTACCTACACTGAGATTCGAACCTCTACACTTTAGTTTGCAATTCCAGTGTACAGCCAATTGGTCATATAAATTGCATCACCAGGATTCAAACCTCTACACTTTAGTTAGCAATTCCAGTGTACAGCCAATTGGTCACAAAATTTACCCACATCAGGATTTGAACATCCACACTTTAGTTTGCAATTCCAGTGTACAGCCAATTGGTCACATAAATTGCCTCACCAGGATTCGAACCTCTACACATTAGTTTGCAATTCCAGTGTACAGCCAATTGGTTGAATAAATTGCCTCACCAGGATTCGAACCTCAACACTTTAGTTAGCAATTCCAGTGTACAGGCAATTGGTCGCAAAGTTTACCCACATGGGGATTCAAACATTCACACTTTAGTTTGCAATTCCAGTGTACAGCCAATTGGTCACATAAATTGCCTCGCCAGGATTCGAAACTCAACTCTTAAGTTTGCAATTCAATTGTACAGCCAATGGGTCGCAAAGTTTACCCACATGGGGATTCGAACATTCACACTTTAGTTTACAATTCCAGTGTATAGCCAATTGGTCACATAAATTGCCTCGACAGGATTCGAACCTCAAAACTTTAGTTAGCAATTCCAGTGTACAGCCAATTGGTTGAATAAATCGCCTCACCAGGATTCGAACCTCTACACTTTAGTTAGCAATTCCAGTGTATAGCCAATTGGTCTCAAAGTTTACCCACATCAGGATTCGAACCTCTACACTTTAATTAGCAATTCCAGTGTACAGCCAATTGGTCGCAAAATTTACCCACACTGGGATTCGAACCTCTACATTTTAGTTTGCAATTCCAGTGTACAGCCAATTGGTCGCAAAATTTACCCAAACTGGGATTCGAACCTCAACACTTTAGTTTGCAATTCCAGTGTACAGCCAAATGGTCACATAAATTGCCTCACCAGGATTCGAACCTCTACACTTTAGTTAGCAATTCCAGTGTACAGCCAATTGGTCGCAAAGTTTACCCACACCGGGATTCGAACCTCACTACTTTCAACTTTAGTTAGCAATTCCAGTGTACAGCCAAGTGGTCTCATTGCATAATTTACCACAGCAGGATTCGAACCCCTAGTCTTAAGTTCGTAATTCCAGTGTACAGCTGACTCCTTGGTTGCCAGTAATCGCAATCTATTTTCTATCACAGCAGTGTCATATTTGGAGTTTTCGTCAACTTGTTCACGCAGCTCCTCAGTTTGTCTTTTTTCAAACTAACATGTTTGTTCTAATTTCCGTTTTCGATTAGCACAGCAGCAAATATACATGGGATGTTCAGTTCCGCAAAAGTCGATGATCTCGAAGCCTTATTCCAGACAAATCGATCATGATTTAGTCCAAATAACGGCTTGTTCCTGTAATTACAGATTTTCAGGTGCATTTAAAATGCCATCTCCTCTCATTCGGAGAAAAACAGAGTCGAAAGTCCCCAAAGAGTCTGTTGAGACAGATTGATGCTTTCTGTTTTGAGCTCCGTCTTAAAAATTGCCTCTGATAAAAAACAGCAGACTCGTCATCTATCATTTGCATGGGCTGACTTCCAGCCAGGTCTACGGGATGTAATCTCCCAGGAACCGTGCTCGGAATGAGAAATTGAAGCGTTGGTTGCTGATCTTATATGACAATGCATGCGTGGTTCGAATGAATTAACCCCACCAATTTTGTCTCATAGCCGGCATCTCTATTCTGTATGCCTTACCGAAAGTCTGCTCATGTGTGTTGAGGTCACTAATTGATGTAGGCAGTGATCACCATAGTGATCTTTTTATGATGGAAAGAGAAAGAGTTTTACAAACAATGCCACCAATCATTGTTGTCAGTTTAATATTGAACTTGTTTACACAGGATCCAGTAATGGGCAATCATCCTTACTAGGATTTAATAAAACGACGAAGGAACTTTCTGTTCTCTCGGCTTGTTTACTCTTTATTATGATCTTGCAGTGATCAGCCACGCAAATTGAAGTGGAAGGTTGCTTTATTGTTAACGTGATGGTCATTAAGTGTTTGCAGAATACGATTTATATAAAACTCATAAAAATTGTGCGATAACATATTTTTTTTCATAATCTGCAGCAAGTTATCCACAGAAAACCAGATTTTTTCTAATTTTGTGAGGGAGGTGCACCATGGGCGTCGCCAGGATTTTTTTCTAGGGGGGGGCAAAGCACATTTCCCCCCGAAAATCCCTGTATTTTCCAGCATATTCTCGATTTATCATTTTTCGAGGGTAGTCAGGGACGTTTGCCCCCCCCCCCCACCCTATTAAATTAACAGCAATATGACTTCACGCCTCTTTTTCTTTCTTTTTTTCCCCGTATTTTTTCCTCCTTTTTAAAATTTAACTTCGTCTTCAATTTCAAAATTTCACTTCATCTATTTAAAATAACAGAACGCAGTACATGCAAGGTGTTTTGAATTTTTCCTGAAATTAGTTAAATCGTTGGGATTTTTTAAACTGAACGTTAGTTTTATAATTACAGGTGTTTTTGTTTTTGCACCTTTGACAATAGTGAAAAGAGAATTTCCCTCCAGAACATAGTAAGTGTCGGCAATAGGTCTCTCTCAAATGACGTCCTACGGACCAGCCACGTGCATCGTCTTTTTGAGCGTCAACTTGCATGACGCGCATCGGCTGCGTCGTATTTCGAACACATTTCGAGCAACAAGCATGCGTGTTTTGAACATTTTCAACACTGCGCAATGCGTGATTGATTGCGTAAAATACGCAGTTGCAGTTCTCCTGCAGAGATGGCCGTCTTTGAGAGAGACCTATTAGGCCGTGGGCCAAAGCCTGTAACGTGTAATCTCGTCTTAACTTTTTAGTGGCAACTTAATTTCTCAGTTATAAGTAGTTTGGAACATGCTAATTAATATTCATAAATACCTCAGACAGTTTAGCTATTCCTATTGGTCGAGAGCCCGTCACGTGGCCGGTCTTAAACGGATGATAAAGACATGGCTAGCTGGTCTTAAACACTTTTCCAGTGTCACAATAAAATGTGGACTCCTAAAAATCCAGTGCCTCTTACCGTTTCATTGGTTGAACGTTCACAATCCTCACATAGGCATGCGCAACACTACAAGCGAGTCAGAATTTTATAGTTCTAAATTCAAAACGCAACGCCCCAGGTGCGTTCTGCGTGACATCGCGCAGAACATGTTACGCGCACGTCAATCTCCATAAAAGGGTTGTTTACATCTTACTCGCCAGCTGAACACTCCATTATTTTGCTAGAGGGATGTTTCAAAAAGCATGAAGTGAACTTGTTGAACAAAATCGGGATTTTTTGAACGAATTATTTGATATTTTTTTACGGATAAGGTATTTATGAATGGGAATAAATATGTGCTCGGTCGGTATTTATCACTCTGTTTAATACCGCTTAGAGTCTGGGTGCTGATAATTACCCTCGCCTCCGGCTCGGGTAATTATCAGCACCCAGACTCTAAGCGGTATTAAACGAGTGATAAAAACCTCCGGAGCACACATTTATTCCCTTATTTTACAATGTGCACACCACATCCTTTGCACAATTTAGAAATAAAGGCGACTGTTTCCCCAATGTAACTATACCACATGAGGGTGATCGCAATTCATCGCTGCCATTGCGTACCAGCCTTGCCTCCATGGGCGCATATGCGTTCCTCCATTAACCCCTGGCAGTGGGGAATCTGAAAAAAGCGATGCTGACTGGCTATTCAGAGCGCACAGCGCGAGTATTTCGAAGACTGCGCGGCCTGTATCTCCTGCACGTCAAGTAATGTACGTTTTTTTTTAAAGACTGCACGATGCCTTGTTAATTTGGATTCGGGAAGCCCAGTTTTACACCTCCAAAAACATGTATTCTGGGTAAAGAAATGGAGGAAAAAAATAGTGTGTCACTTATTTACTTGAAACTGAATGACTTGTGATTTACTTGTGATTGATGTGTGTTGTTAAGGGACGACAGAGGTACGTACATTTAATATAAATCCTTATAATGCCACGTCAAAATCTCATCATTCTCATGTTTGAAAGGATCAATTCTACAATAAAAATCTTTTGTCGCGTGTCGTGCGTTATGCCGACTTGCTGTTTATCTGTTGTGTCAATTTTAAAAGCAGTTGAACTTTAATAAGACATGGAAGTTATGGCAAAAATACTATTTTTTGACCAACATTTGGCAAAATAATGAGAAAAAAATGTCGTTGTAAGGTTAATGTGCAATTTGGGCCCATGTGAATAACCAGATTCAGATTCAGCACTATTGAATTAGTAAAGTTGACCTTATAGCAAGTTGAAACCAGAGAGTTAAGACCCTCAACTTCTAGACCTGATACAGATTTTGGCCCATGACCTATATTGTCAACCTCCTCTTGAAGTTCCGTAGCAGTCTGGTCCGTCATTACAAGCTTGTGTCTACGTCTTGATTAAATTTAGTTTTATCTTTCTGAGGCGTCCTATTTATTAATGAATAATGGTCCTCGCCTCCCCAAGCCTCCCAGGGATGAGGACGTGGGCAAATGGTAGCCAGGCGTATGATCCCACTTCTGACACCATTTGTGGCGGGACATTTCTGTGACCCGATCCGTAGTCCCTTTACCCGGACAACCTAGCTTAGGATCAGTACCCCAGCAGCCGGGAATGCAGGCCCGTTTGGATGGAAATAGACCGCCCTATACACGTAGGGGCACTCACCCACGCCCCTCAACCCTCAAGATGGACAAGGACAGACAATTGACTACACAAACAGTCAATGACCTCAATTAATGATTGATTTTAATATTTACACAGAATCATGTCATATGATGGACCTCTCGTTAAATTATAATGTTAGCCTCTAATAAGTGATTGGTCTCTGAGCCTCTCGATTATCTCTGAGTAGCCTTGCATTAGGCGCTTCGATAAGGCAGTGCTGGGCAGCACGGCAATGCCTGGCTGGGGATAGCCTCTGAATTCCGTGAACCGTACGCCTCTAGCGTTCCTGTGTGTATTCCGCCTCCACCATCCCGCCCTCGACCGGCGTTTCCGGTCTCGATCCTTCTTCGAGGCAGCAGGTAGGTGAGCGCCCACTCCCGGCTCCATCCTACAATGGGCAGATAGCTGTACGTACGACGCTCTGCCTCCAGTAGCCTCAGCGGACTCCATGCCTCCTTATTCCAGACTCCACCGCACCACCCAGCACGCCGTCAGCGCGCGCAATAGCGTGAGCTCTGATGAGGGCTGCGTCTCCGTCTGTGTCTACACGTACGTCTCATTCTAGCAACTGTCCTGCGGCCTCTTATATAGGGGCCCGAAGCCGCTTGCGTGCCCTCTATTGACCACGCCCGCTATGGTAATTTGCGCCACAATACTTTTGTGTCTATAGGAGCTGTCACTCTTTCTACCAGATTTGGAACTTGCATACCTAGCTACGATTTTTCTGGAAACAAAAGACAAAATATACTGCAAAAATATAGCTGTGATGTGAAATTTGGCAATTTAAAGATATAAAAAAGAAGGCGGGCGGGGAAAAAGAAGTGGGCCAGGACAAAAAAAGTTTGGTTTTTTTTACTTAGCGTCACTTTACATTTTTACCTTCACCAAGGAGGTTATGTTTTCATCTTGTCGGTTGGTTGGTTTGTCTGTAAACAAGATAACTCAAAAAGTTAGGGACGGATTTGCATGAAAAATTTTTCAAGGGTGGCCCTTTGTACAAGTACAAATCGATTAGATTTTGGAAGTGATCCGGATCTGGGTCTGGATCCAGGATTTCTTTAAAGGATTCCTCACTATTTATGTGAGTATTTCTTTCGGGTGTACTGACAATATGGCGGGGAATTGTTTAGCCTTGGCAGAGGTTTGTGCTCTCTGAGTGCTTTCTAGTTTTATTTTATTTTTTTTAAACAAGGCAGAGACAAAGATCCTAAGCTTAAGTTGGTGCTAAGTATGAAGTGACATAATGATGATGTCATCATGAGTCATGTGACATCATCTTAAAGGTGCAAAATTTAAAGTCTGGTTTTTTCTCGAATTTTTAAAGTTTTAATTATGAAAGATGATATCTGAACTATACATGTGCAACTACAAGACTTGCCATCGCAACTAAAAACTTTGTTCATCCATTAATTTGAACAGTTAGAGGTCTGCAATAGACAAAAAGCTTTAAAATGTTCAAAAATTAAACATGCCCAATGTTCTGTTTATTTAACAGACATATACATGTAGATCTGATACACGGTGCCCTGTGGAGACATGTGCATAGTAGGGAACAAAATATTGTATACGTCTCCACAGGGCAATTTCTATGGGTGAATATGTCTCCACAAGGTTATCACGAAATAGATACAGTCGACTCTCGTAAGTACAAACTCTGTTAATACAAAATTTTGGTTATAACAAACATAAGGCCTTGGTCCCGACTATGTATTTATGTGCACAATTAATGGGACTGATGTTCCTCTTAATACAAAATTCTGATATAACAAACAATTTGGCTAGGTCCGAACGAGTTTGTATTAACGAGACTCGACTGTATATGGATTTTACTCAAAAAGTAGGAATTTCCAAGGTGTGTTGATCCGTCGCCAATTGAAGTATTTTATGTAAGGGATATTAAGTCTGAATTTCAGCCCAGGAAATTAATTCTGGTTAAAATAGGAGCATTTTGAAACTATACTATCAAACTCTAAAATTGTAGTACACAAGAACAAAGAAATGACTCCACAAGGATATAAATTTCAGTATGTGCTCTAGTTCATATTTGAATTGTAGCAGTTTCTCGCACATTGGCATTAAATGTTAGAATTTGCTGTGTCAACTTGCATCATGACGTCTTCATTTGGTGAAATCGTGTTCTTAGCACATCGGCACATGAGGTCACGCATTCCCTTTCGGAACTTCTTATATTTGAACGCGTAGATGAAGGGATTGGCGATAGAATTGAGCAAGACGGGTAACTTGGTCAAGATGTCGGTGAGAAGGATTCCCAGTGGGAGTTGTTCGAAATCCTGCTGATTAACACTAACAATGATGATATAAACCGGCTGGGTTGGCACGTAGAGGACTGCATACGTTATTGTCACGATCAACATCAGATGGACCACGCGCTTTGTCGCTTCGCGGGTTTCCGCCGCTTGTGCCGAAACCGCTTGGTTTAGGGCGCTCTGCTTCAGAGCTTTAATTATACGACTATAAGCCCAAATCATAATGAGAAGAGGAGCTACGAACCCAACAGTAAAGGACAGAAAATGCCACTGCCAAGGATGCTTATTTCGACATCTTATATTGAATTCTGTTTCAGATTCTAAATACTGCACGCCAATAAGATGAAGCAAGTAAACGCAAGATCCTAAAACCCACGATAGAAATATAGCCAACCAAGTGTGAGCTTTGTTGCAAATTTGAACGTACCGTAGCGGTTTGACAATACCTATGTATCTCTCCAGAGATATAATGACGAGATTGTAAGCTGAAATGAAGGCAAAGGATTGGAATACGTAGTTACCGTTGATGAGCCGGCAGTAGAGTATTTCAGCGATTCCACCGGTGCGGTTGTTGGGGTAATTGAGTAAATCCATGAACATCTCCAGGCCAAATATGAAGCAGCAAAGTCCGTCAGAGACGGCCAGATTCAGGATGAGGTAATGAGTGACATCGTGAAGGAATCTGGACTTGAAGATGTTGACAATCACTAAGACGTTACTCAGAAACCCGACGACGGCAATTAAAAGAAGCAGAACAGATAACCATGACGGGTAGGCTTGCATGATTCACCACACCAGGATTTGAACCTCTAACCTTTAGTATGCAATTCCACTGTTAACTTCTTAAAGGAAATAACAGATATTTATCAACTTGAAATGCCGAGTTTTGCAGTGGCTCAAATGCTCCCTTCTACTGCTACATGGGTGCATCTACTTTGGAGACATGGGTGGCTAGTGCGTAAAGCGCTCGCCTCTCGCCACTGTGGCCTGGGTTCGTTCCCGGCTAGGACCAGATGTGAGTAGAGCTGTGCGTCGGTTCTCTTCTTTGCCGTGAGAGTTTTTCTCCGGGCCCTTCGGTTTTTTCCCTTCGCAAAAATCAAACACTGTCGATCTCTGGCTGTGCTCCGTGGTCATGGGTTGTATGGCTGCCCACCAACTCGACCACGTTGTAGCCTCGTCCTTCGCAATTCAGCTTCTCAGCTGCGAGTAAGGATGATAAACCTCCCAAATTATTATTATTATTACATAAGTCGATGATCTTAAAGTCTTATTCCAGACGAACTGATAATGGTGTAGTGCAAGCAGTTGTTCCTTCCCGGAGTTTACAAATATCATGGCTGCACTTCTTTCAATGAGTGTATCCTCAAAAGTCAAATGAGAAATGTTTGTTCTCACTGTCCGGATGGTTGGCCTTGAACAACTTCAGCGTCCGATTTTCACGGGAGACTCTCTTATACTGTCTCTACTTCTTCATCACTCATGTAGCTTGTAATCCCGTGTTTGCAAGGGTGGACTTTAATTTTGCCGAGACTACAGGATGTTATCTCCCTGGAAGCCTGCTCGAAATGACAGATTGAAGTATTGCTGTTGGCGATTTTTAATAACCGCCACATGATAGATGTGTCCATGTCTGCGTAGGGTAAGTAAGTAAAGTCTGTCACGAGCCAATATGGCCCATCAGGCCATCGTTTATCTCCTGCTTCAGTGGCATGAAACAACTGGGAGTATGTCTACTCCCCCTGGATTGGATGCTAGTCCATCGCAGGTTACTCCCCAGCTAATGCCGGTACCCATTTGTACTCCTGGGTGGAGAGGGGCAAGTGGGTGAAGTGGCTTGCCCAAGGACACAACATATGGCCAGCAGACTGAAAATATTTCTATTCCCCCTGGATGGGATGCTAGTCCATCGCAGGTTACTCCCAGCTAATGCTGGTATCCATTTACACTCCTGGGTGGAGAGAGGCAAGTAGGGTGAAGTGGCTTGCCCAAGGACACAACATATGACCAGCAGCTGGATTCGAACCCCGGACCCTCCGATCATGAGTCACAAACCCTAACCACTAGGCCACACTCGTGGAGGGGGGCAAAACATGTTTTTCCCAAAAAATTCTTGTATTTCTCTCAATTTATCAGTTTTAGAGGGGGGCAGGGACATTTTGCCCCCCCCCCCCCACCTCATTAAATTTACACCACTATGACTTCGAAACTCTTTTTCTTTTCTTTTTTTTCTCTTTTTTTTCTTCCTTTTTTGTTTTGTTTGTTTTGTTTTTTTGCTTTTCCAGGGGGGGGGGGGGGGCAAGCGCCCCCCTTGCCCCCCCCCCCCTGGCGACGCCCATGGCCACACTCCCCACTAAACGTCTGCATGGTTTAAATGAAATCTGACCTGTTATACAACTGTTTTCTGTTGAATTACGAGGGTACGTGATTGATAGGTCCATGGCCTAAGGTAGAAGGAGATGAGCTATACTGTTTTGACTGATACTGTTTTCAGTTCAACTTGTTTAATGATTACACAGAAACTTTGAAGTGATTATCTTTTCTTGTATTTCTGTTACAGAAAACCCGAGAATTAAACCTTGAAAATGGGGAAAAAATGGGGGAAATCAGCCAAATGTCCAAGGTGTCATCTTGTTGGGTTCCAAAGGCTCCTTTGCCCTGATCAGAAACAGACTCGGTACAACCTTTCAAGAGACGAAGCTTCCATATTTGAGCTTTTTTTCTCGATTTTTTCCTTTTGATCAAAATTTTTCCATTTTCCCAAATTTGTTTCCCCCATTTTCAAGATTTAATTCTCAGGAACTGGTAAACTGTCCAGGTTTAACATCTGTTATAGAAAAACAAGAAAAGATAGTGATTGAACAATAAAAGAGTTTTACTGGCAATGCCACGCAAATCATTATTGTCAGTGTAAAAGTGTATTTCACTATTAGGGTTTTTTTGCCCTTCACTGATGTACGAACAATGAACACTCAGTGTGTAACCTCCAAAGTGAAAGTTGTTGAAATGAAAATTGACCAACGATTTCTTATGGCTGTTATCCGTATTTTGTTTACCTTATCCTCCCAAACTCCATCAAAATCCATCGCCCAATTTTGGTGGATTTTGGGGGACTTGGTCCTGTAGGCCTGGTTTGACTAAATATTGATGAAGTCTGATGGACTTGGGCCAGTAGGCCTAAAGCAATGCACGCATTGGAAGCAGTGTGATTGATGGATTTTGGTGGACTTGGTCCAGTACTTAGTAAAAGACAGTAGGGAGTTAGGGTTAATAGTTGCGTTAGGCCAAAAAAAAAATACTGGGTCTCTGGTCAGCGCGCGCGTCGATTTTAATCATGCGCGTCAACCTTTTTTTTCTTCTTCAAATTAACACGGAAGCTACAACAGCGCCCTCTATTGCCGCACCTCCTCTAAGTTTTGTACCAAGGAGCACCAAGGAATGGGGAAATTGCACCGAGGCAAATGATAAAGGGCACCAAGGCATATTATGGAGGACACAATGTATAATGAGGACACAAAAAAAACAAAATAATACCCACCTTGTCTGTACAATTCAAGCTTGAAAACAAAACAAAACAGCCACCCAAAAAAAACCCAAAAAAACCGCGTCGCCGCATCAATTCCGGAGCTTCGGTCTGACCAGAGACCGACTATTTTTTTTTTTTTGGCCTTATTGATCTTTCATGATGGAATGATAAAAGAGCTTTACTGACAATGCCACACAATCATCGTTGTCAGTTTGAAAGTGTATTTGTTTACACAGGATCAAGTAGATGGGCAATCAGGCCTCACTACGATAATAAATCTTCAGAGGAGATTTTCCCGTCATGTTTTCTCTTTATACTGATATTACAGTGATCAATCACTCAAATTATTTTGATAAAACTCAAACCTGCATTACTGTCCTGGAGAGTTTGTGTAATAACATATTTTTGGCTGTTTCGGAAACCAGCCACAGTAGATCTCCCTCTCTCTCTCTCTAAAACAATGTCAATTTCCCTTAAAGAAAACATGCAAAAGGATTTTTATGACTTAAATACACTTAAAACAGCTTTCTTGTCATGTTACTTTGACTTTCCACCTCCTTTGTAGCTGTAAACGGGAGACATTTCAACATTTTAGTTTTTATGCTAATGAAAATTTCCATATTCATGAGTCAAAGCGTGATGTCATTCAAGGCAGAATAGTAGTGTCTCTGTAGCATGGGGGGGCGTCAAGCAGGGGCGTCAATCGCTTGTCAAAAGTGGGGGGGGGGGGACATACCTTGATCATAACTGATGCCAGCGTGAAGCGCAAAGCCCTTACGGCGTGGGGTTCGGGGCCTGCTTAAAAGGGCCCCGAAAAAAATTGGATTCTAGATGTTCTGTGGTGTGATTTGAAGCAATTTTTTACGACTTTCCTCCATGCTTTAACTAATATTTTCTTGGCAAAAGATAATTATTTGAACATCGTTTTCGAGGTTGGAGACATTGAATCAGCTATCGGTATTCTGAGCTATTGGCATGGGGTTCGGGGCCCGCTTAAGGGCCCCTGAAAAAAATTGGATTTTCGATGCTCTGTGGTGTGATCTGAGGCAATTTCTTACCACTTTAACCAATAATTATCTTAGCACAAAAGATAATAATTTTAAACATAATTTTTGAGGTTTTCTCAGCTAAAGGCATAAGAAAATTTTGTGAACATTGTTTTCGAGGTTGGAGTCATTGAATCAGCTACCAGAATTCTGAGCTATGGGCGTGGGGTTCGGGGCCCGCTTAAGGGCCCCGAAAAATTTTGGATTCTAAATGCTCTGTGGTGCTATCTGAGGCAATTTCTGACCACTTTAACCAATATTTTCTAAGCAAAAGATACATTGTAGTACATAATAGGGCCCATGGCGTCATGTAGATCAATGATAATTTTTTTAGAAACTCAAAATCTCAGTGGGGGGGCGACAAGGTTTCATGGGGGGGCGGTCACCCCCCCCCCCCCGAATGTTTTGATATTTTGCTGTTGTAAATATTCTTTTCTTTGGTGATTTGTTGTTGTGGCAGTACATGGCAGTACGCCAATGAGCAAACTTTTCTCATAATTAACATGACAATGAACACATTTTAGGTTTACAATTTGATCCAAAAATCCCTATACTGAACAGTGTCTTCCTGAAATGACATCATAGTCTGGTTCCCAGACCAGACAATTATTCCCGACGCTCACGTCTAAATTGTAGGTCAGGCAGCCTCCGTGGCTAAAAATAAACATGACGACATTGACGGCCCTTTTTCAAAGCTTGGCTTCGTTTCCAAATTCGCTTTATCACTTATAGCTTTCAATGTTCCAATCAAACTTTTAAATAAATCACTTGTTTCATAATATCATACAGTTATGATAATACAGTTTGATATTCCTGTAAGAAAACATTGACTAATGTTGACCTGGAATCTTTAAAGTTAGGCACCCTAATAGCACTGTTAGCAGGCGGAGCCGAATGGAGATCACGCCGAGCTTAGGAAAATCCTGGCAACGGTTGTCAAATTCAAAATAGTACATGACGTAGCAAAAAGTTCGCCCCTCGTATATACGATCCGAGTATACTTGATGCACAAAATCGTTGTTGAATTTCAAGTTTTCTAAATGAAAGCAATGAAAGTTAATTATCAACTCACTTTTTAAAGTTTTTAATAAGCAATTAGCAGTTAATAAAACCTATATTATACTCGGAAATACTGATTGTCGACGAAATAAATTCGGCAAGCTTCAGACATTTTCGGAAAAAGGAGGAATTCCTCCCGTTTTAGTCACGTGACATATATTTGTAATACTGACCAGTGTTGTAGTCGAGACCGGATAGTCCGAGACCGAGACCAAGACCGGGACCTGAAGTTGCGAGACCGAGACCGAGACCAGCCCCTTCAAGGCGGACCAAGACCGAGACCGAAATGGTCCGAGACCGAGACCGCGGATAATAAATAACAATAATCTAAATAAACAACAAGACACTAATTACAGCTGAACAGTCTGTCCTTGAGATGTTGATGTTCATGGGGATGTGAAGGAAGTGATTGAAAGTTAGGAATCACTTGTACCTGCTTAATTGTGTCATGCGAGTGTTCTTCGTGTTTGCTTCATGCCATAAATTACAACATGGCAACAGAATTTGTTATTGTCACAATCAATTAAAAAAATTGGAAACAACCTAATTTAAAGAAGGGGAAAACCTTATTTGATGAACTCCATATATTTTTGCCACTTTAAAAAAAAAAAAAAAATTTAATATTGTTTAACTACTATAAAGTGTAAATCTGATGAAGAAACTCTAACTTAGGAGTACGACAATTTGTACTAGTTTTTGCAAAACTTGAACATGTTGAAACTTGACAAAAGTAAAAAGTTAAAGGTGGATGTTTCATCTGTTATAGGAACTCGGACCCTAAACTCCACAGCCACCCCTTGGTTTCAGCAATGACCACTAACGGATATTTAAATGCAACTTTAATTTTACATAGGACCTCCTTGTAAACCTGATTCGGAAAAAATTTGGAGCAAGAAAATATGGATTTATTTTTAAAAATTTCAGTCATGGAATATAGATTTGTACATGTAGACCAAAAAATTGAGAGATGGTAGCCAGATATGGATTGGTCTGCCCCCCCCCCATCCCTCTTTGTGATTCTCCTTTCAACCCTGCATGTTTGTGTGTCCCCTACATGTTTGTTTCTTGTTCCTCTGTCATTTACCTCTGAAGAAGGCCTGGCTTCTTCAGATTCTTCTTCTTCTTTGTGATTCTCCTTCCAACCCTGCATGTTTGTGTGTCCCCTACATGTTTGTGTGTCCCCTACATGTTTGTTTCTTGTTCCTCTGTCATTTACCTCTGAAGAATGCCTGGCTAAGGCTGAAATGTAATGCCATTTATTTTTGTTTAAGGTCAATACCATTACATATACTATAGAAGATCGATGAACCATATTTGCCTGATGTATCTTCTGTTAATCTGCCCGCCGTCATCATCGTCATTAGCCTATTTGAGAATATGGCCGACACAATAGAAGGGCGCTGTCACAAACTGAATGTGGTGGGTGAGATGTACTTTTAGGATTCATGGCTCAGTGCGCACGCCTCTCTGTGTTTTGTACCGTGCCATCGTATCGCCCGCATCAGCTACTTTGCTGGGCAATTTACTTGAATATTTTAGTGATTAACAAGTACGACATATTGCCAATATATTAATAGTTTATTGTGATGGCCGTAAACAGCATATAGCGATTAATGGAACACAATTCTTCTCGACTCATGCAAATGCAATTGACATTTAGGAAGGAGACGAGGCAGGCAATTAGACTCTATTTTTGTGTGACCATGGCAGTAGCTCAATTTGTGTTTATCACAGATGAAAAGATGAATACATGGCGAGTCAAAAGAAAGGGACCGTATGATAAACAAAAATGGCACGCTCCTTTTTGTAAAAAAAACATAATTGGGATAAAGAACATGTTATTGAGTAGTAACTGTGAACATTTCACGTAATTTGCACACTCTATTCCCAAGTCGTGTCTATTTTAATAAAGAGATCACAAAATTCAGCTGTCCACCACTAATACCAATTTTAACTGTCTACGAATTGATGAATATCCATTAATAAATATAATGAAAAAAAAAAGCGTTTTCCCACCTCCACGAATAAAGGAAAAATTGAAAAGGAGAATAGAAAAAAAATCACCAATATTTCTAGGGAAAAAGAGTTGAATTGTTCTCCATATTCAAAATACAAAATCTGACGGTAAAAATAATGTTTCAGTCTTGATTCATAAGATATAAATCTCAGTTGTATTTTGAATCAATGAGGATGGCTGTAAAGTGCTTGTTTCAACAGATTATCCCACAATAAAAACGAGAAATAAGAAGAGGAGCAATGGTTATTGGACTATGCCTCACTCACTAGAAAGTGAAGAGAGACATGTCCATTAGCATCACACTGCAGTCACAATTGCCCTAAACTGATTCTTTACTTAACCCTAAAAGGGCCGGGGGCGGAATCCGCCCCCCTCACTTTTTGGCTGGTCTGGACTCGAGACCAATCACATACAGATGAACTCTATTTTACATACATGTAAGGGTTTGCTCCTCTAAAGTGAAAATTGATAAATAGGACACGGTGTCCATGTAGCATAGGTATTGTTCCACACTCTATAATTCACACATACATCCAAATTATGTATCCAAAATTCAGCTTCTGTATTCGGTTTGCATGTCCACTGCCATAAAACATGATTTAGTCATTACCCCTCAGCCGAGAGGCTCGAGGGGTATTGTCATCGCCTAGGGCGTCCGTCCGTCCGGATGTATGTCCGTCCGTCCGTCCGTCCGTCCGGGTAGCTTGGTTTCCGGATGATAACTTGAGTTTAAAATGTCGTTTGGGGTTGTAACTTCGGTAGGGGGTTGCCCTTGGGAGTAGGCAAGTTGGGATTGGTTTTGAGGTCAAAAGGTCAAAGGTCAAGGTCAAGGTCACCGTGGTGAGTTAAAGGTAAATGGTTTCCGGATGATAACTTGAGTTAGAAATGATATTTTGGTGTCTAACTTTGGTAGAGGGTTGCCCTTGGGAGTAGGCAAGTTGGGATTGGTTTTGGGGTCAAAAGGTCAAAGGTCAAGGTCACCATGGTGAGTTAAAGGTAAATGGTTTCCGGATGATAACTTGAGTTAGAAATGAGATTTTGGTGTCTAACTTTGGTAGAGGGTTACCCTTGGGAGTAGGCAAGTTGGGATTGGTTTTGAGGTCAAAAGGTCAAAGGTCAAGGTCACCGTGGTGAGTTAAAGGTAAATGGTTTCCTGATGATAACTTGAGTTAGAAATGAGATTTTGGTGTCTAACTTTGGTAGAGGGTTGCCCTTGGTGTTAGGCAAGTTGGGATTGGTTTTGGGGTCAAAAGGTCAAAGGTCAAGGTCACCATGGTGAGTTAAAGATAAATGGTTACAGGATGATAATTGAGTTAGAAATGAGATTTTGGGGTCTAACTTTTGTAGAGGGTTACTCTTGGGAGTAGGCAAGTTGGGATTGGTTTTGGGGTCACAAGGTCAAAGGTCAAGGTCAGCATGGTGAATTCAAGGTAAATGGTTTCCGGATGATAACTTGAGTTAGAAATAAGATTTTTATGTCTAACTTTGGTAGGGTGTTGCCCTTGGGAGTAGGCAAGTTGGGATTGGTTTTGGGGTCAAAAGGTCAAAGGTCAAGGTCACCGTGGTGAGTTAAATGTTAATGGTTCCCGGATGATAACCTGACTCTGGCTGAGGGGTTTCAACAGCAACGCTGTTATTTTTTTTTGCTTAATTTTCAGTTAAGTACTGTGTGAGGGGGGCCTTCTAGCGCGGGGACTTCAGGGAAGGGGGGCTCTGGTCTGGTTCTGGAGTAAGGGAAGAGGGGGGCACGCAGGTTCTTTGTTGGAGTGAGTGCTCACACCGAAACTGGATCTCCCTTGCTCTGATTGTTTATTCAAACTGAATCGGCCCAGGTGGGGCCACCTGTAAAGATCGGGCAGGCACTCATAAGTTTCATTTCAAAATACAAACAATGTACATGTGTAACTCATGAAATAATAAGCGTACATGTATTATAAAGATGTACACACATTACCCAGTTAATTACCAAGAGTGAAAAGCCTATATGCAAGTATGGTGACCGCATCGAGCACCCAAGGATGGAATCACAAACAGACAGGCCGGCCCTGCGCACTGACTGACCAACACTCGCACACACTATCACACACCGCAAGCACCCACATCCGTCCCTAAAATGCACAATATGATCACCAACTTACATGAACTTTCCAAAACTATATGACAGTGACAGTTGTAAGCATTTCTATAAACTGGTCTCCAGACAATTAAGTGCCCAATAATGCAATATAGGCCTACGTCCAAATAAAATCACTCTTAAACCACAAACTACTGTAAGTTACATATCACAATACATGTACTGCTCACGCACGCGCACTGCACATGGTCACACTGTGTGTGCCATCAGTGCAAACATGGGTTGCTAACCCTCGTGCATTTGGTCACAGTGCTCCCTAAATCTTACAGCAAAAATCTCTCCAAAAACTTCATTACATTCTCCAAAACTACCACCATATTAATCTATAATAATTTGCTGATACAATAAAGGGCACATAAGTAATAATCATCTGGATTTTTGGTGAAATAATTGCATTCAAAAATGACCTAAAAAAGTACAATACATTTACCTGTAAAGATCGGGCAGGCACTGCCTAGCCTATGCCTTGCCGCGACCGCATGGTTTGGGAGCTGTGAATTAACAACGTGCAGTTCACGTCAAGTGAACAATCCACAAAAGTGATCTAAAGCCAAACCTATGATGACAAATAATTTGATAATACACATTTCTAATCAAGATAAGCATAATTCTTCTTTAAAATCTAAACATAATGTTCATTTTCCTTGACTAAGAAATATTCACAAAATACAAGTTCAAAATCACAGCTCCATAAATCAATACTATTTTTGGCTCCACTAGAAAAATCAATACTTTGTATAGCCTTGTCTCGAGTCACACTGAGTAGACTTCACTCAAGTCACATGAATAAATAACAAAGTAAATGCAAGGTTTGTAGTGAATAAACAACCAGAGAAAGGGGTCATTATAGAAGAACAAATATAATCAACACAACCATTACAACTCTTCCACGCCTAGTCATCATCGTCCTCGATGATGGGGATCTGAACAGAAGGGTCAGTAACCAAAGGCCAGAGAACCTGGATCAAACAGTGGACCACTAAGCTCTCCTTGGGGATGCACAGCATCAATAATCGAACAAGAGAAAATGCGAAAACGCTTTCCAAAATAGCAACAAATTACTAAAAACGATCTGGCAACACTCCTCGTGTGCTCCGAACAGGATACCGCCTGGGCAGAGCTGCAGAAGTAGACCCATTCTGGGCAGTATCTACTGCTGAAGGTTCGGGACTCTCCTCTGGTACCACCTCTTCCTCCTCTTTAACCTGTGGTTGGGGTCGATCAGACTCATCGGAGGAAGGAGCATTTTCCACACCGATTGGCAGCTGACCTGGCTTGATGGTAGTAGCACGGGGACGGAGCATATAGGCCCTGGGGCAGGACGAAGAGTCGGTCTCAGAATCACTTGCTCTGTCTGATGACGACTCAACAGGTCGGTTTTCAGGGAGCCAAGGACAGTGTTTGAGCGCTGTTCTGTGTACGACTCTTTCTTGACCAAGGTGGCTCCGCACCACATACACTGGGCGATCTGGGAATGGCCGTTTGATTACCAGGTGTGGTTCGTCGAGCCAATGATCTGCAATCTTGGATCGGCCTCTGAGTCCATGTTGGCGCACCAGAACATAATGGCCCACTTCGAGTGGTTTCTCAAAACTGTGGCGAGCTTGTCGGGCCTGTCGAGCTGCCGCTGCAAGTTCAGTGTTGCGACTTGCAATTCTCCGAGCTTCCTTTAGGACCTTCTGGTGTCTCGAGACATAAGATCCAAGGGTTCTACCACTCTTGGGGGAGGCTTCCACGCCTAAGACCAAGCCATGTGGAAAACGGCCATTCCTACCGAACATCAAGAAAAATGGCTCCACCCCTGTAGTGGAATTCTTAGAATTGTTGTAGGCATATACGAGCGCAGGCAGATACTCTGGCCACTTTTTCTTCTTCTTCTCAGGCAGGGCAGCAAGCATGTTGTGTAAGGTTCTGTTGAATCTCTCACACTGTCCATTTCCGGCAGGGTGGTACGGGGTAGTGTGACTCCGTTGAATACCATACAAATTACAAAGCTCACGGACGACGTTGGACTCAAAGTTCCTGCCCTGGTCTGAGTGGAGGCGGAGGGGACAGCCAAAAGGAAGAAATACATGTTGTACCAGAGCTCGTGCAACAGAGGGGGCCCGCTGGTCCTTTGTTGGTATGGCCCACACATACTTTGTGTGGACATCAGTCACGACAAGTACATTCTCGAAACCACCATCCAATGCCTCAAGGGTTGTAAAATCCATGGCAACAACCTCCATCGGGGCCGATGCAGATAGGGTGGCGAATGGGGGTCTTGTCTGACGTACAGGGGGTTTGCTTACAGCGCAACGCCGACACTTGGAACACCATTCTTTCACGGCCTTATACATGTTGTGCCAATGGAATCTTGTCCAGAGAAGGTGAAATGTGCGCTTTGACCCAAAGTGGCCAGACTCATCGTGGAACCTGCGGAGGGCTTCATCACGAAGACTGGTAGGAAGCAGCAGCTGAAAGCAAGGTTGCTTATTGGACGGAGATATCACCTTTCGGTACAGACAGCTGTCTCGGACAAAGAGCCGATCCCAATTTCTCAGCAGCTGGAGAACATCACGAGGACAACCCATTCGCTCCTGCCTGTCTGGCTTCTGTCCCCTTGCAACAAACTTCATGACTTTCCCCAGGGTAGGGTCTTCTTGTTGTAAATTGTGTAGTTGCATGAGAGTGTATCCTGGTAAACAGCTGATGCCGCCAATACGACAGGCTTCAATGTGGTGACACAAAGCCGGTGGCAGAAATGCACCAGAGGTGTAGCCTGTGAGACAAGCTGAAATGCAACTTGACAACATCACCATGGGTTCGACTGGCTCACATAGGTTCTGGTTCTCCTGATCAACGTTAGCTTCATTTTGGGAATTACATCGCCGTGAGAGGGCATCAGGTGCCTGGTTGCATTTGCCTGGTCGGTAGACAAGCTCATACTCGAATGAGCTGAGTTGCTGGACCCACCGCATTTCGGTGCATCCCAAATTGGCCTTGTCCAGAAACAGCAACGGGTGATGGTCGGTCACGATGCAACACTTGTTACCCAAGAGATAGTCTTTGAAGACCTCGGTCACCGCCCATTTAATGGCCAACAACTCCAACTTGAAAGCGCTGTAACGACCACTTCGTTCAGCTGCCTTCAGTGTGCGCGAAGCGTAGGCCACAACATGAAGTCGAGCATCATCATCCTCCTGGAAGAGAATGGCTCCCAAGCCGGTGCCGCTGGCATCTGTCTCAACCCGAAATGGTCTAGAGAAGTTGGCATATGAAAGAATCGGGGCTTTGGTTAGCCGATCAATGAGCGACCTGAAGGCAGCCTGGCCAGAAGACCCTAGTTCGATCTCATCTCTGGTTGGCCTATTCTTCTTCTTCTTTGTTGCTCGGTCACCCTTCAAGTGCTGAAAAAGTGGCTCTGCAATGGAGGCGTAACCCTCAATGAAACGCCGGAAAAATCCAGTGAAACCAAGAAACGCCCGTACATCCCTCACAGTCTTAGGCTCCGGCCAATCAACAACAACTTCTATCTTCTCCGGGTCCACTGCTACTCCCTTGCTCGAGACCAGATGTCCCAAGTAGCGCACCTCTTGCTGAAGAAGGTGGCACTTTGCCGGCTTGAGTTTAAGCCCCTGTTCCCGAAGCCTGGTGAAAACCCTGTCAAGGTGCGCCAAATGCGAGTCAAAATCGGAGGAGTAAACAATGATGTCGTCAAGATAGATTAGGACATTGTCAAAGCACTGGTCCCCAAGGCACCTCTGCATGAGACGTTGGAATGTAGCCGGAGCATTTGATAAGCCAAAGGGCATCCTCGTATACTCAAATAGGCCGAAAGGAACAGTGAAGGCAGTTTTCTCGATGTCATCTGGATGCATGGCGACTTGGTAGTAACCACTGGTGAGGTCCAGAACAGTGAAAAACTTGGCCCCACCTAGGGCCTGTAGGGACTCCTCGATCCTAGGGAGCGGGAATGAGTCCCGATGAGTGAGTCGATTAAGTTGCCGATAGTCAACGCATAGCCGGATACTGGCATCCTTCTTTTGAACAATAACCACAGGAGATGCCCATGGGCTTGAGCTCTCCCGGATAATCTGCTTCTTGAGTAGGTCCTGAATGTGTTCACGTACTGCTCTGTATTGTGAGGGTGGTAGAGGTCGGTGCCGTTGTCGAATGGGATGTGCAGACCCGGTGCTAATGCGATGCGTAATTTTATCCGCAAAACCGAAGTCTTGGTCATTACACGAAAAAGCGTTCTCATGCTTTCTCAGGAGAGATGCCACCTTTGCTTTCTGTTCATCTTCCAGGACCGCCACATCGACATCTACTGCTAAAGGCATTGAGCTTGGCTGCACTTCGACAGCTACCGTCTCCTGTTTGATCTCCACTTTTGAGTTTTCCTTTTCTTTGTGGCCATCCTTACACGACACAGAATACCCCAGGTAGAGCTTTCCCAGTGAGGTTGACGATGGTATTACGACCTCAGCGTCTGTTTCGTTGTACAAGACAACAGGAAACCTCCCACTGTCTACTTTCACCAGGCATGGTGGGATAATGACACCCGATGGTAGACCTCCATCACTGGTTGGCTCCAGAACGGCCTCATATGCCTCGTCAGCTGGGCCTGTCCGACTTCTGGCTTCAACCACCACTCCCTGGCGGGCAGAAAGCACCAAGGGCTGTCCACATAACCGTGCCTGTCCCACTTGTCCATCCTCTGCACCAAATGTCAACCGCCGATTAACCGTCTGCATTGCCTTCTGCCAAACTGGATCTGGAGTTGGCCATGGGATCCTTTTCAGTCGGGAATGTTGTTGGGTAGACATGAGCCCCTCCCAGCAACCCTGGAGAACATTCATACCTAGAATACCATACACACTCCCGCTTTTCCAAGCATTTAGTGAAGAGTACCTCTCACAGATTACAAGCACCACCCGAGATGGGATGACCAGTCCGACGGCTTCAACATCTGTTTCAAAACACCCAATGTAGGGGATAGAAGAACCATTAGCAGACACAAGTGTGAATGGTTCCGGTATGGCTTGAAGTTTGAAGCCCACAGGTTCGAGACACTGACTGAAGAATCGTTCCCCCACAGTGGTGACTTGGGATCCTGGATCCAACAGACAAGTCACTTTAACTTTCGAAAATAAAACATCAACAGCAAAACATTCTCCAACAGCCTTCTGCATAAATTCTGGAGTAGTCTCTCCAATTGAGCCTACATTAATCTCCACGGTACGGCTCCCTACAGCGGAGGATTGCGGTTTAACGCCTCTGTGTGGGATGGTGCTGCCATCTGCTGTTCTTCCTTGGGCATAAATGGGTGAGGATTAGGACCAAAGCTCTGGGGATATGGTGGCATCATGTACTGCTGCGTGTGGTGGGTTGGCATCTGATTCTGGGCAGGCGACTCCACGTAGTTTGGCATTGGCTGGCGGGAGTAAGTGTTATCGCTCCTCCACTGGTAGGCCGATCTTCGATCACTTCTACAAAAGCGAGCTATGTGGCCGTGCCTGCCACAGTTAAAACATCCTCGCCCACGGGGGTAGGTTGGCGGATTTGCGGATGTCATCGGGGCTTGGCCAGAGGATGGTTGCGTCAATTGACGAACTGCATCAACAACTTCGTTGGCAACCGCTCGAAGTGCTGACGTTTGGATAGCCGCACTGTACACGTCGCTGGGTTTGCTTCGGGATTCCTCTCGCCCTTGCCGCTTGATGGCGTACTCCCTCAGCTCACGGAACGTCTCGATGGTACCCCGTTCGTACAGATCCCGACAGGAATTGCGAAGGTACAAGTCATCAATTCCCTCGATGAATTGTTCAGCAAGAGTTGAGTCGGGCTTAGAATACAGCTTAGCATCCATTCGGGTGAGACGCAAGAAGCGCTTCTCAAGATCAACCGCGTAGTCTCGGATAGGCTCCCCTGGATTCTGTCTTCTTTCAAGGAACAGCCGTTGCAATTCACCCACGGGTAGCTTATCACGGTAAGATTCTCGCAGAAACGTCATGATCTCCCCAATCGTCTTTCGTTCAGCTAAGAGAGCCTTCACCTCTGCTTTCGGGCCACCTCGGAGGTAATCCAGAAGAAATGCTCCTTGCTGATCCTCTGGAACTGAATACCGCTTGAAAGCATTCTCCATGTTCGTGATGAATTCCCTCACCTCGCCTACTTTGCCTTCGAATGTTGACATCTTCCTTTCAGGCGCCATCACCAACTGGGTCTGGGGTTTAAGGAGCAGCTTCATAAGCTGAGACTGGATGTCGAGGATCGCCTTCTCATTTGTAGGAGGGGTAGTTGGCTCCGGAAGGAGAACCGAATAGAGGCGCTCACTCCACCCATCAGCCGGTGGTTTGATAATACCCTGTTGAGCCGGCACCACCACTTTGCAGTCGTCTTCGGAGTAAAGAAGTCCTCTAGCAGTAGGATACTGGGCTTGTAGGACTGCCAGGTTGAGGGAGCCAGCATCATCCAAAGGGAACCGATTTACATGCCCAGTCCCTTGCACCTTGACGTAGGAGGCCATAATAGTTGGGAAGGGGAAAAATACTGCAAAATATGCAATTCTCTACAATGAAAAATGTAGAACGATTGACTGAATGGTAGTTTGCAGAAAAATACAAATCACAATTAGTGCAAAAGTCTGTGTCAATTTCCACAACAATGGTATACACACACAAATGTGGAAAACTATGTCAACACCTTTAAAATAACCTGCAGAACAAGTTGTATCAATGTCTTAAAATTTGCAAGATCTTAAAATTTGCAAAATGCAAGTAAAGTTTTGTTTCTCCTTGTCAATCTTAACAGACAGGGCAACTTTTACAGCAATACGGGTAACACTTGAAATAATTGATATCCAACTTCAATAAACACCTTTTTTTTTTTATACTGCAATAAACACCAAAAAATGTTGTGTCTGTGTCTTACAATTTGCAAAATTAAAATAAACTTTCCTTATCTTTCAATCCCAATAAGCAGACTGAACACCCTTATGAGATGCAAAATGGGCAGTACACAAGCAATCGACACAAAACCAAGCTAACACACTTAGCTAACTTTTCTCTCGTAAATATGATGTGCAACTCTAAAGTTAGGTAAACACAATAACAAACAATTTTAGCAGTCAGCCAATATAGAAAACTTGGGCGTACACAACACCTGTAGGTCTGTGTATTTTGGCAGTTAATACACAAAATTATTAATACTTGAATCACACTGGATGTGCACTGTGCACCTTAATTCAAAACTAAACCAGCAAACTTAACACTCAGTGATAAAGAACACTTGGGATTACACAGCAATTGTAGGCCTGTGTAATTTGGCAGTTACTTACACAAAATTATTAACACTTGAATTACACAGTCACCTTATGTATGATCAATTAACGATTCGTTAAGCTGTTTGATTGTTACTCCATACAGAAAACAATAACTCACTCAGATCAGTGAATATAACTATTACAACAAAAATACTAATACTTGAGTCGCGATGACACGTAGACCGGGGATCCAGCAGCTCTCCTCAGTCTTATCAGGTGCTCAGCATGGGCTCAACTCCAACCATCCTGCCGACTACGCTTGTGAGGGGGGCCTTCTAGCGCGGGGACTTCAGGGAAGGGGGGCTCTGGTCTGGTTCTGGAGTAAGGGAAGAGGGGGGCACGCAGGTTCTTTGTTGGAGTGAGTGCTCACACCGAAACTGGATCTCCCTTGCTCTGATTGTTTATTCAAACTGAATCGGCCCAGGTGGGGCCACCTGTAAAGATCGGGCAGGCACTCATAAGTTTCATTTCAAAATACAAACAATGTACATGTGTAACTCATGAAATAATAAGCGTACATGTATTATAAAGATGTACACACATTACCCAGTTAATTACCAAGAGTGAAAAGCCTATATGCAAGTATGGTGACCGCATCGAGCACCCAAGGATGGAATCACAAACAGACAGGCCGGCCCTGCGCACTGACTGACCAACACTCGCACACACTATCACACACCGCAAGCACCCACATCCGTCCCTAAAATGCACAATATGATCACCAACTTACATGAACTTTCCAAAACTATATGACAGTGACAGTTGTAAGCATTTCTATAAACTGGTCTCCAGACAATTAAGTGCCCAATAATGCAATATAGGCCTACGTCCAAATAAAATCACTCTTAAACCACAAACTACTGTAAGTTACATATCACAATACATGTACTGCTCACGCACGCGCACTGCACATGGTCACACTGTGTGTGCCATCAGTGCAAACATGGGTTGCTAACCCTCGTGCATTTGGTCACAGTGCTCCCTAAATCTTACAGCAAAAATCTCTCCAAAAACTTCATTACATTCTCCAAAACTACCACCATATTAATCTATAATAATTTGCTGATACAATAAAGGGCACATAAGTAATAATCATCTGGATTTTTGGTGAAATAATTGCATTCAAAAATGACCTAAAAAAGTACAATACATTTACCTGTAAAGATCGGGCAGGCACTGCCTAGCCTATGCCTTGCCGCGACCGCATGGTTTGGGAGCTGTGAATTAACAACGTGCAGTTCACGTCAAGTGAACAATCCACAAAAGTGATCTAAAGCCAAACCTATGATGACAAATAATTTGATAATACACATTTCTAATCAAGATAAGCATAATTCTTCTTTAAAATCTAAACATAATGTTCATTTTCCTTGACTAAGAAATATTCACAAAATACAAGTTCAAAATCACAGCTCCATAAATCAATACTATTTTTGGCTCCACTAGAAAAATCAATACTTTGTATAGCCTTGTCTCGAGTCACACTGAGTAGACTTCACTCAAGTCACATGAATAAATAACAAAGTAAATGCAAGGTTTGTAGTGAATAAACAACCAGAGAAAGGGGTCATTATAGAAGAACAAATATAATCAACACAACCATTACAACTGGATAAATTGTGCTGTTTTCTACCTATTTACAAGACACGGTGTCCATGTAGCATAGGTAAAATTGACACATTGTCAGCCATATTTCTCAGCACGACGAGCAAAGACATACATTTTGAACATCATTTTAGAAAGGTGGTTCACTGACTGTGTCATTTAAGTCAAACTTTTACTCATAAATGCTATTTTAGATCTCTTCTAGCTGATTTGGTTACTTTTTCCAAACAAGCACAAGTTTGTCAAAATTACACTAAAAGCCTCAATTTACAATGGGTTGTATCAACTTATTTTGAGCATCTGCTGAACCATTTGTTTTTTTCCTTTGATTATACCCTAAAAGTTAATCTTAAACAACAAGAAAACTGACAAATAACCTAACCCATTCAAAAATGTTCAGAGCAATTGTTTAGATTTGGTGTCCATGTAGCATAGGTATTTTGAATTTCCCATCATGAATATAAAGATCAACCACAAATTCAGTTTTATGTTTTGGGGAAAAAGCATACTATTTCCTATAAAATATAGTAGTTGAGCTATCAAGAACAATATTCAGATCAACATTTGGGAACTTTGACCCAATGTCACACTTTTTGCCCGAACTTCATGGAGTAACCCATATGCTATTTTGCCATGAGGCTAATTGGAGGATTTTGCAGGATTGAGGCTACATCCTAGCAAAAAAATGTCTAAGGAGTTAAAGTTAAATATCCACAGTGTGGATAGATTGTTCACTTTTCTTACCCCCTGCATGCACTAGACCGTTTCTTTGTCGTCCGCACAGAATCTCGCGTAGCCCCTTGCGGAACTTTTTATATTTGAACGCGTAGATGAAGGGATTGATGAAAGAGTTGAGCAAGACGGGGAGTTTACTGATGAGGTCCGTCAGGAGAATTCCTAGGGGCGTCAGTTCGAAGTGTCCTAGTTTGATGCTGACGATGATCATGTAGGCTGGTTGGGTCGGGATGTAGAGGATCACGTACGCTACGGTGACGAGCAGCATCATGTGAACCACGCGCTTGGTTGCCTCTTGCGTTGCTCTGGCTTGGTGCGAGACTTGTTGCCTGAGGGCGCTTTCTTTCAGCGCTTTGACAATACGAGAGTAAGCCCACATCATTGTTAGCAGAGGGATGACGAAACCACCCACGAATGGCACAAAATGCCATTGCCAGTCGTGGAAAAGTCGACATCTCTTTGCAAAAGTTGCTTCAGATGGGTCGTAGATGAGACCGAAAAGGTGGACAGTGTAGGCACAGAAGCCCAGCATCCATGCTAAGCATACAGCGCATCTGATGTTACTTTTGTGACAGACTTTGACATATCGTAGCGGTTTGACGATGCCTACATATCGCTCGAGAGATATGGTGACAAGATTGTAAGCTGAAACGTAGGCGAAGGACTGAAATAAGTAGTTACCGTGGACGAGCCGGCAGTAGAGTATTTCAGCGATTGGACCAGTGCGGTTGTTGGGGTAATTGAGTAGATCCATGAACATCTCCAGGCCAAACATGAAGCAGCAGAGACCGTCGGAGACGGCCAGATTCAGGATGAGGTAATGAGTGACATCGTGGAGGAATCTGGACTTGAAGATGGTGACAATCACTACGATGTTACTCAGAAGCCCAACCAGAGCGAACAAAACAAGTAGGACCGATAACCATGGGGGATAAACCTCCCCGATGTTGCATTGTCAATTGTTCCATTACTGCAGCAGTTGCCTAAAGTGTGATTATCCCCCACTTCCATGCTGACTCCTTGAAGTTTTGAAGCTTAGAAGATTGAGTAAAGTCGTGGGCGCATGTGGTCTAGCGGTGGAGCTCAGGATTCATGATCATGAGGTTGTGGGTTCGAGCCCCGCCGTGGCCATGCGTCTTATGCCCTTGAGTAAGGCGCTTTACCTCATTACTCCTGTCAACCCAGGTGTTAAATGGGTACCGGCATTGTTCAATGCTGAAAGGTAACAGACTCGCTGTGGAGGAGGTGTGGCGATCCCCCCACAGCAGCGTATGAGTCTGGCCCAATCGCTAACGAAAGAGAGATGGGCACTCCGTTCCTGTTAACACAGGTTCGCCCCCTTTACCTTTACCTTTGAAGTTGTAAATCTGAGTCGTTACATATCGTTAGAAGTGGTAAGGAGTCTTATCCATACAGATGTTCGTAGAAGAGGCTGTGTAATCAGATGCATGCGATGTGTGCCGCTCCCAAGAAATAAGTAGGTAGACACCTCATATATCATCCTTCGGATTTAGCAGCAATCTCCAACGAGTTCTCAATTATAGGCAGCAGGTCATTTTTAAACCAAATCAGTCAAAGAGCGCTGAATGCGCTAACCACTTGTGGCTGTGAATGTTAAATTCTACCCCTCAAAAAACATCTAATTTTGATGGTCAGATATGCATGGATCCTGCTACACACATCCCTTATAAAGGTTATATGAGGCGGGTCTTCCATTACCGGCACTCTTAGTACCAGTACAAATTGGAAATAAATTAAAAGTCAAACAATAAAAGATAGCGCTTCTTTCAGTAGAAAAGACGGCAAAAGCATGCAAGTCATTAATGTAGAGTCCCATCAAGTAAATCAGTCAAGTCTACCCGGTACATCCTGGCGACCGTAGTCATGGGACCAAATTTGTGGTTGCCTGCGGAGCAGTCGAAAGAGGGTGATGATATCCTAGCGACGCTCTATGTACGTGTCTTTTTAACTAGATATGAAAGCATACGATGATTTTGCAAACCAATGAAAGCTGATTAAAGTGAGCCGTGTGGTACAGAAAATGCGAAGTGATTCGTGTCAAAAACACAATGACTGAAGTCAGTTTAATTGTCTCGTGACAAAGGCCTGTCAAGCATGATTGTTATTGACAGACAGGCTTGAAAGAAACTAATTTTCAATATTGGATGCGATTCGATTAACTTGGTCGTAATCAACACTGGCCTGACAATGCTTTCTTTTATCATTTTTATTGACAGACAGGCCTGAAAGAAACTCATTTTCAATATTGGATGCGATTCGATTAACTTGGTCGTAATCAACGCTGGCCTGACAATGCTTTCTTTTATCATTGTTATTGACAGACCGGCTTGAAACAAACTCATTTTCAATATTGGATGCGATTCGATTAACTTGGTCGTAAATCAACGCTGGCCTGACAATGCTTTATTGCTGTATGGGAGCCTTTTTTCAAATTGCTCACAAATTTTGGGTTTTTTTCAGAAACAAATTAAGGTTGCTGTGTCTGTAACATGTGTTGGAGGTTAGTTTGTGCCATCTAAAATAAATTTGATTGAAAAGGCCACCAAGGGATGAATTGAAGTCAACTGAATCTCCCTTGAAGGTTTGAATTTATTTTGCCACACATAAAAGTAGACACAAAAGCTACGCGGACAAAAACAACCTGTCAACAGTTTGTCCAAAAGTCCATTTGGATCTGTCACCAGGTTTTAGAATGTAATTTGTTTGGACTAAAATGTTCTACCATAACTTCACCTCTGTACAACTTCAATCATTATTTACATTGTCCCAAATTACTGTTGAAAAGCATACTTTTTCACCTTACGTCACGGTTTTTCAGTTACGTCATCATGTTACTTTCTCTTCATGGTTTCAAACATGGCATAAAATCTGAGTTCGATGAACTGCAACATCATGAAACTCTCTTCTTATAATATATGAACCTTTCTTTCTGCCTTCAACACAAAACCTCTTAATAACAGTCAAAATGTTAATCTTAAACCAAGGTGCCAAAATAACTACCAAAAATCCATGATTTTAGCCCCAAAAACAGTTTTTGGACCCAAACTCACACTTCACTACTTTCCATCTCATTGGCACACTGCTCAAATAAAAGATCTTGTTGTCCCCTTTAATTTGACACCACATTTGATGTTGTGATGCTTGTAGTTTGGAAGATTTCTTACAGTTTCCACTTTCCACTTTTGCGTGGAATTGCCTGTCTGTTTGTAAAATGTCAAGTACTCAAAAACAACCCCATGAAGAACACTGTAAAGCCCCAGTCACGGTTTGGAGCTACAGATATCCACGATTTAACATTTGTGATAAAACCGTGGAAGCTAGTACCGTATTCATTTTTAGTACCTCCGTGATTATCCGTCATCTTCCTTGGGTATTCGTGGAGGGGCTGCGGAAGTTTTAAACTGTTCCAAACTTCCGTGGTGAATCGTCAGGAAAATCAATCCGTAGTGCAACCGTGGGGCATCCGTAGGACAACCGTACTAATTCGTAGTGTTATTCGTGGCTATTCTAACATATTCTTGGAGATTCGTAGCTCATTCGTGGTAGAAATCTGTACGAATTCGCTACGAATGTCCTACGGATATGCCCGGATATGCCAGGATTTTGCTAAGGTTGTACTGCGAATATGTATGCTATATTCGTAGGAGAACCTTGGTCATCCATGGCCCAATCGCAGACAACCGTGGCGTTAACGTCATAATTCTTAGTGATACCGTCGATATTCTTCAACCATCCATCTATATTCTTGACAAACCGTGATGTAGAGAAACCTTAGGGCAGTCGTGGCTATCCGTCCTGAAACCGTAGTGCATTCTTAAAATGTCGATTTCTCCACGAATCTGGACGCCGGTTCATCGTGATGGATTGATTCTTGGTAAACCGTGGATATTTGTAGTGCCAGCCGTGAATGTGTGATTGGGGCTTTATGTTGGACTTTGAGAAGAGAAAAATAGGACAAATTTTGTTTTCTCATGTTTCAATTTTTGCTTGAATAGTCTGCTTAACACTGGGATGGCCGTGCTGACTTTCGATGTTTTGAAGTCGAAACGTCAGAGCTGGGCCTGAGTTTTGTCTGTCGTAACGCACAGAATCATCCACATTAATTGAGTTTCGGCACCATCTGCACGCCATGTTTCGCAGCCCCTTGCGGAACTTCTTGTATTTGTACGCGTAGATGAAGGGATTGATGATAGAGTTGAACAGTACCGGTACCTTGCTCAGCAGATCAGTTAGCAGCATTCCAAACTCCGCATGCTGCTGGTAGATTATGATGGTGATCATGTAAGCTGGCTGGGTTGGTATGTAGAGGATTCCGTAGGTGATCGTCACTATCAGCATCAGATGGATTACGCGTTTTGTCGCGGTCCGCGATTCCAGTACCTGGGCCATAGTGTCTCGATTGCGACTGCTCTGCTTGAGTGTGCGGATGATGCGAACGTACGCCCACAGCATGACGATCAGGGGTAGTACAAACCCGACGATGAACGGTAGAAAGTGCCACTGCCAGGAGTGGTAATTCAGCACACACCTGTCATTATAAGTAACACCGGATGGTTCATATCGTACCCCAACGAGGTGGATCATGTAAGCGCAGAGCCCCATAACCCACGCGAGACATACGGAAAACCAAATGACGCGTTTAGTGCAGATGCAGACGTATCGGAGCGGGTACACAATGCCGACAAACCGTTCCAACGCAACCAGGACGAGACTGTACGCTGAGATGTAGGCAAACGAGTGAAACAAGTAATCGCTGTGCATGAGGTG
Organism: Patiria miniata; assembly: GCF_015706575.1. NCBI lineage: Eukaryota > Metazoa > Echinodermata > Asteroidea > Valvatida > Asterinidae > Patiria > Patiria miniata. The sequence goes on along the minus strand of NW_024037048.1, from coordinate 10,368,913 downwards.
GCAGTAGACTCGTTTCCCGATCTCACTCGAGATGGCGTCCGGATAGTTGAGCAAATCCAACAAGGTGTTGATGGCAAACATGAAGCAGCATAGTCCGTCGGACACGGCGAGATTCAAAATCAGATAATGAGTGATATCATGAAGGAATTTGCTTTTGAGCACGGTGACACACACCAAAATGTTACTCAGAAATCCAACAACGGCACAGCACAAGAGCAGAATCGATAACCAACCTGGAAAAGGATTCACCGTTCCCTGGAAATACTCTGTGTTGTTAAAACTCTGGTTATTTTGTGCTGCCATCGAATCAACCTTACAGAAAAATTCAAGACGTGCTTACAAAGTCTGAATTGTTGACAAGTGACGAAGCACACCGAGCACGCAAATACTTAGTTGCCGTTAGTAGCTCTTGCCTTTATCAGTCGTTATTTTCTGTTGCCAAGGAAACTGGAAAAAGGATTAACTGTTCCCTGCGGATGCTCCGTGCTGTTAATACTCTGGTTGTTTTGTGCCGCCGAAGAAACAAGCTGGGCTTACAAAGTCTGAATTGTTGACAAGCAGCGAAGCACACCGAGCACATAAATACCTCTGTAACTGTGCAGAGAAATCCAGAACGACGCACTTTAGTCACCGTTAGCTCTTGCCTAATCAGTCATTATTTCCTGTAGCCAAGGAAACATCTGGAAAGCACAATCAAGTGCAGCTTCAAAATTTGAAATCTGTTTCGAAACATCCCGAGCAAGCAAATACTTCTGGACCATCAGAGAGCTGCGTATCAAACAGAGAGCTCCTCGCAACGTGCATATCTCCCCTGATCAGTAGCTTTTGCCAAGTCACGGTGATTGATTTCTCAAATCAGCCCACGCCGAAAAAAAAAATCCTTATTTGTTAAAATGTAACTTTCCGGAAGGGCGTCACAGAATGCAAATGGATCCCTCACGGCCCATGTACATGTAAATACATTAGCTCATTAGATGGAAGCAGCGTCCTCGAGTGCCAACTCTCAAGGGAAGATGCATTAGGTTTATTGTTTGCGGAGCTTCTAGACTGATGTACTTGAAGTATTAGCGAGTGATACTATTTGTCATTTTTACTCTCTGCTCCCATCATTTCACTTGCTTGATTAATAGTTTTTGCTAAAGCTATGGTCCATCATTTGCAGCCATCCGAAAAGTTACTGGCGTAATTATTGTTGAAAAACAAACTTGGTTGAAAGATAGTAAGGGAACTAAACTCCCTGTGAAATTATTCTTTCTGGGAAGTTGTCATTTTGAAGTAATTAATGAAAGAAGACCTTTCCAACGGTGCGTCTTAAGATGCACCGTAGGAAAATTTAAATTAGTAGTTCGTTTTGTTATTCGGTGAAGCGCGCACAAGCATTGGCACGATGCACACGCGCGTGCGGTTGCTATAATTTCTCGGATCAGTGCGCGATGTCGCGTATAGCTGCAATTCAAAACAATTCAAAACATGATTCAGTAACTTTTGATTTGAAATTGAGATCCTAGAATGCTGTTTTTCTCCGAATATACAGCTGAAGCTTAGCTGAAAGTTCATCAGGTTAGTTGTTCAGTATCCTTCATTAGATTTTGAACACTCTTGTGTCGTTCAAACGAACAAAATGCACAAATTACAAATGATGGACTATATCTTTAATGTGCACAAAATATGTAAACACTTTGAGGCGTATAACGGGGAGGGCAACTCAACTTTTGGTTTAATATAATGTCCAATCTGTCTTTCATAACAAAGTGCTTGAATTTGAAGCACTCATAAATAAATATATCCCCTTTACATGAAATGTTTTGTGAAGGATGTACAGCGAAGAGGGCACTTCAACATTTTTGGAATGAGTTTGATTTTATTCCTGTTTGGTTTGATCTTGATTCATTGTTTTACAGCAAATGGGAATCTGAACACAATAATTTAATTACAGTGAAATCTTGATATGACAAACCTCAAGGGAACAGGTTCAGAATTTGACTTAAGCATAGTTTTTGAGCTAAGCAGGGTTGTATGTAATTATGGACGAGCATTACATTCACTGTGTGGACTTCCTAACAAAAGATGTCCTCATAAACCAGGTAGCAGCGACGCTGTGTGGACTTGCCCACGTCCACACAGTGTTTCTCCCAAAACAGGTTTAGAGGCATTTGGGGGTTAGGTTTATTTGTGGCAAAATGAAGAGAAACACTAAAAGGGAATCATAGAAAAAAATTGGGGTTGAAAGAGTTTTCACAGTTTGAGAAAAATGAATTTTTGCACTGGTTTTTCTTAACTACATGAAAACAAAGGAATGTCCACACTAGGTATGTAAACCAAACGTGTTTGTTTTGTGTGTGTAGGTGGGGGCAAAATATCATTGCTTTAAAAAGTCTGCTGGAAATCCTGCTTGTACCCTAGTGTCACTGCTTTTGTTGGCGTTTGATTTCTGTACCTAGTGAAAACAAATCCATCTCCTTAGCCAATAAACACGGACCGCGACAATCTATAGGCCTGGACATAATTGATCAAATTCTGCAAAAAGAGTACTTAATCAACAGTAGACCCGCTGACAAGCATGCCCTTAGTGGTAATTGGAACGTCTACCGGAAAATTCCGGCCGTCAATTTCGCTAAGAGGCAGTATCACTGTACAGCAAATCTGCATTGGTTGAGTGAATCTGTGTTGCCATGGTAACGGCACGTTGCACTGATTAACCGTCCTGACACAGGCATCTTGCAGTAGTCATAGCACTTAAAATCAGCCTTGCGAAGCTTTTAACGCAGGATTTATGACTTAAAGCCGCAACTGAATGAATGAATGAATGTAATCTCGTCCTTTTTTAGAGGATCCATTTTAAGTGGTTGTTACTAGTCCCAGAGGTCTGCCTAGTGTCGTCTTTGAATCTATCTGAGGGACTTACTGACTGACCGGGCAGTGCTGTCATATAGGATTACCTTGTACGGATGAATTTTTCCCATTGTGTACACAGACGCATGAAATCCTTCCAATGAACAGCAAATCTGAATCCATTGAATAGCATTTTGTGTGTACGGGAACCAGCTGTATTAGGCTGGCCTTGTCTTGTTTCTTAAAATCAGAAATTTCTTTCCAGCAAGCACGACAAGAAACTTTTTACAAATAAGATAATCTAGTGTTTCTTTAGAAATTTAAAAATACAGCGATTTTTTTTTCCAGCAGCCTAGGAACTGTATGAACTCTTTGTAAACGCCAAGGTACCATCATCAAGCCCCATGTAAAGTAACAGCAGCCTAGCTCTGCCTTCCTCTATCCTCCAAAATCCTCCACTGTGCAGGCCAGAACCCATTTGGCACACTCTTTGTGCCTACCAAGTTTTAAGTAGCATCATCATGACCCATCCAAAGTAACAGTGACTTAGCTCCACCTCCCTCAAACCTCTAAAATCCTCCACTGTGCAGGATCCCATTCAACACACTCTTTGTACCTACCAAGTTTCAAGTAGAATCATCAAGCCCCATGTAAAGTAACAGTGGTTGGGATCTACCGGTACCTTCCTCAATCCTCCAAAATCCTCCACTGTCCAGGATCCCATTCGATACACTCTTTGTACCTACCAAGTTTCAAGGTGTATCAAGCCTTATGTAAAGTAATAGTTGCTGGGATCTACCTTCCTCAATCCTCCAATCCTCCACTGTGCAGGAACCCAATGACACACCTCTTTGTACCTACCAAGTTTCAAGTAGAATCATCAAGCCCCATGTAAAGTAACAGTGGTTGGGATCTACCTCCCTGAATCCTCCAAAATCCTCCACTGTACAGGAACCCAATGGCACACTCTTTGTACCTACCTAGTTACAAGGTGCATCAAACCCCATGTAAAGTAGCAGTGACCTATCTCTGCCTGCAATGCTGCCAAAAACAACCTAACAAATTATGAAAATCTCTATGCATGTATTATGATCAAGCTAAATGAGTCATTTGTCGACCCTGGTATTTTTTTTACAGATTTGAAAAGAGCACAATCTCAGCATTACTACTGTGAAAACCTCATGCTTGTACCATATTTAGTCAAAAATTATGGAAGTCGGAGCACCAAGAGATGCGATGAAGTGATGTGTTAAAGTGGCCTTATTTTGGCCTGAATCTCCAAATGAAAGTTCCCGACAAATGACTCATTTAGCTTGATCGCATCACATATGGATTTTGAAGGATCTCGGTGGCTTATAGGGTGAATGATTTTTGCCTCATCTTGCCACTTTAGTTGTAATCACGCCTTCGAACGACACCAAGTCTACACCTAGTTGACAAACCATTCATCAGTAATAACATCGAGACGTAGTGTGTAATTGTCCCATGTTGCTACTTTAAGGCACGGTCCAATCTCTTAACGTCGAGGTATAAGGCTCTCAATCTTATTGGATGTACTCTTTCCGTTTGATTTATTCCTGCGTTGTAGGTCAGTCAAGGTTTATGGTAGAGGACAGATTTTGAAAGAATCTTCAGATACTGTGTTCTGTCTTGTGATGCCTCATTCATGGACATTGCCAGGCAAAATTGAAGGGGGGGATTGCTGGAAACCATTTGACAAATTGCTGTTTACATTTTTCTAGAGCAGGTCAAGCAGTTACTATGCAAAAAATCACCGGCCGTGACCTTTTTGTTTTTGAAGTCTGTGGTGCAACATTTATTTATTTATTTTCAGGCATACAATTAAACAACGCTGAAAAATAAATAGACAAGCCTGAGAATTGCCCAAAAGTAAATTAAATGACTAAATAAAAGACGTCATTTGATTGTATTTTTTCAAAAACTATTATATAAGTGTTAATGCATACAGTTTATGTTCGCATTTTGTGCCAATTGCTGGCAGCTTCTACTGTAAAATATACATTAAAAGAACAGCACAATATTCTCTTCATTTTCTTGTTCCCTCCTTTGTTTTCTCATTTTTTTAAGACTACATTTATCTCTATAATCGCAATATTTGGGTCAGCTAACTGACGCTGTTCAGAGTTGCTTGGCATACCGGTTGGTACCAGTTGGTACTGGTGCATGGTACCGGTCGGTACTGTCTGGTACTAGTTGGTACTGGTGCATAGTACCGGTCGGTACTGGTTGGTACCAGTTGGTCTGGTGCATGGTACCGATTGGTACTGGTTGATACCGGTTGGTACTGCTGCGGACTCGATGTCAACAAAGTACTCTGCTAGTGTCAGATCAGCACTCATTGGAACAGATAAATTACCCCTCTTCCCCTCAAGCATACTTCACTTGACAACTCATTCACACTGTGGAGTAATCACTTGACCTAGAAAAAGGTCAAGAACTTTTGTGTGATTGGGTTGGTTGCATTGTGAGTTTCAAACCATGGCTTTGATTCGGGCTTCGGCTGCATGATATTTTTTGCCCTGACTGTGGGGACTCTGTTAAGGAGAATACACGAGAAAGTGTGGATTCGTAATTTAAGAATTCACAAGGCACAAAGCGCCGAGTGAATTCGTAAATTAAGAATCCTCACTTTCGAGTGTATTCTCCGACTTAAACCATTGCGTCAAAAGAAGTATTGTCATTAACAATCCAGTGAGTGGGGATGAAAAGATTTGCATATCTCGTGTCAAGTCTGGCCATCAGGGTAATTAACAAGGGAGTTTTTAGAGACTTATATTTAATCAAGCATTGTGGTGTGTTTAGCATGTGTATCGCCACACCTGTACAACCAAGTCATTTTGTGTGTAAGCTGCTTACGTCAACATGGATAGTTCAGACGACGATTTCTTTCTGACTCAAAGTAGTTTTTGCAGTGACGGCGGAGAATCTGACAGTGAAGATGCATTGGTAATTTCGGAAGGAAAGTTTTCATGCAGACGGTCCTATTATTGCTCATTATGGGGAACAGTTGTCCAAAGTGTGGATTCATAATTCGGAATCACACTTTACTAAAGATTCGTTGTTCTGAATCCACACTTTGTGACCAAAGTAAAAGATTCGTAGTTCCGAATCCACACTTTTAACAATAGTGTGACGTCACAGCAATGGTTTAAATTCAATAATGGACCCATGTTCAGTTTCCAGAGCATCAAATCTTTTAAAGGTACATGTAGGGAAGATCACTATACAAATATTGAGTGGCTCAGAGTGGAATGGGAGGAATATTATCGCAAGGTACTATCTGGACTTTGCTGAGTGAAATGGAAAAGTCCAGATTTTACTGAGCGATTCCTCCCATTTCACAATTTAAAGCCTCTCAATATTTGTTTTATATAAATGACATTATAGATCCTTGTCATTTGATTTACAGTTAAAATGAAATTCTATTTCAATACAAAATTGGTGGAAAATGTATTTCCCTCTTCCAAACCACCCCTTCACGAAATGTTTGAACCCAAGTCTGTAGCTACTAGCTCTTGGGAACAATTTACGCTACACATAACGCTCAGCGCGCACACCAGCATGCATTTGCACACAAATCGATCAGCGCCATGGAACAAGGATAATCCTAACTATTGAATAGTAAATCCCATTCCCCATGGGCGAATGGGACTTTTTGAGCCCCGGCGTGAATGGGGGCAATAACGAATGTCACATGATGTGAGTTCCGCCAATCAAATAACAAGGATCTGTATGTCAGTTACAATGTATATAATTGCAGCTATATCCAAGAAGTAACTGACCAAATCATTGTTAAAATGCTTACTTGGTTTAAAGATGGTAAAGGCTCTAAAAACTCCCTGTGAAATTATTCCCACCCAGTGAAATTATGTCCTAAACATAAGCCACAAACAACATTTCGGAATTTTTACATGCCAAACTTAATGCTAGATTTCACACATTCACAGTGCATGTTGAAGTAAATGATACAGGGAAAACACAGTTGGATTTTTTTTGTCACTATGAGATTTTTGATACCTCTGTGGATTTTTTTTTGTCACTATGAGATTTTTGATACCTCTGTGAATAACATTCTTTAAAGATTATTTAAACAAGATGAATGAACAAGTGGACACCTATAGAACGTTTGCAGATGCGTTCGATAATCGACGCGCAAAGGCGCGCGACGCCATGTTGTGGGACAGGCGTATATCTATCCATGCACATTTTGTCCCATAACATGGTGTCGTGCACCTTCGCGCGTCAATTATCGATCGCCTCTGCAAGCGGTCTATTTCATAAAACATTACATGCTGCTTTTTGTCTATTTACAGCAAACGAACAGCTTTTTACAGCTTGTTTTCCATTAAAAAAAAACCACAATTTCAAATTATACAAAATTCCCGCAGCTTAGAATTCCTACATAAATCCAATATTAATTTTTAATAACATTTTTAAAATGAAACAGATAAAGAATTGATTATGTTGTTGTACATGACATTTTACAAGAAGACATTATCATTAAACATTAGAAAATATGTGAAAGTGCGTTGGAGAAAAATTACCAAATTACTAAAACCTTTTAAATTTAATGCTAAACTCCAACCATTACCACCGTAGGGATTAAACTTTGATCAGTATGCCTATCTAATACAAAAGCTCGGTCGCATTATTTTGCTCCACTGTGTCTATACCTGTTTAAAAGAACAAACCAAATGAAACAAGTAGTGCTGTGCAATTTTGAACAACTTAGTACTTGAATATTGGCACTTTTATTTTGTGGAATATTTGAATATTCAAACGTGGACACTGAGATAAAAAGTTGTTATGATCATCGTGTATACAACCATACATTTTTCCACAATACATGTAGCTAGCTTATATTTAAGAAAATTAAAAATGCAAACTACGGATAATATTCCAAAATATTCAAAGATGAAATAGAAGCAATTTTTTTTAAAAACAATTTATAACCTCTGTGTTACAAGTTTCCCTTACTTCCCTGTATCTCTCTCTAGAAACTTAAATAGCACCCCAATATTCATTTTTTTTTTTATACCATCTTAGCTTTTTACTGAGAACATTCTGTACAGTTGAATCTGTTTAATATTGCTTGAAAGCGACATTTAATAATAATAATAATACCGGAGTCTTATATAGCGCACGTATCTACCAACAATTAGGTACTCAAGGCGCTGGCATTTATGTATATTATTAAAGACAGGTAAATGAAGTGTATGCGAAATATGAGACCCATTATGTAGCACCTTTGTAAGGGTTTACAAGGTGCTGCGGTGCATATAGCAGCCACTGCCAGAAACACTGGGGCAAACCCCTTCTCTTAGCGATAAGTGTTATGGGTTCTTTAACGTGCATTACACAACACACGGGACCTACGGCTTTACGTCCCATCTGAAGGACGAAGCAATAATGGTAAAGTAACTTGCTCAAGAGCACAAGCACCATGTTCCCACGGTCAGGATTCGAACCCATACCACGGCACACGAGTCGAACACCATAACCATTGGACCACAGCGCCCCACATTTTTAGCACTTACTGAAACTAGAAGCCAGTATAGAACAGCTATAAGCTCACAATTTTCTAAGTTCAAAATAGCCTGACTTGTTTACCAAACAAAAGAGCTTACCAGCTTAAACTCCCACAATGTGTGACTTGTTTTCATATTTACATGTATCGGTACTTTGTTGATTTTTAATTTAAATATCAAATTGACTGAGCTATTTTCCATGCTTAGCTGCGTAAGATTTGGCATTGGTGTTTTATCCTTGGGCTTATACTCTCCTTAAAGTAAAGGTAAAGGGGGACAAACCTGTGTTCACAGGAACGGAGTGCCCATCTCTCTTTCGAAGCGATTGGGCCAGACTCATACGCTGCTGTGGGGGGATCGCCACACCTCCTCCACAGCGAGTCTGTTACCTTCCCAGCATTAAATAATGCCGGTACCCATTTAACACCTGGGTTGAGAGGAGTAATTGAGGTGAAGCGCCTTACTCAAGGGCACAGCACGCATGGTCACGGCGGGGCTCAAACCCACAACCTCTCGATCATGAATCCTGTGCTCCACCGCTAGACCACACATGACCACAAGCTCTCCTAACATGAACTTGTATCATTACTGGATTTTTTAAAGATAGTACTCACTCTTGACACCGTTGGTGACACCAAACCCCCTCTCAAACACGGACACAACCCTTCCTTCATACCGCGGCGGAACGCCTTATACTTGAAGGCGTAGATAATGGGGTTTAAGATACTTGTCAACATGGCTGGGATCTCGTTAAACAAGTAGAGAAGCAAACAGGCATAAGTTCCAGCACTCTCCGTTGTTTCGTACGTATCGTTGATCGTAAAGACGATTATCATTTGGATCGGTTGGGTGCCGCCGAAGAGAAGGACAAAAACGCCGGTCACCAAGAGCATGAGGCGTATGACTCGCCGGCGAGCGTCGAACAACTCGCCAGCGTGACCGGGAAGCAACTGCCGCCTGGCACTCATCTTAAGCGTCTTGATTATCTGATAGTAGGCCCAGAGCATCGCGGAAAGCGGGAACAGAAAACCGAAAACAAACGGGATGAAATGCCACGCCCACGAGTGTCCGTAAGTACAGTACAAGCTGACGGCGTTCCCCTCGTCAACGTAAATTCCAAAAAAATGAATCAAGTACAGTAGGAACCCCACCCCCCACGCTGAACAGATAGCCACGCCCACCCTCCTTTTGGTGCAGATTTCGGCGTAACGCAAGGGGTACACTATCGCGACGTAGCGCTCAAACGATATAATAACGAGGTTGTAGACAGACACAAAGGAGAAGGAAAAGAACAGATAGTTGCTGTACATGACACGGCAGAAGACGTGGCTCCAGACGGTGATGCTTGCATCTGCTGGGGGAATTCCGAGCTGCTTCAAGATGTTGGTAAGCAAGTAGATGAAGCAAGTCATGAGATCGGAGACGGCCAGATTCAGGAGGAGATAGTTAGTTAGACTGTGGAGGTGCTTCACCTTGACGACCGTGATGCAAACTAAGAGATTACCGAGCAATCCTATTCCCGCCGCTGTCATCATAACGCCGTCCAAAATCTGGCCGTTCTTCATAGCTTCAAAACCCATCTTTAATTTCAGTTTCTATATTGGGTTTTTGCCCTTCACTGATGCAATTTGTATAAGCCGTGTATACTGAGAGTTGTCCACAGATGAAGGATAAATATTCACAAGCTTAGTTGGGTGGGACTCGAACCTACCTGCTTATACTAGTACAGTCGTCTAATTACCACTCGACCGCCGAGCTAGCTGGGGTTAGTTGTGCAGTTTGTTCTAAGATAATGAAATTGCCCAATCCTTCAACGTACAAATGCATATGCACAATCCAAAGCTGTGAATTTGTTAAATTACAGAACTTTTAGGTGTCAATCATCGTTGAGACGTTGACATCCACAGTAAACTGTGCTGTCTTCGTTTGTACTGATCGTAAAGTCGGCATCATTTTTCCAACTTGAAACTTCTTCAGTTTTTCCTCATCACAATCTCGAAATGTTGAGTTTAGAGAGGAAAGTCAAGTTGCCAATAACCAGTTGGTAAAAGTCTATTTCCCTTTCTTTAATACCAGAATAGATGAGGAACAAACGACCTCTCCCAACAATATTTGGGAATGTTTTCACATTAATGTTGCTTGTTTGTTGAAAATGGTGGAATCCCCTCTTTCTGGTAGTTGCATCATCTTCAGAAATCTTCATTTTGGTCCATCATGCCTACCTCGGAGGACACTACTCCAACTTCGAATCCCTCAAACTGTGCAAAATGATAAATGATATTTTTGCAAGATAAGATTTGTGCATGCAGTGTGCATTTTCAGAATGTCTCGGCTAGTTTGGACTGCATTCGTGATAGATTCTGTTAATTTCCTTTTTGCACGGAGCTCATTCCTGGCCTGATGAGTTATCCACAGTCATTTAGTAAACCCCAGATTGTAATCTTCAGTCGTTCATTTCTGCTATCAGTTTTATTATTTCTAAAAAAAAATTAGGGTTTTTTAATAAATTTACATGACTGGGTTTATACTCAAACATCATAGTCTAATTTGCAGTCAGTTATTTCAGAGGCCAGTCTGAAAAATGTCTTAAAGAAAATACACTTTTTGTTTTCCTTTTTTGTTGTTGCTTCTTCAGCTCTGGCAGGAGCTTCTACATGTTGTTTCGTGGTCGGTCGGTCGGTCGGTCGGTCTGTCCCCCGGAAAATTGACCAAAAACGGGCCCCTTTAGTTTCCAATAAAATATAACTGCCAATTGACCAAAAATTGACCAAATGCAATGCTGTCGTCAGTAAATGAACTCTTGGACGAAAGTTTTCCGAACACGCCCCTTTGTCTCGGTCAATGCGCATGTGGGTCTATGTTGCATATGAAGTGAGACATTCCGGAACCGCCACAGAGCTTATTGTGCACTTGAGGTATTTTTTTTATTGAGCCCTCAACATTTCTTACAACTTCATATTGCATGGGACTAAAGTAAATAATGTTTCAGTGCCGATGCTTATAAAGACAACAATAACTGGAAATCATAAAGTTCCGTTTTTAATGTATTCGTGAATTAAAACAAAAAAATCTTTGGTGTGAATACAAGGATTTTACTATAACTCAATCAGCAAAAATGCTCAACTGCACTATGTCAAACAAAACATCCATCATCAATAGAAAAAAGGAAGGCTACACCATTATGTTCCAACACCCTACATGTATGTTCCGACACCCCTATATTCCGACAACTTAACCTATGTTCCGGCATTTCTATGTTCTGACACCCCTATGTTACGACTACTCAACCTATGTTCCGACACCCCTATGTCCCTACACCCCTATATTCCGACAACTCAACCTATGTTCCTACACCCCTATGTCCCTACACCCCTATATTCCAACAACTCAACCTATGTTCCTACACCCCTATGTCCCTACACCCCTATATTCCGACAACTCAACCTATGTTCCGACACCCCTATGTCCCTACACCCCTATATTCCAACAACTCAACCTATGTACCGACACCCCTATGTCCCTACACCCCTATATTCCGACAACTCAACCTATGTTGCTACACCCCTATGTCCCTACACCCTATATTCCGACAACTCAACCTATGTTCCAACACCCCTATGTCCCTACACCCCTATATTCCGACAACTCAACCTATGTTCCTACACCCCTATGTCCCTACACCCCTGTATTCCGACAACTCAACCTATGTTCCGACACCCCTATGTCCCTACACCCCTATATTACGACACCTCAACCTATGTTCCTACACCCCTATGTCCCTACACCTCTATATTACGACACCTCAACCTATGTTCCAACACCCCTATGTCCCTACACCCCTATATTACGACAACTCAACCTATGTTCCTACACCCCTATGTCCCTACACCCCTATATTCCGACAACTCAACCTATGTTCCAACACCCCTATGTCCCTACACCCCTATATTACGACACCTCAACCTATGTTCCTACACCCCTATGTTCCTACACCCCTATATTCCGACAACTCAACCTATGTTCCTACACCCCTATGTCCCTACTACCCTATATTACGACACCTCAACCTATGTTCCTACACCCCTATGTCCCTACACCCCTATATTCCGACACCTCAACCTATGTTCCCACACCCCTATGTCCCTACACCCCTATATTACGACACCTCAACCTATGTTCCTACACCCCTATGTTCCTACACCCCTATATTCCGACAACTCAACCTATGTTCCAACACCCCTATGTCCCTACACCCCTATATTACGACACCTCAACCTATGTTCCTACACCCCTATGTTCCTACACCCCTATATTCCGACAACTCAACCTATGTTCCTACACCCCTATGTCCCTACACCCCTATATTCCGACAACTCAACCTATGTTCCTACACCCCTATGTCCCTACACCCCTATATTCCGACAACTCAACCTATGTTCCGACACCCCTATGTCCCTACACCCCTATATTCCGACAACTCAACCTATGTTCCTACACCCCTATGTCCCTACACCCCTATATTCCGACAACTCAACCTATGTTCCTACACCCCTATGTTCCTACACCCCTATATTCCGACAACTCAACCTATGTTCCTACACCCCTATGTCCCTACTACCCTATATTACGACACCTCAGCCTATGTTCCTACACCCCTATGTCCCTACACCCCTATATTCCGACAACTCAACCTATGTTCCCACACCCCTATGTCCCTACACCCCTATATTCCGACAACTCAACCTATGTTACTACACCCCTATGTCCCTACACCCTATATTCCGACAACTCAACCTATGTTGCTACACCCCTATGTCCCTACACCCCTATATTCCGACAACTCAACCTATGTTCCTACACCCCTATGTCCCTACACCCCTATATTCCGACAACTCAACCTATGTTCCGACACCCCTATGTTCCGACTGCACATATTAATAATCATAATCGGCATTTAAGAATGCTCTTATTAGTAAACTAAATCACAGCGCTTACAGTATTATTATTACCCCTGATCATTTGGCCAGTTAAACATTCCAAATACCAACTCGGCTCCCTGGGGAGTATACAGCTGGATGCTGCCTGTTAGGCGCAAGCAAGCTTATTCAATCACAATAGCCATCTCTGCCCTCACAGGTACCCATTTACTCCTGGGTAGAGAGAAGCAATGAGTGACAAAGTGCCTTGCTCAAGGGCACACACACCATGACCCCGGCTGGACTCGAACCCACAACCCGCAGCTTTACCCACAGACCACGAATCCAGTGCCCTTCACGAGGCCACAGCACTCCACATATTCTTATCCACATCCCTAACCCTAACCCTAACCCTTACCCTCACCGGGAGTAACACAATCTTATGTGCAGGTTGTCGGAACATAGGGGTGTCGAAACATAGGGGTGTCGGAACATAGGGGTGTCGGAACATACATGTAGGTTGAGTTGTCGGAACTTAGGGGTGTCTGAACATAGGGGTGTCGGAACATAGAGCCATTACGCAAAATGAAAAGTAGTACTTACTGTTTTGGAGTTAGACCATCAAATGTCAATAAGCACATCATCGAAGTAACTGTCCTCAGAAGGATCATTGCAGTTGTCTTCTTTCAAAGCTTTACAGCCTTCTTATGAGTCCTCTCACCAAAATGCTTTTTGACAAATGTGAGTTTTTCCCAGTACGCTGTTTACGATCTGCGTCAGTTGTCTGACAATACAACAATATACCACTGATGCACTGCAAAATGATAGAATAAATGGAAAGTAATACTCCCAAGCAAACAGCTGTGTTTCTTCTGCAGACAGCTGCACTGTCGATTTTAGCGAAACAAACGTGGCAAAGTCTCCGTTAAATTATAACTGCGTATTACTTGTCCACAACTTTCTGTCAATTTTTTTCTAGATCTAGGAAGGACATTTGGCTTCAGAGAGTCTCCCTTTTTATATCCAAAGTCTTTTTGTCCACGCTCATTTTGAACATGATTTATTTTTGTTTCCTCCCTAATTACAATTCTCGAGTCCACTGTCAACAAGAGGCCAGACTATATAGAAAAACCCTACTAAGTTTGTAATAAAACGACTTGGTGATTACTGAATAACATTGTGTTTGCGCTGTAATAAGAACAAACACGGGACTTACCTGGCGTCAGTTTAATATTTTATCTGTTATTAACAAAATGAAAGACATTCAGCAACAAATCAATGAAGTTTCTGTTTGGTTTAAAGCTATAGTCCACCTTTGGTAATTAGTGCATTTTGTTCGTTTGAAGCAACAAAAGTGTTCAAAATCTAATGAAGGATACTGAACAACTTACTTGATGAAGTTTCAGCTCAGCTTCGGCTTTATATTCCGAGAAAAACAGCATTCTAGGATCTCAATTTCAAATCAAAAGTTGCTAAATCATGTTTCGAATTGTGTTGAATTGCAGCTTTACGCGATGCCGCGCACTGATCCGACGAATTATAGCAACCACGCACGCCTGTGCGTCGTTCCAATGCTTGTGCGCGCTGCGCCGAATAACAAAACGAACTACTGATTTAAATGAGGGTGCAGTCGGAACATAGGGGTGCTTCTTAAGACGCACCGTTGGAAATGCCTTCTTTCGTTGATTTCTTCAAAATGAGAGCTTGCCAGAAAGGATAATTTCACAGGGAGTTTAGTCCCCTTACTATCTTTCAACCAGTATGTTTTTCAACAATAATTACGCCAGTTACTTTTTTGGATAGCTGCAAGTGATGGACTCGGGCTTTAACACAAAAAATGCTTTCACTTTTGAATACCATCAGTATTGACCAAAATTCATCATCAACACATGTTCTGCCAAAGTACCTTTTGTTGTCGAAACTCGAAACTCGAAGAAAAGTAACACTCACTCCCTAGGGGGTGTGCAAAATTATATTGAAGTTGGAGGATTCAGGACTGTTAGGGGTAAGGGCAATCAGATTTTATAATTTTTTGCTTTTTGGCTCTGATATTTTCAAAGGTGTATTTTTTAATGAACATTTTTGGGGGCTTAAAAAAGTCGGGGGACCCTAAATATTTCAGGTACTGATTTTGGGCAATTTACATTAACACATGTTCATGACCTTGTGATACATGTAGCTATCCAAAGTCATGTGCAGCTATCTTTCCAAATTTTGAAAGTTACTGGAAGTTGTCGCTCATTTCAAAGAAATAAACTACGCAGTGATAAAAACATCTGGCGATCATCATTCCCAAATGTCAGGTCTTAATGAACGAACATGAAATAAATTGTCAGTAAAAATAATTTCCCACTTGAATACAACAATTCATAAACCTCAATATGTTGCCTCAAGTCTTTTGCAAACACTCAAATGTGCAGTTAATATCAATTTGGTCTCATTTGCGCAATTTGTCTCCATTTTACCGAATCAGGCTTCTGCTGAAATGCTTCAGTTGTCTAGTTTTATTTATTTATTTATTTAAAACCATCTTTAATGAGGGTAACCCATACAGCAGAAGCTGATCATTTGGGGCCCTCACGTTACAAACAAATACGTCAAGACAACGATGTTAACAAAGACCACGCCTTGACAATAAGAACAACAATAAGTTCTTAAAAACAAGTAATCTTAATGCTAACCTTCCCAAATCCTTCAAAATCCTCTTTGTAAAATGGATTTTGCAGGAGGAGGCTACATGGCAAAAGTGTGTGGCTGATTTTGGAGGATGCGCCGTGTCAAGGTCTTAGGCTGGACCTTGTGTTGTTCATGTTTAGCCTCGCATAAATTTAGGCCTACATCGTACTTAAAATCCTCCGCACTGCTCCAGGATGTCACTGGCTCTGCCTCAACATATTGACAGTGATTGCTGGAGGATTTTGCAGGATTGAGGCAGTGGTCACCCCTCCAAGGAACACATTCAAGAAACAACAGAGGATTTTGGAGGATTGAGGCTGTACGCAATTTTTACATGGATGCAATTGGAAGATTTTGCAGGATTGAGATTATATATTCTAGCAAAAATGCCTAAGGAGTTATGGTTAAGGACAATAAGTTAAGAAATACATATGCAATTACACAATTGCACTGAAATTCTGAAACTGACAAACATCATCCCAGCTGATCATATTTTTGAAAGCATGATAAAAAGACGAGACTAAAAATGGAGTAATAATTAGAAGTGATAAAATTACACATGCGAATTATTAAAAATATGAGCACCCCCTACCTCTTCAAAGACATTATAAATACAAGTACACATTGCACAGCAACAACTCTGGCAGAAAACAAGGTAAACTTGTACCAAGAAAAAGCTCTAATTCAAGCCCTATTCTCCTTCAGCAACCAGCAAAAAGAATAATCAGAGCCTGAATGAATGGCAAGAGGGACATCATTCAAGAAGACGGAAGCTCTGCAGCTGAAACTATTCTTAAAGATTTGACATTTTGGTTTGGGAATTATAAAGTTACCCCATGTGTTTGCCCTAGTCGTTTGTCGATCGCCAGGCTGGATCTGGTCAAGCTTCCGACACAAATAGTCCGGGGCAACACCAATGCTTGCCCTAAAAGCCTGGCAGCCAAGTTGAAATCGAATACGCTGGGCCAATGTCATTGTGTCAAGATAACTAAATATTAGGTTTGTGGGTGATAAAGGTGAAACTTTTAAAGAACAATATGAAGAGCTCTATTTGAAGTTTTTTTAATTTTGGAAACATGAGTGCATGTATTCAACATTTTTAGCTGCAGATGTCTCTCTATTAGTCCGTACATGTAGGTTAGTAGTTAGTTAGTCATGTTTAGTTAGTTAGGCGGTTAGTTGGTAACAAACGTTCACATTGTCTATTGCTCCTACATATTTGGACCGATTTCAAGCAAACATTGTCAAAAGTATCAGTATCCCAGCCCCAACATGTCACATGACCAAACTGGGGTCAAAGGTCATCATGGGTCAAGTTCAAAATAATGTGAAATTTCAAATATGCGCAAATAAATGCAAATAAGCACAAATGACATAGGAAGCACCGTCAACATGTTGGCCTTCGTCAAACATTAAAAAAATGTCTGTCGTGACCTCTACATGTGACCTACAGCTATGGGGTCAAAGGTCATTCGTTCCTTGGCCCGCAGCTTCCGAGATCCAATCGAGCTTGTTTTGGAGAGAAATGTTGTTCATGGTTGTATCTTGTGGGGTGCTCTCCTGAAGTACACAGAGTGAATATCGAAGGGTGAATTGTTCAAGTTTTGGATTAATGAACACCCATATTGTTTCATTCCTCTTTCCAGTCTCCCAAGGAAATGTACGTGAAGAATATCAAGCGGTGGGTGATACCATTTCTGGAGAGGTGTGAGAAACAGGTCCCCAGGCAGAAGAAAGAGCTGCTGACACAGTACATGCTCAGTATTGCAAAGGTAGGAATATTGGTTCCTGTAAAAGTTTTTTTTTTAATAAAAAAAACTGATCAAAAATTTCTGAGATCTGAATAAGCAGAAAATATGAATTAGCAAATATATTTACTTGTGAAAACTTACAAGTCACATGTTGAGTACAAGTCACATGTTGATGATCACATGACTTTTGTTGATAACCTTGATTTGTGTGGGTTATCTTAAAGCCACAGTTCATCATTTGCAGCTATCCAAAAAGTAACTGACGTAGTTACTGTTGAAAAGCATACTTTTTGAAAGATATTAATGGGACTAAACTCCCTGTGAAATTATTCTTTATGGCATGCTGTCATTTTAAAGAAATCAATGAAAGAAGGCCATTTTCAACGATGCGTCCTTGGAAATTTCTGTTAGTAGTTCATTTTTAATTTGGCGAAGCACGCACAAGCATTGACACGACGCGCGCACGGTTGCTATAATTCGCCGGTTCGGTGCGTGACATCGCGTAGCTGCAATCGACTGAATGAGAATGTGTCTTGTACGCTGAATTCAGGCCCAATTCAAAACATGACTCGGCAACTTTTGATTTAAAATCGAGATCCTAGAATATTGTTTTCTCAAAACATACAGCATTCACTGAGCTGAAACTTCATCAGGTTAGTTGTTCAGCACCCTTCTTTAGGTTTTGAGAACTTTTGTTGCTTCAATGAACATAATGCACAAATTGCAAATGATGGACGCTACCTTTAAAAGCATTATTAATTTGACTAATTATTTTGATATTGTTTTTCCACAGGAGGATCTGACCAATTGTGTGATGATATTTGAAAACTCAAAAGCAACGGTAAGAACTACAGTCAAAACAGATGCCCGATTTCCAATGTTTTGGGTGACATTTGCAAGGATGTGGAATTTACAACATAAAAGTATACAAGACCGTGAATCGTATTAGTTGTTGCTTGCCTAGAGGCCAGCCTTGTGGCTTCTTTGTACCCATTTTACTGACTGTCCCACCAACTCACTGACTGACTGACTCCCCTAAATCAGGGAGTGCTGTCGTATAGGATCACCTCACAACTGAATGGGTTAATTCTGGCCCATTGTGAAGACAAGATCCATGAAAAGACTTCCAGTGAATAGACATTAGAGAATACCTTGGATAGTTGGTGGCTTCTGATTGGTCGAGACTCAATCATGTGGGGGTGCATTAACGGTGATATAAAGACCGACTTCAAGAACAAGCGAATAATTGGCCCCCGAACCAGCGTTGATCCAGCCTCATGTAAGCCAAATGATTGGCCAAATTTACAGCAGTACACATGCGCTCAACCACATCGTGCAAAGACTTACATGCGCGTACGCAACACAGTCGTGTGGATGGGTGCGCGTAAAGAAGTTGTCAAAAAACAACATGTTTGTACTACAGTACTGAGGATGTTTACAATGAAAGTGTGGATTTTTCTGTGGTTTATTTTTCTGTGTACACGTCGCCCATGGACATATTTATTTTTTCTGAACTGAGCATCTTTGTAATTCTGGACACAAGGACACAGCTTCCTCCATCAGGTAAAGATATGAAAAAAGTTGTAATTTGTTTCCCTAAGGCAACAGAAGTTCATACCCTGGATATCAGTCGTAATGCAATGAAGACGTCGTCCAGCGCAGCTTGGGCGTGGCTAGGGTGGTATAAGAGACAGGGTACCACGCATAAACTGAAATATGGCCACTGATCATGAACACACAAAAGTCTAGAAATATCGCCGAAAGAAAAGTCACAAAATTGGAGCTTTTTAACTGTTTATTTCATTAAAAAGGTATTTATTTATTAATGGGAATAACATTGTGAGGACCTAGTCGTCACTGCGTGGTAATGACCGGGTTGGGGGATGGCCGCTGTTAATGGACCTGGCCTGGCTCTGTCCATTAACAGCGGCCATCCCCCAACCCGGTCATTATCACGCAGTATACAAATATAACATGGTTTGAGGGTGGACAGTCAATATTCGCTCCCTGAGGTATTGGAAGTTGACAAACTAGTTTCCGAGGCGAAGCCGAGGGAACTAGTTTGTCAACTTTCAATACCGAGGGGAGCTAATATCGGCTGTCCAACCGAAATAAACCATGTTATATTTGTTTTACTATACCTCATACATATTCAGCGCTGATTTGTTTGTTGTTTTCATTGCATGAAGGAACCTCAAACAATATTTTTTTGTGTGAAAAACTTGTCCAGTTCACCAAAAGAATCTTTTTGCTCAACTTCACTGGTTCGTTTACCATACAGTGCAGCTGTAAATACAGTAGTTTGTGTACAATATTCTTTTGTACAGGAGGCATCTTTATTGTCCATAAATGTTCTCTAGTTCGGCTTCATTGAGCTCGGGAAAATAACGCGCCGTGCAACCTTAACCATCTCTTCGTGTGTAGCTCGTTTGGGCGATGCTAGCGCGTGCGTACTACACCTGTGCGACAGTTCCACGATTGCTTTGTAAAGCGCATGCGTAGTAGACTGTCGCACGGGTAAAGACAGTCTACTACGCATGCGTATTAACCCTGTGCGTGAATCCTCGCGCGCGCGCTTGGTAAACAGCAAAAATAACATCTGGTGACGTGATGGTGAATTGACCATTGAGAGTTCGGCTCTCGATCATGAATATGTATGAGGTATAGTAATGAAGACTAGGTTCTCACACTGTTATTCCCTAATGAATGGGCTAAATCCGACCCGTTGTGCAGACCAGATGCATGAAAAGACTTCCAGTGAATAGTCATTCTGAATCAAGGGAGTAGAAATGAGTGCATTCCGTGAACGTTTTTACTATAAATCTAACCTTTTCTTGTTATCTTTGAACAGGTAACGGGCGGTATCATCAAAGACAGTGACTATCTGATGACTCTAGCGTTGCAGTGTGTGTATACCAGCGATCGGGATGACCAGCTAAGCCAGGCACTGGCCATACTGGAGTGTATGCCAAGACGGAGCTTTGGGTCAGAGTACTTACAAAAAAATTGAAGAATTGTTACATAATCAAGATATTTTTGTGTCAGGTTATGTGATTTTTTGGTTGAGGATTTTCTCATTCACCAATGATTTTCCATTTAACCTCAAGAGATTTCAGCAATATTCTGAGTAGACATTTTGAAAAGCGCCCTTTATGGGTGTGCATATGGGATAAGAAGTTTGGCTGTTTGTCTCTATCTCTAGTCTCAATTTTTCTCATATCAGGATGTAGTCGGAAGAAATCTCATTCAGCTTGGACTTTTTGAATAGCGCCCTCTACTGAGTGTGTGTAAGGGGATCTTGAACTATCATGTGATTGGTAGATTGCCTATTGCTGGGTAATTCTAAAAGTGCCCTCTACTGAGTGTGCATAAGGGCGATCTGGAACTACAATTGGTAGATTTTCTGAGATTCAATGAGTGTTTTTCATATCAAGATGCAGTCGGAGGTAACTTCATCCTTCCACTATCAGCTGGTTCATTTTGTCTGCTTGTGCCCAAGGGTAGTTCTAAGATAATTGTTGCCTCTTTTCTCAAGACCTGTCTCGATGTATTTTTTTTAAAACAGAATGCAGTCGGAGGAAATCTCTGCCCTCCACAACCAGCTCGGACATCTCTCAGACCACCTCCGCGCTGCCGAGATCCTGATCAAGCACGAGGTGCCCAAACCTCCGCGGTTCATACGAGACTCTGAGAAGGATGAAGATCAGGCCAAGGGATTGATGATCCGACTTTCTAGACAAGCTGCTAGGAGGTAAGCACATGCAGAAGATATCTGCTTAGCAGAAGCTGGTTACCGACCAAAATGTCATGCAGTGCATTTGCTCATGGCTGGAAGTTTGCCGATTTTTGTTAGTACGTTAACTTGTCAAAGCAATGTTAAACTTGTTAACAGATTTGTGACCGGTATGTTAGGATGAAGATCAATTACCCATTTTTGTCTCGCCTGAATAAAGTTCAGGAAGGAGACCATGCAATCACTATGTCTGTCCGCATGTCCAACCGAGCATACGTAACTATTTATGTATGTGGTATATTCGTTAAAGTTTCAAAACATTGGTCTCATTTGAAAAGTTGAAGTCCAATTGGAACCAAACTTGGGTCATAGATGCAACATGGCAACCTTTATATGATCATGATGTCAAAGGTCACATACTGAGGTCAATGGTCATCCGAGGTCAAGTTGTAAAATAACCTGAAAATGTCAAATTGGTCTCATTTGAAAAGTTGAAGTCCAATTGCAACCAAACTTCACTCATAGATGCAACATGTGAACCCCCATATGATCATGATGTCAAAGGTCACAAACCAAGGTCGAAGGTAATCTATCAAAAAAATCGAAAAGAAAACAGGCAACTTGGACGTATGGCTAGAGAACCACCCCGTTATTGTAGTGTTGAATAAGTGATGAAGAAAATGAAGATGTTTTCAATTTTGAGGTCGTTGACATTCACCTGTTTGTAGGAAGTCTCCATTGAATGCGGGGGAGTGGAAGCAGCTTCTGAGGGACATGTTGGAGCTACAGCGGAAAGTCTACACCTGCTTAGAACCGCAACTTTGCTATGAGGTATAAATGAGGTTTAAAAAAAAAAATGAAGCTGCTTAGAGCTTTCTTAACCTTAACTCCCTAGCATGATTTACTAGGAACCATACCCATCCTGGCAAATTCCAACACCATATGGGAAACTGCACACACAAGTTTCTGACTTTGTTTCTGGAGGTGTGCCAGCCCAATGTTAAAGACTGTCAGTTGAGGGGTACTGTACCCATCCTGACAGATTCCAACAAAACATGACGTTGGGGTTTGATGGGTTGAGCTCTGTTAGAGTTTAAGAGAAGATTGCTTCAAATCAGGAATGCATATTGTTCTGTGGGGTATCCAAAAGGGGTGGGGGAGAGTGGTGGTGGTGATGGGGGAGGGTGGTGGTGGTGATGGCAGTTGGAGGGGGGGGGGGACTTTTGCTCAATGCTTTCCGGAAGCTTGTAAGGAAAATGTTCAAACTTACTTGAGTTTAAACTCAAACCCCCAACCTCCTGTAAAGTAGTGCAGACAACTTTCCACTTAACCACTGTCCTAGTCAACATGCTGGTTCGAATCCAATAACGCAGTGCGTGACACAGTTGGTGACTTCTGATTTGGCATCAGTTGAAGTCAAATTCAACTCTTTCTTATTTTAATTTCACCGTCTGTCTTAGATCCACACCGAGAGCCTTCTAGGATCCAGCTCCCTTCCCAATATCCAGCTTGCCGGTGAGATGCTAACTCGCTCCTCATCCCAAGATCCGGCCTCCGGTAACCATGGCGGTATGGCATCCTCTGCATCATCAAGGATCAGCTATGAGAAGTCGGTGGAGTTGGTGCTGTCAGCGGCCAGGGAATACTTCAACTCGTCCGCTGATTTGATGGATTCGTGCATGGATCTAGCCAGGTATCAGCAATATTTTTCTTCTCAAAAGAATGTTCGGCATCAAAGCAGTTCAGCATCAAAGCAGTCCTCACAAGTTCACAGAAGTCCATCAAAAGTCCCCACTAGCCCCCACAAGTCCATCACAAGTCATATAAGACCCCACAAGTCCCCACTAGCCCTCACAGGGTCCTCATGCACAAGTTCCTACATGTCCTCACAAGTCCCAACAAGTCCTCACAATTCCTCATAAGTCCTCACACATCCTCACAAAGCCACACATGTCCACACAAGTCCATCACAAGTCATATAATACCCCACAAGTCCCCACTAGCCCTCACAACGTCCTCATGCACAAGTTCCTACATGTCCTCACAAGTCCCAACAATTCCTCACAAACCCTCATAAGTCCTCACACATCCTCACAAAGCCACACATGTCCACACAAGTCCTCACAAGTCCCCATAAGTCCCCACAACTCCACACAAGTCCTCACAAGTCCTTATACAAGTCCTTACACATGTGTCATAAGTCCTCACAATTCCTCACAAGTCACCACAAGTCCCACAAGTCCTCACAAGTCTCAACACATCCCCACACATCCCCACACGTCCCCACAAGTCCCCACAAGTCCTCCAGTCGCAAAATCGCAAGATATCAAAATTGACTGTGACAAAAGCATTCGTCCTTGGTCATTCCATATTACTCGTTACTGGACTTGTGACTGGACTCGTGATTGACTGCAATGCTTCCTCATAATGCCTTTCTTTGCCTTTTTTATTTACCATTTAGAACAAATCTTGCAGCAAAGACACAAAGTGTTTTATTACTTTTAGGTACATGTATAACACCTGCGATTGGATGCTTCTGGTTTTTAAATTCCTAAATTTCATCTTTTTGTCCCATTTACATCATTTTCAGTCTTTGTTGTATTGTGTTAGCAAATACTTTTCTCTAATGCAAGAATTAATAGAACCAGCGTTAATTTATTACATTTTCATGATGACATCATTATAACTGACAAACTCAATTAGGAAAGATCAATATGAACTATCAAATTCGATGCTTGAAAGCCTTTGCTGTCAGTTTCCATTTGATACCACATTAGTCATCATTATAATGAAAGCTACTACATGGACCTGATGCATTAGTGTTGAAATTAAACCTGTCCTTGAAATGATAGTAAATTTTGTGTAGGCTCCCCAAAAAACCCTCTTGTCAATTTTCATTCTCAGATTCATCTGAATTTGTTTTTTTGTTGACTAGTCTTACCTTAGACCTATCTGGTTGCCACTGATGTATGTGGCACCATGCTGATATGCATGAACCACATCCACTTTAATTGGTTGATACTAATGTTGTGCAAACCTGACCCGAAACCGACTTGACCCGAAACCGACTTCGGGTCGGGTCGGGTCGGTTTGTCCATCGTTTCAGTCGCGTCGGGTTTGTTTTGGTTTTGCGTTTGCGATTTTTGGGTCAGGTCGGTTCGGTTAAGCCATCTTGTGCAAAAGCCGAAATAAACCGGGAAAAAAAACGAAATAGTGGTGCAATATTATTACAGAGTTACTGTGCCTGGTACGACCAACGTCAACCCACCGCACGAATGTTTATGTGGTTTGCCGTCTATCATGCAAAGTCTATAACGTGTAGGCCCACCAGCAGGAAAAAGTTCAGGCACAAAAAGCGGACTCAGTTGCCGAAGCCAGATATTCAAGGTTTTTTTGGGTCAGGTCGGGTCGGTTTGGGTCGGTTTGTGCTTGAATTTTGGTCGGGTCGGGTCGTGCTGGATTAGGGGAGTTCAGATCGGTTTCGGTTCGGATTTGGTTAATATCTTTAATGTTTCGGGTCGCTCTGGCCTGGTCAATCCGACCCGATGCATAACATTAGTCGATACAGGTCAAAGGGGCATAGCATATGTTTAGGTCAAGTGGTACTGGTAAGATGTCTGCACTAGTAAGCAGGAGGTCGTGGGTCCGAGTCCCACCTGAGTAGTTTTTGAATTGATTTCTCACAATCGCTTGGGACAACACTGAGTATACTGTGATTATTGAAAAAAAATGTCAATGAAGGGCAAAACCCAATATCTACAAGTAGGTTAATTATGTTTATTTTCTTCGCTGTTAAGCTTCATAAAATTTTGGGCCAATAAAAGCATTAAAACATTGGTACTTAAGACAAAACACGCCAAACATGCATTTATACAGCCGTAGATAGTGTGCAGTCTTTGTATATTTGTTATACATTTGTAATACACCATTCTGCGGTTTGATACATTTCTCATTCAGAAAAACGACTGCTCTTAGTTGCTCTAGTGGCTTATTTCAGGACCATTGGCAATGGGCACGTGCGCGTACACAGGCTTGAGATTTCTTGTGATTTGCCCCCCCCCCCCCCATTTTTCCTTGCCCCCAATTGAAAAAACCCCCCCCCCAAAAAAAAAAACCATTTAGAGTCTGGTGCCACCACTGCTCCCATGTCTTTCTCATATATATCAGGTCCTGTCTTCAGCTGTTACATGACTGTCCACCAGGCGTTCAGGAAGAGTTAGATCTCATCGCTAGCCTGGCACTTTTGGATGACTACAATGTCTCCATTCTGCCACTGCAAGGTAGGTATAACAAGAGACTAGCCAAGGCTATGGAATTTAGAAAG
Organism: Patiria miniata; assembly: GCF_015706575.1. NCBI lineage: Eukaryota > Metazoa > Echinodermata > Asteroidea > Valvatida > Asterinidae > Patiria > Patiria miniata. Next base: position 10,343,132 of record NW_024037048.1, on the reverse strand, counting down.
TAAAGTCGGTCATGAGCCAATATGGCCCATCAGGCTGGCGTTCATCTCCAGTAGTGAGTATGTTTCTACTCTCCCTGGATGGGATGCCAGTCCATCGCCGGTTACTCCCCAGCTAATGCCGGTATCCATTTATACTCCTAGGTGGAGAGAGGCAAGTGGGGTAAAGTGGCTTGCCCAAGGACACAACACATGGCCAGCAGCTGGATTCGAACCCCTGACCCTCTGATCATGAGTCACAAACCCTAACCACTGGGCCACATTCCCCACATGTGATTTGGAAGAATCCAAAAATTAAAAGGATCCCTAAACTCGATCCCTTAAAACAAAACATGATAACATTTTAAAAATAGTATTGTGAAAAAAAAAATTCAGATAAACAATTCCTCATCATTGGGGCAAAACGTAGAAACTAGAGAGCACTAGAGAGCGCAACCTCCGCCAAGGCTAAACAATTCCCTGTTGTATTGTTAGTACATCCAACATGAGGAACTTTTAAAATGCTCAATCATGTTCTGAAATCAAAGGGCAGAAACACTCTGTATTTAATATGTATTGTTCACTTGTTTAATACAGAATTCATAAATACCTAAGACAGTTTACCCATTCCTATTGGTCGAGAGCCCGCCACGTGGCCGGTCTTAAACGGATGATAAAGACATGGCTAGCTGGTCTTAAACACTTTTCAAGTGTCACATGAAATTTGGACTCCTAAAAATCCAGTGCCTCTTACCGTTTTATTGGTTGAACGTTCACAATCCTCACGTAGGCATGCGCAATACTACCAGTGAGTCAGAATTTTATAGTTCTAAATTTACAATGCAATGCCCCAGGTGCACTCTGTACGACGCGCGCGCCAATCTCCATAAAGGAGTTGTTTACATTTTACTCGCCAGCTGGACACTGCATTATTTAGCTAGAGGGGTGTTTAAAAAAACATGAAGTGGACTTGTTGAACAAAATCGGGGTTTTTTTACAAAAAAATTTAGATTTTTTTGACCGAAAAGGTATTTATGAATGTGAATAAGTATGTGCGCCTTCGGCTCGGGTAATTATCAGCACCCAGACTCCAAGCGGTCTTAAACAGAGTGATGAAAACCTCCCGAGCACACATTTATTCCCTTATTATTAAGTGCATCTAGCAGAATTGTGCCATTTCCATAAGGTCACTATTTACATTAGTGTATGATGACTTTAACATACACTGCCTGTCACTTGCACTGTGTGCACGGTATATTGCCCAGAAATGGACAGGTCAATTATTTTTTTTAGAGGGGGGAGGGGTGCCCTAATTCATATGTGGCATGGGTGGCTTGTGCGTAAAGCGCTCGCCTCTCACCAAGGTGACCATGGTTCGAATCCTGGCCGCGGATCCTGGCCTGCCCATGGATCAGAAGTGAGTAGAGTTGTGCGTTGGTTCTCTCCTGTGCCACGAGGGTTTTTCTCCGGTTTTCCTCCCTCTTCCAAAATAGGGGGCGCTCTTCTTAAACCGGCCATTATGCAAACTACGCATTATCAGGGTTTGGGCTTGGTTTTCATATTCCTCGTTCATATCAGAACTCTCTATACCATTTTGGGAAATGGTTACTGAAAACAAATTATCCAAAATTTTAGGGCAAGTTTTGTTTTCATCTCGAGGGTGCACATTTATGCTCAAGGGGGCATATTTATGTCCGCAAGAGGGGCACTTGGGTAAAACTGGGGGGGGGGGCAAGTGCCTGCCCCCCCCCCCCCCCATTTCCGCCACCCCTGACCTGAATGAACAAATGAATAATAAGTTTTTTTGATTTTCTTTTCGATTTGTTTCAGTGAGACTCTGTTCTGACCGTCTCGAGTTGGTCGAGAAAGCTCTGTCGTCGATGCCAAGCTCATACAAAGACTCGAAACAGGTAACAAGAAAATTTGAGAGGTGTTCCAGCAGAATGACAACTGGGCAGAGGTCGAAATAAAATAAAGATAAATTTTAAGATAATAAAAGTACCACTACTTGTTTGTTGCACTTCAATTAGACATTCTGTTAGCAGTCTGTTTAAAGTTTGCATTCACTGACGTCTCCAATAGGACTGAGGAAAAGAGTTTCGAGTTTTGTTTTGATGAAAATGAAAGATGCCCAATGTTTTTGCTTAAAAATTCATTTTGTTTCCACGATTATTATACTATTCCTATAAAATATATGTAGTAAACATATCAAAGAGCACAAATATCGATAGAAAAAAATTGGAAAAAAAAATCTACCCCATTTTTGTGTCTTTCATTTTTTTTTCCATGACTGACTATGCCCAGTACAGTCTTATTTTGACAGAATGCCTGACATTTAATTGTTGAACCCATAATGTCCGTCTTACTAGTACGGTTGCCTAATTAACAATTCGGGCCATTCACAATGCAGTGCGCCACCAAGAGTTTGCCACGGAGAGTTCCTTATCCCAGTGCATTGTGGGAGATGATCGACAAATTCGCAGAGCGGGACATTTGAAATTGTTCGTTTTTCCGGTCAGTAGTTTCGTGCGTGTGATTCGAGTATCTGTTTGCCCTTTTGTTTTCTTTTTATCAATGTGGTGTTTTTTGTGAGGCGGCAGAACGCTATGCCCCAATCTATAACAAATTAGCTCAAGTTGTCTACTGACACTGGACACTTGTTCAAATGGGCCGTGTTTCGTCGACCGTAAACTTAAAAAATGGACTCTCCATGGCAAACTCTTGGTGGCGCACTGCATTGTGAATCGGCAGATTTGGCTTGCATGCTTGAATTTGATAACGCCGTTTGCAAACCTGAAATCTGATAGTTGAAGTTTCACCAGTATTTTTTGTGGATTTGTGTGTTGTACAGCTCCTTCGTCTAGCCAAACTGTTACGCGTCTCGGGTACCAATGAAGCAGACAGGAAGGGCCAAGTGCTGTTACTAGTTGCGGAGGCTGCATTAGCTGCTGCGGACTACCGGGCAATGCATCATACATGCGTAGAGCTGATACAAGCCGGGTATAGTCCTGGGTGGAGCGTGTGCTACAAACTAGCCATGGCCGACGAATTCAGGGATCTCTCCTCAAAGTGAGTCACAAGAAAGTCATCACCAGATTACGTTTATTCATAAATACCCAAGACAGTTTACTAATTCCTATTGGTCGAGAGCCCGTCACGTGGCCGGTTTTAAATGGTTGATAAAGACCGGCTGGCTGGTCTTAAACACTTTTCCAGTGTCACATAAAATTTGGACTCCATTGAATTCCAGTGTCTTGTAGTTACCGTTTTATTAATTGAACGTTCACAATCCTCACGTAGGCATGCGCAATACTACCAGTGAGTCAGTATTTCATAGTCCTAGATTCACACTACATTGGCACAGCTGCGTTCTGTGCCACATCGCGCAGTACGTGCAACGCGCACGCCAATCTCCACATAAAGAGTTGTTTACGACATGGCCATAATATAGCAAGAGGGGTGTTGCAAAAAAACATGAAGTAAACTTGTTGAACAAAATCGTTGGAAATTTATAATTTTTGCAGTGTTTTGACTTTTTGACCGAAAAGCTTTGATCTTTTGACTGAAAAAGTATTTATGAATGGGAATAAATATGTGCTTGGTCGGTATTAAACACTATGTTGTAGACCCGTTGGAGTCTGGGTGCTGATGATTACCCTCGCCTTTGGCTCGGGTAATTATCAGTATCCAGACTCCAACCGGTCTTAAACGGAGTGTTTAATGTAAAACAGGCAATCAAAGCTCACATTTAATCCCTTATAGGTCTCTCTCAAATGACGTCATTTCCTACAGACCAGCCACGTGCATCGGCACTTTGAGCGTCAACTTGCATAACGCGCATCGGCTGCGTCGTATTTCGAACACATTTCGAGCAACAAGCGCGCGTGTTTGGAACATTTTCAACACTGCGCAATGCGTGCTTGATTGTGTAAAATACGCAGTTGTAGTTCTTCTACAGAGATGGCCGTCTTTGAGAGACCTATTAATACCAATGTCCAGGTGCTTTTAAATTATTCTGTCCTATATGGTACAATGTTAGGTGCAGGGGCTAAAGACGTGGGAAATAACCAGGAAGATACTGATAGAGTGACTTAATATTTTTTTGTTTTTAGGCAAATTCAGGGTTGTAACGAGTCACTGATTTTTCACAAGGAGTGACTGGAGTAGAGTCGAGTCATTAGGTCAAGAAAGTCGAGTGGAGTCACCGATTTTTGTGACTCGAATCGAGTCGAGTCATTTTAAAGAAGTGGCTCGAGTCGAGTCGAGTCATTAGGTCAAGAAGGTCGAGTTAAGTCGAGTCACAGTGTGTAGTCGAGTCAAGTCAAATGTTTACCATGAGTCAATTCGAGTCACAAATATTAGAACACTATACATGTATAACAAATAGAGACAAGAAAGTCAGTTGTATCACTAACAGTTAACAAGAAGTGAAACTGTGGTCTTATCTCGTTTGGCTTCCAGTCTAGAATTCTTTTCGTTGATCGCTGACAACATCAAAACCAAATTGCTTTATACAAAACTGTTTCTGATTATTTAAAGTTGGCACGTATCTATTTAATTTTTAAAAGGAGGGCATAAATATAGCCGGCGTTCGAATAATAAGAAATCGCCCAAAGCCAATGATGAAACCATGAATTGGAAAAATAATGTGTTTTGAAGTCTGGTTCCGGGATAGTATTTTGTGCATTCCAGAACCACAAGGTGGGAGTCTGTGACACGTTGTATGTTTGTACGCGACAAGCGGCCGCTGTACCGTGCTGCATTCGCAAAGTGACGTGAACATAAATTTTGCACCGTAAGTCATTGCAAATAGTTTTGCTTTTGTGTTTGGGACTCGAGTCTTATAAGCCTTCGCTCGTGTTGGAATTTCTAAAGAGGGACTCGAGTCGAGTCGAGTCATTTGCTCGTAGTGACTCGAGTCGAGTCAAGTCATTGTCCCACAGGGACTCAAGTCGAGTCGAGTCACCAAAAATTGTGACTCGAATCGGACTCGAGTCATTACAACTCTGGGTAAGACACGTTTATACCACAATGCTTCTCTCCACCGCTCCCAGGAGTGTAAATGGGTTCCTTTTAGAGAGATCAGATTGCGTTGATCTCGAGCTGCTGCAGAAGCTAGTCTCATGGCCTGATAAACAGGGGTAACAATTTTGAAGCGCTTTGAGACATTGGTGTTAAGCACTGTATTCACACCACATTATTAATTGTTATGGTAGCTCCTAGAGGCCATTGTTTTTCCGGGTTTTTGTTTGTTGATTAGACGAGAGCTTCTAGCCTTCTCATTGGCTCATTGTGAGGAGGGGTCACTTGAGGTCATCCTGAAAGCCAGGAATGCTTTGGAAATGCAGGTAGGAAACAAATAAACAAATTTATTAAAATTAGTAATTGCTTAGTGAAATGTGATTCTGTGTTCAGACGATATGTGTCACCCATACAAAAGCTGTAATCGAGTCAATCACAACTCAATCACAAGTCAATCACAAGACAATCGCAAGTCAATCACAAGCCGATCACAAGTCAATCACAAGTCAATAACAAGTCAATTCACAAGTCAATCACAAGTCAATCACAAGTCAATCACTAGTCAGTCACAAGTCAATCACAAGTCAGTCACAAGTCAATCACAAGTCAATCACAAGTCAATCACTAGTCAATCACAAGTCGATCACAAGTCAATCACAAGTCAATCACAAGTCAATCACAAGTCGATCACAAGTCAATCACAAGTCATTCACAAGCCGATCACAAGTCAATCACAAGTCGATCACAAGTCAATTCACAAGTCAATCACAAGTCAATCACAAAGCCTTTGGGTAAGGCCTTGGGCAAGGCACTTTGTCACTCGTTGCTTCTCTCCACCCAGGAGTAAATGGGTACCTGTGAGGGCAGAGATGGTTAATGTGATTGAACTAGCTTCCTTGCGCCTAACAGGCTGCATCGAGCTGTATTCTCCCCAGGGAGCTGAGATGGTATTTGGAATGTTTCATTGGCCCAATGAGCAGGGGTAATAATGATGTAGCGCCTTGAGCACCAGTCCTGGTGGATACATGCGCTTAATAAATACGCACTATTGTTACTACATGTATAACTCAGTTGCCCACATCTATGTGAAACATCAGAACATGTTTTTGTTTTATCTTCAAATTAAACTTGTCCCATGTAGCTTGGCTTAGATGGCTGTTGACCTCTGACCTTTCTCTGCGTTTGTAGATATTATGCCTGTCAGTGAATGCTCACTCAACATCACGTGCGTCAACAACTACTCCTCCTGGTGATGAGGAGGAGGAAGAGACTGTTGCTATGGAAACAGAGACAGAAACACAACCATTGCAGGTAAAACTGCAACTTCAGAAACATTTGTTCAGTTCGAATTGTATAGTCTGTAGATCGGCTGTGCACATTTTACTTTCTAAACACAAGTCGTTGGCTTGTTGTTTGTGAACAAAAATATTATCTGTTATCAGTGAGTTAAAACATACCGTTAGTGTTCAAATAGATCAACCTAGGGCCAAAAAAAAAAGTCTCCGGTTTCTGGTATGCGCGCGCGCGTCGCCGTAGCCATGCGCGTTGGCAAAATGAAAAAAAAAAAATGTCCAATGAAAGATAATGTCTCAAAACCGCCAAACTCACTGGTTGGACTGGAATCCTGCTGCTGCACAATTTTAACGTGTTTTTAGATGGGGTTATGATCGAGAATAAGCTTTATGTGGCCTCTCTGGACTCCCATATATTTGCACTAAGTTTAGTCGGGCACCATTTGCAGTCATCAGCCGACATTTGAGGCAAAAAAGTCAGGTAAAAAAAAAAAAGAGCTGCGTCGCCGCACCACTTTTTGGACAAGCTCCATACCAGAAACCGGAGACTTTTTTTTTTTGGCCTAACCTTCAAATTAATTAATTTAATACTATGAAGTATCATACAAGTGTGTCTAAAAAAAAATGCAAACAAAATATAACGGAATGCCAGACGTACAATGTGTAACCAACATAGATAATATAAGTATGGTTTGCAAGATACGCCTTTCCACTCTGAAATGAGACTTCAAACGTCCAAATCTGATAATTTTTGACAGAGTTATAAGTAATTTTCCAAGAGAGGTCAAATTGACCATGGGACCAAGCTTTCAATTTTAGGCATTGGGACAGAGGTAGCCTAATTGCCTCTGTGTGGATATTTGCCCGGCCCTACAAAATATGTGTTTAGCAAGTAAACACAATTCTAAACACTTTCTTGAGGTGATAACCTCATGCTAAAAATGCTTAGCATGTAAACATATTTACAAACTGATAGCAAGAAAGTGTTTAGAATTGTGTTTACTCACCAAACACATTGTTTGTAGGCCAGGCAAATATCCACACTGAGGCCATTAAGCCCGGTTCATACTTCATGCGAAAGCGAATGCGAAGCGAAATTGACATCATGAAACATTCGCTGCGAAATTGGCCCGAGTTGAAATGTGTTCATTTTTACGAATTCGCAGCGCGAATACTTGCCATGACGTCACAAATTCGCATTTGAGTTCGCTTTCGCGCTGTGTATGAACCGGGCTTTAGGCTACCTTTGTCCCAATGCCTAAAATTGAAAACTTGGTCCCATGGTCAATTTGACCACTCTTGGAAAATTACTCAGATTTGGACATTTGATGTCTCATTTTAAAGTGGAAAGGCATATCTTTCAAACCATACCTATATTATCTGTGTTGGTTTAATACACATTCTACGTCTGGCATTCCGTTATATTTTGTTTGCATTTTTTTTTAGACACACTGTATATTGATTTGTTTCAATTTATTCAGCATGAGGACCAGACTGTTCTTCGCGCGGCTCTCGGCAAAACAACGGCCAAAACTAGACAAGTCTTAGCGGCCACCGGCACCACGACTAAAGCGGTCCTCGCAGCGACAGGCACCACGACCAAAGCTGTACTAGCTGCCGTGGGCGACCGGCGATGGTGGAAGGATACGCTGAAGTGGATGCGTCCACTAGCTGGAGACAGCCACGGCGCGGCGGAGGAATACGGGGTCAGGGGTCACGGGAACGCTAAGATGGAGTATCACGGCTGCCATCCGTTTTACCGGACGGTGATCGATAATCACTTCATCGGCAAGGTAAGTCTTAGACAACTTAGGCTGAAAGAATTGGAGAGATTCACAGAATTATGTGGTTAGTGAGCCAAAAAAATAGGCTCAGCTTGAAAGCAGGATGACGATTTTTGCCGATTTTTTGACAGATTTTTTGTTAAAAAAACAAGTTTGAAACTTTGAAAATTTGACAGAATGGATTTTTTGGCAGATTTCTGGCAGAATTCTGCAAAAATGGATATTTGACAGAAAACAGCACATTTGAAAAAAAATGGTACATTTGTTTGAAAAAGCGTCAATCTTTGCATAATCAGACAGGTTGCCTGGTTTAGGTGCTGAGGTGCACTGGGAACCAGACTTTGTCGTGAAGCAACCGCGTTTTGCCTGCAATTTACGCGATTTCATTACATCTTTATGTAACTATAAATTGTTTATAATGTAATTTGAACCTTAATTAAGGCAATAATACAAATCTGCATGTGATTTTGAGTGTTTGTAGTGTATTTCGAGTACTTCTGGGGAATTCGGCAGATTTTTGATAAAAATCTGACAGATTTTTGAAGTGCATTGGGCAGAATTTGGCCATGACCTTACGGTCACCCTGCTGGCAAGTTTTGTAGTTGGTGAAATAGTTCTTTTCAGGTCCTAGAGCATTATTTCTAAAATAATTACATTCAAATTCTGTCATGTGATAGTCTTGTATTTTAATTTAATGCAGGAACAAATGAACTATGGTCTGTACCGTGCAACTCAAACTGACGGGACACCAGTGAAGTTAAGCCAGGATATACTACACGCTGGATTAATGGAGGGGACCAGTGAACCGAATCTCGGAGCTCAAAATGAAGGTTTAGTTGAAAAATCTCTTCATTTACCTCATGAAATGGATTTTTAAAATCATACTTTGGTAAATGTCTTTTCAAGTTAGTTTGAGTTTACATTTTGAGGGTCATGTACATATTAATTTGTCTCCGAATTTTTTCATATTTCTTAATATCTTTTTTTGCAGTGTTATTACGAGCTGCGCTAGAGGTCATGAACTTTGACCTGACCCTGGGACTTTGCTATTTGCTAGCATTACCAAACGTAAGTATGGGTATCCCCAATGTTTAAATATTTGACGCAGTAAGGATTGTTGTTGACAATAGAGGGCGCCATTTGTACAATACGAGGTAACTAAAAGTGAAATTGATTCTTTAAAATATGGATTCTCAGACAGTATGTGTGTCGTTTAATATGACATTGTGTGAAATTGGCCTAATCAGGGAAACACTAGAAAATTTGAGTCTGATAAGCAGTAATTTCCACAAACAATATCTACAGGATGTATCCAAAAAAAAAAAAAAACCCGAAGGTAAGGCCAAAAAAAAAAATAAGTTGGTCTCTGGTCAGCGCGCGCGTCGATTTTAATCATGCGCGTCGATCTTTTTTTTTTCCAAAATGTTCCGCGGTAGCTCCAACAGCGCCCTCTATTTCCGCCCCTCCTCAATTTTTTTTACCAAAGAGCACCAAGGAATGGGAAATTGCACCAAGGCAAATGATCGAAAGCACCAAGGCAAATTATGGAGGACACTAATGTACATGAGGACACCAAAAAAGCAAAATAGTACCCCACCTTGTCTGTACAATCCAAGCTTGAAGAAAAGAAAAAAAAGCAAAAAAAAAAAAAAAAAGCCGCGTGGCCGCGTCAATTCCGGAACTTTGGTCTGACCAGAGACCAAATATTATTTTTTTTTGGCCTAAATGTAAATTATAAAAAATCTAATAAATATATGTCAAATGGGTGAAAGATCACGTGAAACACCAATGTGTCCTCTTTCCATAGATGCCTTAATTGTGTGTCTGGCCACAGATGACTGAGCATTCGTTGCTTTCTGTCAAGGGTCAAAACCTGTACTGGGCCAAGTTTTACCTGGCTAAGATTGCTGGCTGGTTTGTTATGCAAAGGTTGAAATTAAATGGACTAGATTTCGTGCAGAGCTTTGTGTGGAAAGAGGTGGTGGCCACGTTGAAGGCATTAGGCCAGGAGGGGTGAACTTCAACAATGAGAGTGGTTAAATCACTGTCAAAATTGAATAAATTGTTTTAAAGAAAAGGATGTCTTCTTAAATTAAGTTAAATTAAATTAAGCTGTTCCACATGCCCTTGACCTTTGACAGAATAACAACGAATGCTCAGTCATCCGTGGCCACAGACACACAATCAAGGTATCATTGGTGTTTCACGTGATCTTTAACTTTTTATTAGATTTTTTGTAATTTACGTTTTTACATATGGGTTTCATATTTGTTTGTTTTTTGATACACCCTGTATTAGGCCAAAACAAAATATTCGGTCTCTGGTCAGACCAAAGTTCCGGAATTGACGCGGCCACACAGCTTTTTTTTTTTTTTTTTGCTTTTTTTTTTTTTTTTCAAGCTTGGATTGTACAGACAAGGTGGGTACTATTTTGCTTTTTTGGTGTCCTCATGTACATTGGTGTCCTCCATATTTGCCTTGGTGCTTTCGATCATTTGCCTTGGTGCAATTTCCCATTCCGTGGTGCTCTTTGGTAAAAAAGAAATTGAGGAGGTGCGGAAATAGAGGGCTACCGCAGAACATTTTGGAAAAAAAAAAAGATTGACGTGCATGATTCAAATCGACGCGCGCGCTGACCAGAGACCGACTCATTTATTTTTTTGGCCTTATTTTGGAATTTTTTTTATTGTAACAATATAAATTTCTATTTGTTACAGTCTTTGGATGCGGAACAGTGTTTTGAGCAACTTCCCCGCACAGCCATGACCCTCCAACTAGCCGCCTACTACTACGCCCTCCAAATCCATCACTCCGCCCACCCTAGCCAGGTCACCACCCTAGACCCCGCCTACCAGCTGGCACCCAGCAAGCTGATTGGCCAGGTGGTGGGTCAGGTGACCGGCAACAGCGGCAGTGATTGGTCGGAAGAGCAGATGGGTATGGTGTCCCAGTTGCAGCGGTACGTGGAACTGCTGGCTGATTTCACACAGGCCGAGGCATTGCAGGCTTTGGGACGAGGTGAGGTACTAGACTAGACTGCCATAGGATATGCGCTTCAACTGTGGAGGGCGCTCTTTTCCTTAGTAATGAGACTTTTGTTAAGTTTTACTCTTTTGTGTCAAATGGTTTGTGCCGATGTCAATAAAGTTTTGACTGGAATGGTCTGTTGTAAACTGGATGGGTTAATTAGGCCGAAAGTCCATGTGTCCGTTTTCGATGTACGTATTGCGTTTATGTTTATCAGTTGCGTATCTGTGATGCGTACCCTGGAAATCCATGTATGCATACGTATTTCTCTACACAATTAACAGATGTAAATCTCAAATAGACCATTATCATGTTGCGGCCATCTTGATTTTTTTCCCATTCAAATCAACGTTACCAAAGCGAGGTTGGAAGGAAAAATAGTCTGGTTCCTTTTTGCACAAAAAACATCATTAAGTACTGCTATTGGATACAGGGAACATGACTGAAATGGTGGCAGCATGATAAAGGTCTATAGAGAGCACACAGCAGTTTTGTGAATAGAAAAATCAAGTCTCAATCAAATATGGATTAGTGACATTTTACGAATAAATATTGACAAGAAATCATGTCAATAAAATACAAAGGGTATGTCTATGTTTCATCAATGGAGGATTTGAACATTAAAATCGAGGCAGGCCCTAGTTTGTTTCAACAAGATTCAAATATAAACTGCTTCATTTCAAAGCCAACCATAAGTATACCCCACCACTACACCGTTTATTTCAGTTTTCATACAAAAAACTTTATGCGTGTTGTATGCGTCATCCATTTCAATCGCTACCTGAAGCCTATACAGTTTCAACGGATAACGCAGTACGGATAATTCAATGCATAATCCGGACACACGGACGTAGGCGCGTATCTTTTCGACTTTTACGCATGACGCAGTACGCAAAAACAAATGACGGACACATGGATTTCGGCCTAAAGCTGGGTGGGTTTACGTGTTTGGTGGACTTATGGTTTTGCATGAGTAGATATGCAATTTAATTTGGATTGGTTTGAAACTACTTGGATAAGTCAACTTTTTTCAATTAAATTGACTGTTTTTCTTATGTAGGTGTTGATGTTGCACGCTTCACACAGGACAGTGATTACAAACATGAAACCATACTCGGTCTGGCTATGTAAGTTTGAAATTTGATCTCACTTTGTGTGATGCCCTAGATAAGTTGCTTTTAGCTGTGTTTGATAACTCAGTTATTCCATACCCAACTCTACTCAGCCCTGCCCCTCCCTACACTACCCTACCCTGTTCCAATGTTTCCCTTATCCTACCCTCTCTTTCCATGCTCTCCTCCCCTTTTCCCTTCTCACCCCCTTTTTCCCTCAATCATACCCTGCCCTATACATTTTGCACATTGCCAGACCCAGCTGTTTCCATCCTGTCCCGTCCTATTTTTCCTTATTTCCTTCCCTAATCACCCACAGCCCGAAATCCTACTTTACTGCTCCTAGAGTTTTTATGATTGTATAGTAGTAACTGTGTTTTATATATGTACAATGTACATGTCATGATATATTTTGGTCTTGTCGTGTTTTGTGTATTTTTAAAATTATTGTATGTATACAATATTTATACAATTTTAATTGTACTCTGGGAAATCAATTTTCATGTAATTTTGAGCATGACAATAAAGAAATCTTATCTAATCTAATCTAATCTTTATCTTCACATTGTAATTAGGGAATGTACAGCATTTGCTTTTGCTGTAATTTTCAGAAATGGATGGATTAGGGGCTTAGTATTTTATAGCCAACTGACCTGTTGAAAGTTTTGTGTTCATGGATGCTGGGAAAACCAAGAAAAAAAATTATGTTCTTGTAGTCTGGTTCCCTGACCCTACTTCAGACGAAATGGAGCAACTTTAAACGTCGGGGAAGAGTCAGGTCAGGGAAGCAGACTAGTTGGGGTGCACTTGTTAACAGATGTGTATTCCGATTGCAAACAAAATGAGGACTATTTAGTGAATTGGGGGCAGTATTGAATATGTCGGGGTTTTTTTGGTAGTTTTGTATTTTGATTTTTCCGAATGTCATTACCTTTAAGTGAAAGTCCTGCACCTGCACGCTTGTGTAATTATTTTTTTACAGGTACTAACATTTTGTTTAATTTTTTCGTAAATTTGGTGCGTGGAACTTGGTGCTTGTTAACATTTTACACGCACATGGCAGGCTAATAATCTATTCCAAAAGACAAATCATCAACTCGTGATGAGCGCACACGCGGGTGAAATAGTGAACTGGTTTATTCTTGTTATATATCTTTTACTCTAAGATCAAGTTTCAGTTGTTAAAACATTTTGTTATTAATTTTGTTTCATATTTCAGGACGACGGAAGAGGAAGTCTACAAGCTTTCCATCTCATTGGCTCAGCGTTACCAGTTGCCTCTGTGGGAGGTCTACATGACACATCTAGAGTTCGTCTTCTCAGACAGCGGGTGAGAATATTTACAGATTTCAATAACAACAACAAAATTATTTTAATTTAATTCGCTAGGTTTGTCCAAATGTGACCAAAGTGTGGAGTGCCGTGGCCTCGTGGTCTGCGGGTAATTCTGCAGGTTGTGGGTTCGAGTTCAGCCTGGGGTTATGGTGCATGTGCCCTTGGGCAAGGCACTTTGTCACTCATTGCTTCTCTCCACCCAGGAGTAAATGGATACCTGTGAGGGCAGAGATGGTTATTGTGGTTGATTTAAGCTGCTTTTTGCCGAAAAAAATGGCAGCATGGAGCTGTTTACTCCCCAGGGAGCTGAGATGGTATTTGGAATGTTTCATTGGCCCAATGAGTAGGGTAATAATGATGTAGCACCTTGAGCACCAATAATGGTGTATACGTGCACTTTATAAATACCCATTATTACTATTATTATTAAAGTTGACTAGTGCCTGGTTAAAAGTCTTCAGTTTTTAATTGACACAGTACATGAAAACTTGAAGCAATAGATGAGGACAGAACTGGTTTAAAAATGTAGAAAAAATTTAACTAGTCTAAGACATTGGACCTGTTGGCTTTTAATTTCGAAGATAATTATGTGGAAAATTTGACAACTTGTGAGCACATTATTTGTCAAGTAATTGAAACACTGAATGGCGTACCAGTCAAGAGTAATCATGTGATATTTTGGATGGTAGGCCATGAGAAACCTTTTTTTTTCACAACAGCTTTTTGACACCAAAACTCAAGGAGTACGTCGCCAGTCTCAACATACTGCCAACTTTAGCCTCTCAACCCGCGGACTTCTACGATCGTCTAAACCTCTACGTCTTCCCAACAATAGAGGGCAGCGATCACAACCGACTCATCTATTACTACACGCTTCTCCAGAGTTGTGGGTCAAAGGTTAAAGGTGGCTTAGTGACCCCGGAGGTGCACATCAAGTCTCTGAAGAAGTTGAAGGCAGCAGCACCAGGTAAGGAGTGAACATGAATATTCATATCTTGGATCCCTAATGAATATTCATATCTTGTGGTTTGCAGGTCTGGATTTCAAGAATTTATTGGACGGTGAGACTGACCCTGGTTTGTCCAGTGTTGAGTAGATCCCAATGAATATTCATATGTTGTGGTTTGCAGGTCTGGATTGCAAGAGTTTATTGGACATTAAGACTGACCCGGTGGATGTGATTGGTCCAGTGTTGAGTGGATCCCTAATGAATATTCATATCTTGTGATTCACAGGTGTAGATTACAGGAGTTTATTGGACGGTGAGACTGACCCAGTGGATGTGATTTGTCCAGTGTTGAGGGGATCCCTAATGAATATTCATATATTGTAATTTGCAGGTCTGGATTACAAGAGTTTATTGGACGGTGAGACTGATCCAGTGGATGTGATTGGTCCAGTGTTGAGTGGATCGAACGTACACGTCATCGCTAAACTGGCTGCCAAAATACCACTTCAGGTACGAGACAGTACAGAAATTGAACGCATACTTTTAACTTTTTATACATTTCTTTACTGATGAGGTAAGAAGAAAAGGTGATATTGTAAAAATATAACATTTGAGAAAAAAAAGCTTTTGCAAACTAATTGCTGACTAGATAGACCAAAAAATATACAAATCCTTCAAGTTTTAAGGCCTGCTATTTGATGCAAGCAGGATCTTTCTGAAATGGACAAATAATTTTTATAAATTAGTTCACCTCAAACGAAGAACAACAAACACGGCAACCAAGACGAAAAAAACCCCACTTTTTTGCCAATTTGACTTGACTCTCTTCAATTTTGTTTTGAACCAATTTTGTTTTTACCTGAAAAATAATCATTTTCAATTTGGAAATCAATTTTTCCCTTTGCCTCCATCAGGGTGGTGGTAATGTTTCATCAAGTCAAGTATTCCTGGCCTACATCATCAAACTCTTCTGGGAAGGGGACCAGGGGAATAAGAAGACTCCAGAGTCAACGGTAAGTCTGTCTACAATATTCCAGGGTCTTATGTTTGGTATGAAGTGCAAAATCACATGACCCTTCCTTCCGTTCGAAACCGGAAGTGCCTTATAATTTTAAATTGGCGAAAGATGTGAACCTTCTTTCGCAATGTGAGTCTCTGCCTAGGCTGTACTTTACAAAAATATTACAGGTGCAGTCATAAAATATGAGAGCGCCCTCTAGCGGCATGTTGACAAAGTCAAACATGCATCTAAGCATGCATTTTGAGTTGATGAGTGTGGCATATTTTGCGGTAATCAATGGCCCTAACACAGTGTGGTTGTTCCTACAACCTCTAGTTTTGTATTGTTATTTTCGAAGTCCAACAAGTCCAACAAGACCAGGAAAAATATTAAAACCTAAAATATCCGAGACCGAGACCACTGGATATCGAGACCGAGACCAAGACCACCAAAAACTGATCTGGAGACTGGTCTCGAGACAGAGACCGGTCTCGAGACCTACAACACTGGCATGAGGTATTTCGGATTTCCCGGGTAGCGCTGCCAACATTGCCAAGACTGAATTGGATTCATCTTAAGGGGAATCGAATCCAAATACAGTCTGGGACCCAGACTATAGGGATGTAGGCATGATTAGTCTGTTGTTGACGTTTGGCTTGTTTGACTGTATAAGGGGAATCAAATCCAAATCCAGTCTGGGACCCAGACTAGGGATGTAGACATCATTTGGCTGTTGTTGAGGTTTGGCTTGTTCGTTCTCCTCATTTGCATCAGGCTGACTGGTTGCATCGTTACGAAGCCTGCGGGGAGTTCTTCTCCCGTCTCAGTCCGGCCGATTTCACCGCGTTCATTGCAAGTGTCGTCTTCAATGAAAAATCCATTCAGAAGGTAAGCGAATAAAAAACTTTTATTTTAAATTTTATAATTAAAAAATAAATGAAAAAACAGGATTAGCTATTTTGTAACAGAAATGTTGCGCTATAATTGGTTATAACAAACATTTTCTGGCATCTTTTTTTTTTTATGTGGCAGTATTACACATCCATACATTGCAATGTGTCAAAAAAGAAATGAAAATTAACATAAAACTGTGAAAGATTTTGCATTGTATTTTGTTTGTTTGAAAGGAATGCGCCATTAAAAGTAGAGTATATCATTCGTCATTTGTGCATTTTTTTTTCGTTTGAAGCAACAAAAGTGCTCAAGATCTAAAAACGGGTGCTAAACAACTAACCTGATGAAGTTTCAGCTCAGTGAATGCTGTATATTCCGAGAAAACAATATTCTAGGATCTTGATTTTAATTCAAAAGTTGCAGAGTCATGTTTTGAATTGCGCCCGAAATCAGCGTCCGGGACACGCTCTCATTCGGCTGATTGCAGCTACGCGATGTCACACACTGAATCGACAAATTATAGCAACTGCGCCCGTGTGCATTGTGGCAACGCTTTCACGCACCCATTCACGGCTCGCCGAATTAAACACGAACTACTAACAGAAATTTTAAAAATGCATCTTAAGACACATCTTTGGAAATTACCTTCTTTCTAAACGAAACTACTCAGGGATAAATTACCAAGTGCTAATCTCAGCAAATTTAAATCTTGAAATGAGATCTGTGAAGACATTTGATTAACTGATGGGGAAAAACCCTCGAAATTATTAAGATTGCAAAATGATATTTGTTTGTCTCATCATTTTTTCAGATTTTTCCAAATTCTTTTCCCAATTGACCTTTCAGCACACGTCCAGTACAACTTCTGTCTTTGAAAAGTTGATAAAATGTTGTCCTTAATCCTTATTCATAAATACCTAACAGTTTACCAATTCCCATTGGTCGAGAGCCCATCACGTGGCCAGTCTTAAACGGATGATAAAGACATGGCTAGCTGGTCTTAAACACTTTTCCAGTGTCACATGAATTTTGACTCCTATGAAATCCAGTGCCTTTTACCATTTTATTGGTTGAACGTTCACAATCCTTACGTACATGTAGGCATGCGCAATACTACCAGTGAGTCAGTATTTCATAGTCATAATAAATAAATTCACAACGATCACCACAGCTGCATCTGCGCGTCATCGCGCGGTACGCGCGACGCGCGTGCCAATCTCCATACAAGGAGTTGTTTACATCTTACTCACGAGCTGGTCTCTGCATTATATAGCTAGTAGAGGGGTGTTTTAAAAAAACAGAAAGTAAAATTGTAAAAAAAAATCAGTGGAAATATTAATTTCTGACTTGTTTTGACATTTGGACCGAAAAGTTTTGATATTTTTTACCGACTCGGGTAATTATTGGCATTGCAGACTCCAACCAGTCTTAAACAAAGTGTTTAAAACCTCCCAAGCATGCATTTTTTCCCTTCTTTTATTTTGTTTAGTTGGAGCTAGAGTGTCGTCAGAAAATCGTCAACCGGGCCTTGAAATTCAGCCGCCAGCAGTCAGGAAAACAGAAACTAGCCGCGTCGACCGGGAGTTTCAAGTTAGAATCAGCCGTGGAGAAACTACAACAATATGTCCGTCATCTGCAAAGTCTAGAGTCTGAGGGAGTGGAGGAACTTATACAGTATGACAAGGTATTCATTCAGAAAGGTTTACAAACTTGGAAATTGGAAGAAATCTACAAATGTGGCGTTCAAGCACAAAACCAGTCAGGAGTCAAGCGACTGTATTTTGAGATACAGTCTGTAATACAGCCTGTCTCAAAAAAATGGTACAATCGAAAACGATGTTTTTCAATATTAAATCTCAACACAAGTAAGTCGTTTTGAGCATCACATTAAAGAAAAAAGACCAGGCTTTCCAATACTTTTTGTTTCATCTCATTTGCTTTTGTCAATCCAGAGATAACTCCAGTTTACTGCGGAACACAAAAATCGAGTTTGTGCCACAGTACTCGAAACAACTCTGCCCATGTGTGGCACAAAATCGATTTTGGTGTATCGCACTAAATTGATTATATCTCTGAATTGACAAAAGCAAATAAGATCAAACAAACACTATTGGAAAGCCCAGTCTTTGTTCTTTAATATTATGCCAAGTAAGAATGACTTATTTTGAAATTTCATATTTAACCAATTTTTTTTCTGATTGTACCATTTTTTTTTGAGACAGGCTGTACACTGTACAGGCAAAAATTATCAAAATTCAGGTTTAGGCGTTAGAAGCTAGAATAATGAATATAATTCACTTTCAATGAAATCTATGTTTAAATTTTCCTAAGGAATCTGTTTTGGACACTTTAACAACAATTTTGTTGATTTTTTTCCCCATTTTTTCTGAGGCCCAAAGTTTGGGAACTGAAAATACCTATATATCAGAATTTTGTCCAATTCTTATGTTCTGTACATCGTTGATAAGTTTATTCTATATCTTTCCAATGAACCCAAAATCCCACTTTTCAAAAAGTGGTCCAAGTGACTGGTTTTGTGCTTGAGGGTCGCAAATGGTTTGTTTCGGGCTGGGGGTGGGGTGGGGGGAGGGGATGTGGTACAAAAGGTAAAGGTAAAGGGGGCGAACCTGCGTTCACAGGAACGGAGTGCCCATCTCGCTTTCATTAGCGATTGGGCCAGACTCATTTGCTGCTGTGGGGGGATCGCCACACCTCCTCCACAGCGAGTCTGTTACCTTCCCAGCACTGAATAATGCCGGTACCCATTTAACACCTGGGTTGAGAGGAGTAATTGAGGTAAAGCGCCTTACTCAAGGGCACAACACGCATGGCCACACGCATGGCCACAACACGCGGGGCTCAAACCCACAACCTCACGATCGTGAATCCTGTACTCCACTGCTAGACCACATGTGCCCATCTTGATATATCTTCAACTTTAAGAGTAAACCATTAATTCTGTCTGTTTTTCTACTACAGGACAAGTCGTCTAGTTACACCGTCAAGTATGATCTCACGCAGGGCGACACGGACAAGGCAAGTGCAGATCCTATACAGTCAATTCTCTCGAGTAAAATTGCAAAATTAAATTAGTTTCAGTAGAATTAAATTGATTTGAAAGCTGGTCAAGTGGAATGACCTGAAATGTATTCATTTTGGAAATATAAACATTATGTAAATGTACAAACTTTTCAAATGTATACCCCAGTACATTTGTAATGTATACATTTTCGAAATGTGTACATAAAAATGTATAACTGTTGTATACATTTATGTAGACATTTTTAGAGGTGGAATCGGGCCTTACATTACAATCCTACAGGATCTTCCCCCAAGAAAGAATCATTCTTTAAATGTACAAACTATTCGAATGTATACCCTGGTACATTTTTTATGTATACATTTTTGAAATGTGTACATAAAAATGTATAACTTTTGTATACATTTATGTATTTATTTTTTAGAGGTGGAATCGGGCCTTACATTACAATCCTACTGGATCTTCTTCAAAGAAGGAAGCTATTTTGATTTTGTTCTTCCTTTTTGTTTCAGCTGAGGGCCTTCTTCGTTACTCTCTTGACCGGAGGTGCGACCCTAGAGCTCGCCTCTGGACTTCTCAAACTGACCCCTATGGACCGAGCTACGCCCCTGTCTGTCGTCCAGCACACCTTACAGACCTTACTGACTCTACTGAGAGGGGAACGCAGCGAAGCCACGAGGGGCGTGGAGCTGAAAGAAGAACCCTTAGAGATGGTCAAGATTGTATTGGGCACTGTCAGCAAACATGAACAACTGGGGTAGGTTCTAAACTTCCGATACATCTTGAGTCCTTAACTTTTATTGAGCTTTGCTGATCCCAGAGGACCAGCCGAGTGTCCTCCGTGTACATACGTAAAGGTACCTGACTGACTGACTGACTGACAAGTCCATCACAAGTCAATCGCAAGTCAATCACATGTCATCACAAGTCGATCACAAGTCGATCACAAGTCAATCACAAGTCCATCACAAGTCCATCACAAGTCAATCACAAGTCCATCACAAATCCATCACAAGTCCATCACAAGTCAATCGCAAGTCCATCACAAGTCCATTACAAGTCCATCACAAGTCCATCACAAGTCAATCACAAGTCAATCACAAGTCAATCACAAGTCAATCGCAAGTCAATCACAAGTCCATCACAAGTCATCACAAGTCCATCACAGGTCCATCACAAGTCTATCACAAATCCATGGCAAGTCAATCACAAGTCCATCACATATCAATCGCAAGTCAGTCACAAGTCAACCACAAGTCAATCACAAGTCCGTCACAAGTCAATCACAAGTCCATCACATGTCAATCGCAAGTCAGTCACAAGTCAACCACAAGTCCATCACAAGTCCATCACAAGTCCATCACAAGTCAATCACAAGTCCATCGCAAGTCAATCACAAGTCCATCACGTCAATCGCAAGTCCATCACAAGTCAATTGCAAGTAAATCGTAATTTATCACAAGTCAATCGCAAGTCAGTCACAAGTCCATCACAAGTCAATCACAAGTCAATCACAAGTCCATCACAAGTCTATCACAAGTCCATAACAAGTCCATCACAAGTCCATCACAAGTCCATCACAAGTCCATCACAAGTCATCACAAGTCATCACAAGTCAATCACAGTCAATTGCAAGTCCATAACAAGTCAACCACAAATCAACCACAAGTCAATCACAAGTCCATCACAAGTCCATCACAAGTCCATCACAAGTCCATCACAAGTCAATTGCAAGTCACAACAAGTCCTCTAGTCTTAAGTCAAGTCACAAGCTATTCAAATGAACTGTGTCAAAGGCATTCTTTGGTTATTGTTCATCCTCCATTACTTGTGACTGGAATTATGACGTGCTTGTGATCACTCAAGAGTAGCTCAACCTCAACACTGTTTAATAATAAGGATCGTTGTTGCTAACTAGGGTATTTTTAGCTGCAGAAAGCAGCTCAAGAAATGATCGTGCCTCTCTGTTGGTTAGTAACAAACTTCACCAAATGCCCTTTTTGGCAACCAATCACCTTGTCCCTTAAGGCCCCCCGCCCAACGTCACATGCTTCAGGTCTCGTGATTCAGAGTTACCAACTATTTGCAATCGTGGAAAATAGGTTCACGACTCATCACGAGGTCACTTATTTTGCATTGGGGCTAGCACTGTACTGCACACAAACTGGGTGTTCCACATGCTATAAAATGCTCCATGCACCAACTGACGTTCAACAAAATAATGGGAATCCTTTTCAGTTGACAGTCACGACCGTGTGAGTAGCTGTGCATTATAAGAACAGACTTTTACATCATGTGCATGACTTATAGGCTACAGCAGGTCTACAGTTGGGCTGCAGCTTCCGAGATCATTTTGAGCTTGGGTTTTTTTTCTTCTTTTTTTGGGCAATTTATTTCCTCAGGGGTAGCATGGTGTCTGCAGGTCAAGTTCTAGATGTTCTGAGACCGTTCTGCAGCGATAGTTCCATCGATGCCAAGCTACGCATTGATGTCTTACTTATCCTGGAAAAGGTTGTTGTATCAGTTTTTATTTTAGCTGCATTCAAATTACTTGACTTGCAATTACACATGAAGTGCTTGGGTAATTTTTGGACAGTACTTAGGCAAGGCAGTTTTGGGCAGTACAGGGAGTAACAGGCAGGGCGGTTGGGGCAGTAAAGGGGGTAACAGGCTGGGTGGTTTGGGGCGGTACAGGGAGTAACGGGCAGGGTGGTTTGGGGCAGTACAGGGAGTAACAGGCAGAGTGGTTTGGGGCAGTACAGGGAGTAACAGGCAGAGTGGTTTGGGGCAGTACAGGGAGTAACAGGCAGAGTGGTTTGGGGCAGTACAGGGAGTAACAGGCAGAGTGGTTTGGGGCAGTACAAGGAGTAACAGGCTGGGTGGTTTGGGGCGGTACAGGGAGTAACGGGCAGGGTGGTTTGGGGCAGTACAGGGAGTAACAGGCAGAGTGGTTTGGGGCAGTACAGGGAGTAACAGGCAGAGTGGTTTGGGGCAGTACAGGGAGTAACAGGCAGGGTGGTTTGGGACGGTACAGGGAATGACAGGCAGGGTGGTTTGGGGCAATACAGGGTGAGTAAAAAAACCGAAACCCAAATGTCAAGACTATTGTTTTAGTGAAGTTCTGTGTGTAACACTTTCAGAATCTAGGATATGAAAGCCCAATTCATAAGCTTTCTTGTAGTACAAGAATCATTCAAATCGCTCATGTACTTTCCAAGTTACAGAGTGTTAAACACAACCACCGTTTTAAATTTCTGTCCACGGATCACACGAAGGTAAGTATTCTTTCAGCAAAACGAAAACAATTCACATACGGATGTGTGTGAATAGTCTTCGTTTTGCTGAAAGAACGCACACTTCCGTCCGTGGACAGAACTGTAAAACGGTGTTTGTGTTTAAAACTCCGTAACTTGGAAAGTACATGAGTGATTTGAATGATTCTTGTACTAAAAGAAAGCTTGTGAATTGGGCTTTCATGTCCTAGATTTTGAAAGTGCTACATTCAGAACTTCACTAAAACAATAGTCCCGACATTTGGGTTTCGTTGGTTTTTTTTACTCACCCTGTACAGGGAGTAACAGGCAGGGCGGTATATCGATATGGGGCAGTAACTGCCAGGGTGGTTTAGGACGGTGCAGGGAGTAACAGACAGGGTTAAAGAATAAATAATATTTTGTTTCTTATTAACTATTCTGTGCAGACGTTTGAGCTTGGTGAGGAGGATGCGCTGTTGCTGCTGTTCTATCGTACGGAGGCTCTCGTCTCCTCCCTCTGGAAACAAGAGGTAGTCACAGACTTGCACTTCGTGAAAACTTAATAATTTAAATTTCCCCATTGTCAACTAATTATGTTCTGATACAATTCTAATACGACATCCCAAGTGGCAATTTTTTGGGGTTTAGAAACTTGAACAAGAAATATTTGGAAATATTTTGTCCCTTATAACAGAGATAGATCTCAGCACCCAAAAATTGATGCCTGAAACCGTTTTTCTTAAATTTTCATAATTTGTACAACTTATTGAAGATCAGGTGGCGAAAAATGCCCACAATTCAATAAAAAATATTTTTGACACAACTAAACCAGTGAACATTAAAGATGTCTTTCCCTATTTCGTTCGGGTTTTGTGTGAACTTTGTCAGGTTTTGGAGGTCGATGTAGCAACAGATGAATCTCGTCATAACCTCTTCACATCTCTACTCAAGAACAGTCACTCCATGGAGCAGCTGATCACGTTGTCACGGTTACTACAGCAATGGCCGCCACTCCAGATAACCAAATCAAGGTACCGGCCGTCATTAAACTCAATATTAAAATACAGGGCAAGTCAAAAACAGCGGAACCCAAACCCCAAAAATGTATTTCATATTTAGACAAATATGTAGCACCAAAAATAATAATGACTGGAAAGCCAATTTCAAAAGCAATTTATTGTGTATTCTGACTGTTTGGAACAACAAAGAAAATGACACAGAATACTTGTTTCAACAACTATAAACAACTGTAGTACACAATACCTTTATTTAACAACCCTGGTTATGTAAACGATATGATTTATAAAATGCACTTTTTTTTAAAAGACGGGCCTTTAAAAGGACTTTTTTGAATATTTTAACTTTTAAACTGAGGTTTTATCGCTGGTGATATTTGAAGACAATTGTGAAGACGATTCTTGAAATCACATTTTACGACGAAAGAGGTTTTAGGGTCATTGTGTTTAAATGTTGGTATTCTTTGAACGGATTGAGCAATTTTAGTAATTTTTTCATCTAAAAGTAGCAATTTGAAATTGGTTTTTCAGCCATTATTATGTTTGGTGCTACATATTTTTTTAAATATGAAATATAATTTTGGGGGTTTAGGTTCCGCTTTTTTTGACTCACCCTGTATTCCAAAATTCTACATGTTATCAAAAAATTTATCAATTATCAATACAAGTAATAAGCGTCTACTTTCATCAGACTTTTCATTAAATTTTGTACTGTCTTGTTCCCGTAGCAATGATCCTTCCCATAATCCTTGGGTGGAGTTATTGGTTGCTTGGATACAGCATCCCGACAGCTCGCATCACAATGATGCGCTGCAGGGCCTGTTCGAATACTTTGGGGAGATCAGCACTATTACATCAGAGGTGAGAGTTTGTTGATATTGTCTTATTGGTTCAAGGTTCGAATCCTGAGCCATGCAAATCCAACGTTCCTGTTGGGATGAGCATTTCTGCATACGCTTGGATAGACTTTGACACTTAAGGCCTAGCTTTGACACTTAAGGCCAAGTAAAAAAAAGAAACATGTTTAGCGTCCTGCTTTTTGAAAAAAAGGAAGGAGGAATGGCCTTTTTTTTTACCCCATCTAAAATGGCCGCCTGACCGGGCTGTTTTTCAAGATGGCCGGCAGCTTTTTTTAAAAACGGCCGCCACTTGAACTGAGGAATGACATACCAGCTTTATATGGGCTAGATGCAACAGACAAAGAGACCAGAATGATGCCACTGTTTAAAATTTATCATTCTTTGGTGTTTAAAAAAAAAAGAAAAAAAAGAGGCGGCCTCCAATAAGGAAGTGGGCGGGGACGCTAAACATGTTTTTTTTTTATTTGGCCTAACCAGTTAATGCCGGAGGACACGCAAATATACTGAAAGACAACATTAATAGGTTTAAATTACAGATTTATTCCTCTTTTATTCTAGTGTGTTGAAGTCTTGTACCAAGAGTTAGTCGGCAAGGGATCCATGCTGACAGCCATGAAGCTCATCCTGATCACGAAGGATACCCGACTTTATCCAGTCCTGCTAGACTACATGCATCTTGAGAAGCAGGTAGGAAGGGGCGGGGCTAGTGGAAATTAGGGGGGATTTGGAGGCGTGTTGATTAGCCATAGGGGCATTTCATGGAATGTATATGCATTGAAAACTAATGGCAATTTATCTTTTTGGCAGGTATCTCCAAGTTGCTATGACAACAAGCTATTCCATCTTCTCATCAGTAACGAACTAACAGCAAAAATTGTAACCACGCCTTACTATGCGCCCCTGGTCGACTACTTGTTGACCTCTGCAGATGCTGACCAGCTAAGGTCAAAGGTCAAGGTCTTGGTGGGTCAGCTGAGGTCAGCAGGTCACGAGGCAGCCGCAGGCACCTTGCTGTTACAATGCCAGGGGGTGCACCCGATGCTTGGAACATTAGACACCGCGTTTTCAGCGTTGAGACACTGGCTAGGAAAATGAAACAACCGTAAATTTGGAAAACAGAAATCTTCTTTCAACACCAAACTTTTATTGCAAATATGATTATTTTGGCCTTTCTGACATATTTTCCATGGTGGGAAATCTTTCATTTGATGTAATCTGTCACAGTGTTTTGTTTAGGATTAACTTTTTAGGCCTTACTAAATTGTGATAAATACTTTGATTAAAGGGAATGTACATCATTGGCTTTTGCTGTAATTTTCAGAAATGAACTATTTGAGAGGTTAGTATAATAGATCAAATGTTGTTACACTGACATGTGTGAAGTTTGGTGTTCGAAAAGGTTGGAAAAACCAAGAAAAACAAAAATGTTCAAGTAGTCTGGTTCCTGACTCCACAAAAGATAAAATTGATCAATTTATAGATGATGGAAAATTGTAAGGCAAGGGAACCCGTCTAGCTGGCCTGCACCCGTTCATGAACATGTAACCAATAGCAAACAAAATTTGGACTGAAAAAAAATGGTAAATTTGGAGCAGTAGTTGAAAAATAGTTAGGTTTTTCCAACGCTGGTCGGCCGACCACCGTTGGAAATGTTTACAAAAATACAATTTTCTTGAAAATGACTTCACACCATAATAATGGTCAGTTTTGAAGAGCGCCCCCATTTGGAAGATGTGTACCAGCCCCCCCCCCTTTTTCACACATCCCCTGACATCAAAAGCTGGATACACCACTGTATATGAAACTGTTATAAACCAACCAGTGTCTCAATTTAAAGTAATGGATGTTTCGCAAGACAATTTAAGATGAAACATTTCTATCAGTAGTACATTCTCTTGTGAATCAGAATCTTAGAAATTTCCTTTAAAGAAGATGTGATCTTTCAAAAATAATGATTTTTTTTCTTCTGAAGTTTACTGTCAGCTTAGGAGCTCAGACTTCATTAAATAAATTGTACATTTCAATTAATTATGAAACTTTGATTTCAGTTTTGAAAGAACAATCATCTTGCCTGCTACCTTTGACAATTGACAAATGACAATTATTTTGACTGCAACATTTGGGAAAGTATTTCCTTATATGTTGGGAAAGTCAAGGACATTAAAATGTGCGTACATTACGTTGAAATTATTATAATTTTAAGTACAGGTGTAATTCGTATTCCATCAAATGTTTCCTCTTTTAGCCAATCCCTTTCCAGACAAAAAAGCTTATTTCGCATTCGAAAAATAAAAAAGCATTCAGAATTCTTGCAGCTTGTGGTTTATTATTCAGATGTATAGGTTTGAACTTTGTAGATTGTATTTCGTCAAAATCTTAAGGGTGCACCCAAGTAAGTAGGCTTAAGCCGTGTCCGCACTGGACTTTTTTTTGGGAAGGTTTTACCGAGACGATGGTAAAATGAAAAATGGTCAAATGTGACCACTGTCCGCACTTGGACTTTCGACGCGGGAAATTTTACCCCGACCGCGTGGGAGAAGTAACCGAGCTGTCACAGTGTCAGTATAATGACTCACCGTACGCAGAAAACAAATTGCCGATCACATTTTCAGCCACCGATACGCTCAGTAATATTACACATTTTACTATTATGCATAACATAATCGTTTACGCGATATTATTTCATCTTGACACGCTAAATCTTGACGAAAGGGCCTATAATTCTGACGCATTTGTGATGCACGTCGTCGAAGCCATGCCGCTGTACGATATTCCGTGCGGCAGCAGTGCCATCAGTATTCGTTGGTTCCCATCGCATGCTTACAGAATCGAAGCTATGATGTGGGCAGGAACCAGTGACTACGGCCTACGTACGGTACCGGACCATGATGTTCCGTGCATGACTACAGTAGCGTATCAGGACGAATTTGGATCGTAGAAAATAACATACATCGGTGGAGAAAGAGAATTTCCGCAAATTAATTCTCAGAATGTGATCTCTCTTCTCTGTGTATGTATTTGTCCGTTGAAATATATATTTTAACGAGATTTTACCGCTCGGACTTGATAATACACCGCAGCGTGTTTCTACAAAATGTTCGGCCACTGCACGTGCAGGTTCGTGCGGTCTCTGTATGCATAACAGGGCGCTCGGGCCGGATGTACGCTTTCCTGAGCCGCTTTTACCGACTCGCACTGTCCGCACTGGACTAATCGTCTCGGGAAAAGCGACTCGGTCAGTTTTCCTGGGCGCGTGGGAAGTTTTCCTGGGCAGCAGTTGGCCAGTAAAAGTAACCGCTGGACTCAGGAAAAGTAACTGAGAGGAAAACGTCCTAGGCTGTCCGCACTGGACTTAAAATGGGAAAAGTACCCATAGTCTCGGTTAGTTTGACCAAAAAAAGTCCAGTGCGGACAGGGCTTAACAATCCGTCCGCCGAGCGTGAATACAAGTTATAGTCCGCTGTGGATATTAACGTGGCGCTATTTAGAGATCCTTTTCAAAACGGCTACTTTTCCAGATTGGGAAATATCATTCGTTTTAGGGGTGGTCTTCTTTGGGCGAGAATTTCTCCACTGAACGCGGCCAACCCACCAAAAATTGAAAAGAAAATGAAAGATGACATGTTGATCATCATTGTTTTTTTTGTTTGTGCGGCCTGAACACCTGTGAGAGTTTTGAGTATGTTTGAATTATGGGGATTTAACACTGCTGTCTTTCGGGATTTTTTTTTTTTACACTGTAATGCACGGTTACTGTAAATCGTGAATGGCGCCCTCTATGATCTTAAGTTTTATGCCACGGCTTGATATAGCCATGGGGGGAATCAATGTTGTTCGGCGACAACTTTAAAAGCATTTACATGAACAAGAGGTTCACTTTACGTTTTTACAACAGTTTTACAGAACTAGAAATTTAGGGAAAAACGCACAATTCAACCACTAACGATGATTTCTTAATAGTCGAAATATTTTAGTCAGCATATTCACTTGAATTAACGTTTTAAAATCGCTAGTCTGACAAAATATGTCAAGAAAAACAGTCAGTGATCTCTGGCGAGAAAAGTGTTCCCATTATGTACCAGTGTTAGTTGTTAATTAAAACAATACCGGAGCCCCTCCGGCAGTGATTAGGCGCACCCCCGTCCACAAATGGCGTCTTCAAGAAATGGGCGTGGTCTCTTGTGAGTGACGGCATGACAAATCGCTTCAAAGAAGAATACACGACGTAACCCTGCATATCTAATGAGGAATGCGTGTGTGTGTGGTTTGTGAATAGCCGAAAACCACAACGCTTAGCGGTATTGTGTTTCCAGTAGAAAAAAAAACTGGTCAAGAATTTTGCCCTTCTTGAGGTTCAAGCAAGAGCCCTGAATTTCCTCAAGTTTTCGCCAGCACGATTTCAATCTTTAGGTGAATGTAAAGAGTCTTCTTGCAGTGTGGTTCAAAGAGCAACTTCACCATGCGAACATGGAGGGTATCTCTGCTTCTGCAGATGATGACAGTTATGCTTGTTACAGTCTCCGCTTTCGAGTTCTCTTTCGGTGAGTAGAAAACGAAAAAATCCTCTCTCTGAAAATTTCACTGGCTGAATATCCCGTTGAGTGATGGATGGCGTTCAAGTTGCTGTTTTCGCATCGTCTTGATGATTGAAGCGCCGACTTGGAGTATCTAGAGAAATAAAAAGCGGAAATAAATTAGTGTGTTTGGCATGGAATGTGGGAAGAATGTAAATATTTCAGGAGAATCAAAATTAATTTGATAGAGAGGATGATGTTCCTGTTAAGGCCAGGTGGGCACGCTCGATCCAAGATGGCTGCGCCTATAGTCGTCATCCATCGATGTCCACTTAATTTCAGTGGCATTATATATCTTGGTCATTACACTAGAACACAAAACGACAGTCATCTTTATCGTCTTCTATACATTTCTTCCAAAAATCGGAATAAATATCACGATATTATGATGGAATTACAAATATCTATCATGTCTATGTCGTTCATGTCGTTCATTTCGCAGTTAATTTGTACTAATTTAAATTTGAATGTGTAGTAAGACATGTAAGAAATCATACTATGATCTTCTTAAAATAATGGTAAAGATATCTCAGTAGATATTATATCCTTATTTTAATAACTACTGTGTAACATTGAAACTTTGCATTCTTTTTAATAAAAGGTAGAATTATTTTTAAAAGGTTAAACTCGATTGCTTTTTTTCCCCGAAACATAAATTGAACATTTCGAAAAAAAATGTTGCAACCTGACGTCACTTGCGCGATTGTGTACAATTTACTACAAAGTCTATGGAGAGTCAAGAAGTATTTCCCAACAAAATTGGAAATGTTTCTCAGTCCAAGATTCATGTCTTATCATCATTTTGGCAATGAATGACCTTCATTGAGATGATATATGATGATATATGAAGAAAACAGTGGCGTCAGGTTGCACCATTTTTCCCCAATATTTCTTGTAGCAAGACAATCAGGAAAGAATGTACATGTAGTATCCTGACGCCACTCCTGTGGTTGTGTACAAAGTCTATGGAGAGTTGAGTGCATTTTCAAAGTATTTTCTAACAAACTTGGAAATGTTTCTCAGTCCCAACTTCATGTCTTTTCAACATTTTTGCAATGACTGACCTTCTTTGAGATAATATTTGATGAAAAAAGTGGCGTCAGGATGCAAGATTCTTTCCGAGTAGGAAGCCATGACTTGCTTTACAGAAAAAAAATAATCATATTTATAAAATATGAAATGGCTGCTTTTAATTCATTTGACACATTTTTAACCGTAAAATTAAAAAAAATAAAGAAATTAGCAAAATTTGTCCGATGTTATTCTCCTAATTTACCATGATTCGTTTTTCCTTTTTTATCCTTTGAAGAATAAAGAGTAACAAAATAAAGGAAAGATTATTTATTCCTTGGGTTCCCCTTATCCCTTAAAGGTGCAATTCTTGTTGGAAATAATAATGAAACTTTAAGAGTTAAACCAACTGAACTGACATTGAATGCCATTTTTGAATGATCGGATGGTCATTTACTGTCGGCCATTTTGTTGGCTCTTGCATGTACATCGCTATAATCCAAAGCTGGAAGTGCAGCTGTTTTATTCCGTGTGGTTTTCACGGTGCGAGCCTTTGTTGTCGAATTACCATAAATAAATTCCTGCAAAGAATTTTCGTTTTTATGTTTGCTCGTTGGCGTGCGATGGCTCACCGTGAAAAATCGTGGTTCCCACCACATATTCCCACGTATAGAATAAGGTAGTTTTTGCTTGAATAAATCATTTGAACTTCGGCATGAAAAGGCTTTGAAAAATGTATAGAAATTCGATTCACGAAAGGAAATGCCCCACGGGAGGGTTTCGGAAAACAACTCAATACAAACCTGCATTTTTCTGTTCCAAACAAAACACAAACGACAGTTTTATTTTAGGAAAGAATGTAGTCTCCAGACGCCATTTCTTTGGTTGTGTTTAAATTCTATGGAGAGTGGAGTGCATTTTCAAAGTATTTCCCAACAAAATTGGAACTGTTTCTGAGTCCCAGAGTCATGTTTTTTTCTTACATTTTGCAATGACTGACCTTCATTGAGATGATATACATACATGTACTATGATGAAAAAAGTGGCGTCAGAATGCAATATTCTTCCGGCTTTAGTGGATATTTACAGCACAAAACTACAGAAAACAACTAAAATCTCTCACGTTCATTGTATATTCATAATATTATTTTAAATGTGTATTATTTTAGTTCTTTTCCCCCCATTTTGTTTTTCATTTAATGGTTTAGAATGGTTCTAAAACTGTAAAACACATTTTCATGAATATTAGTTCCGATTGTAGTTTTATTGACAAGTTTCTTATCGTGATGTGGGGTTTTGAACCGAATATAAAAACCATCAGCAACACCCTGTTGCTTTTTTGCAAGGAAAATGTTGTGACCAACTTCATTATCGACACAAAGAGAGCCATTAAAAATGACAAGTGAAGCAGCCCCTCAGTGAGGGGCAAACGAAACACCCCCGTCATTGAAATGCACAGGTCTACCTTTTATAACAAGGCCGTTTCATTGTGTTCGGGGTTTAGTCACCGTGAAAGAATTACTTTTCAAATCCTGAATATAATGGCCAAGAAAAACGGCTGATGTTTGGTATTTATTCAATGGGGTTGCGCTTGTTTGGCACGTAGACCATAAACTTTCACAATTAAATTTATTAGTTCCTGGTATGAGAAACTGTTGTATAGAATAACTAGAATACCGTTATGCTTTGTAATTTACAACAAGAAGAAGAACTATAGTTTGGCTTCGTGTTTTATGATTTACGTCATAGCTATTACTTTGCTAGTAAGAATTCCCCATGGAAATATGTCGTGCGTAGTTTATGTTTCTGGTTGTACAACATTTGCTTTTGCTGTAATTTTCAGAAATGGATGGATTGGGGGGGGGTAGTATTTCATAGCAAATTTTGTAACACTGACTTGTTTGAATTTTTGTTTGTATACTATCTATGCTGGAAAAACCAAGAAAAACAATTGTGTTCTTGTGGTCTGTTCCCTGACCCCACTTAGATTGAATTGGAGCAATTTATAGACGTCGGGAATTGTAAGGTCAGGGAACCAATCTAGAAGGCTTGTACCTGTTCATAGATGTGTAATCGCTTGCAAAAACAAATTCAGACTAACTAAATATGGTAAATTGGGGCAGTATTTGAAAAAGTCAGGGTTTTTGTTTTGGAAATTGATACAAAAATACCACTTTTCTTGAAACTTCCAGCACACCAGGTGCCGTGATTTTAGACTGTCATTCACTAAACAGTCCAGTAAGGTATTTCATGATAATTTGGTAATTTTGTTTTTTGATGTTTGCAAATATTGTATATTCCCTATCGTGTAAGGCTTTTGGTTACGGATGGATGAAACAAATGTAGCTTATTTAGCAGAATCAAACTATTCGGAAAGTTAAACATGGTTCTCGCGTTGAACATGTTATTTTGTTTTATTAAAAATAATTGTGTTAGTTGTACTGTATAAAATCATATAATCTCCAAGCAAGTTTAAGACAACTACCGTGCATGTTTTCGAATGTAAGGGAAGCTTCAAAAAAGGTTTGCATGCACCAAAAATCCTATTCGTCTCTGGAATTCTGAAACATCTGAAACCCAGATTACATTTTGGGTGGGGTGCCTTCCCTAAAAAGTACAGGTCGGCGTGTTTTTGAGTGTAGCTTTCAGCGCCAGGGGTTTGGCATTTCACTATAATTGGTACCCCGCATGGAATTGGGGAGTAGATTACCAGCGGGTCAGCTGTTGCCATAGCAACGCTATGGGGAGGACACACTTGTTTTTGTATTTGCAAGAGGGAGCAACATGGCGGCGGGTGGGCCAGTAATATATGCGGTCAAACTGTCGTTTGTGGTTACGGACCTCGGGCTTCGATTCTCATGAAGTTGTGTTTACAAACTTTCTGTGTATATTTCTGAGAACTGTGATGTTTTGCAAGTAGGAAAATGACATCTCATTTGCCCTGTGCTTCCTTGAAAGAATCTTGCATTTCTTGTTTTTGTCATTTTCATGAAATAAGCATTTTGTCAAGCCAAGCGATTACTTTTTCATTGGAGTAACTGTCGATTCGTTGAGAAATCTCACTTTGTTCATCCGCGAGTTAAAATCCTTCAAGAAACTTTTTATCATCAATAAGTCTAAAGACCTTTTTCCCCCGTTTAATTCGATTGCCTGTATAAGGATAAAGATACGAGTTTAATGAGTAATCGGTACCTTGGCTTTATATAGAGCAACTTGTCACGTGCCTCTCTCACTGAACTGACTGTGTCATCTTTTCTGAAACAAAAATTGAAATACATTGAGCAAATTCTTTCGAACTCAGACGAACAATATCCTGTTGAATTGTCCAATCAAATGTCTGCTGTTTGATGTGGTAATTGGTAACCAATGCGAGTGTGTTAAAGGGAATGTACATGTACATCATTGGGTTTTGCTGTAATTTTCAGCATGAACATGTAACCAATAGCAAACAAAATTTGGTCTGAAAAAATGGTCAATTTGGCGCAGTAGTTAAAAAATACATGTAGTTAGATTTTTCCAACGGTGGTCGGCCGACCACCGTTGGAAGTGTATACAAAAATACCACTTTTCCTGAAAATGACTTCACTCCAGGTGCCATAATTTTACAGGATGTTTTACACTGTCATTTACTAACATCCTAGTAAGGTATTTCGTAAAAACTGGGTAGTTATATTTTTCGATGTTTGCAAATGTTGTATATTCCCTTTAAGTGGGAATCGGCTACTGTGTTGCAAAGTCAATTTCCAGATAACCAACCAACAGTCTGGATTTGAACGAAAGCTTCAGAAATTAACCCCAATAAAGTTTTGCAAATGAAACATGAAATCTTTTTGGCTTCTCCAAAATTTGGCTTGTCCCTGAAATTTCTCAAATATTCGTTGGGAATAGTATGTCATTTGTACAATTGCAATACAATTTTGGATTAAATGTTATCCGGGAAGAAATACAGAAGTGGACATTCTTGACAATCAACTAAATAAAACCCACTAAAAGATGAAACTTTTGGACTGCAAGTTATGTTGCGTTTCCAAGGGACTCATCCATATTTTACGAGGATTTCATTCCTTCTAGGACAATTGCACTCACAAGTTGTCAACACCAAGTTGGAGGAAGCATGGAGCAAGGAAATGGAGGAAGGAATACACAGTCTTTCCTCCATGTCAACACCAACAATTCCAAACCCAAACGGTTATAATCGTTATCTGAAAATGTGCAAGAAGTTGAGGGTATCTTTCAATCGAACACCAAAGGGACCTTCGCTTTGTATTCATGACTTTAGTGTACATGTACATGCGTTTCATTTTGATCTCCAAAATTCCATATTGAAGGCTTATATGCCCATCGTCCATTTTACACAATTAAGACTGCATCATGCACAAAACATGTACAATGTACATGTACATGTAGCTTGCTACTGTTAGTCACTGCTCAGGGTGTGGTCAGTCAGTGGTTTTACATAGCAGTGGTATGTGATTTGCATATTTTGAATGGCTACCTGTGCCTGGTACGCGCACACACGAGGCAAAACCGCACAATTCGGTTCAGTAAGCACGCACAAAAGATGAACGCCTGCTGATGTATCGGTACAGTGTATTGTTCACGTATACATCTGCATAGCGCATGACAAAGGACTTTTGAACACAAGGCCTAAAGGGCGCCTTTTTTCCCAACCCATCCAGACATAATAATTTTTCAACCGTCACCACCAGAAGGCGGGAATGTTCTTTTCCAAGTAAATTAATTTTGTGCAATTTTTTGGGATTTAGTACTGGGAACTCGTATACTACATGTTTAAATCCACGACATATTTAGATTGATGGATGTTTGTGACATGTTTATGCACGTACGAAAGCCCATTAGTACCATCAGTATAAATTGTAACAGTAAACACAAATGACTTCATCGGGTTGCAGTTAAATGACAGGCTAAGTGCATGTCACACTATCATCTCTCTACGAAAAATGAACATTAAAATGTATATTTGACTTTTTTATATAAGTTATTATTAATGGCAGTATCAGGCTTTCATACCGTGCTCAATCCTAAACATGTCTCAGACTAAACATGTGAAAAAAAAGGGTAAAAGAAAAGTTTTGAACAGCTAAGCACCGTTTATGTACGGCCTTTCGGAGAAAAAAATATTCTCATTCCATAGTAGGAAACTTTTAGGGAACTCACTTATTTGTTTTTTTTTTCAATAGCCATGTTCCACATCTTGTGAATTGAAAAATAACGAAATCCTGGCACTAAGAATCACAATTGAAGGTTGGGACAGTATTTCTGTCTTAAAAACATTTCTGCTATGCCCAAAAATGCGAAGAATGAACTGTCTGATCTTAGACACTTCAGCCGTCAAGCACTGCCTTGCGCCGAAGAGGGCGCTCTTATTCACATACAATCATAGGACTCTTGAAGCTCGTTTTACGTCACTGTCAATCGAAATGTATACATTCAGCCCTTTTGACGTCATGAAGTAGATGTTATTCCAAAGCGGACCCATTTTTTTAAGCATATGATCGTCAGTGGAGGATATTAATTTTTATCTCAATTAGATTGTTCAAAACAAACTGGTACCTCATTTTAACTGTACGTGCAGTCCTCAACTGGAAGGCCCGAAGAACACTGCTTCCATCTGTACAAATTAAAAAACAACATTGCAACAAATGAGTCTAAATCCCTGCACAGAAACACACCAAAGTCAAGAAATATGTCGTTTTAATTCAAAGTCCTTGACTATTTTGGCCAGGTGGTTTTCCTTTTCCATGATAACACTGTGTTTCACATAAATCGAAGATGCGACTTTTAGAGACAGTGTTTATGCGTCGATGAAGGGCAAAACCTAAAATTGAATTTCCATCACCCGACGCAGATTCCATCTTATGAATAGACTTCAAGAGTAATTTATCAATTTAATCAAGAATCCCCTCGAAATTGTCCATTTTTCAAACGCTTTCAATCTGGTATTAAATTGAGTTTTTCCCACCAAATCGTATGGTCCGTACTCCCAGCCTGAGTGCATGTAGATGTACGACAGAGTCAAAATTTACTCTTAGAAAATAAGAAAATGTAGTAGTTTGTACAGTTATTTATACTTGTCCGGATTTTATTTCTCGTTTTTTAATCTTCATTTTCACAGAGGCCTTCTACGGGAACACATCCGACATTGACGATGAGTACAAGCGGATTATAGATGATGCAAAAGAAGACGTCAACAAGGAGTATCCCCAAGACTCGCTCCGTGTCACCCACTTCCAGCCTCGTCGGGCAGCGAATTCTGCTGAGAAACTATTCAGCACCAACTCATTCCAAGCTCTCAAATTGGGTAAGAAATTTTCCAGTGCGCTTCTGGCAGGTAGCTCTTTAACTGCAATGCCATGCAATGTAATTTTTTAATGCAATCCTTGAAAATTTACCTTTTTGTCCCATTTAACCTTATTTTTCAATTTTCGTTTTGCCATTTAGTGTACTTTTTGTTTTTTGTGCTAATACTATTGTCCATATTCATGAGCAGAAGTGTGATGTCATTTCAGGCAGAAACATCCATGTTACAGCTATTTCAGCACCAACAGTTGCCAGTATTTTTGATAATTTGGTTGTAGATTTTCTTTTATTGGCGATTCGTTGTTGTGTCAGTATATGCCAGTAAGCCAGTGAGCAAATGTGACGCACAAATATTTTCAATGAGCAATTGTTTTGGTTCACAATGTGAACAGAAAACCCCTTAACTTAAAAGTATCTTCATGAACTTACATCACGGCAACAGCGCTGAGCGCTCCCAGTTGTCCAGAAAAGCATGGGCAATTTTAAATGTTTAAAGAAGTGCAATTTTCATTAAAATTAAACCAAAAAGGATGTCAAATATTTTTCATACATTTCAGGGGAGTAGAAGAAAGTTGAACAAAATATTTTCCTCCGAAAACTTCGCTTCATGGACCCTAATTGCTCTCGTATTCATTTTGGCAGACGTGTGTCCCGGCATCTTCTCGGCCGGAGCCCAGGGACTAATCGTCCCCAACGATGTCTGCTACGAGTGCCGGTCAGTCGGTGCCATGGTTGGCAACGCGGTCAATCCAACCATCGCTCTAGACCAAGCCGAGGGATCCAAGGCAATCAAGATGCTGCCTACCACATCAGAAATGGTGGATCTCTTCGTACATCTCATTAATTATACCAAGTGGTATGATTTCATCGTCTTGTATGATCAATACTCCGGTAAGTGGTCGGATTTTTTCTCGTTTTACTTGTGAAAATCATAATTTTCCAACTTTCTCTCGGAGGGTAACACACTGAGTACATGACATGTATACGCCACACGGTGTTTATACGGCGGTAAAGGGCAAAACCTAATATTGATTCACATCACCCCGACGCAAATTCATCTTAGAAATACATGAATATCATCTTCATTTTCCTCCAAGATCTTCAATTAAAATTTACTTTCATTGTCAGGTATTTTGACTGCTGACACGTGAATCAATTTTCCTTTTCAATTGCATTTACATATCTCTTCAATTAAAATAAAGAAAGAAATGCACAACGAGCAATCAAACAAAAAGGAACAACTTAAGGAGAATGTTGAAAAACTACATGTACATGTACTTGTATGTTGTCAAATTGTGTAGGCCTAACCCTTTTTATAATTTATAAATTCGGCTTAGATCAGTACACCGACATAAGTACATAAGAGGCAGTGGCCTTTCTGTTTTACCTTAGTTGACCACACATTTCAGATTTTATGGGGGAAATATGAAGGAACCTTAAAGGGGATGTTCTTAATTGGCTTTTGCTGTAATTTTCAGAAATGAACTATTTGAGGGGTTAGTACAATAGATCAATTATTGTTACACTGACATGTTTGAAGTTTTGTGTTCGAAAATGCTGGAAAAACCAAGAAAACAATACTGTTCAAGTAGTCTGGTTCCCCGACTCCACTAAAGATGAAATGGATCAATTTATAGATGCCGGAAAATTGTAAGGTAAGGGAACCAGTCTAGCTGGCCTGCACCCGTTCATGAACATGTAATCAATAGCAAACAGAATTTGGACTGAAAAAAGGTAAATTTGGAGCAGTAGTTGAAAAATAGTTAGGTTTTTCCAACGGTGGTCGGCCGACCAGGTTGGAAATTTATACAAAAATACCTTTTTTTGTTGAAAATGGCTTCACACCAGGTGTCATAATTTTACAGGATGCTTTAGACTGTCATTTACCAACATCTTAGTACGGTATTTTGTAAAAATTTGGTAGTTTTGTTTTTCGATGTTTGCAAATGTTGTATATTCCCTTTAAAAGTAAACATTCTGATGCCTGATTGATTTAACCAGGTCTGGATGTTGCTGTGTCGATGATGGGGTATGCCGATATATACGGCTGGAACGTCAAGATGCAGAATGTTAATGACCACGATATGCTGACAAAGACACTGAAGGCATCCAGGGTCAGGAATCTCCTCCTGTACTGCGAGTACCAAGAAAACGCCATGGACGTCGTGCGCTTGGTAAGTCTCCATTGTGTGTGTGCACACTCAAGAGAGGGCGCTGTCAATTTGCTTTCGATCGAAATCTCGTCAGTAAATTGTATTGATTTTTTTTTCAATAACTTTTTGTACTTAATGTGAATAATGTCGATTCTGACACCTTGCATTGGTACTTCACGTCAATTACGAAATTATTTAGATATATTATAGATTATTGCGAATCAAAACAGTAGTTCTTGTATGCTGTTACATTTAACAAGCTTACTCCCCTTACTTTTAGGCTATTGAAGAAGGCATGATGGAAGATTCGTATCACTGGATGCTGGGCAACCTGGTAAGAAGAAATATGTTATTTGAAGCAACTTTCCGCAGAGGAAAAGTCTCAATTAATAAAATGGCAGGAACATTTCGTCCGAAGGCAACATTGTGACTTACCGACGCCTATTTGTTAAAATGTATGGCTAATGGTCCGGTTATCAACATCATTAAATGTGGAGCCCATGAAACTTTGTTGAGTACTTCATCAAGAGGGTTTGAAAACGGCCTGCTCATTCCACCGTTTATGAATTTAAACTTCTGATCCGTAGAATATGCCTCTGACGTGGGACCACGTCTCAGCGATCCGGAGGAGCGGGGCCTACATCACCCGCCTCCAAGTGGAGACCAAGAACAACGTGGCTTCGGACTTTCAAACCCAGAAGCCGGAGCCACTGGACGAGTGGCCCTACCGGCTACGGCTAGCCTATGACGCTGTGCTTCTGTTCTCAAACGCCCTCCAGCGGTACAAGCAGAGAACTGGTCGGTTTCCTACAGAGCGAGTCTTCTGTCAGACGACTGAGGAATACACATACAGTCCCTTGGACCCCGAAATCAAAAGTGTATGTTATATTGAATTCCCTCGAAATTTTTAGATAGAAAGCTTTTCTCCCCTCCAAAATAAACTATTCTGCGTCAGCTCAGTGGCACACACTTTGTACCTACCAAGTTTCAGGTGTATCAAGCCTCGTGTAAAGTAACTGGCTTCAGATCTACCTTCCTCAATCCTACAAAATCCTCCACTGTGCAGGAACCCAATGCACACTCTTTGTAGCTACCAAGTTTCAGGTGCATCAATTAAGCCCCAAAGTAACTGGCTTCGGATCTACCTTCCTCAATCCTACAAAATCCTCCACTGTGCATGAACCCAAGGGCACACTCTTTGTACCTACCAAGTTTCAAGGTGTATAAAGCCTCGTGTAAAGTACCTGGCTTAAGATCTACCTTCCTCAATCCTACAAAATCATTCATTGTGCAGGAACTCAATGGCACACTCTTTGTACTTACATGTACTAGGTTTCAAGATGTATCAAGCCCGATGTAAAGTAATACGTGTAGTGGCTTTGGGTCTACCTTTCTCAATCCTACCAAATCCTACAAAATCTGGAATCTGTTGCATCTTGGAGAGATAGGGTTAACCATCTCTTACCACGAAACTGTCAACCAACTTTCTGTCTTGCTTCACTCCACTGCAAAAGCTATATCCATACCTTTCACTTTTTTTTGTAATGCTAGACTCCTTGACCTAGAGTATACATGTACATGTACATGTACTTCACTTTGTAGGTATCATTTAATTCAAAAATGTATAATTAATTTTTTTTAAAAGAAGAGTTGACACGAGTTTAAATCGTGGCTGATTTTTTTTCTCACCCACTTCACAATAAGCTTACATATCCATCAGCAAATTAACCTATTAAACCTGAACTAATTAGGCAAACCATGTTAAATAAACACTTCATTTTCGCAAGGCACGTTCTGTTTGTCTTTACATTGCAGGTCAGCTTCGAAGGCTTGAGTGGGGAGGTGGCCTTTAACGAACACGGAGACCGTGTAAATTACACCATCAGAATCTACATGGGCAAAGGAACAACCGTCTACGTGCACAATGACGTCGAGGTAACTCATGAATAATTCATATGTGGAAAATCAACCCAAAACTAATGCAAGAACTCTGTTAAGACGAACACTGTATATTTATTAATATTTCTGTATTAAGATTTTCGGAATTTGTTGGCTTTTGAAGGATTTTTATCAGCAACAAATGTGGATGTTCCCCGTTTAAACACATTTTGTCCTAACCACTTTTAAATGTTCTTATTTTTTGTTTTCAATTGAATTCGTAGGAGATCCAACCTCTTGGTACGTGGACACAGAACATCAAACATTGGGAGCTGAAGTACGGACGACAATGGCAAAGCAAAGAGCGCCTCAACATGGGTCCCTTCAGAAACGCCCAGGTCGACACCATCAAGATTGTCTCTCTGGAGGTAAGACGATAGGGCGCCCTCTAGTGGTTGACATTTTCCAGATGTCAGTTGCCTAGCAACCTATGAAACCTTTCCAATTGGTGTTTGACTCTTGCTTTAGATAGGAAAATGCATTACGGAATCCGAAACCAAAAATACTTACAATTTCGTTTTGATCGTTTTTGACTTCTCATGAATGCCATTACAAATTAAAAAATACTGTTAAAAGTCTTGTGTATTTTTGCATTTCCTCGTTTTTTTTCTAAATACCCAGCTGCATGCCTGAAGTGAAAGTAACCAACAAAGCATAACAGTATCGTTCATTGTATGATTTTGATATGTTGAGCTCTTGGATAGCATCTCAACAAGTCATCATGTCTCTCCGTTAGTACGTTAGTTAGTTAGTAACAAACGTTGACATTGTCTATTGCTCCTACATATTGTCACCGATTTCAACCAAACTTTACAACAGTATAAGTAGCCCAGCCCCAACATTTCACATGACCAAACTGGGGTCAAAGGTCATCATAGGCTCGCTGGTGTCAAAAACCTAATTTTGTTTACTCAAAACAATCACGTGACTCATGCATGAACACAAATTCGTTGGCCCACAGCTTCCGAGATATTTTCAATCGAGCTTGTTTGAATGAGAATACAAGTTTGGACGCCTTCCATTTTATTGTATTGAATTTGAAGTACATGTAATTAATGACAAACATTCATCACTTCAAATGCATTTTACCCAATGCTATTGTGAGTTATCGTTTTTAAGAACATTTGATCGAACCCAAAACCTGTTTTGTTATTGAAATGTTAATCAGGATGGTTTTATTTTATTACATCGACTTGACCGTTCCCAAGACGACCGTTCTGTATTTCCAGCTGCAATAAAGTAGGGCAGAAATGAAGGCGCCAAAATACCTTTTAGTCAGTTTGTTTGTAACACCGAGTTGTTTGTTTGAACTCACACCCTCTGGGGACACGTGTTGACAAGTGACAATGCCCGGTGTGCGAACCCGGTAAAAGACATGGCCTGACACGGTGCACTCTATACCCGCATGGGACAATGTGGCCGCGGAAAGCCCACCAATAAAAAAGCTGGCACTGTTGCTGAGAATTATGGCCCGCCATTATTGCCCCGTTAGAAAGAAAGGACAAAAAAGCCTTTTTGCAGCTGCTGGGATAAATCCAGATGTTATTATTCCACTCCCAGTAACCATTGTCCATAAAGTATTTTTTTC
The DNA here is from genome assembly GCF_015706575.1 of Patiria miniata. Classification (NCBI taxonomy): domain Eukaryota; kingdom Metazoa; phylum Echinodermata; class Asteroidea; order Valvatida; family Asterinidae; genus Patiria; species Patiria miniata. The sequence goes on along the minus strand of NW_024037048.1, from coordinate 10,300,986 downwards.
TGCTATGCTTAAGGATTTGACAGATTGTGAGGAATATGTCAAATGGTTTTCATATGAGTGTTGATTTGAATGATATATGGAGTAGTTTGGATAACTTGACCCACGTACCCTTCAAGAAAGTTTAAATGAACCTCAAAAACCTTCTTTATTTTAACCCTAACTTCACTCTACAAAATACGCCTAAGAAGTAACCTGTAGTATGTATTTCTTTCCGTACAAAGCATGCACAACACATGTCGTATTCTGTGGTATTTTGTACTTGACCCCCAAAGAGCCCTTAGGGTGTTAGGGTTAAGGAAAAAGGTTTTTTTCACCTAATGATAAATTCATTGTAAGTTAGAGAACATCTCAATCGGAATCAAACGAGAGACACTGGGATTTTGAGATTTTTTTTGGGGGGGGGGTTATTTTCCGGTAATGAATTCAAGCATTCCTCCAAAGTGCCCTGGGCACTGTAGCTCGAAAGCCTGAAGAAACCAGTTTGAGAGAAGACAATGAGATGACATTAGAGGTGGGAGGAAAACCCTAGAAGTATATTCTGGGGAAAACCCACAGAATCAGGTAGGGACTGCAAACCCAATCCACATGTGGCCAGGGCAGGAATCGAACCCGGGCCATCATAGCGATGAAAGGAACCACTGCGCCAACCTAAACGTCCTAAACCTGACTTAAAGGGAGTGTACATCATTGGCTTTTGCTGTAATTTTCAGAAATGAACTATTTGAGGGGTTAGTATAATAGATCAAATGTTGATACACTGACATGTGTGAAGTTTTGTTTTCGAAAATGCTGGAAAACCAAGAAAAAAAGACAAATGTTCAAGTAGTCTGGTTCTCTGACTCCACTGAAGATGAAGTGGATCAATTTATAGATGCCGGAAAATTGTAAGGTAAGGGAACCAGTCTAGCTGGCCTGCATCCGTTCAGGAACATGTAACCAATAGCAATAAAAAATACAAAATTCAAAAATACAACTTTCTTGAAAACGACTTCACACCAGGTGCCCTAATTTTACAGGATGCTTTACACTGTCATTTACCAGCATCCTAGTAAGGTATTTTGTAAAAACTTGGTAGTTTTATTTTTTGATGCTTGCAAATGTATTTTCCCTTTAAATTAAGAAACATGTACATATACAATGTACACACACTTGTCCCACACTTGTCTTGTCTGTCTCACGCTGTGTGTTGTTTGTCCCATGTCCATGTTTCGGTATCTCGGTTGTATGTTTGTCTGACCATAGGTAAGGGCACAAAAAGCGTTCTGCTTAACCTTATACCTAAATGTTGTCATTTAATTTGCTACTTTATTATTTATCACTGTGTGCATATCAAATATCATATTATTGTACTACTTATGTTTGTTTGTATACATGTTTGTACATACTGTAAAGAATGACATCATTGAAATGAATGTTACATTAAATTTAATTGAATTGAAATACAGCATTAAAATAGTGTTGAGAATAAAAAAAAAAACAATGGAAAATTAAAGGTAATAAAATTAAAATGGTGAAAATAATTGTGCTGTGTCACTCTCGCTACCGTCCATTTTAGGAGCCTCCTTATCTCCTTGACGACAGCCGAGTAGGTATCCAGGGCTTCATCAAAGAATTCCTCATTCATCTCAAGCGCGTCATGGAGGAGGAACTGGGTCAGAATTTCGAATACGAGCTGGAGTTGGTGTCTGAGGGAGACTACGGAAGATACGACATCGTGACCAATAGTTGGAGCGGCTTGATGGGGAGACTAGTCAACGGGGTATGTTGCCCAAGGCTCAACAAGCCTGAAACAGTTGCTGCTTGCAAAATTCCATCTCGAAAAAACATAGGCTTCCCTACACCGATCTGGGTTGATACTCATTGACTTTACTCAGTCGGTGACTCAGTCAGTGACTCAGTCAGTAGGCTGGCCTTTCGACTCCAGCAAAAAGAACTGCACTTCATTGACTTCTTGATTTTAAGACATCGGCTTAAAATAATCCAGAAAGCACACGGCTTCAGGACTCCTCAATGATATTTACAAGCCTACACTAAACTGTGTCGAAAGTCTTTGTCACTGTCGTACAAGACTCGACAGTTGTCATGTGGTATTCACCACAACTGTGTACAACTAAAACTGTGGCTGAATATGGTATAGCACCACATTCAATTCAAAGAGTTAATCAATGTTCAATCTATATTTTCATGTGTGTCACAGTATGCCGACATTGCCGCTGCACCCATGGCCATCACACCCCAGCGAGATAGGTACGTGGACTTCACTGTGCCCTTCATCAAGAGTGAGCTGGGCGTCCTGATCAAGCATCCCAGCTGGATCTGGGAGTACCCCTTCGCTCCTGTCTTCCCCTTTCGCTGGGATGTTTGGATGGTCAACCTCCTCGCCTTTGTCGTGGTGACGGTAGCCATGACTCTCATCGGTCGGTACAACCCCCAGGAATGGTCCCGGGCTGCGGAGAGAGGCGAGGCGTCCCAGGAACAGAGCCAGAGCTTCAACGTCTGGAACACCTTCTGGTTCAACGTGTCCACCTTGTTCCTGCAGAGTTTTGATTCGTCTCCCCGCTCTGTGACAGGCCGAGTCTTGGCAGCTTTCTGGTTCTTCTACTGCATCGTCATGGTGTTCCTCTTCCTCTTCAACCTCACTCCTTTCCTGACGTCTTCTAAGAGCATCGGTATCGTTCGGGATGTCGGCGACCTGTTGGATGAGACCACGGTGGATGTTGGCTTCATCAAGGATAGTCCGGCTTATGACTTCTTTAAGTATTCCGACATCGAGGACTTCACTCGATTCTGGGAGTACATCCATGCTGCCAACTCCATGTATGGAGACGAGACGACAATCGAGTTCCGCGTTGAGGAGGCTGTACAGAGGGTCCGCCTGTCGAATGGTCGCTACGCCCTGATCCACGACAAGGAGGTTTTGAAGAAAGAAGCTGCTCGATGGCCATGTGATCTCTACATCACCGGGGGTCACTTCGCTCTGGTGGAGTATGGTCTGGCAGTCCAATCTGGCTCACCTCTCCGGGATCAACTGACCTATGCCGTAAGACGCCTTCAAGAGAAGGGCATCATCGATGAAATCTGGAAGAACAACACCGATAATCCTCTCTGGGTGGAGCTGAACAAGGAAGGTAGCTGCCAAGAAAATGCAACCATCTGGGAAATCCAAGGTCTGTACTCTCTGACCACCGTCGACATGAAGGGGATATACTTCTTGCTCCTACTCGGCATGGGATTGGCTGTCATCATATTCCTAATCGAAGTCTTGGCTTTCCAGCTTGGATTTGGGTCTTCGTCTCCCGGACACACTGGCAGCCGGCAGGAGATGCAGAACCTGAGAGGCAGTGACAGGCGCACTGGGGGCGGGGGAGGCATGGGCGGGCCCATGGGCGGGGCAGATGTGGGCGGTAACGAGAAGATGTGGATATAGGTCATGAATACTCAACAATGTAGGCATACTCATGAATACTCAGCAAGATAATCATAAATTCACGAGTTGTAATGCATATGCATATTCAGAAACATCAGGGAATATTCACATACATGTAGACAGAAATATCCATATTTGCCAAAGACAAAATAACTTATGCAACCAACATGACCTGAAGACAAATTTGAAGAAATCTTCCTTAGACAATTTTGTAGTACTCAGTGTAAAGCTAACGTCATCAGTTGTAACTCTAACAAGAACAAAGTATTTCAAAAATATTCTGGAATAGAATGAAGAATGTTAAAAATAAATCTGCTGTTAGTATCTCCACGAAATGTGTTTGAAAAAAAAGGAGAATCAGGCTTGGCCTGACAAAGTTTGCTATTTTGATGTAAATCTTTTGTGATGCATTTGAAAAAAATTTGGCTACATTTTGCTTTTTAGTGTAAAATATTATTTTGTATATACGTTAGTTGTGATTGATCTTTTTGTGATGTATTCTGTATCTGGAAAAAAGAGTTAATTTACACTTACGTTTTTGTTTTTAGATCTAACTTTGGATTAATGAAACCTACGGCTGTACACAATTTTTAGAAATTTTTTGTATTTTAAAATCAATTTTTAGGTATGTCTAAAGCTGCGATATAACCGTATAGATGACACCTGTTACTTTCTGGAGTAAAGATATTTGCATATTCATGTCAACTCCAATTAGTGCGCATGAGTAGTTCATGTTGATTTATACTTTATGTTACAGAAATGCAATTTTAGTTACTGACTTGTCGTGGTGACCAAAAATTTAAATTCCCCATCGAGAAGGAACCATTCTGAATTTGTTTGTAATAAACAAATTCATTGCTTTCACAAAATCGTTTTAGATAAAACTAGAGTGTCATAGCTCTGTACATGTTGTAACCAAATCCATAATTTTGAAGACCGAAAACATTTTTTTTTCCAAAATAATGTTAGATTTCTCACAACACAATTTTTAGCTGTATTTGATTCGTTTACATGTATAATTTTGTTAATGTTTACTCAGTATATCATTTATGTAAGTAAAAGTACAATTTTTAGATTTCTTTTTATAACTTGTAAGCGATTTGTATTTTCAAAATTTTAAAAGGCTTTTAGGCTGTGCACAAAAAATGTATATAAGGGGTAATTTTAGTCGCACTTTGTGTACATAATACGTTGGAAATAAGCATATTATCTGTCCTAAAACATCAGTCTTGCAAAAAAAAAAAATCAAAAATGGTTGTTTTTTTTCGAACGCCCATTCGTGAGCGTCTAAACACCGCCCCCTCTGAGTTGTAGGAGACCAGTGAAGGAAACTAAGCACTTTCTGGCCCAAACCACTTAGAAATGGAAATTCTGCTATTTCTTTAAAACAAGGCTTTGTTATTGACAATCTCGGCTCCTTCATGTTGTCCAATTTTCGCACTGATGTGTTTTTTTGGTAACGAATTGAGTTTGCTTATTTAGTTGCATTTCACATGTTTTTTTTAAATCGCCTTCGTTCTTTTAAGCTTGTAAAGTGACAATTTGGTGGAAGGAAATAAACTAACTTTGAATATTTTGTAACTAGTCGCGTTTTGTTCCGTTTTGTTTCAACTGTTATTGAGTGTGTAGGCCTACACCGCGTTATGGGGAAGTTTTTTTTATTGTTAAGCAAATTAGGGCCGAGTTATTGGACTTTTCTGATGTCCTCACAGTATTTTCGTACACCCATACTGGAATTTGTATCTTTGTGGAGTCATTCTTTGTTCTCGTGTACATGTACTAAAGTTTTCGAGTTTGAAAGTGTAGTTTCAAAATGCTCCTATTTTAACCAGAATTAATTTCCTGTGCTGAAATTCCCTTACTTAAAATACATGTAAAATCCACATGCAATGTATCTTTTTCGTGATAACCTTGTGGAGACGTACTCATCTATAGAAATTGCCCCGTGCAGACATATACGATCTTTTGTTCCCTATTATGCACATGTCTCCACAGGGTACCGTGTACCAGATCAGACGAGTGTATGCCCCCCAACTACGAAACAAGTACATGTGTACTGCATGTAGAAGTATGCATATAACGTGAAGAATTTCCATACATATTACCTGTTGATATATTTTTTGCAGGACGTTGTTTCAAGTGCAAAGTTAAATCCGGCCGAAACATAGAACTGTGATTCATAGCACGAGCCGTATACATGTACATTGTACATGTATTGTTCAAGTATTTTTTTGTAAAGTTTAATTTTAAAGATGTTAAAAACAAAAGGGCTTATTGAACGAACTCGCCTATCTTGGGGTTTTATTAACTTCGACGAAACTGTTCTTTTTTGCAGGCAGCCCGTAATTTTCTTTCGGTACGAAATCGTCCGGTAGACCTACACATGTTCATTTATTAAAGTAACGTTTGAAAGAGAAGACGGGGTTGACTGTATGTACAAACTGAAGAATTCCGAATTCGGATTTTCGCGAAAACAAATTACTTTCCAAGATAATTTTGCCGTTTGGGTGGCGTTAATGCAATCCCATATTACTGTTACTGATTCTTGTCACATTTTACTTCTAAACGAACATCTATTGAACGAAATGTTTGCATCCCCAAGCTAATTTAACTCAGTTAAAAACATCCATGGGGTGAAAACTCCTTCCTTAAAAAGTTAACAAAATGTCTCACAATCTACCTTATTAGACCTATAGACAACTTGGTTTGAAGAAAGCCTACAGCACATTTTAATCCTCAAGGAAAACGATTGGGAAAATAAATGAGATCGAGGGAGTATTATTTCCACCTTCAATGAATGATTCTGAAATGCGGTTCGCAACAATGGACCGTGCAAAACAGCGAGGTCGCGGGGACAAAACTGAACCTTGCACGGGTGGTCTGGCCAATGTTCCGCGCTGCCTAGCAGTCAATTCGGGGCCACTTCTTCTTTTTATCGCCCCCTAGTTGGGGATCAATGCATGCAATGGGACTTATCTAAATTCTTTCTCACGTGAAGCAAAAAAAACAGGCTAAAATACCACCATGTCATATTTACGACATTTTGCCGGGTTTTACAAGAACGTCATACACTCAACCAAAAAAGAAAGTCCCCCTTAATACTTTTTTATCTAACTCAAAAACTACTGGGCACATCTTGCTCAAATTACGACTGATCAGTACAAAAATTCCTCAGCAATCCAGCCATACTCTTTGTTTGGCTGAAAACAGTGATAATGTGTACAAAATGTTGCAATTTATGACAAGTGGTACCGAAAAAAGTTGCACTTTTTTACACTTGCAAGGTGAGTTTGAACCGCAACATGCACGTATACAAAAGTGCAACTGTTTTCGGTATCATTTGTCCTAAATTGCATAAATTCGTACACATTATTACCGTTTTGCGCCAAATAAAGAGTATGGCTGGATTGCTAAGGAATTTCTGTACTGATTAGTTGTTATTTGAGCTAGAGGTGCTCAGTAGTTTTTAAGTTAGACAAAATAGTATTGGAAGAGGGGGACTTTCTTTTTTGGTTGAGTGTACTTCAAGTAATTCATTTTTCTCACATAGTATTTTTTTTCTTTAAAAATAGGTTAGAATATTCCACGTCCAGAGGAACTATTATTTTTCTGAATTGAAATGAAGCAATATTATTAATTCAATGTATAACTAGAAAGCACTCCGGAGAGCGCAAACCTCCGCCAAGGCTAAACTGACAATTCCTTCACCCTTCACCCAAAAGAAATACTCGCAGAAATAGTGAAGAATCCTCAAAAAAAATTCCTGGATCCAGACCCAGATCCGGATCACTTCCAAAAATCTACATGATTCGTACTTATACCAAGGATCACCCCTTAAACAATTTTCATGCGAATCCGTCCATAACATTTTGAGTATCGTGTTGACAGACAAACCAACCACCAACACCCCAACCAACCAACAAACTATCTAACCAACGGCAACCAACCAACAAACTAACCAAATCTAATGAAAACATAACCTCTTTGGCGGAAGTAATAATTCGGAGCTATGGAGGACAAAGGGAATTGTCAGTTTAGCCCTGATTTTAATCGATTATCAAGCGTCATTTTTTAAAAATTCATACATGAAATCGCCGTCGGGTGGTGAGAGCACGTACCTTTCAGACGAACTTGTTGCGAAATGTGGTGTGTTAGTTTGTCCGCCCATCTGATTATTCATCTCCACAACTTGACTTCAATCATCGGCAGCTCTCTTGCTATTAAGGAGAAACAAAGTGGTGAAAAAAAAATAAACAAGAACCTCGTCAGCCCAGATTCAAAGCTAAGGCGCGTTTGTCTATACAGTCGAACCCTGATAAAAAAAAGAGCACTGTTAATACAACATCCTGCTTATAACATGGAAAATGTTAGGCCCCAAGTCTTTGTTTTTCTTTGTTTTCCATCACTGTTAATACAAGTTACCTGTTATAACAATTTGTAAAGTCCCAAGGACCTTGATATAAAGGTGTTCGACTGTACTTCTAAATCTAAAAATGCTCAACCACAAAACATTAATCCTTTTGTAGGAATTCTTTTCTTTTTTTAGTTTCACACTTCGGTATTGTCAATTTTTGACTCCCTGCAGCCAGTACGGGAGTGAAAACCAAATTCCCGTAGCGAATCGCGAAACACAGTTTTTCCGTGTATTCACGGATCCTACACACAAGGATTAACGACTCGGCCAAACTCCTGGTTAGAAGCGTGATAACGGCCTGTACTGGTGGCAAATACCATGAATACTTTTCAACAAAGACCAATGCGCGCGGTGGCTTTCAGATTTGCAAGGCAATTCGCCCGATCTGGCCTCGAAGTCTGTCAAGCCAGCGAATTATATTTTTGAAAATTCATGAGTCTACGTTTTTGGTCATTATTGTTGAATTCTGATAAGTGATAACTACATAACCATGGTAATGCCGAGCACAATATCTTTAGCTTTAAGATGAACAATGAAACGTCGCTTTTGTTTCAACTTTCATCGGTTCGGCATCTTATCTCTCTAAAACTTTTTTAATAAAAGCCTAATTAAAAACGATAATAATTCATCTATGACGACAAAAACTGCACAATACCATCTGTTATATCCTGAAGTATTTATTTTTAAACAATTTTGGAACAATTAAATCTTAAATAAGGAGTAGTTTTGCTTACAGTTTTATGAATATTTCCGTTTTAGATGTCTTGCAAAAACCCAACACAATAGGACACCTGGAAAATTCGCGATTACGCGCCAACGGGTATTAATGCCCGTTATCACGCGTCTATCCAATTAAGGCAAGTCCGCTCAGTGCATTTTGTACTACTAAAGTACTAGGGCTCAGAACAGTCGTTTATCCTGGTGTCTAGGATCTGTGGTGTATTTAATGCATGGCGTGTGTGAGGAGAATGGTTGTTTTGATTTCACAAATGAAGCGTGGTCAATTGGGCCAAGCCGTCTGGAACCACATTGTACAGTGACAAAATGAATCTGTCCTTGTCAAACAAACCAAAAAGAAAACAGGTCCCTGGAGGAAAATGTGGAACGGATAAACAGGTTTCAAAAGTCTCAGATATTTATCGGGGAGTTAGGTTGGTGCAGTGGTTATTCCTCGCCTTCCGCCTCGGTGACCCTGGCTCGATCCCCGGCCAGGTCAACATGTGAAATGGGTGCTCAGTCCCCACATAATTCCGTTAGTTACGTAGGATATTATCTGGGTTGTCTTCCCCTATCTATAATATTAACATTTGACTATTTGTTCATTGGCTTCTCTCCACAGGTTTATTTTGGCGTCTATAACCTTACACAGGGCGTCCCAAAAAGCTGTGCAAGCAGATATCCTTTAATTTCTCATCTTGATGGAGCATATTAATTATACTCTTGTGTATGTTCGTCCAAAATGCCATGGAAATCCGTTCATGCAAACCAGAGATCTAACAAATTATAAAAGGCTATGGGTTTTTCACCCATTCCAAAAGGATGCATATACATCAGAGTGAAAAGGCCCATGGCAATCTGATGCCCTGATATCACTAACTGTGTAAATCCCATTGGAATGGGTGAAAACTCATAGCCTTTTATAATCTGTTAGATCTCTGGTTTGCATAAACGGATTTCCATGGCATTTTCATTGATTATACATAAAAGTATAATTAATTTTTCTCCATCCAGATGAAATACTCATGTTAAAGGGAATATACATCATTTGCTTTTGCTGTAATTTTCAGAAATGGATGGAATTGGGGGGTTGGAAATATATAGCAAATATAGTTACACTGACTTTTTTGAGGTTTTGGGTTCGAAAACGCTATAAAAACCAAGAAAAACGATCATTTTCCTGTAGTCTGGTTCCCTGACTCCATATAAGAAGAAACAGAGCAGTTTACATACATTGGGGAATTGTAAGGTCAGGGAACCAGTCTAGCTGGCTCGTACCCGTTTATAGGTTTGTAATCGATTGCAAACAAGTGCGATGGTCAATTGGGGCCAGTATTTGAAAAAAAGCCAGTTTTTTCCAACGCTGATCGGCCGATCAGCGTTGGAAATTGATACAAAAATACCACTTTTCTTGAAAATGACAGCATACCAGGTGCCATGATTTTACAGGATGCTTTACACTGTCATTCACTAACAGTCCAGCAAGGTATTTCAAAATGATTTGGTAGTTGTATTTTTTTATGTTTGCAAATGTTGTATTTTCCCTTTAAGCATTTTGTGAGAAATTAAAGGATAAGTGCCAGTTGTTGGGGGGTTTTTTTTTTGGGGGGGGGGGCATCCTGTACTGTACCGGGGAGCTTTAAATAGAAGAATACTTGATTTTATTTATAAAAAAAAAAAAAAAATTGAATTGATTAATAATTATGAAAAATAATGTTGCAACCTGACGCCACTTTTTTCTTCATATATCATCTCAATGAAGGTCATTCATTGCACAAATGTAGATAAGACATGAATCCGAAGACTGAGAAACATTTCCAATATTGTTAGGAAATACTTTGACAATTTTCTTGACTCTCCATAGACTTTGTACACACTCGCGGAAGTGGCGTCAGGTTGCAACATTATTTCCAATAATAAAAGTCAGTTGTACAATATTGTTATAAATATAACCACAAACATTCATCAATAAACAAGACTGGTATATTTGTAAACAAAAAAAAACAGCGATTCAAATATGTGTATTAAAAAAGAAATGAAGGAAATCTGGTAGAAAGATCAGGAATCTCAGTCCACAAACAACGTCATAAATCAGACGCATTTGGGGAAAGCCAACCCCAGAATTGATACGGCATTCAAGACCAGGTGGCGGGCAGTTGTACTCGGAAAATAATCGTCATAAATTATGCAGAGCTATGCTGACTGGCCCAGTTGTATGCAGTTGTTCCCTTGGTAGAAATTATAGCATTTTGATGATGGTTTTGGTCCATAATGCTGGTAGGTTATTATCGCGAGCGACGCTCATGAATATGCAAACCCTTAATATGCAAATTACAGAGCCGCCATTTTGAATTTCCCATGAAACGTAGATGCATCGAAATACCGCCTTATTTTAAGCATATGTGTTTGAGTTTGAATTTTGCCAATACAGTATCAAACAAATGCGAACAACAATTAACGGAATGCCAGACATAGAATGTGTAACCAACATATATTATATAGGTTTGGTTTGAAAGATACGATTTTCCACTTTAAAATGAGACATCAAACGTTCAAATCTGATAAATTTTGACAGAGCTATGAGTAATTCTCCAAGAGAGGTCAAACTGACCATGGGACCAAGTTTTCAATTTTAGGCATTGGGACAAAGGTAGCCTAAATTGCCTGTGTGTGGATATTTGCCTGGCCTTCAAAAGTGTTAAACACAATTCTAAACACTTTCTTGCTAACACCTCATGCTAAAATGTTTACCACGTAAACATGTTTACAAACTGCTAGCAAGCAATTGCATGTGAAATGTTTTCACATACCTTGTTTGTGAACCATGGACAGAACTTGAAAACGGTGTTTGTGTTCAAACTTAACTTGAAAAGCGTGATTTGAATGATTCTTGTACTAAAAGAAAGCGCTTTTGTGTCCTAGATTTTGAAAGTGCCACAGGCAAAACTTTATTCAAAAATTGGTCCTGCCATTTGGGTTTCGGTTTTTTTTTACTCACCCTGTATTGATAAGGATTGTCTTTTGACACCGATTTTGTGTGTACCGAGTTTGTGCCAAAAAATTTTTTGTGCTCCTTTCACTATTTTATTTTCAATTTCAACCCTTCTGCACTAGCGTGCCAGTCGACATAATCGCTCGGGACCCTTGCCCTCTCTATCCGTACTCATTACAAGTCGGTATGAAAGCCCAATTATTTCGAACACTGCACAATGACCGTTTTTCCCCCGGCCCGCCCGCCACCACCTCGTCCGAAGTTCAACAGGTTCAAATCACTAATAATGCTCGTGGTTTTCAGCTTAATACAAAATATGTATAGAAAGAAAGTTGTTGACTTGCCAGGGGTGTTTAGCCCACACAAAACCTCCAACACTTCGATCTGAATGTGTGTGGTGTGAAGCCTAATCCTCGAACCACTTCGAAGTTGAGGTTCAGTCAGAACACCTGAATTCAATTTCTTCTCTTTGGAATTTGGATCAAGCTTCGCTTTGTCGCGCTGCAAACAATAAGTGGCTCACAGGATTTTTTTCTGAAGGTTTTTGTTATTCAATGCATGGAGAAAGGAATATTGCCAGACGTGCCTCAGGGTGCTTTGTCCCCGAATTTCTGAACCCTTTTGATATCAGACGGGCACGCCGGACTTGACTGACTGTGAATTTTCTTATCAAGTGCCAGCTTTTTTTTCTCGATAGTGTCTGACCTACTTTTGTTCTGTATCCCGGCAATAAATCCCTCAAAACCGACCGAGGTTTGATTAGAAACGAAAGGGGGAACGAAGGGGCAACGCAGTTCAGTTGTTATGGGGCCAACATCTTGATTGGATTTTCATTTTTATATCACACCGCAAGAGAATGTTAAAGAAAATGTCTGTCTGGGGATTTGTTAGCAGTTCTCGTTTCTCGAATTGAAGTCTTCTTCTCAAAGACCCAGACTACTCAAACTTGTGCTCTTATTTCAAACTTATAAATCAAACTCGTTAACGGGAAATAATCAAGCCTAAATCACTTAAAACATAGCTGTCGTCTGCTAGTTTAAAGACATCTGGTTGTTGTTTTTTCTTTTGGTTATTATAAAATTATGTTTCATGCACTCCACTGTAAATCAAATCAAATTTTGTTTTTTCGTTCCAACGATTTCGATTTTCGATTGGACATTAACCATTGGCATAGCTCGTTCATTTTTAAATATGGTTGAGAATGAACTTAGATTTCCTTGTAAATGTATCTCCTGTGCTTAAAAGTATTCTTGTCGGCAAATGAAAAAAAATGAAATCAACAAAAAATGCAAGATAGACTTGTAGACTCCAAAACTCCTCAAGGTTCAGACTATATTCGGTTTATTTTTAATTTCCAACCGACTTAGCCGGTGGAGTTTCTAATTTCCTGCTGTAAGAGTTCGTCATGTAGACCCAACTACTCGCGCATCCACATTCCACATTACAATGTCAAGCGTGTGAGAATCGCATAACATGAATTGATCGGAATCAAATTTCTGGGGACTCTTAAATTAATGAAATGAATACTATAGGTCCCTGGGAGTAGTTCAAATCACAACAATGCTGTGCAGGAGGAACCGGAGACAGAATTTAAAGGTTAAAGGCTAGGAAAACATTATTAAAGATTTGCTGTCATCTTTTGCACTCTAAGAATATTACTCAGCGGATGGAAGTGCAGCTGTAGCAACTGAACAACTGCTTTTGTCCACCATTTATAAATGCATATGTGATCGTTTGCTTTTCATGCATTTTGTTCGCTCCCAATAATACCGCTCAATATCCACAGACGAATGTGTCAAAACTAACCTGTTGAAGTTTCAGCTCAGTGGATAAAACACTTTTTTCGAGAAAACAGTGGAGGAAAAACATACACAACCTTTTGATCATGAAAACCGATTTCGTCGATATAGTACGGCAGAAAGGCGATGGGATTGTGCCTTTGATGATACAAGCATGGCATTTCGCACACAGTCAGAGTATGTCATGACACAGATGCTTGGCTTTATAGGGCCGTCGCAGATTTGTCCTTTCAAAAAATCATAGGTAGCATAACAAGCAATGGCAGCCATTTTGAAAATTTTAGAAAATGCCTTGTTATTCTACCTTTATTTTTTTCAAAAAAGGATAATGAGAATGGTTGCTCAGACCCATTCAGAGACGCTCTTTCTTATAGACTGACAATACCCGTAAAATATGTACAGGTTTGGGTGTTTTCGTCTTAGTGTTAATTTCCACTCTGTCAGACTTGACAGGATTGGGTTAGGAAATTATTGATATGTTTCCGGGGGACCAATATAGTGGGTTGATCCTTTGGTGTGAAGGATTGTTTGGACATTAGGAAAATATTTCATTTCCTTTGGGGCGAGCGGGAATGCAATTTCGTCCAATTTGTTCTGCCGTACTCATCTACTCAAAAATAAAAATGACTTAAAATTCTTAGCAATTGAAGGGGGAAAAAAGAAGGATACACATTTTTTTTTACCCCCCATAATAATTGTCCCAAAACTCGCCCGAGTATTTATCACGCGAGTTCTAACGACATGCAAACCTGTTACAAAACTGTCCCGATCTTCATGACGGTGTCTGTAACAATGTCTCTCGTGTACTAAGAGAGACTTTACGTTTATTGCAACCTTGTGGGAAAGAGCTTCAACAGCGACCAACCTCAGAAATAACAGTCGTTAACTGTTGAGAAGAATCGAACCTCTATGTTGTCCTGGTTGCGTCGTTATTCAAACCAGAGTTATTTCCATCCATATCAATAAAACTTACCTCGTAAACTGGTGTCTTGAGTAGAAACCTGAAGAAATCTTGAATAGGCGGAGGTGTAGACAATTGGTCTCTGTGTAAAGAAGGAAAGCAATCGATGTATTGAGGGCAAATGACACGAGGAAAAAGAGGAAACTCTGGAGTTTTTGTGTGTATTCAGGAAAAATACAGAAAGGAGACAGAAACATTATTTACATTGAAGTTCCTCATACACGATTAACTGCGGAAGTACGATATGTTATTTTAAAAATTCTGAATTTCTTTTTGACGGTAATGAAAGTTAACTTAGACACATGAAATTTAGAGTCAAAATGTAATACATGTATTTCGATTCTGACAGTTCGGTGTGGTTTAGGAAGAGTCACTTCACTTGCAAAGACAGACAGATTAACGAAGACAAGCACGGTAATGGCTATTGATGCAAAGAAAGACAGTCGGTGTAGACCTACTGCCGAATATTTCAGTTTTTATAGATCACAACCGAACATTTAATTATTGAAGTTAACTTTCATCTTGTCCCATTTTTGTGAACATAACTATATAGTAAGAGTTCTACACCTTGAAAATCTACAAAGCTGGAAAAATATGAGTCTTATATATCTGCAACACGGGATAAAACCGACTTACCTATTTCCAGCGACTGACTTTTTCCACTATGTTAGTTACTCCCGTTGTTCGGGCTCACCCACTGCGGCCGCGTTTTGACTCTAACCACGGGGCGTCTAGACGCGTTCGACGGTATGATAAAAGCTGGCTTGTTCTGGCCCCATCTAGCGATGTCTGTCAGCAGTTGAACTGATGAAGCTGGCTGAGTGCGCTCCTTCCGTGAACTTGGGACCACCTCCCCTCTCCTCCTTAGGCAACCGGGGAGAAACAATTTCCTCACCGCGACCTCTTTGTTGCCCCTCCCGGGGTCTGCGGCATGAGTTTCAGGTGGAAGTGGGCTCGGGAGGCCCGGTGGTTCGGGCATGTCGGGTCGGCTGAGGGCACGCGGCCTGTGCTCGGATCAGGGTCTGAAGACAGAGTCTTCGATCCTGCAAAGTGAGCTGGATTCGCCATGAATTGATGGTGCTTATTTAACTGGAAATTGGGGGTATTTTATGATTCGAACGCCATTTTGCACTCAACGAGCAACGTTTGGAATGCCGAACAAGATGACGAGTTGGCTCCGCGGTTGAGTTTTTCAGACAGCTGTGTTTTGAGATGGCTGTGGCGATAAAATGCACTGCGAATATTTACTGCAGTTCCACAATTGTTTTCTTCAAAATGGTGGACATTATTGCAATCGAAATCAGATACTTTTGTCGTATAGGTTGCAACCATTGGCCAGTTTCTAAACACAGGGCGTTGTTTGCATGGTTAATCGTGATGCTCGGGACGAACAATTATTCTGCATCCAATTTGCATATTTTTTCCCCTTCCGCGTCATAAAGGCAAAATAGAAGCAATAATTCATTTTCATTTGTGGGTTTGACAGACCAAGGTTGGCGTGCAAAAACCGTCGTGTGGGTATTTGTTTTCAGAGGTTAGGCTACTTTGAATGTGTACTATTGTCCCCCATTTTTTTTTCCAAAAGGGGTCAGTTGTGAGCGTCGTGTCTTTCGGCGATCAACTGCGCGTGGTGGGAACGCCCCCAAAGATTGAACCACGATAAATCATCATAAGCGACAAGCTTACGTTAGTCAGGTGATTACTCCGTCATCACCTGCAACCAATGACAGACAGGGACTACTTTCTTGGCAGTGTATGACAAAATCTGCATAGTGTTGGAAGTCAAGCGACCAGTGAGGTTTGCAGATATCAAGCCGCCGACGACATACAGAACGGTTATTTTCCTGCTCCGACTGTGACATTTTGGCAGGGAGGTTTTTAGCACCAAGGGATTGGCCGCCATTGCTCGCGTTTTTCACCGAGTTTCATCGAGTTTTTAGGAGTGATCTCGGCGAGGAATCTTGACTGGTTGTCGGGGCAAAGTTTCTATAATTCGAGGAGGAGATTGTGACAAGCATGGCGGTGATTTGGGGACTAGCGGCCCTATTCATCATGTCGTTCATCGGCAGCACGACATCACAAAGTTATAAGATAGGTAAGTCTGCTAACCGCAATCCGTGTAAATTGAGGCTGGCATGGTGCGCTCAGAGAAATAATGACGCACAACTAATAACGACGAGTTTTAAGAATTTGTCACTGGACAATTCAAACAGTGTGCTTGTTGCAAAGGAAGTTTAAACATTTTCTATTTTCAGTTTTAGATCATCGTTGTTTTATAGTTCTACAAACTCTACATCCGATGATGATCGGTGTGCTAAACTGTGACGGGTGATAATAATCATGTTCATGGATGATGATGAGGATGATAATGAGGATGATAAACAAACTGTAAATATTGTCTCCGTTGTTGTAAACACTATTGAGGAGGATGGTGACTGATATGGTTGTGATCTGGTGGTGATATTTGACGAGTTAATGGAAAACATGGTGGATATTATTTCAATCTGAGTATCTGACACTAAAGATGGCAGTGACGGCATCTTTATAGATTAACTTTATGTCGTGGTCATTGCATCTTCAGTGACATGACCACGACACATTGTCAAACCAATCAAACCTGTTCTTATTCATCTTTGCGTACGGAATTTTATAATGTCCAAATGTAATGTTATGTTTCTCTTTTAAACATAAAGGGATTTGCCCTACAGGAATATCCGCGTGAGGTTTTTTTATCAGGTCATCATGATTTCTTTTTTTTTATCAAGCTATTAGTTTCGATATCCACAGTTATTTTAAGAGCCTAGTTTACAAGCATGTTTTGTTTTAAATATCAAAATGAAAGCGGTAAACCAGAGCCATCAATACGCTTATAATAGCATCAATAGGGAAATTGACACAATAGTAATACATAGGACTAAATTGTATAAAACATCGCAAGTACGCACCAGTTTTGGCGTATTGTTATTTGGCCTGGCCTCATTCAAACGATCATTGTGATTGGTTGAAAACTGCGAGTGGAAGGGGCTTGGGTAGATGTCAGCCTATTGACGATGGCGACTCATTGCGCGGTGACTCACGCTTCAGGAACGCATTTTGTACACAGTATTACTAGATAAATAGGAAAAAAAGTGGAATGTGTGGTTATTGGAGCTTGTGTGAGGAATTTATGATTCAATTCTAGATTTCATATTTTCTAGATTTCATTCATCAAAGACTTCGGAGTATTTCAATTATTTTTGCCCGAATCTCGAAATAATTGGTGTGTGAATGTGAAATGATTGCTCATCAATGGGTATTTCTGAGTCGTTTGGTCAAGAAAATCATTTGTCTCGCCTGACATTTGTTCAGGAAAGAGACTATGCAATCACTATGTCTGTACATCTGTAGTATGTTCATGTATGTGTGTGATATTTTGGTTAAAGTTTCATAAAATTGATCTCTTTTCAAACGTTGAAGTCCAATTGGAACCAAACTTGGGTCATAGATGCAACATGGCAACCTTCATATGATAATGATGTCAAAGGTCACACACCAAGGTCTAAGGTCATCTGAGGTCAAGTTGTAAAATAGGCTGAAAATGTAAAATTGGTCTCATTTGAAAAGTTGAAGTCCAATTGGAACCAAACTTGGGTCATAGCTGCAACATGGGATTATGGGAACCTTCATACTGATTAGTCACTCTTTGCAGATAATCACGAAAGCAGGCGAAACGCATGGTTTGAGAACCATCTTGCTTATCAAATTATCGGTAATTTTTGCCCGACTCTTCAAAATAATGGGTGTTTGAATATTGATTGATATCTGTCATCAAAATGAATACCTTTGAAGTAGTTTGGGGAAAAAAATATCTTTTTAAATGTATAAGGCGAACCCTTTGTAATTTGTTCGAATTTGGCCCCCAAAATGAAACTGTTTGAAATTGCTGAGCAGATGCCTGCAGCGCCCTCATTCTCACTGGATTTATGGACGCATGTGCCTCTCATTCCACCTTTTGGGTGAAAAGTGGTCAAAAGTATATTTTATTCTTCTCAATGAATCAGTAATTGTTGCCCAAATCTTCAAAAGTAATTGGTGTTTAAATACCTATGGTGCTCAACTGTCATCGAAAAGTATATCTGAGTCGTTTAAAGAAAAGTCAATTTTGTTGCGAATTTAAATATAAATGTGAGGTTAACCCCTGGCATTTTTGTTTTCGATTTTTGCCAAATAATAGGTACTCAGAGGACATTTGAACACATCCCGACTGAATTTCTGGACTCATGTGCTTCTCAACCGAAAATTGTGTCGAAAATTTGGGGGAAATCGGTTCAGAATGATATTATTTTCTCAATCAGTCAATTTGTCCAAATCTTCAAATTTGGTGTGTATATTTCACGCTTAATACGTTGCACGATCCGTCTCCAATTTCGAACACTTTGTGCTGCCTATGACGACCAATCACTCAATAATATTTTACTTCAATTTATTACACATTCCTTGAGATATCGTCTGGACAACGAGAGTGTTGTTTTTGTTCCATGTAAGTTGACTCGAATTCGGCTTGTATTGATCGCGCTTAACACGCTACATTGTTTCGGTTATAATAAATTTATTAATTTATTGATTCCCCTCCAATTTCATCAGATTTGTGTTATCTATCTAGTTTAATCAATATACGCAATTTCAATTTAATGCAACGGATATTTCTACAGCTATTTTTTGGAAACCGAGTGTGTTGTTTTCGTGTCATGAACGTTTACTCAACATGTTCAGTTATATTTCGCGCTTAACAAGCTACATTGTTTCGTTTATAATAATTTTTATTAATTTAATGATTTATTCCCAAATTCATCCGATTTGTGTTATCTTTCTAATTTAATCAATGTACGAAATTTAAATTCAATGCAGCGAATACTGCTTAAGTTATCATCTGGAAACCGAATATGTTGCTTTCGTGTCATGAAGGTTGACTCAAATTCACCTTGTATTTTTCGCGCTTAACACGCTACATTATGTCGGTTATAATTATTGTATTAATTTATGATTCTTTTCTGAATTCAATAGATTTGTGTTATCCATCTAGTTTAATCAATAAACGCAATTTCAATTTAATGCAACGGATCTGTCTTGAGCTATCTTCAGGAAACCGAGTGTGTTGTTTTTGTGTCATGAAATAAGTTGACTCAAAATTGCCAGTTATTTGTGGCGCTTAACACATTACATTTTCGGGGTATATCAATTTTATTTTTCGACGATTCCTCTCCAAATTTAGAAGTGTTGTTTTATCTATTTCGACCAATCAGGAGAAACAATTTCGCTCCAATACAACAAAATAATGTTTCTTGAGTTATTGTCTCCTCAAAGAGGGTATTTTTATGTTTTAAGAAAATTGACTTAAATTCACCTGCATTTTTCGCGTTTAACACACTAAATTGCCTTTGGTTATGTTATTTTCATAAGCCAACACTTTCTCCTCATATTCAACAGATTTTTGTAATCTATCACATTTTAATTAATGTACCAAATTTCGATTCAATGCAACAGATACGTCTTAAGCTATCTTCTGGAAACCGAGTGTGTTGTTGTGTGTCATGAAAGTTGACTCGAATTCGCCTTGTATTTTTCGCGCTTTGCACGCTTAATTGTTCGGGTTATATTATTTTTATTGTTTGACGATTCTTCTCCATTTTCGAACACGTTGTGTTACATATGATGACCAATCATTCAACAAAATTTAACTTCAATACATTGAATATTCCTTGAGATATCGTCTCCACAACGAGTGTGTCATTTTTGTTCCAAGAAAGTTGACTTGAATTCGGCTTGTATTGATCGCGCTTAACACGCTACATTGTTTCGGTTATAGTAAATTTATTAATAATCGATTCCCTTTCAGTTTCAACAGATTTGTGTTATCTATGTACTTTAATCAGTATACGAAATTTCAATTCAATGCAAGAGATACTTCTTGAGTTATTTTCTGGAAGCCCAGTGTGTTGCTTTCTTGTCATGGAAGTTGAGTGAAATTCGCCTTGTATTTTTCACGCTTAACACGCTAAATTGTTCGGGTTATATCATTTTTACTCTTTGACGATTCGTCTCCAATTTCAAACAGTTTGTGTAGCCTATGACGACCAATCACTCAACAACATTTTAACTTCAATACATTTCATATTTCTTGAGATATCGTCTCCACAAGGAGTGTGTCGTATTTTGTTCCATAAAACTTGACTTGAATTCGGCTTGTATTGATCGCGCTTAACACGCTACATTGTTTCGGTTGAATGTATTGATTAATTACAGTGTTTATATGTATGTCACGTGGTGGCTTGAATAATTATATCCAAAATTACTTAATAAATTTGAAAAGTACACCTCCGTTTTGTCCACTGCTCGCACGGTTGCAAAGCCCCACCTGCACAAGTTGATGTTTGGTGTACTTTTTACAAAGATTAAACACAACTTGCTAAGTGTTCCAGATTCAAATTATTACAAGAACTATTTACCCATTAACGTTTCCCCCAATATTTCCCAAAACAATATCCGCGTAACTTGACTGTTGAGCGCCCTCTACGGTACACAGGTGTATTACCATGAATTTCCAAAATTTGGTGAAAATGTTAATGTAAACGCCAGTTACCACGAACAACCTTGGCAAAATAGCACATGCCCGCCAACGTTTTTTTTTTTTAATAGCGCAATTACTTCCGAGCCTTTATATTTTAAATCCAACTAAGATATGCAGGCAGAGCGCAATAGCCTAGTGGTAGGCAAACTGGCGCTCAACCGAGAGGTAACGGGTTCGAGACCCGCTGAGTACCCTGCAGCGCATTTTATTTATGTTTACTTGATAATTATTTCTATTAAAAAGGGTAAAATGCGATTTTATTTTAATTATTTTTTTTTTTTTTTAATATAATACCCTCGTCTAGCAATACGGTACTCAGACCCGCCGTTATTGGTCGCCCCTAGAGGTACACACCTATTGATGGTACACACCTATTGACTATTGATGGTCGCCTCTAGCGGTATGTACCACTGGGGGCGACTATTGATGGTCGCCTCCAGCGGTACGTTACTCTAGGGCCGCCCCTAGTGGTATGTACCGCTGGGGGCGCCCCTAGCGGTATGTACCTCTGGGGGCGACTATTGATGGTCGCCTCTAGCGGTATGTACCTCTGGGGGCGACTATTAATGGTCGCCTCTAGCGGTATTTACCTCTGGGGGCGACTATTAATGGTCGCCTCTAGCAGTATGTACCTCTGGGGGCGACTATTGATGGTCGCCTCTAGCGGTACGTACTTCTGGGGGCGACTATTAATGGTCGCCTCTAGCGGTATTTACCTCTGGGGGCGACTATTGATGGTCGCCTCTAGCGGTATGTACCTCTTGGGGCGACTATTGATGGTCGCCTCTAGCGGTACGTTACACTAGGGGCGATTAATGGTCGCCCCTAGAGGTACGAACCCTAGAGGTAATAATGCAAGGCTGACCCAGTACCATCTTGTACTTTGGATGAAAATCAACTTTCGTGCCATTTTTAATAAAAATGTAAGGCTAACCCCTTGCTACATGAACTTTTGATGAAAATTGACTTTCGTGCCATTTTTGATAAAAATGCAATGCTAACCCCTTACCATATTGAATCTTGGACGAAAATTTACTTTCGTGCCATTTTCTGTACAAAAAAAAAGACAAGGCTAACCCCTCACCACATGAACTTTCGATGAAAATTGACGTTCGTGCCACTTTTGACAAAAATGCAATGGTTAGACCTTACCATAGTGAATTTTGGATGATAAATTTTTAACCTTTTTTGATGGAAAAACTTAAAAAGTAAAAATAAATAAAATGCGCTGTTGGGTACTCAGCGGGTGTCGAACCCGTTACCTCTCAGTTGAGCGCTAGGTTGCCTACCACAAGGCTATTGCGCACTGCCCACATAAGACAGTTTGATTTAAAATATAAAGGCTCGGAAGTAATTGCGCAATTAAAAAAAAAAGTTTGGCGCGCATATGCGCTATTTTGCCAAGGTTGTTCGTGGCAACTGGCGTTTGAATTAAAAAAAGTACGTCTGCGCGCATGCGCTCATAATTATAATCAGAGTGATCTTGATGGCTAAGTCAGGGCACATGGCAACTAAAAAAATAGTGTTCTTGTTAAACACTCTGATTCAAAAGAACCCTGACGGGAAACAAAATATAAGGAGGGATATAATATAGGGAAACAAAATATAAGTACAAAAGCAGTGTAATGGTCGATTTTTTCAAAAAATATCGTTTTAGGATGTTAAATAAAAAGTCACGCAGAGAACAACTTTCAAAAAAATTCATAGGGATTACGCGATAGACGAATATAAAGACGATATTGCTCGTAGAATGGAGTGCGACTTTTTGCCATCTAGGTTGCTTTCATTCGGATTTTATTTTTTACTTTTAAAACACTTAATTGTTTCGATCTCAAGTGCTTTCCTGCTGGACAAATCCCCATGATTGAAAATATACTCCTGAATGTGATACATTATGAAGAGTTATGGACGGACTTTCGATTCAATTCAATAGGTAAATCGCTATTTATCACCCGAACCATAGAGTATTTTGGACGGTTAAAACACTTAGTTGGTACGGTCATATTATTTTTGTTGGTTGAAGAGTTCTCTTGAAATTAAACTGGCGATCGTGACACATTATGAACAATAATTACTCAACGAAATAATGTGTTAATTCATTCAGTATTTCTTGAGATATTGCCCGAACCATGAGTGTATTCTTTTTACTCGAAGTCATGACATCCGTGTTGATCTATAACGGTAGCCCCTAGAAGCTGTACCTCTAGCAAGGCTGACCTCTTGCATTTTTTCCCCGATTTTGCATGAATGTCATACAGTCACGCAGAACTCCTTAGAAAAACAAAGGGGCGCCATCTGCCATGTTTTTACCCCCTGCATTTCAAGCCAGACGGGGGATATTGCGATCGTGTATTCCTTCAGTGTGTCTTTGGATGTGTGCTTTACTTCACTGTAAAGTTCAGTCATCAATCTCAACCAAACTGGAAAGGTGGTCTGTGGAGAGAAGGCCGACATCAAAAAAACCCTTTCCAATATGGATATTTACGAGGGCTCTGTAGAGAAACGTGTACTAAAGACTCTAAATGGGGAGTTTGGGTTGAACGGAGAGTTTCAGTGAGATGTTAGTCCGGTGTCACAGTCGCACTGAAACTTTCCATTCAACTGAGAACTGGTACCTGCTGGGTGGACAATCAAGGCCGTCACTGAAAATTGCCCTGACTAACTGCCTGTACATGTATACAAACTGGCAGGATGCCAGGGGGATTGCGCAAGTTTTACTTGCAGTAACTTAGTCCCTGTATAATATTACACACTCTGGGAACAGCTATACAAGGCCTTCCTTGACTTCTTTTTTCTTTTTCAGGTGCGATGTACGGAGCAAATACAAACAT
Organism: Patiria miniata; assembly: GCF_015706575.1. Lineage (NCBI taxonomy): Eukaryota > Metazoa > Echinodermata > Asteroidea > Valvatida > Asterinidae > Patiria > Patiria miniata. The sequence continues at coordinate 10,277,238 of NW_024037048.1, read as the reverse complement.
GGACAACCATTATAAGGAGCTGTTTGTTGATGCAACGACTTACATCAACCGAGATCCTGAATTTATGAACGGGAACAGGGAAACCCTAAATGTCTACAACTATAGACCCATCGCTGGGACCAACTGGTCACTGCCCAACGCACCACAGGCACTGAGAGCAGGTAGGCCCGTGATGAAAATGTTTGCGTGCTGAGATTGCCCTCTTTCCTGGTGTTGTCATCTGTCTATCATACCAGCTGGGTGGGGTCATAGACATTATACTAATGTAGCACTTTGACCTCAATTTGCATGTCGACCCCACAAGTGGGCGTGGTTGCTGACCGGTTCGATTCTGATAAAGCAACCACAATCATTAACCAACATATTGGAGATAAACCGTCACCGACACCACGCCCAAGTCCTCCTCAGTGTTGCTTCGTGAAAACCGTGACAATGTTTGTTTCACGAATTAACACTCAAGTGTGCGCGCGCACACCGGACACTGGCGGGAACTATTTTCGTTTTCACACTGTTACAGAAATACTATTTGGATTAAAGGTTAAAACGCTTGACAGTTTGTAATTAATACTTATTCTTGTACGATAACAGAAACTTTTAGTAAATAGCCTTCAGACTGATGAAAGAAAGATGTTACTTCGTAAAAACAAAAATGACCGATTCAGCGCACAGTGTACGTGATCAGTGTCACTTCGTGAAAACGAAAATCGGAGGGTTCTGTAAAATACGCGCGCGTAGCGAGCGCTAAAGTCCACTTGGGTGGTACTTCGTGGTGTCACTGATGACGACGTCTGCGATGACAATCAACTTAAGAAAGCTGGATTAAGTTTTTTAAGATTTCTAGATTCCTGCATGCTCTTAGACTAGGCCACACTGAGTATCTCTCTGTGAACGGAGAAAAGTCAGTAAACTCAGTATTAAACAATATAAATGGTCTTCGCTTTGTTCGCCAGCTTGTACTTTCGCCAGTTCGGTGGACATGCATGGACTGATCGTTCCCTCCGATGTCTGCCCGGGCTGTAGCGGGCATACCGGCAGGATCGTGGGTAATGCCTTCGCCCCAGTCATCGCTCTAGATCAGGCCTCGGGATCTAAAGCTTACAAGATGTTGCCTACAGACAGCGACTTGTTGGAGTTGTGGGTTAGTGTCATCAATCACTACAAGTGGCAAGACTTCATCTTCATCCATGATGGAGATTCAGGTAAGTGTGCTGAGAAAAAAAAACCTAGCTGAACCCCTCCCCCCCGGCTGGCCCCGCCCCTATTCTCGGGGATGTTCGTAGAATCTCATGAGAGTCAAACTCTCTGCTGAGCTTGCTCAGAATGAACAACGATGACATCATCAATGACCTGGTCCTCAGCCAGTGATAGAGAAAAAAAATGAACCAAAAGAAAAGAAAAGAAAAGAACTGGTTAATACAAACAAATAACAATCTTTCCCAAATCGGGCAAAATGAAGAGTTTCAAATTTGTAAAAGTGATCCAATTAATGATCTGGCTTATAAACCTAATTTTAGTTTAATACGATTTTTTGGGCACAAAATGGGGACATTTAAAAAACAAACAAACAAACAAACACCCAACAAACAAACAAACAACCCTACGGTAACGTCCTGATACATGTAGTTCTCAAAACCGACAAACGGTGGTGAAGATCGTGCCGTCTAAGTGATTTTGGGAAAATGTCACCATTTTGTTCGGCAATCGTGTGTGGTTTAAGAACCCGTTCCGTTTTGGGATTACCATTTGTTGAATTGTTTTTTTTTGCCATTTACATTTAGCTTACTCAATGGCCTGGATTCTGCTGGAGATGGAGAATCAGAACAAGTGGCACGTGGTTCCGTACCAGATCTACGATGAGGCAGATTATGCTGAGATGGCCAAGGACCTGAAGAAACGCAGAACTCAAAACTACCTGCTGTTTTTACACGAGGAGGAACGACTGCCTGGATTCGTTAATTGGGTAGGTTCATTAGATGGGTAATTCGGAATTGGGAAGGTTCATTAGATGGGTAATTCAGAATTGGGTAGATTCATTGCATGGGTAATTCGGAATTGGGTTCGTTCATTAGATGGGCATTTCGGAATTGGGTAGCTTCATTTTATGGGGAATATGAATTGGGCATTAGTTCTTCAAATTGGTGGTAATGAATTGGGATTTAGGAAGGTTATAAAAATGGGTGATTATGACTTGGGAAGATTCTTTAAATGGGTGATTATGAATTGGGCAGGTTCATTAAATCGGTAATTTGGGAATGAGTAGATATATTAAATAGGTGATTAGGAATTGGGTAGCACCAAAATCACCAAAGTTAATAATGACTGGAAAGCCAATTTCGTAAACAACGTTTAGATGAAAAAAAATACTTAATTGTTCAATCCGTTCAAAGCATATCATCATTTCAACAATCCGTAAAACTCATCCGTCCAAAAATGCGATTACAAGAATCGTCGTCACAATTGTTCTTCAAACATTACTAGCGATAAAACCTTTGGGGGATTTGGTTCCACTTCTTCTGAATCACCCTGCATTACAAATAATCATTATGACAATTTACTCCCGTAGATGTTGGACAGTGGCATGTTTGGTGACAAGTACCACTGGATCTTCGGAAACCTGGTAAGTTTTCACCGAGTCAGGAAAAAAAAGTGAGCCATTTTGAAAACAAGTTCTCACATTGGTAGCTTTTCATGGTGTATATTTGCAGCATGCTTCAAGGAGACAAGGAGGTCATACATTTTTTTTTCATACAAAAAGTTTGTAAAACAATATTCACACCTTTGCAGATGGAACAACGCCTTGCATACAGCTATGCTTGTCAAATTTTCAATATGCTAAAGATTTCGTGAGTTAAGACAAGCGAAACCCAAATGTCGGGACTATTGTTTTAGTGAAGTTCTGCATGTAGCACTTTCAACATCTAGAATATGAAAGCCCAATTCATAAGCTTTCTTGTAGTAAAAGAATCACTCAAATCACTCATGTCCTTTTCAAGTTACGGATTTTAAACACACCACTCTTTTAAAGTTCTCTTCATGGATCACAAAAAAAAGGTGTGCGTTCTTTCATTTCGTTTTGCTGAAAGAACCTTCTGGAGATCCGTGGACAGAACTTTAAAACGGTGTTCGTGTTTAAAATTCCGTAACTTGAAAATTACATGAGTGATTTGAATGATTCTTGTACTAAAAGAAAGCTTATGAATTGGGCTTTCATATCCTAGATTTTGAAAGTGCTACATGCAGAACTTCACTGAAACAATGGTCCCGACATTTGGATTTCGTGTATTTTCACTCACCCTGTAGAGGTTGAAAACACTTTTTCTTCGTTTTCCGTGCCGGCTTTAGGAGCCGCCAATCAGCCGTCAATTTCTTGACGACAAGCTCCGTATCCACACGTCTTTCTTGACTCGCTTCAAGATGAAAATCGTGGAAGGGGTGGAGTCCAAGGTCCTGACCAGGAACCCGATTCCCACCAGGAACTGGCCTTTCAGAGAGAGGACGGCCTACGACTCCATGTTGTTCTTCGCCAAGGCCATGACGGTGTATAGAGAGGAGAACGGGAGGTATCCTGAAGCTGTGCCTAAGTGTGGGGACGATCTCAGCAGTCAGTTGGGAACTGTCATGCAAAAGGTTGGTGTTAAATCGACACGACTGTTGTCATCAAAACGATCAAGTCACCCTTAAAATAAGTCCTTAAGGTATCCTATGGCCATAGGATATCTGAAGGGATCCTATAGCATGTTCGTCATCTACGGGCTCTATATTTCCTGTTATTTTAAAGTCCTTTCTTATCACACACTCACAAAATACCTTAGGACCACCTATAGGACCCTATAGGATGTGACGAAAAACCTATAGGATTTGACTAAAAACCTATAGGAAACTGTATAGGTGTGATCATTGTGATGAAAAACCTATAGGAAACCCGTAGGATCCTGTAGGATGTGACGACAAACCTATAGGATTTGACTAGAAACCTACAGGAAACCTGTAGGATGTGATAAAAAAAAACCTATAGGATACCTGTAGGATCATGTAGGATGTGACAACAAACCTGTAGGAAACCCATAGAATGTGATCATTGTGATGAAAAACACCTGTAGGATCCTGTAGGATGTGACGACAAACCTATAGGATTTGACTAGAAACCTACAGGAAACCTGTAGGATGTGATAAAAAAAAACCTATATGATACCTGTAGGATCATGTAGGATGTGACAACAAACCTGTAGGAAACCCATAGAATGTGATCATTGTGATGAAAAACACCTGTAGGATACCTGTAGGATCCTGTATCCAGATGTGACGAAAAAGCTATAGGAAACGTATAGGATGTGAACATTGTGATGAAATCTTATAGGATACCTGTAGGATCCTGTAGGATGTGACGACAAACCTATAGGAACCATGTGGTATCCTATAGCATGTGACGAAAGGCCTATAGGAAACTTTTAGAATCTTTTTCTTACAGGATTCCTGAAAGTTTGGAACCATGTACCGTCTGTCAATGGTTATAACAATAAATGGAGACTAAAAAACCCTAGATGTATTTGCTCCCTCAAAAAAGATAATGGCTCGATTAAAAAAAAACTGAATAAGACGACAAATTTTATTCTTACCATTTCATCAGGCTACTTATTTGTTTTTGTAGGTCAGCTACGAAGGATTGAGCGGGGAGGTTGCATTCAACTCAGACGGTGATCGCGTGAATTACACCATCAACATCTTCTTCGGCAAGGACAAACACAACATTCGTCAGGTTTGCAGCATTTCAATTGTTTCTAGCTCCGTGACTTTGGGCGTCATACCACACAGATTTCTGGTTTCTGACTAGCCCAATTAAGGGACACTTGCAAAATAGGGCTGGATAGCTCAGTCGGTAGAGCATTGATCCTGTATTCCAATGGACGCTGGTTCAAAACCCGCTGCAGCCGGTTTGGCTATAGTATGGCTACCTTTTCCGTTGACTCGTGTTTCACGCTTCTCTATTGCAGGCGGGAGTCTGGACTCAGAACATCGACCATTACGAACGGAAGTACGGCGAGAAATGGCCGAAAAACACCGGTCGTCTTCATATGACTCCGTTCAGGCAGTCCGACCCATCATACATCAAGATACTCTCCATCGAGGTCAGGGAGGTCATGAATATGTATCATATCGTGAATATTCATATTCATCTGACTACCGCGTGATCTATAATACTGTCCTGATACGTTTGTTTGAACAGTGACAGAACTGATGATTTAAGTGATGAACCCGACTTATCAGTAGTCAAGAGTCCAAAAAGAACTGAGAATCAAACACAAACAAACAAATACACAAACAAACAAAACCACAAATGGCTGGTAACTCAGCCATTCAGTCTGTCAGTCAGATAGTGACTCAGTCAGAGGACATACGGCTAGTCCCTTTGGTCCAGCATAAAACACACGTCGTATCTGATAAACCAAAAATAGAGAGAGAGAGAGATTTTGAAGCAAACATTCGAATACGTGTACAATCATTTCAAATTCTTTTTGCAGGAGCCGCCATTGCTGATGTTAAGGGACCACGACTACACCCGGGCGCGTCGCCAGAGCTCGGATGAGCTCGGGCTGGACCGCTACTATGGCATCATCCCGGAGCTACTGGTATACATCCAGTACATCTTCGAGCACGACATGGGCATGGAATTCAAGTACAAGATCGAGCTGATTGCGGAAGGGTATTATGGGAAGAGAAACCCTAATACCGGAGACTGGGATGGGATGGTCAAGGAGCTTCAAGACTCGGTAAGCGGAGACGGTTTCCTGTTCATGTAGTAATATCTGTCGTCCGTAGAGCCAGGTCCCATTAGATAATGGTATCGAACGGTCCAATTGCCGAAGCTGTGTTGCTTGTCGTAATATGTGCCAATTGCTCTGTGTATTAAATGCATAACCCAAGTTCAGTCAAATTCTCCTCCTAAAAAACAAGCTCGAAATGATATTGGAAGCTACGGGACAACGCATTTGTGTTCATGCATGTGTGACGTAATTGTGCCATGTAATTTCTGGAAGGAGTAGTGTTTTCAGGACAAACTTCATGCTTTTGACCCTATAGTATAAGTGACGCCTTTTCCATGACTGCATAAATTGGTGGGCGGTCAGTGGAGACCCATAAAAGTGAGCAAGCTACTCAATTGGTCGTGATTGCCAATAGAAAGAAGAGATTTTCCATTTGTTGAACGTCACAATGCAGACTTAGTAACCTCGATAATGCAACTCTGTCCTCCCTCACTGGAGACCCATTAAAGTGACACGGGGCCTCCGGCAGGAGTTGGCCAAGTTGATGTACAGTGCACAGGTGTGCATTCCAACGTTTGCTACAAACGAACTAACGGAGAGACAGGCTGACTTGTTGAGCTGCTCAACCGCAGCTAAAAAGGAAGACAACTTGGGCCTATTTTTACCTTTTCATATTTCCATTCAGACTAAGACATATGATCAGCAGTGTCCTTTTTAGTTGCATTAAAATAGCACATCCATTTCGTGTCATTTAGTTTCAATATGTGACACATAGGCCCCAATGGCACTGAGAAAGTGACTTAGAAGTTAAGTGACTCAGGCGGAATATTTTGGTTTCTTCCTTGTCCAGGATGCTGATCTTGCAGCCGGTGCCTTCACTGTGACCCAAGCCCGTGAAGAAGTCATTGATTTCACCAAGGATTTCTACAAGGGAAACATCAAGACCCTGATCAAGCATCCTAACTGGGTTCGAGATTTCCCCTTCAACTTCGCCTTCGCCCACGACTGGGACACCTGGTTGGTCAACCTGTTCGCCTTTGGGATCACCATCCTGGTTTTCTGGGCCTTGATGCGTTTCCACCCTCTGGAGTACCGCAAACAGTCGGAAATCGGCCAGGCCACTCGCGAGCAATCCACGGAGTTCACGCTCCGTAACGTGGCCTGGATGCTGACCGGGGTCGTCTTCCTTCGTGGGCACAAGCTCTCCCCAGCATCCATCGCTGGAAGGATCCTCCTGGCAGCCTGGTTCTTCTTCTCCTTAGTCATGGTCTTCACCTACATGCTGAACCTGACTGATTTCATCGCTATCGACAAGGACATCCTGACCATTAACGATCCTGTCGATCTCCTGAACGAGCCTCTGTTGAAGATTGGGATGGTGCGCCATGGTCCTACCCACGACTACTACTCGATGTCATCCAAGGCAAGCGACCAGCAACTCATGTCCATCATGGGAGTCCTAGACCGCGACCCGTTTGTGGAGAGGATGCGTGATGGCGCTCTGAGAGTCCGTAATGATAATGGCCACTATGCCCTGGTTAGTGAGGAGCTCTTGTTGACTTACTACACCCAGAGTGGACCTTGGTGTGACCTCTACATCGTGGGGGATCCGGTCAAGAAGATGAAGTACGCCTTCGCCACCCCGTCTGGCTCCCCCCTGCGAGACCAGATCACCTACGCCATCAACAAGCTCAAACAGAACGGAACCATCAAGGAACTTGTGGAGAAGAAGTGGTTCGGGGATCAGAAATGCGAAGAGGAGAGTCTCTGGGAGTCCGAGAGCGTCCTGTCCATCAATGCCAACGATCTGGAAGGCATCTATTACGTCTTGGCTATTGGCTTGGTTCTGAGTGCCATCATCTTCTTCATAGATGTCTTGTGCTACTGGGTGTTTGGAAGCTGCTCCTCCGCGGGGGATCCTCGTCCCAGTAACCCCCGGGGGGATGGATTCACCATGACCCTCAACCCACGTGATAAGCCGAGAGATGAGCGCGACTATGGCAAACCACCTGAGGAAAAGTCCCCTAACTTGTGGATTTAGAATCTCAATAACAGGGACAGTGAGTGTGACCCTTGGTTTTATTAGAGTCAGTAATAAAGGGGAAGAGGACTCGGCTTTTCAGTTCTGTAGTGATTTATTCTCACTGAAAGATGGAAATAAGGGAAAGAGAACCCGATTAGACAATGTGTTCCCTCGGCTCCGGTTAGCATTGGAATGTCTTTTAAAAATATTTACAAAATTACAGTCGCTAATAGGAATGTTAACACTAAACCAAATAATAAATACAAGTAATGATCAAAACGTTCAATGATCGAAACATTCAACATAAGCAGCAACTCAGATAATCATTTCAAAGTTTCTCATAATATCATTCAATAACGTAAATCACATTGGTGTCATTCATGCTGTGTAAAAAATGACAACAAAAGAGGAAATAAATTGTTGGAAACGGGGTTGTTTCAGTAAGCGTTGTATACGTTATATTTTGTATATATTTGGAATTAATACTCTTTTTGATTAGTACTAGTCTTTTTTTGGTTGGCATAGTTATTTTAATCGATTGATTTCGTATTACCTACCTGTATATATTGGTTTTCGGTTGTATATTCAAATGTACTAGTGTTTTATGCTCTTATTCCTATTTGCGTTTAAATTAAGTTGATGAACAAGCTCAAATGTATTCGCAGTAATCGGCAAATGCTTTTAAATCACCAGCAAGCATACTATAGAGAGAAAACGAACCGCGACAGTAGAATAAAAAATATTACTCGGAGTTATGTAAATTTTTTACAAAACCAAAATATGAGGGCTTATTAGTATTTTGTGTTTCTGCTTTTTTTTTTTTTTTAATTAAATATAAATTGAAGATGGCACTATTTGATGTTTTTAAAACAAAAGACTTGGTACAAATGTATTTGACTTTATTTACATGTACACGTACATCGTTCTTGTAATGTTTAAAACAAACCATTTGATTATACATGTAATTGTTCTTTTTGTTTAACTTGATACAAAGAATGTAACCATAGGCTATGTGTAGTTTAAAACATCATACATGTACAGTCGATTATCGTTAATACGAGCTTGGCTACGAATATATTCCGGTTAAGACGAGCATATTTCGCAGTAGGCTCGACCTAAGGGTAGACATTCCTATGAGGAACAAATTGTTTAATACGAGCTTTGATAGTACGAGATTGCAGCAGGAATTAGGCCTACATTTAAAGTGTAATGCCAAAGCATGACGAAATGTCAAATTGGGTAGAACTTGGGAACAAAAATTGAATTCAAAATCAAATCGACAAGCCCAGTTAATTCGAATTTTTTTTTTGTCTCGCCTAAACTTTGTTTAGGAAAGAGACTATGCAATCACTATGTTTCTACGTACGTAGTATTTGTGTACATATGTATGTGGTATTTTGGTTAAAGTTTCGTAAAATTTGTCTCATTTCAGAAGTTGAAGTCCAATTGGAACCAAACTTGGGTCATAGATGCAACATGGCAACCTTCACACTGATTAGTTACGCTTTAAAGATAATCGCGAAAGCAGGCGAGACGCATTGTTCGCGAACCATCTTGTTCTGGTTTCGTAGTTAATTTTTGACTTAGATGAGCAAACCGATTTTTTTTCATGAATATGCTTTTAAGAAGATATTTGTATTTTTAACTAAACTGATCGATGTAAAAACTTTGACGACTATGTTTGTATTGAAATAAAATCGCCTCTAGTTGCAGCAAATCGTACCATTTCTTGAGTTGTTGCTTGCCGGACTGATTCTGTTGTTCAGATCAAGAAACTATAAAAAATGTTTTGATTGTTGATGCCCCAGTACATGTACTTCTTGCCGATCAGTCTAAATACAGTGGGGAAGCACACAAGTATCAGTATTAAGGGAACATCTGTATGTACCTGGCAGAATACATTTTCCAATACATATTTCCCCGATCGACAAAAAAGCTATTTGTTTTATTGGATTGGAATGTTGGCTGGATGTTAAGTATGACTGTCAACACAAGCCTGTAAAATATTGAGAGAAAATGTAGAGATTATCGGCGTCAATATATATTTTTTGTAAAACAGAAAAAAACTGCCAAAATGAAGTCACGGTCTCCAAAAATTCGGCCTTACTATTTAACAGAAACTATCACAACAATGTCACACGATAGCTCAAAAACAATTTATTTTATTCGACAGAAAGTTTTCTTAGAGGTTGAGCATGACTGGCAATACAAGCATGTTCACATGCACAGATTATCGGTGTCAATATATATATTTTTTGTAATACCGACAAAACTGCCAAAATGAAGTCACGGTGTCTAGACAATCTGCCTTACTATTACACTGAAAAACAATCACAGATGTCGCACGATAACTCAAAAACCATTCATTTTATTGGATTGACATTTTCCCTAGAGGTTCAGCATGACTGGCAACACAAGCATGCTAAATATTGAGAGAAAACACAGATTATCGGCGTCAATATAGTTTTTAGTAACACGGACAAAACCCATCCAAAGTGAAGTCACGGTCTACAGAAAATCGGCCTAACTGCTAAACAGAAAAACAATCACACCTATGTCACACGATAACTCAAAAAATATTCATTTTATTTGATTGACATTTTTTTCTAGAGGTTGGGCATGACTGGCAACACAAGGATCAAAAACACACAGATTATCGGCGACAATATCATATTTTGTAACACCGACAAAACTGCCAAAATGAAGTCACGTTGTCCAGAAAATCGGCCTTGGTGCCAACAGGCTTTTAGATTACTAGGAACATACCAGTTTGCCCTGGCTTGATTATACAGGGCGAGTAAAAAAAACACGCATCCCAAATGGCAGGACTAATTGTTGAATGAAGTTTTGCATGTAGCACTTTCAAGATCTAGGATAAGAAAGCCCAAACCAATGAGTTTTCTTTCAGTACAAGAATCATTCAAATCACTCGTGTACTTTTCAAGTAAACACAAACACCGTTTTATATGCTCTATCCACGGATCACAAAAAGGATGTGTTCTTTTAACGACAACAAAGGGATGTAGAGATGTATGTGAATTGGTTTCGTTTTGTTGACAGAACACTTACTTTTTTGTGATCCGTGGACAGAACTTTAAAACGGTACTTGTGTTCAACAAAAGTTGCGCCTTTGCCATTTTATATATTATTTCAAGTTGAAAACTTGCAAGGATCCTTGCCTATTTATTCACAGGGTAGGATTTCGGATAGGAAATGCATGCCTTTCAATAAATATTGTTCATCCCTGTTGTCTTTTAATTAATTAACATATTTCCCCAAGGTTTATTTTGGTTGAATTCTTTTGGGAGATAGCTTGAGTCCCATTTAACCACGGGCGTCGCTAGACAATTTTGAATGGGAATTTTTCATTTCTAATTCCTCCACAAATAAATGAATGGTTAATTATGTTGATGACATTAAAAAGGTTAAAAAAAATTCAGTGGGATAAGTTCAACTTCAAAAGTAAATCTTGCTCGTCTCAAAACTGCGTGTACGCTCAGTACATGTACAGTATTCGTATGCATACCTTGTTCAGGCCCATTTTCTGATCCCAGACTGGGGGGGGGGGGGGCGTCTTTAAATCCTTAAGTGAAACTTTTTTTTACGCGAGCGCAGAGCGCGAAGCTATGAAGGCCTAGGCGTGGGGTCCGGGGACCGCTTAAGGACATTCTAGATGCTCTGTGGTGCAATCCGAGGCAACTTCCTGGCCACTTTCCCTTACTCTTTGAATGAAATGTGCTCGTGTTTTATAGGAAGACGGGGGTGGGTCATCAAAGTTGATATATGACATCACAAACATCACATCAAAAGTGTAGCTTGACTCTCTTTCGAGATTTGCCCTCTTTAGCTTAATCCATGATTTTGAGTCGTCACTAAAAATCAGCTTAATTCGTAATACATGTACATAGCTGCCAACTTTTCAAAATCCCAATTAGTAATCAACCCGCGCGGTCATTTTCAACTGCTCGTTTTATCAAAAGCTTTACCAACATCGAGTACAGGTACATGGTTTACATGTATACATGTGCATACCCTTCTTGTTGTGAATAATAATGTACTGTAGGCTAAAAGATAATAATAAAAAAAAAAAAAAAACTTAATTTTTTTTTATTTAAATTAATTTTGTTTTAATGTCTGTATTTGAGTGTTGAAGTCAAATAAATAATAACAATAATCACGTGCGCATTTTTTTTTTGAGATACATGCTATCGATGTGGAAGTTTCGAGTTCGTATCATGTTTAATACACACAATGATTTAGGGCCACCGTATGCAATAGAAATATCCCGTCAACATACCTTGCAAACGCATGCTGATTTATCTTTTCTGGACGTTGTGACCATGGAGGTAGAATTAGAAACTCAAACTCTATTACCAATTATTCCAAACATACTCTTATTAAATTCCATGATTAAAATCTCGCACTGATGGGTCTCATCCCGGCAATAGGCGACCAAATGTGCTCACGATCGTCACTGAAAAGTACTCACATACAGTACACACAACCACACATCCACGAGATGCACACAAATGACACACCATTGAAAACTATTTTTAGTCTGGTCCTCAAGTACTCCACTGCGCACACTGCATTGATGTCTATCAGGTGCTTGACTGCATTCTTCTTAGACTTGTCACCAGTCCATCCATTATCGCGACATTTCGCCAGAAGTTTTCGGTCAAAAACGATACTTTACAAGTATTTTTTTTTCGTTAGGTAGAAAATGGGAAATTCGTAATGTTTTTTAGTGGCAAATCGTATTTTCGTAATTTAACAAACAATTCGTAATAATTACAAAAAATTCGTAATAGTTGGCAGCTATGGATATGAAGCGACCTCGCGCGGCAGCTCGTGCCAACATGACACAATAGGCCTACATGTACATGTATAATCTTTTGCCATGGGTTGCAGAACCTGATTTTAGCTTCGCGGGGTTTTGGACAGGGGTGTGTTATTATTTACATTTTCCATTTTTTCTTCTTCACTCTCCGACTGTTCCTTTCCCCTTCCTTCTCCATTCTTCATTTTCTATTTTGCCGACATCACCATTATTTTGCCGACATAATTGACTAATGGGGGGGGGGGGGTCCCGTATGAGCATGTCTTCAATCACTGATTATCAACTCAATTATTTTTCGACAATTTTTTGGGGAAAAAAAACCTGGTCGTCTTACAAATAAAACCAAAACAACGCCATCAATTTTAACAACGTGACATCCTGTATAAAATGTAGCTGAGTAATTTTTATTTAAACGCATTAACCAACAAAGCATGATTTTTTTTTTTTGACAAACCAGAAATTTATACACACTTCATAAAAAATGCTTATCTACAATGCTGATTAACATAAATCTAAATGATATGGTTATGAATATAGTATGGGAAGTTAGACAAATTAGTAAACAAATGAAATTTCCGTCTACCGTCATTTCAAAGCATAACTATGATATTGCAAATGATTACACCAACAACAGTAACAACTATTCGCTTGACTTTTTCAAAGTTGACAATTGCAAAGAACTAAATTAATTGGTAACTTTTTTTTAACACATACAGTTACATGTACATGTATTTCAAAAGCTGGGGAAAATGGAAAAAGCTTCACGAACGACAATATAAACAAGATGGTTCGCGAACCATGCATCTCCTACTTTCGCGATTATTTTTAAAGAGTGACTAATCAGTATGAAGGTTGCCATGTTGCAGCTATGACCAAAGTTTGGTTCCAACTGGACTTCGACTTTTCAAATAAAATGAGACCAATTTTACATGTTCAGCCTATTTTACAACTTGACCCCAGATGACCTTTGACCTTGGTATGCGACCTTTGACATCATTATCATATGCAGGTTCCCATGTTGCATCTATGACCCAAGTTTGGTTCCAATTGGACTTCAACTTTTGAAATGAGACTAATTACAAAACTTTAACCAAAATACCACATACAAACATACATACTATGTGATTCTTCAACGAAAACAAAAAACGAAAACATTAAACGAACAATATTAACATGGTGTCATCTAAATGTAATTGGAAACAAGTATATAACGAAGCTCACATACAAATAACGTATAACTAACTAATCGCAGATATATGTACAACTTTGCCCCATTACCATTTTGTACAAAAAATTGAGATTTTTACATACTACAAACCACTTGCAACTCGCACAATACTGGATTTCAAACTTTATTGTTGAGAGCGTAAAATTTCTCACCCTGTAAAAAGTGTTTCAGCCTTTTCAAAACATCTAAATTTATTAAACCTTACTAAGACAATGTGCTTCATTTTTCAAACAATTACAGAACCTTGCTCATTATTGTAAAAAAGAGTTCTTTTGTTCCATAATTCCGTTTAAATTAATCAAATACCTAAATTTGGAAAAAAGCTTATAAATACAGTGCTTGTTTTTTCTGAGTATAACATCTACGCCAATAAAGCAATGCAGTGTTGCTCGGGTTAGCTTGAGTAAACATAAATGTGCGAATTAGAATATACACTTCATTACATGTTTCTGGTTCAACCTAAAAAAGAAAATTCTTCTTTTTTCATTCGTAGCAACTTTGATGAGTCAGGTCTTACAAGACTCTGCATTAAACTTTCTCTTATTGTTGTTGATATCGAAACTGTTTCTCATTAAAAAGAACATGGGCTTTTGCTCGGAAAAGTTGTCTTTAAATTTTGCTACGTTAAAAATAAAAACATGTAAGGAGTTTTTGGTGATAGGCGCCGGTCAGTTTTGGAAAGATCTTTTTCCGTCAAAACCCCAAAACTGTAGGTCTAGATCCACATCTTTTCGTCTCCACCGCCACTTGCCGGTCCACCAACAGCACCACCGCCTCCGCCACGCGGGCCACTCATGCCACCTCCCATACCACCATTACGAGCGCTGCTGCTACTCTTTTTCTTACCACCGCTGCAAGAATATGAGATGGATTCCAAGATGAAAGTGACCGCGGCCAAGATGATACCAATCACAAGGATGTAGTAGACGCCTTGAAGATCGACTGTAGTCAGAGAGAAGACACCCTGCCTCTCCCAGGTGGTCAAGTTGGCGCATTCTTGGTGACGTATGTCCAGATCCCACCACTCCCTCTCAAGATCCTCCAAAACCCCGGTGTCACGCAGAGACTCGATGGCACTGGAGAGCTGATCACGAAGCGGGGAGCCCTTCTGCACAGCCAGTGCATAGGTGGTGCGAGTGATGTAGGTACCAGACACAAGGAGGTCACATGGCCTCTTGCTAGCCAGGAAGTTGAGCTCACCAGCCTCACCTATGAAAGCGTAGTAACCATTGCTGTCCCGGACTCGTTGGATGCCCTCAGGAACGTTCTTCACCCAGGGGGAAGGAATACGGGTATTCATGTGCTGCCACAGACGTTGGAACTCAGGCACGCTGGACTTCTTGAAGTAGAAATAAGTGGAACCCTTCTCGACGCTGCCAAAAGCCACCTCGGTCTGATCCAAGAGATCTTCTGCCGTCTTGGCGTAGGCAAGCCTCTTGTTGGTGGTGACAAAGTGGGTGAGGTTCAGCAGATACAGGAAGACCATGATGATCGTAAAGACCCACCAGAAGGCAGCGAGGCAGCGACCGGCGTTGGAGCGCGGTGAAGCATCAAAACTCTGCAGGAACATGGTGGTAGTGGCGAACCACAGCGAGTTCTTCATGGTGAAGTTCTCGGCGTTCTCCTCGAAGGTCTCTCGCCTCTCTGCCGCTGCTCGCCACTCGTAAGGATCGAAGTAGTTGAAGAAATACAACATGGCGCTGATGATGAAGAAAGCGACTAGGTTGATGAACCAGACCTCGATACCGAACGGGTACATGATACGGAAAGGATTGTGCTGGACGTAGTTAGGGTGTTTCATCAGGATGGTGATACCGGAGCTCATGAAGGGGTAAGTGAAATCTATGGCCGCCGCACGGTCAGGGGTGACAGTCAGAGGTCCTGCTGCAATATCGGCTTTCTGTATACGAACATGAAAAAATAAGACTTGTGATGGAATCAACCACAGCACTGATTAGAACTGAAACAAGACCTATAGCCATAGGCCTGCATAATGTTTACTGAATATAATGTTTTCCACTTTTTGTTATGGCAGAATTTGGACTGAACATTTAAAGATACATTCTTGTTAAAAAGGGAGGGTAAATTCTGCAGCTTAATCAATATTTTCAGAGTAACTTTTTACTCTGAAACTTGTCAAAGCTGTTCATCCCAACTTAATGTGCAATTGTGTACCGAGGTCAAAATAAAGACAGCCCAACGCAGCACCTGCTCACTGCTAAATGAATATTAACCCTAACGGTCCTGATTGCTCAAATTGATTAATATTGGTTACACACACCCTATATGGATTATGATTAATTTCTTCATCAGGTTGTTGCTCGTGTCATAATATCCACAAACTGCAAGTTAAAACCCTAACCCTCCAGAGTATTTTGGCTAGAAACCCTGCCAAACGCAGCAACATGCAACACTTGTTTAAATGATAAGCCTGCCCAGTGCAGCAAGATCCATTAGGTCAAGTCTTAAGGCGAAACTGCCTCAGAGTTTGTGGTCCCCGAATGCAGCAGGATACAACTGTGGCATTGTTCTATGGGACTAGCTCTCATTGTCTCAGAAGCGGGTGTTTATGCACTGGTGTTGGTAGCTGAATGCATCAAAGTGCAGACTTTTCCACCTGATGCACTGTGTTGCATGTGTCAGGGTTAGGGTTAAATTAATTAAAACTGTAATCATCGTGATACAAATTTCAAGGAATAAACATTTTTAACTCTAACCCCCATATCATGCTTAACCCTAACCCTCCAGGGTATTTTGGCTAGAAAACCTGCCAAACGCAGCAACATGCAACACTTGTCTAAGTGACAAGCCTGCCCAGTGTAGCAAGATCCATCAGGTCAAAAGTCTCGAGGCCAAACTGCCTCAGAGTCTGTGGTCACCCACTGCAGCAGGATACAACTCGGGCATTGTTCCATGGGACTAGCTCTCAGTGTCTCAGAAGTGGCCGGTTTCTGCACTGGTGTTGGTAGCATTTTCCATCAAAGTGCACCAGACTTTTCCACCTGATGCACTGTGCTGCATCTGGCAGGGTTAGGGTTAATGCAACCAAACACCCTGCTAAATGCAACTAAACACCCTGCTAAATGCAACAATATCCAGCTCAACTCAAATGAGAGCCCTGCTAAATACAACAAACTGCAACAGTGGATTCTGTTGCATTGTGCAGTGAACCCAGTGCATACCAGCCTTGGCACCAAGCAGTTACCCTGCTAAATGCAACAAACTGCAACAGTGGATGATCTTGTATCGCCTTGGCACTATGAGCAGTTACCCTGCTAAACCTAATTGGAGCAAGATGCAATTAAGCATGGGGACTTGAGTTGGCTGATAAATGCAACAAATTGCAACAACTTTTTTAATTTGTTGGCTTTCTGTTGCATTTAGCAGGGTAAGGGTTATTAAGCAACACCAAACTCACCTTACGAACCACGTCCCCGACCATGCCGTCCCAGATCTTACTATAGGGGTGGCTGCTGCCGAATTTCCCGTCCGCGACCAGCTCCACCTGGTAGTCAAAGTCAATGCCCTTGATGTGGGTCTTGATGCGCTCCATCAGGTCGATGATGTAACCCTCGAAGCGGTTGTTGCCGGCGTAGCTACCCTGATCGGTCAGGGTATCGTTACCCTTCAACATCAGGAATGGCTTGGACTGACGGTCAAATAAAAACAAACAAATTTACTTACCAATTGGTCACTATCTCAGTCAAAAAAAAGTGATGCCCTCGACTTTTGTTAATACAAAACTCAGCCAGCCAAAGCCAAAATGTTTGTTATATCAGAATTTTGTATTACGTGGAGTGCCGATCCCATTCATTATGCACATAATACAGGGTGAGTGGGGAAAAAAAGGAAACCCAAATGGCAGGTGCATGTAGCACTTCCAAATCTAGGATATGAAAGCCCAAATAATAAGCTTTCTTTTAGTACAAGAATCGTTCAAATCACTCATGTACTTTTCAATTTACAGAAGTTTGAACACAAACACCGTTTTAAAGTTCTGTCCATGGATCACAAAAAAAGATAAGTGTTCTTTTAGCAAAACGAAAACAATTCACATAGGGATGTATGTGAATTGTTTTCGTTTTGCTGAAAGAACACAAGCCTTTTTTGTGATCCGTGGGATAAAAAGGAGTGGATTGAGAAATAGTCAGGCTTTAATGTAATATAAAATTTCATTGAAGAAAAAAAACATTAAACAGTTTTAATTATTTATTTTCTGAATGTTGCACTTTTTTTGTTTTGGCACACTGTGTATTTTCATAACATGTTGAAGAAAATGAGTCCCCACTAAAATAACCAAGGTCCTAGGTATTTTATTACAAATTTAGTAATAATCCACCTTGATAACAAAAACATGTAGTTTCAAGTTGCTTAAAACTCACCTCAATTGTGACAATTTTGATGGTTCGTTCTGAGGCATAGTTGTGATAGGTCACATTGAGGTGTCCTTCGCTCTCCCATTTTCTCTTCCATTTTTGCTCCCAGTAAGCCTTGTTCTGCGTCCATTCTCCTCTCTGAAAACAACCCAAAAAAAAAACTGCAAGTAAAACTTGCGCGATCCCCCGCCATCCTTCCAGTTTGTATACTTGTACATGTCCAACCGGCAGACACCAGTTCTCAGTTGAATGGGGAGTTTGGGTTGAATGGAGAGTGTTAGAGTCATTAGTATCTCTCCAGGGACCTCGTAAATATCCATATTGGAAAGAGTTTTTCTTTAACCTCAGCCTTTTCTCCACAGACCACTTTTCAAGTTTGGTTGAGATTGATGACTGAACTTACAGTGAACTGGAACACACACACATGGACACAAAGAATTCAAAAATAAAGACTGAATATCATTACAAGAGATTGTGTGGTACTAATATAATGCAAAGCAATTTTATGAGGCTATATCGTTTTACTCTTCATTTTAAAGTATCTCACCATTTGGTCCAGGGTCCGGAACTGTCCACTGTAAATAGAAATCGTGTAGTTGACGCGATTGCCTTTGCTGTCAAATTCAACGTTTCCGCTAATTCCTTCGAAAGCAACCTGCAAGTGGATCAATTTAAAAATAAATCAGCTATTCTAGCTCAATTAAAACGGTTAAAAAGACCTCAAAAATTGAGGTCTTTTTACCCGTTTTGGGGTATTACTAAAACTTATCACAACATGTAATTGAAAATTATGCAAATTAGTTATTGCAAACATTTAAACTGTCAAAGTGTTTACGTACCTGTTTAAGGTATCTGCTGAGGGCATTTTCAGTGGGCGTGGCCGAGGAGGTTGGGCAGGGCGGCATCTGGGTGTCGCCAGGCAACACGGCTGTGCCAGACTCGCCATTGTCCTCTCTCCATTCACGATACAGCCTGAGGGCGTGGCCTACGGCGATGACGGCGTCAAAGGCCAGGCGGTTTCTCATTGGCCACTCGGTGGTCGACGTCGATATGGAGGTGGGCTGGGCGTACTGGATTTCACGCGTGTAGTTCATGCCAAAGCGCGTGATGTACGCGTTGGTTTTCTCCAGCTCGGTTCTGAAGGTTCGGTCCAGAGATATGTCCTGTCAAAATGTTACATGAAAAAAAAAATTATGGGAAATGTGAGAAAATTTGAAAAATTGAAATTTAGAATTGAAAAGGAGTGACAAAAAGTGAGAACAATACAGTAAAACGATGCATTATGCCGATAGAAACACCAAATACATTCATATAACCAAAGATAAACTAAATAAATGTACCATTACAGTGTATGAATCTCGAAAAAACATGTTTTACCAAATAATTCTATAAACTAAATAAATATACCATTACAGTGTATGAATCTCGAGAAAAAAAACCCATGTTTTACCAAATACAGTCAAGTCTCGTTACAACAAACTCATTCGGACCTAGCCAAATTGGTTGTTATATCAGAAATTTGTATTAAGAGGAACATCAGTCCCATTCATTGTGCACATAAATGCACAGTCGGGACCAAGGCTTTATGTTTGTTATAACCAGAATTTTGTATTAACAGAGCTTGTACTAACGAGAGTCGACTGTAATTCTATAAACTAAATAAATGTACCATGGCAGTGTATGAATCTCGAAAAAAAAAACATGTTTTACCAAATAATTCTATAAACTACATAAATGTACCATTACAGTATATTATTCTTGAAAAAAAAACTTTTACCAAATAATTCTATCAACTAAATAAATGTACCATTAAAGTGTATGATTCTTGAAAAAAACATGTTTTATTAAATAATTCTATAAACTAAATAAATGTACCATTACAGTGCATGAATCTTGAAAAAAAACATGTTTTTTACCAAATAATTCCTTAAACTAAATAAATGTACCATGGCAGTGTATGAATCTCGAAAAAAAAACATGTTTTACCAAATAATTCTATAAACTACATAAATGTACCATTACAGTGTATTATTCTTGAAAAAAAAACAACATGTTTTACCAAATAATTCTATAACTAAATAAATGTACAATTGCAGTGTATGAATCTCGAAGAAACATGTTTTACCAAATAATTCTATAAACTAAATAAATGTACCATTACAGTGTATTATTCTTGAAAAAAAACAACATGTTTTACCAAATAATTCTATAAACTAAATAAATGTACCATTACAGTGTATTATTCTTGAAAAAAAACAACATGTTTTACCAAATAATTCTATAAACTAAATAAATGTACCATTACAGTGTATT
This sequence comes from Patiria miniata, assembly GCF_015706575.1. Taxonomy (NCBI): domain Eukaryota; kingdom Metazoa; phylum Echinodermata; class Asteroidea; order Valvatida; family Asterinidae; genus Patiria; species Patiria miniata. The sequence goes on along the minus strand of NW_024037048.1, from coordinate 10,256,696 downwards.
ATTCTTGAAAAAAACAACATGTTTTACCAAATAATTCTATAAACTAAATAAATGTACCATTACAGTGTATTATTCTTGAAAAAAACAACATGTTTTACCAAATAATTCTATAAACTAAATAAATGTACCATTACAGTGCATGAGTCTTGAAAAAAAAAAACATGTTTTACCAAATAATTCTATAAACTAAATAAATGTACCATTGCAGTGTATGAATCTCGAAAAAAAAAACATGTTTTACCAAATAATTTTATAAACTAAATAAAATGGTCACATACCATTACAGTGTATGAATCTTGAAAAAAAAAGGTTTTACCAAATAATTCTATAAACTAAATAAATGTGCCATTACAGTGTATGAATCTCAAATAACAATGTATATATAAAAAAATTATTGATGTAATACATCAGAGGATATATTATTAACAAATAAGCAAAATATGAAAATAGTTTATTTCTATTCTTTACTTACAATATTTCCAAGGACCCAGTGGTACTTGGCATTCAAAATCTGTGCCGAGGGGTTCGCTTGAGCCTGCAAAATAGAAAAGTAGATAATGGTATTGTACAACGATAATTTGGCATAAAATATGTTGACATACCGCTAGCAATACAATCAATGTCAAACACTAACAAACGTCAATTGCTTCTACCATCAGAGTAGTAGAGTATTTTTTACTTTCAACATCAATACTGTTCTCTAGCTATAAAAACGATTAACACATTATTATGCAAAATCTAGTCATACAGGGTGAGTCCAAAAAAGCGAAACCCAACCCCCCCCCCCAAAAAATATATTTCATATTTAAAAATATATGTAGCACCAAACATAATAATGACTGGAAAGCCAATTTCATACGCTACTTTTAGATGAAACAAATACATGTACTGTAATTGCTCAATCCGTTCAAAGAATATCACCATTTAAACGCAATGACCGTAAAACCTCTTTCGTCCAAAAAAAGCAGTTTAGTGTGTATTCTGACTGTTTGGAACAACAAAGAAAATGACACAGAATACTCGTTTCAACAACTGTCAACAACTGTAGTACACAATATCTTTAATAACAACCCTGGTTAGGCAAAAATTATATTTTGAAAATACACTTTTTTTTTTTAAAAGACGGGCCTTCAAAAGGACTTTGCTGAATATTTGTGATGTTTGAAGACAATTGTGACGACGATTCTTGAAATTTTAAAGTAGCATACAGCACATTATTTTTATTACAATATTTACTGTATTGATACTTTTCTCCAGCTGTTATAAAATCTTTGTCATAATTTATGTGTCTTACCCAGACTATGAATGCCTTAGCGTTGGCTTCTGAGGAACAGAAGAGGAAGAGGTTTCTTGAAGACTCGGCTTTGATCTTGCCGGCGAGCTCCATGTAGCCTTCGTGGTTGCCTCTCTCTCCGAGCTCGATGGCCGTGATATTCCACTCATTCACCCGCTGAATGTTCAGAACTTCCTGCAAGAACTCCAGGGCTATAGTTGGGGAAAAGAGTCACCATAAAGTCGTTGTTGTCCTTTGTTAAAAGATCCAATGCTGTCTGTCTGTTGGTCGTTGTGTCTGTCGTGGTGTTTGTGTGGTGTTTGTCTGATGTCTGTGTGTCACTTTTTGTGTGTGTAAAAGGCCTTAGAAGTTCCTACGTGCCTTTAAATTTAAGTAAATATAATGGCATCACTTTTTTTTTGTTAAATAAAAATGAGGAAGGATTTTTGGCTAATGCGTGTTTGGGATTTTGATCGATCAACACAAACTTTGCCTTGACTGACAAGGAGTTTGACAGCTTGTCAGTAAAATCTTTCGGAATTCTTCTAAAAGAGGAGGGGACAACACATGAGTAAGTGTAATGATCTAGGTCGAATTTTAATAATAGTGTTTACTTTCGAAACCACTTGTTTTCGTTAATTTTCATGGCAAAATGTAAACGTAATTAAATGAATACATGTAAATGAGTAAATGAGTAAATGAATAAATAAATAAATAAAGGCAAGTAGAGTGTGCCAAACCTTAAACAATATCTTGCATAAAACTTGTAGAACAAAGGACACACAGAATTGTTCTTACAAGGAAAGATGAACATTGAAACATTTCAAGTTTTGTGTAATGAAAAAGGTTAATATCAACCATGGAAAAAAATCTGCCAGTTACTGTAAGATCAGATCTCGATATTTACTGAGTATACTGAGGCAAGCGTATAATTTCATACCAAAACGGGACTGACGTGATATGAGTGTTTTAAATCGCAAACCAAATACTTAGGTAAAAGTGTCGTTTCAGGAAGGTTTAACCCTTCTATGCAAACGCACATATTCTGCGCCAAGTAGTCCTTTTAGTCCCAATTAATCAAGTGACTGTTTTCAACAGTTAAGAGCTCCCAGCCTACATAAAGCATTGACTGGCTCTGGCTGTTTATGTAACTTGGTACAGCTGTGTTTTGCCTGTGGGCGATCGATAAGACAGCTGTGACACCAGCTTCCTGCTTTTGTCTGTTGACTGAATTTGACTAGTCAGAGTGCTTGCTTAAAATATGACCTGACGGTTTGCGACTAGCCTGTGTTAAAGGCATGGTAGGGGAAGTGGATGGGACTATTGACTGTCTGTGAGTGTTCTTACCATTGCCACCATCGTGAACGATGATGAAGTTCCGCCACTCGAAGTACTCCAGGATGTCCACGAATAAGTTATTGGTGTCTTCGGGAGACGGGTGCATCTTGAAGGCGAGGGAGCCCGAGTCGTAGGATCCATGATCCAGGGAGAAGACAGGATTGGAGGCGTGGCTTGCGATGCCTGCGATATCCTCGCAATCAGGGCACTTATCCTCCGGGAGGATCATAGCCGAGGGCCGCTCCCCACTGATGAGGTTGCAAACTGAGTGGGAAAGAGGTTGCGTTTTTGACAAGATGGCGGACACTTAAAATTGAGGGGTCAGCCGAGCTCATGAATAGAAGTTATACCCTCAACATATTAGAGAGTTCTGAGAGCCATGAAATTGGGGAATTGAAGAAATATGGAAATGAACCTCTGGCCCGGACTTGGGGCTTCCAATTCGGAGCATTTTGGATGCAATTGGGCCTGAAAGTGGCGCTATTTAGCCATGTTGTGCAGGGATCGTTTTTCAAGATTGCTTCTTTTCCGCTTTGGGAAAAAATAGGGGTCGTCTTCTTTCGGTGAGATTTTCTCGAAAAGTCAATGGTCAAACCCACCAAAAATTGAAAAGAAAATTAAAGATGACATGTCGATCATCATTTTTCTGTGCTGCCTGAACGCCTGTGAGACTTTTGAGTATTTTAAAAAGAATTTAGAAGTACGGGCATTTAGCACTAATGTTCAAAAAGGGAATTTTAATACAGGGGTGCATTCCGAGTGATTTAAGGGTGCAGACATATAAAATAGGTCCGAAATTGCCTACGCCGGCCACATTGAGGCATTTGGAGGGCCATGAACTTGAGGATTCTAAAAAAAAAATAAAAAAATAAAGAAGGGTGGAAGCTGTGCAGAGGACTGCGAGCTTTTATTTCTGTGAAATTTTGATGAAATCGGGCCCTAAAATGGTTCTATTTTGCAATGGAGCATAGGCGTCCACTTTCAAAATGGCGATGGGCTTCAGGACAGCTTTAGGGGTGATCATCTTTAGATGGAATTTTCTCCCATAAGTAAATGGTTAACCAAAAAAATAGAACAGAAAATTAAAGATGACGAAGTAAACTTTAATTTGATGTGTGTCGCAAACACCTTGGAGTGTTTTGAGTATTTTTAAAAATAATTTTCTAAACACAAATCTAAAAATACTGAAACGATTTCTTGACAGTTAATAAGTTTTCCATGCCTTTTTTTTGGGGGGGGGTGGGGGTTGGAGCGGGTGTATAAATTGCACTATTGTAAAAATCGGTCATACATTCCAAAAAAAATCATAATTAACTTTATTTATCTTTAAATAGTTGATGAAATAAATTTTACACTGGAACATATTTGTTGCAATATCAATTCCTCTGAAATGTATAAAAACAAGTATGAAACATCCCTTTTCGGTTAATATATCTGCAAAGTGCAATTTTACAAATATTTAAAACGTTTCGTGCTTTTCCCGACAACACACTTTTCAGATTAGGGTTCGCCTCTTCAAATTGTAAACCCGAAATTCTGCTTTTTGAAAACATGTTGTGCATATAGTTTTCTCATTGTCTTACTGTAATATAATGACACAACAAAAATTCTGCTGACTTTTATGCTGAAGCAGATGTGAAACCGATGTTTCTGTCTTGAAATACATCACAGTTTTACTCATGAATATGGAAATTTGCATTAGCATACAAAAACCGCCCTTAAACTAAAGGGTTCATGCGATGAATTTTTCTTAGTAACACTTTTGTGCGGCTTTCTACTCATCATAATAAATGTATGAAAACCATTAGACATCCCTTTTTGGCTATGTGTTTTTTGCAAAATGGACTTCTTGAAACATTTAATAATGTGCATGCTTTTCCGGACAATTGAAGGCGTTGTAGCTACAATGTCATTTCAGGAAGACACTGTACAGTTTTGTAGTGGTTTTCTGTTCAAATTGTGAATCCCAAATTTGCTCATTAAAAACATTTGTGAGAAAGGTTGCTCATTGGCTTACTGCCATGTACTGACACAACAACGAATCACCAAAGAAAAGAAACTTATTGACGGTAAAATATCCAATATTCTAGCACGTTTTTTGTGTGCTGAAATAGCTGTAACATTGAGGTTTCTGCCCGTAATGACATCACAGTTTTGCCATGGAGGAATATATCCATGCTTTTGCTAAGAAAAAATTCACATTAGCATAAAAACCAAAAAGGCACCAAAATACCGTCCAAAATGGCAAAACGAAATTTGAAAATGAGGTTAAATGGGACAGAATTTTAAATGGGACTGCATTTAAAAAAAAAGTCCATCACATTAGCCTTTTAATGTCGACCTGACCTTACAATCCAAACATTAATTCGATCAATTTAAGATCAATTCACTAATCAAATTACGATAATCCTTGCTTGACGCATGCGCATCAACCCTTTCAGCCAACCACAAACATCCTTGATCCCAAGAGACTTACCATCATCCAAGGCAGAGAAGACGGAATTGGAGGTCTTGACGCCAACAATGCCCGTGTACTCGATACTGTGCACCTCCGAGAGAATACTGGTGTTTCTGTTGATGTACTGGACGCCATCTTGGATGACCGATTTCACGTCTGTAGACTCAGTACCAAACAGCGCCGCTGTAGGGGTAGAAAGAAACAAGTCAGGTGTGTTTACAAACACAAATGCCCCGCAACCGTGACTGTTCCCATGACATAACACCACTCTTTTAACATCAACTTACATGTACCTTGGTCACATGGAATGTTCATTGACAGCATTAGTGTCTTCTGTAGGTTTTATATGAATTAATCCCTAATCCCTATGATCTCAGAATAAATACAAGATTTCGATTGTTTTAGCCACTGTGCCCTTGACCCTTGACCCCAAATGCAAAAGGCTTCTTAGGATTACCAAGGACAATCCACAAACCAAATTTGAAGTTCATATGTAAAGTATTTCTCAAGTTATCGCGCTGACAAAATTTCTATTGTTTCAGCCACTGTGACCTTGACCCTTGACCTTTCGGCCCCAAATGCAATAGGCTTCTTAGGATTACCAAGAACAATACACAAACCAAATTTGAAATTCATATGTAAAGTATTTCTCAAGTTATCGCGCTGACAAAATTTCTTTTGTTTCAGCCACTGTGACCTTGACCCTTGACATTTCGGCCCCAAATGCAATAGGCTTCTTAGGATTGCCAAGGACAATCCACAAACCAAATTTGAAGTTCATATGTAAAGTATATCTCAAGTTATCACGCTGACAACATTTCTTTTGTTTTAGCCACTGTGACCTTGACCCTTGACCTTTCGGCCCCAAATGCAATAGGCTTCTCAGGATTGCCAAGGACAATCCACAAACCAAATTTGAAGTTCATATGTAAAGTATTTCTCAAGTTATCGCGTTGACAAAATTTCTATTGTTTCAGCCACTGTGACCTTGACCCTTGACCTTTTGGCCCCAAATGCAATAGGCCTCTTAGGATTGCCAAGGACAATCCACAAACCAAATTTGAAGTTCATATGTAAAGTATATCTCAAGTTATCACGCTGACAAAATTTCTTTTGTTTTAGCCACTGTGACCTTGACCCTTGACCTTTCGGCCCCAAATGCAAAAGGCTTCTCAGGATTGCCAAGGACAATCCACAAACCAAATTTGAAGTTCATATGTAAAGTATTTCTCAAGTTATCGCGCTGACAAAATTTCTATTGTTTCAGCCACTGTGACCTTGACCCTTGACCTTTCGGCCCCAAATGCAATAGGCCTCTTAGGATTACCAAGAACAATACACAGACCAAATTTGAAGTTCATATGTTAAGTATTTCTCAAGTTATCGTGCTGACAAGATTTGTCCGGACACACACACCCACCCACCCACACACACACCCACACACCCACCCACCCACCCACCCACCCACCCACGGAAGGACAAGGCGGAAACAGTATGCCCCTTCGGCTTCGCCGCGGGGCATAAAAAAGACAGTTTGATCGGTGAAAAGAAAACTACTCTCTTTTTAATTTCCTGTTCCTTTTCCCCAACACTTTTCACGGTCTAGCCAAATGCTAGTCGAAAACAGCGCAAGGTTAGACCAAAAAAAAAAAAAAATTCGGTCTCTGGTCACACCAAAGTTCCGGAATTGACGCGGGGACGCGGCTTTGTTTTGTTTTTTTTTGCTTTTTTTTTTCTCTTCAAGCTTGGATTGTACAGAAAAGGTGGGGTACTCTTTTGCTTTTTTGGTGTCCTCATGTACATTGGTGTCCTCCATAATTTGCCTTGGTGCTCTCGATCATTTGCCTTGGTGCAATTTCCCATTCCTTGCACGGTGCTCTTTGGTAAAAAAAAAAAATGAGGAGGTGCGGCAATAGAGGGCGCTGTTCGAGCTATCGCGGAACATTTTGGGGAAAAAAAAGATTGACGCGCATGATTAAAATCGACGCGCGCGATGACCAGAGACCGACATATTTTTTGTTGGCCTTAGTCAAACTATTCCTTAACCTAACTCCCTATTGTCTTTTCCTAACCAAGTCCGCCAAAATCTACCAATCACACTGCTTGGTACAGTCGCTTTCCTAGTTTCGGATAGCAATCATTATTCAGTCTGCTTTCGGCTAAATTAATCCACGAATTCAAGTGACACTGGTTACAAAGTTTACCTTGAATGATGGAGATACTACAATATAATTTGCCAAATTTAAGCTCTTTAATTTTGAGTTTGCGACGTCAACAGTACCGATGCCCTTTTTCCCAGTTCTGGATAGGTTTAATCAGATCCGAATCGAACAAATATTGCATCGCGCGAAAAAAAAATTACGAGAAAATCATTGTTTGAGCCAGAATCACCCGGAATCACGCACATTTTCTGATAAAGCATTGCTTAACTTTTCGAAAAACAATTCATTCAAGAGAATTCCACAGAGGTTTGAGTGAAGCTTAAAAAAAAATAGCTGAAAAAAGCTGTAAATTGCCGAACCTGCGAGCGCGTAGCGCGAAACCCTTACGGCGTGGGGTCCAGGGCCCGCCCAAGGGCCCCGTGAAAATGTTGAAAGGTAGATGCTCTGTGGTGCATTTTACAGCCTTCTGGGCCAACTATTGGTCGAAAAATGTTTTGCAATTTTCGCATGATTTTAGGTTAACTTTTCCTTTATATAGGCTTGAAACTGCCTAAATGGCCAACTTGTACATACAAACTGGGTTGAAATTGAGGTTTGTAGTGCGAGTCTGCCGAAGCCCCGGCCCGCAAAAAAATAAACTTCCTTTAATTCTAGCTCATACAATGCACATCGCATGTCCAGGCTTTTGGATTGTATTGATGTGTCGCCTGATTTCTGCCTATGAACGATGTGTTCTATCCAAATCTATTTCCACTGTATTTGTAACTTGCTAGACTTTCCAGCAAACTAAAACGGAGAATTAACGTAAATGTTTTTGAAACTTTTGTCAGCAGCGCGACGTCGCAGCATTTGCACGATATGGATACCTTAAGTTTTGGGACTCTCATACACAGTATTGAGAGTCCCAAATTTTCGGACTACTATTTCTTGTACCGTACATATCAACAAAGCCAACATACTTTTCCCACTTCGAAATTTGAAAACCCTACAAACAACAGAGACATCGTCTGGCATTACAAAAATTTGGATCTTATAATTTAGTCTGAATATAACTTTAGACACACGCAGTTCTAACTATCATAATTTCGGCATTTAATCATGTTACCTAGCAACGCCGTGTGGGGATTACTAAAAAAAACTAGGATAAAAACTCGTGAATGCAAAAGCAAGGGATCGCCTGAACAAATTATTGGTCGGGATTTTTTGTTTGCGGAACTTTTTTTTTGTAAAAGATTTTTTTGTAAGCAGCTTTTTCCTGACTCACAATACGAAGAACAAAGTCACATGGGAAAGAATGTTGCATCCCGACGCCACTTAAGCATAACTTATCTCAATGAAGGTCAGTTATTGCAAACATTTTGAAAAGATATGAATCTGAGATGGAGAAACATTTCCAATTTTGTTTAAAAATACTTGACTCTTCATAGACTTTGTACACAACTAACGAACTGGTGCATGAATACTACGTTCTTTCCGATACACTTACATGTATATGAACCTTGCACTAATCGAGGATTTTAAAATGCGTAATCGGAGAGTCATCCGAACAATTCTCCCAAAACACATATTTGTTATGGTTTAAATTTAACAAGCCAAAAAAAAATTTAGCTTTAGGGTACAACCGATTTTAAATCACACGAAATAAAATAGGCAAGTTTATTTCATACACAGTTCTGAGACCGGAAAGACACTAAACAATTTGCGCCTCGGAACTCAGTTCGCAAAAACGAAAGTTATTTAACCATAGAGCAAGGAACAGCTCTATGGTTTAACTATAAAAGAAAATCGTTTTGGGTGAAGTGTGAAGAATAATGAAATCAGGAAATTTGTAAATGTAATGCATACAAAAACAGGATGGGGACATTTTGTTGGATAAGTGCATCATTTCAAGGATGTCGGTTATTATTTTCTTTGACCAGGAAGAACATGATACTAGCTTTAACTAGTGGTCTCCCTATACGATCATGAAATATCATTATCAAGTAAATTATTTGTAATGCAGATTATGATGGAAAATGATACAAACATAATTCCATTTGCTTTATAAAACTCCTCCGTTCTCATAGTCATAGGTAGTACTACTCGTAGGCCTATTGTCATTGATTCAGTCACTCAACACAAAATTACAGGTCGATTTTCCTACAAACATGATAAATTTCTTACAAATGACTAATTATTGCATGAAATGTATACAACTTACAAGATGTTTCATGGAAAAAGGAATTTACGTATCAAATTTATGCACGCAGTGACGCACAAAAATCGCACCCACCTCGACAATGTATTTATTATGAAGTACATTATGCATCATTAAAGTAGTAGGCCTATAATAAATATATTCAAGGAAAATGGCGGCATGTCGGTTGGAATTGTGCTAATAAAATCCGCTGTGTGCACGTAAGCCTACACCAACCGCCCTAATTTGCATATAGATACAACTATTGTGAGTTGATCATTCGTGTGTGACCATGGTGTGACGGAGTAGCGCCGCGCAGTGCAACAGTACAGTGGGAGCAAGTCAGGTAGTTGACGAAAACAAAATGTCGGACGATAAAAATGCTTTCATGACATCAGGGTAGTGTAGCGAAAGAAGCCGTATTTATATTTCAAACAAAACAGTTCTTTTTATTGATTTGTTTTAATTGAAACTACATGTTAAAAGCATAATATTTCACAAAACTTCAATCATTTTTTCAATTAGAATTAAACGAACAATCATCACTACTTGCCCACATTTCAAAATGGCCGATTTGTCTAATACAAGTGCGTCACCACTTTCAACACCCGATTATAATATAGTCCCAATTAATATTGGAAAAAGGCAGATTTATTTGTTCATTTTTAGATGAAGTCTACTTACCAATGCTGACTACTCCCGCATCACCGCGGTGCACGTACAACTGCAACAGCACCACACTCCATAAGACTTTCACTGTTTGCGATAACATGATGGTTGCGAGTTCGCTTCAAAAAACCTCCCGATAAAATACAGCAACCCTTTTCAGGGATAAAATTTGACGTAGAAATCACCGCAAGATCTTGGCGGATTCAAAGCGTTCCTTAGCGATGAAATTCTGTTCCTTGGGAGACGAAAATCGTTCCGAAAATCCAACACTGGATTTTCTTCACCTATTTGCCTCGTACGATTCCGATTGGGGAGGTCGATATAAAAAAATACCTCACAGTACAGAAAGCCGTCGCCAGATCCTATTTCGTATTCCCGGCGCGCTGCGTGCCAATAGCATGCGTAATATTCATGAGTAGGCGGGGCGGAAGCAACCATTGTGCTCACAGGGGTGGCAGGTGTGACTTGCATAATGAGGTCACGGTATTTGCTTCGAAAATAGCCGTCGGTCATATACTGTACAATGTACATGTACAATTGTACGTCACTTATTGAACGCCGTACCAAAATGACCTCCAAAATTGGTGGAATTCCCAAAGTATTAGTGGTTTCATTTTGTATCATTCCAGTAATTTATGAATCAAGTGTGAGTAAGAAACTCATGCTTTGGTGATTCTCCCGTTATTTTGTAAATTTATTTGTAAACTTTACACGGAAATCTCCATTTCTTCTGGACCTTTACGATGGAATAGTAATCTATTATAGCATCATATTTGCCACAGGGTAAATATTCTTTGAAAAGAATGTTGGTGCAAGGTTGTACCAGGGCCGTCGCTTGTTTTCAAATATTTCTGGTTAAGTTCAATAAGTTGCATTTTTATGTCTGTTTAATACTCAGGGCGTCATACAATCTCTTCTCAAAGGAGGGGGGGGGGACGGGGCGGACAATATATATTACCTTGATCCATCTATGTTTTTCTAGCTCCATGCTTTTGATCAGAAAAATGCGAGCACAAAGCCCTTATGGCGTGGGGTCCGGGGCCCGCTGAAGGAATTTTGGTCTCTGTGGTTCCGCGATCAGAGGCAAGTTCTGACTACTTTAACCAAATTTTTTTGAGTAAAAGATCATCATTTAACCATCATTTTCGAGTTTGGAGTCACTGAATCAGCTATTCTGAGCTACAGAATCATATAAGGCCAAAAAAAAAAGTCTCCGGTTTCTGGTATGGAGCTTGCCCCAAAAGTGGTGCGGCGACGCGGCTTTTTTTTTTTTAACTTTTTTTTTTTTTTTTTTTTTGGCTTCAAATGTCGGCTGATGACTGCAAATGGTGCCCGACTAAACTTAGTGCAAATATATGGGAGTCCAGAGAGGCCACATAAAGCTTATTCTCGATCATAACCCCATCTGAAAACACGTTAAAATTGTGCAGCAGCAGGATTCCAGTCAAACCAGTGAGTTTGGCGGTTTTGAGACATCATCTTGTATTGAAAAAAAACCTTTTTCATTTTGCCGACGCGCATGGCTGCGGCGACGCGCGCGCATACCAGAAACCGGAGACTTTTTTTTTTTGGCCTAAAGGCTACAATATTTATTCGGGGACGAAAAAAGTGTGGGGGGGACCAAACGATGTGATACCCCCAACTTTAAAATGTGGGGAGGGGGTCGGGTCATGTCTCCCCGCCCCCCACCGATTGACGCAACAGTGACATTCAACCATGCGAAGTCAATGAAGAACATGACTCAAGCAGGACGAAAATAAAACGAGTTCCAAGAACATAATGGCGACATTTCCATACACTTTCTAAACTTTAATTTCCTTGTAAAGTTGTGGAGTGATATTTTTGTTCTTTTATCGAACTTAAAAAACTGATACGGGGCACATGGACAACTCGCCTGCGTCAAAGGGGCGGTTCGGATTGAATTTCAATGTTTTCATTTTTGTTTCAAAAACAATCCGCTTTAACCATGGGCATAGCGAGGGGGGGGGGGTGTCCAAATGACGAGGGGCGAAACATAATTATTACTGTTTATTTCATGTATATTTAACAAAATCGGTGTCAACTTTTCCACTCGGCCATTGATTTCTCCCTTAATTCGCTTTAGGTGAGTGCTTTGCCCCCCCCCCCCCACCCCACATAATGGTGCAAAAAGAAGGAACACCACTTTTGACAGCAATGTTCACCTATTTGTTGAGCATATTTCAGAAATTCAATTTAATGGTATTCAAATATTGATCTTTAAACATAAGTGACGACAAAAATGAATGCATTGCAAGTGCATGTTTTGTCTCTGCGATATGGTATAGTTTAAAAATGTCATGTGCCAAACCTGTTTGTCCACGGACGGCTGTATTCCATCCGCTTGACTGAGCTCCGGCGTTTAATTTGAAGACCAAAAAACACTACTCACTAGTGCACTAAACGTGGAAAATAGTGATTTTGGTGACTTGTATTCAAAGTAGCATAATAACACTAGTTTTGCGATTTTTTTGAGAATTCTTTCACCATGGTTGGAGAGCTATACTTCACTTTACTTTAAAACATTTCAAATAAGTTAAGTAAGTAGCTCCTAGGTTCAAATTCCCAGTCAAAACTGGGTTTCCTTCTTTTTGCACCACTCCGTAAAACAAAATCTCCTAGCGACCTGTTGCGAAGTTCCTGGGGTGTGATAGTTACAACAGATTTGGGCCAGGGTACAATTCTCTACCGCGTTCAATCCATCATTACCCTGCTTTCCCCCTTGTACGGCGGCAGAGTAAATAAACACGTCCTAGGACTTCCAAAACAAACAAGTAAGTCACATTTGTTGACGGTAGCCCAGTAATAAAATGTTCACACGTCATAAATCACCCGGATATATGACTTGTGTCTTATTAGACATGGTTGAACGCTCCATGACCAACCGATTTGCCCTGGTACGGCTGATAGCGCTCAAGTATCTTGGTTTATCTTGGAGAAGCTACTAGTGTTACGCATTGGCAGATAACTTAATCACTAGAGGAAAATAGAATCAAATGTATGTAATTTAATTAGAGGCTTTCTGGAAGATGCCGTCGATAACTGAAGAAAAGAGCGGTGCGCGTAGTTCCTCAAGTTTGAAGGAATTTTAAGGTCCCATGCAACGTAATGTTTTTAATGCAATCCTTGAAAATCCACCTTTGTGTCCCATTTAAACATTTGTCCAATTTTCGTTTTGCAATTTTCAAGGGTATTTTGGTGCCTGTTTGGTTGTTAAGCTAATGCCAATTTCCATATTCATGAGCAAATGCCAGATGATGATCATGGTGTCATATTTCAGGTAGATACCTCAATGTTGCAGCTATTTCAGCACAAAAAGTTGCCAGAATTTTGGATATTTTCCTGTCAAAACCTCTAAACTGTGCAGTGTCTTCCTGAAATGACATCACAGCAACATCAGCGCCCTCAGTTGGCCGGAAAAGCATGAATAATTTTAAATGTTTAAAGAAGTGCACTTTTAGTTGACAAAAAAGGGATGTCAAATAGTTTCCATACATTTAGTAGAAAGTTGCACAAAATATGTTCCTCATAAAAATTCGTTTGGAAAGAATGTTGCAACCTGACGCTGCTTTTTCCTTCATATAATTATCATCTCAATGAAGGTCAGTAATTGCAAAAATGATAAGACGTGAATCTGGGACTGAGAAACATTTCCAATTTTGTTAGGAAATACTTAAGAAATATTGTCTTGACTCTTCATAGACTTTGTACACAACCGCGTTGCGTCAGGTTGCAACATTCTTTCCATTCGTTTCACGGCCCCTTTAAATTAGTTTAATACTTTTCCTGAATTTTGGCATTTTTTTTACCACTAGTTGATGTTCCACGGATCTACGTTAATTCCACCATATTGCTACAACCTTACATTTTCGGCACAATATATTCCACTCGATAACTACAATTCTCTCTCTCTGTAATACATCATCATTCATTGATATAGTTGACAACTTCAGATGTAAACCATTTTCAATGATCCGAGCACTTCTTGCTTTTTCCCACCAAAAGTGAGGGGCATATTCTCATTTCCCCTACTTTCTGATACTGAGCCTGGATTTCTTAGTCCCCTTTTGAACCCATTTTTGTCGACCCTCCATCCCAAGGCCGAAGGTTCTTTTCATCCAGACATGATCCAGACAACAAACGCAGGGTCTTAAACATTACGTAACACCTTAAATATAGACAACATCCCGCCAAAACCAACGGACAAATAATGAATATTCATTGCATAATCTTAGACACGCCCATAACAGGACAATAGAATTTTAGTAGGAAAGTAACAAAGTATTGGAAAGAGGTGGGCCAAATTAAGATCCTCCTTGCATTTTTGATAGATTGGGTCTTGAGGGCAAGATCCTGAACTCAACACGAAGCCTTTACTTGGTGTGTGGCTGTGTTTTGGGCATAATATCGTCACAAGAAATTGTTTCACTCGGTACATTCATAACTTACAGGTCTTGACACTTCGCCCCAGGGAAGGAAGCCATTGTACGAACAACATCCCTATTACGTCCGGGAGCTCCATGGGTGCATTAACCGTGGGACTACGGCCAACGGTGCAGGCGAATGAACACGGATTTTGAGAATCACGGAGATTTGAAAACAGACTCTGAATTTGACTAATCCCTGTCCAGAGAATCCCTCAAAAATGAAGGACTTGGACCCTGATAGGATTAGGAATAAAAGACAACATTGCCTTGTGGTATTTTAATGCCTGGAGAAACGCCAGGAATGTAAAGAACATTAAATGAAAATGGCAGTTTGGTTGGTGACATGCGGTACTCTTTTGGAATTTGAGGTATTGAAATAGTGGTTTAAATTAACGAACTCGACAGCTACTTTTTCTATGAAAAGAACACAATTAGAATATCCTACCAGCAAAAATACATTCTACAATTCTTCTTTTATTTCAGTGAAAGACCTTTTTTCAAATTCAAATATTTCAATGCTACGGGGCACACACATAGTACAGAAATGCTTTTAACAACTTCACAAATTTAAAGGCACTTTAGAAAACACAGAAATAATATTTACAATTGATAGTAACATTTTAGATTATTTAATTGGCATGAATACAATATTCTCCACTCCGGCTCCAATTTTCTGTTTAGAAATTGGCAGTCAATTTAGAAGAGGGAAAAAATGAGCACCATTCATGTTTTTAAGAGAGGAACGTACATTTTCTGGTTGTGAATCTAAGAAAATTCTGAAACAAAGCCTTAGAGTTAGACACTTGTAACTCACAATTTCAAATTATCCTGTTTCAACATACCAATTTTCACGGTGTGAACTTATAGCTCTGAAGATTTTGCAGTGCAAATTCGTGGTATGTTTATTTCATGTAATAAAATAATAATGTACGATGAACAAATGTATTGACAATTCCTTATAGTGTGTAAGTACCCTCATTTGTATAATTGTCATCATTAAAAAATTATCCAAGATTGTATTTTTCTGTATTAAAATAAATTCTAGAACCCTGCATAAACAAGCAGTCTTCAGAGATGGAAACATTTTTTTTTTTCATATCCTTAGTAAATTTCATCTGCGTAAAGGCAAGTTGTAATAAGGCCTTGAGTTGACAATTGGGGAAAAGTTATTTTGGCAAATTTGTCTAGAACTTTAAAAAGGACACACTTCTTTTTTCCACTCAGCCCTCAGCTAGCCTCCTTCTTAGCAACTCCTTGGCCTCATGTCTTCAGTTTGACATGACCTGCGCGTTGGTGGAAGACGGATGCGAATTGTGACGACTTCCTCCATTAACTAGGACCTTCAGACGAGAGAGGTGCTCCATAGCTCTGCAGAAAGAGAACAAACTGGATGATTTAATGAGGCAAAAGCCAGACCCAGGCCAATTTCATGGCGATGTTAACCTCAAAATGAGCCATTTCGGTATTTCATCCGGGATTATCGAACGCTCGTCGAAGGCGTATTCAAATGCACAAGGAGATGGTCACATGACACTCGCACGTCAATTACGAGCAGAGTGGGCATGCGCGTAACATCGCGATTACAAGAAACTTCCATTTTATCCCTAATGACCTTTGACCTGGACTACGTCATCGAGATACCGAACTGGCTTTTTATGCTCAGCACAGAAACAACCTGCTTAGTAAAATGAGATTACCAGTTAAACTGTCATGCGAAGTATATTGCTTGTAACGGTTACTGCTCAATAGTCCAAAGGTTCGTTAATCCGAAGGTTCGTTAGTCCAAAGGTTCATTAGTCCGAAGGTTCAATAGTACGAAGATTCGTAAGTCTGAAGGATTGATAGTCCAAAGTGTTGTAAGGTTAAATACTGTATATAGGGCAAGGTTCAATAATCTGAAGGTTTGAGAGTCCGAATAGACGATACAATTCGATAGTCCAAATCGACAATTATGTTGAACATTATTGTCAATGCAGACTTTTTAACCTAGCGTGCTTTCTGATTAACGAAACTTGAGACTATTGGACCTTGTTGTCACTTCGGACTACTGAACCTTCGGGCGAATTAACATTATTCCAAATTCTGACTATCAAACCTTCGCAAAAATTAACCTTCGGATTATGGAACCCTTAGACTAATGCACCTTCGGACTATCCAATCAATGAAAGACAATGACTATCGTGTCCTCATGAATATTCAGATCCAGATCCATAGCTGCTAGAATTTCATCGGTTGCTTTGTCGTGATGTAAGTTCTTGCCTTTAACCTGATTGGTTGAACTCAATGTGAGCTCAGTGTATGTGTATTTCTGTGAAAGTTTTAATGCACTGGTTACCTCTGGAGAGACTTTCCGCCTGGCGCTTCGTCAAAGTTGGTCCCACTCCCTGACGACGAGGTCGTGTCTTTGTCCGTCACCTGCTTCCTAGCATTTGCCAGTCCTACCGTATTCTATGAAAACATAAAAACAATCAATATTTCATACATAACAAGATGAGGCACGAATTCACCTGAAATTTGAGTCAAGCTTTAAATGTCTTACCTCAGGAGGGGTTGGACAACATCTCACAACAGCAACTTCAAGTAGGGGTGTGCATTTACGGATAACCGGGTAGTACGGGAACCGGGTAATGGATTGAACAAAAACACGGGTATCCGGGTAAAGAAACCCAGTCCCGCAATTAAAACCTCGGAAGTTGCTGCATTCAATTTGTTCATAAAGGTCCGCACGATAATATTGTCGCGTCAGTGCAACAAGGTCGTATCTCCTAAAATGGCATGAACGACGCAAAACGCGAGTTTTAGAATGTCAAAAGGTCGTATCTTGCTTAAAATAACCCGGATGTACACGCAAAGTCAATGGACATTGAGATACGACCTTGTTGCACGGAGCGTATTCGCGCGAGATACGACTTTGTTGCAGAATGGAGTTATGAACGCAAAACACGAGTTTTAGAATATCAAAAGGTCGTATCTTGCTTAAAATAACCCGGATGTACACGCAAAGTCAATGGACGTCGAGATACGACATTGTTACACGGAGCGTATTCGCGCGAGATACGACTTTGTTGCAGAATGGATTACGACCTTGTTGCACTGACGCGACGATATACTACCACATTGTGTATCAATGCAGCAAGATACATTCATGTAAGTGTGTACCGTCAGCTTTGTAGCTTTTTTCAAGGGCATCAGTTGCTTCTCAAAAGTTGGGAGGACATACCATGATCAGAACTACTGTGAGCGTGAAGCCCTAACAGCGTGGGGCTCAAGGCGCCCTGTGGTGCGATCCGAGGCAATTTCTGACCACGTTAAAAAATTTTTTTAGCAAGAGATCATCCTTTAAACAGCATTTTTGAGTGTGGAGTCACCAGGGGCGTCAATCACTTCTCAAAAGTAGGAGGACATACCTTGATCAGAACTAATGCGAGCGCGAAGCGGGCAGCCCTTACGCCGTGGGGTGCGGGGCCTGCTTTCATTGTCTGAGAAGTTACCAAGTAATTAGTAAAGTTGGTTACAGGTACCCGATTCCATAATCTGGAATAGGTTCCTGACATCAGTAGTCAGGTACTTGGGTTCCCAGTTCAGAGTCACAGCCCTAACAAGTGTCATGAAGAAAGTTTTTACAAAATACCTTACTAGGATGTTGGTAAATGACAGTCTAAAGCATCCTGTAAAATTATGGCCCCTGGTGTCAAGTCATTTTCAAGAAAATGGTATTTTTGTATACATTTCCAACGGTTGTCGGCCGACCACCGTTGGAAAAACCTAACTATTTGTCAACTACTGCTCCAAATTTACAATTTTTTGCAGTCCAAATTTTGTTTGCTATTGGTTACATGTTCATGAACGTTACGGGTGCAGGCCAGCTAGACTGGTTCCCTTACCTTACAATTTTCCGACATCTATAAATTGATCCATTTTATCTTTAGTGGAGTCAGGGAACCAGACTACTTAAACAATTTGGTTTTTCTTGGTTTTTCCAGCATTTTCGAACACAAAACTTCAAACATGTCAGTTATACAATATTTGATCTATTATACTAACCCCTCAAATAGTTCATTTCTGAAAATTACAACAAAAGCCAATGATGTGGTAAATAAAACATTTCATGGTTTTCCCACATTATTAGGGATCACCTTAAGTCCTAGCTTCCCCTTCACCCTAAAGGGGCCGGGTTATTCCCCCCCCCCCCCCCTTCAGATCTCGGCCATCGAGTGACGAAAAATTATGAAACTCGGTGCATGCATAGAACAACTGAATATAAACGTACCCAAGAAATTTCATGACTATAGGTTGAAGGGTTTTGGAATAATGGCTAATTAATTATTCATATGCACCCATGGTACTCTGCTTTGTGTACACTACATATTGGAGAAATTCATGACTCGCAGCGTCAAAACGATTTTTTGCTGTGTGGTAACCCATGGTCAGAATTTTATGTTTTTGGTATCAAAAGATGTGCAAGACTCGGCTAAAAAGTCAGGAAAGCTCGGGTCGGGACAAATTCTTTTTGCCAGGGTATCGTG
This sequence comes from Patiria miniata, assembly GCF_015706575.1. NCBI lineage: Eukaryota > Metazoa > Echinodermata > Asteroidea > Valvatida > Asterinidae > Patiria > Patiria miniata. Next base: position 10,237,649 of record NW_024037048.1, on the reverse strand, counting down.
GAAAAAGTTGGGGGGGGGGGGGACTCCGCCCTACCCCCTGGCCCTTTTAGGGTTCAAGGGTGAACTCAGTGTTCTGAAGTTCATTTGGCACTGAGATGGTAGAGTCTAGTATACCGATTTTTGGGTGTGGCCCAATATCTTCAATCTGAGAAAATTTGACATCGGTAGACCAAAATAACATCCTTACAACACCCCTTACCTCAATTGGCCTGTCTTGTGTCAGTTTTCGTTGACATGTCTCTTAGGAATAAAATTACTAAGGCCAGCATCAATTGATGTCAGGCACTACAGATGTAGCAGCCGTTCCTCTACAAGTGTCTTCCTCTTGGCAGGTGTCACTGCAGAAGACCACTTAAGATTCCTGGGATTGTTTCAGATTACAGCTAATTGACCAGCTTGATCCTTGATCAATTTCCCAAGGTTGACAAGACTTTTGGAGATGTCATGCAACAGGAGCTAGTGAGTAAACTTCACAGATTAGATTGGGATAACTTCAGTTTACACTATACAGGGTGGTGCCAAAAAAAAACCTGAATGGCATACTTTTACTACCCTGAGACTCAAACCACATACATGTATACCAATGCATGGAGAATCTTTTTAGAAGAAAAATGAAACCAAGATCGCCCGATTCGGTCCAGTAGTTTTTGTTCTAGAGCCTATTTTGTGAAGAAAGGTGGGGGCCATTTTTGCCCTGATGAATTACTAAACCACGCCCGGGAATTTGACTTAAAGGGAATATACATCATTTGCTTTTGCTGTAATTTTCAGAAATGGATGGAATTGGGGGGTTGGAAATATATAGCAAATATAGTTACACTGACTTTTTTGAGGTTTTGGGTTCGAAAATGCTATAAAAACCAAGAAAAACAATCATTTTCCTGTAGTCTGGTTCCCTGACTCCATTTAAGAAGAAACAGAGCAGTTTACATACATTTGGGAATTGTAAGGTCAGGGAACCAGTTTAGCTGGCTTGTACCCGTTCATAGGTGTGTAATCGATTGCAAACAAGTGCGATGGCCAATGGGGGCCAGTATTTGAAAAAAAGCCAGTTTTTTCCAACGCTAGTCGGCCGACCAGCATTGGAAATTGATACAAAAATACCACTTTTCTTGAAAATGACAGTATACCAGGTGCCATGATTTTACAGGATGCTTTACACTGTCATTCACTAACAGTCCAGCAAGGTATTTCAAAATGATTTGGTAGTTGTATTTTTTGATGTTTGCAAATGTTGTATTTTCCCTTTAATTACGTTGTAATCGATAGAGGGATTGTTATGTAATAATACCCACATGAAAGAAGTGTGGTTCAGAAAATAGGCTCTGCAGCGAAAACTACTGGACTGAATCAGGATATTTTGGTATCATAATTCTTCAAAAAGGATTCTCCATCAATTGGTACAGGTGGTTTGAGTCTCACTGTTAGTGGAAGTATGCGGTCCCTGTATTTGGACCCAAATTGCCAATATCACAAGTGTTACCAGCTTTCACCCCTGCCACCCCTGCCCCATATCCTAGCCCCATCATCTCCCCATAACTATGTTTCCAGCAGCCCACCACGGAAGATCTCTGGACCATGGAGTGTCATGGCCTAGCTGTTAATTTAAGAGCACCGCACCGGACTCATGCTCTGGTGTTTCAGAGGCTGCAGAATGTGGGTTTGAGCCGGGGTCTGGACACTTGGGAGGTTAAAGTACAAACAAAAAAAGAGGGACAATAGCTTTATATAGGGGGTTCCCTGACAGGGAATATGCATGGTGCTTTGTGCTCTTGAGCAAGGCACTTAACCATTATTGCTTCATGCTTCGGATGGGACGTAAAGCCATAGGTCCTGTGTGTTGTGCAAGGCAATGCACGTAAAAGAACCAAGTAACTCTAATCGCTAGAAGGGGTTTGCCCTGGTGTTTCTGGCCTCCTATTATAACTCCCCTGCAGAGTATTTAGGAGAAGAACCAAGTATCAAGTGCCACTGAGCAGGGTACAACCACTTTTTACAATAATGAAACAAAACAAAGAGGTAAAATGATACCATTCATCGGAATGGGAGGGGAGGTTTCCCGAAGGGGCAGTCAAGATTTGTGTCAACCTATTTTTGGCAAAAACCTTGACGGCAGGGTTACAGCCCTTTTATTTCAGTACCTACACTATGCCACCAATCGCACCACCAATTCAATACTTATTTTGTTTCTTCCTTAAGGGAAACACAACAGGCAAAATTTGGCAGGCCAGCTGTTTCAGTCATCAAAAACTCAAAAGCCGTTGTAAATCACTAGCTCCCTGATGGAACAGAATGTAATCCCCGAATATGAATTTATGGGGCACACTTGTTTGGTTCTGGACGTGATGTTGTGATGCAGCAACAGGTTGCTTATTACATGGTGTCAAAGCACAGTAAGTTGGGCTTTTAGAATTTGCAAGAAAAAGGTTGTTTTTAGGAGTTAAAACCTTAGACTTTGTAGATTGTAGATGTAGATTGCTCTGTTCAGAGGTGAATTTCTGTTGGTCCGAGGTGATTTTGGTGGTCATCACCTTCATGAAAATTGTCTTTAAGTAAAATTAAATCCATGGTCAATCCATGGCAACAAGCCGACCCGTGCTACATTTAACCATGTAGCATGGCCATGGTCCATACCGCACTCTGCGTATTGCGCTATTCTAAGATGCACGCGCCATTCCGTACAACACGCACATGTATTAAGATATAACCACTGAAAAGTTCATGTACTGCATGTGTATTCAATCTTTAAAGTGGGCTAAGTTTACTTGAAGATAAAGTCGTTATCGTGCTCACGCTCGTAGAATACGGAAAATGTAGTGCGTCTGTGTCCAACATACCACAAGGCCAAGCAAACGCACTACATTATTCCGTGTTCCACTCGCGCTCTCGAGATAAATAAAATTGTAATACAAGACAGAGATACTGGTACCATCTTTTAATTCCTCAGTTGCGTAACTTTTGTTACAAGTACTGGACTGCTATAATTTAATGCTATACCCTCTGTCGTACAAATGTCTGAACAGTGTCCTGAGTTGAAACTCAAAAAGTCAACTTGAAACTTGAAAAGTCAACTCAAAATTCAAAAAGTCAACTCGAAAAGTCAACTAGAAACTTGAAAAGTCAACTGGATACGCGAAAAGTCAACTCGAAACTCAAAAAGTCAACTTTAAACTCAAAAAGTTAACTCAAAACTCAAAAAATCATCTCCAAACTCGAAAAGTCAACTCTAAATTCAAAAAGTCAAATCCAAAAATCAACTTGAAACTCAAAAATAGAACTCCGAACTTGAAACTCGAAATTCAATCAATTTCAAACTCGACTTGAAATGTCAACTAGAAATTTGAAAAGTTAACTCAAAACTTGAAAAGTCAACTCGAAACTTGAAACTCGAAAGAAAAGAAACCCTCTTTCTACTTACGTATGCTGCATTGATTTCAATACCGGTAGGAGAAACCATGGAGAAACTATGGAGAAACTGTTCTATGAAACTAAACCTTAAAGGGAATATACAACATTTGCAAACATCAACCAATAAAACTACCAAGTTTTTACGAAAATACCCTACTAGGATGTTGGTATATGACAGTCTAAAGCATCCTGTAAAATTATGGCACCTGGTGTCAAGTCATTTTCAAGAAAATTGTATTTTTGTATACATTTCCAACGGTGGTCGGCCGACCACTGTTGGAAAAACCTAACTATTTTTCAACTACTGCTCCAAATGTACAATTTTTTCCGTCCAAATTTTGTTTGCTATTGGTTACATGTTCATGAATGGGTGCAGGCCAGCTAGGCTGGTTCCCTTACCTTACAATTTTCCGACATCTATAAATTGATCCATTTTATCTTTAGTGGAGTCAGGGAACCAGACTCCTTAAACAATTTTTGTTTTTCTTGGTTTTACAAGCATTTTCAAACACAAAACTTCAAACATGTCACTTAAACAATATTTGATCTATTATACTAACCCCTCAAATAGTTCATTTCTGAAAATTACAGCAAAAGCCAATGATGTACATTCCCTTTAAGTCTGAGGAATTCATACCTACCACTGATGTCACCTGGTGTGAGCATGTGTTCCTTAGTCCTATCGGATAACCAGCTAATACCTAACCGTCCAGGGGGCTAAGCCTTATAGGTCAAAGTTCACACAGATCACCCCCCCCCCCCCCAACACCCACACACATGGCATGCATGGAGGCTAAATCTGCAGCTCAGTACTCACTGCTTAAAGGGAAGATACAACATTTGCAAACATCAAAAAACGAAATGATCAAATTATCACAAATACTGGATTGTTAGGGAATGACAGTCTTAAGTATCCTGTACGATCTTGGCTCCTGGTATGCTGACATTTTCAAGAAACATTGTATTTTTCCAACGCTCATCGGCCGACCAGCGTTGGAGAAATATGGCTTTTTTCAAAATTCGCTCTTATCTTGTTCATATTGAGTTGTTCTGCATTTTCTTTGCAATTGATCACATACCTGTGAAGGAGTACAAGCCTGCTAGACTGATTCTTTGACCTTACAATTCACCAAGGTCTATAAATTGTTCCGTTTCGTCTAAAGAGGGGTCAGGGAACCAGACTTCAAGAACATAATTGGGTTTCTTGGTTTTTCCAGCATCTACAAGCCCAAAACGTGAAACAAGTCAGTTTAACAATATTTGCCATAACATACTAATCCTTCAAATCCATTTATTTCTGAAAATTGCAGCAAAAGCAAATGTTGTACATTTCCTTTTAAAGGGAATATACATCATTTGCTGTTGCTGTAATTTTCAGAAATGGATGGGATTGGGGGGTTGGAAATATAAAGCAAATATAGTTACACTGACCTTTTGGAGGTTTTGGGTTCGAAAATGCTATAAAAACCAAGAAAAACGATCATTTTCCTGTAGTCTGGTTCCCTGACTCCATATAAGAAGAAACAGAGCAGTTTAGAGCAGTTTACATACATTGGGGAATTGTAAGGTCAGGGAACCAGTCTAGCTGGCTCGTACCCGTTCATAGGTTTGTAATCGATTGCAAACAAGTGCGATGGTCAATTGGGGCCAGTATTTGAAAAAAAGCCAGTTGTTTCCAACGCTGATCGGCCGATCAGCGTTGGAAATTGATACAAAAATACCACTTTTCTTGAAAATGACAGTATACCAGGTGCCATAATTTTACAGGATGCTTTAGACTGTCATTTACCAACATCCTATTAAGGTATTTCGCAAAAACTTGGTAGTTTTATTTTTCGATGTTTGCAAATGTTGTATATTCCCTTTAAGGATCTCATTCAAACTCAGGCTAAAAGTTAAAATGCATGGCTTGCGACATAATTATTACTCATTTTTTAGTTAGCACATAAATTTTGCTGATAAATAGTTTTGGTTGAGCAGTTCCACGAAAGACTGAGATTTGCAGTTTAAAGGGAATGTACAAAATTTGCTTTTGCTGCAATTTTCAGAAATAAATGGATTTGGAGGATTATTATGTTACAACAAATATTGTTAAACTGACTTGTTTCACTTTTTGGGCTTGTAGATGCTGGAAAAACCAAGAAAACCTATCATGTTCTTGTAGTCTGGTTCCCTGACCCCACTTAATACGAAACAGAGCAATTTATAGACTTTGGGGTATAAGGTCAGAGAATCAGTCTTGCAGGCTTGTACCCCTTCACAGGTGTGTAATCAATTGCAAAGAAAATGGGGAATAACTGAATATGAAAATTAGAAGCAGTTTTTGAAAAAAAGCCAGTTTTCTCCAAATGTGGTCGGCCGACCAGCGTTGGAAAAATACTATTTTTCTTGAAAATGTCAGCACACCAGGAGTCACGATTTTACAGGATGCTTTAGACTGTCATTCCCTAACAATCCAGTAAGGTATTTCGCGATAATTTGATCATTCCGTTTTTTGATGTTTGCAAATGTTGTATCTTCCCTTTAAGGACTCAAAAACTGCAAAGAGAGACAAGTCTTAAAATGGGACTGCTTGTAAAACTCCTTTCCAGTTTCAAACACAAAACCTCAGATTAATACACACAAAGCTCAACCAGGTGACGTCTGGATGATTGACTAACCCACGAATACAGTTGCTTCTCCTCCAGAAACAACCAAAATGAAGGCCAGGGATTTGATAAGAAAACATTGCCAGGAAGCTGGTTATTTGTGTACCTCGATCCAACTGCCAGGCACACATACCAGTATACTGGAATTTGTATCCTTGTGAAGTCATTTCTTTGTTCTTTCGAGTTTGAAAGTGTACTTTCAAAATGCTCCTATTTTAACCAGAATTAATTTCCTGGGCTGAAATTGGGACTTAATATCCCTTACATAAAATACTTCAATTTTGGCACACATCAACCCACCTTGGAAATTCCTAGTTTTTGAGCTATTTCATGATAACCTTGTGGAGACGTATTCATCTATAGAAATTGCCCTGTGGAGACAATATTTTGTTCCCTATTTTGCACATGTCTCCACAGGGTACCGTGTACCAGATCATAGGTACATGTACTACGTGTCAACAAAAATGTTGGGTTTTTTTATCCTAAATAACTCTGTTGTTCTATGGAAATACACCAAAATTTCAGATCATTTAAACAAGGTATGACAAATTTTACGGAACGAGTTTCATCAGATTTGTGCAAGAGGGTGAGATTTAAACGCCATACGAACAAAAATACTCACTTTCAGAATGTCGATACAGCGCTGGAGACGGTGGTGGGAGGTGTATGCTGCGGCCGAACGCTTCTGAAGGAATGCAGGATCACCCCTGATGTCATTGCACACCTCCTCGATTGTGTGTTGCGCCAAACGATCGAGAAGGTGTGCAATGACATCAGGGGTGATCCTGCATTCCTTCATAAGCTTGCAGCCGTTGCACATGTCTTCTGCCACCGTCTCCAGCACTGTATCGACATTGGAGGACGCCAAGTTGAAAGTGGCAGATTCTGAAGCTGAGGATATTTTTCTATGGCATTTGAATCTCACCCTAGCTCTAGCACAAAGCTGATGAAACTCGCTCCGTAGTTTGTCATGCCTAATGTTTACATGATCTGAAATTTTGGTTAACTCCCTAGGCCTTTTTGCTAGGATGTAGCCTCAATCCTGCAAAATCCTCCTATTGGCCTCACGGATTATTTAAATGAAATCCAATGAAATCATCTCCTATTACAATTCACAGTGCTCGTTTCATCCCTATATACATATAATTTGTTTTTTAGTTTGTTTCTATAACATCAATATATATTTTTTATAATGATTCTTTTAGATCATATTTGTGTATATATATATATATATATATTTTTAATAATTGTATAATATTTTTTAACCAGTCCTGTAATTGGCGGTTTGTTCTGCTGTTGGATGTGGATAATAAATAAATAAATAAAAAATAAATAAATAAATAAATAGCACACAGCGTCAATCCTGCTAATTCCTCCATTAGTTCTTTAATAAGGTCCCTGGAGGGTCGACCACTGCCTGAATCCTGCAAAATCCTGCAACAGTGACTGTCAATATGTTGAGGCTTGGCCAGTGACATCCTGGAGCAGTACGGAGGATTTCAAGCATAATCCAGGCCTATATTTATGCATGGTTGAGCAAAAACAACACCAGGTCCGGCCCATGACCTTGACAAAGTGCATCCTACGAAATCAGTAACGCACTTTTGCCATGTAACATCAATCCTCCAAATTCCTCCACTTTGGCAAAGAGGATTTTGAAGGATTCAGGGCAGTTAGGGTTAGTAAACAACAGAGATAGGCTATAGGATCAAAAGTAGGACTTTTTTTTTTACACATAGTACATGTACAGCTTGTAAACAGGTTCGTTTTAGGGAAGTTTTTGATGCCAATATCTCAAGAGGCACAAAATGATGAGATGGGTTGTGAGAATGAGAAACACATTTCCTCCAGTTACCGAATTCTGGAATAACTCAAACTTCCTCCAAATGCAATGTGTGGCCACTTGCAGAGCTGAAATCCAATGCCAAGGCTAAAGGGGTTCATTCTCTGGGGATTGATTTCAACTAGGAGCTAATGGAAATGAATCAAACACTGGAGTCAAATGAAACAGGTTCCAAACCAGACAACCGTGACCATGAATAGGCCTCTTGTACTGGTGTGGTTTTGTTTAGATACAATCTCCTTACAAGTCAAGCATGCCTATATTACGTTCTTGTCTCTCACCACCAAAGTGGAATGCCGTGAACTCAAACCACCTCACCACAACTTGGAAACTAACACTCCAGCACAAATTGCTGATAAGGTTCCTAGACTGACAAAAACCATTATCCCCAGAGGAGAAATGTACATGTACAAGGTAAATTTTTTGACAAAAACTTAAAAACGCCATGCAAGCATTCTCAGATCGTTTAAGAGCAAGCATCATTTGCAAACAAAACTACCAAATTAGTATGAAATACCTCACTTGACTGTGAGTAATATATAGTCTCAAGCGGTATGTTCCCCAAAATCCTTAGGGTTAGGGTAAGCGTTAGGGTTAGGGAAAGATGGTTAGGGTTAGGGTTGGGGAACATAGGTATTGGGGAACATGGGTATGTATCGTCTCAAGCATCGTGTGAAATCATGGCACCTAGAATTTTTGTATCCATTTCCAACAATGGTCGGCCAACAAGCGTTGGACAAAAACTGACTTATATTTCACATACTTCCCCCAATTTACCAAATTTAGTTAGTCCACATTTTGTTTGCAATAGGTAACACATCCATGAACGGGTACATGGGTGCAAGCCAGCTAGTCTGGTTCCCTGACCTGACAATTCCCTGACGTCTATAAATTGCTCCGTTTCATCTGAAGTGGGGTCGGGGAACTAGACAAGAACATTTTTTTTTCTTGGTTTTTCCAGCATCTATGAACACAAACTTCTAAACTGGTCAGTGTAACAAAATTTGCAATAATATAACCCCCAAATTCATCAATTTCTGAAAATTGAAAGCAATTTCTGAAAATTGAAAACAAAAGTACATGTACATGTACATTACCTTTATGGGGCCAGATATATTCACTTTTGCTTTCAATTTCTGTCTCACTCTCAGTCTTTCATTGGATTTTTTTTTGTGCATTCCTAACAGAAACTTCTCAAAAGCAAGACTACTTTTTTCTACTGATTTCTGAAAGCTGTTTTCCCTATGTTGTTGGCATGAGCGAACACTATGAAACTCTGTACATGTACTTTGTACATGTTTTAACTAACAGAAAGTTTGGGGTGGTCTTTAGTTCAAGAACCCTGCTGACAAAAATAACACAGACCGGCAATTCGAGCGGTTAATACCATGGTTCTACCCAATAACACTGCCATTGACTGGGACCATTCGACCATATAAGCACCGAACTCAGACTTATATTTGAAGAATTTCCTCATGCTGTGGTTTCCCAGTGAGGCCTAATTTACATTTGACCTTTAGAAAGTCTTCCAATTAAAGAAAAATAATGTATAATCTCACAACACCAATTCCATATCTTGGGATCTCTATACTTAAAGGGAATGTACAACATTTGTTTTTGCTTCAATTTTCAGAACTAAATGGATTCGGAGGATTAGTATGTGATAGCAAATATTGTTACACTGACTTGTTTCACGTTTTGGTTTCGTAGATGCTGGAAAAACCAAGAAAACGAATCATGTTCTCGTAGTCTGGTTCCCTGACCCCACTTAAGATGAAATGGAGCAATAAATAGACTTTAGGGAAATGTAAGATCACAGAATCACTCTAGCAGCCTTGTAGTCTTCAAAGGTGTGTACAATCAATTGCAAAGAAAATGCAGACGAACTAAATATAAAAAAGTGGGAACACTTTTTGAAAAAAGCCAGTTTTCTCCAACGCTGGTCGGCCGACCAGCGCTGGAAAAATACAGTTTTTCTTGGAAATGTCAGCACACCAGGAGCCACAACTTTACTGGATGCTTTAGACTGTCATTTCCTAACAATCCAGTAAGACATTTCGTGATAATTTGATCATTTAGTTTTTTGATGTTTGCAAATGTTGTATCTTCCCTTTAAGCCTGTTGCACCAATAAATGGGCGTTAATCGCTTCTCATAAGTGGGGGGGGGGGGGGGGGAGGTTGGCATAATTTGATTAGAATAATGCGAGCACGAAGTGCAAAGCCACAAAAGCACCGTTCAGGGCCCACTTAGGGCTTCGGATAATTTTGGATTCTAGATGTTCTGTGGTGCGATGTGAGGTTTTTGATCACTTTAACCAACTTTTTTGAGCAAAAGATCATCATTTAAACATTATTTTCAAGTCAGGAGAAGCTATTCTGAGCTATGGAATCAAATGAAGGCCACACTTTTTTATTCAGGGACCGGGGGGGGGGGGGGGGGGAACAGAAACAATGTGATATCTCAACTTAACAATTGGAGGGGGGGGGGGGAACATGTCGCTTCTGTTCCCCACTGATCAACCCCTACAAATGTATGTCCAAAAGCATCACTCCTGCATATCTACAACAGGAAACAAAGTCATCGCTCATAAGAGGAAAAGTGCAACAAAAAAATTGTCCCTAACGGTTTTCCAATAGGCCTTCTCCATTCTAGACCTAGAAGAAATTCAGTAGCGGTCAGGTCAATCTGGAGGGGCCCGAACAAACAGGCAATGAAATCATTGTTTGCGCTGTCAAACTCACCGAGCTCGACACACAATGAAATTCTCTTGCGGAATTATTTTTATTTAACCCTGAAGCATGTGAACTCGCCAGGATTCCTTTGTGCAAGAATTACAATACACTTTGCAAAACATGAGGGTAATATATTATATAAAGAAGTAAACGAATGCGAAAACAGGTGCACAATGAACAGATTTTGGCAGTTGCCCAAAACGAAACCTTCTGCATGGTTAACTTGAGAAACGGCCCAACCAGTTATTCATGCTCAAATTATTATTTTCTCTACCAGGGAACAGACAAGGAAACTCTTGTAAAAACTTAACTTTAAATGGAAAAATATGTCAGCTAGTTTGTTAACTGCAAATGAAATTGGCAAGATACCACATTTCATAGTTGAATTTGCATATATATCTATATAAATTTTGATAGAACTACACATTTTCTGCATGGTTAACTTGAGAAACTGCCCAACAAGTCAATCATGCTCAAATTATTATTTTGTCTATACTAGTGCTAGGGAACAGACAAGGACACATTTGTAAAAACTGAATTTTAAACGGAAAAATATGTCAGCTAGTTTGTTATCTGCAAATGAAATTGGCAAGATACCACATTTCATAGTTGAATTTGCATATCTTCATAAACTGTGATAGAACTTAATTATAAAAACTAACAGGCTGGATCCATCTTTTGTTTCTTCTGGGCTAATATTTTATCAGCATTGTGTTTTAAATATAATTATTATACAACGTTGCTGTAATTTTCAGAAAAGCATGGAGTTTTGGGCTTAAGATTTTATAGCAAATATTGTTACACTGACCTGTTAAAAGTTTTGTGTTACATAGATGCTGGGAAAACCAAGAAAAAAATGCTGTTCTTGTAGTCTGGTTCCCTGACCCCACTTCAGACAAAACAGAGCACTTTATAGACGTTGGGGAATTGTCAGGTCAGGGAACCAGTCTAGCTGGCTCGTACTCGTTTACAAATGTGTAACTGATTGCACACAAAATGTTGACTAACTAAATTTGGTAAATTAGGGACAGTATTTGAGAAAACGTCCGTTCAAAAAAGTCCATTTGAAAAAAGTTTTTTCCAACGATGGTCAGCCGACAATCGTTGGAAATTGATACAAAATTCCAGTTTTCTTGAAAATGACAGCACACCAGGTGCCATGATTTCACAGGATGCCTGAGACTATTATTCACTCAAAGTCAAGTAAGGTATTTCTCAATAATTTGGTAATTTTTGTTTTTTGATGTTTGCAAATGTTGTACCTTTAAGACAATTGAAATACTGAAAAATAGTTAAAGGACACTGAAAAATGACACTCAACTTGGTTAGTTTCCACACATCAAGCTTGATTTCAACTTGAAGTATGGCATTTTCCAGATTGTTAGTTTTTATAGACTGAAGTTTTTGATTCAAGAAAGTGACGGAGAATCACATAGCAAACGCCAGTCACACTACACTTTTCAAAACTGGGCCAAAAAGTTGAGAAAAAAAATTTAAAAAAAAATTGGGTAACCTAGACCATTACTCAATATTTGTTTTGACTTTGGCAACTGCTCAACAACAAAAAACACACTGTTCCATTCCTTGAAAATATAACCGTCATAAATCACTCACACATTTCTTTGTAATCACGTCAAAAACAGTCATGCTCTGGTGTTGATTTGTTACTCTTTTATCCCCCCCCCAACAGAAAAAAAAAAGAAAATAGTTCCGAACTGTATTCAAGCATTCCTTTTGGGATTACAGATTCTGGAAAGTTCTAGAATAAACTGCACAACATCCCACAATCCTGGGGCTATAGGTTTCGCTTTGTCATTACATATGACAGTTATCAAAGGTATTTTTACTGGTTTTTCCCTTCAACAGGTTTTATTCACATTCAAATGAGCCTCAATAAAAAGCACTGTTATTTGAAGGGATAATAAATTTCAAAAGGGATGGTTAGGCATGAATAATTCATGACCTCTGCCCCTCTTTCCACTGGACCTCTGCATATTTAATGAAGCGGGGGAGTCCACCAACAAAATCATGACTAAGGAACAGAGCATGATACATGGTACATCATGGCACTGACGCCCGAGGTACCATTTTCGCTCCAAAACTTTGCCACTAAGTTCTTCAAAAATAGAAACATTCAAGATGTTGAGCTTAATTTAAAAAAAAAAACACATTAAAATTAGACTTCGAGTGGGCAACACTGTTCAAAATGTTTGATCAAACATTGGAAGGTTTTGTTTCACCAAAAAAAAACTATAACAAGACTTTCCTCGCCAAGTTTAGCTTCGACCCCAACTTTTCAAAAATAATGACCCCCTAAATTGGCTGATGAAAACTTTTGGTTTTAAACTTCCTGAATATGGCAAAATTTGGCGGAGATATGTGAAATTTGTTACACTAAATAAAAAATATAAAAAGACTTTCCTCGCCAAGTTTAGTTCGACCCCAACTTTTCCAAAATAATGCCCCCCCCCCCCCCAAAAGGCTGATCAAAACTTTTGGCTCAAACTTCCTGAATATGGCAAAATTTGGCGGAGAAATGTGAAGGGGGAAAAAAAAACACCCATCACTTCAAAATTAACCCCCCAAATAACTTAAACATTTTTACAGTGTATGCTCCAGAGACAACAACTATGTAGCACCACATGAAGAAACCGCATACAGTAAATCATGAATCAGTTATTAAAAATTGTCCATGCCAAATAAGAAATTTATCGCTCCCAGGAGGAAAAAGAATCTGATGCAAAAAAATGTTCAAATAGTTTGGAAAAAAAAAAAATACAAAGATCCGACATACATGTTACAGCTGTGAAGTTGCCTAATTACTAGTGAGTGACTTTTAAAAAGCACCACAGGGGAAAGTGGAGGGTGATTGTTTTTTGGGTTGTTTTTTTTGGTACCCAAGTGTTGACCCTCCACCCCATAATCTATGGCTCTGTCGTCGACCTAGATATCACCATGGTAACATCATAGCAACACTACCAATTTCCTTAGCCTGCAATGACAGATGGCTGGTCAAAATTAGCTGGGTTTTGTGGCCTGATTTTGAGAGGGTGTTCCACCTTTTATCCCTTGGGGGTGGGGATGGGGGTGGGAGGTGGAAGTGGGGGTGAGTGGTGGGGGGGGGGTGGAAGGGGGGGGGGGGGCTGTGTAGCTCCAGTTCACCTAGTGACCTGACAGGGATAAGTGGGGTAACCTGAAGGTGAAGGAAGGGCCGCATTGGCACTGCTAAACTCATGGGCTTTTTTTTAGGTAAAAAACTCGAAAATAGTAATGTTTTCAAAGCTGCTTGAGTGGGTAAAAGGTTTTAAAATCATTAAATATAAATGGGTATTTTTTGGGGGTTGGGGTTGGAGAAGTTGCCATGTGGTTTGGGTTAAAGGGGCACTAGGTCCTGAAATCCCCGAAAATTTCATGTTTTGGATTGTTTACTTAGCCTATTTCAAACATGTGGTTGAAAGGACACCAATCTAATGTCTCACCGTTCCCGAGAAAAAACGAAAAAAACCTGGTGGTTTACATCGGACACAACGGAGTAGGAATCTGTTTTTTGTGTCGTTCTCAGTGTATGATATACACGTTGTGTGTCTCGGGAACAGCGGTGACCAATCGCCAATGCAAAAAAAATATGCTTTCTTCAACGTCCCCAAAAGGCGAACACTTTACGAATGAAATCACAACTAGCATCAAAACAGCTTGAATTTATGGGGTCGCAAAAGTGGACCCCGAAATTTGTTTTCGCACGCAAAATACAGGAATAACACAAAAACGCCTAGTTTTTAAAGGATAGTTGTGTGGATGTTTATGTTTACTTTTAAATGTTCTGTCTGATTAACATCGTCTCGTTCAAAGCGCGTTTTGTAGCCCAATTGGGCTGTTCCAGGACCCAGTGTCCCTTCAATGCTGTCCATATTGCCAACCTCTCTGACACCATACCCCTCCTCACTCCAATCATAGCCCCAATGACCCTCAAAACATTCTGCCAAAGAGGACCCCCCCCCCCCTCAACCACCGATCCCAAACAGCCTCCAACGTCCAGGTTAATGCCCACGACCCAACCAGCTGTCTTTTAATAAAAAGTGACACAAAAATCAAGACATCACGGCATTAAGGGTTGGAGAGAGTTTATGACCAAACCACTTTAGGAAAGAATGGCCGAGAGTGATTGAGTTATGAGGGATATGAAGAAGGGGGGGGGGGGCATAAAGTGCTAAAACAGACCCATGATGGAGCACCAGCCCATAAAAGAGGTTGGTAAGAGGGCAAGGTTGATGACTTTTGTTTCTGGCGAAAGTGAAACCCATTTGTAGAGGGTCACAAACCTTATTTCATTCAAAAATAACACCATTATATAGGACAGGGTTCAAGACAGAAAGGGGGACCTTTTTTTGGTACATCCACTTTTTTGTTTGAAGAATTATGGAGTTCAGAATTTCAAGAAACTTTACAAAAAAATCTGCACTTTGATCTGGGAATTGGCTGCTGGCACTACATGCTTCATTAGGCACAGCCTCAGTAACTGAGGTTGGAGAAAATGCATTGGGCTCGGTACTACAGGGTTCATGACAGAAGGTGGACCTTATTTGTACATCCACTTTTTTGTGCGAAGAATTCTGGAGTTGAGAATTTTCAAGAAAGTTTACAAAAATTTCTGCAATTTGATCTGGTCATTGGCTGCTGGCACTACATGCTTCATTAGGCTCAGCCTCAGAAACTGAGATTCAAGAAAATGATTAGATTGGGCTCGATACTCTATAGGACTGGGTTCATGATAGGTGGACCTTTTTGTACATCCACTTTTTTTGTGTGAAGAATTCTTGAGTCGAGAAATTTCAAGAAAGTTTATAAAAAATTATAGAAAATGCGTTGGGCTCGGTATTACAGGGTTCATGACAGAAAGTGGACCTTTTTTGTACATCCACTTTTTTGTGCGAAGAATTCTGGAGTTGAGAAATTTCAAGAAAGTTTACAAAAAAAATCTGCATTTTGATCTGGGAATTGGCTGCTGGCACTACATGCTTCATTAGGCTCAGCCTCAGAAACGTAGATTCGAGAAAATGATTAGATTGGGCTCGATACTCAATAGGACTGGGTTCATGATAGGTGGACCTTTTTGTACATCCACTTTTTTGTGTGTGAAGAATTCTTAAGTTGAGAAATTTCAAGAAATTTTACACAGAAAATGTCTGCAATTTGATTTTTAACAACTCTCGTAACGAGTTGTTTGATCACCCATGGTAGGCAGACGTTGTTGAATCAAAAATGCGTGTACATTGTAGTTGTTTAATAAAGGGAATACACAACATTTGCTTTTGCTGTAATTTTCAGAAATGGTTGGATTTGGGGGATTAATGTTTTATAGCAAATGTTGTTAAACTAACTTGTTTATGAAGATTTGTGTTTGTAGATGCTGGAAAAACTAAGAAAAACAATCATGTTCTTGTAGTCTGGTTCCCTGACCCAACTTAAATTGAAATGGAGCAATTTATAAACGACAGGGAACCAGTCTAGATTGCTTGTATTCTTTCACAGATGTGTAATCGATTGCAAACAAAATATTTAGACTACATGTTACTAAATATGGTAAATTGGGGGCAGTATTTAAAAATAAAACCCATTTTTTTTTCTAACGCTGGTTGGCTGACCAGCGTTGGAAATTGATACAAAATACCGGTACCACTTTTCTTGACAATGTCAGCACACCAGGTGCCATGATTTTACAGAATGCTTTAGACTGTCTTTCACTAACAGAAGTAAGGTATTTCACAACATTTTCATAGTTTTGTTTTTAGATGTTTGCAAATGTTGTATATTCCCTTTAAAAAGAAACAACAACAAAATTTTTAAAAGTTTTTTTATCCAACCTTCTTGACACTCCTCTACGCCATGGCAATTCTAGTGCAACTTTGAGGCCTTATCAAAAAGATTTAAGATAAATTGAAAAGAAAAATATTATTGCCAATATTCTGTTTGACTCCCCCAATAAAATTCTGTAGCCCACATCTCAACCATGGAAATAATATATTTCACTTCCCCCTCCCCCCAACACAAAAAACCCTTAAAATGACAGTTTTCCTAAACATAATTCATGATAATGGAGCTTGTACAATATCCACCCAAAATATTTCAACCATGACTCATCATTGCATGATCCACGGCACTTTTCACGTATGTTTCAAACAACGTGATGCTGTTATTTATAAATTCTCGGAACGGATTAGCATAATGGAATATGGTGGCAACATGTACCGTACTGGCAATGCTAGACTTCAACAGGTACCGGTACACCTATAGTACCAGCATCAAAAGTCCATCCAATAAAATACCAGGTGTTTCGTAAAAACTGCATGACGTCACGTCGGCACAATCACAAAATATGACTGCCAACAAATTGAGAATCGTTGCCTACATGTCGTGTCCCCAAAAAAGTTGTGCAAGCACGTGACATATCCTTTAATTTCTCAAAAACTACTTAACATGAGTGTTTCTTCTTGATGGAGCATATTAATTATACTATTGTGTATAATCAGTGAAAATGCCATGGAAATGCGTTCATGCAAAACAGATTGTAAAAGGCTATATATTTTCACCCATTCACATGGGAATCGGGATTTACACAGTGCATCAGATTGTCATGGGCTATGAAGCCCGGGAAGGGACAGGGTGGAATCTTTTTTTTGTAATTTGCTAATTCGTTCCCACGAATTGCTACCTCGTTCCCACGAATTACTAATTCGTTCGCACGAATTGCTAACTCGTTCGCACGAATTGCTATTTCGTTCGCACGAATTGCTATTTCGTTTGCACGAATTGTTAATTCGTTCCCACGAATTGCTATTTCGTTCGCACGATTTCCTAATTCGTGGGAACGAATTGCTAACTCGTGCATCCGGGAATGCGTTAGTAATTCGTGGGAACGAATTAGCAATTCGTGGGAACGCATTGGCAATTCGTGGGAACGCATTAGCAATTCGTGGGAACGAAATAGCAATTCGTGCGAACGAAAAAGTAATTCGTGCGCACGAATTAGCAATTCGTGCGAACGAATTAGTAATTCGTGGGAACGAATTAACAAAGTACAAAACAAAATTCCACCCTGTCCCTTCCCGGGTTCATAATGGGCCCTTTCACTCTGATGTAAATTAAGTTAACTGTGTAAATCCCATCGCATTGGAATGAGTGAAAAACCCATAGCCTTTGATAATCTGTTGGATCTCTGGTTTGCATGAGCGGATTTCCATGACATTTTTACTGAATATAATAGAGTATAATTATGCTCCATCAAGATGAAATACTCATGTTAAGTAGTTTTTGAGAAATTAAAGGATATCTGCTTGCACAACTTTTTGGGGGACACCCTAGCTGTGTTATGTGGTGGTTTATCCCTTAATAAAAATAAGGGAATATTTGTGCTTGGCCAGTTTTAAACAAGTACGTTTAAAACCGGCTGGGCTTGGTCGCTGATATCCGGGCCGAATCAAAAAGTCGAAACAAATACCTGTAAAACATTAAAAAAATTCACCCTCTCGCCATGTCTATGGTATGTGCCTCATGCACATAGTGCTAAATATCTCCATATAAAGGAGATAGGGGCGTACTGCGCGATGGGGCGTACTGCGCGATGTGGCGCAGAACCCAGCGGTGTTTTATCAGCTGTTTCAAACCACCCATGTGACGGGCTCTCGACCAATAGGAATGGGTATACTGTCTTAGGTATTTATGATATCTACTTAAATCTGTGAACTAACTCATGCACGTACCGGTGCGTCTCCCGAATCCCCCATCCAACAAGAATTTGAAGTTTCTTATTTTTTGCATTCATGTTTTTCCTCTCTTTTTTTGCCTCCTTGTATTTTTTAGATGAACATGGACATTTTCTGTCGTCAAAAATCATACCGCCAAAAAGACAACAAAATTTTTAAAGGGAATGTACAACATTTGCTCCAATTTTCAGAAATAAATGAATTTGGAGGATTAGTATGTTATAGCAAAATTGTTAAAATAACTTGTTTCACGTTTTGGGCCTGTAGATGCTGGAAAAACCAAGAAAACCATTTATGTTCTTGTAGTCTGGTTCCCTGACCCCACTTAAGATGAAACAGAGAATTTATAGACTTTGGGGAATTGTACCGGTAAGATCGGAGAATCAGTCTAGCAGGCTTGTACCCCTTCACAGATGTGTAGTCAATTGCAAAGAGTTTTTGCAGTTTTTGCAGCAAAGAGTTTGCAAGCAGTTTTTGAAAAAAGCCAGTTTCCTCCAACGCTGGTCGGCTGACCAGCGTGGGAAAAATACCACTTTTCTTGAAAATGTCAGCACACCAGGAGCCACATTTTTACAGGATGCTTTAGACTTTCATTCCCTAGCAATCCAGTAGGGTATTTTGTGATAATTTGATCATTTAGTTTGTTTGATGTTTGCAAATGTTGTATCTTCCCTTTAAGCTGTAATTGTTCAGCCTATTATCACAATCACATCTGCTGGTAGGTCGTGTTATCGCTATGGAACTTTTCCACTCCTCACAAACGATTGTAACGACCCTGACCTTCCAGTGTTGTGGTCCACAATAACTCAATCAATAGTGTCTGGCTTATGTACATACAGGTGGTGTTTATGCTGGTCTTGATCGGCCAATAGAGGGCAGCAGACATAAATAATGGAACTAAACAGTTAAAAGCAAAGGGTGCAAACCAGTACAGTGATACACCGCTGTAACGAACATTGTGGGATCCACAGAAAGTGTTAATAACGATCGTTCGGTATAATAATAATAATAATAATAATACCAAAGTCTTATATAGCGGACGTATCTACAGGTACCAACAATTAGGTACTCAAGGCTAGAAATTGTGTCAATTATTAGAGACAGGTAAATAAAGTACCAGTACATGAGAAATATGAGAACCATTATGTAGCACCTTAATAATGGTTTACGAGGTGCTGTAGCGCATTAAGCAGCCACTGCCAGAAACACCGGGGCAAACCCCTTCTCTTAGCAATAAGCGTTACTGGGTTCTTTAACATGCATTACACAACACACAGGACCTACGGCTTTACGTCCCATCCGAAGGACGAAGCAATAATGGTAAAGTGCCTTGCTCAGGAGCACAAGCGATTTTGAACTGCCGGTACCCTCTTCTGACCAATAGTGAAGTCACTGAACTGGCATTTCTCACATCCCGCCGCCGCACAAGGAGTTGTCACAAAACTTTAGCGATGGGAAGTTTTCCCTTTTATTCCATGGGGAAATAACAGCCATCTATCGCTCTTCAACATTCAAACACGATGTAACCATGGGTGGTTTGATGTTCGGCAGGTTTTTTTGTTAATCTGTTGACTGTTTTCAACAATGATGTTCGGTACGTTTTGTACATTAAAACCGGGAACCAAGGATGATGTTCGGTATAGCCGAATGTTCGGTATTTTGACTCTCAAAAATCGGGCGGTGGGTGCTAGTCGTGAATCCTGCCGCACATGTTCAAGCAGTGCATTGCATTCTGCGGACGTGCAAGAAACAACATTCAATATAAAGCCCCTGTCACACCTTTGCGTATCCTAATTCCTTATGAGTTCCTTATCACAAATTTTCAATACGCAGCCGTACGCTCAATTAACGTCGAAATGTTTTGATCACTTTGACTTATGTGCGACGCACATCTAGCGTACAAGTAACGAATTCAGCGCATCCATTGCGTATGAGATGCGTATGAGTTGCGTATGCAGTGCACAACATTATTTTTCGGGCTGCGAATAGGTCAGTATGCAGTGCGCCGCTCGCCGTTCAGCGTGCGTTGCATCTGCGCTTCAACTACGCTATGTATACGTCTAATACAGGCGGCTCATATGCTGACGGGGTGCGTCACGAACACATAGCGTACTCGTAACGCACTCGACCGATGCGGGACCGATGCGCTGCGTATTTATAACTTATGACCTGCGTAACAGCATACGCAGCGTAGTTTTGTGCATGCCCAAAACTTTCCTGCGTACTGGGCCGTACCATGCGTATATCTGCGTACATAAAACCTACACAAAACGATAGAGATGCATATGAGGTGCGTATTGTGCGTACGACTGCGTATGAAAAAACTGTCAATGCGCAACTCATAATGAATTAGGATACGCAGTAGTGTGACAGGGCCCTTAGGTTTTGCCCTTCACTGACGTATAAACACTGTCATGATACTCAGTGTGTTGCAACATTTATGCATTGGCGCTGTGTTTATTATGTGTCACACACCGTACATTGAATCAACATACAATGTAGCTGCAAATACGTATGCCACAAAAGGTCAGCCACGTCAGAAGTAAACAACCGGGATTTTAAGCCTTTTTTTCAGGAACAGTACGACATTAGGGTAGTTTCCTCTCAACCAAAACTAAGGATGAGTAAACAATCTACCAATAAAAGATCAAAATCTTGTTGATTTCCGGCCGGCTGTAGTGCCACTGTAAGTTTTGACCCGACAAGATTTTGGCCTGTTTAGGAGAGTGTTGATGTTGCTACATGTAACTGCACACAATTTGTTTTGTTCAGTTTCTGCGACAACTCTTTACTTTGATAACTTGATACAGGACACTGACACACACATAATCCAAACCG
Source organism: Patiria miniata (assembly GCF_015706575.1). NCBI lineage: Eukaryota > Metazoa > Echinodermata > Asteroidea > Valvatida > Asterinidae > Patiria > Patiria miniata. Next base: position 10,216,418 of record NW_024037048.1, on the reverse strand, counting down.
AACTCGACTTGTGTCTATCATGATGGACCATCCACAAGTTCTAAAACTCATCCTTACTGGAGCAACATTAATGTTCAATTTCATGTAGCCTCTCTGGGCACCCATAAACCAGCAACTGTTGATAAAGTTGATTACTTCTGGTATGCGACGATCGCCCACGTTCCAATCATAAAACCTTCCCTTTTGCCCCTCTCGGGAAGGCAACATTGATTCAGTGACTTCCTCAAGTTTGTTTTGACGGCGATAAAAACTTTCAAGGGTCCTCATGGACTGAACATTAAATGTAACCCAATCTCTGTTTGAAAAAGGAGCATAAGTTTACAAGCTGGCTTTGAGTAAACAACCAGTTTCGATATTTCATGCTTTGAACAAACAGACAATTTCGTTTTGTTTTTTCCTGGGGGGGGGGATTAATCCGTACTCGCAGCTGAGAAGCTAATCATGAATTGCTAAGGACGCAGCTACAACGTAGTCGAGTCGAAAGGCATTCAAAGGGGCTTTAGGCAGCCATCATACGACCGATGTCTGACCAAGAGCACAGCCAGAGATTGAAAGTGTTGATTTTTGCGGAGGGAGGAAAACCGGAGAGCCCGGAGAAAAACCCTGTGGCACAGGAGAGAACCAGCACACAACTTTATTTGTATATGACCCGAACCGGGAATCGAACCTGGATCACAGCGCGCTTGCCACCAATGCCATCCTTAGCTCCCCTACAAGTACATGTACAGCATTAGTTTCTTTCAAATTTCTGCTTGTTTGGTTTAAAGCCAATTTTTAAAGCTGTATTCAGACTGTTTTTTGTTACTATGGTAATAAAAGGACTAAACTCCCTTCCCCTAAAAAACATGTTTTGAAAGCAAAAAATTGTTCCTATTGTACCACTTGTTCAGAAAGTGGCGCAAAGTTTGACTGTAAAAACTAAAAATTGTTAGCTAAAACAGTACCCAACAAACTCTACGGTCACGTTGCATAGTCGCCATCGGCACCCACAGGTTCGTTGTTGGTTTCGCCACCTTTAACCATCGGGATCAGGTATATAGCGAGCTCCGAATTCCAGAAAATATTTTTCCCAATGTCAAAATCTTTGATAGGGTTTCAAAGTTTCGTCAGTCTGCTCAAAAAAGCAATCGTAATCTGGTATGCGAATGCGTGGTCATCTCCCATCGAATTCCGTTATCACAACTCTAGAGGGCAGTGCAGAATTGACTGGCTTCATGTCTTTAGGCCCAAAAAAAAAAGTCTTCGGTTTCTGGTATGCGCGCGCGTCGCCGTAGCCATGCGCGTCGGCAAACTCACTGGTTTGACTGGAATCCTGCTGCTGCACAATTTTAATGTGTTTTTAGATTGGGTTATGGTCAAGAATAAGCTTTATGTGGCCTCTCTGGACTCCCATATATTTTCACTAAGTTTAGTCGGGCACCATTTGCAGTCATCAGCCGACATTTGAGGCAAAAAAGTCAGGTAAAAAAAAAAAAAAAAACCGCGTCGCCGCACCACTTTTTGGACAAGCTCCATACCAGAAACCGGAGACTTTTTTTTTTGGCCTTATGTATTGTTATCCCACTAAAAATAAGAAAAAAAATGAAATTCTCAAATTTTACTAAAAAAAATTGTCCACTGACCTTTGACCTTGAGAGTGATGATGTCGAGGTTTCTGTCGACGACGAAGTCTGTCGTTCCTCTTTCTCCGATACCAGGGCAGGGTCGTTGGCAATGCTCTGTGTGTTCCGGTCCATCCCTTGTAGCGTGAACAACATATTCTTCAAGGCTTCTACCGGGCCTGGTTGGGATCCGCCCGTCAGTTTTTGGTTCTGAGAGCAAGATCAGTTTATACAGTAACGGACATTATCATCCAAATTAGACAATAAATAAATCCTTACATCCAGTTTGTGTTGCACTCTAGCTGCTGAGAAATGAATCTCTCCCTGACGAACTACGGAGGAAAAGTATTTTGTAGAAAAACCTTCACTTAGTTCACAATGCAATCTACTTGGTCTTCTAAAAAAAAAATTTCCTTTTGTGCTGCAAGTGACAATTACTACACAAAACTAGTTAGCGACATTACAAACCAACAGGTATGCCGCAGATAGAGGGCAGGGTTTTTATTTTTTGAGGGGAATTTTGGGGCAAAGCGACGATGAAAATAAAGATGGCGATCACAGCGACGCACAGTGTGTGAATCAAACCGCATTGATTCGCATTGCACCGTAAAACGTGTAAGAAAATCACATGTTCTACCTCAAGAAACTGTTCAAAATTACAAACATGATGTCATTAGAATTAAGAGAAGTCTGCTTTACATGTAGGATGATAAAAACTAAAAAGGGGCCCTACACTACATGATCGCCTCCTTAACAGCAGCCCCTAGTGTTATGTGTTGTCCCCCCCCACCTTTTGAATTGCCCCATCATCCCCATCCCCCCCCCCCCCCCACCTCGCAGACACGGATCTACGCCACTGCTCATCCTGGATAACTGACCTCGCTGGTCGATCGCAGACAATCCTCGAGGAACTGGGTCACGATGTCCTGCTGATGATGGGGCTTGTCCTGGCTGGAGTCTAGTGCCGGATTCACAGGCTTGCTGAATTAACAAAAAGAAAATAAGACATGTAAGATGTGAAAGACCAAAGATGTGTGACCGATTAAAGTTGGCCATTTGTGAAATGGACCTACGAACAAGTGAGGGTACTTGTGCAAGGAGGCCATACAATTTTAGTCTGGTTCCCTGTCCCCATTGTCATTCGGACTTCAAATATGGGGACAGGTAGCTAGCAGTGCACCTGTCTACATCAGGGCCCAATTTCACGGCGCTGCTAAGCACAAAAATTTGCTAAGCACAAAAAAAGTCTGGCTTATAAAAGCAGGTTACCGGCAAAAACTCCATGTGATATTCATGCTAAACAAACAGCAGGTGAATACTATAATCACGAGCAATATACATCACATGCAGTTTTGGCTGGTAGCCTGCTTTTATAAGCCAGACTTTCTTTGTGCTAAGCAAATTTTTGTGCTTAGCAGCGCAATGAAATTGGCCCCAGGCCTTAAGCATTCCTCCTGATGCATGCAAACAATATGCATGATGTACATGTATAGAGGTCTGATTCCCGCCTCATGAATTCAAAATCACAACATTAATGGTTGTGCGCAACCAGCCTATTGCAAAATGGCAATAGGCCGCGCCACATATTTGCAGTTTCCCAGGTATGAGCTTCCATTTTTTGCTGAATTTGAAAGTGTCTCTGGCAAATATCAATAAAGAGAGGGAAATTACTGTTCAGTATTTTAATACCTAAGCAGTTGACATGCTTGAATGTTGCCCTCATGCAGACACTGACGATTTTGCGTACTTTTTGTGGTAAGACAAGAGTGAGTTTTTTGACAATCGTGGGTTCAATCACCGTCCATGCAAAAAGCTAAGCAGCGATTCAAAATAAACAATCATGATGGGCACGCGCAGAGGTGATCCAATCAATGGCTTTAAATAGACATGTAGTCCCCATATTTTTTAGGGGGGGGGGCCGGGAAACAGTCTAATAGGAATTATGTGAACAATTTTCTGTGTTTCTAAGGGGCTGTACCCCCTGCTTCTAAAGACAATCAGGCCTAAAGACAGTTCCCTAAAAGAACCTTAAATCCTCACCATCCAAAATCATCCTCCATCCAAAATTTTAATATTGAATTAAAACTAGGCCCACATGCTCCGTTATTTTACAAGGGGATTAGATCACAATTTTGGATAAGACCACAATTTTGGATAAGACCAAAATTGCAATTGCTTTACCGTAGAGTGGATGGGTCAGAATTCTTCCAAAAATACACCCAGTTACTTTTAATCATAACATTTCATAGACAGGTATATATATGTAAAAGAGACAAAATGAAAAGACCGCACTTGTTTTCAATTGGCCATAACTCAATCCATATTTTTTGTTGTTGAAAAGCTAATGGACTTTGCGATGTAATATTAAAAAGCTGAAAAAGACGGGCACTTTAAGGGTTCAGGTTTTTTTTCGGAACACCCTGTACGTGAACTCCCAGAAAACATTACAATTTGTAACATACTTGCAGACGTTGTTTGTTTTCAAGTCGTAAATCCTTCAATTTTGTTTTACAGCCAACTGCGACAGTAAAGTTTGCTAGTCAACAGTTCAATATACTCCAGGGCGAGGATGTTGCCCTCCCCTTAGCTTGTATCCTGAATGTTTTACTCTCTCCAAAACTCAAACTGACAACGTCTAGAGACACCACTGGGACGTAACCAGTACCAGCTTCTCTGAAATATTGCTTCTTGAATGATCTGGAAGAGATTTTGAAGTTCCTGTTTCACAATTTCTGGAACCTTGGGGAGTTTGGGAGTGTTGTGTAAGCAGGTCATTGTACTGATAAGCAAACAGCCTCAGGACTGTTTTTGTTTTCATAAGTGTGCCTGGTTTGGCTCAAGTATGTACTGGGTATCTCTGGAAAATTTATTGACGTCATGAAATCCGTTATTCCTTGAAGTCATGAAATCCGTTATTCCTTGAAGTCCGGGACAAAAAAATATGTGTTGTAAACAGTAATCAGAATCTGTCAAAACAACAGGGAAGTTAATTTTCTTTGAAAATTAGATTTTAAATTGCCTTCAAAACTCAGAAGTTTTTTTGTTGACAATATTCCAAGGGGTTCGCCCGATAGTCTGAAGGTTCGATAGTCCAAAGGTTTATTGATCCGAAGGTTCGATAGTCCGAACACACAAATTTTCCATAGCAGGGGTTTCATTAGTCGGAAAATGAAATAAGGTTTGTTAATCCAAGCATTTGATATGATAGACTGAAGGTTCGTTAGTCCGAAGGTTCGATAATCAAAAGGTTCATTTACATGTATCTGAAGGTTCGATAGTCCAAATTTTCCGACGGTTCAATAGTCAGAAATGAAAACAAGGTTTAATAGTCCGAAGGTTCATTAATCCGATAGCACACTAGATTCAATAGTCCAAATTTACAATAATGTTCAAGCTGTTAATTCGGACTGTTGAACCTTATTGTCGATTTGGACAATCGAACCTTCGGATTATTGAACCTAATATTTTTTCGGTCTAATGAGCCCTTCGGATTATCGAACCTACAGACTATAGAACCTTGGGATTTTCAACCTTCGGACTAAAAAACCTTCGGACTGATGAACCTTCGGACTATCAAACCTTCGGACTATCTAACCTTCGGACTAGCGAACCTTCGGACTAATGAACCTTTCGACTATTGAACCGGGCTATCAAAGCTGGGGATAATCGACCTGTCACCATTCCAAGTGCATCATAAAAATTTGATCTGATCATATACTGAACTTTCAACCACGCTAGAGGTGTCGTGAGGCATTTTCTCGCTGTGTAATCAAAGCTTGAACGCTTAGAGGTCCTCATTATCAAAATGATTGTTGCCATGGAAACACCACAAGTCATTTTCAGGCTGTTTAGCAGATCAAATTGGGTAAACTCAGTGCCTAGGATCAGTATTTGACCGCCGTGCCGCGGGGCACAGCAGCGGCAGGGTGTCAGGGTGTGTGACGTCATGTGACCGCGTCGTGCCATAACAAACCCACAGGGGTACCGGCAGGGTGCCTGACTAAGAATCATTGTGTTTCGCCTGTCTGTCCCAGGCGTATAAAATATGTATTTCACATTTGTTTTATTGCAAACAGGGATGGTCTCAACACTTTAGTTTTCCAATTCTTGTTTCATTGAATATTTGTGAAAATTAGGATTAAATAACTAGTGACAAAAACTAATTAAGACCAAAAAAATACCTCCGCTTCCGATTACATGACATTCGAAAATAGGGTAAGTAGGGCCAAAAAAAAAAAGTCTCTGGTTTCTGGTATGCGCGCGCGTCGCCGTAGCCCTGCACGTCGGCAAAATGAAACAGTTTTTTTTTCAATAAAACATGATGTCTCAAAACCGCCAAACTCACTGGTTTGACTGGAATTCTGCTGCAGCACAGTTTTAACGTGTTTTTAGATGGGGGTATGATTGAGAATAAGCTTTATGTGGCCTCTCTGGACTCCTGTACATTTTGCACTAAGTTTAGTCGGGCACCATTTGCAGTCATCAGCCAACATTTGAAGCAAAAAAGTCAGGTAAAAAAAAAAAAAAAAGCCGCGTCGCCGCACCACATTTTGGGCAAGCTCCATACCAGAAACCGTAGACTTTTTTGGGGGGGCCTAGGTAGGGCATTTTTTTTTGGCCAATTTTTTTTTTTACGATCATATGGAGGCGTCTGTGTGTAGTCAAGAGTAAAAGGTAGTAATTGATGGTTTTGGGTGCTTTTTCTCATTTTTCCCATAATAAAATTAGGGTAGGGGCTGTCAGAATAGGGTAGGTAGGGAAACCGGAAGCAGAACTATTTTTTTTTATTTTGGCCTTATCTTCTTTTTTTTTAATTACTGAGAACACCAATTTGCCTCTTCCACCAACTTTTTTATTTATTATTATATCACATTAAATTCTTTTGCATAAAGGGAATATACCGGTACAACATTTGCTTTTGCTGTAATTTTCAGAAATTGATGGATTTTGGGGGGTTGGTATTTTATAGCAAATATTGTTACACTGACTTTTTTGAAGTTATGTGTTCGTAGATGCTGGAAAACCGAGAAAAGAATATTGTTTCTGTAGTCTGGTTCCCTGACCCCACTTAAGATGAAACAGAGCAATTTATAGACGTCGGGGGGGATTGTAAGGTCAGGGAACCAGTCTAGCTGGCTTGTACACGTTCATACATGTAGGTGTGTAATCGATTGCAAACAAAATGCAGACTAACTAAATATGGTAAATTTGGGGCAGTATTTGAAGAAAAAAAAATAGCCAGTTTTCTACATGGCTGGTCGGCCGACCAGCTTTGGAAATTGATACAAAAATACCACTTTTCTTGAAAATAACAGCACACAAGGTGCCATGATTTTACAGGATGCTTTGGACTGTCAGTCACTAACAGTCCAGCAAGGTATTTCATAATAATTTGGTAGTTTTATGTTTTGATGTTTGCAAATGTTGTATAATCCTTTCACTTGCATAGTCTCCCTATGGGTAAAACCATATTTGTGACCCGCTCTGCAAAAATGAGTCTGATGTCGCATAATTTGAATTCAAGCTTTTGCCATTATGAAATGGAAACAGTAAAATTTTGCTCAAAATTTGGATTTTTTGTTTTTGTTTTATTTTGGTTGTTTGATAGTTTTAGTTCAAATATCTTACACAAAAATGTAAATATTGTAAGAAAAAGAAGAACAAAATATGAATCTTTGGTGCTTTTCTTAGTTACAGTGTATTCGTCATTTTTCAAAGCCCTTTTTCTCCATTGAGACACTTCTAGCTTTGCAAAAACTTTACAGAATGAAACAAGCACAACAATGCAACCAAATGTCCTAGAGAGGTCCATGATATACCAAATGAAAGCTTATTTCATTCCCATTTTATTTATGTAGTTAACTCAAAATGTCAGTTTTGCCACAACAGACTCATTTTTGCGGAGCGGGTCACATTTTTCCTTCAATACAAGGATTGGAATGTTTAAGCAACGTTAAATTTGTTTAAATTTTTTACAGGGTGATATTTTGACAAATATTTCATTTCTTGGTAATTACTTCTTTAACTGTACACATTTCCCACAAAACGGGTTATTTTAATCTTCACAGGAGTCTGTGTAGACTTTAAAGAAAGCCAAAATATTTGAAAATTGCAAATGATCCCCACTTTCCAGCTATGCAAGGCGTTTGACCAACAACTGAGGGCAGTATTCAACTTCAGTAGATAACACTAAATAGCTTTCGGCAACAGAGGGCGGTACACAACTTTAACAGTGTTCATGGCAAAGTCATCAAAACACAAGCAATCAATGCAGAAAAGCAGTAATAGTTTTACCAAAAAGTACAACATTCTGGCAGGGGATTGACAAAAACAAAGTTTGGCAAATCAAAAAACTTAATGAAAATATATGAATAATCAACCCTAACGGTTCTTGTCCCAATTTTGTTATACATGTAGGTATCGTAGAGCAGATCATTTGCAGCTATCCAAAAAGTAACTGGCCAAAATTATTGTTAAAAAGCATACTTCGTTTTACATAGTAATGGCACTAAACTCCCTGTGAAATAATTCTTTCTGGCAAGCTGTCATTTTAAAGAAAACAATAAAAGAAGATCATTTCTGAAGATGAGTCAAGTGAAGCATTTTTGGAAATTTCCATTAGTAGTTGGTTTGTAATTGGGCGAATCCGTGAATGGGTGCGCGCAAGCATTGATACGACGCTAACACACACGCTGTTTCCTATTATTCGGCGGTTCAATGCGCGACATCGCGTATAGTCGTGTTCCCTAACGTGGCGCACTTCGAAGCTTACCCGACTTTCCTCGTGAAGTGTTGCGAAACTTCTTTGTTGACAAACCTCAAATTCATGTAGTAAAATACTGGTACTTTCACCTTATTAATGCTTGCTAGTTAACCTCTGTGAACAATTTCAGTTTCGTAAAATTTAATCCGAAATTCAAATACGGTGGCATCAGGAAATTGGGCACAAATTGGCGGAGTGTCCCCTAACGTGGCGCACTTGAATAAGTCTCGGAAAATTCCAAATTAACACTTTCTGTAAACTTGATAAATTCTGTTGAATAATAATTATCTCTACTTACATACCCAGCCAGATGTTTGTCAGAAAATTATTTTCTTATTTTTCAGGGCATTTTCAAAGGGTTCACTTTGCACTTGAAAATAAAATCGGAAAATCACGCCAAAATAAATTTTTCTTGTAACTTTTTTTACGAGTAAATAAACTTGCGATTTATGAACAGGAGTGTTTAGAACTTGATGAAATTTCACTTTCTGTGAAATTTCAGTTCAAACTTTTGCTCTAGCTAAGCGCTACAGGCGAAAAATCAAAGTGCGCCACGTTGGGGGCCGCGCCACGTTAGGGTACATCAACAATAGCTGCAATCGGCTGAATGAGAACTTGTTAAAGACGTTTATTTCGGCTGCAGTTCAAAATGACTCGGCAACTTTTGAATTAAAATCGAGATCCCAGAATATTGTTTTCTTGGAATATACAGCATTCACTGAGCTGAACCTTCATCAGGTTAGTTGTTAAGCAACAGTCTTTAGATTTTGTTGCTTCAAACGAAACAAATGTACAAATGACAAACGACCAACTCTACCTTTAATTAATGTGCCACTTGGTCAATGCATGCAGTGAAAGATTTTGGTGAATTTAAGGAAAATGGCACATGGAGCTAGGGTTTGTTTCCAAATTTGGCAGAGTTTGAGGTTGCAAATACATTTTCAGATCAAACATTTTCAAAAAGACTTTTCTACTCACTATGTTGGTAAGTTCCTTTCCCACGGCCGATCCCCATCCAAGATTTCCTCCGTGAGTAAGCTGTTGTCATGGCGATCCGCATCCTCCCGACGATCAGATTCCTCAAAATGATGACGAGTCGAGGAGGGATTGGGTTTGCCCCTAGATGCCCTGGCTGCATCCAGGACTTTCTCAGCTCTCTCTAGTAAGGCATCTTCTCTCTCTCTATCAACTGAAAAATTAACCCGACAAATGAAAAATTAAAAGCGTTAACCAGTCTCACATTTCAAGAACCAACAGTTCCATCAAGATACCCTCCTATGCAAACATACCTTCTGTGCCAAGTTGTCCTTTCAGTCAAAATCGTTCAAGTGACTGTTTTCAACAGTTAAGAGCTCCCAGCCTACATAAACAGGATTGACTGGCTGTGACTGTTTATGTAACTTGACACAGCTATGCTATGACTGTGGGTGGTTGATAAGCCAGCTGTACCCACAACGGCGAACGTGTAGTGTAGGGCCCCTGTTTAGTTTCGATAAAATTAGAGTCAAGGGTTTCTTTTATTACGCAAAAATGACCTTTTCAACCTAGAGCAGTTTTCTCTCAATATAATGGTACCTTTTTTTGTAATTTTTAAACAGTTTCTTGGGGTAGAAATTACGTTTTTCCTACGCGGTTTTTTGGTTGGTGCCGTGCGATTCAGCGTGCCTTACACGTTCACGGTACATCGTGCGGTGATCGCCATCTTTATTCTCGTGTTGCATTTTGTCATTGTCATCGTCATTTTACCCCCAAATTTCCCTCAAAAATTCAAAACCCTGCCCTTTATCTATGACATACCTGTATGTTCTTAATGTCGCCAACTAGTTTGGCAGGTCAAATAATTTAAAAGTGGATTTTGTTCCCTTATAGGAACCGGGCCCGTAGATACACGATCGCCCCCACAATGTGCCTGCATTTTCTGTTGACTGAATTTGACCAGTCACAGTGCTTGCTAGAAATATGATCTGACTGTTGGTGACTAGCCTGTATGAAAGGCAGGGCAGGGGAAGTGGATTGATTTTTTGACTGTCTGTGACTGTTTAAATAGCAGGAGTTAACATGCTAATAAAAGCTCAGCATCTCAACGAGATTAGACCCTGGTCTAATATTTTTTAAAGAGGTTGTGGAATGCTCGAAGGCATTTCCGTCATTTTTCGGGTATATGTAGCCTAAGGTGTGATGAAATAAAAACGACTATTGTTTCTGTCATAAAATGAGTACAAAAGGTACTTTTGAGAGCTGTTTTTCAAGTCCTGTCATGCCTGTTTCGACCCGAACGTGCAATTTGTGTAAAAGTCATCGTTGCGGGCAGCAAACAAAACACAGTAAATCGTGATGTAATAAACAGGACTCCCGATGCAGAGTAGCATAAACGAGTCCTGTTTATTACGTCACGATTTACTGTGTTTTGTTTGCTGCCCGCAATGACGACTTTTACACGAATTGCACGTTTGGGTCGAAACAGGACCTGAAAAATAGCTCTCAAAAGTACCCTTTGTACTCATTTCATGACAGAAACAATAGTCGTTATTATTTCATCACACCTTAGGCTACATATACCCAAAAAATAACGGAAATGTTTTCGAGCATTCCACAACCTCTTTAACTAGGTATGCATTTAAGAAATAAGCAACATACAAGAGAAATCATACCGTCATCAATAGTTCTCTCCATCTTTCTAGTTAATGTGTCCACACTATAGCCACCGTCGCTACGGGATGTCAATCCTTTGTTAGCATACCCATTCACTGATCGTCTGGCAAAAGTTGGGTCCAAATCAACACTGTGCTTCGGTGTACTGGACAACAAATCGATTGCATCTCCTCGAGCGGAACTTGCTTCGTGCTGGAAAAGTTCTCTTGCTGCACCAAGACTTCTCTTAGATGCTAAGCGGTCGTCGTACCCTGCTCTGTGATGTCTGGAGTTTGAGTGCGAATACTTGTTGGAGAATGCGTTTGCTGAATACTGCCCTCTAGAGGTGCGTTGTGGCAAGTGGAAAACTTTACCGGTAGGGGATGCTGAAATCAGATCATCCGTAGTGTAGCTGTATGTCTTCTTTGGTTTGGCATTCTCTGAGAATTTGACAGTTCTGCTTGAGGTTGGACTTCTCTTAGAATCGTCTGGAAGTCTCTCCTTTTCAAGACTTCTTAAGATATGTTCTGAGTAGTCAAAATCTCTGACAGTCAGCCCAGGTGGTTGGCTTGTCGCTGTAACATCATGGAAGACGGCACTTGTTATGAGATCACTTGCAGAGTTGGATCTTCTAAGAGGGTCTCTGTTCTGAGTTGACAGCCTTCCACGGCCTAGTGTGTGAGTTGCTAGATATTCAGGATGCTTTGCGGTAGTATTAGAGCCGTGGATCCCACTTGTGAAGGTAGAGTTGAGGTCTTGAATCCAGCTGGGTGGTGGTCTGCCACCGTCTCTTTGCTCTTGTGTCTTGGAGTTGACACGGCTGCCGATTCCAGATGCTTCCAGGTCTTGGATCCAGCTTGGCGGAGCCCTGCCGCCAGCATGGACCCTGGAAGGAAGGCTTGTCAACTGAGATGCATCAAGCTCTTGGATCCAACTAGGAGGAGCCCTACCACCAGGATGGGGCCCGGAGATCAGGCCACTTATGCCTGACCCCTCCAAATCCTGAATCCAACTTGGTGGAGGTCTGCGACCATCCGTCTGGAGATTTTGTCTCCGAAGTGGGTTGCTCTCGTCTCCAGGACCACCTCCTGACAAATTCTGATCTTGTAAGCCTGGAACCACTCCCACACCAGATCCATCTTTGACAGGACTCCTCCTTATCTGCAAATTTGTCAGATTTTCAAATTTAGGACTACGTCCCGAGTTGTTCACAAGGTGACCTTTTCTGCCAACAGAGGGTACAGAGCTCGTAACTAGTTTCTTAACAGGTGATATATCTGAGGGAAACAGAGGAACATGACCCGGCTTCAACCTGGAGCTAGCTTCAGTCTGTGACCTCCCTGCTGCCAAACCTTGTCGTCTGGAACTCTGCATCCTCCTTTCCTCAAGTCTACAGTTCTCAATCCTTCTTAAAGCTTCCGTTTTGAGTGACTGACTCCCTCTTGGGATGAAGTCCTTGGGTCGTGGAGGCGGGGGATGTTGGATGGGAGGATAAGGAGGGGCAAGAAGGAGGGCATCAGTTGAGACGCTGACTTCACTCTCCATCTCGGTGACGACCGAGCTGCCAGGAAGAGGTGAAAGGTCAGAGGTTAGGTGGCGGGTCGACTCAATCAGGCTTTGTGCTGAGAAAGAAACAAAATATGAAATAAATTCATAGTTCATAACAAAGATCGAGCATGAAAGTTTGTTTCCTGTCCCACTATTATATCAATTGATACGAGCTCTGTAACTAAAGTCTCAAAAAAGGCATCTTTTATTTAATTCATAAAAAAAAGATGCATTCCCAGAGCTATTTTCAAGTTTTACCTCGAAAAATTGATTTTTTTTTTTTTCAATTGCAATTTTCTTAGCAGTATCTAAAATTTATTCACTTTTAAACGAGGCATTGAACCAAAAAATCCACTGATGTTTATTTATTGAATTATTTCTTTCTTCACAAAATTCCAATTATTGACTGCCAGACAATAATTGGGCTCTCACATGGTGGGTCATTTGTGCACAAAATGAAAGCCCTGTTTCAGAGGGTTGCAGATGCCCAAAATTGGAATAAAGTAGATTATTCCGATTGGAAATTCCTTAGGACTCAAATCAAATTTTGAAGAGCTTTGGGTATACATTTTCAACACAGGTGGAAGGCAGATAATGGTCTGTATTATCTTTTACTTGAAAATTCCAGAATCTTTAGAAAACAGTGTCTAAGTCTTGCTTAAAGGGAATATACATACAACATTTGCAAACACTAAAAAACAAAACTACAAAATTATTTTGAACTACCTCACTGGACTGTTAGTGAATGACAGTCTAAAGCATCCTTTAAAATCATGGCACCTGGTGTGCTATCATTTTCAAGATAAGTGGTATTTTTGTATCAATTTCCAACGCTGGTCAGCCAACCAGCGTTGGAAAAAACTGGCTTTTTCAAATACTGCCCCCAATTTACCATATTTAGTTAGTCCGCATTTTATTTACAATCGATTGCACACCTATGAATGGGTACAAGCCAGCTAGACTGGTTCCCTGACCTTACAATTCCTGACGTCTATAAATGCTCTGTTTCATCTTAAGGGGGTCAGGGAACCAGACTACAAGAACATGATTGTTTGTCTTGGTTTTTCCAGCATCTACGAACACAAAACTTCAAACAAGTCAGTGTAACAATATTTGCTATAAACTAGTAACCCCCCAAATCTATCCATTTCTGAAAATTACAACAAAAGCAAATGTTGTATATTTCTTTAATGTCATATGCCTGCACAATTTCCTTCAGAGAAAATGCCACTGTTGTCACAAAGTGCACATGACTACTTTTCAACTACATGTGCAAAAGCCTGTTTCGTCTATAAAGAATGCACGTGCGTTGTCGGTGTGTGTAGAGGGGAACGTCCAGCAATAGTTTTGTTTGGCGTTTTTAATGCTTACAGCATAGTGTTGCACACGGGGTCCGCTCATAAGTCCGATGCCTCATCGGTCTGAAGCCTCATAAGTTCAAAATTTCAGACTTATGAGGCGTCGGACTTATGAGGCGTCGGACTTATGAGACAAACAATTTATTTATTCCGCCTCATAGTTTCGACGCCACACAAGTCCGACGCCTCATAGCTCCGACACCTCATAAGGTAAAACAGCATTTGTCCATTGTCAAACTTATGAGGCGTCGGACTTATGAGGCGTCAGACCTATGAGATGGAATTTAAGCCTCATGATCATAGGTCCGAAATTTCAGACTTATGAGGCGTCGGACCTATGAGACGTCGGACTTATGCTTCCGCCCCATGCACTATAATATATAATATCTTTTGAAAAGTTTTATTTTAGGAGCACTCAATACCTTTTTCTCTTTCCAGATCTGCTTGTACCATCTCACTATAAGATTCGTCTAACAGCTTCTTAGAGACATATCGGCGCCACTCTGCCCTGGTATCCCGCACACCGGTGTCCAAGCTGCGATCAACTGTCCGCAGCAGAACTGACCTAAAAATTAATTTCATATCAAAAAGAGAGACCTGTTAAATTTAAAGGGACATTAGTCAATTTGGCTATAAACGCGTTTTTAAACAAAATGATGTTAACCCTAACTCCCTAGGCCTTTTTGCTAGGATGTAGCCTCAATCCTGCAAAATCCTCCAATTGGCCTCATAGGAAGCCTCAATCCTGCAAAATCCTCCAATTGGCCTCATGGAAAAATAGCATAAAGCCTCAATCCTGCAAATTCCTCCGTTTTTTCTTGAATATGGTCCATGGAAGGGTGACCACTGCCTGAATCCTGCAAAATCCTCCAGCTATGACTGTCAATAGGCTGAGGCAGAGGCAGTGACATCCTGGAGCAGTGCGGAGGATGTCAAGTATAATCAAGGACTAAATTTATGCACGGCTCAGCATAAACAACACAAGGTCCGGCCCAAGACCTTGACACAGTGCGTACTCCGAAATCAGCAAAGCACTTTGGCCATGTAACCTCAATCCTGCAAATTCCTCCAATTTGCAAAAAGGATTTGGAGGGTTCAGGGCGGTTAGGGTTAATTGGAAAGAGCATTTAAAAGTAGGATATAAACATCCAGACAATAATTATCCTTTAAAAACTGGGCATTGTTGTGTTATTCTTGCGAGAACGAATTTCGGGGGTCAAAATTTTGACTTTCAAAAATCGAGCTGTTGGGTGCTAGTCGTGAATCCTATTGCACATGTTCCACCAGTGTATCGCATTCTGCAGATATGCGAGAAACAACATTTGTGTATTGGTGCTGTGTGCATTATGTGACACACACACAACGTGTGCTGTACACTGAATGGGCACAGCTGGAAATACGTATACAGGGGTTTACTGGACACCACATGACACTAGGGGGCGCTGTTCATGATACAGATGTACATCTTATGTATACTTACGCCTCTTAATCTTACATCAAAACGGCGCATGTAAAGCTTTTGATCTTATTTTCCCTTTTTCAGTACTATTAACTACATTTTGATTGTTAAGAAGTTCCAAAATTACCTTAAAATCCGCCTTGTTTTGGTTTCTCAACACGAAAAGTGGTAGGCATGATCCAATGCTCCAACCTCCCTAGTCAAAAAGTGGGGGGATATATACCCCATCCCCCCCCCCCCCCCCCCCCCCCCCCCCCCCCCCCCCCCCCCCCCCCGGATCTACAGGAACAGTGCCACATGAGGTTAGTTTCCTTTCAACCAGACATTTGAAATAGGTTAAAGGGAATATACATCATTTGCTTTTGCTGTAATTTTCAGAAATGGATGGAATTGGGGGTTTGGAAATATATAGCAAATATAGTTACACTGACTTTTTTGAGGTTTTGGGTTCAAAAATGCTATAAAAACCAAGAAAAACAATTATTTTCCTGTAGTCTGGTTCCCCGACTCCATGTAAGAAGAAACACAAAATACATTGGGGAATTGTAAGGTCAGGGAACCAGTCTAGCTGGCTTGTACCCGTTCATAGGTGTGTAATCAATTGCAAACAAGTGCAATGGTCAATTGGGGCCAGTATTTGAAAAAAAGCCAGTTTTTTCCAACGCTGGTCAGCTGACCAGCGTTGGAAATTGATACAAAAATACCACTTTTCTTGAAAATGACAGTATACCAGGTGCCATGATTTTACAGGATGCTTTACACTGTCATTCACTAACAGTCCAGCAAGGTATTTCAAAATGATTTGGTAGTTTTATTTTTTGATGTTTGCAAATGTTGTATTTTCCCTTTAAGCAAACAATCCAAAACAACATTTTTTCGGGGATTTCAGGCGGTAACGCCCCTTTAATGTCTGTCTTTATTTCTCTTTTACCTTGGAGTCAAGAGATCTTCCACCGTCCGATGGTACGTCTTGCTGGGCGGATGAGCGCCCTCGAAGTCACTGATGTAAGCAGCGAGTGCAGCAGAGGCCGACGGATACTGCGTACTCTTGTACGTCATGATCGAGGAACGGCCGCTTAGACTCTGGGTGCTGTGCAAGGTATCATTCAGACCGGACTGCGACAAAAACGTCGAGTTGTGAAGGGAAAGACTCCGGGGAGATTTTCTTGATGCAGTGGGTGACGGCTGGTTGTAGGCCATTCTTTAGGTTGGTGTTTGGATTCTGTGTTGCGTCCTGTGTTGTTGAAGTTGGAGACACTTCTTTGTTGTTCTTCTTGAAGACATGGTTGACTGAGATTCATCTACGCCTCATTTCTGTCGGGAAAAATACAAAAGAGCGAAACAAACATCAGCGATTGTTCACTTACAATAGACAAATATTAGCAGAAAATATCATTATTTAAGAATTAACCCTAACTCCCTAGCATGATTTACTAGGAACCATACCCATCCTGGCAAATCCAACACCATATGGGAAACTGCACACACATATTTCTGACTTTGATTCTGGAGGTGTGCCAACTCAATGTAAAAGACTGTCAGTTTAGGGGTACTGTACCCATCCTGACAGATTCCAACAAAACATGCTGTTGGGGTTTGATGGGTTGAGTTCTGAAAATGTTGTCACAAATCATGCTACAATCAAATCCATTGTAGGTATTTTCAGTTGGCAGTTTCAGTGGCATTTTACTAACACTGCAAAACAATGTCAATTAAATATCAAATCAATGGAAGGTATGAATATCCATTATACCTTCAAAATAAATTAGCATGACATGCTTCCTGACAAGATTGCAGGTAGCAGTCCTATTCTCCAAGACTCAACATGTCAACTGCAAGTTGGTGACAGTGAAACAAAGAATTTGAAAGGGAAAATACGGTTAACTTAGAATCATACAATTTCGTCCTTGTAGCAGACTCAGAAATCCGACATGAAAACAATATACACAAACTAAACGATGCCAAGCTTAAGAACAACGTGTACAAGCGAAATACAATGAATTGTTAGTGTTGGAGGTCAACATTTGATAGTAAGAGGAAATAAACATTATGCTCCCATTTCATCGAGTTTAGCTTGTATCTTGTTACTGTTTTAGACCTACTTTCCTTCCTCCATGCTTGTACAAAAAAGTTGTAGTAGGGGCCAAGGCCGTAGTTGTAAACATTTTTTTGGAAGGATTCCCGGGTCATTCCGTGTCAAATCACCCAATGGGTTAAACCCCACCACCTTCAAATTTGCTTATATTTAGTTTATGGGGTAATTTAGGCTGAAAAAACTGAAACTTTAAGTTTTAGCGCCATCGGACAAACGGTTTTCGAGCTACCGCCATCCATTTTTTTGAAAATTTGTCAAAATGGGCGTGGCCACCAATTTTCAAATGACCACATCTCCATAACGTGTGGGCCAAATTTGTTGATCTTGGTTGCTTTGGAAAGGTAACATCATAAGGAATCCAAATTTACCATTACTTTTCATGTCAGAGTAATTTGAAGTATGATGACCTTTTGAACTTTATTTGAACTTGAATTTGACCTTGTGGATCATGTGACCTTAAGACGAACTTCAATGAAAATTATACCCCACCATGTTTTCTACAAAATATCCAAAAATTGGGGGTATAATATTTTTTGTTTGGTTTCTAGCTTATGTCAAAGTTGGCATACGTGTTGCAAATGTGATATCCTTATACATGTACACTTTTCAGGGACTTGTACACTGCAGAGACAAAAGAACCCCTACTTTAAATCCACTAGTACACTTTTTTCAATTAATTTTCACGCGCCAAAAGTTGCATCCTTTATGGTTATTCCCTCCACTTTCCCTCCTCTACTCTCACCCTTTCCTTTCCTTTATTCCTATTAACCCCCTAGGCCCTTGTTGCTTACAACCATCCTCAATCCTCCAAAATCCTCAAAAAATTTTCAACTCCGCCTAAATTTTTCAAAATTGTCAGACAGTCCTGCCTCAAAATGCATTCATCGTCAATCCTCCAAAATCCTCCTCATCCCAAAACTTTGCACTCGTGTTTAAATGAAGGATAACCAACGCCAAATCCTTCAAGATCATCAGACAGTCCTGCCTCAAAATGCATTCATCCTCAATCCTCCAAAATCCTCTTGTGCTTCATTCACCATTCATCCTCAATCCTCCAAAATCCTCATGTGCTTCAATCACCATTCATCCTCCATCCTCCAGAATCCTCATTTGATTCAATCACCATTCATCCTCAATCCTCTAGAATCCTCCAAAACCGCCAGGAGGATTATGGAGGAGTGAGGTGGGTTAGGGTTCAGTCACTTACTTCATCGAGATTCGAACCTCGGACACTTGCTTGTAAGACAAGACTTTTACCACTTTACCACGTACACGATCGCATTGCAATGATAGATCTTTGGACGCATTTGAAGTATTCATTGAAATAAACTAAATAGGCCTATTCATGTAAAAATGAATATTCATAATGACGTATTGCACTATCATTGGCTGGCTCATACGTTGTCATGGTTGTCGATTTCATGCGTAAAACGTACCCCTGTCTCCCATCAATTTTGACCGGCTGCTTCAACTTAGTTCTGCACGACGTGTGCATCCAAAATGTGCTCTAAAAACATGTTTTTCCTAAAAAAAATTCGCATTGCCGAGGCTTCGTGGTCCCCTTTTGTCGGAAATCACAAGGTGAGGTGAAAATTGATATGTTTGGCGGCAGGTAAAGTGGTGATCCAGTATGAAATTTTTTCGCCTCCGTATTAATTAAACACAAGAACAATATAAATAATGGTCGGATTTTAAAAACGCAGTGGCTATTGTTACGGCAGCCGTAACGCATTTCCCATTTTCTATCGTTACGGTAGACTGCAACCTGGCAACTTTTATAAAAAAACATGACAAGAAAATATAAAATTAGAAGGAAAAAAGTGAATTTGAACTTTATGAAATTCAGACTTTATTTCCCTTTTAAAAAAAATCCTCCAAAGCCTCAGGTTAGAAAAGGAAAACAATTCGAGTGCAAAACTGAGATTCGAACCCGCAACCTCGCGGTGCAAAATCCTACCCTCTATCGGCTGAGCTGGCGCACTGCTCGATAAAATGTGTGGAAACAAATAATTATATACCTGCGTGCGTATCAAAAAAATATCGTAGAGGGCGCTAAACAACGAGTGCCGTAACGATAGCCACTTCGTTTTAAAAATCCCCCCCCCCCCCCCCAAAAAAAATTGCCTTTGGCTATGCTACATTTATGCTGTTTATTTTAGTGTTTAAATATCTGAGGCTGTATTAAGTCTTTAATCCTAGGCATATATGCAATGGCTGATATTTAGGGCTTTTATTTTACATACCTACCAACATCTGAGTCTGAAAAAGCAGCAGATAAAGACCATTTTAGGCACAGCTTCAGGGACATATCTACCAAAGCAATGCCTGTTTTGTTGCAATATACAGCGCCCCCAATTGTTTATAAAAACAACGCCCTCTATTGACACTGCTCACCGCTCGCCGACTTCTGTCCATTCGCGATGAAAACAAAGTTTTTGTGATCACGAAAACTCAAGAAAAACACATTGTATTTAAAGTGGTATTGCGTCCAATATTTGGCCATGATATTTGACACATGAATCTCAAATATTGACAGGAACCGTGAAAGAATGACATGAACATAATTTAAGCAAATTGCAGTGTTACACTGTAAGGACGCGCTACTGACATAAACACTGCTCACCGCGCCGCGCCCACGTCGGTCCATTCGTAATGTAAACAAAGTTATTGTGAGGGCGATATCTCAAGATAAACACTTTGCATTAAAATCAAATCTCGTCCAATATTTTGCCACGATATTTGACTCAAGAATCTCGAATATTGACAGAAACCGTGAAGAATGACATTCATTCTCCTATTAAGTTTCAGTTTTCATCCAATGACCGCCACAAAATTGTTTCATAAAGGTTCATCTTCGTACGAGTACACCGAGTTCCACTAGTCCATATGTATTTGATTGTCGAAAAGTGGGAGGTCAATGTTTGGCACGATAGTTCTTTCACGTCAGGTGATTTTTCAGTTTCCATAAATTGAAATGCTCGTAACAATTTTACAAAGACCTTTTTCGAGGGTGATTTTCTTAAGAAATCAATGTACCAAAATAATTACAAATGTTACATTTTTTGTACGTTAATTTTTCTATCCAAGGGGTCCAGAAGAGCGCCACGTAGGCCTACTAGGGGTGAACTTTCAGGCTCTCTTGAAAGCGCCCTCTATTGGTCTGTGTCATAATTCTGATTTTTGCCTGCAGAATTATGACACAGACCAATAGAGGGCGCTTGTTTACATTATCCATGGGCTCTCATGTGGGTACAGTTGTTGCGAAGAAATGATCAATTTATGGATTTTTGAAATTCTGTTTCCCAAACTTCAGCTGATTTCGGGATGCAGCAAAAATAACGCATGAAGCTTTGTACACGCCATCGGTGAGGGCAGTATAACCATCGTCCCATCAGTGAAGAAAAAGGAGACAGATAAATAACATTTTTAAAATGAACAACTAATGGACCGATCCAGTAAGCACCGCCCCATGGTATTCTGACCAATCACAGCCGTGATTTATGTCCGACATGCGTGCACAAAAGGCCGACATGCGTGCACGCGTGTATGATGTGCGCGGCACGAAAATGCAGTGTGGCATTGGAGAGGAGCACCTGTTAATTTGCCCACGTGCGCAGTGGGAGGGGCTTACTGGATCGGTCCCTTATGGGCAAGTTCGCGCGAGAACGTAACTATTGTTAGTGTATGAAGCCCGGGAAGGGACAGGGTGGAATTTTTTTTTTTTTGGAATTTGCTAATTCGTTCGCACGAATTACTAATTCGTTCGCACAAATTACTATTTCGTTCCCACGAATTGCTCATTCGTTCGCACGAATTACTACTTCGTTCCCACGAATTGCTATTTCGTTCGCACGAATTCCTAATTCGTTCGCACGAATTACTTATTCGTGCGAACGAATTTGTAATTCGTGCGAACGAATTAGTAATTCGTTCGAACGAATTAGCAAATGCCAAAAAAAAATTCCACCCTGTCCCTTCCCGGGCTTCATATTAGTGCAATAAGATAGTCCGATGTTTCGTTTATTAAGTGCAGAGGGAACCATTAACAAGAGATTAAACGCAGCGAGTTGTACTGGGTGCAAACCAGCAAATCGGTCTGAAATTGCCTACGCCGGCCAAATCACGATGTGCATGCCCTCAATTCTTCAGTATTGAGCACATTGTGGGCCATGATAAGGTTTTAACAAACAAAAGAAGGGTGGAACCATGCACAGGACTAGACTGTGAGCTTGCATTTCTGTGAAATTTGAATGAAATTGGGGCCCTAAAAGTGCTCTACTTTTGCAATGGAGTCTAGTAGACACTGTTTTTCAAAATGGCGATGGGCTTCAGGACTTCTTTAAGGGGTGGTCACCTTCGGATGGAAATTTTTCCCAAAAGTCATCAGATTACCCCAATAAATTGAAAAAAATGCAAGATGATAAACTAAGCTGTAATGTAATGTGTGTCTCGAACACCTGGGAGAGTTGTGAGTAATTTTTCTTGAATTTCCGAAGTGGGGGCATTTATCATATATTGGGGTCTATCTATGGACTAGCCTGGTGGGCCTTGGAGATATCTACCGGTTCATTCAACATGTCAAAGAATATTAACAATCCAAACATCCTCTGACCACCATTATGTTGACAATGGTTCGACTAGAGCCGTTCGCACTTTAATGTTACAGCGCACGCGCACTGTTTGACACCAACCAACCATTGGTTGACTAATGGTTGTTGCACGAACTTACCCTATTGAAAAAAAAGACACATTTGAACATGCTTACTTTGGTGATGGTAGCAAGTTATGCAATATGTTTATATTTTCTTTCCATGTTGACATACCTATCGCTACTTTAGGTGTTACTGTGTTACACAGACATTAACATATTACATTAACATTACATTATGTATGGCATGTATGGTACAGCATAATGCTTGAAGAAGGCTGGTGTAGGCTACTCGAAACGTTTAATAGTCAACCCCTGACTAATGTCTGAACTCTTCTATAGTGTCACTGCGTTGCTACCTCTTACAGATTACAATAATGTGCTTTTATTAACGTGTCTAAATGAACATCATGCGTGAGTACACACTAAACATCTATTGTTTCTGATTAGACGAAAAACAGAAGTTTCTTTACCCTGATTGGCTCGATTGGTAGTGTCTACCCGGCCCTGTCAACTCTTGGACCAATCAGATTTCAGTATTATCACCAAATCACTTCAATATTTAACATTGACAATCCTTCCCCGTCCCAATTTATGTCATTTTCGTCACACTACGGTTTATATACATCTTTGCTACTCTTTTCTACAAGTGTATAGGCAGTTATTTCTATCACTGTGCTATTGCGACAACCACACAGCATTGCATTTGGTAATCTACACATTTACATTCAATGGAAAAATTCCATGAAGCGTTTCAGTAAAACTGCTTAAAACAAATATCTTACTTTCAAGGCAAATTTACAAACATCAGCAGCAAGCAAAAGATGCGAATCAATTCGGGCGATTCACAATTCAGTGCGCCACCAAGAGTTTGCCATGGAGAGTCCATTTTTCAAGTATACGGTCGACAATACATTGAAAACTTGAATGAGTGTCAGTAGACAACTTGAGCTAATATGTTATAAATTGGGGCATAGCGTTCTGCCGCCTTACGAAAAAACACCATATTTATAACAAGAAAAGAAAAGGGCAAACAGATCCTCGAATTATACGCTTAATTACGACACTACTGACTGAAAAAACGAACAATTTCAAATGTCCCGCGCTGCGAATTGTCGACCATCTCCCACAATGCACTGGAAAAAATTAACTCTCCGTGGTAAACTCTTGGTGGCGCACTGCATTATGAATCGCCCGAATTTCAGAAGAAATCAGAACAAAAATGATTTATGTTACTACTATATGATCGGAGCCACAAAGCTCCATGGAATTTTGCCATTGACACACATATTACAGCATAATATACATGTATTTACAAAAAGCTGCAAGAAACAAGCGTCAACTACACGTTGGATTTTGGAAATGGAAGATCAGTTGGTTTTTTATCTACGTCAGTCGAGGGCGAGATAAGCGTTCATCAAACGTACGTTCGTCGTTTTAGCGATACAAAAATAAAGTCCCTTTGGTTATTTTTTTATACAGAGCATTCAAATATTATGTTCATTTCAATCCAATCCAACGGTACGCGTTTCCATAACATCTCGTCTGCAAATTTCATAGACGATGCAATAACCGTAAACATTATTTTTGGCCTTTTAAAATAAACTCTGTACTATTAAAATGCACTTGCTTTGAATAACTATGACACGGATTCACACTATATGTACTTTGCTTTAATTGGACGTAGTGATTAATTAATTATATTTTTTGTCAATTTTAACTTAACATTGTACATGCATTTTATCAACACAAAAATATACATAAATTGTTTCCAAATAATGTGATTGTTTTAATGAGTGACGTCATCTGCGACCTTTGACCTTCGGACGCCATTTTTAGTCTGTCAGTTTGTGCCATTCGGCCATTTGCTTTCTGGGGTTGCGCATGATGTCCGCCCAGTGTTGGGCCTCGTTTTCGCCCGCCTCTTTGCCGATAACGAGGCGCCCGATGATCTCGTTCTTCATGACCCGGTCGTGGTCCAGAACCTGAGTGGGAAAAAAAGTAACAGATGAAACGCTATGAACTCTTGATCAACCTCGTATCCAGTGCTAACTTTACTTTCAACCTCATTTCCAATAATCCAAGGGCTTACTTTATTTTTAACCTCGTTTCCAATAGTAAGCCCTGGCATAGAAGCTTGTTTGCTGAATCATGATTCGATAGCGCAGTTAGCAAGTAATGGATTTATAGTGCACTTGGTGTTGTTATTTCCAACGTGCATTACATGTTTTCACGTTCATTGTAACTATTACGTCCATACCTTCTCAAAAATAATCCTTTCCTTTCCAATTTGGTCAAATGTGATACTGCAAATTGGCTGGATAAGTTGTAACATTTTAAATTTGAAAAAAAAAATCGTGCTTTCGTAACTCACCCCCGCGACGAATTGATTCTAATTTTTACCACTGACAGGGTATACACTCTAACACTCTGTGACGTAAAGTACAGGCAGGCACCAGACTATTCCTAATTTGCATACGTTTCCAAAAAAAAATTGGATATACAAGTGATCCAATAGCAGGGTGTGAGAGCAGGTAGTGGCGGGAGCGTACTGCTCGACACCATGGGAACGAGGTTGTCTTTTGCTATCTTTAAATGTTAAATAATAATGTGCTTATATAAAAGGTCTTAAAGCGCTATACAATATTACCCCTGCTCATCAGGTCATGAGACCATTTTTTTTTTGCAGCAGCAGCTCGTGATCAGCGCATTCTAGTCTCTATCTACCTTCGCAGGTACCCATTTATACCCCTGGGTGGAGAGAGGCATATTAATTGTAGTAAAGTGTCTTGCCCAAGAACACAAGCACCATGTTACCCGTCAGGGTTCAAACCCATGTACCATGCCACTGCACGTCCCGAGTCGAACACCGTAACCATTAGGCCACAGCGCTCCACTCTTCATTATGGTTGCGTTGAATATAGCGTTTAGTCATGTTTTTTTTTATGAGTTGTAGTAATTACAACAAATCACGTTGTGTTTGTCATGGTTGTTTCAATTGTTGTGAAAACCGTTATAATTGCTGTTTTTGTACATTCAATTCAAGAATCATTTATTTGACGTTATTTCATGATAATCTCTTCTGAATACAATGTTTGATTCCGAAGGGGAAAAATGTGAGCTAGTGATATTACTCAAGTTGGAATACTCGCTTGTGTTGTTGCGAGTGTTGCTTTTTTGTTTTGGTATGTAAAGTTAGTTTGCGGTGAGGACGTCGGTTGTGGTTGAAACAATTACAGTGTTCATTTTTTTCTGTTTCCTTATCTGCGAAATGAGACATTATCTCTAACAGCATTTAAGTGCATTCCTTTATTTGGAGTCTAGAATAACGAAACTATTTAAAAACCACTGCAATGCATAACAACCACATCATCCAGAGATACCGTACCTCAACGTTCTCCCGGCGGGAAATTCATTCCAATTATGCTGTTTTCACTGACATTCTAATTTCATTTGACAGACCCATACCATAGGTCATTCCAACAAGACAAGGTCTGGTAAATAATTATCAGGGAAAAAAAACTCGCAGCATTCATGAAAGTCATCCGCACTGCATGCACTTCAGGTATTCAATTTATCTCCGAGCTGCCTAACGCAGACGTTTTTTTCGTGACGGGGTCTAATTTGAGACTCGGGGCAACGCTAGGCACTTTCAGTTGTAAAAATCTCATTACGTTTCGTCGGACATTAGATTAAATCCGGTCTGGATGCTCCAGACTTATTTTATGTCTGTGATTCCTTCTGGGTTTTTTTTTATACCTGAAACTCGAGGCTGACGTTTTCCAAGCCCTCTAGAGGAACATCGAAGAGGAAAGACTCGTTGAAGACCGGGTTGAGGGTGCGTTTCTTCAGGCGGGTCTTCTTCTTGGCCAAGCGGCCGTTGTTGTACATCAGGTAGATCTTGACGTATGGGTCTGAGGACAGGATGTCAAAGGTCGGTTAATGTGGATTAAAGGAGCGATCTCGTCATGGGAAAAAGTGGTTCAACTGATGTGAGCGTTGGGCAGGCAAAATGGTACCCCGATCTGTACTGTTTTATGAGATTCCCCAAATGGTATGGTATTGATATTGGTATGGTATGGTATTGAAAACATGCAATACAAGAAAATAGACTGGCACCTGAAACAACCAGTCCAACAACCCTTCAGTACTGCATCAATCAACTGTGCCAAAAGAAAACATCTCCTGGTATGTCTGGTACTAGTCTCTACTACTACACGTTTCTCCATAGTCAGCCACCAGACTAATGACAATGTATGAAGAGGTCAGTCTTTTCAAACAGTTGGGCCATGGTTGGACATGTACCAGTCTAGTCTTTAGCCTCGTTTTGAAATCACTTGACCTCCCTCTCATGTGCAAATATTGTAGAAATGTCTCCTTAAAAAAATGAACTGAGTCTTCAAACTTGGTTGGTGAAATACTGAGCACCTTTTCTTGGAAATATTGGCGACTTTTGCTGGCTAAAGAGTGAGTTAAGTTGGCCTGATTTCGTTTTGCATGTTTTTCAGCACTCGATGTCCCAGAGTCTGACAAAATGGCAGGCGCTGCTTGGTTTGCGGTTCGGCCAGTAGGTTTTGGGCTTGGCTTTTAGATGGGAAAGGGCACTTATTATTGGGCATGGTGCAGAGAGGGTTGAGCTCATTAGGCATGAGCCCGGACAAGGTGTGGCCGGTAAACTCGGTGGTACGGTTTGCTGAGAAAAAAAATCCGGTTTGCAAGAGCGGCTAGTCTGCAAGAAATACCGGTTTACCGGTTTAACGAAGACAGGTACCGTTGTGACCGGGGCAATGCCGGTTTCACGAGATAGTCCGGGACCTTAAGGTTTTAGATCATGTCGGTTTGACCTAGGGGCGGCGGACCCGGGGAGCAGGGGAGCACTTGCCCCCCCCCCCCCCCCGATATTTCCAGGCCAACAAAAGTGCCACACTCGCGGTTATAAATGTGCCCCCTCGAGATGAAAAGAAAACTGCCCCTCAAACGCACACAATGATCGCGCTAGAAATAAAATTGCCTCCTCTCTTGTAATGCAATACTGCCCCTCAAAAACACAAGTATCACTCTCGCATTAACAAGATTCTGCACCAGATGGAAAGCTGTCCCTCGAAAGCATAAAATTATGCCCCTCTCGAGATGAAAAATTGGCAATCAAAAACAATAGTGCTCCTCTTGCGATAACTTCTCGAGATGGAAAGCTTCCCCTCAAAAGCGCAATAGGTGCCCCGCTCGCGACATTAAAATTGTGCCCCGAGTCTCAAGATGGAAAACTGCCCTTAAAAATGCTAGTGCTCTTCACCTGAAATGGTCATAACTGGTCATCAAAAGCAACAAATGCTCCTCTTGCGATAAAAAAAAATGGTCTCCCTACATAACTAGATAAAGAAACACAGAGGGCAAGATGGACAACGTATTCATAATCTGTTCCTCGTCATAGTTTTATAGCGAAATGAACGGGACCATATTCTTTTCCTCCACTTTCACACCGACGGGAAGGTGCCCCCTTTTTCTGAGCAAGTGCCCCTTTTTGGTGTTGCCCCCATATTTGAAAAGCGTTCTGCCGCCCCTGGTTTGACAGGTGCGGTGTCGTTTGGACGTTACCGATACTATGCAAATTTGGCAGCGACATTTGCCGGTTTGATCTTTTCAGGGGCAATTCAAAACACGTGCATACCTGAAAGTCCTGTCACGTCCATCTTGGGCAGGTTCTTTGCCTTCAGGACGACCACGGTCAGCTTGTTAGCCGCAGGCTGGTAGCAGAGAGACGTCAGGAGCTCACCCCGACCCTGGGACTTGGAGATCTACAGATAAAAGGGGTGAGGCGAGACAAGATAAAGGAAGGTGTGTGAGGAGAGAAAAATGGGGGAAGGGGGAAAAAGTAGGGAAGATTTTTGGTGAATGCAACTCGATATCAGATTTCATAGATCAATAATAAATTAAGAAAGAATTTCTGCTTGAAAATAACCTGTCCATTAACTCAAATTTATAAACAATCATGAATCGGGATTAAACTTTTCGGCAATGTTCTATTTAAATAATTTTCTTTAACCAATCCAGGATCTGAATCGGGTACCACGTCTATGAAATTGTCCATTTTCTTTTTTAGCCATTGTCGAAAAAAAAGTATCAACCTGGAAACTGTCGGTGAAAACGATTCACCCACAGCTACTTGTTTCCAACTTAAACATTTTCGGTGGTCCATTTTCCATGAGTGAAACTGTCCATGAATCAATATTTGGCGAAGGGCAGCTGAAATGCAACATGACCTGTATGCTTCCCCACAGAAAATTCTAACGGGGAAAAGTTTCAGAATCGAATGAATCTACCATCAACCATGGAGCTAGCTCCCTATAGTGTCTACGGAGCTAAGAAAGTAAACACCTTGTTTAGAATGCAACGTGATATGCATACAGGTGACAATACGGACAACGAAGAAATCTATTTGATATGAGACAGTGAGGGATTTCAGTAAAGAGAATGTCGTGTCAGAATGTGTGTAAGTGATGCTGTCATGTCGTGGTCGCTTGTCACTCGTCATGATGTCGGACAATTATAAGAAATGACAGTTTGCTTTCAGTTCACTTAAAGTGTCACATATTGTCACACAAGACTCCTGCTTTCTTAGCACTGTATCATAAAAAAACGCATTTTCCGTTTTGTCAACGTCACTTTGTCGCTTGTCGTGGTCATATTCTCACACAAAGACTCTCTACTTTCATTGCACTCTATCATAAAAAAAAACATGTTCCGTTTAGTCAACGCCACTTGGTCGCTTGTCGTGGTCATATTGTCACATGAAGGCTCTCTACTTTCATTGCACTGCATCTTAAAAACGCATTTTCCGTTTTGTCAAAGTCACTTGGTCGCTTGTCGTTGTCATATTGCCACATATTATCACACGAGACTCTCAGCTTTTATTGCACTGCATCATAGAAAAAAACGCATTTTCCGTTTTGTCAACGTCACTTGGTCACTTGTCGTGGTCATATTGTCACAAATTATCATCACACAAGACTCCCTGCTTTTATTGCACTGTATCATTGAAAACGCATTTTCCGTTTTGTCAACGTCACTGGGTTGCTTGTCGTGGTCACATTGTCACACTATTATATGTATCGTAAATAATGCATTTTTTGTTCGTCATTGTCATTTGGTCAACATTTGTCATTGTCAAATGATATTCTTCATTCACTGCATTATAAATCAATACAATTCCCGACATGTCCTATCGCGTAATCATGGATGACATAATTAAAAACGACCTCTCTGTGATATAAATATCTATTTGGTGTTAACATAAAATGAACTTGACCTTAAAAGACAAAAGCCTCATTGCAATGAAGGTCTTTTAGCAACGCGTGCCCTGCCTTAAAGATTGAATTTGAGGGCGTCCTTGGCATTGATCGAACGCTGAATTGCCACCATGCACGTATACATGTACATAGGGATGCTCTATTTTTGGCCGGCCTGCTATCGATCATTTTCTATTAAAGAAACGACAGTCATATGAAAAGGTCAAATCGCCAGCATGGGAACCAACAAGATGAATGAATATTTGACATGAACTTAACAGAGGGAGAAGGGAACATATGTCAGCGTTTCTTTTTGATCTTTTAGTCTATCAACATTTCTCATACTTCTGTTACTCAAGGATATGTCAAACGAAACAATAACTCAATCTAGAGTATACTCAAACTGAACAGGATATTTACCTCCATGTGTTAACATTACACAGACTCTGAAAGAAGTCTTTCATTTTAAAGACACATTTGTGATGGATTTTCACCACTGTTGATTTTTTCTTTATAATTTTATTATTTATTGACATACAACAACACAATCACCAACAGCAGCAGCTAAAATGGTAACATTACAATGATAAAGGTGAGAGCACTGATGATGACGTCATCAAGTGTCATGTGACGTCATATTAGAGGGGTAATTTATCTAAAGCTATATCTATAGGACTATCGGTCGGATTTGGTTGTAACTTGGTAGGTACCTATAGAAAGGAATGTGTTACAGATGAAAACTAAAGTGACGTCATGATGACGTTGTCGCATGTCATGAGAAGTCAAATTAAAGGGGTATTTTTGTAAGGCCTATATGTATAAACTAAACTGTGATTCAGATTCGATTGTAACTTGGTGTATACCTAAACCGGGATGTGTTGTAAGTGACGTCATGATGACGTCATCACGTCACGATGTAATTTCGAATAGCTGTTTGTCCACAAAATATTTTTTAAATAAAATATGTGACACAAGTCATGGCTATTCCCTGGAGTCTTTTCATGCATCTGGTCTGCACAATGGGCCGAATTCAGCCCATTTATCTGTGTTATGGGGTGATCATATACAATAGCACTGCCCGGCTTTAAAGTAACAGTCAGTCAGTCAGTCAGTCCATAGAGCTGGGAGAGATAGGCACAGAGACGATACTATAAGCTTGTTGATTACAGGTTTAGTTTAAGTTGTTGATATAAAGTGTCGTGACACGATCCCGCAGATCCAGAGATGAAGTCTTTAAGGTTAGGGGTGACCACTTTAATGCCAATTATGCTCCCGTGCCCTGGGGGATTTTAGACCCGACCCCGGGTGCCCACCATCGTCGGTGAACGGAGGTAACCCGTCAATACTACGAGTCGCAAACACGCGCAAGCACCGCGGATTTTAATCGCAGCGGCGGTATTCCTCGCACGCGCCCCCGGGGCTAACGGCGCAGGCTTCAAGACAGTCCGGAAACATCCCCGAGTTTCTTCTCCCCACGTATTTGCTCTGATGGCGTCTTGTTTTCAAGCCCGCATCTTTCTCAAACCGTCATCATTTGCACCGTCTCACATTTCTATCCTATTGCTCCCAGCTCGGATGATGTTGACAAATGCTTAATTCGTTGTCTCCCCCACATAGCATCCATCTCAATTAGGATTGTCTGGACAAGTGTGCCGGTTAATTTTCCTAGAATTTTTTTTTATGTAAGCAGAAGATTTATTCTAATGACTAATGCATTTGAAGTATGGGATTATTATAAGTTAGGACTCGGGAAGTTCAAAATAACACAGTAATTATTCTAATGACAGTATTGCAGGCGAACATGGAAATCGACACCGTTTATTCTGCTAATAGATAAATGTCTGCAACTTGCAATTTAGACATCGAAGGAAAATTATTGGCACACAACGAAGATGTTTAAAGGGAATATACAACATTTGCAAACATCAAAAACAAAACTCCCAAATTGTTATGAAATACCTTACTGGACTGTTAGTGAAGACAGTCTAAAACATCCTGTAAAGTCATGGCACCTGGTGTGCTGTCATTTTTAAGAAAGTGGTATATTTTTGTATCAATTTCCAACGCTGGTCGGCCGAGCGGCGTTGGAAAAAAAACCTGTTTTTCTTCCTTCAAATACTGCCCCCAATTTACCATATTTAGTTAGTCCGCATTTTGTTTGCAATCGATCACACACCTATGAACGGGTACAAGCCAGTTATACCGGTTCCCTGACCTTACAATTCCCCGACATCTATAAATTGCTCCGTTTTATCTTATGTGGGGTCAGGGAACAGACTACAAGAACATGATTGATTTTTCTTGGTTTTTCCAGCATCTACGAACACAAAACATCAAACAAGTCAGTGTAACAATATTTGCTAAAAAATACCAACCCCCAAAAATCCATCCATTTCTGAAAATTATAGCAAAAGCAAATGTTGTATATTCCCTTTAACCATAAAACACATTCGCCTATTCCGCGCAATCGTAGATTTAATGTCTTGGATTGAGCAGTCTCCGTTTAAAAACTGATTCAGCACTTTTAAAAGCCTTCTCAAAGACGAGAGGAAACACTGAATAATCCTATAAGCTTGACATTTTCTGCATTGAAAATTTATGAAATGAAACCTCTTTGTATCCAATGAAGACGAAAAGCGGCATCATGTGAAGTTGAGGTATGTAGGCCTACACTGTAAACGCAAGTCGTGTTCGTCGTGTTTATACAGCTCACAATCCGGACATGAAGCAAGGTGTCGCAACAAAAACAAAATGGCGGGAACAAATTGGGGGGAAGGGGAGAAAATTCCCTCGACTGCTCGCAATAATGACAACAACAACAATGGCGTGGGGCCGTGCATGTTTTCCCAGCAGCCCGCCTGGCTGCCTTATAATCCCGCGGGGGACACGGCGGCCAGTGATAACAACAGACGACCACGCTCGGCGGGAAAACTCACGGGTCGCGCGCCATTACCGATTCTGAGGCTTGATCTTTATGGTTCGACGCCTCTGTCGTCATGGCAACCGAAAATGGCATCTGATTACGCGGTGGTTTTTTTTTTTGATCGGCTGCATGCGCACAAATACAATTCCCACTGGATGCGATGAAATGCTTTTAAGGCTTTGGAAACAGGAGAAAATGTGAGCGTTCTTGTCAAACATCAATGCCGTCGTTTCATGGATTATAATGCCCACTTCAACTAATTGCAACGTTTGCTTAAAGACAGAAATTTATGGTGTCATACGTTTGATGTGACGCAAATGTGTATCGATTTTCCATATCGTGCAATCTACAAGAAGACGTTAGTGATAATGTAGGCCTAGTGATGTGAGATTTTTTCCCACCAGAAATAAGAAAATGAATTATTGAAACTTTACAAACACGGTGAGGATAAAGACTCTGAAAGTGTTGACGGCAGGAAAATGGCGATGGGGACAAAGACAGGGACAATGGCAACGATGACATTGTCGTTTTGACGACCAGAGAGTTTTGCAATAAAACATGTGACAGGGTCGACGAAGGTGACAACATTGTAGGTGCACTGGTTTTTTTTTTTCGAATTGCAAATAAACCAGCCGTGGTGTTCCAGAGGTCGCGGGTTCAGACCCAACTCAGGTCAATTTTTGGTTCGACCCAATGAACGGTCACCATGTCCATACTGTCAAAGGTGACAAAATGCAAATGGACAACAGCCACATGACAACGACAATGACAGTAACAATTTTAAAAATCCAAAGCTAAAATATCCAACCTTTTTCGTAAGTCGTTCTACATGACCTATTTTACTTTCGTCCCAAAGCTATTTACGAAAACTCTTCTCGGGGGGCAGTTAACAACTAAACTCCGGCAGACACCGGAGACAAGCGGGGCAAGACCCCGGCTCGTGAGGGGCGAATTAGCCCCGATCCTGGCCCAGCAAACCGTCCTGTCACGCTGCACCAGCACGGACCTCGGTGAAACGATACCTCGACATTCCCTTAAACCATATTTGCCGAGACTCCCCGAACTCCACAGTTAATTTGTCAAATTTGCACTGCCTGAAATATCACCCTGTTTATACTTGATCTAAAAAGCGTGGTCGATACACAAAACAGGGTTTGGATTCCAGTTTATTTTGAAGCCAGTATTTCAGAGCATGAGGATGTTTTAGGCAACAGGCTAAACTAGCGCTCGAGGATACATTGAATAGATTACACTCAAAGCTAACAGGAAGTTTGCGGTCTAAAGCAAATGTGCTTTGAAAATCCATGACGTCATTTGGTGGCGAGCGCGCGCAGTTCATTTCCGTACCATATGGCACGGCCCGAGTACATCAAGACGCAGACTGGCGGATTTAATCTCATGCTCTGATCTCTCAAGACGATGTTCGGGTTTCTTGCATGACTGAGCTAAGCCTCGTCTCTCTCGTCACCCCGTGTTCTATCCGTTCTAGCATGAGGCTGTAAGGGAGGAATAGTCTGGTACCGGACAGGGGTTCGTACACTTTCAGGCCTCCCGGCTGCAAATGTCGAAGGCTGTCACTTATTATTCAACTCTGAAGTATTCACGAAAGTAGAAACGGAATATATGAAGAGTAGGCCAGGGTCAGTCTAGATGAGGTATACGTGCAAAACAACGACACGTACCTCAAATAAAATACAAATCTGAATACAATTCACTATAACAAAAACATGAATGAATTAATTTTTCAGTGGAGTTAAAGGGGCCATGGCATATTTTTTTGTTAGGAACACATTTTGTGCAACTTTCTACTCCTCTTACAAATGTATGAAAACTATTTGATACCCCTTTGCTGGTTAATTGTATTCAAAAGTGCACTTCTTTAAACATTTCAAATGTCCCATGCTTTTGAGGACAACAGAGGGCGCTGTCGCTGTGATGTCATTTCAGGAAGACACTGTTCACTGGGGTTGTCTGTTCAAAGTGTGAACCCAAAAATTTGCTCATTGAAAATATTTGTGCAAAAAGGTTGTTCATTGGCTTTCTGTCATGCATGACACAACGAATTACCTCAGAAAAGAAATATATGATAGCAAAATATCGAAAATTCTGGTTACTTTTGGTGCTGAAATAGCAGTAACATTGAGGTTTCTGCCTGAGATGATATCACACTTTGCTCATGAATATGTAAATTTGCATTAGCACAAAAAACAAAGAGGCACCAAAATACTTTTGAAAATGGCAAAATGAAAATTAAAAATAAGGTTAAATAGGACACAGATGTGTATTTCCAAGGACTGCATTAAAACAAATCAAATGTATGGGTCCTTTATCCCTTAACGCTAGCGTAGGGTTTAGAAGATTTACTGGGGTTTGGTAGGGAAAATACGCGCAAAATAGACTGTTAAAAGTCTATTCTGATGGTGTGACGTCATTGGCATATTTACATGCAGGCATTTTGTTTTGGCTTCATTATTGAGGCTTTGTTCAAATTAACGGCTACGGCTGAATATAACACACGGGCCCATGGTAGCGGCCGCAGTCACCTCCCACAGACCCATGTGTTATATGAATCCGTAGCCAAGTATCGGACACGGCCTGATTTGCCGCGTGCAGTAACCAATGACGTCATTGAAATATGCATATTAATGCATTTCGAAGGGTACGGCTTCCGTTTGCTAAAAATAATTCCGAATATCGACTCTTTTTACTTTTCATGGAAAAAATAGAATCGCTTAATCCTTCTGGAGTTTCTTCCGCCTTATTCTCGATTGCAAACGAGAGAGAAAGAAATCGACAATGGAAATTGATTCTGAACTCGACTTCCCATTATCGTATCGAATGTCAATGTCAAACCGTTTGAGAGAGCATCTTCTTGGGAGCCTCTTTTGCAAACTATAGACCATGACCGAGTATGACGAGTTGAGAGTTGCAACCCAGTAAAAATGTATTCCCGTAGAGACTTGTGATTAATCCCCATACTTCAAAATTCTTTTGAACATACTCAAAACTCTCACAGGTGTTCATGCTACACAGACAAATGATGATCAACATGTCGTCTTTCATTTTCTGTTCAATTTTTGGTGAGTCGACCGATGACTTTTTGGAGAAATTCTCACCCAAAGAAGACCACCCTAAAAGGAATGATACCAAAACATTTTCAAAAAAGGATCCCTCCACATCAGGGCGAAATAGCGCCACTTTCGGACCCAATTGCATCCGAAATGCTCAGAATTGGATGCCCCAAGTCCAGGCCAGAGGTGCAGTGCCATATTGTCTTCAATTCCCCGATTCCATGGCCCTCAGAACTCTCTCTAATATAGAATAGTTTGAGTGGGTAACTGTTATTCATGAGCTCGGCAGACGGAACGCCCTTTTTACTGGGTTCCACCATGAGATGGAGCAATAAAGTTCTCAAACCCCCTCCTCGATACTCAGTTTTAATCTGAAACCGGATCTGTGAGACCACGGACCCCCATCGATCCCGGCTCAAATTCTCATGGCGCTACTAAACACAGAAATTTGCTCAGAAAATATTGACTTAGCAGGCTTACCAGCCAATTCATCTTGCGATGTGAACAGGTCTTAGCTGGTTCCCGGTGGATTTTTTGCTCAGCACATACATTTGCCAAGCAATTACTTTGTTTTTCTTAGCAGCTCGATCTCAATGATCAGCCCAGCTGTGCTTGCTTCTTTTTTTGTCTCCGTGATTACCAAACCGCCAAGATGAAAATATGCTCTTTGCTTCATCTCGGGTGATTATCTAGAGTCCAAAGAATCCAAAGTTGATGAGAAATCCAAGAAAATTCCTCAACCCTTCCTAGTTTCTAACCACAAAAGGACAGGCCTGATCTCTCTGCCCTTAATGTCAGGGCGCGGGCGTATAAGCTCTCAGATCCGTACCTAAGTCCGACCTGTCAGTATCTTTGACGCAGAAACCAGAATAACAACTTCAAGTATCTCTCCATTCCATCTGTCTCTCTTTAAAACGCAGATGGAAACCATGCGAAAAGAAACCGTCCTTATTTATTTAAGACTAAGATTATGGTGACACGGTGAAAGCATTTTCCTGTAAACAGAGCAGCGAGGATCAGATACGCTTCCGAGGATAAAATGGGTTTGATCCTACCTGCGGGTGGGATTTAGTATTTCCCTAGATATACAAAGAATCCAAACAAATAACGGGCTTTTAAAAATTATATGTAAAGTTAAATAAAGATTTGAAGCACCTGCGTAGCTATAAATTGTCTCCGGAGTCCAAAATTGGGGTCCGAAATTACGGGTTTATTTTTTTAATTTGGCATATTTTTAGAATGTACCACAGACAGCATTGGGTTATTGCAATGCATGCTGGGATAGGTTTCAACTTCCCTAATACACCACAATTCATTGCGATTGTTATTGATGCTTTCAGTCGGGTGTGCAAAGTAAGTCACGTCTGCGGTCCTTGAAACTAGACCGATTATTGACTCACCTTCGGGTGTCTGGGTTTGACCTCCCGTGTCAAGGTCACTGCCTTCTCGCTTAGGTCAATGTTAGCCAATGGCACGACGACCTCCCCGATGACGTCATCCCTGGAGAAGCGGTCGAAGCTCATGACGACGAAGTGGAGCGTGACGCCTTGCAGCTGGTTGTAGGCCAGGCCGTAGAAGGTGAAGGTCTCCTCGTAGACTGGCTCCAAGGTCTTCCTCATCACCCTCGTCTTGACTTTGTGCTTCTTCTCCGGGAGGAGGCAGAGCTTGATGTAGGGATCCGAGGTGCCGCTCTGTGGATCCTTGACGGGTAGACCCTGAGCCTGGTGGATGGTGACTGTGAACACCCCCTTGTCGGTGCGGTACTCCACCGTGAAGGTGATCTGTCCTAGATGGGTCAGGTCCTCCGTGGATGATCCCTGCAGCTTGTTGTCCCCCTGCCATCCTGATTCGTTCTTCAGCTCCCCTCCCTCCGAGTAGCAATCCTTGTTGAAGGTCCCCGGGTCCATCCCACCGCTGACACCACCTGTGCTGGCGCTGTAGGTCTTCATCAGGGCTTTCTTCTCGTGTGACAGCGGGGAGACAGGACTCAGGGTACCCGGAGGGAAGGTCTTGGAAGGACCCAGGGTAGGCATCCCTTTCCCGTGGAGGGAGTCTGGAGAGGACAACTCCGGACTGCTGATGGGTTTACTGGCGGGTCTGGCGTAGAAGGTACGGTTGCCCTTCTCCGCCGTCCCGCCATGGAAGAAAGAAGCTTTGTATCTCCGTCGGTAGCAGTGGTAGACGCTCAGGACTAGGAGCAAGACTGAGGTAATGACGGCCAAACAGACTCCGACCAATGCTGCCGTGGACACTAAAAACAAGGAGCAAAAGAAGATTATTTCATTAATGAATGTCACCCAAATATTCCCAACCTGGGAGCCGATAATGTCAGAGGCAATATACTCTCGGAGAGAAAACCAAAGCAAACTTCTCATTTCTTTGGTCGGGGAAAACCCAGTACAACACGGATGGGAAAACCCCTAGAAAAATGAAGCCTTGGCGCAAAATGTGATAACAATGTCATAAGCTGACTTCCTACAGATTGACAACAAACAGCATAAAACATGCGGGATAGTTTATGCTTAGCAAAGATGGTCTTCCACTTTCCATTCAAAAGTTTAAATAGCACTTACTTGTATAATTATATTTGGTTCTCTGCCCTAATTCCCTTAGCTAATTAATTTCTTTAAGCTAGTCTGCTAAGCATCTTTCCGGTTGAGGTGCTCAAAGCAGGGAGGCAAAAGCCAAAACGTTGCAAATTTGATAGTTACTTTCAGACCTTAGATTTTGTTCTGAAATTTGAATTGATAACACGTGGGTAGTGCTGAGTCAAAAGAAAACAACTCGGCTTCCCCTGGAGACCCTCATCAGAGCTTTAATGCTCGCCGCACATCATGAAATTTTAAGCAGGACCAGGGATTTCATTTAACGGTTCATTGAGCATTCTTCCGTCCATAAGCGAGATAAATAGCGCCCTCTAAGCGACAACACGAATTCCCAAATTATTTCGAGAGAAAACCGCCAAAACAATGAAACAAAAGTAATTTTCAAGTCCGATTTTCCCCCAAATTGATGAAACAAAAGTGATTTTCAAGTCCGAAAATTGGAGCGTATCGGTGGTAATACATTTAGATGTAATTCTTGTGATGGGAAAGGGGCGTGGTCCCCCTATTTTTTAGACTATCCAATATATGGTTTGCCGTTTTATTAATACCACTTTCAATATAGTTTTGTGCTATAAATACACCCATACAAATTCGACATAATTATTTTAAATTGTGAACATTGCATGATGGAAAGATAATATATTCAACCTTTGCATAAGAGCAAGATTTATTCCTGTTTATCCTGAAAGCAACGAGTAAAAACAAAATTAACGACCAAAATCTGTCGCGGCGCGGAAGAGACAAATTGCGCCATTTGCCGATTGCCATGTGCGAAAAACCCGCCATAAAACACTCGAAGGTTTCAGCAGCGCTATACGACTAAAACAAATATCACATCTATTCCAACGCTGTAGCTCTAGAAACCACTGAGAATTTGGGTAGTATTTTTTTTTTAATTCTGCACACTAGCGTCATGATTTGGGTTATAAATTATGGCAGAGAGCACTTGTAACAAGCGGAGTCCACTCAGAGGGTTCTGAGTATGGCGTCAGTCGGTCCACGGGTTGGTAATGCAGCCAGACCCACAGCCTTCATCCAAAGCGGTGCTATCGGGGGTAGATAGCTAACGAGGATACGTGCTGGCAATGAGAGCACGGTAGCTCGGCGACATTTTGAGGCTGAATCGGTCATGCTTTGTGCAAATATAATGGCAAGGGCTGATGATTTTAAAGTAGAATGACATTTAGAAAGGCTTGATATTTCTAGAATTGGGAATTTCTACAAGAAGAGGACTATGATAAAGATGAATGAAAATAATCTCAGACAATTAAAATGATTGAGAAGTCATTGCTAAACCTGTTAATGGTACCTATGGGAGACGTGTTGTCGTGATTAATTATACCCTAGGGAGACACCAGGACATTAGGGAGACCTTAATTTAAATGTCTCCCTTATGTCATAGCTCCTATTTAGAGGCAAAATTGTCGCAAATGGGCTAGATCGATTGCTCGTGGTCCAAAACATAAATATACCGAAATTCGAGGCGGTAGGATATGGTAAAGTTAGGGTTAGGTGACATTAAAGATAGAAAATATTGTGCACAAGTCTATGAGAATGTCTCCCAAATTACTTTTTCCCGTAATAGTTATTACTACAGTAATGTTATAACTTTACTGAATACTGTTCTGTTATTGGTATTTTAATTAGTTAATTTGATCTATGGCAACCAAAAACTAAAATTTGGCAAACATTAGCAACTACTTTTTCAACTGGAATTGAAATTGAAACAAAAACAATAATCGATTACACTAGCGCTAGCGTCACTTTTAATTCTCACAAGACAATATTAATATCGTTTCGGTTTGCGGTAACACCATGTGGTAATAACTACTGCTTAGAAGATATTTAGTTCTGAAAAGAACTTGTCCTGCTTATATCAACTTTCGCTATGTAGTTTTTGTTCTGATAAGAACAGTCCTGCTTAGACAAAATTAAATTGGCTTAAGACTCTACCACTGCAAGTTCTATTCATTAACCCTCCTACTGTTTAAATAGTCACAGACAGTCAAAAATTCTATCCACTTCTCCTGCAATGCCTTTTACACAGGTTAGTCACAAACAGTCAAATCATATTTCAAGCAAGCACTCCGACTAGTCAAATTCAGTCAGCAGACAAAAGCAGGAAACTATGGCGAAGCTGTCTTATCAATCACCTGCAGTAAAAGCACAGCTGAAAAATATAATCTATGGCTACCAAAAATCAAAGTTCCGCAACAAACAATGGCAACTATAATTTTTTCTAAAGCTTCAACTTGAATTGGAATTGGAATTGGAAGAAGTTGAAACTTACTTATCAATCACTGTGCCCTAGCATCACTTTAATTCTGATAACACAAAATGAAAGTGGTTTCTGAGACAGTACCACGGCGTGCATGCATCACGCCTGTTTTGTTTCTCGTCTTCCCTGATGGACAAAATCGGCTTCAAGCATCGGACCTATTAGCGTCTCCGGCACTGATGCTTATTTCGCATAATTTCTCCCATGAGCGGGCTCTATCTTTGACTGTCATTCCTAGACCATTTTCTTATTCATTGCCCCGTCGCTTCGCCCCCTCCGCTCATTATTTCTAAATTTTCGGGCTTGAGTGGTGTTCTGGCAAAAAAAATGCGAGCAGCTGCACATACGAGCGCGGTGCATTTTTTGGAAGCAGACGGTACGTTTGCCGCCGGCAACATGGCGTAAAGAAAAAAACATCCCGCGCTTATTTTGGCGCGCTTTGACGCAGGCCTAATAATCATGTTTGTCAGACGGGGTAGTTTAGCCGGGGGCCAGAAATTATTGCTCAGTTCCTTGCGAGTTAGTGTTAGTTCCGTTTTTTTAAAAACATGAATATTTTAGACTACGATGGATGCTTTCTCGTTTCCCACACTTTCTTTTGAAAAAAGATCTGTAAATCTTTGTCGACAAAACTACCTCAAAATTCGTTTCATTCTCTCGTTTGTCGCCTACCTCACCATGACATGACATTTGCTGTTGACCTTATTTTGATATCAGAAGAAAACATGTCTTGAAATACACTTCGCTTCTCTTGCTAGCAAGATAAGATCTTATCATGTCCCCCCGGGAATTAACATTGCAAACAATCTTGCGGATATAAAGCGGACGTTTTTTCTACTTAAAAGGCAACTCGGAGCTCGATAGGAAGACAGTTTTAGGTCCATGTTTGTAAGCTCTTTACAGATTATTACATTGTGAAACTGCAAACTGATACAATGCATCACGCAAAGCTTTTTACGAACAAAAGAAAATGCGTCTGCATTTTCTATTGTGTTTCCTTCTATTGGAATTGTGACAAAAGGATGAAACCCTGGCAAAATAACCGCAGAAAAGTGTGTGGGGGCGCAACTTCCCATGCCGCGTTCACTGTGTTATTGTAACATTTAGAGATCAATACACATTATGCTTTGAATTATTCCTCGATCGACAAACGCCCGTCAGTACATCGAGTTAAAATAACACCATTGGAGACAAGAAACTTCGACTGCGAGCCCCAAGAGTACTACGAAACTTTATTTAAGAAGATAACTTATAAAACTTGAGTCTATTCTCCGATCTACAAACTTGGGTCTAGTTCTATATTTAGTACGGCAGATAGGTGATGGGATTGTGCCTTTGATTATATACAAGCATGGAATTGGCAAACAGTCAGAGTATGTCATGAGAAAGATATTTGCTATAGGGCGTCGTGGATTTGTGCTTTGCAAAAATATAGGTAGAATGTGGTCTACCAGATGTTCCTCAATACCTACGTTCCCCAGTGCCTATCTATTCCCAAATCCGTAGGGTTGGGGAACATAGGTATTG
This sequence comes from Patiria miniata, assembly GCF_015706575.1. NCBI lineage: Eukaryota > Metazoa > Echinodermata > Asteroidea > Valvatida > Asterinidae > Patiria > Patiria miniata. The sequence continues at coordinate 10,174,624 of NW_024037048.1, read as the reverse complement.
GGGAACATAGGTATTGGGGAACATAGGTATTGGGAAACATAGGTATTGGGGAACATAGGTATGCACCCAGTAAAATAACAGGTATTGGCAGCCATTTTGAAAATTTTGAAAATTGCTTGTTAATCTACCTATATTTCTTCAAAGGAGAAATCTGCGATGGCCCTATAGCCAAATATATATCTGAAGACATACTTTGACCAAAATGCCATTCCTGTTCCATCAAAGGCACAATACTCCCAAATATTTCCCCTATCTGCCTTTATAATAATTATAAGAACGTGAAAATCAAGTAAGTTTGAATATGTGGAGTTGAATATTTAATCTTGGAAATTAACTACAGGCACTTCGTCGTCCATTCCATTGGGATCGGTGTGTTTTGAGTGAACACAAGTTAGTGAAAGTAAAGAAAACTGTATTTTTTTCCCTGTAGGTTTGGAACACATAGGCCTACTTTGTTTCATACCTGCACGGTTTCGGTTAGGCACCGTATTCTGTTTCGCCTACGCGGGGGCAATATGCTAGTTGCAGATTAACTTCCCATCCTGGAAAAGCATTTTCTGTGAAAATCCAACCCATAACCAACCCGACGAATCAACGACTTGTGTTTTTAATAATCGGTGGGTCAGTGCTGTGTGCACAGCCGTTAAACTGTGCACACACACGGCGCATAAGAGACGACTCCCGAAAGTGCGCTATATCGCGAACCCGTTCGCCAGGCAACCGTTGCTAGGACGTATGCATGACGCCTATGTGACGTCATTTACTGGCAACAACGCGGACTTGCAAGTCGAAGATGTCTTGGTTGCAGGAATATTGAGACATATCTGTATTTTTAGAAAGACTTTGTTTCATTACCGCATGCAGAGATTGAACCTTGTTGAGCGATGGTTTTGAGTATTTTTGTTCTGTGTGGAAGATGGGATGAAATTTAATTTTCATCCCCAGTTTGAGATCTAAAAGACGCAGTACGAAAAAAAAGACAAACATATAGTCATCTTCAAGTAAATTATCTGGAGGTTAACAAACCCACAAGCAATAAATTCGCCCTAGTACATCTCGAGTTTTGACATGAACGCACAGATACCAGTTTAAAGAAAGAACGGAAAAAACACCAAATAAATTCTATCGATTCACTTCATTCAAAGGCAACACTCTCTCTATCCGTCCTTTCCTCAAACTCTGCATCTCTTGATGTTTATTCAACGCACGATCTTTACTGATCGAAGCCCGTCCAAACACTCATCAACCTGCATGCTCATTCAAAAAAAGACCGGCCCCAGGAAGATGCTTTGATGAGCAAAGGGCCGCAGGGTTTTACCAAAAAAGGTCTTCTTGGCGCCCCCCCCCCTCCTTAAATGCTGCTCCAGAATGGCAGTTAAAAGACCTATCCCCCTGAGCATTTAGGACAGATGTTAATAATTGTGGGCTTCTTCCCAGTTTGTTTTACTTTGGCGTAAATGGAGCGATTTGCGCATCTAAAGCACGCGGCATGAGGCGGTGACGAGGGTAGTTCATCAGTTATCTACTGTAGATAGCGCGCGCACTAGTAATCGATAGCTTGACAGCCCAGGATCGTGGCTATGTAACCTCGGCACACATCGCCCACGGCCCCCGCAGTGACGCAAGAAATTAATCACTTCAATTTTTGTGGCAACGGAAATATGAGAATTACTGTTATTAAACAAAATGTCGGGGAGCGAGGATTTCTGGATAGACCACATGAAATGTAAAGTGCATGTACGCGTGTATAGTACTATGTTACAAAAAAGCTGAATCTACTGCACACGTATAAAACACGCAAGAATGTTTCATATTGCATGGTTATTTTTCAAGTTGATAAATAGTAATTAAATTTGTGAGTTTTTTTTTCAATAAAACTTATTTAAAATGGAAAGCCAGTACTCAACGGTATATTTTTACTAGGGCAATTCCGTAAAATCCAGTTCTCTGCGTACGACCGACCACATGATGTACAATCATCCCAGTGTGGAACAGTCTTCCAGACTCCACTGTTGGTCGCCCTACTACATCAGGGACCAAGGCCTTCTGCTCCAGGGCAAACAAGCATCTTAAGTCCTTGTACTAAGGGCCTTGTACTTTGCTTCTGTACATAGTGTTATCTTTTGCACTTTTGTTTGGTATTAGTGAGCACAGAAGCCCCCTTCTGTGCTTATTCGTAAAAAATAAAAATAAAAAAAGGTCGTTATTAAAGGTGGTGGTACCTTGGTTTGGTCTGTAATTGTTTTCTACTCATTAGATGTCACATTATTAGTGATTAAAGATGTCACATTATTAGTGACGTATCACAGTCACTTTTCAAACAGCAGCTCATTAAAGTGTCTGACATGTTCGACGACTTCTTCTGTTGGACTTTTAGTCCATATTATATTGATCGTATAACGTCAAAACCTAAGGGAAAATTTGGGTTGAACAACTTAGCTTTAAATGTAGTTTTAAAAAATCAGCACACTTTGTCGATTTAAAGTGCACAAGTAATGCCTTAAAGTCTTGTCGGCAATCAAAACAAGAGCCCATTACATGACCTATTACGAGGAGCAGAAATACCCAAACAGGATATGCCGACGGTTAACCTACAATGAAAATAGCTCCACTCAGCTTATTCCGAACAGCAAGAGACGGATCGATCTCATTGCTGCAAGCTTCCCGACCGTCTTCACGTCATGTTTCCCTGACATTAATACATTCCGGTCAAAGCATCACATCAAGTGCCGCCGATACCTGAATAAACATGCCAGAAACTCTCAGTCTCGTGAACGGAGAACGTTTCTAAATTAAGTGTAGATTAATTTACCCTCAGTCTCAACGTGGCTTATACTCGCGCCGCTTCGACATTGTTTGGTTAGCAAGGTATTTCCGTACAGTGTTTCAACTCCAGACGTGGCACTTAGTTCCGTTCGTTTCGGTTATTCCAATGTTTGTCAACAACAAGGGCCTTAATCTCAGGCATGAATAGCAGAACTCGGAGGACTCGGACTCGGATTGGACTCGGACGGGAGGACTCGGACTCGGATTGGACTCGGACGGGAGGACTCGGACTCGGATTGAACTCGGACGGCAGGACTCGGACTCGGATTTCTCGGACTCGGACGTGAGGACTCGGACTCGGATTTCTCGGACTCGGAAGAGAGGAATCGGACTCGGAATTTTCTCTGACTCAGACGGAAGGACTCGGGTTTTTTTTCGGACTCGGATACTGACTCGGACTCGGGGCTCTGACGAGAGGACTCGGACTCAGATTTCTCGGACTCGGACACGGACTGGGACTCGGGCTCTGACAGAAGGACTCGGACTCGGACTCGGACTCGGATCATGTGGTCGATTACAAACTACTTAAAGCTGTATCCGAATGCATTTTTTTGGCAGTGGATTTGGCTCATTGCCATTAGCGCGTTGCGTGGATATCCGTAGCCAAATGCTCATTTCAGTCTCGGCTGAATCTGCCAAGACGATGTCAACGTGCAAAACTGTGCCGGTTCAACCTCTTAGTATGCAACTCCACGGGCTCGCCTCTCCCTGGGGACCAGACTAGAAGGCTTAGGGCAGTCAGAAAGAGCTTGGTAGGAGTCAAGGGCCAAGACCTGGTCCGGATTGTCAAAGAGCGGACACGCTGGCAAAAGTCTCTCGAGATTAGCTGCGTTCTAAGGTTTCGTAGCCTTGACGTGCATTGCATGCTGGCATCGGGAGATTCATGATTACTATGTGCATAGAAAGCAAATGGACCTGACACTGGAACGTGTTAATCTTCGTCACAAAATTGAATTCATTAGAACGGAAAAACACGAGTAAACAATTGAAGATGAAGAGGTGGGTTTTTTTTTAACTCCCCGGGCACCTTTATACGTGACATTAACTGAAGTTCAGCGGGAGAATTTGTTATTTTCAAATTGCGTTTCCTGAAAAAGTGCTGAGAAATATTACGGTATCCGATATGTGGCAACTGACAAGAACAAAATCTTTCCCATGGTCCCCATTCACGCAAAGGATCATGTGCAGCGTGTAGCTCTGCTATCCAAGGGCACGTATGGGACACCTTAAAATTAGCCTCGACAATGTGGCGGGAGTTCTTTTCAACGAATGCTGCCATAATGTTGCGGCCATAACTGAGGTGTTCCCGTGCATACGAATACACGGTGGTCGTATGGAAAATAACAATCACTACATCTCAATCTGCCATTTTCTAAGTCAGCTCAACAGAGGGCGTACATGTTACGTGTGCCCAGTTTAAGCCCTATCCGAAGAGACCTTGAAAACATAATGACGTCACGCTTTGTTTACATGTGGGCTTTCCTATGGGAGCCAGGTGGGGACGATTGACTGGCGCCCCCTCCTGGCTTCCATAGGAAAGCACACATGTAAACAAAGCGTGACGTCATTATGTCTTTGGTCTATTGGTGATACGGCTACCGCTAATCACAGTATAGCATGCCAATGGCAACCATATAGCAATTCCAGATTCGCCTTAGAGCCAGCTTCATATGATTGTTGGGATTTTGTCATTATCGAGCAGCCCTATACCACTTCCGATCCCGAACCCGTACCGTACGAAGCGGTAATTTTTAGCACGTATATCCCCCACCGTGGCAGTCTGCATTCATGCGCGTGGTACGTGTTACTAATCAACGACGCGTCGGTGTCTGAGTGCGCCGACAAATGAGCTGGCGGGAATACGGAGCCATGGAACCAAGACAAACACGGGTAACTACTGAAGGTTATGGTACATGTACAAATCGAAACGCTTCATTTTGAAATACACACACACCCTCACACACAATCACTCTTGTTTGACTATACTCTCGAGGACAATGCTTTGTGTTTCCCTTTGTCCTTGTAATATAACACTCTCCCATAGACTAAGCACACAAACTTACTACAGAGGACCGTTTTGAACAAAAGACGCAACTCCCGAGGACTGAAAGGATCTGTTGTTCTCCCTTTGTGTGTCTGTCCACCACGTACATGCTTACGTTACATAAGTAGTGTGGACATTCCTTTGTTTTCGTGTAGAGAAAAAAACCTGTGAAAAAACGTCATTTTACTCACACTGTGAAAACTCTTTCAACGCATTTTTTTTCTTTGATTCCCTTTAGTGTCTCTTCATTTTGCCACAGATAAACCTAACCTCAAAATGCCTCTAAACCTGTTTTCCAGAGAGGGGGAAACACTGTGTGGACGTGGGCAAGTCCACACAACGTCGCTGCTACCTGGTTTATGTGGACCTCTTTTGTTCGGAAGTTCACACAGTGAATGTAATGCTTGTACATTTTTAGAAACTGTGGCAATTGTATAACAAATATCATGTTTGATGTGCTTATTATTTTTTGTAACTTGTACGACACATCAATTGGAATAATACACAGTTGCACTAAGACACGTAGCCTGGTTTTATTTTTGTAAGGCAAATGAGCTTTTGGGGAAACACATTTATTTGATATCCACTCTACTTTGAGATTTTAAAACAACTTGAAAACGAAACATCTAAATATTACAATTTTGAGTGGGTGATCGTCTTTGAAACCCGACTGAGCTTATACATTTTGATGACTCCAATTTCACCAAATACGCCGCCGGAATAAGCTCTCAAATCAGGCTTGGTTTCTCTCCCTGAGGCTGGTCGCTTGGGACAGAGTTGATCAGGTGTACTTAAGAAAAACCGCCTGCAAAATTCAGGCGCGAAGACGATTGTCTTGAAGCAAACATATCTGAAAATCTCCCTCAATCCCCCTCAATAATTCACGCATGAGTAGCTAACCACTACACGTGAAATCACTACAACTTAATGTTAAAACAAAATACCCGAAGCAATTATTATTGGATAGTTTTCAACGAAAGGATTGCTATAACGAAGCGATTTTAAAACATGGTTTCCAACAACCACGTCCACGTTATAATAATATAATGTGATGCTGCATATTGCTGGAGAAGATTCAAACATCTTCACTTTGAAAAAAAAATCGTGTTTTTGTAACTCAAGTCGCGATGAATTGTTTTTACCCTAGACACCGCATACAAAAACAAACGCTGATGTAAAGCACAGGCAGGCACCAGACTATTCCTAATTTGCATACGTATCCACAAATGTTGGATATACCAACGATCCAATACCAGGTTGAGAGAGCAGGAAGTGGTGGAAGCGTACTGCTCGACATCCTGGGAACGAGGTTGACATCGCAACGAACTGATTCTGTTCCTACCCTAGACACCGCATACAAAAGCAAACGCTGATGTAAAGCACAGCCAGGCACCAGACTATTCCTAATTTGCATACGTATCCAACGAGGTTGGGCTTCCAAAGTAAGTTTACATGTTGCTCTCATTCAAAAATGTCCACTTTTTTTTTTAATTTTCACGTTTAAATCGGGCTAAAGCTGCCAAAACCTGCTTCAAAACGAGACATTTCTTCTGTCTGTCGCAAGAATATTGTGTCATTAGAACGCCACATTCTCTCAAAATGTGGCCAATTGACTTAATTTTAAGAAAGCTGTCAACATGATAATGTCACAAAACGACAGCGGTAGAGCAGTTGGCATTAATGTCTGGCTCTGCAGCGCACGTTATTGACTCGCGCGAATGCCTTCTATTTTCGTGTCAAGTGGAAACGTAAGCCGCTGTGCCCTTTCTGAATAATGAAGGCCGTGTCGCGAGGACTACTCGACAATTCCTGCACCGGTTATCCGATAGGTTCGGATTACTGCGCGCAATACACCTGCTGGACTGTCACATTCACATGTGCCCAGAAGAATAATGTCTGCCCGCTGACAATCATCATTACAACGCCATTATCATGACTGATATCTCGTAACATAAGCTTAATCACGGTGATCAAAAGGTAAAGGAAAGTAGAACGACCGTCTGCATATTGACACAGGAAAGATAGAGAAATTATAATAACCTATAACTGTTCTTTTCATTTTTATTTGAATTTTTATTTTGTATTTTTTTTTTAGATTCATGAGGTTGTATAATTTTGTTGTTATTTAATTTTTTTAAGGTATGTTAAATTTATAAGCAACTATGAGTTGGATTCCACATTCAATCGACATAAGCTAAAGATGCATATAAAAAGATTAAATTACAGAAACCCACAAACAATTTAAAAACTAGAAAGCACTCAGAGAGTGCAAACCTCCGCCAAGGCTAAACACTTCCCCGCCATATTGTTATTACACCCAAAGAAATACTCGCATAAATGGTGAAGAATCCTTAACAAAAAAATCCTGGATCCAGACCCAGATCCGGATCACTTCCAAAATCTAATCGATTTGTACTTGTGCCAAGGACCACTCCTAACAATGTTTTCATGCAAATCTGTCCATAACTCTTTGAGTTACCTTGTCAACAGACAAACCAACCAATCAATCAACCAACAAACTATAACGCCGATGAAAACATAACCTCCTTAGTGGAGATAATTACAGGGCATTTGTTCAGGATAATAAACAGTTTAAAATATTTATGTCGTGTGGTAACCAAATTCATGTGAATTATGAATGCGCTGTGTTTTATATTGTGTACTTTAAAAGCGAAATATAATGATAAATATGATTGAATAAATATAAATCAGCCGTGAAATAAAGAAGACTATGGTGGGAAAATAGACGTCACGAGATGGGATTAATTTGTTGGTGTTGTTTTCGGCAGTGGGTGATGAATTTGTTGAATTCTTCTATCATTTCACGAACTTGAAATAAACGCCATCGTGTTTCGGCTGTGAGTTTTGTTTCAATATTTGAACTTTAGCTCTGCGTGGCATTTTCTGTTCAATTCACCCATGTAAAAACTGAAACCACTTGTATCTCTAGAAACTCTCGAAGAAAAAAATCTAAACAGGCTTCTTAAGATGCCAGGTTGGTAAATTTAAATCGAAAGATAAAAGGGTTTTCCAGGAGTAAAACAGTCTGTCCAATTTAGCCTATCAGAGCCCGAGGGCAACGGGGCTGCAAGCGCGCACGAAGCCGCCTAGCCTTGCTTCATCGCCCGCCGACTTTGTTTCTATCAAATTACTCTTCGTGTGTGTACAGAGGAAAGGGTTTTAGGGATCGGGAGACATTTTGCGAGGCTCAGGTCCGGGAAATATTGGATGCAGGGCTCAATGATTTATGTTTCGTTATGTCGCGACGGGTTTGGAGCATTAATGTCCGCTGCGCTCCGTCCTCGAATGAAATCGGATCACATTGCGAAGATACCGTGATTAACATATTGGTTTGTGTGGAATTCGTCTGAGTAATTTAAGATTTTTTTGGTGCCGTTTGTAATTTTGTAATTTTGAAATCGGTCAAAATATGTAGGAGCAATATACAATGTGAACGTTTCCTACTAACTAACTAACTCACTAACTCCCCATATAACTAACCAACCAACTAACTAACCAACTAACTAACGGACTAACGGAGAGACATGATGATTTGTTGAGCTGCTATCCCTCAGCTAAAAATAAATATACAAAACAAGCATTCAATTAAAGTAGATTTTGGAACACCGCCTTGTAATTATCAATGGATAATGCAAATGCTTAATGCAATTAATTATCGACAAGTTGCTACAGGTCACAAAATGTAATTTCCTTCGTAGCGAGCTAAATTAATCGCCATGATGACTACACTAATAGGTTATTTATATGGCTAGAACACATCGATCAGCAGGAGGTCTTTGAATTTTAAGATCGTGGCTATTTATTATTTGGGCGCCCGGTAAGGAAACGTAGACGGGAATGGATAGACTAAGAGAATTGGAGAGAAACACAGTGATAAATGTGGTCAGAGAAGGGGTGAGAAATAGTGGGGAGATGACGGTGAGTAACAAAACAGCAAGCAGTGAACGATTGTAAAGATTGATTTCTAAATGATTGATTTAGCGAGATTGCAGGCGTTTATCCAAACTATGCCTGTCGACTTCACTCTCTATGAGTTCCACAAAATGTTAAACATCTAGTTAAAGACAAAAATGTCTTCAAACCATTAGCGCAATATCAGATATTTTTATCCAAATGAAGAAATTTCAGACATTTTGTCGTTCGTATAGTGGCTTCTTTTGTTTTGTTTGCTTTTGGGAAACCAATTTTGGTGCAGTGTTTAGAATTTCGGTCCAGTTGTTTTCGTTACGGTCAACCAGTTCTTCAGTTATTTATAAGTATTTCTGAAGTTATTTTAAAAGTTTTAAAGTTGGTGTATACGTTCTTTTGGGCACCGTGAAAAATAGATTTTCAAATTGTATTGATAATTTTCTGGCATTACTTTAGTCATGAGCTTTCCAATGAGACATTGCACGAAAAAAATCGGCCCACGACAAATAATCAATTAATCAATTTCAACTTTTGATTTAAGAGCGGGACCCTCCTATTCGTTCTGAATAGTGTGCGCAATTTCTGAACTGGAGCGCGCCATTTGAAACCACTTTTTACAACTGTAAAAATGCCTGCAAAAACAACCGAATTTATTTATGACAGGACATAACATTCCTTTAAATTTCGTTCGGAAAAGAAAATAAATATTTTGAAAGAAAATATGTATATGGCAACTTTAAGTTATTTGAAATTTAAACAAAATAAACTATACTGAGTTTTAAAAAAATATGGCTATAGACACACACACGGACACTGAGACGAACTGACAGATACAGCGACGAATAACGCAGTGCAAGGCGACAAGTGGCGCCATTGTTGATTTTGTTTATGGCTCGTCAAATTCAGAAAACGCCGTATCAGATTTCCAATTTCCCATCCCTTTATAGGGAAAGAAAGGAAGGGCAGGTAACATGAAGATGATTTCAGTAAATGTAGCGAGCTGGCCATGCACTTTGTGATAATTGTGAAACTTGATATTGCTAGAGAGATGAACAAACATATATCAGGTTTCAGATTGAAAATGGTTTCGGATATCGAGGTATGCTCTGAAATTCCCACGCCTTTCCAAAGAGCTAATGTTGGCGGATCAATAGAACTTTTCAGGAAACCTGTCGAACGCCAAATATAAAAACCGCGCGAGTGCACAATAAGCTCTGGCCCGGTTTGGGAATGTTTCACTTCATATGCAAAATAGACGCGCATGCGCATCGTTCGAAACAAAGCCAGTTTAGCGTGAATATTCCACTCGATGAAATATGGACTTATTGCGCATGCGTCAGTACGATAAGATGCTATTTTTAGGATCACATATGGGAGAGTGACCTGTCACGTGCGAGGGATTAACCAATAATAAGGAAAAGGAGTTACATAGGAGTCCGATTTTCATATGACACCGGTCTTCCGAAAACTTTCGGCAAGAGTGCATTATGTGACCACGGCATGGCATATGGTCAAATATTTTTGACCAATTTTCGGGGACAGACAGACAGACAGACAGCCAGACAGCCCGACAGATAGACAGACAGACCCCCCGACGACCAAGTGACATGTAGAAGCTCCTGGCAGACTAAAAATAACCCAAAATTTAGCTAAAACTTTAACTGTAACCGGTGGGCATTTTAAAATTTAAAAAAACAAGAATAGTTGAAATGGTGCGTAATTATTGTGTAAAGGTGTTTTTGTGTGTGTGCATTACTAATTTAAGAAAAGAGACAAATTTGAGACACTGAAATTTGAAGCAAAGTCGGAAAATGTAAAAACCCAAAATAAGGGTTGCCATTTTTATTCTTTTGGAAACAAGTTATGATTGTATTGTTTCATTTGTTTTTAATGGATGCAATGCCACCTGATCTCCGTTTGTAATTGTAATAAAGTAAGGTTAACCTTTGTAAGGCGACTTCGAGCAACGTAGATGCCTGACCTTTTTAGTGTAAGGACGCGCTGACATTTTGAGAAAAGGTTATCTGAGAATTGTGTTACGCGTTGAACGATCCACTCAATGAGGGGGCAGAGTTTGAATTGTTAAATTTGATGCAGCATGGTTCATCTTTTCACAACAGAAAGAGTTAATAAAACCCGCCAAAAAAAGAAAGATAAAGAGGCTTAAAATAAAAATGAAGTGAAAAATATCAGAACCATGCTAAATATAACTACCGAGGAAACGAAATCACTATACAGTTGAGTAATATCATATTACGCACGCTTCCAAAATAGGAAAGTTTTAATGACTTCTTGAATGAAAGAAATTACTTTTGACTGAAAATGCCAAATTGATTTGTACAAAAAGGTCATTTTCGAAGCACCGACGATGAACCATGACAATCGAGCAAACCGCGCCGTGTTTCTGAGCGATTCGACGGTAGGCAATTCGTTTCATTCGCGCAGCAGCTCCCGTGACATCTAATTTGATATATTTTATCCAACCAGTTTTCCGTTCATCGATCCATCTGTAGCGAGGAGCCCACCTGCCCCAACGCGTCGCCTTCCCGTTTAATTCTGTCTCACTGAGCGACGGGCAAGCGTTCAAGCACCTCGGTTATTTCAGTCACTCGCACTCCTAGAACAATGAAAAAGACTGCCCTTCCGCAGCAATAGAATATTCGACTTCATATCACGCAATTTATAAATAGAAATGACCAACCAATTCACCCGAAAACTCAGGACATCTTTTCTGAAAGCAGTAAATTTACATTGATGGCGCGATGAAATGGAGGTGCATGTTGTGTGATATATAATTCTGGTGACTGCTGTATGCTCCGACACCCCTATTAACCTGTTTAGGGTTAGGGTTTATAAGGAGGGGAAAATGAGCAGTCGGTGTCGGAACATAATGGTAACCCTATCAGGGGCGGATCCAGGAATTTTAGCAGAGGGGGGGGGGGGGAGGTCATCACCAAAAAAAATCTGAAATGTAGACAGGGTTTTTTCCTCCTGACACTTGGCCTCCGAAAATCAATGGGGGGGGGGGGGGGGGGGGCTCCGTCCAATATTTTCAATGGGGGCGCTGTTCAAATCCGTCGATTATCAACACTATATCACAGAATAGCGTACATATACCCCCTAACCAAGCTGGCTCTGTCCGTATCTTGTGCAAAGACGGACATTTTTACCAGTAAACAATTTTTGGGTGTCAGAGCATGGGTGGGTTCGCATTTTTCTTATGAATTTCTATGGAAAAAAATTGACAGAGCAGGGGGAGTTTTGACCTCCGACCCCCCCCCCCCCCTCCCCGGATCCGCGCCTGCCTATTTTTGCAGATAATCAATGTTAATATACCTTCCGGTTTAAATATAGCACTAGCACTGCTCGGTTTTTCTTGTAAAGTGATATGAGTGAACAAGACGGCTTTCAAAACAATGTTATGTAAATGCAAATTATCGTCGTCTAATGACGTCAACAGTGACCTGCGCTTAGGACGTTAGTTACGAAGAGGATATACAAGTGGACGCCCATCCTTAGAAAATTGAAAGCTAAAGTTGAGTTCTGCACCGACTTTGAGACGATAATTTGTACACCACACGGAAAAGATGTGGCAACTTTATCTTCAGATTGGACGAATCTTTGCCTTAAAACAGTCCATAATAATTATGCAATCTTATAACATGAGATATATAGGGAGTGCGCCAAGATTTTCTTTAGTAGTTATTTTTCTTATAAATTTAATCAATATGGTTGTTCGGGCATGTCCATGAAACTACGGACAATGAAAGTGTTCAGTGGCGTCATTTTTTAACCTTGTTATACTATAAGACAAATGCTTGACATAAGTGGAAGACATGGAAGGACTTTTCAAATTAGGGAAGAATAAATAAAATCTAGCAAACAAGGAGTGAAAACCAATGCTCTCGGTATCCACGTTCCCGTAACATTACAATGAAGTAGAGAAACTGTGCGATTCCTAAAAGCAGATCTGCCGCCTGCCCTAGGTTTGCAAAATAGCCCTTCATGTTAAACATAAAAAAAATGTACAATAAATCAAAATCCAATGAATAATTTCAAGGCATCTTCACTCTGTAGTCTTGTAATCGGTTTAGTTTCACCAAAGCCACGCCGATGCTTTGTAGCTTGCGTGCCTACGTAGTTGATACACTGGTTTATCCCCAAGCATGTGGAATATTACACGTCGACGGCGCGCCGAAAATGGTAAAGTGCACTCACGCGAGATATCATTTCGTGGATTTTTTTATGCAGGTGTAACCATGGCAACCGGGAGCAGGAATACTGACGCAAGGTGGATACAGGAAGTGTGCGGCCGTGGATAGGAAGCTAGGGTATGGATGTGCACTACGGAATTCGGAGCAAAACTAACAGACTTATGATACCATAAATGATCATGATTTTGGCGGGAATCTCTCCCGCGAAATTTTACAAAATAAAGAAAACTATGCTCACGAATTGCCCTCCACGTACATCTAATTGATAGTCTTATTTCATTTGGTGTTTGAAGAAACTATGCTCTCGAATCGCCTCCGTTGTGCATCTTATTGATAGTCTTATTTCATTTGGTGTTTGATGAAAACTATGCTCAAGAAACGCCTCCGCTGTACATCTTATTGATAATCTTATTTCATTTGATGTTTGTGAAAACTCTGCTCAAGAAACGCCTCCGCTGTACATCTTATTGATAATCTTATTTCATTTCATGTTTGAAGAATATCATTTGTTTTGTTTTGCGTTTTTGGCAAATTTGTTTCTTCCAAACTTTGAATATACCTAGGCCTACATATTATAACATTATCTAGATGAAAACACTGCACATCGTATCGCTATTGCGCAAAACATAACGTTGATGATGAAAAATGTGACAACGTTGCTTCACAAATGCTTACCACGCCCACTTGGGGTCAACATGCAAATTGAGGTCAAAGTAAACATCATGACTCCACCCAGCTAGCACGGCACGCTAGTTACTAACAAAATAATACTATATACATATAATCAATGCACGCAGTCAAGCTCACAAAAAGGTTAAATTATGCATATTCTGTAAGACGCATCCAACGGACTGACAACAACTCCTTTATCTCCGGATTTAACGGAATTAAAGCATTACGGTGGGATTTTCTTTGAAAGACGGAAACAAGTCCCTCAGCGTCAGTAAGAAAGAAGCACTCAAGAGCGTGGAATTAATGCATTCTTTTAATTCAGTTAAAAATTTGAGGAGAATGTGTGTTTGTTGCTCTAAGAAAAATCGCAATTTTTTTTTTACGAGATTCGTGATTTAGGCACTGTTTTGCCTTAAAACGAAAGAATATACCAGTAATTGCACAAAGGGGTTCAGAAAAAAAACAAGTGCTTACGCTACCTTAGGAACGTTCACCTCAGATGTCCGTGTGACGTCAAATCGACCGCCGCAATTTTGATTTTGGTAATTTCTGGCGCATGGGTATCAGTGCGCGCAGTACTGTACTCGTTATACCTTCCAAGGTTGCCGCTTTTCGTGCACACGTAACGATGTTGAATGACGGAGTCACCGAAAGGCCAAGAAAATCCTTCTCTTCGAAATGATTACTTAGAATGGCTCCATCAAAGCAGTTCCTAAAATAGTTTCAACTGAAACCTTTGATATTCATTTTGGGCTAATAGGCATCCAGAAGAAAATGCTTAAAGGCTTAAAGAAACCAGAAGAGGGCGCCTATACAGACCGGGCCTTTTAAGAACAAAAAATATCGAGAGTTTCAAGTTATAATCGTCCACTTCTACCAAAATGTGAACAAGTAAGTGTCCAATACCAGCCTGCATTTTGAGGGACAATAATTTGAGAATTCAATATTAGATTTTGCCTTTTTTTTATAAACACTGTATTGTTGTCTCGAGTGAATGTGAGAAAAAAAATCACTCGGGTGGGACTCGGGTGGGACTCGAACCATCCAGCCGACCCCGCAAGCTCGTCGGTCGAGTGGTAAGATGTCTGCACTAGAAAGCAGGAGGTCGTGGGTTCGAGTCCCACCCGAGGGATTTTTTCTTCACAATCACTCGGGACGACACTGAGAATACAGTGCTTATAAAATACGGTGAAGGGTTTGACAGAACCTAATATTGAATTTACATCACCCTGACGCAAATTCCATCTTACGAGTAATTATTGAGAACATCCTCAACAACCTCTAATGATAATCAACTGTCAAACATTCTGTCTCATCCAATGTCTGCTGGAGGGATTTTAGGAAACGTCTACTGCGGAAATTCATTATTAACACTTTTGTATAACCATTCATGTTTTACAAACTCCTCGATATTTTACTCCGCTGCAGTCCCCAAGCACATCATCCTCTCTCCAAGAGCAGCTCATGTTTCAATCTTCTTTCCCCCGAACTCGAACCGTCTCTTCTCCGCAAACCGACCGCTAATGGATTGGTAATGAATACCTGTAGACCCGTCGGGAAGGAGTCTTGATATCGGGGAGAGGGGTCCAGAAGAGGGCTTACAAGAGGCGTGGCATGGGGTATAATTTCAGAGGGTGGATCCTCTTTAGTTGAGTTTGTGATGCATTGATGGATTTCTCGAGGCGCTGTGGTCGTGCGCGTGAGCCAGTTGCTGAAATCGACCAAACGGCTTGAGTCTGAGACTAATGAAGCAGTGTTATGGCCGCAAGAATTTTAATTAATTTGAAAGCACTTCCAATCGTAATGATTGTTAATGTTGGCAGGTTAAGTGTAGTAGGTGGTTCAGGGGCCAACAGGCAGTCACGATATGAAAGATTGATTGATAAAGTGGGCGATGACCTGTGTCAGCAGAGCATATATGTAAACAGACAAGCCAACCAATCAACCGATTCAATGACCTACAGCTACCAACTCAATCACCTGACTGACCTCATAAAACATCAGGGTAGCCTACACCCCATGACAAATGTACATAGACACCAGTGATAAATCCCTAAACTTAAACATTCTTTTTAAACATACTCAAACTCTCACAGGTGTTCAGGCTGCACAGAAAAATGATGATCAACATGTCATCTATCATTTTCTTTTCAATTTGCGGTGGGTTGACCATTGACTTTTCGAGAAATTCTCACCAAATGATATTTTCCCAGCTGAAAAAGTGGCAATTTTGAAAAAGGATCCCTCCACAACATGGCTATTATAGCGCCACTTCCGGGCCCGATTGCATCCAAAATGCTCAGACGTGGAAGCCCCAAGTCCGGGCCAGAGGTTCATTGTCATATCTCTTCAATTCACCAATTCAGTGGTTCTCAGAACTCTGTAATATAGAATAATTTGAGTGTGTAACTTTTACTCATGGGCTCAGCGGAAGGATTTGTGGCCTATTTACTGGCGTGTACGCCTCAGCAACGATCGGGTATTATACCGACTTACAACCGCCCAACTTACCAACTACAACAAGCTGAACAACAACCAACCAGAATAACTAACATTCGGAAGGTTAATTTCTCAACAACATCGAAAACCGACAAGACAGATCTGTATACAAACTAAGTATGTCTTATTATAATAGCACGCTGCATGAACCAACTTATCTACCGACCGACTGATCGACCAATCGACTACAAACAACTGAGGAATAATCAAATACCTAAAAAAACGACCAAATGACTGATCTAAACCAACCGACTAGAGCTCCCTGAGTAACCGAACCAATTCCAACTTTATTATATCTACTTTACTATAACCGACAACACCGACAAACCGAGGGTACCCACCGACAAATACCGAACCCTCTTATCGACCAACAATCGATCGATTGATAAGCACCCAGCTGACCACTTATAACAAACCGACGGGATACCGAAGCCTACCGCCCGACCGACAAACCGACCGACAAGCCGACCGAACCGACCAACAACCGATAAATTGATCGACAACCGACTAACCACTGATAACCGACCGGACAACAGATCCATAATCAACCGACCGACAAGCCAGTCGTCACCGACCAACTAGCGATCCAACTGACCGACAGACCACCGACCGACAAAATCACTGAAAGCCAGTTCAAACAAGCCAGTTCAAACTTCACAGCGCCAGCAAGCCGGGCAAATCGACAGTTTAAACAAACGCTGACTCTAGATGAGAAACCTGTTTCATATTTCCCACTGAAATCAAAACCCGAACCACTAGTAACTGACAGCTCGACGAAAAAAACAAATATTAATCTAACGAAGAGCATAACACGTTAAAACTGTAGCTGTTAATGGAACCTCATTGATTAAAGCAAATATCATCTCAGCCCAATAGAGCAATTTATATAACCATGCGTCAAAATCTTCATCGAAAGTGACAGCTTGGTATAGAAAAGTCAACAGTAGCCGACGGAAATTAGAAATGCAATATTGATGGGCAAATGTTTAGGCTGGATACTATTTTTGACGGGGTTTTGCACGACGATCACACAGTTAGGTCACAAATTAACCAGGACATTTTTGTGTCTCGATCAAGCACTGAGATATCTACCCTTTGCCACTGCGATTCCTTAAAGCTAAGTCTTAGACGTAATGCACTTTTATCAGAGCTCAGATCAAATTTTAATGAATGTGTGGCTAATTTCATATTTTGATACAATCTCCCTGCTATAGAATCGAGGTATGGCCCGCCTCACATTCCTTCCATTCCCTGCGATTCCTTAAAGCTAACCCACTAACCCGGTTCATACTTCACGCGAAAGCAAGTGCGAAGCGAAATTCATGTCGTCAACAATGGCGGACGCGCTTCGAACGTATTGTTGACGTCAGGAATTTCGCTTCGCTTTTGCTTTCGCGTGAAGTATGAACCGGGCTTCAGACGCAGTGCTCTTTTATCAGAGCTCAGATCAAATTCTAATGAATCTGGCTAATTTCATATTTTGATACAATCTCCCTCACATAGAATCGAGGTATGGCCCGCCTCACATTCCCTCCATTCCGATTCCTTAAAGCTAACCCTTAGACGTAGTGCTCTTTTATCAGAGCTCAGATCAAATGACGTGTGGCTAATTTCATATTTTGATACAATCTCCCCGCCATAGAATGGAGGTATGGCGCGCATCACATTCCCTCATTTTTTTAATATCCGGGTCTATGCCCAATGCAATTTGGCTTTGCCTGCCGGAATGTTTTGACGGGATATCGGCCGAACCGA
Source organism: Patiria miniata (assembly GCF_015706575.1). Lineage (NCBI taxonomy): Eukaryota > Metazoa > Echinodermata > Asteroidea > Valvatida > Asterinidae > Patiria > Patiria miniata. The sequence continues at coordinate 10,156,684 of NW_024037048.1, read as the reverse complement.
TCCCAATTCCAGTTTGTTTCTGCAAGTTATTTCGCAATTAAAGTAGGACCTCTGTTACATTTTCAGAAGCATATAAAAGGGTTTTGCGTTTTACAACTCAACGCCAGGAGAATGCTTTCCTTTTATTGAAAGCTCTCAAACTGCCACTGCGCATGACGCACACCTGCAAGTTCAATCTTGGAAACGTCAAGAACTTTTTTTCAGTTATATGGGTCAAGTATTCTTGCAAAAAAAATACCCGATGAAAAAGTAAACCAGATTGATAATTTAGACACAGTGACATGCCTATCTTCAATTCAAATAGACAGTTATTTCTATATATATATGCAGCAAATACACATTACAAGGATGAATTATACAGAGATATAAATGATACGGAGAATTTACAAGATAGCTACCTCTAAAAAAGAGATGGTGGCTGATATGGAGGAATAGTAAAAAAAAAATGGATTATGTAGAATTTCCTATTTTACAACGGCAAACGAGACAAAGGCAATCAGACATAACAAGACATCACAAGAACACACGAACAGATTGTACAAACACAAGTAATGATATGCTGAATGCAAAGAATAAATTCGTTATATCTCCAGTTCATGCCAAAAATCATGGTTTTTATGGTTTGTACCATATTTCACGGGAGTGAAATGGACATTCGTTAGCACCCCCACCCCGATCGATTCTAATTCACCCGCTAATTTATGTAACCAAAAACTCTTTGTTCCGAAGAGGCGCGAACGGGCTCTTCGCAACCGATTTTCTTTAATGATGTCACGCCATCGCAGTATGACAGGCCAACTCGGCCCACGTTCGGAACAGGGTGAGTAAAAAAACCCGAAACCCAAATGTCGGGACCATTGTTTTAGTGAGGTTATGCCTGTAGCACTTTCAGAATCTAGGATATGAAAGCCCAATTCATAAGCTTTCTTTTAGTAAAAGAATCATTTAAATTACTCATGTAATTTTCAAGTTACGGAATTTTAAACATAACCACCGTTTTAAAGTTCTGTCCATCCACGGATCACAAAAAAGGTACGGTAAGTGTTCTTTCAGCAAAACAAAAACAAATCAAATAGGGATGTGTGTGAATTGTTTTCGTTTTGCTGAAAGCACGCACACCGTTTTTTTGTGATCCGTGGACAGAACTTTAAAACGGTGGTTGTGTTTAAAATTCCGTAACTTGAAAAGTACACAAGTGATTTGAATGATTCTTGTACTAAGAGAAAGCTTACGATTGGTCTTTCATATCCTTCTGAAAGTGCTACATGCATAACTTCACTAAAAACAATGGTCCCGACATTTGGGTTTCGGTTTTTTTTACTCACCCTGTATAGATTATCATGAAAGTAAAAGCAGTATTGAAAATGAACTGTGCCGTACAGAGGCGTATAGCTGCACTTTGTGTATAATAATCACCCACACACCTTAATTGCCGTTACTGCGATTGGCTCTTGTTTATCCAAACCTCATCAAAATTACATCCCTAGGGAGCCAGATATAGACACAAGTTACCCTTATGAGGTGAACATTTTCCCGCAGAACTCCCACGCTGAATTTACAGCAATTGTCAGTTTTCCAGGGGGGAATTACCGTCGAGTTTGATTAGCAGTTATTTTCCCTTATGGCATAAACAACCATGGGTTCGTGTCATTTTCCTCGATTGTTTGTCTATTTTTAGTTGTTTGGTTCTTCGAGCAAGCTAGCACTGTTTTTGAAGTCTGATAATTGGCAAATTTGATGAGATATTTTAAGAAATACGTCAAATAACAACTATTTTCAAGTAACGCCGACTCAAAGACCTAGTTAGTTTCACATCTGCTTGGTAGAAAACAATGCTTGCCGAATTTACGTGTTAAGGGTGCAGGCCAGTAAGTAGGCTCGAAAGTGCGTACGCCCGCCGGCAAAATCACGATTTGCATGCCCTCGAGTTCTCCGGTATTAGATCATTTTTTTAGGGCTGTGAACTTGAGGATTTGTAAAAAAAGAAGGGTGGAAGCCGTGCAGAGGACTGCGAGCTCGTATTTCTGTGAAATTTGGACGAAATCAGGCCCTAAAATGGCTCTGTTTTCCAATGGAGTGTAGGCCTAAATAGGCTTCCTTCTTCTAAATGGCGATGGGCTTAAGGACTACTTTTACACTCAGTATTGAAAAAAATTATGCAAATGACTAAAATTGGAGTCAAATCTAACTACTTTTTCTAATCATAGTATGAAACTTCGCATGTTTAAGTAAATTCCTAGTCTAGGAAGACCAGTCAATATTTTGACTAACTTGTTTTTAGAGTGTAGGGTGATCATCTTTGGATGGAATTTTCTCCCACAAGTCATGGGTTAACCCCCATAAAATCGAACAGGAAATGAAAGATGATGAAATAAGCTTTAATTTGATGTGTGTCTCAAATATCTTGAAGAGTTGTGGGTATTTTTAATAATTTTGGGAAGTGCGCGTAATTATCACTGAAGTCCAAGGTAATCCATTTACCGGTCTGCAACCATAAGCAAAATTTCGTCGGGGACCAGTCACAAGCGGTTAGTACTGCATGGCATTTTAGCTGGTAACCTAATTTGGTTGAGCAAATATTGTTCGTGCTTAACACATTGCTGTGCGCGCTTTTCACCAAGGCTTGACAACACCGATCATCTATCTGGAATAGGCACAACAAAACATGAAAATAACTTAGTTATTCTCGTTCCAATAACAGCATGCAAAAAACAAACTCGTTCTTTTTTTTTAAACCACCCGATTCAATTTCAAAACCCTTCTTGGTATTTATTTTGTCAGGAACGGAAAACCAGCGTCGGTTGAACTAGAAAACCTGTTTAATATTCCACGCAGTTTTGTCACGGTTTATGTCTACACTGAATCGCCTCGAGGCGCCGAACCCAGAATTTTAAGAGCCTAGTTGAAATCTGTCCGTCTTTCGTTGTATTCTTAAACTAGGCCGCGATATTGAATTCGCATTGCATGGGCGCTTCTTATGCATGCTTGGTTTAAAGAGAGGCTGTACTGGTAAATGTCTACTTTACTCAACTGGGCTGCTACGTAAAAGTTATGCAACCCACATGATAATCCGGGATAGGGGCTTTGTTTTGTATGTTCGAGCCTCGCTTTGGGATCCAATATGGCCGCTATTCCGTATTGAAGGGATATTACGGCCTGGAATGCGCCTAATTGGGCTACAAAAGGCGTTTTAAACGAATGACATTGAATAGAAAGAGAAGCCAATAAGCCTCTGTACTGATGACGCCACACTTTGTTTACGTGTGTGCTTTCCTATGGTGCTCAGTGGACCGTGGGCCCCCACTGGCTCCATAGGAAAGTGCTCATGTAAATACAGTCGGACGTCATCAGTACAGAGGCTTATTGTGTCCGCCATGTGCATGAAAAAGACTTCCAGTGTATCCGTTCTGCGCTGCTTTACTGGGCGTGCCATTCTTGTTTTTAAAAATGGTGTAGTAGATCACATTGGGTAAAATCCACCATAAGTTAGTGTCTTATCTTGAACACGTCAGTATCCTTTTTTTTTCATTCGCTATCGCCTCCACGCAGATTGAAAATGCCGAATAAATTTGCGGGCGAGATAAAAGTGCCGTGCATAGGCCTACTGCCTTATCGCGTTGTCATGTTACTGTCTATTATTTTCTTCTTTCGATGAATGTGTTGAAATCAACGCACAAACGAACACACGGAGGGACTGAGCACGACTCGTGCACGTAGATATCACACGCTAGGTGTTAGGTTTGAAATGAGATTGTTGGTAAATTGCGTCTTGAAATTTCAAGCGGGGGCCGAGGAGGGGGATACATTTATATGGCGTATATCTTTCTGATCATTTCTATAAAATACTTTAATAGTTTGGTGGACAGGGTATCTGTTAGGCTGAGTATCACCCGTTATCCACGGAGCCAAGTCTCCTGTATAACGTCTGATATGCAGATTTATGCGATCTCGCGCCTCAGCCAATCGGAGTCGACTTAATTAAATCGTGACGTCATTTCATTCCCAAATCAGGACTAAAACTGTGATTGGTCAATTCGAATGCAGTGTTTTGTAATACAACAACAGCTGGGCACATATCGCGTAACGTAATACAGAGCGCGCGACCACAGCCTTTGTTGCTGTGTCTAGGTTTTTTTTAGCCATGTCTATGACGCGACAACTGTGAATGACCGAAGACCCGATACAGAAAACGCTCGCTGATTGGTTAAAATCTAGAGGTCAAGATGCGGTTGTCTTGCATAATTAATCAGCGAATCTGCTCAAATGTTACAGACCATGGTTTCGCCATATTACATAGAATAGGTATCTGTGGGTTGAAATTCAAAATGAAAGGTACGAACATGCATTTGTTAAACTTAAAGCTCTTTAAAATCGATTGTCCAATTCCATTCAATTTTTTTTCCGCACACAAATTAACAATCAGTTCCTCAAAATTGGGCCCAGAAGCTTAACATTTTGGACAAAATTTACCTGTGTAATAAACAGTTAACGCTACTTTGTTCGATTTTACGGCATGAATACTTGACTTTACGGAGGTGCATATAATCAAAGCAGATGGAAAACATCAAAGTTTGACCAACATCATGATCGTTTTTTATAGATTTAGACAATTACTTATTTTTCTTGCAAACACAATGATATTTATGTTCTTCGACATAATTATACCACACAAAATGTTCAAAGTACCACGTAGGCCTCCATAGATTCAAATTAATTCCTTCATCCCAAGCTCCGCGAAATCGAAATTTAATTGCAATAAATCCTCTCGCCCCGTCAGCTTTTCCCCCGATTAATTCACGGTTTCAGAAACAACTTATCACCCTCCCGCGCCGAGATTCCAAGGTCGGCAGGACCATCTAAGAACTTCGTACGTCACTTGCGACACATTCGCCCCCAAAAATCAATCCCTATAAATAACAAAAAGTACTACATAACTTTAAAAGAAAAAAAAATGTATTCTATCTTTGATTTGAAACCGTGAATATTAAGCGAGCGTCATACGCGAACCGTGAACAATTTGATGGGAAAAAAAGGAGTAAATAAAAATTGCCTGGAAAATGTCCGGGCTTTTCGCGCCGGCTGACACCTGTCGTCGGAGCGATCGACCGGGGAAAATTGATCGTTGGCCCGGGAAGCTGGACTAGTGTTTGCACGGTGCTGGGTTAGAGGACCCCGTTAGTATGGTGTAAGAGGAACTGCCAAACACACCAGAAACTTCAGCTAGCATGGAAAGTCACTGGTGTTGTTTGAACATTAAAGTGAGATGTATGGATTAGTTTAAAAAAAAAAAAAGTACTCACGGTAGAACGACGTTAACCTATTGGCACGTAATTGATTAGAGTTGAAAGATTCATGCACTTGTTCAATCCGTACAAAAACATTGCAAAGTTAACACAGCGTTAAGGTCAATCCATATAGTCGATAGAGTCACACTTAATTTACAAACCATTGTGGAAAACAAACTAAAATCAAATATTTAGGAATAAACTGGTATTTTTGAAGTCATACTCAAGTGATAAGTCAACCAACAAATTGTGAAACGAGAAAATTTATCATACAGGGTGAGTAAAAAAAAAACCAAATGGCAAGACCAATTTTTGAATGAAGTTTTATCTGGAGCACTTTCAAAATCTAGGATATGAAAGCCAAATCAATGAGCTTTTTTTTAGTGCTAGAATCATTCAAATCACTTATGCACTTTCCAAGTTACGGAATTTTGAACACAAACACCGTTTTAAAGTTCTGTCCACGGATCACACAAAAAGGAAGTGTTCTTTCAGCAAAACGAAAACAATTCACATGCATCCCCATGAGAATTGTTTTCGTTTTGCTGAAAGAACACTTTGTTTGTGTTATCCGTTGACAGACGGTGTTTGTGTTCAAAATTCCTTAACTTGACAAGTACATGGGTGATTTGAATGATTCTTGTACTAAAAGAAAGCTTAATGACTGGGCTTTCATATCCTAGATTTTGAAAGTGCTACAGGCAAAACGTCATTCAAAATTGGTCCTGCCATTTGGGTTTCGGTTTTTTTTTTACTCACTCTGTACCGTTTAAGAACTACGAATTCCATTCGCGGGCATGTGAACATAAAAACCGTTCTTCTTTGAACATACATGGCTTCATTGTGTATGCGCGTAGCAGGACGCATCAACGCGCATAATTCACATCGATTTACATGAACGCGATGCATGATCAACATGAAATCTTAAAGCAATTCTTGTCGAGTGATGAATCTCATTGAAAGAGCGGCTCGGCCGAAATAATCAGCCAAAATGTTAAATGTGAACGCCGGAAATTGAATTCGTTGGGTTGCGTGTTTCAGGCTGAGTTAATGATAGGATGCAAAAAAAATTCAAGATGGAAGGAGCGTACAGAGTTACTCGCCGAATATTACAGAAGTTTGAGCGGGAAACTGCGGCAAAAGTTAACTTTAGGCATCCTAGTCAATTTAAAAGCGTCTTCTCCATTTTCATAAAAAAAAAAATATCTGGCTTTGTTGACTTTGCTACTTTGCAAATTTCGTGTTAAATTACAAGGCGTTGCAAAATTGTGAAAGCTAAACACGATTATAGGCCTACTAGAAAGAACTCAGAGGTCGCAAATCTCCACCGGGTTAAACAATTTCCCGCCATATTGTCAGTACACCCAAAACAAATACTCGCATATTGAATGGTGACGAACCCTTAAAAAAATATCCTGGATCCAGACCCAGATCCGAATCACTTCCAAAATCTAATTGATTTGTACTTGTATACCAAGGAACACCCCTAAAAAGATTTTCATGCAAATCCGTCCATAACTTTTTGAGTTATCTTGTTAACAGACAAACCAACCAACCAACAAACAAACTAACTAACCAAAGGCAACCAACTAACAAACTAACCAAATCCAATGAAAACATAACCTCCTTTGCGGAGCTAATAAACAGTGCATTGAGTTGTTATACAGTTTTTCTGAGTTCAATTTCAAAGGTCGTGTTTTTTTTTCCTTTTTTAATTTGATAAACCAAAGAAGTTTGTCTTCAGATTAGAAAAAAAATGCTCTATTACGCAACCTCGAACGTCGCATAGCAACCGCCATTGATACGCCTCCTACTGCGCAGACTCGTCGACCTTTGCCCTCGGTCCGGCGTACCTACGAAAACTCTAAAAGGCAACGAACTCCGTCCCACGAAATCAACGATTGAATTATCTTTTACATCCGCGTTGTAATTTTGCACGTAGCGACGCCAAGCGGATTTAATTTCCTCCCCGCCCGGGCAAAGGTATTCACAAAATCCGAAAGACACACAACAACTTAATCAAATCACTCCACCATTTCACCCAAAAGCCGTCAACAAAAGGCTTCAATTTTCGTGTGTTGGTGTTGTTCTTTCGAATTAAATTTTCATCGGGGAAATTGTTGGCAGAGCGCACGCAGTGATTTTGGCAGTGATTTTAATATCGCATTCGTTGACTCATCGCAATTAATTTGCTCAGTGTCCGGGTGGTCGTTGCGGAGTTGCTTCTGCTAAACCATGGGCAGTGATGTAATACGTATACTGCAATTACTGATAGCTCGAATCTCAATGTGACGTTATGATCTACACGCATTACGAAATTCATAATCATAGTCTGCCATGCCATGGTTGACAACGACCACAAACCATGCGTAATACTAGATAGAAATTAATATCACAAAGCGAAGACTTCCATCGTAAGTGCGATGACTTCCCACAATATTAATCACATTTGGCACGATATCCATGACAAAGTCATAATTTCCGGCTATGATTTATAATGAATGTGTCTTATTTTGTCAATGTTGGCTATTCACACGGAACCGTAATGTTGTCTGTTCCCGAGTGGTGTGTGGTTCTAGTTAAAGAACGTACCAGGCCCACTAAACGGTATTCTCTTTTGACCATCGTACCCAAATCTGTCATTTTTTTCCTCAATTGTTTGCCAGGAACGACTGGGAACATTATAAACAACGGAGGACAAAGAGAAATGATTATGGATGAGTCATGAGGCATGAGACCCACATTTCTGCTTTAGGAATTGGAGTCGATCATAATTTATATGTAATTGATTTATGAATCGAATTTAAAAATTGATGTGACGTGCGCACGCATGAGCAGTGACAAGCATCATTTCAAAGTTTGCGCGCGCAGAATTCTTTCAATTTTGAGTTTTGACGATCTGCAACAGATTTGCCGCTCGCGGAAAAAAATCTTCAAACTAAATTTGAATTTTAAATTCAATTGGTATTCAACCGGGAGTGATGATTCAAATGTAAATATGCCGTGTTTAAGTTTCCAAAATTGGTGGGAAAAGGGCACTTTTGGAAAGTTATACGCGCAAAAAGCTTTTATAATCTTGAATTCTTAAACAGCGTGCACGTTCGAGGCCAGTATTCAACGCACCATAGCACAAGTCACGTAGCATTACATTCGAAGAGTAAACGATTTTTTTCTCCAATTTTTCCGTTTTCCTTTCCCAATTCAGTGAAACTCTGCGCCGCCGACAGGTACACGATTCATTAGAAAACTCATCCACCTCTAAATTTTATTTTAAAAAAAATTTAAAAAGGGTTTGTCCGATTTGCATGCCTTCTTCATTGTAGGTTTACTTAAAAAAAACATTTGTTTTTGTATCAAATATCGATTTCTTTTGACGTTTGCCAAAATCAAGATCATTTCTTATAAAAGTATTATTCCAGAACGAACTATCTACAAAAAATGATTTAAATTTCGAAGCCTGGTAAATAGGACTTGCTTGTCTACAATCATATTTTAATGAAAAACAACAGCTTATATATTGCTGCGTCGACCACTGCTTCAATAATTTGCCCCGCCCCCTATCAGAATTGTGGAAACTGAGAACAAGATTTTTGTTTTTATAATTTGCTTGAAAACTGACGTGATTTTTTTAAGGTGCTTTTATTTCGGAATTTTGTCCTTTCAAACCTTCCGTTTTTCTTTTCTTAAAAATGTTTTGTGATGTTGTTAATTATGCATCTAAACATGCATTTCGATCAGAAAATGATGGGTTTTTTGTAAATAAAATGTAGTTATACATTCCGCCCACTATATGAATTCATTTTTTTCTCTTGTGCAAGGTCATTTCTGCAATACACCCACAGGCGCCAATTTATAACCAAAACCAAAACAGAACAATACAGGATTAATGCCAGACAATACTCACGTTGATATTTCTGTCCAGCATCGTCACCCCCGAATCCTTCTTTGTCGCCCATGCCCATGTTGCTCGCCACGCGGTAGCGTCGACCGCCCACACTCGCGAGCTGCGATATTCAACCTAAAAACCAACCCTCCCTGTTCCAGCTGTCAGTTCACAATCAGCATCTCCGAGACAATTTTCCTCCTCATCTGATGTTTTTCTTTCACGCAGATCAGTCCTCTTTGCTCCTGCATCAAAAATCTCACATAATTATCGAGATTGTAGAAATTGTCTTTGCCACAATCAGGTTTTTTGGTGATGCGATTATTATGCAGTGTCTACACGGAGAATTTCTTGTTCTCTGTCTGGCTTTGCGTCAATGATGCAGCGGAGCACACATCTCAGCGTATATCCTGAATCCACACGCATCAACCGGTGGATGGGTCCTCCTAATGCAATTTCGTGTAAGAGCATGCACTGCGGCGGTCTACTGGGAATCGGCGCTGCCTCGCGTTCGATCAGTCTAATTAGACGTGACGAGTCGATTGGGGGCGTTCTTCAACTTCTGGAACAGCGAGAATCGGTCCACCACCACAGTTTTTTTTTTCTCTCGAGAAACTGTCGATACAATTATTTTTGTTTTCTGATTCAGAGAACCAGCTTTCTCTCCTGTAAAAAAATGAAAATCAATTATTGTAAAATTTATCAATTCGGAGAAAGATTTAGCACCAAAAAAAAACAAAAACAGAAGTTCATGCAGATGATTGCACGATTAAATTTCGCTGAACGTAAATAAATGTATATCGCCCTCTATATATTGTGATAAAGGTATCTTGAAGAGTATGGCAAATATCGGATGGAAACTTTTAGAATTTAAATCAGTCGTGTCTTACCTTTGTTCTGCAAACAATTTTAGGTTCTAATGCTGTCTGTGTCCGTCTTTGTTTTGAAAAGGGCGCTTTTTATGTGTGGAGAGCTAGAGAAAGTCTGTGCATGGTCTGTACAGCATTTTTTTTTATCACACCGCAAAAAAGGAAGAGCGCCCTCAATGTTTTTTTCACGCATAACTAGTATGGTGAAGATCAAGAGGCCACTGCTAGCAGACTTTTTTGTTTGTATAGCAGGGATGAGTGGTTGAAAATGATGCAATTTGATTCGTTTTTAGTTTTTATAGTGAGGTACACTATGCTTGACAAGAAAAAAACACGAAATGCTCATCCTTATTTTCGATTCAGTTTTTCATCCTTTTTTTAAAAAGATTATTTGTGCATTTTTTTTTTAAATTGAAGTACGGAGCCCCCTCTCCATATCCAACGTCTGATGTATCTAAGCATGCGCATTTTATGCGACCCTGCGCGTCAGCCAATCGGAGTCGACTTCTGTAGCCGTGACGTCATTTCGATCAGAAATGTGGACTATTTAGCTGTTGATTGGTCAACTTTGGCTGCCAAGTTTTTGATATAACGGGTTGCGGAATAAGAAGGCGCCCGCTGAATGGTCAGAATCTAGATTTCAAGACGAGTTGTTTTGCATAATTAATCGCCGAATCTGCGCGAATTATCATAGACGCTTGTCTGTAAGCGGATATTCCATAGACTTGTTCGTTTGGTTTAGAATACTCTTCATATTGTGGATGGACGGAATTGACTAAAATAGTATATAAACTATGCATATAAGGAACACAGTATTATTCTATCAATAAAACTTCTGATAAAACGATGAATTCATTGTGGCCTGGCGAATTTTAAATTGCAGACGATGTAATCATTCGAAGGGTTCATGAAGTGAATTTTTCTTAGGAACATAAATGTATGAAAAATATCTGACATCCCTTTTTGGTTAGTTGTATCAAACAGTGCACTTCTTTTAAAATTGTCCATGCTTTTCTGGACAACTAATGGCGCTTTTGCTGTGGTGTCATTTCAGGAAGACACTGTTCAGTTTGGGGCTTTTCTGTTCAACTTGTGAACTGAAAAATGTGCTGATTGAAGATAATTGTGAGGAAAGTTTGCTGACTGGCTTTAACTGCCATGTACTGACACAACAACGAATCACCAAAGAAAAGAAAATCTATGACAGCGAAATATCTTAACTTCTGGCAACTGTTGTTGCTGAAACTGAGCTGTAACATTAATGTTTCTGCCTGAAATGACATCACACTAATCTGCTCATGAATATGGAAATTTGCATTAGCATAAAAACAAAAAAGGAGTCAAAGTATACTTTAAAATGGCAAAACGAAAATTGAAAACATGACACAAAGGTGCATTTTCAAGAATTAAATTAAAACAATGACATTGCAACGTCCCTTTAAACTATTAAACGCTAAAAGCTTTCAACTTTAATTGATAAAACAAACTTTTTCAACTGGTTTTCATACTCTCAAAGGATTAGCTCTTTGATATAAAATAGAAATAATTGTATGCAATCACAAAGTAAATGTTGAAAAAAAAAGAACTGAAAACACGATGATTGCAACTCATTGAATTATCTCTAACCTAAAAGCAAGGAGTGTGCATATCCAGAGACGGTCCGACATTGACTCACTCTCAGAATGTTTGGTCAGTCAATATCGCCCATTTCATCAAGGGCAGACTTGCCCCAGACATAATATCACCCCTCCCCGATGCTTGAGCCCGATTACCCCCTCCCCCTCCCTTTCACGACCCCCTGGCCCCATTATGCACCCCTTCCTCGGCAGACGATGGGTGTTCGTGATGGTCCTGATTGAGTGAGTCATTGATACGAGTTGGCTTCTTTAATCCCCCCCCCCCCCCCCCTACGATCATGAACTGGGTCTGGGGACATAGCAACTGTTCTAATGTATGACTGAATCAGCCTCCTACACGCACCCACGATCTGTTGGAAATGTTTTAAAAGAAGCCCAAATTAATGAAAATTTGTATTGTTCTTCTGGTAGACAGGTGATCAGCAGTTTTCATGCCCCAAATTCCTTTATGTCAACGCACCGAGGTACCTGGAGCATAATGGTCTTAGCTAATTCAAAATGATTTGAAGCCAACATACTCACTTGTATTTTTTTTATCTCATTATATATAATAATAATAGTAATAGTGATTACCCTGGATTGGACATTTAAGAGACATCCACATAGACTTGCGCACACAAGTTTTCCTATGGGCCCTAACCCAATATTCCTTTGTCCTTTTTCCACGAATTTCGGTATGTTTACTATATAATTAGACCACGAGCAACAAATATAACCTAATTTTATTGTGCCTCTAAAGGGGGGCTGTGGCATTAGGGAGACATGAATATGTCTCCCTAATGACCGATGTCTCCCATCGTGCGAAGAAATTACGATAACGTGTCTCATTACCGGCAATGGGTCATTAGGGAGACTTTCAAACTTCAATGTGCCCTAACCCAATATTCCCTTGTCCTTTATCCACGAATTTCGGTGTGTTTACTAATTAGACCACGAGCAACAAATATAACCTAGTTGCGACGGCAAAATTTTGCCTCTAAAGGGGGGCTGTGCCATTAGGGAGACAGTTATGTGTCTCCCTAATGACTGGTGTCTCCCTAGGAATATAATAATAATAACAATAATAATAATAAATAATAACAACGGGTACTTATGTAGCGCGTTTAACTCCAATCAAAGCGTTTTACATTATTATTACCCCTGATCATTAGGCCAATGGATAATTCCAAGTGCAATCTCAGCTCCCTGGGGAGTATACAGCTCAATGCTGCCATTTCGGCACAAGCCGCTAAAATCAACCACAATAACCATCTCTGCCCTCGCAGGTACGCATTTACTCCTGGGTGGGGAGAAGCAATGAGTGACAAAGTGCCTTGCCCAAGGGCACACGCACCACAACCCCAGGCTGGACTCGAACCCACAACCTGCAGAATTACTCGCAGACCACGAGCCCAATAAGGTTAAATGGGACACAAAGGTGCGTGCGTTTGCAGGGAGCCTGCATTAAAAAAAAATTACATTACATATCCCTTTAACCTACAGCTGTATGCTACACGAGACTGCCTTTCGATATTACGTTCCATAAAAACTATACCGGCAGTTTATTTCTGTATCTAGGGCCTACCCTGTCGTCTAATTCGAATTTTGTTCAAGTTATGAATCGATGTTCAAGGGGAAGTTAGGCGCCTTCCCATGTTGTCTCGTTCTGCCTGGGCGTCTTGTCAGGAATTTCCGTCATTTTGTAAGAGATCATGATGGACAAATTATTGTCCCAATGGAAAAAAAACCCTCAATAATTTGATTTGTTCGAAACGGGTCACGTGAGGGGCCAGCTGTGACCCTTAGGGGTCTGTGCAAGATATCTCGCCTACGGCTGTTTCATAACCATGTTAATTAATTATTGACTCCCGACAAAACAAGACTCATTCAGCTATTTTCATTCTTAGAATATGAGGAACGAATATCCCCTAATTGATCACGGAAACAGTCTAGGGCTTGAACAAATCGATAATTTTTTTTTTAATTACACGACCCTGCCCATGGAATTATCTGCCCAAATTCATTTATCACCCCCCCCCCCAAAAAAAGTTGCTGGGCACGTTTTTCTCCAAAGTCTTTTTCGAAAGAGTGTTCATGCAAACATACAAACAAACCCAACAAACAAACAAACAAACAAAACACAAAAATTGTAATTTGCTTTTAAACAATGGCATAGATAACAAGATCCATACAAACAAAGGGTTTTGTGTTGAAATGTAGACCTATACACGACAACGGGCGATGTGTAATAGGGGCCTACACCTTTTTTAATTGTTGCAATAAGTTACTCACAATATACAACTGCCCACAACTTGTCATCTTTTCTGATGTGATCATTGACGCTAATCCGTAATCGCTCAATAATTCGCGATGAACTCACTGTCGCTATAAAAACAATTACGGGAATGGGCGTTTCCGTTTTTCAAGCCAAACTTTTTTGGGTGTGGTGCTTTTTTAGCCTAAGTAGCCACGCGTGCGGTTTATTTTAAGCATCAGTCACCGCGTACGCGCGCGCCCCCATGACCACGCATGCGCAGTAGGACCCCTCGCTGCACTGCATTGTGTGTTGTTGATGCGATGACATGAGTTTAGGTTAAAAAGACTTGGAAAATGAGTGATTCTCCAGCCGAATTCAGAAGGGTTTTGTCCTCGGGTCGAAACTCCAGAGAGCTAGATCGGGATTCTCAGTCGTCTATGGAGGGTGCCGTCATGACGAAGTCCGGAATGAGGGTTTATAAGATTGTTTTGTTGGGCCAAGGCGGCGTGGGCAAAAGTGGTAAGTTTTTGTTGTTCTGTCTGTGTTGTTGCAGCAGTGTTGGTGTTGCATGCAGTTGAAAAATGTCGTCTGCTTTTTATTCCTCGTTTGCTAACATTTTTCACACACTGTCATTATCAGAACTGTTCGAGATTGTGTAGTTTTTATAACAGTGTTTTCCTAGTTCCTCAGTGATATACCCGATTTTATGCAAATCTAAGTTCTGTGGTTGAGTTGTCATCTCTTTTTTTATGAGGGAATGGGTTGAATTTTTTTAGGTCAAACAAAATTGCTAACCGGCAAAATGTATTGCTTTTCTTGAAAATTGAATTTGGAGTCTAACATTACTTTGGAAAATTATCAAGTTGGCCTAGGGCTATGCTGTCTGATTTTTAGTTTTCCGTTATTAGAAGATTCGTTTGAATATCTTTAATGGAAAGAATGTAGGCCAAGCATCCAGACGCCACTTCGTTTGTTTTTTACAAAACTGGAGAGTCAAGAACATTTTTGAAGTATTTTCTAACAAACGTATGTTTCTCAGTTTTAAATTAGATTCGTATCTTTTCAACATTTTGCAATGGCTGACCTTTGTTGAGATGATATGAAGACAAAAGTGGCGTCAGGTTGCAACATTCTTTTCAATTTTATAGCTTTTGTTTCATTGTGACTTTGTCCTAGGTAGGACTAGCACTAGGCCTGTTTGAAAATAACGTTCACTTTTGAAAAATTTACAAACTTTCACCATGATGTTCATTCAGCTCATAACTTCATATTGCTAGTGCCGTAGTGCCGCGGTTCTATTCTAAAGATTGACGGTCGGATAGTTTGCGTTCAGCTGCCATGTTGGAGGTGTGACAAGAGGGCAACAGAAACACGCACCCCAAACATGGCAGCAATGCAACAGCTCTGTCGCCTCGGTTGAATTCACTTTGATCACAGGCGTTGCATAAATACGACCTGAATCAGCGAGCCCAAAAATGTGTCATCGAGGTCCGGCCCTGTTTTGTTTGATTTTTGACAGTTAGCAAATTCCAAACCCTGTCACGTGCAAACAGAATGCCCCGGTCGTGTTCCATGTAAATGACGCAAAAGCGTGGACAAAGTGCAGGATTTTTCGTACTACTGGTATTCTGAGTGGGTTTTTGACTTTTGGACTGTTCAACGTACATGGATTTCAATAGCCAAATATGGCTGTTAAACTGATAAAAAAAAGTTCTTCACCAAATTCCTTAGGATAAGACAGCCCTGGATTTTTGCACTCCAAATTCTGCCAGGTTTGCAGACTTGTTCAATTATTAAATCTTACTCAATCACAGTACATAATGTGCTTCAAATATTGAGGTGTTTTTTTAATAAAAATTAGAAAAACCAAAAAAGAAACAAAATTAGTTGCTTTTTTCTGTACAGTTGAAATTTGAAGTTATTGGAGTTGGCATGCATTATTTTTTCAATTGCACAATAGAAACTGACATTTAGCTTCATCAGAAACTGTTTGAAAATTCAAGTTTGGGAGAAAAAAAATTAATATTGGTTGTATGTGTAATATACATGCAGTTCATGTAAAAACTCCTGCTTGAGAAATGCATTCAATCTCCAAGACATGAACTACATGTCAAGTGAAATCCCTCTATAAGGAAACCCAGCAGGTACAATACAAATCCATTGGGGGGAAAAGTGAAACAATTATTGGTTGTATAAACACTGTCTAGCCAGCTTTCCTACTGTGTTAGGGTATACTATAGAGAGGCCAAGGTTACACAGAACAGTCAAGTACATGGAAGAATGCTTAAGTATAACATCACCGGTAGGATATTGTATGCAAATAATATGGACGATTGTCGACCATATCTAGAGACCAGGTTACCACGAACGGATCTTGGAATACAGGATATGCGTTTAAATTACCCTTTTCGTGAACTGGAAAAGTTATGACCTTTGGTAAACAACCTTGTAAAATTTCACCTCTGTTCAAGAATTAAGCATAATCCCTGAACAGTTGGATAATTGATACATGAACACAGTGCCGAATACGGGCGATTCCCAATAGTGCGCCTCCAAGAGTTTGCAACGCGTTGGCCAATCACAATGCACGAAATCAGTCGACCTTTTCCAAACGCGCATTGGGTCGACAGATTTTGCGCATTGTGATTGGCCAACGCGTTGCAAACTCTTGGAGGCGCACTATTGGGAATCGCCCGTATTGTCCTTGAGTGTCCTGTACATAAAGTATGCATAGAATAATCCGATAATCTTTAGGGATTAGATTTATCTCCCATGTACCTTAAAACAGATTGCAACAGTACAGTTTGGATAATTTGTACGCTTGAAAACAGTCGACATGTGAGGTAGACCAGCATTAATTTGTACCCATTGTATACTTTAACACTCAACAGTGCATGTACATGTACGGTGTACATGTAAACATAACTTTTTTTACATAATTTTATTTAGCCATGCATCATGCGTAACACTTCCCGATGTCCAATTGGCTAACTTCCCCTGTGCTGTATGACAGCGGATCTGGTGCTGTTTACGTTAATCTACACATCCACCGTTCCGTCTACCGGTCTGCGTTCTGTGAGCAGCATTTCCAATCCAAAGCCAATGACCGGGCAAACTTCCTCGCAGCAGAAAAACTCAAGTGACCGACCTGAACACAGAAACTACCCACGCATGTTTACGTGTTTACTCCGAATGCAGCTACACCGCACACACATGTACTGCGGATGACACAGGCGTTTGATTTGAATCATATTTCTCAACACAATCAACAAACCACACTGGGCAAACAATCAACCACACAATAACAGATCTTATTGTTGACGTGTGATTGAATATGAATTCCAATTAAAAATCTGAAAGATTTCTGTTACCGTTTGGGTCAGTGGTGTACATGTATGTTGACCCACAATCATTGATTAAATCTGTCTTTTGAAGTGCATTGGGTGGAGCTGGTTTAGCAGATTAGTGGCCTACCTGGGTCCTTTTGTTGGTGGGTTGCTTTGTGGTTCTGTGCTGCATGACACTGCTACTGGTATGCTGGGCATACTTGTATACCTTGTGGAATAACTTCAAGTCTGCAAAAGAACAAAGCGATCGCCAACCGTTCAGAAGTGCATACATTTTTCCATGTGCACAGTATGTGTACTAGTTGTGTTTAAAAGTAGAGTAAAGTTGCAGCTATCCAAAAAGTAACTGACGAAATTATTGTTGAAAAGAATATTTGGTAATGACACTAAAGTCCCTGTGAAATTATTTTTTTCTGGCATGCTGTCATTTTGAAGAAAACAATAAATGATGGTCGTCTCCAAAGATGCATTTATCTTTTGGAAATTTTTGTTAGTAGTTCGTTCTTAATTTGGCGAAGCCGTGAATGGGTACGTGTAAGCGTTGACACGATGCACACGCACGCGGTTGCTATAATTCATCGGTTCAGTGCGTGACATCGTGTAGCTGCAATCAGCTGAATGAGAACGCGTCCCGGACGCTGATTTCGGGCCCAGTTCAAAACATGACTCGGTAACTTTTGAATTGAAATCAAGATCCTAGAATATTGTTTTCTCGGAATGTACAGCATTCACAGAGCTGAAAATTCATCAGGTTAGTTGTTCAGAACCAGTCTTTAGATTTTGAGCACTTTTGTTGCTTCAGACGAAATAATGCACAAATGACAAATGCTACGCTACCTTTAAATGTACTTTTCTTCACATTGCTACAAGTTTACTTTTTGCACAGAAAAATAAGTAGGGTTCTCTCATGTATATGTGTACATTTACATATAATATAGTTTTCCTTGTAAAACGTTGCTGTAACTAAAAAAAGAAAAGGTTGTACAGCATTTTTATCAGCAGAGAAGTAACAACACAAACAATGCATGTACTAGAATGCCTCTTGCTGTTACCAGGCACAGCAAGGTGAAAAAATAAATACATAAATTGCACATTTCAAAGGGTGCAGCCCCCAGTTCAATACTGGGTATTTACAGAGGGAGTTGCTACAACGAGACCCTTTGTCCCCGTACCGTGAAAGCAGCCCTCCCTAATTTCAACACCAAATCTAGAACGGGAACGTGAATATAAAACCTACATGTTAGGGGGATGCCTGTTATTGATCAGTCACCGTGCAGCACGTACCGGTCTCTTTGTTTGTGTTCCGAGCTCCACCCATGTTTACCTGTGCGCAGCAACACGGTGGGGGTATCGGTTCAGCTGGTAGGCATTGTTGGATTTAATGGATGATTTGCACACTACAATGGGCCTTTGTTCGTTACATTTACTGCATAAAATACATCTGGACTGACACGTAGGCCAAATATGTAGAACGTTACCTGATACCCCTGAACTTTCTATAAGAATATTTGTTTCAAGAAATTTAATATTTTTTTTTCTTCTTCAAATATATGCTGCCTACATTTTAACTGCGGATAACATCAGATTGCAAATTGTTTACCAAAAATTGAGCCATGCATTACATGCATGCTTCATTACTTAAAAAAAAAAAAGAGAAATCATTCACCATTCAAATATCAGTATGTACGTGACCAATTGTAAACAACAAAAAATGTATATTTTACAGATTAAAAACATTTATAACATTCGTGTGTAACATGTAAACGTGAGTAGTTATTGCTGATTTTTTTCTTCGCACATTTACTTCCACATACTTGGCTTCGCATTTTTTTCCTCCGTACATTTGTAGAAAAACATGAACTTGACCAGTTTTTGGCATGCATAAAATCGTACACCTACAATGTATGTCCATGTGCATACGTGTACAAGTGCTCAAGTCGTTTTGGTTGTTTTTGTCCATTTTGTTGTCAAGACGTTTCCCGTCCCCTGGGCAAATGGTCAAAACAAAGGGCTTGTTTTTTTGCGGGTTTTTTTTTTTTTCAGTGTCAACGTGCCGTTTCTCACCTGCGAGAATTTGCTGTCTCATTCCCGGGGGGTATGCGTCCTCTCACAAATTTGATTTACGTGCACGCGCTCTGTGGTAACCACGGCAACGCGAAGTGGCTGTGCGTCATCGCCGATCATTAATTATTTTGGTGTTTTGGTTTGTGTCCAGGGTTCTGTTGTACAAGTTTATTGACTATTTTCCATGTGAGCGTAATGTTCATGAATGTTCGGTACATGTACCGGTATGTTTGCAATTTAGCTCACCTGAATACTGTGTGGACAATTTTTTTTCTCCCTTATTCGAGCTTGGAATTTACATGTAGTATTCATATAATAGGAAGTTCAGCTTTTGCCCACTTCCTTTTATTGTTCTATGAATTCCTAGTTCACAAAAAAATAAAACCACAAAACAAAAAACACCCTACACCAACTCTATAACTTGTCAATGTCATGTACAATGTATATTAAAAGTAACCTAAATAATTGACTGTTTGAAATATTAAATATGCTTGAAAAATTTACCATGTGCATACATAAAAAAGAAATATACAAATGTAGTTTGGTTCCTTGCTCTGTGGTTGTCTGTGTGGGAATGTTGTACATTTAAGCAATTTAAGTGTTACTAAAAAAAAAAAATTGCACATAGTACATGTTGTTGAACTTGAAGAGATTTTTATTTAAAGTGAAGACATGGGTTTTTCGATCTTGCTAAACGCAGACGTGTAAACATTTTGTTTTTAATTTACTGTGCGTCTTTTGCTTCTCTTTAATTCCTTACTAAGTGGAATTACTCAAGTTACTGTGTAGTGTACAAAATGCATGTTTGCGCAATAAATTTGTAATGTTAGCCTACTAATTCATAATATGTTTGACTAAGTTAATTTATAGCCCAAAAAACCCCCAGCTTTTTGTTGAAAGCAACATGGCTCTTATTGTGTTACAGGCTTTGCTGTACATCTAAATGTACACGTGTACATGTACATGTACATTCTGTGCATATATTCCATGCATGTTATGTGCACAAGTAGCGTCAAACCCTGCATCATAAAAATGTACATTGTACATGTACTCAACAGTCCAGCCAGCATTTCTACAGACCTGGGAGGAGGTCGGGTCAAGGCTATTTATAGAATCCAATCATCCCTACACAATGGGGCTGCACAGCTAATGTGCTGTCTCAACAATGGTGCTTTGTTTCGGTTACAGCCCGATGTGTATTCTACCAAAGGGAGATAATTATTTCTGTGGATTTTGGTTGTGTGTATTCTAGTCTTTGTTTGATTAATGTCCGCGATCGTAAATTTAGAGAGCTGTACATATCAAAACTGATCTGATATTATATGTATACAGTTTATAAGTGACAAAGAAAACTTGATCAAAATTCAAAAGGCAACAGAAGATTTTAAAAAAACCTCTTAGATTTTATTTTTCTGTCAAAAAGTGATAAATCCTCCGAATTTGCCATATTTTTCTGCTTGATCGTTTCCTACATGTATATTTGACGTTTATTTTTCAAGCCGCAGTTTTCTTCATTGGAGGGAGAGGTTTCATGACTGCTATTGTCGGGATTTTATAATTTGACATTTCATCACACACAAAATGCTTAACGGTCACTGTCGAACCATCTTGTGGCTGACATTTCAAGCACTGTTGATAAATTACATTTTTAAAAGTCGAATGAACAAATATTTTGTTAGTGGACCGGCAGTTATTTATAACAAAAAGATGTTGAAAGCCACAGACCATTTAGCTTGCTATTTTCCACCTTTTTTTATTTGTTCCTGTTTTCTTGTCTCTCCCACAGCTTTGACGCTACAGTTTGTGACGCACAGTTTTCTCGAGTATCATGATCCCACGATAGGTAAGCTGAAAAACTAACCCACGTCATATCCGACGCCTGGCGTTAAAAAGCCCCGAGACCCTACACTGCGGTAGATAGCAGTTGACGACTTGACGTCATCTACTGGTTGACAGAAAAAAATGGGGAGTGATTGCAAATTAAGCATGGGGTAATTAGGGTCCTGTAAGACAGTGTGGTCACTTAGGCATGCAATTATATGCACATAGTTCACGGCAGAGTGACGGATCGGGTGGAATAATTGACAGGGGATTACTTGTGTTTGTTAATCATTGACGTCATCTACTTGTTGAAACGAAAAAAGGGGTTGCTGATTGCGGGTAACCAGTTGCTGAACCATCAGAATAATTAACGTCAACTGGTATTGCGCCTGAAAGCTAGTGTACTAAACGGCTAAATGCACTGACTTTGAATCACTGACGTCATCTACCGGTACTTGTCCAAAAATTGGAAATTATGAGATAAATAAAACTTGATGCACTGATTTAAATAAATCAGCATGTTTGTTTTGTTTTGTTTTTTATCTTTTGAAAGGCAGCTTTTGTAAACAGAATCACATTTAAAAGATTTTTTCGCAAAAAAAATCAATTTAAAAAAAAAATTAACCAAAAATTACAAAACAACAAATTTAAATTCTTTTCAACTATGTCATTCTACACTACAAATGTTAAAGGGAATATACAACATTTGCAAACATCGAAAAATAAAATTACCAAGTTTTTACGAAATACCTTAATAGGATGTTGGTAAATGACAGTCTAAAGCATCCTGTAAAATTATGGCACCTGGTATACTGTCATTTTCAAGAAAAGTGGTATTTTTGTATCAATTTCCAACGCTGATCGGCCGATCAGCGTTGGAAACAACTGGCTTTTTTTTCAAATACTGGCCCCAATTGACCATTGCACTTGTTTGCAATCGATTACAAATCTATGAACGGGTACGAGCCAGCTAGACTGGTTCCCTGACCTTACAATTCCCCAATGTATGTAAACTGCTCTGTTTCTTCTTATATGGAGTCAGGGAACCAGACTACAGGAAAATGATCGTTTTTCTTGGTTTTTATAGCATTTTCGAACCCAAAACCTCCAAAAAGTCAGTGTAACTATATTTGCTTTATATTTCCAACCCCCCAATTCCATCCATTTCTGAAAATTACAGCAAAAGCAAATGATGTATATTCCCTTTAAGAGATGGGTGAGTAATTACAACAGGGAAGCCCACAATTTTTGGAATGATAAAATATGAGTCAACTCGTGGCTGCAAGAACTCGTACAAAAGTCTTTAAAAACTATGACAAATCCACACAAAAACCACAAAGAAAGAAAAAATTATAACCAGTTAGCCTTGCATTGAATCTCCCCCTTAATATATCCCATTCGTCTATTGATTGCAGTTGTACCTGTTCATGTAGGTGTTCTGAGGTTCTTTGTCCCTTGCAGATAAACTGCCATTATGCATATGCGCTGAATCGGTTATTTAAAACCTTTCAATCGTCCTTCAATGTGTAGGTGTTGTAAGGTAATGCATTGATAACTACACTGTGACTACCTGCACAGGAATTTTAGAAATTCGACATTGCTGCATTCGTATTTCAATTAGAGATGGATTAAATAATGAATGGCGGTTCCCTGAGTATATTTTTAATGGCTAAAGGCATTTGACTTGTCAGGATTTTCAGTAAAAATGTCCTGCTATCTGTCATGCTTTATTTAATATCCGCAAAGAATTTATTTCTGATCATCCAATAAATTACAAAGAATTTATTTTCATTCGTTGATTTTTTTTTACCACAAGGATATTCCGTCATCCAAAATTGATTTGAAAATAAGTTATTTGGAGATTTGGGAATAGTTTCTGTTTGAACATTTATTTTGGTTTTGAGGAAAACATTTAAATGGGGAACTTTTTTGGGTATTTCTGGAGCAGGGGACGTATCCTGTATCCTAGTTTATCCAGAGGATCTGGGGGGAGAAGGAACCGCAGAATGAATCAGAGGAACAGTTACTACCCCTGGGGTATTCTGTGTCACCCATCCCCTACCCCCTCCCCCCTTCCCCCATGATGGTACTTTGCTGCTTGTACTGTCTGGGCCGTCAGCATATAAAAAAAAAACTCCTTCCTTGTCGAGGATAAAACTCTAGTGACTATTTGCTGGAGAATGCTCACAAATGAGCTGATTTGTTTCAATTTTTGTTTTACTTTCGCTTTCAAAGGAATCATTTTGAAATCAGTTTACGCTCAATAAACTGAAATTTGTGTCTTTGATTGTTGCTCGTTTTAAAGACAAGCTGGGTTGGAAATGTATCATGGTGATTAAATTTAGTCATAATTTTTTTGATGGTAATGTGATACATGAAATAGCGGTAGTGTCCCCCTTGGCACGTTTAGTGCACGGAGAATTTGAGGCTGTATTAAAAATAGCATGCAGCTCACTTAGCTAGACGTCCTAAGAGCATTTTTAAATATTTTTTGTTCACCTTGCAAAGTATGAGCGCTGGAAAAGGGGGGGGGGGGGGGGTTAGGGGGTAGAGGTTCCTGACAAAGTTCCCCTATTGAGTCAGGATACATCAGGGAAGAGTGATGGACTGCCTATGGTGGCCCCGAGTTGCGGATATCCGCCCCAAGTTGATGCGAAAATGCGCTAAAGCGGCGCGCCCTTCCGTTGACGTCACGCACGTGGCGCGGTCAGTCTGGCAAGGGGAAAGCCGTGAGCGTGAGGAACACAAAGAAGGGAGAAACAGACGCGGTTTGTCAGAACGAGTTCTTAGTCGAAAGTCCTGGAGGGGTGGACCGCGATTACGGGAACAGGAACTTTTAAGAATAACAGGGAGACGGATGTTGAGGGAGAAATGAAGGGTTGTGGGGAGCCAGTCGATGACAGACTTCATCTTTTGAGATTGTAGAACTTGAATCAATTAGAATATGACTTGAGTCATTTTTGTCAGTTAGTCGCTAGTGCTCCCGTCCTCATGAATGTATCAAACACCTAGGGAATAAGTCAGTTTTCCAGGGGGAAACCATCTTAAAAGCTCTAACTGAAAATTCCGCCAAGATTCTGCTCAGAAGGTGGGGTTTTTTTTGCTTCTTTTTAGATGCCCTACTTGGCTGGTTGCCAGTACAATCCCAAGTTAAAAGATGTGCTTAGAATAATGCCTAAAGTGATTCGGGGGAAAATGGTGTCAACAAAAGCAAAATATCTAAAACTAAACGCACCCGAGGCTGTGAAAGTTAAGATTTATCATGTTTTGATGTTGCTCTGCATGTGCCAACAATCTTACTCCGTTATCGACATCCCCGCATCTCTCTCTGTCCCCCCAGGGTTTTTACCAAAATGACCACATCGCTCTTCCATCTCGGCGAGAAACAGGAGGACCTCCTTGAGTGTATCATTGTCTCTCGCGTTACATCTTCACCGTTCGTCAATCTAGTCACTTAAAGGCACTCTGACGTCAACCCGTCTTCTTAACGGACGTCATCGCTCCTTTTTTATCCCCTCATGACAAGATCTTCGTTGAGAGTGGGGTTTTTGAGTTCTTATCTCGGTATCTAGTCACTAATCATTTAGGTCATTAATTGTCTTCGTTTCAGTTTGATGTCGGCCGTGATTGTCCTCGTTTCGGTTACATACACACCTGTACGTGTGTGCATTGCCCATTAAGTTCGTACTTACCTCCCTAGTACTGTGATACAATCAATACACGCTCCTCGCACATCGTACGTCAGTTGTTTTGTTTGATCATGCAGATGTTATGATGAGAAACCCTCAAGGATGTTGCTCGCATCCTTGTTATCGCTACTCCTCAGCCATCTATCTTGTGAAATTCTTGTGAAATGAGGGAAAACAGAAAAACACCGCTGACATTTTGGGATGCATTCTTTGCTATAAATAGTTCACTTGAAATGTCATCAACATACATAGTGCCTAGGGGAAAAACAACCAAGTTACGGTGCCAACCAGTTTAGTTGTTTTATTAAAAATTTGGCAAAATATTTGTCTCCTGGAGATTTTCCGAGAATGAGAGTTTCAGTTCAATCAATGTGCTTTTTTAACGAGGGAAAACAACAGATCCACTTATTTTGTGCAGTATTATCAAAATACACATATTGCTGCAAATTTCACAAACAATATAGATCTACATTAAAGTAGATACTGAGTAAAAGTACATAGGTTCACCTTTGATTTTTTTTTCACTAGCCAGCCGGACTAGTGAACCAGACTCTTATCTAGTCTGTGGGCAATGGAATTGTTCCTCTTTTTTTTTGCACCAGAATGTCATAAACAACAATGTGCATACATGTATACGTACAGAGACTGTGTCCTGTACTTTTTGGGGTACTTTTATGGATACAAAACGCAGTGCCAGGCCATGTTCTTCCTTTAATTTCTACACTGGACATGCTGGAGATCTCGGCACAAGATTCAGCGGTGCAACGTCATGAAACAATCCGAATGCGCGCATCAGTATTACATTTTTCGCTGAGACCCGCTTTTAACAAAAAACGCAGCGTGGAAAAGTTGCATGCCTTACATGTATTTCGCCAGGCGGACTACTGTACTTACAAATGTAGAGGACGGTTTTGACTAGTTTGCCGCTGTTTTTACTCGCATTTGGCTATCAGACTACCGCTAAGGTCGATCCCTAAAGCCTGTATTTTTTGTTACACTTCAAATACTACTAAGGGTAGCTCATTGTCAGTGCGTTTATAATAGAAATTATTTAAACGACAAACACATTTGTCATCAAAACGCAAGTAAAAAACAGAGCCGAAATTGCAAGGATTTGCAAAGCAGTAAAATATCGGTTGCAAAACAAACTCTAAAGAAGACCAGTCATAGCAAATAATATACATTTTGCTAACCTTGCTTGGCTAAGCAAGTTCATTCTATGCTTAACGAAATTCTAAGCTTCAGCAGATTCTTTGAATTAACCTGAAAGCCAAAGAGTTAGCAGGGTTTTATGATAAATCGGTATTTTTCTCTTGATATTTTTCCTGTCTGCAGAGGATGCATATCAGCAGCAAGCTGTGATTGATGGAGAGGTTGGGTTGTTGGACATACTGGATACAGCGGGACAAGTGAGTACCGAATCATTCCACCCCCTTTCTCTAAGCCCCTCCCCCGCCACACCCCTTCAATCAGTGGGAAACCTGTGATGGATCACAAGTCCAGTCACAAGTAACAGGGGATGAACAATGACAAAAGAATGCCTTTGTCACCATTATTTGAAAAGCTTGTGACTTGACTTAGGAGGACTTGTGACAGACGTGTGATTGACTTGTGATGGACTTGTGATGGACTTGTGATTGACTTGTGATGACTTGTGATGACTTGTGATGACTTGTGGTGACTTGTGATTGACTTGTGATTGACTTGTGATTGACTTGTGATTGACTTGTGATGACTTGTGATGAATTGTGATGACTTGTGATGGACTTGTGATGACTTGTGATTAACTTGTGATGACTTGTGATTAACTTGTGATGATTTGGGATGACTTGGGATTGACTTGTGTTTGACTTGTGATGACTTGTGATGACTTGTGATGACTTGTGATGGCTTGTGATGACTTGTGATGACTTGTGTTTGACTTGTGATGACTTGTGTTTGACTTGTGATGGACTTGTGATGGACTTGTGATTCATGACACATACCTTGGCTACAATACTGCCTTCTGTCCGTAGTCTGTTAAAGAACATGCACGTTTCCGAGCCAGCAAGGCTTTGGTGTCAACAAGTTAATACTACATGTACATTTGTAAGCGTTCATTTAGAGTAGTACAAAAATTATGTACATTTTATGCAGGTACCCAAATGCTGGAAAATACTACGAGTGCTGTGATCACTAAAACTACATTGAATGCTGAAGTACATAAGTACAGTTTACTTTTAGTACTAGTATTTTGTAGCTTTAGGTGA
Organism: Patiria miniata; assembly: GCF_015706575.1. NCBI lineage: Eukaryota > Metazoa > Echinodermata > Asteroidea > Valvatida > Asterinidae > Patiria > Patiria miniata. The sequence goes on along the minus strand of NW_024037048.1, from coordinate 10,129,604 downwards.
GGGTAGGGATAGAGTTGATGTTGTGATGCGTTACTCATTTTGTTTGAGCTCTACATGTACACATGTGCATGTAGATTGGAGTTTTTAAGTAGGGGGGGGGGCTACAGTTCTGTAAATGTTCCCTTCGTTTAACGGGTGGGCTTTCCTGAGAATCTGTTACAGTTGAGCAAAATTTTCAAGTGCCCTACAGTTTCCAACAATTTCAAAACTTATCCCCTTGTCAAATAATGGTAGAGTCCTACTATGTTGGTTGGGAGCCCCGCCTGAAAAGCGGTCACACAGGTTTTTTGCCCGATTGTAAAAGAAGTTAAATTGAATTGAACATTTTGTCAATTAACTCCTGTGTAAAAAACTGGAAAACCTGGCCCAACATTAGGCGAATAACAGAAAGAAAGTTTGTGAGAGTCGATCTGGGTGTAGCGAACTATCGACGGACTATCTTTCCAATTGAATACGATAACAAGTGGTGCGCAAACGGTGAAAGTTCCCTGAATAACAGGAACACATACAGTACAATGCGGTCTGGGTTTTAATTTTTCTCACAAGGTGGCCAAAGTGAATATTTGTGTGGCTACGCCCTTGTGAATCTGATGAGCAAACTGCAATAACAAAGTTTGTTATTTCGCAAGGAACGATTGTAATATGGTTGAAGATTTTTTTTTTTTTTAAGGGCGATATGTGGGTCAGTGTTTGAGGGGAATCTGACGGGATGTACGTGGGGATGTGGTTAGATTCCCCTGGGGTGGAAAAAGGTGTTATTGTGAAGATTATAGAAGTTCATAGGATTTCGCAAACAAGTTATCAGCAGTTGTATCGTACGGTATAAACTGATTTGTCAACTGATAGGCAATGTTCTACAAATACATTGTATTACTTATTGTAAGTTAGGCCAAAAAAAATATTAGTTCTGCTTCCGGTTACCCTACCTACCCTATTTTGACAGCCTTGACTCTAATTTTTCTTTTGGATAAAAAAGAGGGGGGAAAAACCCCAAACCCATAAATTACTACCTTTTACCCTCAACTACACATTTACATATGATCAACACAAAAGAAATTGCCCCCCCCCCCCGCAAAAAAAGAATTTCCTACCTACATGTACCTACCGGTACTCTATTTTCAAATGCCATGTAATCGGAAGCAGAACTTTTTGGGGGGTGGGGGGCCTACCATACTTTAAAATTAAATACAAAATGTACGACTTCCTGACTTTACGGACCAAACAGTTTTCGTGTTTGATATTCAAATTTTAAGCGGAAAACAAAAAACAAAAACAAAAAAACACACATAAACGTGTATACCGGTACATGTAGCCAGGGATCACGCCCACAGTCACGATGCTAGCAATATTAGCAAACATGGGAAAATAGTTTAAAAAAAACAACTTTTTGATTCGGGGGCAGGAATTCCCCCCAAAAGTCCCCATTAAAAGTGTTCTGTGAGCAACGTATGTGCAGATTCGGTATAACATTCAGATAAAGAGTTTGGCTAAACTTGCTATCTTGTTTACAAAACTCGTTACAAAAGTTGAAAAGAGTGGCACCCTCAAAAAACAAAAACAGAAAAAGGGTGGCGGCCTGTTTACACCTTGAAAGGATTTGTAGCGAGATTTTCGACTCTTTAAGAGATGTGTAATAGGGAGGAGGGGGAAATGAAAGTGACTTTTCAACAAGCTCTTGATTAAATTTACCAATCGTCGTGATGCCGGATGTATTTTGTCTGGTCTTGCGGTGGGTGGCCCCAGTGTCGGTCCCAATTAAAGACAGGGGTGTAATTGACGGTGCGAAACAGCTGACAGGAATGATCCGATTATTCAGAGGGCAGCGACGCGAAGAGGCTTCAACGCCCTAAAATGAAACACGGGAAAACCTGGTGAAATGAAGATGGCAGGAAACGACATAATTATTTCTACCTAATGATTGTGATACAAAGCAGGACTAAACAAAACAAAACAAAAACAACCAAAAACCACCAGAAAATGACACTTTAAATGCAAAAATTGGCAGTTTCGGTTTTGAACGTTTCAACCGATCCTATGTACATGTAGGATCTTTTGAAATGCTCAAAAACGAAACTGCCAAAATTTGTAAGAAATAGCGTACTTGATTCTAAGGGAATAATAGTATGAAACATCTTTTGGAATCGTTAAGCCTCGAGTATGGTGTCATTTAAAAAAAAAAAAAGAGGAATTTTGTGTCAGTACTGACACTGGTTTGAGCCTTACAGTCGCTGACAACAAACCTGTTTCTCAAATACTACATCAGTTACATGAAACCAGCTGATGACTTCCTGTCTCACAACAGAACCAGCACTTGGGCACTCCCTGTGCCCTATGGGTTCTGTAAACGACGTAATCCGTGAACTGCACGTGAAAAAAACAGCAGTTTTTTGGTTTGTTTTGCAGCACCAATGCACAGAAAACATTTAACAGCTAGTTTAAGTCAACATTAAAAAAATGTCTGTGTAAAGTTTGGCAATTTGGTCATGCTCTCAGTTCTGCTTGCTAGACCTGTCAAGTAAACAGGGATTTATATCTGAACATTTAGGTCTACGTTTGTTTATGATCAAGCATGCATGTTACAACTCCCCCCTTCCTTGCCAGGCCCGCCCTTCCCCAAGATGAACAAGTGTAGGCAGGCCTTTCCTAATTCCTTAAGCAATCAGTCCATTTCCACAGGTGATTTCACATCCTTTCCGTGGCAACTAAACTCCACCCAAACTTGGCACGCTTGTCTTTATCGTCCCCGCTTTACGTTGATTGCCTGCACACGCAACGCTTGTGTACTGCACACAGGTGATTCAACGCTTCTAATAGGTTAACCGTTTCTAAGTCCACTTTGATGGTTACACCTGTGGAAGTAATTAGTGATTCACAGGACTTTAGAAGTCTGTATAAAAACAATACAGTAACATGTACATGTTTATGACAAAGACCTTGACTTTCTTAACTGAAGTACACGACACTGTTTTCAGCTATAAGTAAGTTTGAGATTGGCTACTACTGTACAGAATTTATTTTTAAACATTCTTGTGACTACAGTGGAACGCCGCTATAACGAACATCGTGGGATCCACAGAAAATGTTTGTAATATAGCGATCGTTCGGTATAGCGATTGTAAGCTGCCGGTGCTCCGGTACTGACTTTTCAATAACTGGCGCCCTTCATAACTTCACCCTGCACACCCTGGTAGTTACTGAAAGACAACTTCGAACACGTGCCGACTATTGAATTATGTAATAACACAGTTTCAAGCTTACGACCTACATCGATGTGTGGCTTTCCCCTTTGATGCCTTGGGGAAATAATAGCCACTTGTCGCTCTTCTGTTGACGGTTTTCAACAACAATGTTCGGTCGGTTTTGTACACAAAAATCGGGAGCCAAGGACAACGTTCGGTAAAGCCGAATGTTCGGTGTAGCAGTGTTCGGTATAGCGACGTTCCACTGTATTACAAAATTCAATTCTTAGTGACGCTTGGGCTTCTGCCTAAAGATGATATCACCGTTACGCTCATGAATATGGAGATTTGAATGGGCGTGAACAAATCGGAAAGTTCGTAAAATGTAACCCAATTCTAGAATGGGAATACAAAGATTGAAAGGGTGAACTGGCACACACACAAAAAGTGTATCTCCAGAAGTTGAACAACCAAACTTCTTGGAGAGTTTTGCCACAAAATTCTTGCATAACGCAAATATCCAACTCTTCACAGTTAACCAGTTGTAATTTGGACTGGTACCTGTAGGCTGTAGAACACCAACCCTCATGTGATAGTGAACATGGTGAAGGTGCCAGGAAAGTATTGCCCTGAATCCATGAAATAATGCATAGTTACTGGTACATGTACGATGCTGTAGGTGCTTGAGTTTACCTGATTTTGGGGTCGTTAAACATTTGTACACCTTGTATTACAGTACATAACATCAAAATTGTACCGCATACTCCAGTACGACAGCAGACCTACATGTAGTGGGGCAGGGAGCATTTCCATTCATTTCCGTTGAACAACCGACGCAATCAAGGTGTCACTTATTCACCTTTCACTACTCACTCAAATTAATTGATGTCTTTTGTGGTTTGGCAGGGCAGGGTGATAAACCAACCTATAGAAGGATTAGGAACATTGAGGTTCTTGCCACGTACTGGGCGTGTCATTGATTACAATGTCTGATTCATAAATATAAATCGTACCTAAAACCTGGATGACAACACAGTTTGAAACCTCGTGTGACGGCTAAAAATAAAAATTAATTGTGTTAAGGCATTTTTGTCTCTAGAGGCAGTTTTGTGTTGAATTTCATCTTCTTCACGAACGAGATTTGTCAGGATGGTTTTGGTCAGGATGTTTCCTGATTTTAGGATTTTTAAAGAATCACTTTTAAAAATGTAAGCCTCCTGAAGTTTTACTGTAAAGGTTATGTACATGTACACTGTATAGTAAACAGTTGTACAAAATGTACATAATGATACATAAAGATATATAAAATGACATTATAGTAAGAGAAAACATCAATTTAGCACAGTACGCATTCCACATTTTGCATTGCCCAATTTTTCTCAAACTCCATTTTTGATAAAAGCTACCCCGTACTGAATACCAGCTTCCCCCCCCCCCCCAAAAAAGACAAAATGTACGCCCAGTCTGTGCCGTCGGACTCCACGATAGAAAGAAATTTATTGGCGAGCTTATGAGCTTATCCAATTTCAGTCTCGTTAAACCCAGGGATTTACCAATTAATTCTTTTATTTTTTGGTTTGGTTTGAGGCGATAAAGGGGTGGGGACGCAAACCCCACCACCCCTGGGGAGGGTTGTTCCCCCTGGGTGGTGAGTGACTCACACGACGTCATTGGCAGGAGAAGGGATGTTTGGTGATTCCCTGCCACCCTCGGGAGAGGGGTCTAAACTTAGTGACCTTATGACCCCGCTCATGCGTGGCAAACCGGTCGGGGTTGAATGCGACTTCGGGGATAGAAGCACGTGTTGATTTTGTGTAACCTTTACATTTGATCCCTCGTTTCTCCGAGATTGGTCCGAGTATCCCCCAACCCAAGAAGAGCAGAAAACCCTCTCAAGTCTCAACCCGTATGGTCACAGGTTTAACCGCTATCTTCAACCATCTCATGCAAACCAAGACATTGTCTTGCTCTCTCAAGACCACAGCTCGTTACTCATGCTCACCAGAGAGCAGTGGCCCATTGTTTTATCGACGGACCAATATGTGACAGATTGGTTTTAAACGAGAGCATGCCACATGCGTGCCCAGATTGGAACAAAAGCGTTAAAGTCAACTGCATTTCTGTCAGAGTTTGGCCAATGCCCTTCCTCCCCTGTATCCTGGGCCCGAGGCTATCGGCTCCGCCTTCTCATCAGTCATACGGCCTTGCCCTAGCCGCACGTGTTCAAAACCATTGTTTTGTCATTCCAGTCACGCCTCAGTCATCCATTAACCGCCCGTCAAACTTGTTCTCTTTTCGCAGGCGGAGTTTACAGCCATGCGAGACCAGTACATGCGAGGCGGCGAGGGTTTCATCATCTGCTACTCCATCACCGACCGCCGCAGTTTCCTGGAAGCGTCGGAGTTCAAGAAAGTCATCGAGCGCGTGCGGAACACCGATGAGGTGCCCGTCGTTCTGGTCGGCAACAAGTACGACTTGGAGCACAAACGCGCGGTGAGTGACAGCGCATCCCGTTTTGATCTAGGTCGTGCATGGACGCGGGAATTTTTTTTTTCGTGGACCCAAGATGCGCAACCAGCAAATCGGCACGAACATGCACTCGACAGATGTCACCTTTCATTCAAGGAACATGCATTAGTGTTATTTGCGGAGACCACTTACTGGCACGGTTCGGTGGAATTCAAGTCATGAGTCATTTAACCACTTACATCCCCTCCGAATATGAAACAAAGCAGAGAAAAAGAGCGACCTTTTAAGACTCTCGAAAAGCTTTCTCCAAAATTCACAGAATGAAAACTGTGTCCTGAAGGCACATGTGCTAATTTTGGACATTTATATAATTGAAAATCCGCTCACATGTGTCCCTAAAAGCACACCCACGCAGAATCAGATAACCACAGCTAGGTTCCTATTGCAGAGAGCACCTTTGGGTATTGAAAAGGGGGCAACACTGTTTTACAAGTCCTTTTTTTAACAGAATTTAGCTTTTAAAGCAAGCTTATGTGTTTTGTGTAGCTGGCTTACAGATAAAAGTCACTTTTCAGAGCCTGACAAAGTCAATTAGATGTATTCTATATTGATATATTCAAATTTTACTTACTTTGCATATCTGAATATTCAATGAATGTTCCTTGGTATCTTTATTCTAGGTCACGACAGAGGAAGGCCAGGCCTTAGCCCGGGAATTCAGCTGCCCGTTTTTCGAGACCTCCGCAGCCTTGCGGCATTTTGTGGACGACGTCTTCTACACGTTGGTCCGAGAGATTCGAATGAAGGAGAAGAACGACATTCTCGCCCTGGAGAAGAGGTTTAAGAAGAAGGACAAGTCTATCAAGCTGCAGAATCTCGTCCGAAAGGTCTTCAGGAAAAAGAGCAACACCACGTTATGAGTCCACCGTCCCTGAGAACAAATTGCGGACAGTTGGTGAATCTTGCCCTGAGACTTTCAAACAATGTGAGTTCTCTTGAACAGCGAGATCACTAGGCCAGAAATTTGCCAGTTCGTGGGTTCCACCCGAAGCGACCCTATCTTCCGCCATTAGCTCTACAAGCAGCTAGCTATCGCACTACACCGTCAATCTGCAGTTCCGTTTTGTAACGTGTAGTTGGAGGCAGTTCTTAAACCAAGGACATGATGTGCTGATCGTGTGTCCTACCCGAGTTGGGAACGCGCGAGATACAAGTTCCAAAATCACCTCCGTGAACTTGCCAGATACAGTGAACAAAAGCAGTTCTTGCACCGTGCAAACGTCTGAACTACATAGACTGAACGTAGCAACTTAGCTGAACCACCGCACCAAACTTGGCCGACATTGAGTCTGTCCTCGTCTTTTATGATAGTCAGAATTTGAGATATTAGTTTCGGCCCCCTCTTTTTTGTATGTGGACATGTCACACTGCTTCACTAGTTATGGTAACTCCAACGGAACTGTTTGCACATTTTGCACTTAAGATGTATTTGCACTTGATTTGCCAATTGTTAACACTCTGTTCACAAAATTCAGTTGAAATGCTAAAATAAGTATCAGCGTTTGTTTACCCGATATTTATCTTTGCACAGCGCGTAGAGTTTTTCAAAAAAAATTGAGTCAGATGCAGGAACATTGATTGCGCAAGCATTGCAATTATAGGGTAAAGTTTATTTGGAACAGAATTATTTATTCTAAGAACCCTGCCAACAATATTCAGATAATCAAGAAAGTTATTTGTTGCTGCCATCTTGGTCTTGTCCCCAGAAGCTTCTGCACAAATGCATATGAACCACATCTGCTTGTCACAGTTACCAGACTAATTTTTCAATAGTCACAAAAATAGGAATTGAACTAAATGGCCACAGAACTTTAATGTCCATTGCTTCTTATGATTCTTTGCAGTTCAAAAAAGTTTCAGGAAGTCTATTTCAAGGAATCTTTTTAACAATTTTAAGTTTGAAATCGTCACAAAACAAACATAAGGCATTCATGCTGCATACATAGTGCTACAGTTGTAACAATTGTACACCATCAAAATCTGCGTTTAGATTTCTAAAAATGTTTAAAAACAAATTGTGAATGGATTTAAATTTGTTTAATGCTGCAGTGAAATTCTGATATTTCGTTTTAAAATGCATAAATTATTTGTTTTCTAGGAATTTTTTTTTAGTGCCAAAATACACTAATTTATTGGAGAAATTGTTTCCCCGGTGATAATGTGGGATGATGTTTGAGTGAAAGTTGGTTTAAAAAAACATTTGGTGAAAAAAACCTGTTTATACCAACATTTTGAAAATGATTCTGTAGTGGTTACCTGAATAAAAATTGCCGGACAAATCTTTTAACATCTCAATGAAAAACCAAAACTGCCTTTGCCTCCCACTTTAATTATAACTCTTCCCAGATTGAAAACAAACTATTTATTAAAAAGAGCTCTCATAAATCTCATAGAATGAAAAGTAGACATTTGTGGGCTGAAATCTAACTGTATCCATTCATATGTCTTTCACATTCAAATATAAAGTTAAGTTGAAAATTGAGAATGTTTTCTTATAATAATGTGAAATGTGGAAAAAGCCATTTCTTTTTATTGGGGTTTCCCCTTTTTTACAAATCGATCTCCCCCAAACAGTTTTTATTTGATGAACTTTATAATAATCAATACTTATTTTAACAAATGCGAGCATTTTTAAAATCTATCTGCCATTTCTTTGCGTATTTGAAGGCCAAAATGTAAAGAATCAACATGACAGCCACTACCATCTATCTCCGATTTAAAGGATTGTACAGTGCACATTATTTTATTATTTAATTATACAAAGTGTGTGAACTTTGTCATTTTTTTTTGTATTTTGTACAGAAAAACAAAACAACTGTATATTAAAATATTTTCTGTCAAATAATGTGTTATATGTGTATAAATGAAACTGTACATAATGTGAATAATACCAAAAAGTAAGAATTGTTAATACAATTGCTGTTTATAGTTAAGATAATTTTCAAGTTCTGTTTTTATCTTAAAATTTGGAAGTTTTAATTCTTGTTTGATGCACTTATATACAGTGTTAATTTCGTTAGTGTTCCCCAATCAAATTTAAATTATATCCAGTTTGTAATATACAGGAAGTTTTTGCGAACAACCCAAACACAATTTGGTCAAGAAATGTGTAATTTAATGAAGAACCATTTTTTATCCTGAAAAAAAGTTCCTTTAATGAAATTTTGTATGCTGATATTATTTTAGAATGGGATTGGAAAATTAAATTCAGATCTCGAAGATAATGGATATGATCCGTCTGGACCTTTGGTTTTTTGTTTCCGTGAATTTCAGTTGTCATGTGACTTGCTTGTTCTGTTTTTGCTTGTGAAGTTGAAGGAGCTATTTTTGTACAAGTAAGAAGAGCCACGGACGAACAGACGGCGAGAAAACAACCAATCGATGCGCACTTCCATAGAAGTAGTACAGGGCGAGTAAAAAAAAAACCCCGAAACCCAAATGTCGGGACCAATATTTGAATAATTTTTAAATGACGTTTTGCCTGTTGCACTTTCAAAATCTAGGATACGAAAGCCCAACGAAAACAATTCACATGTGAATTGTTTTCGTTTTACTGAAAGAACACTTACCTTTTTGTGATCCGTGGACAAAACTTCAAAACGGTGTTTGTGGTCAAAATTCCTTAACTTGAAAAGTACATTATAAATTGGGCTTTCATATCCTAGATTTTGAAAGTGCTGCATAGCATGCAGAACTTCACTAAAACAAAATGGTCCCGACATTTGGGTTTCGGTTTTTGTTGACTCGCCCTTTATACATAGCCACGATCCGTTCATATCTCTGTACTTTCGACATGTTCAAAATCCCAGATGAAGACTTTCATTCGCAGTCCCGAAATTTCTTTGGAAGGGTAGATCTTATATGCCACTGGAAGTTCTTGGATAAACTCTTAATTAAGTACTGAACAAACAGTGCTCGTTAAATTTCGGGACTGTATTTGGAAGGTCTACGTCTCCAACCGGGATTTCAAACTTGTCGAATGTTCAGTGAACGGAGCGTGGCTATGAATATACTAAAGCCACGTTTACGGGTCTAGGTGTAAGCATAAACACCATTAAAATTTATGGCAAACACTATCCCTCGGTTCAACAGTTCAATTGCTTACAATTAACACGCTATATTGTTGATATCGTCCAAATAAAGTTGTAACTGTTTAATAGGCCTACTTGGGATTCATATTAAATTGTGGGATTATACAAATTCGCCGCCGCCTTATCTTGTGCCAAATTTCCGGACACAACCTTTTCCTAAAGCATTATTTCGCAAAGCACGTTTTATCGAGCGGAGCACTAGTATGAGTTCCAAACTCCTCAACTCACGTTTGGAAATTCTTGGTTATGAAGGGAACCATGTCGAAGTGGAAGACTTGTCCATAAATAAAACGAACTTCACAGATATTTCTTTATCTACTTACCCAACGAGTCTCCATTGTCCGTAAGTTAGAAATGCTGTTAACTCTTACAAGACTTGTCCGAAGTCACAAAATACAAAAGCAGCCTGTCTGATCTCTCATATGCACCTGTCATTAAATTCAGTGACCAATCACGCGTCTTTTTTTAACACGCACGCGTTGCGCGTATGCAAATGATTGACGCGCGCGACGCGCTACGGTGTTATCAGGTACGCTGAATGGTCAGAATCTCGAGGTCAAGACGCAGTCTTGTTTTCGTATTAAACCCTTGCTGTTTAATATGCAATGGCTGCCATTTATCACAGCCAAGAGGTTTTAACCTTTTGGGCTGCGATAAAATGCGCTGCGTAGTGCATATGTAGGCCTGATGTAAGTCAACTGCACCTTGTCAAAGATGGCTTGAGTATTTTGTTCAGATACCATCGTTTGCCGCCCCCCCCCCCTCACACACACCTTTTTGGTCCCCGAATAAAAAATTGTAGCCTACATTAATTTCATTCTATAGCTCAGAATAGCTGAGTCAATGACTCCAAACTCGAAAATGATGTTTAATTGATGATCTTCTGCTACAAAAAAAATGTTAAAGTGGTCAGAAATTGCCTCAGATTGCACAACAGAGCGTCTAGAATCCAAACCATACGCCATTAGGCTTCACGCTCGCAGTTAGTTCTGATCAAGGTGCCCCCAACCTTTGAGAAGCGATTGACGCCCTTGTAAACTCACGTTTACGTTACATACCTAGTGTGGACATTCTTTGTTTTCGTGTAGTTAAGAAAAACCTGTGTAAAAAACTCATTTCACTCACACTGGGAAAACTCTTTCAACCCAATTTTTTCTATGATTCCCTTTAGTGTTTCTCTTCGTTTTGCCACGGATAAACCTAACCCCAAAATGCCTCTCAACCTGTTTTTTTTTTCAGAGAGGGGGAAACACTGTGTGGACGCGGGCAAGTCCACACAGCGTCGCTGCTACCTGGTTTATGTGGACATCTTTTGTTCGGAATCCCACACAGTCAATGTAATGCTTGCATGAATGATGTACGCACTTTGCATCGTTTTAGTTTTCTGGCCGACCGATCGATCCCAAGACGGTCCCGTATTTTGTTTTAATATAATGACACATATACTCTCTTCTTGCGAATTGTGAATAAACTCGACCAAGACTGACCAAGCTCAGCAGACAACAGCTGGAACCTCTGAACTTGACACACCCTTCTTTTTGGAAGGCTTTCCGGAGATAAACCCTCCAGAAAATAAAATCTCAGTCACCCGTGTCATATGTCTTGCCGTGCCAAGCTAGGCCACACCCCGCCGCGCCAGGGCTCCTCATCACCAGTCCAGTCACCAAGATCCATCTCGACAACGTCTTGAAAAAACAATGAGAGATACAGACAGCTTCCGGTGTGTCATCCACACGTATCCCTGGATCTAGATTACCCTGAGGGCCACCGGGCTTAAAACAAAAGCAATCAGTGTTATCTGGATGACAAATCAGACAAAAGTTGACTGTCACACTCGATTTGAGACGAAGTATTGGGATTGGAACACAAAAGCCCCCGGTCTTCCGGTCCGTTTTGTCGAGCGGGGAATGACGTTAGCACAATGCCGTGTTGGGAGGCTCGGGACGGTAGAGAGACTGGCCTGGTGGGCCGCTGGATGACCGAGTCATCGGGTGACTAGGGAGGGGGAACGCCCTGATATGGCATCAACTTATAAGCTATATTGGCTTTACTGAGGAAAAACCGCAGAAACACGTATGCCTTTGCACACACAATGCATATGCCTTTCTTATCCTGAAAAAAAGTAAAAATGTAGTTTGAAATGCCTACAAACGGTATAGAATCGTTCTTCCATGCACCCTTTGTATAAAGTTGTTGAGCAAGCCTTGTTTTATAAGCAACTTTGTCAAGCAACCAATAAGTTTCAAAGCAGGAGAATTTAAAGTGTAAAAGTGTGTAAACTTGTAAAGAATAACGGTTATTTCTGACAAATTAAATTTAAAAAAAATCGCACCGTAGTAGAACTCTTTGAATAGAAACTGAAATTTTCTTAAAACAAATTACACTGCCTGAAATGCGGATATAGGCCTATTGTAAGCATTATGCATGCACATTATCACTTAGTTAAGATTCCGCCAATTTCTCACTGATAAAATTTCCAAGGGCAAATTTGTTAGGAAGCCAACGGGGCGGTCGCAGCCAAACGCGGCGGGGTGAGGCACCGCCACGCGCCGCTCCCTCGTGGCAGAAAATCTACGGCCGTCCAGCCAGCTCAGCCTTAATCTGGGGATTAATTCATCAGTTAGCGACATCCGATCAGTGAATGGAACGGCAATTGGGGGGAAGTCATTGGGAGGACAGACTAGCGACTGAAGGCAGGGTGGGGAAGCGGGGTGGGGTGAGGGAGGTTATTAAAGACAGACAGAGTGGGGGGGGGGGGCACCGAACGCATGGGCTAGCAAAACATTAAAAAGGAGAACCGGAATTAAGACGTGAGAGAGTATGGGGAGGAATTGGAGGCAGAAGCGTTCAGGGTAGAACACAATCTTTCTTGTAGAGGAAGACACAATTTGTGCAGACTTCACAGAAACAGATGGACAATCGAAAACAAGGGCATATTGAGGGAAATGGATTAGGACACAATGCGCAAAATGCATTTCATGCACAAATAGGTACAGTGTAAAATGGAAATGCCATTGGAATGGAGAAAAAAATGAGTTGTGTTACATACATTGTAATAGGCATTTTGTCATCAACCCAATGTACTGTTTTAATGTGTTTTTTTTTCAGTATTTGAAAGAAAAAGCTCTCAGCTTTAATCTGATATCCAAAACATAACAAATCACAGATCAAGTTTGAAAAAAAGGCAAATGTTTCAGAGATGCATTTTTTGGGGGTCATCCTGTATATTAATTCCGAATTTTGCTCCATTCTTTTTACTCGGTAGTAGTTATGGACATAATCACGGAGCTGTAACTTAGTCAAGTAGGACAAGACGACCGTCTTCAAGACGATAGATTAAGGGGGATGTGGCCCGTCCCGCCCACTAAAGACCCCCGCTGAATGATGCCCGGTGTAACCCCCGCCATATCAGCACCAATTTATTTGACCAAACTTGAACCCGCCGACAGGCTCAGGAGCAAGAAATGGGCGGGGTGCGCTCGACGGCCATTTACGGGCAATTAATGGACAACAGGTGGCGGGATCTGGTGACTGAAATCGTGAACAGCCGCTGTCTGGGTTTTGAACATGATGCGGCAGAAAAGTAAAAAGTGTGAGGCGTTTTGATCACAATCGTACCAAGTCGAAGGGTTTTTTTGGAAGAAAAAAAGCAAAATTAATACCGGAGGAGTCTTATATAGCGCACGTTATCTACCAAAAGGTACTCAAGGCGCTGGAAATTATGAAGTCTATGAGAAATATGAGACCCATTATGTAGCACCTTATAAGGGTTTACAAGGTGCTGCGGCGCATATTGCAGCCACTACCAGAAACACCGGGGCAAACCCCTTCTCTTAGCGATGTGTTTCTGAGTTCTTTAACGTGCATTACACAACACACGGGACCTTCGGCTTAACGTCCCATCCGAAGAAAAAGACGAAGCAATAATGGTAAAGTGCCTTGCTCAAGAGCACAAGCACCATGTTCCCACGGTCAGGATTCGAACCCATGTACCACGACACACGAGTCGAACACCGTAACCATTGGACCACATCACCCAATTGAATATGTGAGGTAAAATTGAGGTTTAAAATAGAGTATCATAGGCTACACTACTTTACACTGTTTCAGTAATTTTTGTAAAAAAGTGTTCCAAAGAAAACATTGCTTGTTCAAGATGCCTTTGGATTTCCAGATGTTCAGACAATAGACAGAATATGCTTTAAAGACCTTAACTTCACACAGAGACGATATTTCATCGGCAAATATATAATGCAGTTGAGTATTGGCACAACTTTGTATTTCTTTGTAAGTTTCGCCTTGATCACTGCATCATCGCATGCATGATGTGTCACTGCCGTTCACGATACCACGGGCTACACGTAATCTCGAAGGGCGCACCCTCCCGTTCGCGTCCCTGGGTTTCAGGGAGTGGCCTTCTTAGCCGGTGGCACTATCAGTGCCCTCGATACGAGACTAGTCGTTAACGCCCAGCGTCACTTGCTCTGTCGCTCCAGATAGCGGGCCAGACGGTCCCGTAGCCTCGTCTCAAGGAAGTCCCGTTAATTTGGCTTGTTGGCGAGGTGCTGATATGGGCCGCTGGTAACCCGCGATCAAATTCGAAAACAAATATCAGAGCGGACTAGTACCAGTCCTAGCCTGACTCCGATTCGGAAGCCTCCTTTCCAATACAAAATATTTGTTTACGTTCGAAACATTCGACTCCAAAACTGAAACAGGAACGGCACAAGAATACAAAAAGAACATGCATGAAAAAAACCCTCTTTTGGCCTACATATCAATAACCTCTTTACACTTATTTGCGGGAAAATCTGCAAGGAAACTTACCAACCAAACTCAACGCATGCAGCAAAACAATCAAAAAGTCACCCCAGAATTTCCTGTCCCCGACTTGTGGCCATTCACAAAACTCGAAACATAGCCGATACCTGTTAAGGCCTTGAAACGAGCTTTTTGATTGGTCGTGAGTCAGTTGTCGTAAGTCACGCGGTGACTAGCGAATTCCAAGGCCTGATTGGTCGAAGATTTTCACTGCCCGATTACATATAGCAAACTGGTGACCATCCACGAAACTCGATACATAACCATACCTGTTAAAGCCTTACAACGAGCTTTTTGATTGGTCGTGAGTCCTCATGAGTCACGCCGCGGTGACTAGCGAATTCTGACGCCATGATTGGTCGAAGTTGTTTTCATTGCCCGATTACATGCGCGTTAGAACGAACCGGCATTTAATGACATTGTCATGATTGTGTAGGAAATGTTTCGGTCTCAAGTCACATATTATGGTAAAAAATTGGAACATTCAGACAACATGAATTCATACATCCTGTCACATAGATGTAGTTAAGACTGTCTTGAAAGACACGTCTCTATGGGAACGGCAACATTGTGAACACATTGACGAATGGGTACTTCATTCATCATTCTAGTTGAACGGGGCAAGTTAAAAAGCACAGGTCTTTGTCATGCAAATTAGGAACGTGATCCACGGTTGAAACAAGCATTCAAATATCTAAGATTGTTTTCTAAATGAAACATTTTAAAGGGAATATACCACATTTGCTATTTGCTGTAATTTTCAGAAATTGGTGGATTTGGGGGGTTGGTATCTTATAGCAAATATTGTTACACTGACTTGTTAGAAGTTTTGTGTTCGTAGATGCTGGAAAAACCAAGAAAAACAATCATGTTCCTGTAGTCTGGTTCCCTGGCCCACTTAAGATGTAATGGAGCAATTTATTGACGATGGGGAATTGTAAGGTCAGGGAACCAGTCATACTTGGGTAATCGATTGCAAACAAATGCGAACTAACTAAATATGCTAAACTGGGGCACTATTTGAAAAAAAAAAGCCATTTTTTCCAACGCCGGTCAGCCGACCATCGTTGGAAATTGATACAAAAATACTACTTTTCTTTAAAGTGACAGCACACCAGGTGCCATGATTTCACAGGATGCTTTAGACTGTCAATCACTAACAGTCCAGTAAGGTATTTCGCAATAATTTGAAAGTTTTGCTTTTGATGTTTGCAAATGTTGTATATTCCCTATAAGGACATAAAACAATTTCTCCCCCAATAAAGTAAATACGAAATCACAGCCAAGATTAAAACCTAATACATATAGAATCAAAAATTCTGGGTTAAGATGAAAAGTTTTATTTCCGTTTTCATTAAAAAGTAGTTCATGGTCAACTTTTTTTTTAAAGTTCTTAAACCCAACCCTTCCTTATCTGATTTTGATACCAATTTTGTTTAAGCGCACAAAAACTGCCACGTTTGTTAAATTTTGGAAGGTTTTAGAAAAGTTTCCAAGCAAAACGACCCAGGAGGTTCGGGTTTAAGAAAGTTCAAATTCTCACCAAAAAAGGTATGATTTTTTTTTGTAACAACTTATTCATGTCAACACCAACTGTGGCGAAAGATGTACACTGTACATAGGAGAATGTCTCCCATTGCATAAACACATGAAGTTTTCTTTCCTTAACCGACAAATATACATTTATACACAATGTACAAAATTCATTTTATTTATGTATACAAAATGACCATAAGTTCTACCCAATTCCAAGAAGGTAGAACAAGCCTATTATTTTAGTCCTCCAAAAAGTTGACAATACTGCCTAAAAAAAGGCATCTTCCAAAATTGACGATAAAATCCTTTTTTTTTTCAGTATAAAATTGTAGTCACTTTCTTTTTAGTATGAACATTTGGAAGAAGTGTAACCGTCATGTTACATTTCACTGATCCTGATACGAGAAAGAGGAATATATTCGTATTGATGGGGAAAAGAACCGACAAAACAAAAAAATGGTTTTACTGATGTAGACTGGAAAATCCTGTTAAATTCTAAAATGATTTCAAATTCATTTAATTGTTTGGAATATGTCATTACTCCAAACAAAAAAGTTGAGAAAGAAAAATCATGGGTGGTCACTTTGAAAAAAAAAAAACGAAAGCAGGAAATTAGGTAACAAGAAATTCACGAATGAGACATCCGCAGAGCCGAAGAGAGACGCTCTAAACTTTCGACAAAAGATTTATTGACGGTTGACAGAGGATGTCGGGAACAATTGCCGTAAAACTTTCCATCTTCATTCTGTCTGACAGATCAGAAACGAGTCTGCGAACAGTTTGTCTTTTCCTTTTGGGGAACGGTCGTGTTTTTTCTTTTGGGGAATTCTTTCCGGAGTACGTCGCGGTGACTTATGTCATCTGTTGTCGATAAATCCGCATTAAAAAAATAATCTTTTGTGATGACGTCGGGCTTGTTGCATCTCAATCACTGTCAGATCCCCCTAGGGCGTTGGACTTTTTCCTCTTCTTCGCTGGTTTAGGTTTGCTGCTTGAGATATCGTCGTCCTGGGAACAAGAAACCACAAGAAAAAAAAAATCAAGAAGAATAGAAAGAAATCAGGTTTATCAGAACTGACATCTTTGATTTCCCTAAGCGTCTTTCCTAAGGGACGACGCACCGATGTATATATTGACTAATGTCTCGTCAAGTGTTGCCGGCTGTTATGCGTTTAACTCGTTGGTTTGACAAGAACTAGTTTTTTTTTTTCAAGAGTTTAGTGAAACAATGGGTTAGGTGAGGTTAACTTGCCAAGATCGACTTCAATATTTACTAAACTTCTTGTATTTACTCCTTTCTGTTGTTGTTTACATGTTTGTTTGTTTATTCACTTTGTTTCCTAAATATCTACCCACCCTGAAGAAATTAGAAAAAATTATGGTACAGTGGAACGTCGCTATGGGCTCCATATGCCAACGGAAGAGGGCGCCCTTGTACCTAGCAACAACATCCCATGGGCGGGAATTAGCTGGTTGACGAGCAACGTTCCTTGTGTGTGACGCACGTGCACCAGGGGATTTGTACCACATGTATGTACACGCAGTGGTACAGCCGCGCGTCGCAGCAAAACTGCAGTCAGGTAAGATGGCGTCGGTCGGTCACCCCCAACTGTACTTTCTTTGCCGGTGAGGGGGTTCTTGTGATTGGAGCGGATACTGAACACCGCCATAACGAACACCGCAATACTGAACATTGTGCTTGGCTCCCGACTTTTGATTACAAAATTTACTGAACATTGGTGCTGAAAATGTCAACAGAAGAGCGACAAGTTGCTGTTATTTCACCAAGGAATAGAAGGGGAAAGCCACCCACTGCTGTAGGTAGTAAGCTCAAAAACTGTGTAATTTCATTATTCAAAAGTCGGCACGTGTTCAAAGTCGTCTTTTAATAACTACCAGGGCGTGCAGGGTGAAGTTATGAAGGGCGCTATTTATTCAAAAGTGAGTACCGGAGCACCGGCAGCTTAAAATTGCTATTCCGAACGATCCCTATTCCAAACAATTTCTGTGGATTCAGATTGAATAGCCAGCTACTTTGTTATGAACAAAATCATTTTTCTCTACAAGCCTGTAAAAATCTAGAACCAAATTTCCACTTTTTCATAATAAATTACCAGGATTGTGCACATTTTTTTTTACAACCACACAACTGCTGCGGAAATAACTATGCCAAAACAGCAAGCACGTCTGCAAAGTTTCAGCAGATATTTTTATGTTCTAATGAATACGATCCTAGTAGAAAAATTCACCGAGTTATTAAAACAAAAAAATCCTGACCTGATCTGATTCTGAGGATGATTCCACGTCATTCTGCGGTGCCTTCCGGTTCTTAGGGCTCGATGACCCTGGTGACCGCCGCGTGACTCTGCTCCGTGTCGTCCGCGATGTCATATCGTCTAGATCCTCTATCAGCCCAAACAGATCGCTAAATCTGAAAAGAGGTGGAGAAAAGGGAAGGATATAAGTGTTGTGTTCTGCCCACCCAGCGCTAATGACCAAAAAAAAAAAAAACCTCGCCTATTTTTATTTCGTTGTGAAGCATCGGCGCACAATGTAGCACGTACTCTAGCAATTTGTCTTCCGTGACGGAACGGCAGTGAATGATTGATGACTCCCGATGTTTGTAGGCGCCGGTCTAGGAACAGATGTTTCTGATATTTACAGGTTTGCGGCCTCCAAAGCAACGAGTGTTGCTCTAACTTTAGCCACTTAAATCTTGGCAGCATTTAAGGTAATATACAACATTTGCTTTTGCCGTGATTTTCAGAAACTGAGGGGTTTGGATTTTATAGCAAATATTGTAACACTGACCTATTTAAAGTTTTGTGATCATAGACGCTGGAAAAACCAAGAAAAAAATGCTGTTCTTGTAGTCTGGTTCCCTGACCCTTCTTCAGACGAAAGAAAGCTATTTATAGATGTCAGGGAATTGCACCCGCTCACGGATGTGTAACCAATTGTAAACTAAATGTGGACTAACTAATTTTGGTAAATTGGGGGCAGTATTTGAAAAAAAGTCTAATATGAATGAACTAATTATGTATGAGGGCAAAAAAATTGGGCATGGAGAAAAAAAGGCAGGCACCTGTTTGCATTTGTACATTAATGAGTAAAACAGTACAGCAAACTAGACTGACATGGACACAACATGGAGCCAGATTAAAAACGGTGTCCAAATATTCATCTAACACTCGGGGATGTTTCAATGGTTCACTGTTGGCACAAGTTAAGCCTCATTCAAAAATCTACTCAATTGTATTTCCCTGGTACCCTGAAAGAAAATAGACAGGTGCTTGTCTGTAATCTGCACATTAATGGACTAGCAGTATAGGAAACTAGACCATTATGGACACTAACATTTGCCCTGGTGTCCTGCAACTCTTTCCTATGTTGAGTGACTTACTTCATTTTCTGGGCGTCCGTGCATGCGCTCTGTATTGTCTGTAGTCCGAGTAACACGGCTTCCTGACTGAAAACTGGACGAAGAAAGTAAATCAATATAATCAAATTCATGAAAAGAGGCAATCCACTGACATGGCACTAAGGGAATAAATGTGTGCTCTGGAGGTTTTTATCACTCTGTTTAAGACCACTTAGAGTCTGGGTGCTAATAATTACCCGAGCCGGAGGCGAGGGTAATTATCAGCACCCAGACTCTAAGTGGTCTTAAACAGAGTGATAAATACCGACGGAGCACATATTTATTCCCATTCATAAATACCTTTTCGGTAAGAAAAAATCATATAATTCGTTCAAAACATCCCGATTTTGTTCAACAAATTCACTTTATGCTTTTTGAAACATCCCTCTTGCAAAATAATGGAGTGTTCAGCTGGCGAGTAAGATGTAAACAACCCTTTTATGGAGATTGACGCGCGCGTATCATGTTCTGCGCGATGTCGCGCAGAACGCACCTGGCGCGTTGCGTTTTGAATTTAGAACTATACAATTCTGACTCCCTGGTAGTGTTGCGCATGCCTACGTGAGGATTGTGAACGTTCAACCAATGAAACGATAAGAGGCACTGGATTTTTAGGAGTCCACATGTTATTGTGACACTGGAAAAGTGTTTAAGACCAGCCAGCCATGTCTTTATCATCCGTTTAAGACCGGCCACGTGACGGGCTCTCGACCAATAGGAATAGCTAAACTGTCTGAGGTATTTATGAATGAAGATTCACTTAGTGAAAAAGAACATTATGCCTCAAGCTTTGCTGTAACCGGTACAATCATATGAAATAATCTGCATGCACAGTTGAGAACCATGACTTCTCTAACCTCATTTAAATCTGAACAACGTAAAACGTTCAGTCAGTAATATTTCTGCAAATAAGTATTGTTTTGCTGTCTTCACTGATTATACAAATCTAAATCTGTACTGATCTACGGAGTTAACAAACTTGGTTGCCATATTAATAAGGAGCTGGATAGGATTTCCCCTTGTTGTCGCCCAAAAGGGCTTTTTGGTGGTTTTTCGCCCCTATCGTAATCAGCAAACCTATTTGCTTGATGTCACAAGTCAAAATTGTCTGTGTTCATTGAATTCACTTACGTAAAGCCTGTTAGCGATGTTGTTTCACACTGTACATGTACATGTAGTTGTAATAGGTTTAACCCTAACCGCCCTGAATCCTTCAAAACCCTCTTTGCCAAAGTGGAGGAATTTTGAGGATTGAGGTTACATGGTAAAAGTGCGTTAATGATTTCGTAGGATGCACTTTGTCAAGGTCTTGGGCCGGACCTTGTGTTGTTTTTGCCCAGCCATGCACAAATTAGGCCTGGAATATGCTTGAAATCCTCCGTACTGCTCCAGGATGTCACTGCCCGAGCCTCAACATATTGACAGTCACTGCCGCAGGATTTTGCAGGATTCAGGCAGTGGTCACCCCTCCATGGACCATATTCAAGAAATAATGGAGGAATTTGCAGGATTGAGGCTATATGCTATTTTTCCATGGTGCCAATTGGAGAATTTTGCAGGATTGAGGCTACATCCTAGCAAAAAGGCCTAGGAAGTTAGGGTTAACCCTTTCATTACCACATTGTTTATTGACTTGGCTCTCCCCAGAACGAAATTGTTTGCTCAGTCATGCGGATATCACTAGAGCGTGAACAAAATGACCACAAGTGGAAAACTCCCTTTTTTCAACCCAGATTTTCTCTGCCAAAGAGTGGTTAGAATCGTAGGTGTTGTGTGTAAAGTTTGTTCCTTGTGCAAATATGTGCAAATATAGGAAAGTTATGCCTTTTTGTTCATCTGGTTCCATTTATCAAACTGCAAGCCATTTCACCACATGACCAAATGGCACTCCATACCTCAAATTGTGCGTGGATACTTCTGAAGCACTTTTCTCAATTTTTTGTAATGGTAACACTGTGAATAAACTACACCATAAGAACAATCCGAAAACACTCTTTCAGCTGGTATATGGTTGATGTATGGGCGGCCAAACATATCAACATACTGCCTTTCTGAAAAGTAGTAAATATATCTGTGTTGAGGGTGTTCTGCGTGTGGTTTCCTGGTCGACTAAAGTCGCCCATGGGAATCAGCAGGGGGTTAGTTCTTGTCGACAAAAGTCGCCCATGGTAAGGAAAGGGTTAATTCATTTTTTTTTTAATTGGCATATTTATTAGCATAATCAATAATAATGACTCACACATGGATTGTCTAATGGCGGATGTCTGCCGCAGCGCTTCTAGGTGTCCAAGAATCTGGTCAGGTGAAGGGATGTTGGAGGGCTTGCTTGTTTGTCTGAAATCAAACAGATGAAGTGAATTGGAAACAAAATTTGCCCCCCAAAAAACGTTTTTTTCTTAAGGCCTATTCAGACTAGACAAATCTCAGGGTTGACGCGGGGTTGAAAGCATGCAGCATTTCACACTTCAAAATGTTCAACCCTGCGTCAACCCTGAGGTTGATTTTGCCCCGGGTTGAACTCAACCCTGCTCCACACCAGGGTTGAGATTTTTACCCCGGGTTGAAACTCTCGCCAGAGTTCAAAACAGCAGTTACTGAGGTATGCTTCTTTTGCACGAAACAAGTGTGAAACTATGCGGGGTTGAATGCAGGGTTGAAAAATCAAACACTCTACCCGGGGCAGCACTGGGTTCACCCAGGGTTGAGTTCAACCTGGGTTGAGAGGCTCCAGTGTGAAAAGGGCTTTATTGTCCATTGCAAAGTTGACTTTTTACCACAAATTGACCCATCAGAAGATACAGCAAACGCGACTATACAGCGTGTCCCAATAAACATTGTGCATGAAGAAATCGCTGATTTTCTCAATATTGGTCAGGCTAGCTAATCAAATTTCATAGCATTTTCAAGCCTATGGTCTTGTTTTTAATTGGTGAAAAAATCAAGAAAATCCAATGATGCAAACCAGAGATATCTTTGATTTGGTAAGGCTATGTATTTTTGGACATGCATAATGTAATTTCCACACTTGGTATAAATTTGCTGGTACATTATTGGGTTTGATATGTGTTACGCAGTGTTTGAAATATTGCATGGCCTTTATGTAAAAATATTTCATTTGTAAATAAATAAAAGAAGAAACAGCATAGCTAGAGGGTGTTTATTTGATTGTTCATCGAAGAAGATTATTCAAAAGCATGTGATAACTGCTCTAATTGCAAATTACTCGAGCGTCAATGTTGTACAGACCCTTTTGATGTTCTTTGTTAACATGCTTAACTACAGGATTCTAATTGTGCAGGAGGAAAATAAAATAGCCGTACAAAATCAACGATATCTCTGGTTTGCATTGATGGATTTTCTTGATATTTTCACCACTTATAAACAAGACCATAGGCTTTAAAATAATATAACATTTGATAAGCTAGTATGGCCACCTTTTGAGCAAATCAGCGACTTCTTCACGCACAATGTTTATTGGGACATGCCGTATTAAACAAAACCACCAAAAAAACCCGCAAAATTGAAGCTGCATCTTTGTTTGATTTTGCAACTCAGCTGTGTGTCATCAGCTCCCGTTTTAAGGAACACAAAGACGACAAATCTTCACCTTTGTCGTAATCTCTTGGCAGAGGTTGTAGCTCGGACTAGTAACGTCTTGATGAAGTCGGCGAGATGCTGCTCATCCTGAACGGCCCAGTAGCTCAGGATGGAGGACACGAACCTATCGCCGTCTTTACACGGCCGCAACATCAACGGTTTCAACAGATCAAGGGATATTCTGAAGAGAAGACAAACGAACAGCAGATCTCTTAAACTTTGTCCATGGAATTATTGAGTTTGTTCATGGAATGCGAATAAAACGTCACGAGACATTTGCTGTAAAATTCACCAGGGAAAGATTTCCATATACGAAGTTCACTCAACACCCTGTGTACAAACCCTATGAGATTGGACTGAAAAATTCTAAGTGTTTTCTAAGAAAATTCTTGTTATTTTCTCACTGCTCAAATTGACTTTGATGACATGAAATTGCTATCTGTGGGCTTGTTAGTCAATACAGAGGAAAATTAGTGAACTTCGTATGTGGAAATCTTTCCTTCACCAGAGTTGAACTGTGTTCCACTCTTGCGAATTTGCAGCATTAAAACCTGTCATGATGTCTTGCGTTTGCTTTTGCTCGAAAGTTGTACCGGCCATCACATTAAGGTCGCAAAAGTAGTCAAAAAGTGCAGTTTGCTGTTCTTGACCCTTGCAACAGCTTGTGGCGTAATGCAGTGCCAAGATCCTAGCGCCAATGTCATGTGATATGCCATGTGAATACATGTATGTCATGTGATATATCATGTGATATGCAGAACTAGACACTGTGAGTGTGTCCGAATAGGACCAAGCTGTGAAAGGTTCTAGCTCAATAAGTTAACTCAATTCGTAACGTTCACTTGCATCTATAAAATATGTGAGCTGCACCCGATTTCACGAAACTCTTCGTAACTTACGATGCATCGCAGCGATGCGACGCGTCGTATCTCTACGATGCGTCGCCGCGACGCGTCCTGCGATCCATTTCGTAGGTGTATTATAGCATAACTCGGTGACTGTTTTATGTCTTTAGTAAGCGTACAGTAAATAGTCGTCTGATATTCAACAAACAGTCGTCGGATCTCAGCTCAAAATTTGTTAAAACTTAAAACAAAATGGCGGCCGTGCGATGCAATTTTGAAGGAAAACAAGCTCTCATTGGACTGTATAGCTACTTTGAAATTTCAACTCTAAATATTCCGGTCTAATTCATAATTATTCAATGAATTTTCTACTTACAACTTTACACACATTGCCTCGGTATTATAATCTCGTTAATGTAATGTTTGTGGCATAAAACTGGCTTAGAATTACTCTTCTTATTTTGCGATGTCCACTAGACACGTCGTAACTTGCGACGTGTTTTAAGCCGTTGTCAAGGAACTTACGACGCGTTCAACACATCGCCACTTTAGTGAAATGGAAGATACGACGCGTCGAGAGTTGCGACGTGTTACACGTCGTAACTTGAGTTGCGACGCGTCGCAGCACTTCGTGAAATCGGGTGCTGATCTGACAAAGTGTGAACTGGTAAGGTAAAAAAAAGCAGGCTGTGAGGATTTAATATCAATAGATTGAGCAGAAAAAGAACTTTCTAACAGTAAACAATGTGGTGGATGTCACGTTCAGGCATGCAACTTAGAAGTAACAAACAAAAAGAGGAAACTCCAATCTTTACAAGACTTTGTACAGTGTTTTTCAATTTGTAATGGCATAAGTTTGAAGTGAGAAAAAAGGAAATCAGCTGATCCGAGGAAAAGTTGCATGCCTGCATGTTATTCTAATAGCCAGATCTAGCAATTATTAATAAAAACAAAAAAAAACAAACAAGAATCGATCTTCAACGGGAGATGGTTGCAAATGAAACTTGGTTATATGTAAGGGGCGATTCAGAATAGTCAATGTTTAAAAATTTGGAATTTTTTAACAATTGTTTTGACTCACCCACCCACCCCAAAGTTCAATTTTTAAATATTGAATGACTATTCAATATATCCTACACACTAAGAATAAAATAATGCTTCAAATGAAGCAGATATTTTAGGTCAATGGTCTCTCAGCTCAGGAGTTTTCAACAGCAAGGGTAAGACGTAGGTTAGTGTCATTTCACTCAGAGCTTTGAAATAGGATAAATAAACCGTCCAAAACATTAAACTTTTGGGAATTTCAGGCCTTAAAGGGAAAATACAACATTTGCAAATATCAAAAAATAAAACTACCAAATCATTTTGAAATACCTTGCTGGACTGTTAGTGAATGACAGTGTAAAGCATCCTGAAAAATCATGGCACCTGGTATACTGTCATTTTCAAGAAAAGTGGTATTTTTGTATCAATTTCCAATGCTGATCGGCCGACCAGCGTTGGAAAAAACTGGCTTTTTTTCAACTACTGGCCCCAGTTGACCATCGTACTTGTTTGCAATCGATTACACACCTATGAACGGGTACAAGCCAGCTAGACTGGTTCCCTGACCTTACAATTCCCCAATATATGTAAACTGCTCTGTTTCTTCTTAAATGGAGTCAGGGAACCAGACTACAGGAAAATGATTGTTTTTCTTGGTTTTTATAGCATTTTCGAGCCCAAAACCTTAAAAAAGTCAGTGTAACTATATTTGCTATATATTTCCAACCCACCAATTCCATCCATTTCTGAAAATAACAGCAAAAGCAAATGATGTATATTCCCTTTAATGCCCCTTTGACCGATTACAATGGAACAGCACAGACATGACAGACGATCTCGAAGAGACTGCTGAGTATTTCAGGGTTTTTCCCCCTTCTTCTTGTAACAGACAGAGTCCGGAATACTTTTCTTGGGGTAAATTCAATCTTCAACAGCTGAGATATACCAACACAGTTAACTAAACTGACAAACGCAAGACGCCAGGCGGGAAAAAAGGTCGCTCGTCACAGGTTCACGTTTCTCATTAATGAAATTATATCGACTTCCTCCATTTTATTACAAACAGAGGAAGCGTGATGTGGGATAAGTTAGTCCTGTGGAAGGAAAAGGGGCCAACAGACGGAGGGCATGTGCCACCTTGGACAAAAACGAGGGGAACAACAAGTTATTCTAAAATTTTGGGGTCCGTTTGACCCCAACTTTTGCCCTTTGTAAGCCCTGTGACAAGTTAGTTCTGGGGAAGGAAAAGGGGCCAGCAGACAGAGGGCATTCATGTGCTACCTTGGACAAAAACGAGGGGAACAACAAGTTATTCTAAAATTTTGGGGCCCGTTTGACCCAACTTTTGTCCTTTGTAAGCCCCCGTGCGGATACTTTAAAAGGTCAAACAAATGCGGAGGAAATATTTCTCATCCGATCGGCCAAACCACAAATGATATTGTCAAATATTTTTTTAATAGGAAAACGGTTTTCATCTTTTGACAAACAACAGAGACAGAATGAATGACCTGATTAGTTTTCGAGGCAGATCACAGACGTTGGTACTTTTTTCTGGATTGTGTTTTACCAAAGAAACAATTCTATGTCAATTGTTTTCATTTTTTTTTCCGGGGGGGGGGGGGGGGGGGGGGGGGGAGGGGGGAGTCAGTCACAATTACAAAACAAATATTATATCGATTTACAAAGTTCTGCGAGTTTCAAGGCATTGGGAAAGTTTCTAAAATGATTGGTAAAGTTTTAAAAGTTGTACACAAATACAGTAACTGTTTTTGGATTTAGCGCGTTCCAACCACCCATCCAATGCCACTGGTGGTTTCAAATCGCTCACAAAACTCTGCGAAGGAAATACAGGCTTGCAAGGCACTGTGGGTATAAATACTGCAATGATCAATGCATGACCCGGTTCAAACAAAATTCGTCCAGTGAGTGCTCAAACAGGGACCGTATCATAAGTCCGACGCCTCATAGGTCCGACGCCTCATAAGTCCGAAATTTCGGACTTATGAGGCGTCGGACTTATGAGGCATAAAATTCATTTATTCCGCCTCATAAGTCCGACGCCTCATAAGTCCGACGTCGGAAAAACGAGGCGTTTAATTTGTCGGACTAACGAGACGTCGGAGCTATGAGGCATCGGAGCGATGAGGTGTCGGACTTATGAGGCGTCGGACCTATGGCCATGCCCCCCCCCCCCTTCCCCAAAACGAACCCTTTTTTTTTAAGTGACGTCGCAATAAAGGTACCGGTAGTCACTGTGTACACCACCATCTTTTCATCAAAATAATTTGGTTAAAGTGGTCAGAAATTGCCTCAGATCGCACAACAAAGCATCTAGAATCCAAACATTTTTTTCCCCACTTTATGGGGACCATCTTGTTTTGCCCCCCCCCCCAAATAATTGTGTTCTGGATCCGCCCTTGCCTGACCTCGATGAACCCTACTATCAAAATTATCCACTACCTTAAGCTTTCTATAAAATCCCTTTGTCACGATAATCGCACGATCACTGTTTTGTCTTGATTCTAATGAGGCAAGGAATTCCCCCACCTCCCTCTGATAATCTGTTCCACCTCAACGCGACCAATAAATCTTGAAGTACAGGAAACGGCTATCAAATTTATTCTGTACACGTGGGTCATGGTTCAAATCGGGTTCTAACGAGCCCCAGAGAGTTCGCACAGGTGGTCTGGTTTCGGACTCGCGACTGAGGTGTTAAGAACACGATGGTGTATGTCACGTTCCCCCCCCCCCATCCCCCCACCCCCGGGGCTGCACCAGCAGGGAATTAACATCTTGCGTCGGTTGGTGCCCTGACTTGAACTTCCAATTGCTTGCTAGTGTCATACCAGAATCTTTGTTGTTTTGATTTTTGCACGCTCATAAAAAAGAGATGATTTCAGCCAGAGGGCGCTTTCTAATTTACTTTTGAGGCTTCAATTTTTTTAAGAGGTTGTGGAATGCTGAAAGTCATTTTTTAATTTTTTTATTGTAGACTAGACCCATATATATCATAATGACAAAGTCCCATTCTTTTGTAATGTGCGTTTATATGTTTATAAAACTGAAATTCATCGAGTAATTTGTTGGTCGGCGAGCGCATAATTGAAATCAACAGTCGTCGGGTTCTTTGTAAAATGAGAAAAATCGTGACGTAATAAACAGGACTCGTTTATACTACGCTGCATCGGGAGTCCTGTTTATTACGTCACGATTTACTATGTTTTGTTTGCTGCCCCCAACGACGACTTTTACACAAATTGCACGTTCGGGTCGAAACAGGACCTGAAAATCAGCTCTTAAAAGTACCTTTTGTACTCATTTCATGACAGACACAATAGTCGTTTTTATTTCATCACACCATAGGCTACATATACCCGAAAAATGACGGAAATGTCTTCGAGCATTCCACAACCTCTTTAAGCTCTGGCAGGAGCTTCTATATGTCACTTGGTGGTCGGTCGGTCTGTCTGTCTGTCTGTCCCCGAAAATTGACCAAAAATAATTGACTAATTGACCAAATGCCATGCCGTGGTCATAAAATGCACTCTTGCCGAAGGTTTTCGGAATAGTGATTTTGTTTTGATCGATGCGCATATATTTTGCATATTATGTCTGTTCTCCGAAAATTGACCAAAATAAGCCCCATAAGTTTCCCACAAAATATAACTACCAAATTTAATTTAAAAAACAAAGAAAAAAAATCAATTCAATAATTAACAAAAACTGTAACAATTCGGAAAGATGTTTATGAAAAGTTTGTAAATGGAGGCAAAATACGCGAAGTAATGTTATAGTCACGTGGTATTTATCACAAATCGCTATAAATCTAGGTAAACATCTAAAGTATGGTGTTTCATATGTGCCATCGGCGTCACATTTTTAGGCGTCGTATTTTTAAACTCTGGCAGGGATCATTTTGATAGATTTTCTGCAAGACTTTCACGCAAGACTTTCATGTAAGACAGCCAGAGCTTATTGTGCACTCGCACTTGTTTATTGATTTGTCACATTAACAACAAGTCAGGTGTGTTTACAAACACAAATGCCCCGCAACGGTGACAGTTCCCATGACATAACACCACTCTTTTAACATCAACTTACATGTACCTTGGTCACATAGAACATTCATTGACAGCATTAGTGTCTTCTGTAGGTTTTATATGAATTAATCCCTAATCCCTATAATCTCAGAATAAATACATGATTTCTATTGTTTTAGCCACTGTGAACTTGACCCTTGACCTTTTGGCCCCAAATTCAATAGGCTTCTTAGGATTACCAAGAACAATCCACAAACCAAATTTGAAGTTCACATGTAAAGTATTTCTCAAGTTATCGCGCTGACAAGATTTCTATTGTTTTAGCCACTGTGAACTTGACCCTTGACCTTTTGGCCCCAAATGCAATAGGCTTCTTAGGATTGCCAAGAACAATCCACAAACCAAATTTGAAGTTCACATGTTAATTATTTCTCAAGTTATCGCGCTGACAAGATTTCTATTGTTTTAGCCACTGTGAACTTGACCTTAGGCCTTTTGGCCCCAAATGCAAAAGGCTTCTTAGGATTGCCAAAAACAATCCACAAACCAAATTTGAAGTTCACATGTAAAGTATTTCTCAAGTTATCGCGCTGACATGATTTCTATTGTTTTAGCCACTGTGAACTTGACCTTTGGCCTTTTGGCCCCAAATGCAAAAGGCTTCTTAGGATTACCAAGAACAATCCACAACCAAATTTGAAGTTCATATGTTAAGTATTTCTCAAGTTATCGCGCTGACAAGATTTCTATTGTTTTAGCCACTGTGAACTTGACCTTTGGCCTTTTGGCACCAAATGCAAAAGGCTTCTTAGGATTACCAAGAACAATCCACAAACCAAATTTGAAGTTCATATGTTAAGTATTTCTCAAGTTATCGCGCTGACAAGATTTCTATTGTTTTAGCAACTGTGAACTTGACCTTTGGCCTTTTGGCCCCAAATGCAAAAGGCTTCTTAGGATTACCAAGAACAATCCACAAACCAAATTTGAAGTTCATATGTTAAGTATTTCTCAAGTTATCGCGCTGACAAGATTTGTCCGGACACACACACCCACCCACCCACACACACACCCACACACCCACCCACCCACCCACGGAAGGACGAGGCGGAAACAGTATGCCCCTTCGGCTTCGCCGCGGGGCATAAAAATGTTGTTTGCATTATAATAAGCAGAAGTTTCTAAATTCTGAGGCTGTAAAGTTTTTCTAACTCACTCTCGGACATAACTGAGCAACAACACTATATCACTATTACATCAGAAAAGGCCGATACCCAAGATTAAACTAATTACACCCAAAATTGAAACTCTTATCCAAAATCAGCTTTTAGGACGATAAATTTGATTAGATTTCAATGTGCAAGGACCATTTCCACATGTTGAATGTAGAAATAAAAACATAACAAAACCACAATTTTTGTCGAGAAATTTAACCTCGATACAGAAAAATAAGATTGTATGTTGTCATTAGTTCTCTTTATACTACCCTCCTAACACATACTGTATATTTTAGGGTTGTCAACATAAAGGGAAGGGGAAAATTAATTTGTTTCTGGTATTTCATCAACACTTCTTGCCACTTTTTTAAAGGTAATTATACAACATTTGCTTTTGCTGTAATTTTCAAAAATGAATGGATTTTGGGAGTTATTATTGCAAAGGAAATATTGTAACACTGACTTCTTGGAAGTTTTGTGTTCGTAGAAAAACCAAGAAAACAATAATGTTTCTGTGGTCTGGTTCCCTGACCCCACTTATGATGAACGGAGCAATTGATAGACGTCGGGGAATTGTAAGGTCAGGGAACCAGTCTAGCTAGCTTGTACCCGTTTGTACATGTAGGTATGTAATCGATGAAAAACAAAATGCTGACTAACTAAATATGGTATACTGGGGGCAGTATTTGAAAAAAGCCAGTTTTTTCCAACGCTGGTCGGCCGACCAGCGTTGAAGTTAATACAAAAATACCACTTTTCTTGAATATGACAACACACCAGATGCCACGATTTTACAGGATTCGTCCAGTAAGGTATTTCATAATAATCTGGTAGTTTTGTATTTTGATGTTTGCAAATGTTGTATGTTCCCTTTGAACACAAATTTGAGCACTTTTTTTCTGAAAAAAAATCATTCATACATTAAGCATGCACAAAAGACGAAGAACTGCTTTACATCATAACGACGGACAAAAGTTGTGTGTGACATGACGTGAGACGCAATATGAGGTAGATGATCGATGGCTCAATTAGACTCAAATATGCCCACGGGACAAAGATCGGAGCCTGCCCATTATGCCCCGCCCGATATGCCACACCCAGTCTCGACAGCCACACCCTAAAACCTTGATTAAGCAACCTCGTCCCCAGGGTGTCAATCAGTACGCACCCACCACTACCTGCTCTCTCACCCTGGTATTGGATCATTTGCATGTGCAAACATTTTGAACACGTATGCAAATGAGGAATAGGCTAGTGCCTGCATGTGCGTTACATCAGCGTTTGTTTCTACATGCAGTATCTGGGGTAAAACCCACATCAATTTGTTGTGCCGTGAGTTACAAAAACACGATTGTTTTCAAAGTTAAAATGGTACAATCTTATCCCGCCAATATGCAGTATCACATTTCATATTAATATGAGCAAATTGGAAAGGAAAGGAGTATTTTTGAGCAGGCGTGGACGTTATTATTGCAATGATCATGAAAACATGTAATGCACATTGGAAAAACAACATCAAGTGCACGATATAAGGTATATGCACGGTATCGAATCAGGATACAGGAAGAAAGTTTCCTATCCAGGGCTTACTATTGGAAACAAGGTTGAAAATATAGAAGCACTGGGGACAAGGTTGCCTTACAGGACCCTTCCAACGATTTGAATGTGTCCCAAATTCGTAGCAAGTTTCTGGTAGCTAGACAACTTCTGAAGCCCTGAGTCAAAATTCTTTGCTGAAAAATTGCTGCTGTGGTAGACAGCTACAAATGCTTTTATTTTTCAAGAAATCTTCACTGACCTTTCTAGTTTCAACATGAGAAGTAAGCTCGCCATGGCTTCAGGGTGTTCTGTAGAATAAAAAATCATAATTTCTATATTGTAGCGTATTGAAAATACTCAAAATTCAATTTAATGGACAAGAAGAAATATATCACTGCCCTAATAAGATTCCCATAACAAATTGAGGCAAATGTGCAATGCCCATTATTATTAAGAAATCACTTTTATATTAATTAGGGGAATAACAGCGTGATGACCTGGTCTTCACTGCGTGGTATTGACCGGGTTGGGTGATGGCCGCTGTTTTGGACAGAAAAATTTATGAATGAACGTTTGTTTACATTTTTGCAAGTGCCGATGGAGGGCGCTGTTTTCAGTAACCAGGCAACGGACGGAAGTGAAACGAGACATGTCACTTGTTAATAGTTTGTGAAGAATTATTGTAAGAAATCACTTCATTTTGGGAGAACTCTAGTTGTTTGAGGCCACAAACTGAACTGATATTTGCCTTCACGGTCTGTTGAGTAAGGATCACTTTGATTTAGCTGTGTAAGAAGTGCCATTTTGGTTTTGTACTGGTTGCTTTCTGGGCGCTTTCCAGTTTCTGGTCGCTTCTTCGTCGCTTCTTTGTCCCTTAATTAGGCCCCCTATTTGCAAATCAGGATGTCATGGCGCGGTACGATATTATTACCTCAGCTCGAGGGCCCTCACTGGGCCTATAAGGATTAAGACAGAAAAATTTAAAACAAACCTTTGTATGTGAGTTTTGGAATGACCGCCACGAATTGATCCACGTCAAGATCGTGCGCTAGGAGAATCTGCCACACACAGTACTGCTCAAACGTTTCCCACTCTAACGTCGCTTCTGAAAATTAAATAAAAAAATGAGTTCACTCCATCCATGTACTTGTGGGAAATAGGATCATTTAACGTAAAAACCTGTTAAAGCCAGAGTCCATCATTTGCAGCTATCCCCAAAGTAACTGGCGTAATTATTGTTGAGAAACATACTTGGTTGAAAGATAGTAAGGGGACTAAACTCCCTGTGAAATTATTCTTTCTGGCAAGCTGTCAGTTTGAAGAAATCAACGAAAGAAGGCCTTTCCAACAGTGCGTCTTAAGAAGCACCGTTGGAAATTTCCGTTAGTTCGTTTTTTTTATTCGGCGAAGTGCGTGCAAGCGTTGACACGACGCAAACGCACACGCGGTTGCTATAATTCTTCGGATCGGTGCGCGACATCGCGTAGCTGCAATCGGCTCAGTGAGAACGTGTCTCGGATGCTGAATTCATGGCCCAATTCAAAACATGATTCAGCAACTTTTGATTTGAAATCGAGATCCTAGAATGTTGTTTTTCTCAAAATATACAGCTGAAGCTGAGCTGAAACTTCATCAGGTTAGTTGTTCAGCACCCTTCTTTAGATTTTGAGCACATTTGTTGCTTCAAATGAACAAAATGCACAAATTACAAATGATGGACTATACCTTTAACTTGTGAAATGCAATCTTGACTTTAACAGATGCTTAGTTAATTGGAAAACCAATAATTACGACAGTTTCAGTTTGTGAAAACAAAAGAAACGACTCTTGACTTCTATGTCACTTCATGAAAACCAAAATGACTCGTTGCTAATGGTACAATGGGCATCGCGAGGGGGGGAGGAGGGGGCAAGGGGGGGGGCGGGGGGATTGCTCCCGCCCTTGGAAAAGCAGAAGAAAAAAAAATGAGGAAAAAAAGGAATACAAAAAAGTCATATTGCTGTTAATTTAATGGGGTGGGAGGGGCAAATGTCCCTGCCCACCCTTGAAAAATGATAAATCGAGAATATGCTGGAAAAGTACAGGGATTTCAGGGGAAAATGTGCTTTGCCCCCTCTAGAAATAAACTCAGGGGCCACCAGGTGCCAGTTTGTGATGTCAGTAACAAATCTGTTGGATTTTCTGAATTTTCTGTGTGAGCAAAGGTTACAAAAAGAATGAAAGTATACCAACTCGAAACAAGCAGATTTTTTTTCAGATTTTGTTTTACCTAAGACTTTTGCGATGTTTTCCTTCTTGAACATCATGAGGTTGCCTTGCATGACATCACAGATCAGATCTTGCAACTGCGATGAGAAGAAAAAGGTCAAGACAAAACTCAAGATCCAAAGTAATCAAGGTAGAATAAAAACAACAGAACTTTTAAGAACCGAGAGAATTAAATAAAGTTATAGACTCATTTGGGGACCTCAAGCAGCAGCCGTCACTGAAACGGAACCACGTTTGTACGCAGCTGGTATTCGCGCAGTGGTACAATAATGATTTGGGGCTAATCACTCGCAGCTGAGAAGCTGAATTGCGAAGGACGCGGCTACAACGTGGTCGGGACAAAGGCATGTAAAGGCGTCTTAAGCAGCCGCCATGCGACCCATGTCTGACCACGGAGCACAGCCTGAGATCGAAAGTGTTTGATTTTTCTGGAGGGAGAAAAACCGGAGGGCCCGGAGAAAAACCCTCGTGGCACAGGAGAGAACCAACGCACAACTCTACTCACATATCGTCTGAGCAGGGAATCGAACCCGGGCCACAGTGGCAAGAGGCAAGTGCTTTACGCACTGGCCACCCATGCAACTATGTGCGCACTAAACACGTGCTAGCCACAACTTGAAGAGCGCATCCGACATGCATTTAAGCGTGCTTCCAGCTCATGTTGTTTGCCAAATGAGTCTATTTCAAACAAAGGTAGATTTTGAGATGTGGAAACAAGAAAGTCAGAATTTCTAAGTCTACATCGGACAAGTAATTGCAGGAGACTAATTACCTGAGCCGAGTCCACGCATGAAACTATCGTGTGTAGTAAATCGGTACTCTCCGTAGTTGCATCACAAAACTGACAAGAAGAAAAAGAAAAAGGATCAAAAACTTCAATGTCAAAATTTGGAAGAAATGTAAGAATGCAAGAAACAGACTAAATAATCTTGCTGTCTTTTACAGCATTCACTTCAATTCTAGATTTTACTGAGAAAATTCAAATTTTTGTTTCACCGAAGGGAATATATGGCTTTGGGTAGACTGGGGACCTGTCCTTATATCACACGTGTATATGAGGGGAGGCAACATCTTCTGTGATTCTGAAATCTGATTGGTTGCTATGTGCTTGATGATGCAGCTTTCCTGTCGCCTGATTGGCCAACTACAACGAACATGTAGTGCCCATTTTTGTCCCCGCGTGGATACTAAAACTAAGTTGGCCTGTACATCACAGATCAATTGGTTATCAACACGCTGGCCGTTATCAGACACTAAATCCGCTGTTAGAGAGTTTGATTGTTTCCGGGGCTTGGGGTGGGGGGGGGGGGGGGAGGGGTCTGACAAGACTTACCATTGTGTAGACCGGGGAAACAAGATAACACATCAATCTAACATCTTCTTCAGCACAAGCCTGTTTGTCAAAAAAGACACAATTGAACATTATTTTTTTTAAGATGTGATATGGGTGGTCATCCAGAAAATTTTGCGTCCAAAATGCGACAATTTGTTCCTGTCAATACTTTGTTGTTTGCCATTCATGTATCATTAAGAATGACTTCACATATTTTTTTTTTGTTGGGTAGGTAGTTGGCTATTCATAATCACTCTTGGAGGACGACTGCATTAAGGAGTGCATCAGAATTATAAAATCACATACGTCAGATGTAACAGGGACAGAAAAAAAAGTGGACCCCAAATTTATAAAATGAGCCATATATGCGTATGTTTTCCCTATGAGTGTGATAAACCAACTTAAATAATAATAATATGAGTATTTATAAAGCGCACGTATCACCGGCAGCGGAACAGGGGGGCCAGGGGGGTCATTGGCCCCCCCCCCCACTTTTTCCACTGGGGGGGCATGGCCCCCCCCCCCAACTTTTATCGGGTCACAAAAAAAAAATACAACCATACATAGTAGTCTGGTTATGTACACTCGGCCAAACACCAACAAAAGAAAATCTTGTGTACTACTCTAGCTGCATAGAGTTAATTGTCAATTATCCACTGCTTGCAACTGTAGGGTACAGGAACCCCGTCCCTAAATGGTACTGGGCAGAGGGTTGAGTGCAATGTACATGTAGGCTAATTACTCCCTGTTTTAGTCTTAGATTGGTTAAATTACGCTGAATTCAAACTTGAATTAAATGAATAGTAACATGCATATGAAATGAATGCAATTTGTTCTCGCACTTAATACTAAATTTTAACTTTTGATAAAGACATTTAGGAACTGTTCAAAATGTTAAACATCAGAAAGCATCAATCTTGGAACAATTTATACATTAAATACATGTTCTAAATTTGAAAACAGAAGAAACTTTACAAGAGCAGGAGTATGTATTTGAAACAAAACAAACTTTCTTCTTATAAATACTTCTGTTCAAAAAAAATCAGGGGAAAGTGACCAAGCATCGCCTCAGATTGCACCATAGAGCATCTGGAATCAAAATTTTTCCGGGGCCCTTAAGCGGGCCCCGGACCCTACACCGTAGGGGCTTCGCACTGCGCGCTCGCAGTAGTTTATAAGAGCAGGAGTAATGTATTTGGAAAAAAAATTCTTCTTATAATTCTAAAACTTCTGCTAAAAAAAACAGGGGAAAGTGACCAGGCATCGCCTCAGATTGCACCGCAAAGCATCTGGAATCAAAAAATTTTCGGGGCCCTTAAGCGGGCCCCGAACCCCACGCCGTAAGGGCTTCGCACTGCGCGCTCGCAGTAGTCCTCCAACCAAATTACCCTGGATCGCAACTGGCCCCCCCACTTTCAAAATCATTCCGCCGCCGGTGGCACGTATCCACCAGTATTGGTGTTCAAGGCGCTACATCATTAATACCCTGCTCATTGGGCCGATGAAACATTCCAAAGACCATCTCGGCTCCCTGGGGAGTATACAGCTCGATGCTGCCATTTCGGCGCAAAGCAGCTAAAATCAATCACAACAACCATCTCTGCACTCACAGGTACCCATTTACTCCTAGGTGGGGAGAGGCAATGAGTGACAAAGTGCCTTGCCCAAGGGCACATGCACCATAACCCCAGGCTGGACTCGAACCCACAACCTGCAGAATTACCCACAGACCACGATGCTGCTGCACTTCGTAGTGTGTCACTGAGGTCAGGGTTAAATGCTTGAGTAATCTTACCTTGAAGTCTCGGACTAGACAGGACGTGAGGTCACCGATGCCGGTGTTTCTGCAGACTTCTTCGTACATATGTAGCCGCCTTTCTCCCTGTTTGCTGCTGCTGGTGTTACGAAAAAAATGTATCTAATTCATTGACAGGTTTTTAATGCCCATTCATAAATAAGACAGTTTACCCATTCCTATTGGTCGACAACCCATCACGTTGTCGGTCTTAAACGGATGATAAAGACATGGCCAGCTGGTCTTAAACACTTTTCCAGCGTCACATGAAATTTGGACTCATATGAAATCCAGTGCCTTTACCGTTTTATTGGTTGAACGTTCACAATCCTCACGTAGGCATGCGCAATACTACCAGTGAGTCAGTATTGCATAGTCCTAAATTCACAACGCAATGCCCCAGGCGCATTCTGCGCGACATCATGCAGTACGCACGACGCACGCGCCAATCTCCATAAAAGGAGTTGTTTACCTCTTCTTCGCGAGCTGGACACTCCATTATATAGAGGGGTGTTTCAAAAAAACAAAACAGTAAAATTGTTGAACATCATTGATTTTTTTTTTTATTTTGACTTTTTTTGACTTTTGGACTGAAAAGTTTTGATATTTTGACCGAAATGGTATTTATAAATGGGAATATTCGTCTCGGGTAATTATCAGCATTCCAGACTCCAACCAGTCTTAGACATAGGGTTTAATACCGCCTAAGCACAGGATTACCGTTTCTTGACTAGCAAAAACAAAAATTCTAGAGAATAAATAATTACCTTGCATGTAAGAAATAGAGTAGGTTATAGCCGATCTGGATTTGTTTCTCGTACATCATGCAGACTAACGTTAGGAGCTGTAACGGACACGAATCCTGCTCAGCGTCTGCGCTCAGATTCCTGTCGAAAGAACAACATGGCGAGCGGTGAATAGGTGGGACTCGTACCATGGACCACCTGACTACAAGTACAGCATCTTAGCCACCACAGAGATATGCTCGGCGATGGTGAATATATACTCGTGGGTGAAAAAAGGCAATTGTGGTCAAGTGTCTTGCCCAAGAACACTAGCACCATGTTCCCTGTCAAGGTTCGAACCCACGTACCACGGCACATGAGTTAAACACCGTAACCATTGGACCACATCGCTCTACAACAGTCCTTTGGTATCATTTCGGTTTGCGGTAACACCATGTGGTAATAACTACTGCTTAGAAGATATTTAGTTCTGAAAAGAACTTGTCCTGCTTATTATCAACTTTTGCTAAGTAGTTTTTGTTCTGATAAGAACAGTCCTGCTTTAAGTTCCAAAAGAACTTGTCTTTTTGGTTTAGAACTTAAAGCAGGACTGTTCTTATCAGAACAAAAACTACTTAGGGAAAGTTGATAAAAAGCAGGACAAGTTCTTTTCAGAACTAAATATCTTCTAAGCAGTAGTTATTTACCACATGGTGTTACCGCAAACCGAAACGATACCGATACTCCACCATGCAAAGCCTCAAATCTTATAACAGTCCTTTGTTTTTAGAAATTGAAGAAAATAAACTTGCACTTCCTAACATTTCCTGTATCATGTTCAAAACAGAAAACCACAATAGACACCAAAATGTGACTTCAAATCAATTGTTTCCTTTTTCCAACCCCCTTCCCTCCCCTCCTCCTTCCATGTCTCATTTTAAGGCGTCAAATCCTCTTCGCGTCCCGACCCTCTCAATAATCGGATCATTCCTGTCAGCTGTCTCGCGCCGTCAATTACACCCCTGTCTTTAATTGGGACCGAT
This sequence comes from Patiria miniata, assembly GCF_015706575.1. Lineage (NCBI taxonomy): Eukaryota > Metazoa > Echinodermata > Asteroidea > Valvatida > Asterinidae > Patiria > Patiria miniata. The sequence goes on along the minus strand of NW_024037048.1, from coordinate 10,090,581 downwards.
AATGTGGCCACCCACCGCAAGACCAGACAAAATACATCCGGCATTATGAAATCTGCAAAACTTAATCCAATTCTTAAAAAAAACACCTTCAGTTCCACGCCCTCTGCTTTCATCAGAAAATACTTTCGTTGAATTTAATTACCTGTGTTGGGATTATTTGCATTAAAAAAGTGGCGAACAAAATTGACAGCGAACGGTTCAATGACCGAAAATTGTCATCTGTACTTGCCTGAATATTACACAGATGGGTTTACCAAGTGAATCTTCCATTGTTCTGTAGAGATAAAAAAAAGAAGACTTTTCGTAACAAAGATCTGGCAAAAATGAAAGTGTTAAAACTACAGAAAACTACAGTAGAAACAAGGGCGAATCAAATTTTTTTTTTTTAGTGACGTCGCTTTAAAGGCAGGCACTGCATACACCACCATCTTTTCCTCCAAAAAAGATTGGTCAAAGTGGTCAGAAATTGCCACAAATCGCACCACGAGATCAAAGTCAGATAACTGGAATCCCCGCTTATTTTGAAGTCAAGAGAATGTACATGAATACCCCCCTCAAGTTTTGTTCGGCCAATCCAAAAGAAACCACCGTTGAAACAAGTGTAAAAAAGATTATGAAACTTTTTACGTGAGTCATTTCTGCCCAACGTTTGGATACTGTGCGCACGCTGCCACTGTGATCAGACTACACACAATAACCAGCCCGTAACCGCAGCAATCCTGGCTTTCGAGTAGCCCGACTGCTACTGCTAGCCCAATTGTTTCTTTCGGACCGGCAGTGACTAAGGCACCTTTCGATCGGCTCAACCATGTTGTAGCTCCGCGTCCTTCGCAATTCTGCTTTTCATTCACTCATTCATTAAATGGTTTATTGAATCAATCATGACTTGCAGCTAAGGGCTGAATTGAATATGATTTACAGGTTCTGCTGCAAGTAAGGATGATTAGCCCCCCTCCCCCCCCCAAGTACAACTTACTCATCTGTGATTTCATCCGGCAATGTTTCACCCGTGATGTCACGTTTGTACAAACTACAGAGGAACGTGGCTAAAGGCCCCGCTATGTCGCTGTCAAAATCATCCTGAAATACAACAACAAAACGCAATCCATCAGGATTAGTTCAGAAATACAGTGTGAGTAAAAAAAAAGGAAACCCTCTATTTTTTTTAAAAGAAGTTCTGCAGGTAGCGCATTCCAGATCTAGGATATCAAAGCCCAATTATTAAGCTTTCTTTTAGTGAAAGAATCATTTAAATCGCCCCTGTACTTTTCCAGTTAAGGAATTTTGAACACAAACACCATTTTTTTAACCTTGTCCACGGATCACATTATTGGTTAGTGATATTTCAGCGATATGAAACCATGTCGTATCCTGAAAATGACATCAAAATATTCCCATAAATCTCTGGGGTAGCCAAGTAGAAGGCAGGGCAAGAATATAAACTCTTTAACCTAAAAACTTTTGACATTATAAAGCATGCTTTTTTAACATTGGATGCAGTTAAAAAACTGTTATAAGTGCCAGTTATCATGGTAATTAGGGTGTTCTGATGTTCTGAATGATTCTTGTAATAAAAGAATGCTTATTAATTGGGCTTTCATATCCTAAATCTTGAACCCACTACATGCAGAATTTCTTTTAAAAATAGGAGTTGCAATTTGGGTTTCTTTTTCTTTTAGACTAACCCTGTCGTTTACCAGGCAATTCCAATGCTGGGGAAACACATCTTAATTCTACAAATATAGCTTGTCTTACTTCTAGTTACAAGTCAGTTGCATGTGTTTTACATGTTCAGTCTATTTTACAACTTGACCTCAGATGACCTTTAACCTTGGTAGTGACCTTTGACATCATTATCATATGAAGGTTTCCATGTTGCAGCTATGACCCAAGTTTGGTTCCAATTGGACTTCAACTTTTCAAATGAGACCAATTTTACATTTCAGCCTATTTTACAACTTGATCTCAGATGACCTTTGACCTTGGTATGTGACCTTTGACATCATTATCATATGAAGGTTCCCATGTTGCATCTATGATTCAAGTTTGGTTCCAATTGGACTTGAACTTTTCAAATGAAACCCATTTAACATTTTCAGCCTATTTTACAACTTGACCTCAGATGACCTTTGACCTTGATGTGTGACCTTTGACATCATAAGCATATGAAGGTTGCTATGTTGCATCTATGATTCAAGTTTGGTTCCAATTGGACTCCAACTTTTCAAATGAGACCAATTTGACATTTTCAGCCTATTTTACAACTTGACCTCAGATGACCTTTGACCTTGGCATGTTATCATATGAAGGTTAGCATGTTGTGTCTATGACCCGAGTTGGGTTCCAATTGGACTTGAACTTTTTAAATGAGACCAATTTTACGAAAGTTTAACCAAAATAGAACAAACATACTACATACATTTGTACATTATGTACAGACATAGTGATGCATAATCTCTTTCTTGAACAAAGTTCAGGCGAGACACAAATTAGCGAAAGGCATTCTTGTTGGAACATTAAAAAAAAGACAGATTTCTCTAAATGCCTTGGGTCGTATGCCAAAGGTCAGATTAGCAAAGGTCACCTTGGGACGAGATTTCGCCTGATATGATTGGCACTTACCATTTCTAATATAACGCTACACAGGTTCTCCATCGTCTCACATTGGGTCTCAATATCTGAATCCCTGTATTGTAAAGACAATTCAAAAATTACTGAGAACATGAATTACCAGAATTTATCTCTACAAAACTGTGATTAAAAATTCTAATTTTTTTCAGAACAAAATTTGTAGGATATACGGCTTTACCTCCCATCCGAATAAGGACGAAGCAATGATGGTAAAGTGCCTTGCTCAAGAGCACAAGCACCATGTTCCCATGGTAAGGATTCGAACCCATGTACCACGGCACACGAGTCGAACACTGTATTACCATTGGACAACAGCACCAAATTTCAAACTCAAGTATTGAAACACCGTAAGAAAAATATTATTTTGAGCAATTGTTTAGAATGCATTGATACTGTTAATAATATCACCAAATATGTGACCTGTTCTGTCAAAATCAGACTCTTCTGGGCATAAGGTCAAAAATGAGATTTTTGCATATTGTTAAAATATGTTCTGTTTCCTTTTAATAGGTGGTTCAATTTTTGAAACCAGTCATTCCTGGGCAGAGTTATGCTATTTTGAAGTTCATTGTGTCGAAAAGTAGAAAACGGAGAAAATGGCCACGAACGTCACAAAACAGTAATATCTTTAACTGATACGCCTTAACAAATCATCAAAAATACTATATTTAGAGCTCAAATTAGGGTTTCAAACGTTTATAGTATATTTTAGACATGTTCAGGATTACAAATATGCAAACATTTGAGAATCGAAAAAAATCGCCCCACAGCGTTTTTTGGCCTTATCTTCATTTCAACCTCTGCCCAGAAGCGTCTGCTTTTGACAGAACAGGTCACATATATGGATGTTAAATGCACTTTGTCCCAACCCATATGGAATGACCCATATGCCTTGATATATCCGCCTCGACTCCATGGGCACGTTCGCGTTCCTTCACTAACCCCTGGCCTGATGAACACATAAACGACACCGACTTGCTCTTCAGAGCGTACTGCGCGCGCATTTTGGAGACTGCACGCCCCTAATGCGCTCGCGAACTTTGCACGTCACGTCACGTAAAAAAAAATCTTTTTTCTCTTCAAGCTGCGCGATGCCTGTATGATATGGATAATGGCAGCCTCGTTTTTCACCCCTAAAAATCCTGTATCTTCGGTTGTAAAGGGATGAAAGAGGTACTACGTACATTTAATAAAATCCTTACTAAAAAACTTTATGTTTGAAAGGATTGATTCTTCAAAAACACAACTTTCAACATATTAAAGATGGCGTGCGCGCCATATTCATCCACTGCAATCTTAATTTATATTAGACAAATCCAGGGGTTAAAATCACGCAAGGCATTATGGGAAACAACATGGAGCAGCAAGATTGTACCCATGGAAACATGGTTGTTGATATTAGGCCCCCCAAAAAAATATTCGGTCTCTGGTCAGACCAAAGTTCCGGAATTTTTTTTTTTTTTTTTCAAGCTTGGATTGTACAGACAAGGTGGGGTACTATTTTGCTTTTTTGGTGTCCTCATGTACATTGGTGTCCTCCATAATTTGCCTTGGTGCTCTCGATCATTTGCCTTGGTGCAATTTCCCATTCCTTGGTGCTCTTTGGTAAAACAAATTGAGGAGGTGCGGCAATAGAGGGCGCTGTTGGAGCTACCGCGGAACATTTTGGAGAAAAAAAAAAGATCGACGCGCATGATTAAAATCGACGCGCGCGCTGACCAGAGACCGACTTATTTTTTTTTTTGGCCTTATGTTCGTTTGAATATGAGGATGAACTCTGACCTCTGGCTCTGTAAGATGGAGCACATCTCCTTGATTTCACCGTCTAGTTGATCCAGGTACATGTCTAGGTCTACCTCCTCTTCTTGCTTGATGGGTCTGAAGACGGCAGAGTCTTGATTTCGTTGCCTCAAGGCTACAAGGAGAGAACATGGCTATCGTGAATAAGTACGCCCTCAACGGTAAGAAAGGGAGAGTTGGGGAGACAGGGACGTTTGAATGCATCGCCAACGACGTCCGATGGTTTCGAAAGATGCTATGGTTTTGTGCACGTTCAGAAAACAAGTAGTCGGGCATACTTTGCGGTATCTCAGGTCAATTTGGGGAGTCAGGTTGGCGTTGGGGAGTCAGGTTGGCGTGGTGGTTCTTTCCTCGCCTTCCACCGCTGTGACCCGGGTTCGAATCCCGCCTGGGCCAATATGTGGATTGGGTTTTCAGTCCCTGCCTGATTCCGTGGGTTTTCCCCAGAATATTCCTCTGGGCTTTTCCTCCCACCTCTAAAGCTGTAATTTCTTCTCATTGTCTTCTCTCCACAGGTTTCTTTAGGCTTGTGAGCTACAGTGCCTAGGGCGCTTTTGAGGAATCCTTGGTTTCATTACCAGAAATGATTAATAATAATAATAGTAAACTGTGTGCGAACTAGCAGGTTTGTTTTTAATGGTGTTAACAAGGATTTTCTATTGTTCCTCTTCCCTTTTCCTCTGTTTTTACTCTAACTTTTTGCAACAGCTCTCATTGGTTTTGTACACGTTTTCTAATCAAGGTTGTCCTCGATTTGGTTCCTGTCCTCGATTCATCGATGATGTTGCACGTGTGTGTCCTCAATTTACACCATAAACACCAGTACACGCGCACACAGTGTGTTCCGTCTACTGTAACAGTGGTAAAAGCGCCCTCTGTTGTCTGCGCATGGAGCTATAGTCATTTCAGACTGTCGGTCCAAAGATTTGAATGAAGTACGTGAAGAGTTGGACAACTGAAACACGTGCCACAACGCCAAAAGATAAATTATTGCAGTCTTCGGAACGACAACACAGACTAATCAATGGAAAATTGTGGCCCTCCTGCGCTCGGACCAATGTTTGAAAACTGGGATTTTGGGTTCATTGAAAAGAACATTGAGTAAGCTTTCTAATGATGTGAAGAATATGGGAATCAGACAAAATCTGATGGAGTTATAGGTATTTTTGGTTCCCAACTCTCGGGCCTCGGAAAATTAAAACAATTCGAGAAACTTGTTGTTACAGTTTCCCAATTGAATTCCTTAGGGAAATTAACTTCAATAACCCTTACCCTACTAGACCCTCCAACGCATGCCAATATGTGCCAATATGTGCCTCAAGAAAATCTCCTATGTTTTTTGCATGGCCCTCCAATATCTGCCATGTCATTTCAAGGGTAACTGGACAGGCACTCCAATACATGCCACAGAGAACAATGAGAGTCCTCTGATAACAAAGTGAGTGCCCCCAGCTGGTCAGTATCAGGCACCCTCCAGGGCCTCCAACTCCTGCCAATTGGAGCCTTCACTGTTAAGACAAACTATCTGCCAATAAACTGCAGCTGGAGGGCATTGGCATAACCAACTGACATGCAGTAAACTACCCTCAGAGAGTAAGGGTTAAATGTGAGATATATTCATTGTTCTAGCTTCAAATGCCTGCATCTACATGTAAAATTTTTCCCTGTTCAATATATTATGGGCTGTATCTCAAAAAAAATGGCTGTAAGACCTCAGACTTATTTTGTGCTGAAGGTACTACAAGTACAGTGGAACGCTGCTATAACAAACATCGCGGGATCCACAGAAATTGTTCATAATAGCAATCACTCAGTATAGCGATTTTAAGCTGCTGGTGCTACGGTACTCGCTTTTCAATAAATAGCGTCCTTCATAACTTCACCCTGCATGCCCTGGTAGTTACTGAAAGACGACTGCGAACACGTGCCGACTATTGACTCATGTAATTACACAGTGTTTGAGCTTACTACAATGTACATCTACCTACAGCAATGGGTAGCTTCCCCCTCTATTCCTTGGGGAAATAATAGCCACTTGTCGCTCTTCTGTTGACATTTTTCAACAACAATGTTTGGAATGTTTTGTACACTTAAATCGGGAGCCAAGGATGTTGCTCAGTATAGCCGAATGTTCAGTATAGCGGTGTTCGGTATAGCGACGTTCCATTGTAATACATAATGTTTGCCTAAAAAACAAAATGTATGCGAGGTATATTCCCAATAAGAACATAAATTTATTTGGGATGCTTGTACTTACATCTATCTTCCTCCTCTTCGTCGCTGAATGTTGCATCTTCCGACGGTAATCTCTGTATCGGGCCATGATCGTTGTTGGCTGACTCTGGTTCCGTCTTTCCATCTAATTAAAAAAAAAAAATTAATACAAAATACAAGTCCATAAATTTAAAAACAAAACAACCTTGCTTAAATAAGTAATAACGGTGTGTATTTATAAAGCGCACGTATCCACCAGTATTGGTGCTCAAGGCGCTACATCATTATTACCCTGCTCATTGGGCCAATGAACCATTCCAAAGACCATCTCAACTCCCTGGGGAGCATACAGCTCAATGCTGCCATTTCGGCGCAAAGCAGCGAAAATCAACCACAATAACCATCTCTGCACTCACAGGTACCCATTTACTCGTGGGTGGGGAGAAGCAATGAGTGACAAAGTGCCTTGCCCAAGGGCACACGCACCATAGCCGCAGGCTGGACTCGAACCCACAACCTGCAGAAATACCCAAAGATCTTGAGTTCAACGCTCCAGACAACAACCAATGGCACTCCACGACATCTAGTGTATACATGAACATAGAAAACACAAAAACACTAGCTCTAGACCACCCCCCCCCCAAAAAAAACCCCACGATATGATCTTAATCTTGAACCGGAGACTTTATCCAAATACCTTCGGGCGGAAGTGCTAACATGGGCGTGGCAGGGGCGGTGGGTGTGGTGGGCGTCGTCGTACAGAACTCAGCAAACATGTCTCTCGTCATCGCCCTCAGCTCCCGATCTAGTTTAGGGTTGTCAAAAAGTTGAGCAAGGGACCTAAAAATCATGGGGAAAAAAATGACATTAGTGGCGTCACATTTTTGTGGAAATTGTCAAAAAGTGCAAAATGCTGGAGAATACGAACCATGGGCTTGTTTCAATAGGCAGTTAAAGGTAGAGTAGATTATTTGCAATTTGTGCATTTATTTTGTTTGAACCAACAAAACTGCCCAAAATCTAAAGACAGATCCTTTAATATAACGAACCTGATGAAGTTTTAGCTCTGTGAATGCTGTATATTCCAAGAAAACAGAACAAACATAAACACAATATTCTGGATCTCGACTCCAATCCAAAATTGGCCGATTCATATTTTGAATTGCGCCCTCTAGTGACACAATCCCAAAATCAGCATTCGGGACATGACTTGTGATGGATTTGTGATGGACTTGTGAGGACTTGTGATGACTTGTGATGGACTTGTGATGGACTTGTGATGGACTTGTGATGGACTTGTGATGGACTTGTGATGGACTTGTGATGGACTTGTGATGGACTTGTGATGGACTTGTGATGGACTTGTGATGGACTTGTGATGGACTTGTGATGGACTTGTGATGGACTTGTGATGGACTTGTGATGACTTGTGATGGACTTGTAATGGACTTGTAATGGACTTGTAATGACTCGAGATTGACAGGTGATGGACTTGTGATGGACTTGTGATGGACTTGTGATGGACTTGTGATGGACTTGTGATGGACTTGTGATGACTTGTGATGACTTGTGATGACTTGTTATGACTTGTGATGGACTTGTAACGGACTTGTAATGACTCGAGATTGACAGGTGATGGACTTGTGATGGACTTGTGATGGACTTGTGATGGACTTGTGATGGACTTGTGATGGACTTGTGATGGACTTGTGATGGACTTGTGATGGACTTGTGATGGACTTGTGATGGACTTGTGATGGACTTGTGATGGACTTGTGATGAACTTGTGATGGACTTGTGATGGACTTGTGATGGACTTGTGATGGACTTGTTTATGGACTTGTGATGGACTTGTGATGGACTTGTGATGGACTTGTGATGAACTTGTGATGGACTTGTGATGGGCTTGTGATGGGCTTGTGGTGACTTGTGATGGACTTGTGATTGACTAGTGATGGACTTGTGATGACTTGTGATGGACTTGTGATGGACTTGTAATGGACTTGTGATGGGCTTGTGATGGGCTTGTGATGGACTTGTGATGACTTGTGATGGATTTGTGATGGACTTGTGATGGACTTGTGATGGACTTGTGATGGACTTGTGATGGACTTGTGATGGACTTGTGTATGGACTTGTGATGGACTTGTGATGGACTTGTTTATGGATTTTGATGGACTTGTGATTGTCTTGTGATGGACTAGTGATGGACTTGTGATGGACTTGTGATGGGCTTGTGATGGACTTACGGTAAGACTCTCTTCTCCAGGAGGAATCTGAGGGCGGACATGACGCCTTGCTTGATCTGCTGCTCCAACGGTGGATGAAGATTGGGAATTATCTGCAAAACAAAAACAACCATCGTCCAGATATTAACCCTAACCATCCCAAATCCTCCAAAATCCTCTTTGCAAAATGGAGGATTTTGCAGGAGGATTTTGCAGGATAGAGGCTACATGGCAAAACAGTATGGTTGATTTCGAGGGATGCACTGTGTCAAGGTCTTGGGCCGGACCTTGTGTTGTTTATGCTCAGCCGTGCATAAATATATCGGCCTGTGTTTAATATACTTAAAATCCGCCACACTGCTCCAGGATGTCACTGGCTCTGGGTTGTTTAACGTGCAGTACACAACACACGGGACCTACGGCTTTACGTCCAATCCGAAGGACGAAGCAATAATGGTAAAGCGCCTTGCTCAAGAGCACAAGCATCATGTTCCCACGGCCTTGGAACCCATGTACCACGGCACACGAGTCGAACACCCCAACCATTGGACCACAGCACCCCACTGTAAAATGCCAAGGGAGTTAATTAACGTTTTTCATTGTCCGTTTTTCATTGTCCTTTTTCCTGATGATATTTCCGAGCGTGATTGACTTACTCTGCAGAGGAAGTCCAGTAGAGTTGCCGTGATGGCAGGATGCGATCGCATAGAATGATGCATGACAAGAATAGCTGGCTCTGAAACGAAGAGACAAGAATGAGAACCACCATTAACAGAAGGGATTCACAACACATCGTGCCACTATTCATTTGCTAGAATTCCTATCGTCACTGTTTTGGTGAGGTGGCGATATCACATTTTGCAAAACATATGCCAACTTTGACATGAGCTAGAAACCAAACAAAAATTATTATACCCCAAATTTTTGGATATTTCGTAGAAAACATAGGTATACTTTTCATCAAAGTTCGTCTTAAGGTCCCATGATCCACAAGGTCAAATTCAAGTTCAAAGTAAAGGTCAAAAGGTCATCATACTTCAAATTACTCGGACATGAAAAATAATGGTAAATTTGGATTCCTTATGATGTTACCTTTCCAAAGCAACCAAGATCAACAAATTTGGCCGAAAGGTTATGGAGATATGGTGATTTGAAAATTGGTGGCCAGGCCCATTTTGACCAAAATTGCCAAACAATTGCGGACGGAAGCGCGAAAAACCGTTTGTCCTATGGCACAAAAACTTAAAATTTTCACCTTTTTCAGCCTAAACATGAGCAAATTTGAGGGTTTAACCCTTTGGGTGATTCGACACGGAATGACCCCATACAGAATTTAGGACTGTATTAGTGTCTCAAAAACTTCGTCTAGGCGACAAAAAAAAAAGAGTCTATACTGTTTTTGAATACTGTACACTCACCGATATCCATGATGTTGCCTCTCGTTGGATTGAAGAGTAGCCAATCATAAAACAGAGCTAGCTTGGCACATGATGCTGCAGCATTGGACTAGAAAAAAGAAATACGGACAAGACTCTCAATCTGGTCCAAAATAACTTCCGTGCACAAGTACCCCCTCAACGGTAAGAAAGGGAGAGTTGGGGAGACCACTGGGAGAGACATTCAAACGTATTGCTGACCGCATCTGACGCTCACATGAAGACGTTAGATGATCATGCACATTTAGGATAACATTTGTCGTGTGCACTTCGCGCTGTATATGCACAAACCAGTACACACAAACGTTGTGTTCCCCCTCCCTCCCCCTCCCCCCCCCCCCCCCCCCCGACTCTCAAAAGTGGTCAGGAAGCTCCCTCATTGTTCCTTCACGGAGTGCATAAAGTGGTCAGGAAGCGCCCTCTATTGTTCCTTCACGGAGTGCATAAAGTGGTCAGAAAGCGTCCTCTATTGTTCCTTCACAGAGTGCATAAAGTGGTCAGGAAGCGCCCCCTATTGTTCCTTCACGGAGTGCATAAAGTGGTCAGGAAGCGTCCTCTATAGTTCGTTCACGGCATTCATAACACTTAATGGAAATTTTAACACTAGCGTTTTAAAATGTATTCATAAAGACCTGAGATAGTTTACCCATTCCTTTTGGTCAAGTGCCCGTCACGTGTGTGGTTTTAAACCGCCGGTAAAACACCGCTGCATTCTGCACCACATCATACAGTACGCACCACGCACACGCCAATCTCCATATAAGGAGATTTTTAGTACTACGCGCACGAGGCACATATCATAGACATGGCCAGAGTGGTGTTTCACAAAACATGAAGTAAAATTGTTGAACAAAATCGTTGGAAATTTGAGGATTTATGACTTGTTTTGACTTTGTGACTGAAAGGTATTTATGAATGGGAATAAATATTATATATAAGCCGAAGGCTCCTAGCTTGTTTTAAACGTACTTGTTTAAAACCCGCCAAGCACACATTTATTCCCTTGTACAATAAAGTGTGTCACAAGGAAATCTAGTACCAAGCCTTCATTAGTACACATTCTCCACACAAGTCAAGTTACCAGACACACACGAATGTATTATGAAAACCTCAAGATGCTTACTGAGCATGTGGTGAGCAGCCAGCCAATCACAGCCCAGCGTTGGATGATTTCCGAGCACAGCACCTCATTGGACGGGTGGACCGTGCAGCAGATGTAGCGAATCAGATCGCAGCGTAACGACTGGCTCTCCGGCGTCGAGAGAAACTGAACGCAAAAAAAATGAAGAGAAAAAATTGAAAGAAAAATAACTGAAATTTGGTAATTACTATGTAAAATGGATCACTGCATTTCAGAAATTTTCTGGAAACCTTGCTAGAAACCTTCAAACATACTTTAGCAGAAATCGAACCGCAACCAATCATTTACACGTGCAGACATCCATGCATCGTTTCTATAATTTATAAACCTGCATGTTTTTCTTCCAGGACGTTCTTCCAGGACGAATTGTAATTCTCATTTGTTAAAAGTTACAAGTTTTTTTTTTTGTTTTTTTGGTTTTTTTTAATTCCATATAAGGTTTTGCCCTTCACTGAGTATACAGTGTTTATACGTCGGTGAAAGTCAAAACCAAATATTGAATTTACATCACCCTGACACAAATTCCATCTTATAAATATTTAATGCGGTACCCGATGCTACATCAGATTCGAACCAGCCAACCAATCCTGGCAAGCTTGGTGGTCGAGTGGTAAGACGTCTGCACTAGAAAGCAGGAGGTCGTGGGTTCGAGTCCCACCCGAGTGATTTTTTCCAACTTTCACTTAGGAGGTAACACACTGAGTATACAGTGTTTATACGTCTGTGAAAGTCAAAACCTAATATTGATTTACATCACCCCGACACAAATTCCGTCTTACGGATAACTTCTTTTTTAAAACTTATTAAACAACTTACTTGCTTCTGGAACCAATCTTGATATCTCTTCTGTTGACCAAACCGAACCTTTAAAACAAAAATGGCGGAAAACGAGTGCGAGTGCACAATAAGCTCTGGCCGTTTTGCATGAAAGTCTTACATAAAATCTATCCAAAAAAATCCCTGCCAGAGCTGAAAAAAAGCGATGCCCAAAAATGCGATGTCGATGGCACACATGAAACACCATACTTTAGATTTATATATAGCGATTTGTGATAAAAACCATGTGACTATAACTTACTGCACATCTTTTGCCTCCATTTACAAATGTTCGTAAAATCTTTCCCAATTGTTACAAAAACATTTTGTTTAAGTACAGGTTTTCCCGGCCAATTTCCTAAAATGTTCATTCACTGCTGAAAATCGGTCATTCATTTCCGTCTGAATTTGAGAATCGCTCTGAACACGCGTTTCATTTTCGCTACCAGAGCATTCAATTCCATTTCAGTTCAATCAATTAAGTGATTGAGCAGCACCTTTCGTTTATGTCCATTCAGATTCGTTTACAAGACTTCTTTTTCGCTACTAGAGGGCGATTTCAAACGTTCACCATTCTATTTCACTTTTAGTTTAATGCCATCAGCACCAGATACAATTAGGGCTTTCTTTTTCATTAACCATCAATCAAATTAGCTGTACCTGAAATCAATTTAGAAAAGGTATGCTTGCGTAAATGAACGCTACTAGAGGGCGATTTCAAACGTTCACCATTCTATTTCACTTTTAGTTTAATGCCATCAGCACCAGATACAATTAGGGCTTTCTTTTCCATTAACCATCAATCAAATTAGCTGTACCTGAAATCAATTTAGAAAAGGTATGCTTGCGTAAATGAATGCACAGGTAACGTAATTGGCCGTCTGTTTCTCAAAACCGAATGCACGGACAATGAAAACGACTGAACTTTCGTTGAATTGAGATGGGATTAAAGGTGTGCCTTCAAATTCAGACAAAAATGACTGACTTTTGGAAGTGAATGAACATTTCAAGAAATTGGCCAGGAAAACCTGTATTTACTTTTTTTTGTTTGCTTGTGTTTAAAAAATAAAATTTGGTAGTTATATTTAGTGGAAAACTTAGGGGCTTCTTTTGGTCAATTTTCTGGGGACAGACCGACCGACCACCAAGTGACTATAGAAGCTCCTGCAAGAGCTTGAAAAATGTAAAATATTAGATTTTGACTTTTTTTTGTCAGGGCCTTCTGTCAATCTGACAGAAGGGTAGGGTACATAACTTAACATTTTATCTCAGACGTACGATGCATATATTACAGGTTTTCCAGGCCATTTTCTTGAAATGTTCATTCACTTCTGAAAATTGGTCATTCACTTTTGTCTGAATATGAATGCACGTCTTTAATCCCATTTCAATTCAACGAAAGTTCAATCGTTTTCATTGCCCGTACATTCAATTTTAAGAAACAGACGGCCAAAAACGTTACCTGTGCATTCATTTACGCAAGCATACATTTTCGCGCAGAGTTCTGGAATACAATTTCGTGAATGTGCAAACAAAAGTACGTTTTTCTCATTCAAAGAAGCAGATTATGTCACAGAATATTAAACTAAAAGTGAATAGAATGGTCAATGTTTGAAATCGCCCTCTAAAAGCGAAAAAGAGGTCTTGTATTAACGAATCGGAATTAACATAAATGAAATGTGCTGCTCAATCACTTAATTGATTGAACTGAAATGGTAGCGAAAATGAAACGGGAGTTCAGAGCGTTTCTCAAAATCAGACGAAAATGTATGACCGATTTTCACAAGTGAATGAACATTTTAGGAAATTTACCGGGAAAACCTGAGCTGATTTGGGGAAGAGATTTTACAGTCTACGTACCTTGGACGTGAGGAATATAATCTTCTTCTCCATCTCTGGCGTGAGTCGGCAGGCCAGGTATTTGGGAGACGTTCTCTGGCTCATAAGCTGAGCCACTCCTGAAAATATGAGACCAAAATATAACCAGAAAATGAATTCAACGTGCTGGCCTAAAGTTTTCGTCTTAAGCGAGACCTTTCTTTGCCTTTAGAGAAAGGTCTTGCTTAACAACTTGACAGCGGGATTATTTTTGGTAAAAAAAACCATGATTTTCGATCCGTGAGGGTTGGGTGAAAAAATCGTGTTGATTCGACACGGAATGACCCTTAAAGGGACACTACGTCCTGAATACGCCCAATTGGGCTACGAAACGCATTCTGAATGAAATGATGTTAATCAGGAAGCACATTTAAAAGTAGGATATAAACATCCACACAACTATCCTTTAAAAACTAGGTGCTTTTGTAGTATTCTTGTGTTATTTGTGCGAGAACGACTTTTGGGGGCCATTTTTGCAACCCCAAAAAGTCGGGCTGTTCGTGCTAGTTGTGATTCCAGCCGTAAGGGTTCGCCTTTTGCGGACGTGTAAGAAACCACATTTTGTGCATTTGTGATTGGTCAATGCTGTTCGTGAGCACAGTGCTGTGTACATGTGTAATACTAGACACACAACGTATATTGTACATTGAATTAAAATGACAGGATTTACGTATCATACTCCGTCGGGCCTGATGTAAACAGTCAGGTTTTTTTTTCATCTTTTCTCGGGAACGGTAAGACATAAATAAGGTTGGTTTCCTTTCAACCAGATGTTTGAAATAGGATAAGTAAACAATCCAAAACATGACATTTTCGGGGATTTCAGGACGCAGTGCCCCTTTAAGAGCAAAATTATGGACTGAAATAAAAAAAAATGACTGTAGTTTTTGACAATGAAATTGAAAATATCATAATTTTTGGTTATGGACCTCACCTGTGAACTGTGGATTTAACGACTGCGGCCTGTGGATCATGTCCTTCCAGAGTTTCTCAAATTCTGGTATCCTAGCGACGTTCTGGAGTAATCTTAACAAGTCACGGCCTATTCTGCAGCATTCCATAAACTATGGTGACATTAAAAATAAAAAAAAATCTTTAGTTCTTTCCAAAATAATTTACATATCTCATTTTTCATCACAATTCATCATGGATATTCATGTAACTTGTTCTATTGATTGTAATAAACAGTTAGCCTGATTGTAATAAGCAGTTAGCCTGATTGTAATAAGCAGTTAGCCTGATTGTAATAAGCAGTTAGCCGGATTGTAATAAGCAGTTAGCCTGATTGTAATCAAGGGCGGATCCAGGGGGGGGGGGGCCAAAGGGGGCCATGGCCCCCCCCCCCCCCCAAAACGAAACCAATTTTTTTTTTTTATGTGACATCGCAATAAAGGCAGGCAATGAGTACACCACCATCTTTTCCTCAAAAAAAACATTGGTTAAAGTGGTCAGAAATTGCCTCAGATCGCACCACAGAGCATCTAGAATCCAAAATCTCCAACATCTTAGTTTTTACTAAAGTTATGGTAAATTTGGTTTTATCTAATCTCAAAATAAACAGCGCCCTCTCTCAGATGTATTTATTATTCATGATGCTGACCTTTGACCTAAGCAGTCCGATGCAGAAATCCACCTCTCTCTGACGCAGGCTAGCCAGCATTTGTGAGCTGTGGTCCTCAATGACCCGTAGATATGTGTACAAGACCATGGCCATTAAGACCGGGTACTTGTCCAACCACGCTCTGTCACCAAAAAGAAAAAAAATTATATAAAAAAAAACCCAAAAAACAAACAAACGAAGAGGATCAATAATTTTTGAAGAAGAAAACCACAATTTTGTCACTGAAAAGCTGAAAACTGGAACAGGAAAAACAATACAGGAAAAAATTCCTTTTTGTCAGAATTTAAAGGGAATATACATCATTTGCTTTTGCTGTAATTTTCAGAAATGGATGGAATTGGGGGATTGGAAATATATAGCAAATATAGTTTCACTGACTTTTATGGGGTTTTGGGTTCGAAAATGCTATAAAAACCACGAAAAACAATCATTTTCCTGTAGTCTGGTTCCCTGACTCCATTTAAGAAGAAACAGAGCAGTTTACATACATTGGGGAATTGTAAGGTCAGGGAACCAGTCTAGCTGGCTTGTACCCGTTCATAGGTGTGTAATCGATTGCAAACAAGTGCGATGGTCAACTGGGGCCAGTATTTGAAAAAAAGCCAGTTTTTTCCAACGCTGGTCGGCCGATCAGCGTTGGAAATTGATACAGAAATACCACTTTTCTTGAAAATGGCAGTATACCAGGTGCCATAATTTTACAGGATGCTTTACACTGTCATTCACTAACAGTCCAGCAAGGTATTTCAAAATGATTTGGTAGTTTTATTTTTTGATGTTTGCAAATGTTGTATTTTCCCTTTAAAGTAAAATATAACAACAGTATTTTTTTCCCGCTGGCTTTGTAATTACTGACTGCGAGTTTAAAATCTTTACCTTGGAAACATTGCAAATTTCTGTTTCTGACTGAAAACAATGTTTGGAAACTATGCTTACTCAGCCAGCTCACATACAAATAAATTATCAAAACAAAATTTGAAGAGGCCATTCAGACAAATGAAGAAATACTTGTAGATTTCTTTGTAAAAAGTGGAGCTTACTTGTTTTCTGTGAAAAGATCCAGCATAGCTTCAGCAAGCCAGACGTTCTTTGGATGGATGTCACCGCCTGTGGGAAAGATTATTAAATTGTGTTACATGAGAAAAGTACTTAAGAACAATAAAATAGCGTAATTTCTAGACCATCAGTTTAGGGGTACTGTACGCTATTTTATTTCTAGTCTTCTGCACTTCACCCCCCCCCCCCCCCCCCTTTCAAGTTTTGCAAAACCACTTTTGCCCATAGACAATGGCACCCACACTTCAAATTCCTTAGTCAAGGGATTAGGCCAAAAAAAAAAATCTCTGGTTTCTGGTATGCGCGCGCGTCGCCGTAGCCATGCGCGTCGGCAAAATGAAAAAGTTTTTTTTTCAATGTAAGATGATGTCTCAAACCAGCCAAACTCACTGGTTTGACTGGAATCCTGCTGCTGCACAATTTTAACGTGTTTTTAGATGGGGTTATGATCGAGAATAAGCTTTATGTGGCCTCTCTGGTCTCCCATAATATTTGCACTAAGTTTAGTCGGGCACCATTTGCAGTCATCAGCCGACATTTGAAGCAAAAAAAACAGGTAAAAAAAAAAAAAAGGCCGCGTCGCCGCACCACTTTTTGGGCAAGCTCCATACCAGAAACCGGAGACTTTTTTTTTTGGCCTTAGACGCTGTTACGGTTTGATACGCAATAACCTGCCGCCGCGAGAGGGCGTTATCACGACCAACCAATATCACCCACGAACCCGTCAGGAACAACGCCTAGGGAATCAGGTATTGGTTGCGTAACACCTGTTTGGCCTAATATATGCAGCGCGCATTCAAAACATTTCATTGCAGTTCCGAACTAAACTCTTAAAGAGGTTGTGGAATGCTCGAAAACATTTCCGTCATTTTTTGGGTATATGTAGCCTAAGGTGTGATGAAATAAAAACGACTATTGTTTCTGTCATGAAATGAGTACAAAGGGTACTTTTGAGAGCTATTTTTCAAGTCCTGTTTCGACCCGAACGTGCAATTTGTGTAAAAGTCATCGTTGCGGGCAGCAAACAAAACACAGTAAATCGTGACGTAATAAACAGGACTCGTTTATGCTACTCTGCATCGGGAGTCCTGTTTATTACGTCACGATTTACTGTGTTTTGTTTGCTGCCCGCAATGACGACTTTTACACAAATTGCACGTTCGGGTCGAAACAGGCATGACAGGACTTGAAAAACAGCTCTCAAAAGTACCTTTTGTACTCATTTCATGACAGAAACAATAGTCGTTTTTATTTCATCACACCTTAGGCTACATATACCCGAAAAATGACGGAAATGTCTTCGAGCATTCCACAACCTCTTTAAACCACTGCTATGACGTCACACTATTGTTAAAAGTGTGGATTTGGAACTACGAATCTGTTACACTGGTCACAAAGTGTGGATTCGGAACGACGAATCTTTAGTAAAGTGTGGATTCGGAATTACGAATCCACACTTTGAACACGTCGGACCATTGTTCTCCATAATGAGCATTAATAGGACCGTCCGCATCAAAACTTTCCTTCCGAAATGACCAATGCATCTTCACTGTCAGATTCTCCGCCGTCACTGCAAAAACTACTTTGATTCAGAAAGAAATCGTCGTCTGAACTATCCATGTTGACGTAAGGAGCCTACACACAAAATGACTTGGTTGTACGGGTGTGGCGATACACATGCTAAACACGCCACAATGCTTCATTACATATAAGAGCCTCGAAAAACTCCCTTGTAAATCACCCTAAGGCCAAAAAAAAAATATTCGGTCTCTGGTCAGACCAAAGTTCCGGAATTGACGCGGCCACGTGGCTTTTTTTTCTTTTTTTTGCTTTTTTCTTTTTTTTCTTCAAGCTTGGATTGTACAGACAAGGTGGGTACTATTTTGCTTTTTTGGTGTCCTCATGTACATTGGTGTCCTCCATAATTTGCCTTGGTGCTTTCGATCATTTGCCTTGGTGCAATTTCCCATTCCTTGGTGCTCTTTGGTAAAAAAAATTGAGGAGGTGCAGAAATAGAGGGCGCTGTTGGAGCTACCGCGGAACGTTTTGAAGAAAAAAAAAGATCGATGCGCATGATGAAAATCGACGCGCGCGCTGACCAGAGACCGACTTATTTTTTTTTTGGCCTAATGGCCACGACTCGACACGAGATATGCAAATCTTTTCATCTCCACTCACTGGACTGTTAATGACAATACTTCTTTTGACGCAATGGTTTAAGTCGGAGAATACACTCGCAAGTGTGGATTCCTAATTTACGAATTCACTCGGACTTACGAATCCACACTTTCTTGTGTATTCTCCTTAACTGAAACTGGCCTGCAAGGTTTTAAAGGGTTTTACACATTGCTCTGAATATTGACTTTCCACTAGTAGGGTTAAAGGGAATATACATCATTTGCTTTTGCTGTAATTTTCAGAAATTGATGGAATTGGGGGGTTGGAAATATATAGCAAATATAGTTACACTGACTTTTTTGAGGTTTTGGGTTCGAAAATGCTATAAAAACCAAGAAAAACAATCGTTTTCCTTTAGTCTGGTTCCCTGACTCCATATAAGAAGAAACAGAGCAGTTTACATACATTGGGGAATTGTAAGGTCAGGGAACCAGTCTAGCTGGCTCGTACCCGTTCATAGGTTTGTAATCGATTGCAAACAAGTGCGATGGTCAATTGGGGCCAGTATTTGAAAAAAAGCCAGTTTTTTCCAACGCTGATCGGCCGATCAGCGTTGGAAATTGATACAAAAATACCACTTTTCTTGAAAATGACAGTATACCAGGTGCCATGATTTTACAGGATGCTTTACACTGTCATTCACTAACAGTCCAGCAAGGTATTTCAAAATGATTTAATAGTTTTATTTTTTGATGTTTGCAAATGTTGTATTTTCCCTTTAATCTCAACGAAAGTACATCGGCTAACGTTATCACATGGGGTAGGCCAAAAAGGAAAACTTCCGCCAAAGTTACGGATAGAACCTTACCAGCGATCTGTTTTATTAGCGAGGAGCAGACGTTGACCACACCTGTGACTGAATTCTTCACCATCTCCTTGGTTACCCATACAAGCTGCGACCAATCAAATCAAAGAACAGATCGATCAATGAACCAAAATAGGACAAATATATTTAGCCGAATATTGCAATTTGGAATTGTCAAATATAATAATTGTAGGGCTGTTATTTTCTAATAATTTTGTATGCGATTACTCGTACTGTGTTTGACTGAATATTTGGATATTCGAACCTGCCAGCTGCAACTGTGTGCAGCACCGTTCAAAAGTTGCATGCAGAGTGCGCCAGTTAAAATTTACGAGCACAGATCAATATGGAGTGTTTTGCTGTATTTTTTAACTGTGTGGACTTGTGATGGGCTTGTGATGGGCTTGTGATGGACTTGTGATGGGCTTGTGATGGGCTTGTGATGGACTTGTGATGGGCTTGTGATGGACTTGGGATGGGCTTGTGATGGACTTGTGATGGACTTGTGATGGGTTTGTGATTGGCTTGTGATGGGCTTGTGATGGGCTTGTGATGGACTTGTGATGGACTTGTGATGGGGTTTGGTGGACTTGTGATGGGCTTTGGTGGATTTGTGATGGGCTTGTGATGGGTTTGTGATGGGCTTGTGATGGGCTTGTGATGGACTTGTGATGGGCTTGTGATGGATTTGTGATGGACATGTGATGGGCTTGTGATGGACTTGTGATGGGCTTGTGATGGGCTTGTGATGGGCTTGTGATGGACTTGTGATGGACTTGTGATGGACTTGTGACGGGCTTGTGATTGGACTTGTGACGGGCTTGTAATGGATTTCTGATGATGGACTTGGGATGGACTTTGGATGGGCTTCTGATGGGCTTGTGATGGGCTTGTGATGGACTTGGAATGGACTTGTGATAGGCTTGTGATGGACTTGTGATGGGCTTGTGTTGGACTTGTGATGGACTTGGGATGGACTTGGGATGGACTTGGGATGGACTTATGATGGTTGCGACTGAATAGAGAAACATAGTTTGCCTACCTGCGTCCGGACGCCATCTTGAAGCTTTGTGTATTTATCGACGACGATCTGATTCAGTTTGGTCCAAGCAACGGACAACCCATCTCTGGATATAAGTGCCAAGTCTCGATAAGTCTACAACAGAAAAGATGAAAACAAATGGTTTAATACAAGGTTTTGGCAATTCATTAAAATAAAATTTATAGGCACTGCATGTAAGTCTCGACATTACAACATTATGATGGTAAAAAGGAACAAAATTTAACTCTAACTCCCTAGGCATTTTTGCTAGGATGCAACCTCAATCTTGTAAAATCCTCCAACTGCCTCCATGTAAAAAAGGCAACGAGGTTTTTGCAATTACTTGAAATAAAATGTATAGGCACTGCATGCTAAGTCTCGACATTACAACATTATGATATCAAAAAGGAACCAAATTTAACCCTAACTCCCTGGACATTTTTGCTAGGATGCAACCTCAATCCTGCAAAATCCCCCGTTATTTCTTGAGTGCGGTCCATGGTGGGGTGACCACTGCCTCAATCCTGCAAAATCCTCCAGCAATCACTGTCAATATGTTAAGGCAGAGCCAGTGACATCCTGGAGCAGTGCGGAGGATTTCAGGTATAATCTAGGCCTAAATATTCATGCACGGCTGAGCATAAACAACACAAGGCCCGGCCCAAGACCTTGACACAGTGCATCCTCCAAAATCTGCCACACGTTTTTGCCATATAGCCTCAATCCTGCAAAATCCTCCATTTTGCAAAGAGGATTTTGAAAGATTTGGGAAGGGTAGGGATAACGATGGATTTAAATAAAAAATAAATAAATACAAATAAGAATCTGTTTCTACCTTTGGAGCAGTGGTCGGGCTAGTCAAGATACTGTACAGGAGTCCTAATGTGATATCTTCGTGTTCTTTCATCCCTTTACAAACCTGTTGACGAAAAAATAATGTAAATTTTTTTAAACCAAAACACTTTTAGGTTTACAATTATGAGACCGACTCTGTGACAGAGAATTAAAACAGGCATCCAGAAACAAAATACTAATAGTAACCCCCCCAAAAAAATCTCCTGTTTTAAGGGAGATTGTGGAGTTACAACCCCATTAAAACAAGAGACCGAAAATCTACTCTTTAACTTTTGGGACTTACCTATATGACAATGAACCATGTTGAATAAGGCCAAGTAAAAAAAAAACCAGTTGATCTCCCGGGTTTTTGCAAAATGAGGAGGATGAGGGCCTTTTGGTTTTTTTTTTTTTTATTTTGTTTCCAAGATGGCCGCCAAGTATTAATTAAAAATGGTGCCAACTTCAGTTCAAAATTACCGCCAGCTTTTAATTAGCTATCCTAATAGTAAGTAGAGTCAAAATACTCATGTTAAACATGTTCTATGTATTTTAGTCAAGCGAAATACAAGGAGGTGAGGAAAAAAAATAACAAATAAAAAATAGGATGCGGGTGGGGACAATCAACTGTTTTTGTTTACTTGGCCTAACTGAAAGATTAATTTTGTGGAAGGAGGGCAGGGTTTTGATTTTCGAGGGAAATTAAGAGGCAAAAACGACGATGGCGACAAAGGAGAACACTGAAAACAAACATGGCGACAGCCGTGTGTGTATCATGAGTATGTCGATACGCACGGTCGCAACTGGAATATCAGGTTAAAGAAGTCGCGTTTTCTCCCAAAAGACCGTTCAGAATTTTTTTAAAATACACGTTTTGCCTGAGGTTGTAAATGCCATTTTGGAGCGACAAAATCTTTATAAGAATGAAAAGACTGAGGTGTCCTAAACTCCACAATTGGCATTTTAAGCCATCATCATCATCATCAATTCCGCATGCTCGGGAAGAGCGTAGCGTCTCGACAATGCAGTTTCCAGTCCAGCCGGTTCTGGGCAAGTCTCCAACCGGCTGACAGATTCAGCCCCAGTGCCCTAAGGTCTTCCTCTAAGTTGTCCGTCCAACGCAAATGGGGCGACCTCTTGGATGGGGCCAGTTAAGGGCATGCTCCTTCAGCAGAAGGGCAGGCTCCATCCGTTGATCGGTTCGAGCAACATGCACAAACAGCCGAAGACGTGAAGCGAAGATGAGATACGAGACCGGAGGTTGATTGGTGAGAAGACGGAGATCTCTGTTACTCACAAAATCCTGCCAATTAATACCTTTGATACGGCAGAGGGCCTTTGTGTCAAAGGCATCCAGCTTTCGTTTCATTTGAAGCCAGCAGCTAGCAGAATATAAAACTTGCAAAACTTCCACGATTCAAAAATGCAATTCTGAGTATAAGCGATCATGTTAGCTCTCAAGTCAAATTTTAACTTAAGTTTTCTACCAACTTTTTGTCTCAGTGAGAAAAAAAATAAAGCCTAGGTTGAATTATTGGATGGATTTTTGTTCGTACTCACCACCGCATTTAAGGAATCGTGAGCCTCCCTCTCAGATGAGCTTCCCATCACCTTGGTAACAAACTCGTAACCTTTCTCCATTTTCTAAAAAAAAAACACGAAACAGAAAACAAGGGGGAATACATATGTAAACTCATTAAATCAATTCTAGTAAATGATAGTAAAATCATCCACTAAAACATTTAAGGAAATGTAGAAAAAAATTAACCAATTTCTTGTCCCCGCCCACTTCTACTTTCACAACCGCCTCCTTTATATTTATTTTTTAATTTGTACATTTGCAATACATTTTAATATATTGCCAACAAAGTGTCTTCTTATTGTTTCTGACAAAATAGATGCTAATGTAGAAAGGGTTACGGCTCCTTTGGACACAATTTTGTATCGGCACAAGAGTAAAAAAAAATGGAAGAATCCATCCGCCATCTTGGAAAAAATCTGGGGGAAAAAAAGAGGAAGGAAAAAAAGCGCCTGCCTCCTTTTTTTTAAAGGCTGGACAAGATTTTTTTTTAATTTGGCCTGAGCAGGTTTTACTTTCCCAGGCTCCTTAAAAACTGAATGTCATTCTTTTAAAAATATTTTGGACAAATAAAGTCAACCTACACACCTATTACAAGTACTAGTCCCCACCCCACCCCCCCCCCCAATTAAAATTTAAAAAGCAAACTTTCACCATGTTCACAGATCTGGCACTTTTAACAAGATAAAATTTGACAGCTTTTTCTTAGGTTTACAATTACAGTCATGACGATTTAATAGTATTAATATTATAATTTAAATGATGTGATAGTGAAAACAGCAACCAAAATCTTGTTCTGAAAGGTAGGGCTCAACCAATTCTCAAGAATAAACCAAAGAAAATAAACAAACCAATCTCCCTCAACAACAACAAAAAAGGGTCAAACCGAAATTTCCCAAACATGCCAAAATGGGCTAGGAAATAGCCAAATAATTTTAGTCATTAAAATTTGTATCCATATCAATATCATACTCTAAAATTACAAACTTGTTTCCTGGTTTAACCTTTTGTTTTCGCAAAATGTAAAAAAAAAGTTGCTCGCAAAATTCACCACACAGGCCGCGCAGCGCGCAGCTGTTTATAAATGGGTAACAACACAAAACTCAACAGCCTGATGCCAGCATACACAAAGTTTATGGCGACCGAATTGCCCATTATCATGCTTGACCAACACGAGACCAATATCGAAAATAATACCTCCTCAAGGTCATCTCTCAGCTCAATGGCTGAAGCGATGAACAGTTTTGATTTCTTTGCTTCCTCCATGGCGGTAAAAATCATGAAATTGCGAGCGATTCGTCGTGAAATGTAGCTGAAAGTAGGCGATCAGACCGCGGGCTTCATCTCGTGTCGGCGTCCATTTTCCCTAACTTGCGCCCTCTATCGATGATATTTGGCAAGTGCGGTCGCAAGAGTGCCATTCTTTTTCCAGCGGGTTTAAATGTCAGACTAGGTGACCATGCATTACTGTCAAAACTTATAAGAAGTCGAAAAATTATGTCGAAACAGAATTGGAAAACGTAGATATTAAAATTTAGTGATATTAAACAACCCAGAGAGAAAAAATACCCTAGTGCTGTATATTTTGGTGGCCGAATTTGTTTTTTTGGGGGGTGGGGCGGGGGCGGGGATCGGGCTGGCAATTTAATTGCACGTTGAATCATGGAGGAAGTGCTATTTAATTATTTTTATTTATCACTACTGATAAAGTAGAGAAAATAAATACTTCGTTGGTCAATTTTAACCCTCAAAATCGTCACAACATCACGAAGTAGCCCCACCCACAACAACAGTTTGAGGTGTATGTCTATTTTGGGAATGACATCATCTATCCTATCGACGTTTCTGATTGGCTGCTAAATATAGCACAGGGCTTCCACTTTAAAACTGGAGGTTCCCAAAATGGAGCAACACTTCCAACACATCCGTCTACAAAAACACGGATTTTGGCCGCTTCCCTTCAGAATCTGGAAGTGCAACCAGTTCGAAAACATCACTAACACCTTTGGCGTAACTTGAGGCTACAAAAATGTTGCTCGATGTGTACATTAAGTTGACTTCGGGTCGTGTTTTCCACATGCCCGTGTCGGCCTACGAGACGGTACGAGCCGTGTGCGAGAAGGTCGCGACGGAGGAAGGGGTGTCTGCGAGCTGTTTACGGCTGAAATACACGGGCAAGGTGCTCAACAAAGATCACACCATGGACTATCTCGGAGTTCGACCGGAGACTATTCTAAAAGCTGACGTAAGTCTGTTGATTGGCGAATTTCATTTGAGTAATATGTCAGAAACTTAACTTTATTACTTGGTATGCATTCATGACTATTTTAGGCGAAGTAAAAAAAAAAAACATGTTTAGCGTCCCCGCCCGCTTCCTTTTTAGAGGCCGCCTCCTTTTTTTTTTTTTTTTTTTTTTTTTTTTAAAAGACAAAAATTGATAAATTTTAACGATCTCTGACGAAAGAAATCGTATTTTTAGACTTTTATACCGTGTATAAAGCTGTGGAAATAGTCAATGAGTCCAAGTGGCGGCCATTTTGGAAAAAGCTGGTAACCATCTTGAAAAATAGCCCGGCCGCGTTGTCTTGAAAAATGTGTCGGGCGGCCATTTTGAAGAAAAAAAAAAAAAAAAAAAAGGGCCTCCTCTTTCCTTTTTGTCAAAGAGGCAGGACGCTAAACATGTTTTTTTTTTTATTTTGCCTTATGATTGAGGTTTTTTTTTATTGTAAACATGTTGGATAAAGACATGAAAGAGGAAGATTAAGTTATACATATTTTGTTACTAATCTGATAATTGTTGGTCTATGTCTCCACGGTTTTCAATTTTCAAGGGAATATTTGCAAACATCCAAAAACAAAACTAGGCTTCCAAATTATCACGAAGTTACCTGTAGTACTACTGGACTATGATTTGATATTTGATAGACACTGGTACGACAGTCCAAAGCATCCTGTCAAATCATGGCATTGGTGTGCTGTCAGTTTCACGAAAAGTGCTATTTTTGTATCTATTTCCAACGCTGGTCGGACAACATTTTTACAAAATAATGTCGTGTTAGGATGCAACATTCTTTCCCGAGCATCATTTCATTTATTTGTCAGAAATATTAAACTTTAAGTGCAACTTCTAAAGAGTTTTAAGTTATAAAAAAAAATGTTTGTAATTGTGTTTTCTAATACTACTAGTCTGAAGACTGTCATTTTTCAGTTTTTGACGATATGTTTATTTGTTGCACTGGTGTCAAATGGAAACAAACGCTACCAAAATATCCTGAAAATGCTAAAACTGTTACATTTAGTGTTAGGCCCCTTGATTTATTCATTTTATTATATTTATAGGCCTATAATTTTCCCGTATATATTTTGGTCTTTTCATTGGAAAGAGTGTAGTATCCAGTGCTACCTCAGCTGTTGCGTACAAAGTCTGTGGACATGATGGAGAGTCAAGAAAGTATTTTCTAACAAAATTGGAAATGTTTCTCTGTCCCAGATTCATGTCTTTTCATTTGCAATATTTTTTACAATGACTGACTTTTGTCTAGATGTAAGGAAAAAAGTGGCGTCATGTTGCAACATTCTGTCCTTTTTTATTTAAGATATTTAAATTCAGAAAATATCGACAAGAGTTTGGACATGGTGTTCGTGTGTGCAGTGACTCAGATTTGTGTCAAATCGCACGTACACGTAGTTCATTTCCTATAGTTTGTCAGCAAGGATATCCTGTAGATTTACGCATGCTTCACAGGAAGTTGAAGAGGAAGTCCAGTAACAAGGGCGAAGGCCATCAGGGCCCAATTTCACGGCGCTGCTAAGCACACGATTTTCTGCTAACAGAGCCTTCGTCTATTTCACGGAGACTGTAAGCATAAGCACAGCAAAAGGCACGCTTACTTCAGAGGAAAAATTTGCTTAACTTAGTGACGTAACAATAGAAATCTCCATGCACGCGCGACCGTTAGCACGTCCACGCCGTGAAATAGTGCTTAAGGTTAGCAAATTTTCTGCTATGCTAAACACAACTTTTCTGCTAACTGTTAAGCAGCGCCGGAAAATTGGGCCCAGGCCTTGAAAGGTTTTGAACTCAAACTTGGATGTGTGTGTTAACGGATGTGACGTTTAAACATTTAAACAAAAACAATTCTAAATTCATTTACAAATTTTCAAAAAATGTTTAAACGAAAACCCGAATTATAAAGAAGGGACCTACCCTGTATGTTCACCCAGTCTTCCTTTGATTTAAAGGGAAAATACAACATTTGCAAACATCAAAAAATAAAACTACCAAATCATTTTGAAATACCTTGCTGGACTGTTAGTGAATGACAGTGTAAAGCATCCTGTAAAATCATGGCACCTGGTATACTGTCATTTTCAAGAAAAGTGCTATTTTTGTATCAATTTCCAATGCTGATCAGCCGATCAGCGTTGGAAAAAACTGGTTTTTTTTCAAATACTGGCCCCAATTGACCATCGCACTTGTTTGCAATCGATTACACACCTATGAACGGGTACAAGCCAGCTAGACTGGTTCCCTGACCTAACAATTCCCCAATGTATTTAAACTGCTCTGTTTCTTCTTATATGGAGTCAGGGAACCAGGCTACAGGAAAATGATTGTTTTTCTTGGTTTTATAGCATTTTCGAACTCAAAACCTCAAAAAAGTCAGTGTAACTATATTTCTTATATATTTCCAACCCCCCAATTCCATCCATTTCTGAAAATTACAGCAAAAGCAAATGATGTATATTCCCTTTAAACCTGCATAGCACCTTTTTAATTTACAAAACCTTCAAAGTACTTTATTACTTAACTTGATTACATTTGGGGCACACGGTTAAGTTTTTACTTTTTCAATGACTACCACTGCTTTTTTATCATGTCAATGACGCTGGTCTGCAAACATAATGAACATGCATTAGCCTTTGTGAATGGCTAAACGTTTAAAACGTTGAAAAACGGTTCTTAAATTTTTTTCTAAACGTTAACAAATTTAAACGCAAAGTCACATCCTTAGTGTGGGTCACTAAGGAATCCAACATAAAAGATCCTTCATTGTTAGAAGTTAAACAAAACCAGCGGAAGAAAATAAGGTCGGAAAAAATGAAGGAAGCCGGCGTTTTTTTCGTCTTCTTTTTGTCCCCCAAAAGATGGCGGATTTTCCAAGATGGTAGATGGATTCTTCTATTTTTCTCGACTCTTTTGCTGATCTACAAAATTGTGTCCTAAGAAGCCGTAGTCCTTTCTACATGCCAGCTACAAATTCATTGGAAACAAATAAAAAGACAATATATTGACAATTATGTGCAAAATGTATTGCAAATGTATAAATTGAAGAGAGAAAAAAAGGGGGAAAATGGAGGCGGGCGGGAAAAAGGAAGTGAAAGGGACTTTAGAGAAACTTGGCCTACATTTGTAATTCTACTTATTTTTAACCTTCTGTGTTCAGGTGTTTTGACAAATAATTGATGAATATTTTAGAATGAAATTTTTTAAATACAATAGGTGGACTGACAATAAGTGGCATTCAAAAAAACCCAAATATTTGAAACCGCCTTTTTTTTTGGTGGGGTGACTCTTTCGGGGGGGGGGGGGGGGGGGGGGGGGGGGGGGGGGGGCATGCCACCATCCCCCCCCCCCAAACAAAATTCCACTCCATGCATATTTGAACTTGCTGAGTTCAGGCAAAAGTCTTAAAGTGACATTCTGAAGGATTTATTTCTTTTTTTTTCTCCTGCAGATCATACAAACAAAGTCTCTGACGATCCTCATCAAATGCCCCACCGGTGAGACGATTCCCCTCACGATCCAAAACATCACCACGCTGTCCGAAATCATCGCAAGAATCAAAGACAAGCAAAACAAGCAGGGACCAACCGACAGCAAAATCTACAAACTGAAAGTAAGTCAGTTTTCAAATACTGCAATGAAATTATAGCCATTTCCTGATACATTTAAAATGTGAAAATGTGAGCGGAGTTGAAATCAAGTCTCCCAATTTCTGCAAATTTTAATTTTTTTTCTACAAATTTCACTATTTCTAAATTTTCCCCTTTCGTCTTTGATTGTGCTTAATTATGTGTGACAGCTAAGTTATTATATTTTAATACTCTGACATTGTCAGGAAATAAGAATTCTTATTTCATGAGTTCCTCAATCAAACACAGCCAAATAAAGTGGTGAGAGCCCCTTTAGCCTGGGTCAAACTACCCTAAAAGTCTTAGCCAAACCCCAGCCCTCTGACAAGAACCACATGTTTGTCCCTATAGTGAGTCTCGTCCAAATATTTGGGACTCTCAACATTAGAGTCCCAAAAGTTAAGGTACTGAAAACATGCAATACAAGAAACTAGACTGGCACATGAAACAACCCGTCCAACAACTCTTCAGTACTGCGTCACTCAACTGTCAGCTGACTGTGCCAAAAGAAATATCTAGGATGTCGGGTACTAGGTCACTATTTCTACACATTTCTCCATAGTCAGGTACCAGACTAATGACAATGAATGAAGAATTCAGTCTTGTCAAACAGTTGGACCATGGATGGACATGTACCAGTCTAGTCTTTAGCCTCATTTTGAAATCACTTGACTTCCCTCTCATGTACAAGCCACTGCCAAATATTGAAGAAAAGTTCCCTTTAAAAATTGATTTGATTCTTCAAACTTGGTTGGTGAAATACTGAGGACCTTTTCTTTGCCCAATGAAAGTTTTAGAGACGTTTACTGGCTAAAGAGTGAGTAAATTTGGCCTGATCTTCTTTTGCATCGTTTTGAGAACTTAACCCTCAACATTTTCCGTGATAGCCTCTAAAAAAATTTTTTCCGCGACCCGAGCTGTTATGACTTTTTAGCTTCGAGCTTTGCGCATCTTTTGATACCAAAAACATAAAAAATCGGACCACTGGTTGCCGCGTAGCGAAAAATTTTCCGGCGCTATGCGCCGTGAAAACTGAATTTTCGCATATACGTCGTGTACACAGAGCAGAATTGCCATTCGTACATATGAATAATTAATTAGCCATAATTCCAAAACCCTTTGACCTATAGTCATGAAATTTCTTGGGTATGTTTAGGAAGAGTTGCTCTATGCATGTGCCGAGTTTCAAAATTTTTCGTCACTCGATGGCCGAGATCTTAGGGGGGGGACGGAATCCGCCCCCCCCCCACCCGGCTGAGAGATGGTCAAAATAACCCGGCCCCTTTAGGGTTAAGGTCTCAGTCTGTTGTGAGTCTAGCCGGCCTAAACTGTACTGGTACCTGAATTATACTGCAAACTAGAAATAAAAATGTATGACGATGACTTTCAAATATTTTTTTTTTTTGCAGCTGAAAGGCAAGTTCTTGTCCGGAGATAGAACTCTCGCTGAGGACCTTGGGATCGAAGATGAAGGGGTGTTGGAGCTCGTGGAGCAAGCTGCTGCAGCAACCTACAACGAGGAAGAAGTTGTCGAAGAAGAGTTGGATCAAGCAACTCTCGATGTAAGAACTTGTTTATGATGTCCTATTTGTTTGAGTTTCAAACCGGAAATAGTGTAATTTTTAAATTGACATTTGTCGAGCAACGCTTATGTTATTCACTCTTGAATGAAACATTGAACACTTTTTTTTTCACAAAGTTTGGCGATCGTGTATCTACGGGCCCGGTTTCTATAAGGGATCAAAATCCACTTTAAATTATTTGACCTACCAAACTAGTTGGCGACATTAAAGAGGTTGTGGAATGCTCGAAGACATTTCTGTCATTTTTCGGGTATATGTAGCCTAAGGTGTGATGAAATAAAAACGACTATTGTTTCTGTCATAAGAAGAGTACAAAAGGTACTTTTGAGAGCTGTTTTTCAAGTCCTGTCAAGCCTGTTTCGACCCGAACGTGCAATTTGTGTAAAAGTCGTCGTTGTGGGCAGCAAACAAAACACAGTAAATCGTGACGTAATAAACAGGACTCCCGATGCAGAGTAGCATAAACGAGTCCTGTTTATTACGTCACGATTTAGTGTGTTTTGTTTGCTGCCCGCAACGACGACTTTTACACAAATTGCACGTTCGGGTCGAAACAGGACCTGAAAAATAGCTCTCAAAAGTAACCTTTGTACTCATTTCATGACAGAAACAATAGTCGTTTTTATTTCATCACACCAGCATTCCACAACCTCTTATAACATACAGGTATGTCATAGATAAAGGGCAGGGTTTTGAATTTTTGAGGGAACTTTGGGGGTAAAATGACGATGACAACTACAAAACGCAACACGAAAATAAAGATGGCGATCGCCGCGCAATGTATCGTGAGCACGCACGTCATGCTGCACGGCACCAACAGGCCTGTAAACCGCGTAGGAAAATCATCATTTTTACCCCAAGAAACTGTTCAAAAATTACCAAAAAGGTGGCATTACATAGAGAAAAGTCTGTTTTAGGTTGACAATGTCATTTTTAGTAATAAAAAAATTCTTGATTCTAATTTGATCGAAACAAAACAGGGGCCCTACAAAAATACAAGATTGAATTATTTGTTGCCTTACAATAAATTCAGTTGTCTTACAATGTAGGCTAGACTGGTTCCAGACTCCTATGAGGATCAATGCTGTAGGGACCAGGAACCAATTTGCTTGAAGGGCGGATCTTTTTATGCACAAAAGCAACCAAAAAATACGTGCCTTTTCTGGAAGTTATCATAAGATGGAATATTGCGTCGTGGTGATATAAATCCCGTTAGCTCGGTTGTCAAGTGGTAAGACATCTGCACTAGAAAGCAGGAGGTCGTGGGTTCGAGTCCCACCCAAGTGATTTTTTCAAACTTTCACTCGGGAGGTGACACACTGAGTATACGGTGTTTGAATGTCGTTGAAGGGCAAAACCTAATTTGTTTTTCTGGAAGTTGACGCATATGCCCGAAGTAGTTGAAATTTTGTCAGAAAAAAAAAAAGAATTTTAAAAAGCACAACATGTAACACCAACCAGCTCAGAATATGTAGGAAAAGTGTAATTGGGATGTACATTATACAAATAAATGATAATAATTACTTTGGTACAAAATAACCCGATTTTTTTGTGTTTATTTTTGAAGGAGTTGCTGGCCAATTTTGCCGATGGTTTGGACAAGAACCGTAAAGTTGAAGTCGTCTTCTCCTTCGACACAACTGGTAGCATGTATGGATCTCTTAGTGAGGTAGGGTATATAACCATGTGAAATCGTGATGGATTTTGTCCGTGTTTCATCCTGTATGGCAAAATACTACATAATCTTTCTGACTGGGGTTCTCTTGTTTGAACTGGGCATAAGACCTAACTAGTAAAGGTAAAGGGGACGAACCTGTGTTCACAGGATCGGAGTGCCCCTCTCTCTTTCGAAGCGATTGGGCCAGACTCGAGTCCATGAAATGCTGCTGTGGGGGGATCGCCACACCTCCACAGCGAGTCTGTTACCTTCCCAGCATTGAATAATGCCGGTACCCATTTCACACCTGGGTTGAGAGGAGTAATTGAGGTAAAGCACCTTGCTCAAGGGCACAACACGCATGGCCACGGCAGGGCTGGAATACTAGCACTCTGTTTTTGTTAAACTTATCTATAGAGTCTGAAGATGTAGTAAATACTCTACACAATGGTCTTTATCCCATCTCATTTTGATACCCCGGTCCAAAGATACATAAAATGAAAGGACTTGAATTCCAAGTTGGGCCATTTTTCGGATTATCCGGTATCTAATGAAAGGCATTCAACAACATGGTGTGAGAATGCTTTCATTAGATACCAGATGATCTGAGGAGTTAACTCAAACAGATTTTGACCGTCTTTACAAGCTTTGCCGTATAATTTTTAAGCAAAAGGTCCTAATCACACAGAACAAAAAATCCTTTCAAGGGTAAAGAAACACTCTATCATCTCATGGTAATTTTTTACACGAAACAAAAAAAACCTGATTTTCCTCAGAAAAAAAATGTTGTTTTGACTACTACATTTTTTGAGAGAAACGCTATATTTCTAACTTCATTGCTGAGACAAAGTACCTGACTGACTGAGTCAGACTGACTGTGGTGTACACATACACAGTGGGCCAGATTTAGCCCATTATGGGGTAATCCTATACAATAGCACTGCCCGGCTCTGTTCACCAGCCAACAACCAGGTGACAGTCAGGTCAGGTCAGGTTGGTCAGTCTCGCAAAACTATACAAGATGAATTGATGTGTCAGAAAATAGTAAGAAAATGGTTGCTTGTGCCGAGCAGCGAGAACGTAGTTTAATAATAGTCCACATTTTCCAATTATGGGCATACATTTTTTTCAATGGGCCAATTAGGCCAAGTTTCCATATAATCCTCACCCCTACTATACACCACAAGCCTGTAGACTCCCAATGGCAAGACCCTAGCCACTCTAGAGTAAGGAGTGTTGAAAGACAGAAGCCAAGATGGCACCTAATGCCTTTGTGCAGTAATTGGAGATCTAGTGGCCAACCCGTAAGTGCTGCCGATCTCTTTGTGTCAGCCCCTCCTGCCGCCCAGAGCTCAAACAGGTTGTAAACAATCCCTGGCCATGTGAATGACCTATATTTTGTGCATGTACAGGCATGCCAGGGTTATTGACCTATAAACACATGTGGTGATAAAAGTCTCCACGTGGATCCACTGTGTGATTTTTTTTTAAAAGCTGCTCCGAGGGTTAACCAATTTCATACACATACTAAATTATTGATAACTGTAAATAATTAGAATTTTTGTCTACTTCTTAGGTGAGAAATAAGCTTGATACCACTGTTTCCCGCCTGCTGAGGGATATTCCAAGCATACGGATCGGCATCATGTCGCACGGCGACTACTGCGATCAGAACATCTACGTGATTCGCTCTATCGACCTGACCTCCAACACGGACGACCTGCTAGGTTACATCAACAACGTCCCGCGGACCGGGGGCGAGGGCCCTTATGCAGTAAGTTCAGCCAGTGGATTCGAACCCGTGACCCTTCATTTGCGAGTCAGTGTTCTCATCAAATGCAGTTGGTACTGGACGCAACAGTTAACATGAATTGCAAGTTTGTAACAGCAGCACCCAATTTCATGACGCATATTAGTGCTGCGACACGTCGTATCCCTACGACGCGTCGCAGCTGCAACGCGTCCTGCGATCCATTTCACAAGACACGTCGTGAGTGCGACGCATCCTAGATGTATGTATAGAACAACACGGTGACTGTTGTACGTACTTGTACAGTAAATAGTCGTCTGATATTCAGCAAAGACTTATCAGATCTCAGTTTTTGTCAGTTTTTAAAATGTAAAACAAAATGGCGGACTTGTGATGCAGTTTTAAAGGAGACAAGCTCTCAGTGGACTGTATCTTCATTGAAATTTCAACTTGAATATTCCAGGTTACACATGTAATTCATAATTATTCAGTGCGTTGTTTTCACCACAAGTGTTGGATGTATAATTCCCTTTACATAATTTCATTTACATGGCGCTTGAACCGGCCTAATGCTCTTTGTCTTCACAACTCAAAAACATGATCGGTAACAAAAACGTGTGATTGTTTCTTTGTCGTTTCTGTTTTCCAGTGCTATGAGTGGGTGTTGCATAAGGCCCAGGAACTGTCGTGGAGTGAAGACGCGGCGAAGGCACTCGTCATCATCGGAGATGTTAAACCCCACGCCGTCAGCCACACAGACCAGCGGATTAATTGGCACGAAGAGCTGGACAAACTCTGCAAAATGGACGTCAAGGTATGTTCATTTAAAACTTAGAGGTTTGATTGAAATTTTAAAAAACTGATTTATCCAGGTTTGGGTCCGGGAGGGGAACGGATAACTTATTTCAGAACAAGTCGCCCAATATGTTTTTGGAAGCAAAAATGGTTAGAAAGGGGGCGGGGGGGGGGGGGGGGAGGGGGGTAGGTGCTGCCACCCTTGTAACAAGTATATTGGGAACATGTTGCCGGGAAGGGGGGGGGGACATTTTCTGGGAATTTGAGAAAATTTGTGATGCGATCAAGCTTAATGAGTCGTTTGTCGACCCCGGTCAACATTTTTTTGTAACAGATTTGAAAAGAGCACAATCTTAGTGTTACTGCTGTGAAAATCATATGCTGATACCATCTTTAGTTAAAAAATTATGGAAGTCGGAACACTAAGAGATGTGATGAAGTTATGTGATGAAGTGGCCCTATTTTGGCCTGTATCTCCAAATGAAAATTCCCGACAAACGACTCATGTAGCTTGATCGCATCACATTTGGAGACTTTTCAGACAAGATAATGCCCCCTTTTGTAGAACCATACCACACTTACAAATATCCCGAATAAGATCCAATTTGTATTCTTTTCTTTTTTTGTTCGCATGTGAAGATCTACGGAGTCCAAGTTACGAACTACGGCTCTGACAAGTACTTCTACAAGGAAATGGCTGCAAGGTCAAACGGAGCTTACATCAAGTTCCAACATTTCAACTATCTGACGGACATGTTCCTCGCTGGTAAGTTACTCAAGATTGTTGGGTTGTTTCGTCGGAGGGCATTGCCTTGTGCACAGGCCATTTAGAAAAAAAACAACTTAAAATTGATAACACCCCAAAAAACTGGCACCGCTCACACTGCAAAGCTATCACACATTTTCCAACTCTAGATGTGCATACATGTACCTTGCCAAAAATCACTGAGCATTGCTCGTTTCGATCATTTGATACCGGTGGCCCAATTTTGGAACCGAAGCTGATGGCCTATCAGTACTGAAATGTCTTGGCAGAATTTTTTATTTGGATGTTTATCGTTTTCTCTCCCGCACAGTTTGTTATCGTGAAGCAGGGGAGGAGCAACTCCAGCAGTATGCTGAGGAGGTGAAACAGGAAGGCAGGATGACCGAGGAACTGACAGACATGTTCACGCAGCTGGAGGAAAACCCAACGAAATCGGCAATGGAGAAAAGCGAAGACGACACAGAGGAAAACAAAGAGGATGATGTGAGTAGCTTGAAGGTTTCTCGTCAATTGTGGACCATTCGTGCTACTTAGGCCAAAAAAAGTCTCCGGTTTCTGGTATGCGCACGCGTCGTCGTGGCCATGAAAAAGGTTTTTTTTCAATGAAAGATGATGTCTCAAAACCGCCAAACTCACTGGTTTGACTGGAATCCTGCTGCTGCACACTTTTAACGTGTTTTTTGATGGGGTTACGATTGAGAATAAGCTTTATGTGGCCTCTCTGGACTCCCATATATTTGCAGTAAGTTTAGTCGGGCACCATTTGCAGTCATCAGCCGACATTTGAAGAAAAGAAAAAAAGTAAAAAAAAAAAAAAAAACGCGTCGCCACACCACTTTTTGTGCAAGCTCCATACCAAAAACCGGAGACTTTATTTTTTTTGCCTTATCCCAAGTATAAAGACTGGATAGCAGATGACCATACACCAGTCACATAGTTGAATTTGCATTTTGACCAGTTCGCCCCCGATATTCTTCCAAAAATGGCCGTCGCTATACATGCAAGAAAATTGTTCACTTACATTCAGCATGCACTTTATCAAGAGTTAATAATAATACCGGAGTCTTATATAGCGCACGTATCTACCAACAATGAGGTACACAAGGCGCTGGAAATTATGTCTATTTTTAAAGACAGGTAAATGAAGTTTATGAGAAATGTGAGACCCATTATGTAGCACCTACAAGGTGCTGTGGTGCATATTGCAGCCACTGCCAGAAACACCGGGGCAAACCCCTTCTGTTAGCGAAGGGTGTTACTGGATTCTTTAACGTGCATCACACAACACTGGGGACCTACGGCTTTACGTCCCATCCGAAGGACGGAGCAATAGTGGTAAAGTGCCTTGCTCAAGAGCACAAGCACCATGTTCCCACGGTCAGGATTCGAACCCATGTACCACGGCACACGAGTCGAACACCATAACAATTAGACCACAGCAGATATTAATCCCACCACTAAAGATTTCTAGACAATATACATTAGTTGTGCAAAAAGTTGCACTTGAACTGATTTTTCATTGCCGCATGTGCTGTATTTCAATCATTCAGGGCCCTAGGTATGTGCAAGAACCATGGTGGGACCCCGAGTTGGACCACGGACAGCCCGTCTACACCTACTCACTAGAAGAGGACTGCTGGACACGTTTTGGCACGTCTTTCTCCACACCAGGTAATGTCATGTGATTGGAGGTTGTGTAGTCATGTGACTGCAGTCATGTGACCGCAATCATAATCGTTTCATAATGATGTGTGGTGCTTATATAGTGCTATATAATATTATATTTTAAGGTATTGTGAAATTCACTGAACAAAAGTAGAAGTGCCATGCTTGCATGCGTTCTTAAAGACAACGTGCGCACACATTTTGATAGCCCTATTGTTGAAGAAGCCCAGAGTGCGTGCGTACTACCCTTGAGCGCAACTCATGTGGGCCTGGTGCCGCCAGGGAGTTAGGTCCTTTGTTGAAAACGGTCCTCTATCGTACGGTTATGTGCTATGGGAGAGTGTTATATTACAGGAACAAAGGGAAACACAAAGCATTGTCCTCGAGAGTATAGTAAAACATGACTGTATGTACCTGTATGCAATTTGTTTCTAATGGTCAATTTGGAAAACAAATTAGGCAACTGAATATCGTACACCAATGATATTGTCCATTCAGTCTTTAATGTTCCATGGTTCATTTGCATATCTGTAATTTATTCAGTATTCCTAATGCGGTGTGTTCTGATTGGTTCCCTTGCAGCTGCTGGCTCCGCCCAGCTCAACAACCAGACGGGATCAAGAATCAGGCGAAGTATGAGATGGAAAGGCAAGAAAGGAAGCAAGCGATGTGCAATCATGTGAAACAAACGTGGACAGAAATTTTTTTCTAAAGGACATGAAGTCAAATAATTTAATTTTTGTTTAAGACCATTTTTCATGTATCTCTTTTTTTAAAGTGTTCGTGCTGAATATGGTTGAAAAAATTGATGTAAGGCCAAAAAAAAAAATATTCGGTCTCTGGTCAGACCAAAGTTCCGGAATTGAACATGTACATTAGTGTCCTCCATAATTTGCCTTGGTGCTTTCGATCATTTGCCTTGGTGCAATTTCCCATTACTTGGTGCTCTTTGGTAAAAAAAAATGAGGTGCGGAAATAGAGGGCGCTGTTGGAGCTACCGCGGAACATTTTGGAAAAAAAAAAGATCGACGCGCATGATTAAAATCGACGCGCCCGCTGACCAGAGACAGACTTATTTTTTTTTTGGCCTAATATGAGTTGGTATATTATTGTGACTTACTAAAATAAAAGCCAATTTGATATAACAAAATGAGGCTTTGACTTCCAATTTTTAAAAGTTTTATTTGAAATAGCCAATATCTGATATTTAAATCTCATTTTGGGCTCCTTAATAAAAAAAATTTCATGCAAAAATACCCATGACAGTTTAGCCTTTCCTATTGGTTGAGAGCCCGTCACATGGGTGGTTTTGAACTCGGTGCCGGTAAAACACAGCTGTGTTCTGCGCCACTGCACGCAGTATGCACTGTTCACGCGCTAATCTCCATATAAGGACATTTTAGCACTACGTGTGCGAGGCACATACCATGGACATGGCCAGAGGGGGTTTCACAAAACGTGAAGTTCAATTGTTGAACAAAATCATGGGAGTTTTGTCAGTTTTTTACTTTTGACTGAAAAAGGTATTTATGAATGGGAATAAATATGTGCTTGGTCGTGTTACACAAGTACATTTAAAACTGGCTAAAGGATTGGTTGTGGATAAATCAATTTTTTTTAATTAAAAAACTTGTTCCGAGTTTTGTACCCTCCAGGATTTTTGTATAAATAATTTTATAAATTGTATAAATAATTTTAAACTGCAACTATAAACTGAAACTTATACATTTACTTATGTAAACAAAATGATTGCATAAAACCTTCCGTTTATAATGTTTGTTTTATTGGGCTAAGCCAGGCTCAAATATCCATTTTTGTTTAAATTAAAACTTTTATTATGAAATATCATAAAGTTTGTTTATTCATTATGTATAAAGTATTTTATATTTTTTGAAAACTCAGTGTGAAAATGATTGCACCAACTGCCATCCAGCTGAGAATATTATCACGAGATGGCTCAAGAGTCATCCTGAGAATACAATTTCCATACTTAAGAAAATGTCAAATTTCAACAAATTTTTCAACATCCTCGTAAAAGGATGAACACATAAAGATTCGAACGGAGACTGCACCAAAGACGAAAGGGTTGTCATGTTACAATGCAAAGGCGAACAAACTATATTTCTTTCAATGTGGAAAGGTCATTATAAGTTGACCAGTTTTAAATAATTTATCATAAATGGGGCATTTATTAAAATTTATTAAAATTCTGATATGTAAAGTGAGTGAACTGATATACTTGTGTGTGACATCTTTTTTTAATTTCAAAAAGTTTGTTGTCCTAATTGTCGGGGAAAAGCTTCAGTCTAATGTAGTTCTCTCTTTCCTCCGATCCAGTCAATTGGTCCCATTCGAAGAAAGGAATCTAAAAATAAATGCAAGAAAAAATGATTTCAATATAGAGTTAAAATAAAGGAAAACCAAACATAGCTCTCTGTGTCCAGCAAAAGTATGGGCGTTAAAGGTACAGTCCATCATTTGCACCTGTCCAAAAAGTAACTGACCAAATTACTGTTGAAAAGTTTACTTGGTTTAAAGATAGTAATGGCACTAAACTCCCTGTGAAGTTATTCTTTCTGGCAAGCTGTCGTTTTGAAGAAAACAACGAAAGAAGGCCATTTCCAACGATGCGTCTGAAGGCACATTCTTGGAAATTTCCGTTAGTAGTTTGTTTATTAATTCGACGAAGCGTGCGCAAGCATTGACACGACATGCACGCGCAGTTGCTATAATTTGTCTGTCAAGTGCGTGACCATGGGCGTCGCCAGGATTTCTTCGCGCCTCTTTTTCTTTTCTTTTTGTTTCTTTTCTTCTTCCTTTTTTTTGTTTTTTTGTTTTTTGTTTTTCCAGGGGGGGGGGCAAGTGCCCCCCCTTGGCCCCCCCCCCCTCGCGACGCCCATGTGCGTGACATCACGTAGCTGCAATCGGCTGAATGACGACGTGTCCCGGACACTGAATTCGGGCGCAATTCAAAACATGACTCTGCAAATTTTGATTTCAAATTGAGATCCTAGAATATTGTTTTTCTCAGAGTATACAGCATTCGATGAACTAAACCTTCATCAGGTTAG
Organism: Patiria miniata; assembly: GCF_015706575.1. Lineage (NCBI taxonomy): Eukaryota > Metazoa > Echinodermata > Asteroidea > Valvatida > Asterinidae > Patiria > Patiria miniata. Next base: position 10,050,119 of record NW_024037048.1, on the reverse strand, counting down.
TTGTTCAGCACCCTTCTTTAGATTTTGAGCACTTTTGTTGCTCCAAACGAACATAACTCCCAAATTACAAATGATGGACTATACCTTTAATATTTAGATTTGTATAAATCCCCACATTTTTCAAATATTCTATCACCAAATAATTTTTTTTACTTTAATAATCTTTATTTCCTTAAAGGGAATATACATCATTTGCTTTTGCTGTGATTTTCAGAAATGGATGGAATTGGGGGGTTGGAAATATATAGCAAATATAGTTACACTGACTTTTTTGAGGTTTTGGGTTCAAAAATGCTATAAAAACCAAGAAAAACAATCATTTTCCTGTAGTCTGGTTCCCTGACTCCATTTAAGAAGAAACAGAGCAGTTTACATATATTGGGGAATTGTAAGGTAAGGGAACCAGTCTAGCTGGCTTGTACCCGTCCATAGGTGTGTAATCGATTGCAAACAAGTGCGATGGTCAACTGGGGCCAGTATTTGAAAAAAAGCCAGTTTTTTCCAACGCTGATCGGCCGATCAGCGTTGGAAATTGATACAAAAATACCACTTTTCTTGAAAATGACAGTATATACTAGGTGCCACGATTTTACAGGATGCTTTACACTGTCATTCACTAACAGCCCAGCAAGGTATTTCAAAATGATTTGGTAGTTTTATTTTTGATGTTTGCAAATGTTGTATTTTCCCTTTAACCAGTTGAGGCCGGGTTTATTTTGACAAGAACGGACTGAGGCACAGGTTTAATATTCACTCGACCACAATGCCAGGCGGGTCAAAGCCATCAGCCTGGGGCTACAGAGTCATATTTCCGGCCTCGGTCGGTGGCTTGCCAACAGATATTTTCCGGCCTCTGTCTTTGTCTGTTTTTTTTTCAGTCATCCGATCTGACTTTCGAACAACTTTTCAGCCTCCGGCGCGAACTGGTTAAATATCATTTTGAAAATCATTTTGAAACATAACCGTCAATAACATACACTGAAGGTACTTGCATAACATACATTTCAAAATTCTGGAATTTGAGGAAATACTGGATACGCAAAATCTCTGTACAACATGAAATATCACTTTTGAGACTCGCGCCAATTGTTGTACTTACTTCGACTGTCTTGTACCCCAGCTTCTGAAGTTGCCGCCTCTTCATAGAATGGAGACCCAGTAACTTCTTGCCATTGAAGTGGAAGTGATTACGGGACCAGACTAATACAGCTATCCTGTGTGTAATATGAAAATCGCAAAGAATTTTATATTGAGCAATACCGTATACAAAATTCATGCATAATTTTTTTTCCAAGCGAAAAACACTGTTAAAATAAGATCTGTAAAACAAAGTTGAAATTTAAGATTACTTTAGCTATTCTAAGCAATAAAGAAAGTAATGTGTAGTATATAGTACACGCAGTGCAATTAGGTTTTTTATTTAAAAATTCTTGTAGACAGAATTTGTCTACTACTCTTTTTTTAATTCCTGAACAAAATATCCCACTTGGACTTTCTTCAATTTCAAAACAAGAATTTTTGTAGAGAATTTGTCAACTTGGTTAAGTATGACAGACCTGTTTCCTCCTAGGTGTGCTGTACATAAAGGCTCCGGGACATCGAATCTTGACGACCAACCAGACGCGGCGTTCTTCCGAGCGAACAAAGCCGCTCTGTCGAACACCAACTTGTCAACTGCCAGTGTCTTGTCCGACGGCGTTTGCGGTTCTCTGGCATTCAAGTGTCTACTTTCAACCATACGTGCTTCTCCAGTAGTTTCTGGTTCATCTGCTATTCTTGTCCCAGTGGAAGTGCTAGATGCAGTTCTATCTCCAGCGGGGTTGCTAGATGCAATTCTATTTCCCGTGGGGTAACTGGAGGCATTTTTATTTCCAGTGGGGTTACTGGATGCAGTTTTATTTCCAGTGGGGTTATCGGATGCAGTTCTATTTCCAGTGGGGTTATGGGATGCAGTTCTGTTTCCAGTGGGGTCACTGGATGCAGTTCTATTTCCAATGTTACTCGATGCAGTTTTATTTACAGTGGGGTTGCTGGATGCAGTTCTATTTCCAGTGGGGTTACTGGATGCAGTTCTGTTTCCATTGAGGTAACTGGATGCTGTTGTGTTTCCAGTGGGGTCACTGGATGCTGTTCTATTTCCAGTGGGGTTTGCTAACCTCCCGTCGTTTTTTCCAGATAAGTTGGTTATCAGGGAAGGGTCAAGATGCACAACTTTGTCCCTCAAAAACTGCGAAGACGACGTTGAAGAACTCCTGAGATCACTGATTGGGATTGGACTGTTATGAGGATCCAAACGAATTTCAATATCTATGGAGAAGCAGAAACACAAAAATATTGATTTTTTTATAAGATTTCTGGCAACTATGGCAAACATAGAATAGTCAATATGTACAAGGGGTTACGCTTTTCAGGAACAATGGTTATAAAATGAAATCGGAAAGTTGTTCATTTACCGGCGGTTTTCATGTGCGGCAGAGTGAAGCCAAGTTTGATGTATTTCTCCCCGCCGAGGACTGACGCAACGGACGAGGCCACCTGTCCCAACAGAGGGCGCCGCGACAACTCGTAGGGAAGGCTGCCAAACATTCTCGGGGAGAACGGTTTTCTCAAGAAAAAATTCTAACAAAATACAAAGATGAAAAGTGGGTTAGTTCACGTCTGTCAACATTGCTAGAAATTTGGGAGTTTTTTTGGCCATGCATTTACTTTTAGCTTGAAGTTGCAAAAGTTATGGGTAGATCTGAGCGTATGCCTACATACCTCAATTACTGAAAAGTGGTATATGACGTGAACTTTGCAGTGTTATTCTTTACCCTAGAGTACCTGAATCCATCAAAATCCATACCCTGTTTTGGAGTATTTCGGCGGATTCAGGATACCTCCACATTGAAAACAGGGGGATTTTGATGGATTCAGGATTGTAAGCCTAGCAGTACTGCAGGATTTTGATGGATTGAGGATACCTCCATATTGAAAACCAGGGATTTTGATGGATTGAGGATTGTAAGCCTAGTGGCACTGAAGGATTTTGATGGATTCAGGATACCTGCATACTGAGCAGTCACCAACACCAACATTTTTGTGCATGAAACAATCGGTGGATTTTGGCGGATTCAGGATACTTTCTAGTAAAAGTGCTCAAGGGGTTGGGTTAACCTTTGACCTTTATACCTTTCCGAGTTGGTTGCCATGGTAATCCGGGCATTCAATTGTGACCGCGCAATGCAACAAGAACATGTCCCTCATCGGATCAATGTTGGACTGCTCGGCATACTCTATATGGGAAACAAAAACAAATCATTAAAACTTGGCCTAGTGGTTAGGGTTTCGTGACTCACGATCAGAGGGTCAGGGTTCGAATCCAGCTGCTGGTCATATGTTGTGTCCTTGGGCAAGCCACTTCACCCCACTTGCCTTTCTCCACCCAGGAGTATAAATGGGTACTGGCATTAGCTGGGGAGTAACCTGTGATGGACTGGCATCCTAGCCATATGTTGTGTCCTTGGACAAGCCACTTTACCCCACTTGCCTTTCTCCACCCAGGAGTATAAATGGGTACCAGCATTAGCTGGGGAGTAACCTGCGATGGACTAGCATCCCATCCAGGGGGAATAGAAATATTCAGTCTCCTGGCCATATGTTGTGTCCTTGGGAAAGCCACTTTACCCCGACTTGCCTCTCTCCACCCAGGAGTATAAATGGGTACCGACATTAGCTGGGAGTAACCTGTGATGGACTAGCATCCCATCCAGGGGGAGTAGAAATATTCAGTCTCCTGGCCATATGTTGTGTCCTTGGGAAAGCCACTTTACCCCAACTTGCCTCTCTCCACCCAGGAGCATAAATGGGTACCGGCATTAGCTGGGGAGTAGCCTGCGATGGACTAGCATCCCATCCAGGGGGAGTAGAAATATTCAGTCTCCTGGCCATATGTTGTGTCCTTGGGAAAGCCACTTTACCCCAACTTGCCTCTCTCCACCCAGGAGCATAAATGGGTACCGGCATTAGCTGGGGAGTAGCCTGCGATGGACTAGCATCCCATCCAGGGGGAATAGAAATATTCAGTCTCCTGGCCATATGTTGTGTCCTTGGGAAAGCCACTTTACCCCAACTTGCCCCTCTCCACCCAGGAGTATAAATGGGTACCAGCATTAGCTGGGGAGTAACCTGCGATGGACTGGCATCCCATCCATGGGGAGTAGAAATATCCCGTCTCCTGGTCATATGTTGTGTCCTGTGGCAAGCCACTTTACCCTACTCAGGGGAACAGAAATATTCTCAGTTGTAAGGGAACTTCTCGAAAGTCTGAACGTTTGAAATGTTCCACCGGGGAACATCGCCTGTTCTAATTGGGAACTTGCGTTGTTCCCACTTGAAACAGCCGGGGAACCCTAACGTTGAATTGTTTGTGTTCTAACCATCTATCTTCAGTAAAAACCTCCGACTGAAGACTAAATTCAGCAGCTCGGCTGGATAAATGTTGAGGTAAGCCAACGACAGAAGCCCAGAGACGAGAAACACCGGGAAGTCTTCAAACTCATCCAGGAGCTCTACCAGCCGACCAATCATCGTCTTGAAGAACTTCTCCGAGTTCTCGGGGTGGTAGTTGAGGGTGGCGAAGGACCAGAGGAATTTGGAGAGGTCTTTGCATCGGCACTCGTGGGATCGCTTGAGGAGGGCGTGTGACCCCGCCCCCAACAGGGCATCGTTGTGGATGTGCAGTGTGGCGTAGGTTAGGAGTATGTGCATGATGGAGGTGATGGGGTAGGTGTGGAGGTGCGGGCTGACGGAGTCTGCGACGTGGTTGAAAAGGTCTCTGTGACCAAAGTAGGCTTGGCGGAAGACCTTGAAAGAAGAAGGTACACAGAAATCAAGTCATCACAAGTCGATCACAAGTCATCACAAATCAATCACAAGTCAATCACAAGTCAATCACAAATCAATCACAAGTCGTCACAAGTCAATCACAAGTCATCAGAAGTCATCACAAGTCATCACAAGTTATCACAAGTCATTACAAGTCATCACAAGTCATCACATGTAATCACTGGTCATCAGAAGTCATCACAAGTCAATCACAAGTCAGTCACAAATCCGTCACAAGTCATCACAAGTCATCACAAGTCATCACACGTCATCACAAGTCATCACAAGCCATCACAAGTCATCACAAGTCCATCACAAGCCATCACAAGTCATCACAAGTCATCACAAGTCATCACAAGTCATCACAAGCCATCACAAGTCATCACAAGTCATCACAAGTCATCACATGTCATCACAAGTTCATCACAAGTCATCACAAGTCATCACAAGTCATCACAAGTCATCACAAGTCATCACAAGTCATCACAAGTCATCACACGTCATCACACGTCATCACAAGCCATCACAAGTCATCACAAGTCATCACAAGTCATCACAAGTTATCACAAGTCATCACAAGTCATTACAAGTGCATCACAAGTCATCACAAGTCATCACAAGTCCATCACAAGTCCATCACAAGTCATTGACAAGTCAGTCACAAATCCATCACAAGTCATCACAAGTCATCACAAGTCATCACAAGTCATCACAAGTCAGTCACAAGTCCATCACAAGTCCATCACAAGTCAATCACAAGTCAGTCACGAATCCATCACAAGTCATCACAAGTCATCACAAGACATCATAAGTCATCACAAATCCACCACAAATCCATCACAAGTCCATCACAAGTCCATCACAAGTCAATCACAAGTCAATCACAAATCCATCACAAGTCCATCACAAGTCATTGACAAGTCAGTCACAAATCCATCACAAGTCATCACAAGTCATCACAAGTCATCACAAGTCATCACAAGTCATCACAAGTCAGTCACAAGTCATCACAAGTCATTACAAGTCCATCACAAGTCATCACAAGTTCATCACAAGTTCATCACAAGTCATCACAAGTCATCACAAGTCCATCACAAGTCATCACAAGCCATCACAAGTCATCACAAGTCCATCACAAGCCATCACAAGTCATCACAAGTCATCACAAGTCATCACAAGTCATCACAAGCCATCACAAGTCATCACAAGTCATCACAAGTCATCACATGTCATCACAAGTTCATCACAAGTCATCACAAGTCATCACAAGTCATCACAAGTCATCACAAGTCATCACAAGTCATCACAAGTCAGTCACAAGTCATCACAAGTCATTACAAGTCCATCACAAGTCATCACAAGTTCATCACAAGTTCATCACAAGTCATCACAAGTCATCACAAGTCCATCACAAGTCCATCACAAGTCCATCACAAGTCATCACAAGTCCATCACAAGTCATCACAAGTCCATCACAAGTCATCACAAGTCATCACAAGTCATCACAAGTCCATCACAAGTCCATCACAAGTCCATCACAAGTCAATCACAAGTCAATCACAAGTCAATCACAAATCCACTACAAGACTCAGTTCCAAGTCAATCACAAGCTAGAAACCCTAATTCCCTAGGCATTTTTGCAAGGATGCAACCTCAATCCTACAAAATGTTAAAACAGCATACAACCTCAATCCTCCAAAATTATCCGTTATTTCTTGAATGTGGTCCTTGGAGGGGTGACCACTGCCTCAATCCTCCATTAATCACTGTCAATAGTGAGGCAGAGCCAGTGACATCCTGGAGCAGTGCGGAGGATTTCAAGTGTAATCTGGCCATAGAGCATCCTTCAAAATCAGCAACACGTTTTGGCCATATAGCCTCAATCCTGCAAAATCCTTCATTTCGCAAAGAGAATTTTGGAGGATTTGGGAATGTTTGTTACAAAGGCATTCCTTTGTAACTGTTCATCTCCTGATACTTGTGACTGGACTTGTGATGGACTCGTGATGTCCTCAACTACTTTACAATACATTGAGGACGCCTACCTTTAACATGCCAACAAGATAAAAACTGTGAATGCAATCCACCGGCTGAGATTGTATCTTCATAGCCAGAGCACTGACAACCGAGGGTTTCAAGTTAGTCTTGGATTTGAAGAAACCTTGGCAGACAGTCCCAAGCTCCGTCAAAGTGAACGAGTCCAAGTGCTTCAGGACGAGATCTTGGAGATTGTCACGTAAGCTTTCCTGGCAAAATCGGTTTTCTCCGATCAAATACATCAACTGGACGACTTGGTGTTTGGTCAGTTGGTCCGCCCTTGGCTCAATCTGACTGAAAATATTGGTATTTAACGATTTGACTTTGAGACCGATAAGCCTCCACGCGTCGCAAACCAACAAGGAGGTCGGGACGTCCCAATTTGCGAATCGGCTCTCGCATTCTGACAAAAATATCGGGACGGCCGAAATCTTGGCCCGAACTTGAACCCTTGCAAATAGCACCAGAACTTTCACAAATTCGTCGGTGGGAAGTTGAGGACAGCGCTGGCTGAGAAACTCAGTGAACTCAATGAATCTGGTGTCGCTCGCTAATCCTAAGAGAAACTCATCGCTACACTGGAGGAAAGTTTCTAAGAGTTGTCGCAAGTCTAGCTCGCCGATTCCAGTTTCAAGCTTAAACTGTTCCAAGAAGATTCCAACTTGCTTTGACCGGCTTTCGGAACCGATTTCTTCCCTTGCAACTTGTGGGGAGATAACAGCAGTGTCGCTGTATTCATCAGCCTCCCTGTAAAAAAGTCTGGGCGTCAGTTTCGGATGGAATACCTCCTTCCTGGCTCCGTCGTCCCCCAGCACCCATCCTTCTCCCAATTGTCGGAAGACGACTGGATCTAAGTGTGTCCCGTAATTGATATAAGAACGCTTCCTGAATTGTTCACTATTAGAGTTTGCGTTGTTTCGGTTGTCCCCTTGCTCATCGGTTCTAAAGGAAGAAATGTCGACGTGAAATAACCCGGGCTGAAATTGTTCTTCACGCCGTGAATCAGCAAGTTTACTGCTTGTAAGCCTGCAGTCGCTGGTCGCAACTACCAAGTGTTGTGTATCACTGCAAAACCAGCTTTTTCTCGTGTGTAAAGCCGATAGCGTTCTACTCCGGGCAAATGTTGGTTTACTGAAACACATAGGTCCACGAAGCAAACGGACAACATGGTGTGGTCGTCTCCAACTCATTCTGAAATCAACTGTCAAATATAATGAAAGTTAGATTTAGATACTGCAGTGCATGTGTAATATTAACATCAATAATCTCTTCCTAACTGAAAGAATAATAATCCTCCAAATAGCCTACATGTAGATCTCTGCTTGTTACTACTACTAGGCACAACATAAGCATGATAAAATTGTAAAATATCCTGGTCATTCCTTGATGTACCGGTTTTCAAGGGTGTAAGGATTCATTTCAAGCAAGAGAAAAACACCGACATAGTCTTCAGTTTCCAATTTTTTGGGCTGGCGGTGGAACACTTACTGCACACACAAAAAATGAACTGGTTGTGTGGTACGAATCTGTGGCCTGTGGGAGTGTGTCGCTAGGCCTACGAGGTCAAACCTCGAAAACTTAATGCCTCGATAACTAGGAACATGTACACGGACGATACATGGACATTGAATCTGAAAATGTTCTGTGCGGGGCGATCAGGGTATTAAACTTGCACCACCCACCCCCCCACAAAACTCCCCCGCCCATGTCCATGACTCCTGCAAACCCCCCCCCCCCCCCTTCGCACCCCCCCCCCCCCCCCCCCCCCCCCTCCCCGGGCTCCATGCCGACCGACCATGCCGATTTCCAACACACACACCCGGTAGAATTAGACGTCCATGGGTATAACTAACCCTCATTCAAATTTTCTTATACACAGATTCCTACAAGTACAAGATCAACATTAAATCACCTCCTCCATGCACAAAAAAATTTGACAAGAAGACGACTTCTCAAGTCAGCGGCCACCACAAAAAACACCCGGGCCAACACTCACTGTAAACGCGCATTGTTCTAAAAGTTAACGGTGTTTGTGAAGAGCGCCCTCCATAGGTGCAGTAGAGACATCACACAATACACATCACATTGGTTCGTTTTGCGACGGAAGGTAAGCGAAAACAGTCGATTTCCCGACGATTTCTACTTCATTACTGGGAGTTATAAGTTGATCATATAATGTCATATGATGTGATAAAGGTCTGCCATAAGTTTCGAAGTTATAATGTGCATTGTGATATTACAAATGAAGAGTTTAAATGTGAACTAAAGTTGAAACCGAAACACATTGCACCGACAATGCGACATGATAGAATATTGACAGGAAGATGGGCGGGGATAGCAAGATGCCGGGGGGGGGGGGGGTGTTATCTTCGTACTAATTTTCTAAATATGAGAAATTAATGTTAACTTATTTGAGTGTTCTCCCTTCTTTCTTAAGAATGCTCTGTCAGGCTGATTGACTTAGGCAGTGGCAGTGATAATTTTACTTGTCATTTCTGATTTTACAGATCCAAGATTCGCAAGAACTAGATGATTCTGCCCCGATGTTTCTGACGTTTCTAGGGTTGTTTCAGCTGTTCATGATGTCGTCAGCGACTAATGGCCCATCATCAGAAGCTGACAGTGAGCAGACTCAGCAGAGTGGGGAGGCGGAGCCAGGCACTAGCCGAGGGCCGGATGATGAAGAGGGCGAAAATTTGGAGGACGTAGCTGCGGACATCTATGGTATAAGGCCGAGTTAGAAAAATTAGACAGTGGATATATTGCCGGCGGTAATCCCGGCAAGCTAACGTTTACTAAAGGTTTGCCGGCGGCAATCCCTATCAACAGAGGGCGCTGTACTCTCTAAGATAGGGTTGAATTATAAGATATATTAAATTACCACCAACGGTTGTGTAGCACCTGTGGTCTAGTGGATAAATAACGGATCTCATGAGCGGGAAGACCCAAGTTCGATCCCTGCTGGCGACAAGGGTTTTTTTTTCCCCATCCCCCAAAAATAAGAATATTCTTCTTTTATTATTTTAACATGTCTCAAACATTTTATTGCTGAGTACTAGGCCCTATTACATTTTCTTTTTCAGATTTGTGGCTCTGGAGGATTTTTTTAAGATAGTGGATATTTTGCCGGAGGTAATGACGGCAAACTAACGATTACTAAAGGTTTGCCGATGGTAATCCATATCAACAGAGGGCGCTGTACTCTTTAAAATAGGGCTGAATTATAAGATGTATTAAATTCCCACCAAAAGTTGTGTAGCACGTTTGGTGTAATGGTTAAGCAAAGGCTCTAGTAAGCGGGATAACTCGCGTTCGATTCCGACCGCACCACATTTTAAAGTTTATTTTTCTCATCCCCCAAAAATAAGAATATTCTTCTTTTATTATTTTAATATGTCTCAAACATTTTATTGCTGAGTATTACATTTTCTTTTTCAGATTTGTGGCTCTGGAGGATTTTTTTTAAAGGGAAATAAAGTCCCAAATTTGTGAAATGGTCTGATTCCCATAATGTGAATACGAAGGTACGACGATAATGTTGGCATGGAACCAGACTAAAATTTGTCACCGGAAAATGTCTAATTAAAAAAAAACAGTAACTGCGCACGTTCAGTGCGTATCCATTACTCAAGCTAGAGAAACTCCAACTCCTTTGCTCATCGGGAATTTGACATTGAATGATTCACGAATTAAAGGATCGACTTAAAACAGAACAAAACTGACTAAAATATAAACAAAATTTGATGATATCGGCAGCTGTGTTTAGGCCAAATTTCACGGCCTCTGCAATTTTGAGACCGCTGGCAACAACGTGCATTGACCTTCAGCGCTACATGTCAAATTCCTGATAAGCATTGGAGCTGGAGTTTCTCAAGCTAGCTTTATGTACAATTTTGTTGGAAACAAATGAAAAGATAATAAATTGACAACATAATTTGCAAGAAATATTGCAAACGTATGAATTAAAAAACAAAAAAGCAGAATGGCATGGGGAAAAAGGGGGGGGGTTGAAAAACTGGTTAACTTCTTTTAATGTGTACTTCTTTTGGGGAAATTTTAAGGACAGATGTTTTACTTTCCGAGGCCCAAAAATTGGGAATTGAAATACTGTACCTCCATCAGATTTTGTCCGATTCCCATATTTCATACATCGTTGTAAAGACCCTAACCCCCTAGGCCCTTGTTGCTTACAACCATCCTCAATCCTCCAAAATCCTCCAAAATTTTGCAACTCCGCCTAAATTTTTAAAAATTGTCAGACAGTCCTGCCTCTAAATGCATTCATCCTCAATCCTCCAAAATCCTCCAAAATCCTCCTCATCCCAAAATTTTGCACTCGTGTTTAAATGAAGGATAACCCACGCCAAATCCTTCAAAATCATCAGACAGTCCTGCCTCAAAATGCATTCATCCTCAATCCTCCAAACTCCTCTTGTGCTTCAATCACCATTCATCCTCAATCCTCCAAAAACCTCATGTGCTTCAATCACCATTCATCCTCAATCCTCCAGAATCCTCATTTGATTCAATCACCACTCATCCTCAATCCTCTAGAATCCTCCAAAACCGCCAGGAGGATTTTGGAGGAGTGAGGTGCGTCTTAAGACATACTGTTGCACTGTGGTGTGTCTTAAGACGCACCGTTGGAAAGGCCTTCTTTTGTTGATTACTTCAAAATGATAGCTTGCCAGAAAGATTAATTTCACAGCGAGTTTAGTCCCCTTACTATCTTTCAACCAGTATGTTTTTCAACAATAATACGCCAGTTACTTTTTCGGATAGCTGCAAATGATGGACTATAGCTTTAATGTCCTTTCCAATGAACCCAATATCCCTATCCGTATATCACTTATCGTCTTCTTTTTGTCGTCAGATTTGATCAAGGACATCCGAGACCCAGAGAAACCCAACACCTTGGAAGAACTGGAGGTCGTCTTTGAGGAAGGGGTCAAAGTTCACCCAGTCAAGGGTCAGTCCGATAGGTACATCATCCGTGTAGAGTTCAAGCCAACGGTCCCGCATTGTTCACTTGCAACGTTGATCGGTAAGCCACATTTGATAACAAACTAACTTCGGTTTCAGTTTAATTTTTCTAGCAGGCCCATCAATTTGTAACAGGCTCAGCACTGTCCATGTCAAGTAAGAGATTATGTAGTTTGAATTTCATCCTATTTTATACCTGCTTATAAAGATTGGAACAGTTATGTGTTAGGCCAAAAAAAAAAAAGTCGGTCTCTGGTCAGACCGAAGTTCCGGAATTGATGCGGCGACGCGTTTTTTTTTTGGGGGGGGGTTTCAAGCTTGTATTGTACAGACAAGGTGGGTACTATTTTGCTTTTTTGTGTCCTCATTATACATTGGTGTCCTCCATAATTTGACTTGGTGCCCTTTATCATTTGCCTCGGTGCAATTTCCCCATTCCTTGTTTGCTCGTACCCCCTGCCCTGCAAACAGGGCGCTGGTAAGGGCTGATGAGTTTCACAGAATCTTGTGAAGGAAGTACAGATTGACCTTCGCATGCAGCTAGCGCGCGCTACGCATGATGGGCACCGGAAGCTAGTTTGTGTGACGCGTTCTACGTCACAGGTCACGTAAATCTATCCAACGAGAGCTCAAATGCTGTCAGCCCTTACCAGCGTCCTGTTTGCAGGGCAGGGGTACGAGCGAACATTCCTTGGTGCTCCTTGGTACAAAAATTTGAGGAGGCGCAGCAATAGAGGGTTGTAGCTTCTGTGTTAATTTGAAGAAAAAAAAGGTTGACACGCATGATTAAAATCGACGCGCGCGCTGACCAGAGACCGAGTATTTTTTTTTTTGGCCTTAGACACAATCTGAGACTTCGTCTTTTCTGTTTTGGAATGTCTTCTGCTGCTGTTTCTTTTCTGCTGGTAAATATTTTGTAAACAGTTTATATACATTGTTAGGTTAACTTAGGTAACATACAAACATCACAAAACAAAACTATCAAATTATTATGATATACCTTACTTGACTGTTAGTGAATAATAGTCTCACGCATCCTGTGAAATCATGGCACCTGGTGTGCTGTCATTTTCAAGAAACTTAGTGGAAACTTTGTATCAATTTCCAACGATGGTCTGCCAACCATCGTTGGAAAAAATACTGTCCCCAGTTTACCAAATTTAGTTAGTCCACATTTTGTTTGCAATCGGTTACACATCCGTGAACAGGTGCAAGCCAGCTAGTCTGGTTCCCTGACCTGTCAATTCCCCGGCGTCTATAAATTGCCTTGTTTTGCCTGAGGTAGGGTCAGAGAACCAGACTACAAGTACAGCAGTTTTTCACAAAACATTAAACAGGTCAGTGTAACAATATTTGCTAGAAAATACTAACCCCAAATCCATCCATTTCTGAAAATTACAGCAAAAGCAAATGTTGTATAACCTTAAAAAGTTTCTCAGTATTTCTTATCTGTTTGCAAATGCCTTGTATATAGTTAATTTCAAAAACCCCTATTCATCTACTATTGAATTCTTTCATGGTTTATCCTTTGTTTCAGGTTTGTGTATTAGGGTAAAACTGGATCGGAGTCTTCCACAGAAACAAAAGGTAATGTTTTATAATAATACTGTAAAAAGGTCTTCAGTTTTTTCAAAGATTTCAGTCCAAAAGATTCTCCTTTTGGGGGTGGGGTGGGGATCGTCTGTTCTTTACTTGATCAACATGATCAAAAAGATGAAAGGTATAGTCCATCATTTGTAATTTGTGCATTTTGTTCATTTGAGGCAACAAACGTGCTCAAGATCTAAAGAAGGGTGCTGAACAACTAACCTGATGAAGTTTCAGCTCAGCTTCAGCTGTATATTCCGAGAAAACAGCACTCTAGGATCTCGATTTCAAATCAAAAGTTGCTGAATCATGTGTTGAATTGGACCTGAATTCAGCGTCCGAGACACGTTCTCACTGAGCCGATTGCTGCTACGCTATGTCGTGCACCGGTCTGACGAATTATAGCTACCGCGCGCATGTGTGCGTCGTGTCAACGCTTGCGCGCACTTCACCGAATAAAAAAAACGAACTGCTAACGGAAATTTCCAACGGTGCGTCTAAGGACGCATCGTTGGAAAGGCCTTCTTTCGTTGATTTCTTCAAAATGACAGCTTGCCAGAAAGAACAATTTCACAGGGAGTTTAGTCCCCTTACTATCTTTCTACCAAGTACGTTTTTCAACAATAATTACGTCAGTTACTTTTTGGATAGCTGCAAATGATGGACTATAGCTTTAAGAATGGTCACCTCCATTTTTGTCTTTCTCTTGCATCAGGTTGACATTTTTATCACCAAGGGAACACATGCGACAGAAAATGAAAGTAAGTACAAGTATTTTGTGAAATCAACAGGCCATTATTTTTATCATTTATAGCTCATCAAAGAATAATGTTTATTTTAATTGCTCAAAAAATTTGGACCTTTAAAAATTCTTAAAAAGGAATGTACAACATTTGCTTTTGCTGCAATTTTCAGAAATAAATGGATTTGGAGGATTAGTATGTTACAGCAAATATTGTTGAACTGACTTGTTTCATGTTTTGGGTTTGTAGATGCTTGAAAATCCAAGAAAACCAATCATGTTCTTGTAGTCTGGTTCCCTGACCCCACTTACGATGAAACAGAGCAATTTATAGACTTTGGGGAATTGTAAGGTCAGAGAATCAGTCTAGCAGGCTTTGTACTCCTTCACAGTTGTGTGATCAATTGCAAAGAAAATGCGAAATAACTAAATTTGAAAAATTAGAAGCAGTTTTTGTAAAAAAGCCAGTTTTCTCCAGCACTGGTCGGCCGACCAGCGTTGGAAAAATACAAGTTATATAAAATACAAAATGTCAGCACACCAGGAGCTACGATTTTACAGGATGCTTTTGACTGTCGTTCCCTAATAGTCCAGTTAAGTATTTTGTGATAATGTGATCATTTCGTTTTTGTAAGTTTGCAAATGTTGTATCTTCACTTTAAAAAAAGAATATGAATAACAATGTGAAAATATTATTTCACTCCATATTTCAACTGGAATCAAGCCTGCTCCTTTTACGTGTAAGAAAATTTGGTTAAAGGTAGAGTCCATCATTTGTAATTTGTGCATTTTGTTCATTTGAAGCAACAAAAGTGCTCAAGATCTAAAGAAGGGTGCTGAACAACTAACCTGATGAAGTTTCAGCTCAGCTTTAGCTGTATATTTCGAGAAAAACAACATTCTAGGATCTCGATTTCAAATCAAAAGTTGCTAAATCATGTTTTGAATTGGGCCTGAATTCATCATCCGAGACACGTTCTCACTGAGCCAATTGCAGCTACGCGATGTCGCGCACTGATCCGACGAATTATAGCAACTGCGCGTGCATGTGCGTCGTGCCAATGCTTGCGCGCGCTTCGCCGAATAACAACTAATTTGAATTTCCTACGGTGCTAAGAAGCACCGTTGGAAAGGCCTGCTTTTGTTGATTTCTTCAAAATGACAGCTTGCCAGAAAGAATAATTTCACAGGGAGTTTAATCCACTTACTATCGTTCAACCAAGTATGTTTTTCAACAATAATTACGCCAGTTACTTTTTGGATAGCTGTAAATGATGGACTCTGGCTTTAACGCAATTTCACTTTTTTTCTGTAGTTAATAAACAAATCAACGACAAGGAGAGGATAGCCGCAGCCATGGAGAACCCTAACCTGAAGGAACTCGTTGAGAAATGTGTGGCAGAGGACGACACTTGAAACAACTTGTACAAACTGTAACCCATATACTAGCCAAAGCCATAAATTATGGCTTTGTAAAACATGGACAATTTTGTTCGATAGAGGGCCAGTCCGTAGTCCATCGTGTACCTCACCGACTAACTGTTACTTGTGAGCTGGGCAGTGCTATTGTATAGGATTACCCTGTAGCACCAATGAATGGGTTTCTGCCCATTATGTACACTATAAGTTATCGTGCGAAAGCGAGTAGAACACGGAATAAAGTAGTGCGTCTGTGTCCCACATACCACAAGGGCCAAGTTCGGGCAAGGACCATTATTAGTCGACTAGTGGTTGATTTGTGACGTACCTTACGCCTGCGCACTGATAGCAACATGCGAACGTCTCTAGTCAAACGCTGGTCAAAATGTCATCGCAAAACTTCTGGATCCTGGCTCTCTGCTAGCGTTATGAATGCGCGCGGCTATTGGTTACCAGCGATGCAACCAACCCCAGTAGGCTGGTTCCAAATAGTCGACTAGCGTAGTCAACCACCGTTGACTAGACAGAGTTCGGGCAAACGTTAGTTAACCATTGGTCTACTATAGTCCTTGCGCAAACTTGGCCAAGGCTGAAGGCCAAGTGGTATGTGGGACACAGACGCACTACATTATCCATGTTTCACGAGCGCGAGTGCGATAACGAATTTATCTTCAAGCAAACTTGACGCACAGTTCAGATGGAACTAGCATGCTTGACGCGAAGCTTTTTAGCAGTTGGAATGTCGCTAGTAACTTGGAATGGCGCAATACGCAGGGTGCGATATAGACCATGCCATACAGTATAATATCAGACTGTTGTTGCCATGGATCGACCAATCAGAATCAAGGATTCAAGTTTGCTTGAAGATAAAGATACATGAAACGACCTCAAACAAAGCCAACTTTACTAATTTTGCTTTGTTTTGTTATGTACCGCCATTGCAAGTATACAAGCGTATGTTCAGTCAGAACTTTTTCCCCCATGATCAAAACCGGGTAATATTTGCAAGCGATGTATCATATAAATTCCGCTAAAAGTTGGTGTTGGTTTTTTTCTTTGTGGTGCTAATAATTAATACATAACTCAGAAGCATATGCCTATATTAAATTACTAGGGCGCTGACTCGATGTACAAAGTGATGCCTGCTGGGCGCATCCATGTTTGTGCAAATAACTATGGAAAACTCCAAATTTTGTGTACGGCTTTTGTACGGCTATTTGCGTATCTGTGTTTGTATTCCATACCGGTGCGTTATCGAAGCTGATACATGTATACTCAAATCCATACGCACAACCAGTAAATGAGCATTTCATTTTGCCCTGCGCAAACAACGCAAATGCGTGCGCGCATCCGCTGCAGAAGGTTTTCGCTGTGACGTTTTTGAACCATTATGATGCGCTTTAGTTGGTTGTGTATGTTGTACTTGTGCGTTGCATTTAGAGTACAATTCTTCTGGTGCCCGGCGAAGGGCATATGAGCATTCTGACGCGAAAATCACTCTCAAGAAAATTGCATTGAACGGTTCCAGTGTTCCCCGCGGGTATTATGAATCCAATGTTCTCCAATGCCTATTATATAAAGTCATACAAATGTGAACTTTGTCACACGTATGAATCATAATTTTTGAAGCAACTTGTGTTTATTTCTGACGGAAATATTTAGGTGTCATCAAAATTGAGGCAGTTTTTTTGCATATACCTTATGCTGGGAACGTTTTGGTGATTACGCATTTGCGCATAAGGGCCAGGCGTACGCGCATATGCCCTTCTGCCAGGCATACGACGAAGTTCAACATTCGCCTGTACCAGCATGGGCACGTGTCCATTTGATCTCGTGAGTAGGCCAAACAGCGCCAGCTACAGTTTCTGAAGGGTCGAAGATGCGTCGTTGTCAGAATGGTGCAAGGTTAAAGAGTTTAATCCATCGATCTCTCATGACACGAAGTGTAATATTTTGCTCATGAGGTTGTTTTTTCCGTGTGAATTTTTAAGTTAAGTCTGCCTCTGTCTCATGAGGCATGTAAATAATGCACACAACATCAGTTGAAAACATATTTTATATGAAATGTTTATAAAGAAATAAACAAATGCAGTTATTTTAGAGACCAAAGACAAGTTCTTTTAGAACTTAAAGCAGGACTGTTCTTATCAGAACAAAAACTACTCAGCGAAGTTGATAATAAGCAGGACAAGTTCTTTTCAGAACTAAATATCTTCTAAGCAGTAGTTATTACCACATGGTGTTACCGCAAACCGAAACGATACCAATACTCCACCATGCAAAGCCTCAAATCTTATAATTATTTTATATTCAATTATGTAACTATGTAATTTATATTAGGGCGAAATAAACTTTCGTTTCTTCTGGAAATGTTTATATCTATAATCTTGCACTTTTTTTTTTTTTTCACAACAATTTAGATTCTTTGCTCACAGAGGGCCAGCCGAGTGTCCTCTTCGTGGATTGAAGAGAACTGGGCAGTGCTGTTGTATAGGATTACCTAATGCCAATTAGCTTAATGCCAATGAATGGGCGAAATCCGGCCCATTGTGTTGACCAGATGCATGAAAAGACTCCAAGTGAATCGCCGTTCTGAATCAATACGACATCCCAATACAGTAAGCCACCCAATTGGTTGCCACGGAGACTCCATTTTTCGCAGTGCATTGTGGGAGATGCTCAACACATGCCACGCTGTGGCGCAGTACACGTTATAAAATTGTTAGTTTGTCCGGTTTCGTAAGCTGATTCGAGTACATGTATCTGTCATTTTATTTTTATCAAGATGGTATTTTTGAGAGGTGGCAGAATGCTATGCCCCGATCTACCAAAAATTCCCTCAAAAATGTCTCCTCACATTCGTTCAAATCGCGGCAATTTGGCAGTGTTTTTGTCGACCAAAATCTTGCAAAATGGACTCTCCCTGGCAATCTATAGGTGGCGCACTGTATTGACCTATCGCCGTTTGCGAGTTAGTCACGCCCCTTAGACAACCCTATGGAATTTTGTATGTTAATTTTTGTTTGTCTCGGATTTTGCGCGTTCTGCGTCCATTTGTATACATGTAAATGGATAATATTTCACAAGCTGCGTTGACGCGATTCTACCGCGATAGGTCAATTGTGAATCCCCTGTATTGAACAAAATTGTGTGCACTCTGGGCCTAGCTTGTCTTGTACATGTATTTTAGCTGCGGGATAGCAGCCCAACAAATCGTCACATCTCTCCGTTAGGCTGTTGGTAACAAACGTTGACATTGTCTAATGCTCCTACATATTTTGACCGATTTCAACCAAACTTTGTCAAAAGTATCGGTAGCCCAGCCCCAACATGTCACGTGACCAAACTGGGGTCAAAGGTCGTCATGTGGTCACTGGGGTCAAAACCCTGATTTGTTTATTCAAAACACTCCTTCCAGAAATTAGATGGCACTATCACGTGACTCATGCATGAAAACGAATCGTTGGCCCGCAGCTTTCGAGATCCGATTGAGCTGTTTACAAAACATAGAGATGGGACATGTTGTCATTTTTGTGTTTTTACTTACAAATCCTTGAAGACAATTAATGCACACATTTTCAGTCAATGAAAGAAGATTTCAACTCAAAACTTAGATTTATTGTTTCTACAGAAAACCATGGTACATGTATATGTAATCACAAACTGTATGGAATAAATTTGTAATCTCCAAATTAATCAAACGGAAGGCCATTTCCACTAAGCTGTTATGCATTTAAAAGTGAACCAGCCAAAGGAATATCTTTCATGTAGAAATTCAACTGGTAACCAGTAAAGCACGTTTATGGAACAAATCTCTTTGCTGAACAACTCTGTGAAATCAGCCCTTGTGATTCAAAAATAATATGAACACCAATTTTTGTATTAGTGTAAAACCAAACCCACAACTTTTATATAATTATAATTCACACTATAATTCCGATTGTTACAAGTACGTAAAATCCTACACATGCACACAAAGAAAGAATTTTATATTAATATAGTCCTGAATATCCCTAGAACACACACAGCACACATCAGTGTTTGCAATATTTGAAAAAAATTATCCTGAAAGTTTTCCGTGCAAAGAAAAAAAAAAGTTACATTGGGCATTCAGAACTAATGATTTGTAAAAACAAGACCTGAACGTCATAAATGTAGGCCAAGTTCGCACAAGGACTATACATGTAGTTGACCAATGGTTAACTAACGTTTGCCCAAACTCTGTCTAGTCGACGGTGGTTGACTACGCTAGTCGACTATTTGGAACCAGCCTACTGGGGTTGGTTGCTTCGCTGGTAACCAATAGCCGCGCGCATTCATAACGCTAGCAGACATCCAGGATCCCGAAATTTTGCGATGACATTTTGACCAGCGTTTGACTAGAGACGTTAGCACGTTGCCATCAGTGCGCAGGCGTAAGGTACGTCACAAATCAACCACTAGGCGACTAATGGTCCTTGCCCGAACTTGGCCGTAGTCTTACTGATAATTCATCAGTGAGGCGAAACCATAAAAATAGCATACTGTTACAGCTTCATGTGAAATACAAAGCGGATTGCGATTCCCCGAAGAGAATTTGATCCAGTGTTCCGAGGACTCCAGTAGAGAAAAGCAGAAATGCAACACATACATTTTTTTTTGAACCACAAACAACTGATAACGATTACAAAGTGACGTATTATCCAAGTGATGTATTGATTTGCATATCGTACGTTCAGCCTGTTCGATGACTTCCCTCGCGATTACCCATACATGTTCTTTGGTCTTGGGTATAAAGATGCACACACTCTTGTTTCACTATACTCGCGAGGACAGTGCTTTGTATTTCCCTTTGTCCCTCTAATATAACACTCTTCTATGGACTTCCCTCGCGATTACCCATACATGTTCTTTTGTCTTGGGTATATAAAGATGCACACACTCTTGTTTTACTATACTCGCGAGGACAATGCTTTGTGTTTCCCTTTGTCCCTGTAATATAACACTCTCCCATAGACTAAGCACACAAACTTACTACAGAGGACCGTTTTGAACGAAAGACCCAACTCCCGAGGACTGAAAGGATCTGTTGTTCTCCCTTTGTGTGTTGGTCCTCGGGAGTTATGTAGAACACGTACACATGTGCAATCTTAGCAATAAACGAACGATCTCCGTTATTCGAGGTCATGTGCTGATTAAATCTCGTTTACAAATGGATTTGAGGAGTCGAGAGCAAGCCATGGTGGCCACTTTTTGTACGTGCTCTTCCAACGTGAACAAGAAATGCCGGTTCAAATTAACTGAACTTTCCTCCCGTCGTCTGGTACTAGTGTGAAGTGAAGCTGAGACACTTTTGAATTTCCCGTCACCGTGGTGTTAGACTTAGCTGCAGGTTGTCGCATTGTATTGTGGGATACTTACCCAAGTAACCAGCTCAGCGGGTCGGTTACTTGGGCCAGGCTCGAGTAAGCACGAGAAGTCGTGTGCGAGTTCAATTGAACACAGTCGCGCTTGCACGAGTAAGCACAGGGAAGTAACTGAACATGTAACAACCTGAAAGAATCCCACATCCTGGATTTTCCAATATTTCAAATATTTTAATTACGTTTATTTTGTCAGTTATCAATCATTTTAGTTGCAAAGAAAAAAAAAACCTGACTGATATTGCAAGATACTTAGAAAGAATTAAGTAACGAGTTAAGTTGTGGTTGTATCTGAAATCAAAGTTTTTTTGTGTTCCTCATTGCATAGATCATGCATTTTAAGTTGAAGCCAATCAAATGGAACGGTCTGGTACCAAGCTGCCACCAGAGCATTGCACATGATGTCACAGTGTGGTGATGTAGGTACAGGAATTCAGGACCATCAATTCATCTTGTAATGGCACCAGTCTAGCTGAAAAACCAAATTGGCAAAAATGAAAATTGAAAATGAATTTAAATGGGACACAAAGGTGCATATTTAAGGGTTGCATAAAAGAATTTTCGTTACATGCCCTTTAAGCATTATCAAGCAGTCGCTATCAACAAGATAAATCAAATCCAGCCTTGGGAACTTTGGCAACAGGACCCAAGCAATTCGAAGCATACTTCACATATACTGTGGGGAGTGTGACCTAGTGGTTAGGGTTTGTGACTCATAATCAGAGGGTCAAGGGTTCAAATCCAGCTGCTGGTAATACGTTGTGTCCTTGGGCAAGCCACTTCATCCCCACTTGCCTCTATCCACCCAGGAGTACAAATGGGTACTGGCATTAGCTGGAGAGTAACCTGCGATGGACTGGCATCCCATCCAGGGGGAGAAAAAATATTCAATCTCCTGGCCATATGTTGTGTCCTTGGGCAAACCACTTTACCCCACTTGCCTCTATCCACCCAGGAGTATAAATGGGTACTGCCATTAGCTGGAGAGTAACCTGCGATGGACTGGCATCCCATCCAGGGGGAGTAGAAATATTCAATCTCCTGGCCATATGTTGTGTCCTTGGGCAAGCCACTTTACCCCACTTGCCTCTATCCATCCAGGAGTACAAATGGGTACTGGCATTAGCTGGAGAGTAACCTGCGATGGACTGGCATCCCATCCAGGGGGAGAAAAAATATTCAATCTCCTGGCCATATGTTGTGTCCTTGGGCAAACCACTTTACCCCACTTGCCTCTATCCACCCAGGAGTATAAATGGGTACTGCCATTAGCTGGAGAGTAACCTGCGATGGACTGGCATCCCATCCAGGGGGAGTAGAAATATTCTCAGTCGTTTCATGCTACTGAAACCGGAGATAAACGCCGGCCTGATGGGCCACACTGGCTTTTTACTCACGCATACAGCTTGAATACGAGAAGTTGTAGGGGTCCTATTCCAAAAGTTATCTGGATTAGAGAATAGCCATAGACCTCAGGAACGGCCGAGATACCTACCTACATAATCTTGTCTTCCAGTGGTTTGTCTAGGCCAAGCTCTTCCGGAGTGTTGATGCTTAACTCATCCAGGGTGGGACGGAGCTCTTGGACCATGTAGGGATAGATGTTCTTGTGACTTCCCGCCTTGTCCTAAAAAAAAACCCGGAAAAAAATAAAAGAATTGCTCAAGAAACCGGTATACTACTCATTGGACCGTCCAAGATTCAACCATAGGCTCCGACCGCTTTTAGTAAACTCCAGCTAAACCGACATCGTACAACTCGTCAAATTGCTCAAGTCGGCCGTCTGACTAAAGTCCCGATTGTCCGTAATGCATTTCCATTGAAGTTTTTATTTCTAAGTCGGCTTTTATAAGTCGCCATTTCGCTCAAGTCGTCGTGTTACTCTCGGTCACCTTTCCATAAAAAGCATTACAAAATCCTTTGTGTAAGTCGGCATTCAACAAATCACTCATTGGCATCGACTTCCTGTACTGCGGTTGGCAAAGTGTCAAGTTAAAAGTGGTTTCGCACATTTTGGTTTAATACTGGAATGATAGCCAAAAAACTGCTGAAAAATTAATTTAGCACAATCAGTTTTGAACTATGATTTGCACTAAAAATGCAGTACACTATTGGTTCAGATAAAGATGGTAAAGGCAAAAAAAAAATTAATAGTTTTGCTTCCAGTGACCCGTGAAAATCATCAATTACTACCTTTTACCATTAACTACACACAGACACCTTCATATGCTCGTACACACAAAAATTGCAAACAAACAAAACATTTCCATACATGTACCTATCAACCCTATTTTCAAATGCCATGTAATCAAAAGCAGAATTTTTTTTTGGCCTAATCGTTCGGAAATGTATGATGTCCAACTGTACATGGACCTTAATTTCCATATTTGGTCATAAGCCTGCCCATGTTTGGTCCCGCCCATGTCTTGTGATCTGATTGGTTCAGTATGCACTGTTTGATTGACAGATTCATTCACGCAAACCACAGGTGGGCGGGACTAAAGGCCAAATATGGAACAGTCCATTAGGAAGTTGACTGAGTTTTTGTGGTCACATGGCCAGAATTCATGCTGTAATTGGTCCATGTGCACGGTTTGATTGACAAGGCAGGAAAGATTCATCCACACAAACCAAAGGTGGGCGGGACTTATGGCCAAATATGGAACAGTCCATTAGGAAGTTGGCTGAGTTTCTTTGGTCACATGGCCAGAAGTCATGCTGTAATTGGTCAATGCCCACTGTTTGATTGACAAGCAGAAGTCATGCTGTAATTGGTCAATGCGTGCGGTTTGATTGACAAGGCAGGAAACATTCATTCACACAAACCAAAGGTGGGCGGGGCCTACGCCCAAATATGGAACAGTCCATTAGGAAGTTGACTTTTGTGGTCACATGGCCAGAAGTCATGTTGTAATTGGTCAATGTGCACGGTTTGATTGACAAGCAGGAAAGATTCATTCACACAAACCAAAGGTGGGCGGGGCTTACGGCCAAATATGGAACAGTCCATTAGGAAGTTGACTGAGTTTTTGTGGTCACATGGCCAGAATCATGTTGTAATTGGTCAATGTGCACGGTTTGATTGACAAGCAGGAAATATTCATTCACACAAACCAAAAGTGGGCGGGGCTTATGGCCAATGGAACAGTCCATAAGGAAGTTGACTGAGTTTCTTTGGTCATATGGCCAGAAGTCATGCTGTAATTGGTCAATGCCTATTGTTTGATTGACAAGCAGAAGTCATGCTGTAATTGGTCAATGCCCACTGTTTGATTGACAAGCATGAAGGGTCCATGCCACCCTTGGGAACGAGGTATCGTACCTTGACTGCTTCAAGGACGCGTACAGCCATGGCGCTGTCGTTGAGACGTCGGCACGCCTTCAGAGCGGCAGCAACGATCTTAGGTTCCGGGACCAAGTCATGGCCATGAAGCTCATTCAGGCCTCGTCGGAGCTCCCAGTCATCGATCTCTGGACGGTTGAAGTAGGCCTCCCACCGGGCGTCAAACTGCTCGTCCGTCTCCTCCTTCTTGGATGAGTAACTCCTTGATGCAACTGTTCAGGGAAGAAAATTATGGGAAGAAAGTTAAAAAAGTACGGGAAAGATGTTAATTTTTACTTTAACCCTAACCGCCCTGAATCCTCCAAAATCCTCATGGCAAAAGTGCGTTGCTGATTTCGGAGTACGCACTGTGTCAAGGTCTTGGGCCGGACCTTGTGTTGTTTATGCTCAGCCGTGCATAAATTTAGTCCTTGATTATACTTGACATCCTCCGCACTGCTCCAGGATGTCACTGCCTCTGCCTCAGCCTATTGACAGACATAGCCGGAGGATGTTGCAGGATTCAGGCAGTGGTCATCCCTCCATGGACCATATTCAAGAAATAACGGAGGAATTTGCAGGATTGAGGCTATATCATATGCAATTTTTCCATGAGGCCAATTGGAGGATTTTGCAGGATTGAGGCTACATCCTAGCAAAAAGGCCTAGGGAGTTAGGGTTAATACCTGTCACACAGGGCATGGGGAAAAACATGTCACACTCACTAGTGTTCTTTTTTTTAACAGGATCTGTTATCTATTTCCACATTTAAAAAAAAAATTGTTGTGCCAGATGTGTAAATGTAACTAGGCGTACGTTTGTTTCTGATAAATATCTCAAAAGTGTACAGGTGTATCACACTGCTGTAATGATACATTTCTTTTTAATCCCTTATTTTTTATATTTTTTAGGCATACGTGTACGTTAAAAATCACTGTGTCATTTGGTAATCTAATTATCTGACAACTGACATGACTGAATGATTTCGGTGATTTTAAGTAAGTAGGCCCATGTATTTTGAAGCTACATGGGACACAATATCAAACAAATTGGACAAAAATACATTCGTCATTGGTACTGCATTGGCAGAAACTAGAATAAAATAATGAAAAGAAATTTCAAAACTATTCATAATAAATAGATATTTGACAATGGCATGAATAAGAAATAACTTCAGTGAACAAAAAGCATGAACATTTTATCTGACATCACTGAGCCCGAACAAATATTTGTTAACCACACACACATTGATTGTCAAAATTTTGGCGATCGTGTATCAACAGGCACAGTTCTATAGGGAACAAAATCCACTTTGGAATCATTTGACCTAGGCTAGGCCTTCCAAACTAGTTGGTGACATTAAGACTTTCATTAAGAACAATTTGGGGTAAAATGACGATGACAACAACTTCAACAACAAAACGCAACATGAAAATAAAGATGGCGATCACTGCGCGATGTACATGTTGTACCGTGAACGTGCAAAGCGCGCTGAATTGCACGGCATAAACCATAACCTGCGTAGGAAAATCGTAATTTCGGTAATTTCTACACCAATAAATGTTCAAAATTTTGAGAAAAGTCTGCTTTAATTTTATAGGTTGAAAAGCTCATTTTTTTACTTTGACCATGTTGACTGAGTAATAGAAAACACCCTCGACTCTAATTGATCGAAACTAACTTAACCATGTAGCCCTCCATGCTTAAACAGGGGCCCGAAACAGGCCTACACGATCGACAAAATTTTGTAGTGCATCAAAGTCAAACATCCCAATTCCCATTCATATGCATGTGGTTCAAATCCACTCTATTGTCTTTTTCTAAATTTATTATTACATACAAATTACTAACCAACAGGTCGACTACAAGCCTGAAGACTAATCGCCGTTCTTGTTTTGCTCACAACACTCGATATTACTCGTCGATACATTGTGGTTTTTGGTGTGTAGAAATTACGTGCAAAACGCTGGAAAATCCACACAACCGGCGAATTCACTTGCGGTGACCTTTGAACCTGGCCGGCCGGCGCGGCCGGCTCGAGGTAGGCGCGGATTTGGCCGGATTACTGCTGCGTATTCAGCCGCGGGTTCAGCCGCGCATTCACAAAAATTTAGAAATAAATGTATAATACATGCGGCAAAAGGTGATCTATCTTCAAGAAAGATAATTCAATTGTATTCAACGAATTTTCCATAACAATATTTTTTTCACTCGTCTCCACAATATTTTCACTTAACCCTAAAGGGGCCGGGTTATTTTGACCATCTCTCAGCCGGGGGGGGGGGGGGGGGGGGGGGGGGGGGGGGCGGATTCCGCCCCTCCCCCAAGATCTCGACCATCGAGTGACGAAAAATTTTCGTCTCCACAATATTTTCACCTAACCCTAAAGGGGCCGGGTTATTTTGACCATCTCTCAGCCGGGGGGGGGGCGGATTCCGCCCCTCCCCCAAGATCTCGACCATCGAGTGACGAAAAATTTTGAAACTCAGCATATGCATAGAGCAACTCTTCCTAAACATGCCCAAGAAATTTCATGATTATAGGTCAAAGGGTTTTGGAATTATGGCTAATTAATTATTCATATGTATGAATGGCAATTCTGCTCGGTGTACACGACGTATATGCGAAAATTCAGTTTTTACGGCGCGTAGCGGCGGAAAATTTTTCGCTACGTGGCAACCCGTGGTCCGATTTTTATGTTTTTGGTATCAAAAGATGCGCAAAGCTCGAGGCTAAAAAGTCATAACAGCTCGGGTCGCGAAATTTTTTTTTTTAGAGGCTATCGCGGAAAATGTTGGGGGGGGGGCGGATTCCGCCCCCCCCCCGCCCCTTTAGGGTTAACGCCGAACTTCGTTTGGGCAGATCGTGATCTACGTTGACAGAAGTCTCTACGGTGGTGACCAGTATTATGTAGCGCGCCCTATTTTGGAAGAAATCGATGTTGATAAAATGTACAGAATACGGTACACCCGATCAACTAAATTTCCATAGACAACCGTGATTAGTAAATTTAATATTATGGGAAACCGTCAAACAATAACAAATGATATGACCGAACTTGCAAATATATTCTAAACGCGATAAATGCAAACAATGAAATAAGAAAGTCAACGCCCATGGGCTGTATTATATTGTAAGTTTGGACAGTGATCGGTTTTGATGTGTTACATAAGGAGATTCAATTTCGTGAGAAACCGTCAAACAACAACTGAAAGTTACTTTCGAGAAAGGCGCGCTAAATAAAACTAGTGATTCTGTCCCCCGTTAAAGGTGTCCGGGGGGACAGAATTACCTAGGTAAAAGTGTCCTCCCCGGCCCGTTAATTCTGTCCCCCTTCAGGTACTATATGTACTGTATCGTTACGGTCATAATAGCTTGATTAATTGACTTTTTTTCTGAAATGAAATCTTTTGATGCCAAACATCATGACAAATGAGTGTACAAAAATTCATTTTAATGTAACGTGTATTTCTTGAGTTGTTGGCCCGAAATCGGGTTTGGTGGTGGAGATCGAGACCACTATAATAGAGGGCGCGCCACGTAAATAGTGGTCTCAACAACGCATCAACACGGATGCTGCACAAGTGAAGAAAAAGAACAACCTCGTTTTCGATGAACTACTCAAGAAATACAAAATGGATTAAATTGAAATTTCGTGCAATTAGTTTTCACGATGTGTAGCATGAGTAGTTTGAATGGCGTGAGAAACCGTGGAGCTATAAATATAATAGGATCGTAACAATCTAGTGTTTTAAACGTTACAAATCCATGTTGACTTCCATTAGGATTGTATTTGTTGCAAATAAAATCCTGTATTGTTACGGTCATAATAGCTTGATTAATGGACTTCATTTTCTGAAATGAAATCTTTTGATGCCAAACAACATGACAAATGAGTGTACAAAAATTCATTTTAATGTAATGTGTATTTCTTGAGTTGTGGGCCCCAAATCGAGTTTGGTGGTGGAGATCGAGACCACTATAATAGAGGGCGCGCCACATAAATAGTGGTCTCGGCAACGCATCAATACGGATGCTGCACAATTGAAGAAAAAGAACAACCTCGTCTCCGATGAACTACTCAAGAAATACAAAATGGATTAAATTGAAATTTCGTGCAATTAGTTTTCACGATGTGTAGCATGAGTAGTTTGAATGGCGTGAGAAACCGTGGAGCTATAAATATAATATGATCGTAACAATCTAGTGTTTTAAACGTTAAAAATCCATGTTGATTTCCATAAGGATTGTATTTGTTGCAAATAAAATCCTGTATTGTTACTTTCATAATAGCTTGATTATTTGACGTTTTTTTCTGAAATGAAATCTTTTGATGCCAAACATCATGACAAATGAGTGTACACAAATTCATTTTAATGTAATGTGTATTTCTTGAGTTGTGGGCCCCAAATCGAGTTTGGTGGTGGAGATCGAGACCACTATAATAGAGGGCGCGCCACATAAATAGTGGTCTCGGCAACGCATCAATACGGATGCTGCACAATTGAAGAAAAAGAACAACCTCGTTCCGATGAACTACTCAAGAAATACAAAATGGATTAAATTGAAATTTCGTGCAATTAGTTTTTACGATGTGTAGCATGAGTAGTTTGAATGGCGTGAGAAACCGTGGAGCTGTAATTATAATATGATCGTAACAATCTAGTGTTTTAAACGTCTACTTTTTCATGAACAATCATCTGGCCAGAATTCAATTCAATGCGTCACTTAATTTTAGAGATAGCTTTTCTTGTTTGTTTGTCTTGACCAATCCACTGGCAAAAAAATCAAATCAATGCGTCACTTAATTTTTGAGAGCGTGTCCAGCTTGACTATCGTACGTTTCTGTGCAAAAGTGAGGCAAATCTTGTTTGTCATGCAGAACTCCACTAAAATAATAGTCCCAACATTTGGGTTTCGCTTCTTTTTTTCTTTTTTTTACTCACACTGTATTACTGCTTGTTTAAAACAAACAAAGTGTACCCGCACATGTCAAAAACACGCAGCTGTATTTCATAATCTGCGAAATAATTTCACTGGGCGCACTTCATTTTGGTTTAAGCGTCAGCCGAACACTAAGTAGTGCCGAATTAGCCCGTTAAAGTGACCGCATTTGCCCTGCACTATTCGAATTGGTTCTATTCGGCTTCGTAAAATTGGGTCGCAGAAAAAATAGGGGCACATTAACGGGCTCATGCGACACTAATTAGTGTTCGGCTGAAGCCAATGAAATTAAGTGTGAACAGTAACATGATATCGCAGATTGTGGAATAAAATTGTGAGTTTTTGACAACATGTGAGCCTTTGTCTTAAAGGGGCAGTGATAAATATGCACAGTTGAAAAGAACACATTCTAATCGGGCAGTAAAATTGTGAGCTTTGATATTATGTGTGGTACACTTCGTTTCAAATGATGCACTTACTTTCAAACGTCTCCAAAAGTGTTGAAAAATAACACGAAATGTCATGATTCCCATATATGCAGCTAATTTAATAGTACTTTTTACATCGAAAATTGGATGTAACGGCTGCTTATGTCAGTTTTTTTACATGTGAAAAAAGTATTGCTATTTGTCGTTTATTATGCAAAAATTCGATGAATAGAGTATTTTTCTTGAAACTAAATCACCTTTTGCCGCATGTACTATAGATTGTTTTTTGTTTTTTAATGAATGCGCAGCTGAATCCGCGGCCAATAATCCGGCCAAATTCGCGGCTACCTTGAGCTTCATAACCTTTGACATTGTATGCAAATAATAAAAACTGGTTCCCTGGTACCGGTAGTATATTATAGATTTCTTATTTCGAATGAAGCTGGTACCAGTGAAATCAGGAGGACTGAAGCAAAAATAATCTGTATCTAAGATTTATAGGTTTCTCATTACTTTAAAGTTACTTAGAAAATTAAATTAAAATTACAATGAAATTGTATTTCGGACGAGTGTTGATAATGGATAAAAAGAGCATGGAATTGTGCGAATTAATTGATATTAATTGCATTGTGACTGATTCAGACATGAATCAGTCGTCTGCTGTCGAGAAACTCTTTATAAACACAATTTTGAAATTTTATTAATAACACATTTTCTTTATCAAAGCATTCGTTATTAAATACAAACAGTATATTTAATTGAAGATAGATTTTTTTGTTGTTGAATACGTTTCACAAAATGTACAGAAAAAAAGTTCATATTCACCATATTTTGTTAGTTTTGTTCGAGGGCAGTGACGTAATGATCATAACATTGCACTATTTTTACATGCACAGACAAGACGAGGATTTCGATTTGGGGAAAACTTTTGTACGTTGGAATTTTGTGATTTCTTCTAAGGTTTGTTTACCGGAAAGTCGCCATGGATGAGGAGGATGAATATATATTGGGTGAGGAAGACGTCGAAGAGGATGAAATGGAATCCAGTGACTTTGAAGGGCACTTTGAAATGGACGACGATGAAGGTTCTTCGCAACGGGATCAAATTGAAGAAGACGACTTTCATTACGAAGTGCTAACGCCAGATGACAATGTACAACTCATGGTCGATACAATTCGTGAAGTTAATGTTGTTGTTCAAGTAAGTATAGATTGGTGAACTGAAATTCGAAACAGGGAGTAAGCATGTGTTGTCAGAAAGGCTAAAAAAATGTTCGGAAAAGTTGTTAAATAAGGTGTACAAATAACATGAATAATTATATGCATCACTGAGCTCAGACAGTCAGACTCGGTCACATCAGGCATGTCAGGGAGGCTAAATTTTTTGGAATATATTTTTTTTTGATGTGGGAAAGAATATTGCAACCTGACGCTGCTTCTTTCTTCATATATCATCTCAATGAAAGTCAGTCATTGCATAAACGATGATAAGACATGAATCTGGGATTGAGAAACATTTCCGATTTTGCCTAAATAATATTTTGCCGTAAATATGACCTACTTACATGACTTAAGTTTTCTTTGCTCTACAGTCATAGACTTTTTACACAACCACTGAAGTGGTGTCAGGTTGCAACATTCTTTCCTTGATAGGCCTACATGGTTTTGTAGAAAAAGTAAAAGAACAATTTTAATACACGTTTGGATTCTGTTGGAATTGGCAAACCAAAGAAAAGTGGATTGAACGTTCAACCAGGGATTTTTTTATACTCCGAGTCTGAAAATGTGTACGCTGCCTTAATGCAGAGTAAAGTGTGATTATTTTACATACAAAAGGAGTGCAGAAACATGATTGAAATGTTAAAAACTCACATTTTCTCAAAATATTTTTCTTTACTCATAATATCAGGCTTATTTCAATAAATATATGGCAGACGGCAATCATGATTTCAAAAATTTGGATATTTGAATTTAAATAGAACAATATGAATGTGCAACAAAAATGCAAAATTAAATCACAACTTCCTATTCAGGAAAGGGTTATTGGACTGCGCCCTCACGTTTTCAATTGCGGTTACCTGTGGAATAAAGCTCAATTTATATCAAAATACATGGTTAACAAGTCCTGTCAATTACAAAGCCTAGAAATATTTCTTGCATACAGCTTGCATCATATTTTTACACAATATGTATTCAAGATTAGTCCAAAAAAAAAAAAGTCGGTCTCTGGTCAGCGCGCGTCGATTTTAATCATGCGCGTCAATCTTTTTTTGTTTCCAAAATGTTCCGCAGTAGCTCCAACAGCGCCCTCTATTGCCGCACCGCCTCAATTTTTTTACCAAAGAGCACCAAGGAATGGGAAATTGCACCAAGGCAAATGATCGAGGGCACCAAGGCAAATTATGGAGGACACCAATGTACATGAGACACCAAAAAAGCAAAATAGTACCCTACCTTGTCTGTACAATCCAAGCTTGAAAAAAAAAAAAAGCCGTGTCGCCGCATCAATTCCGGAACTTTGGTCTGACCAGAGACCGAGTATTTTTTTTTTTTTTTGGCCTTAAGTAAAAATAACATCTGCATGCAGTGAGTTGTCCTTTTTTTTAAACATGCTACACAGTATGTATACCTCTTTTTAGTTTTTACAAATTATTATTAAAGTTTAGGAGTTACCTCTGTTTTTGCAATGCAGGAATAATTTGGGTTTGCTTCTGAATAACTTAATTGTAAAATACTAGTTGACATGATGGAGATAAAATGTCATGAAAGAGTGTCAAGCACAATTAATAAATTCCTAAGACAGTTAACCCATTCCTATTGGTTGAGAGTCCGTCACGTGGCCAGTCTTAAATGGCTGATAAAGACCAGCTGGCTGGTCTTAAATACTTTTCCAGTGTCACTTGAAACTCCTATGAAATCCGGTGCCTTTTAATGTTTTATTGGTAGAATGTTCACAATCCTCACGTAGGCATGCGTAGTACTACCAGTGAGTCAGAATTTCATAGTCCTAAATTCACAATACACCGGCACTGCTGCGTTGTGCGTCACATCGCGCCGTATGCACGACGCGCACGCCAATCTCCACATAAGGAGTTGTTTACGACACTCGCGAGACTAGACATGCCATAATATAGCTTTGGTGTCCCGAAAAACATGACGTAAAATTGTTGAACAAAATTGTTGGAATTTTATAATTTTTGACTCGTTTTGACTTTTGGACCGAAAAGTTAGATTATTTGACCGAAAAGGTATTGTGAATGGGAATATGTGAACTTAGGTAAGATTTGAGGCTTTGCATGGTGGAGATACTAAATAATGAAAGGTTTGCGAAAACACCATGTGAAAATAATTTCTCAACTAAGAGAATGGTTCTGAAAAGAACCAGAGGTATAAACTCGACGTTCCAGTCAGTATGCTCTGACCGTCTTCAGGAGAGAATGTGTGAATATAATGTGAACTTGGTCAGAATATGTGAACTTGGCCAGTATTAAACACTTTTTTTTAAGACCGGTTGGAGTCTGGATGCTGATAATTATCCGAGCCGAATATCAACATCCAGACTCCAACCAGTCTTAAACACAGTGTTTAAAACCTGCCACATCCAGACTCCAACCGGTCTTAAATACAGTGTTTAAAACCTGCCACATCCAGACTCCAACCGGTCTTAAACACAGTGTTTAAAACCTGCCACATCCAGACTCCAACCAGTCTTAAACACAGTGTTTAAAACCTGCCACATCCAGACTCCAACCGGTCTTAAACACAGTGTTTAAAACCTCCCAACCACACATTTATTCCCTCAGTTATGTGTATAGACACTTTGCCAAAAGTTACTTCTCAAAAAAGTTGTCAGAAATTATTGTAATTGTGACCGTGACGCAATACCCTTAGTGTACAAATGAACAAGCTCGAAACAATCTCAGAATCTGCAGAAGCTCAGAAGTGATTGTGCCGTGTGATTTCTGGATGGAGTAGTGTTTTCAGTATAAACATCAGGATTTTGACCCTAGTGACCCCATTTTTCAGGACTGCATTAACCCTAACGTACCTAAATCCATCAAAATCCACACCCCTGTTTTGGAGGATTTCGGTGGATTCAGGATACCTCCATATTGAAAAAGTTGGGGGATTTTGATGGATACAGGACAGTAAGCCTAGCGATACTGCAGGATTTTGATGGATTCAGGATACCTCCATATTGAGCAGTTGAGGGACTTTGATGGATTCAGGATCTCAACAGATTTACTCCCGTCTAATTGGTGGATTTTGATGGACTCACTGGCCATCAAGGTTTTTTTGCATGGCAAAATTGATGGATTTTGGCGGATTCATGATACTTTTTTAGTAAAAATACCTAAGGGGTTAGGGTTAAATTTGTAACCCTCTTACCGGTAAATTGCAAAACTACATTCTGTGCCAAGCTGTCCTTTCAGTCAAAATCAATCAAGTGACTGTTTTTAACAGTTACGAGCTCCCAGCCTACATAAAGCAGGCCTGGCTGCAGATGATTGATAACACAGCTGTGCTAAACCAGTTTGCTGCTTTTGTCTGTTGACTGAATTTAACTAGTCAGAGTGCTTGTGAAAAATACCGGTATGATCAGGGCCCAATTTCACGGGGCTGCTAAGCACAAAAAATTGCTTAGCACAAAAAAAGTCTTGCTTATAAAAGCAGGTTATCAGCCAAAACTCCATGCGATTTTCATGCTAAGCAAACAACAGCTGAATACTAATCACGAGCAATATACAACACATGGATTTTTTGCTGGTAACCTGCTTTTTATAAGCCAGATTTTTTTTGTGCTAAGCAAATGTTTGTGCTTAGCAGCGCCTTGAAATTAGCCCCTGATTGTTGGTGACTAGCCTGTGTAAAAAGCATGGCAGGGGAAGTAGATGGAATTTTTGACTGCCGGTGACTGTTTAAACAGTAGGAGGTTAAAGTTACACAAAAGAGGGCCAGGGCCACAGGCACGAGTTGATGCATACAAGTATACCCATTGTCAGGGCCTGAGCGACAACGTGATTTATATCCATGCAAGGCTGTCACTGGAACGTTTGTTACTAACTAACAACCGTTGATCGATAATCGCGCTGCACAGCTACATACTGTATGTACAGTGTATACTGTGTGTTGTGTACGTAATGTTCGTACACAGCCAAAAAACATCCGCATAAATATGTGTACATGTACGGTATTCTAAACTCAAATTCATTTACATGTATTAATTATCAAGGACTGGTTCATGTAGAACACTTTTGGTTTCTGCATACCAGCTAATTCTTTGTTTCTATCTCATAAAAGAGGCTTGGCGATTTTGTGCAATTAGAAGCACTAGTGCAGGGCCAGTCAAAAATGTGCGTGTTCGGAAGGGGCAATTGAGAACTGCAGCTCGTGCAAATAACGCACATTTAATTATTCAATGGTGTGAACGTACACTCGCAAGTTAAACGCACAAAATGTCATCACTCCCGGCACTGATATTTACCCCTACTGGACAATATGGTATCGGCCTACAACTGTAGGGCGTAGTATGTTCAATGTACATGTACAATGTACGTTGTACCAGTATACATGGTATACTGAAAGCAACGAACATACCGGTGTCATATGAAAATCGGACTCGTATGAAAATCGAACTCTTTTTCCCTTTTATTGGTTAAACCCTCTCATGTAACCGGTCCCTCTCCTAATTATCTATGCATGGGCATGCGCAATACCACCAATGAGTCCGTATTTCATAAAACCTAAATTCATGCTACACCGGTACTAAACCATTTGGCTAGGAACCATCCTAAATATTGTAAAATCCTCCATTGCCACCATTTTAAAAATAGCATTCAGCCTCAATCCTCTAAAATCATCCGACAATCACTGTTAAAGATGTAGTCCATCATTTGTAATTTGTGCATTTTGTTCATTTGAAGCAACAAAAGTGCTCAAAATCTAATGAAGGATTCTGAACAACTAACCTGATGAAGTTTCAGCTCAGCTTCAGCTGTATATTCTGAGAAAAACAGCATTCTAGGATCTCAATTTCAAATCAAAAGTTGCTGAATCATGCTTTGAATTGTTTTGAATTGCAGCTATATGCGATGTCGCGCACTGATCCGACGAATTATAGCAACCGCGCGCGCCTGTGCGTCGTTCCAATGCTTGCGCGCGCTGCGCCGAATAACAAAACGAACTACTAATTTAAATTTTCCTACGGTGCGTCTTAAGACACACCGTTGGAAAGGCCTTCTTTCGTTGATTACTTCAAAATGATAGCTTGCCAGAAAGATTAATTTCACAGGGAGTTTAGTCCACTTACTATCTTTCAACCAAGTATGTTTTTCAAATACGCCAGTTACTTTTTTGGATGGCTGCAAATGATGGACTATAGCTTTAATGGGTTGAGTCAGTGCGGTTGATATTGAGCAAAATGCAGGGCTCAATTATGCATGACTGCACATAAACAATGCCAGGTACAGCCTATGAATACACTGACATTTTTTTTGCCATTCAGCCTCAATCCTTCAAAATCCTCCAAAATCTTGGTGGATTGAGGAAGGTTCTATAGGGTGAAGTCTGAAAATGATTGTGATTGGCCTTAATTGAGCAAATCCAAGATCCACCTTCATTTTCATTTTCTGTGTAGAACTCAATGTTTTGGACAGTGTGCCCTTGTCTGCCCTAGGCCTCAGGAGGATGAGATTATGCTGTCAAGCTTCAACATATTTAGGCACTTTTTTGTGCTACATGTATTTGTTGTACCAAAACAAAAGATGAACAGGATTGCTAAAGATGCTTTTTGTCCACACAGACATGTGAACTATTAAAACCCTAACCCCCTAACCCCCTAGGCCCTTGTTGCTTACAACCATCCTCAATCCTCCAAAATCCTCCAAAATTTTCCAAAATTTTGCAACTCCGCCTAAATTTTTCAAAATTGTCAGACAGTCATGCCTCAAAATGCATTCATCCTCAATCCTCCAAAATCCTCCTCATCCCAAAACTTTGCACTCGTGTTTAAATGAAGGATAACCAGTGCCAAATCCTTCAAAATCATCAGACAGTCCTGCCTCAAAATGCATTTATCCTCAATCCTCCAAAATCCTCTTGTGCTTCAATCACCATTCATCCTCAATCCTCCAAAATCCTCATGTGCTTCAATCACCATTCATCCTCAATCCTCCAGAATCCTCATTTGATTCAATCACCATTCATCCTCAATCCTCTAGAATCCTCCAAAACCGCCAGGAGGATTTTGGAGGAGTGAGGTGGGTTAGGGTTAATTAACATGTACATGTAGTGTCTACGTATTAAGTTAAAACCATTGTTTGGACAGACACCATTTTGTATTTTTTTAAAAATAACATGCTATTTTTTTAAAATAGCAAACTATTTTTTATGAAGATATTTTTTCACTTTTTATTTTTTCCTATTTTTGGGGGTGGCGAAATACAATGAAAAAAAATAGATTTAAAAAATGTGTTTTCAATAGGAAATAAATATATTTTATTTTTCTCTATTTTATTTCGACCTGGGGTAGTGCAGAAGTGAACTGTTTGCTGAAGTTGGGATCGTATCAACCACAACATCTATTTTTTTTTAGGGCCTATGTCTCATAATCTATAATTAGCAGTGCTGGTGCTAAATTAGCACCAGCATATCCTGGCTTTAAGTTCAACAATAACCAGCTCAGTGTTATTTAACTGCTGCATTTAATTGGGTAGCACTTTAAAGGGAAAATACGACATTTGCAAACATCAAAAAATAAAACTACCAAATCATTTTGAAATACCTTGCTGGACTGTTAGTGAATGACAGTGTTAAGCATCCTGTAAAATCATGGCACCTGGTATACTGTCATTTTCAAGAAAAGTGGTATTTTTGTATCAATTTCCAACGCTGATCGGCCGATCAGCGTTGGAAAAAAACTGGCTTTTTTTTGTCAAATACTGGCCCCAATTGACCATCGCACTTGTTTGCAATCGATTACAAACCTATGAATGGGTACAAGCGAGCTAGACTGGTTCCCTGACCTTACAATTCCCCAATGTATGTAAACTGCTCTGTTTCTTCTTATATGGAGTCAGGGAACCAGACTACAGGAAAATGAATGTTTTTCTTGGTTTTTATAGCATTTTCGAACCCAAAACCTCAAAAAAGTCAGTGTAACTACATGTATATTTGCTATATATTTCCAACCCCCCAATTCCATCCATTTCTGAAACTTACAGTAAAAGCAAATGATGTATATTCCCTTTAATATTATGAAGTGAGCAACAAATCTATTTCCAGCGATTCCCGCCTTTCCAAACCCTGTGGTTTTCCTTTGAAAAACAAAGTTTTTGGAGGACGCCCATTTTGTTTGCAAAGGTTCATTTCCACACATGGTACAGGGATGTACCGATACGTGTAGAAAGTTTGTACTTCCACGTACAAAGATTATACGTGTACAATGCATACATGTACCGGTTCCTGTGTACACGTGTTATAGTTATTTTCTCCATGATTAGGCCACAAAAAAAAATAAGTCGGTCTCTGGTCAGCGCGCGCGTCGATTTTAATCATGCGCGTCGATCTTTTTTTTTCCAAAATGTTCTGTGGTAGCTCCAACAGCGCCCTCTATTTCCGCACCTCCTCATTTTTTTTTTATCAAAGAGCACCAAGGAATGGGAAATTGCACCAAGGCAAATGATCGAAAGCACCAAGGCAAATTATGGAGGACACCAATGTACATGAGGACACCAAAAAAGCAAAATAGTACCCCACCTTGTTTGTACAATCCAAGCTTGAAGAAAAAAAAAGCTGCGTGGCCGCGTCAATTCCGGAACTTTGGTCTGACCAGAGCCCGAATTTTTTTTTTTTTGGCCTTATAGTGTATTCATAATCACACACACACATGACCTTTCCTATGGGTAGATGTGTCCAAAGTCTTTGTGATAATGTCATATAAGATTAGGTCATGAATGAGCAATGCAAAGTAAACTTTGCCATCCAGAGGTTGTTGGAGAATTAAAGGTAAATGGGTCATTCCACCGGGTTGGGAAGCAGTGCATGTTACATCCATATATTTGGTTAAATTATTAAAAGTATCAATGCATTCTAAACAATTGCTCAACATAATATGTGTCTTAAGGCGTTTCAATACTTGAGAAAGTTTGAAATCATTTGAAAGTACCGGTACTTTGACAAAAATATGAGCAAAAATGTATTAATTCGGATGTAACATTGACACCGTGTCAATGTTACATCATGTAACATTGGATTGGATTCCGCCCCTTTCCCCCTAAGATCTCGGCCAGCGAGTAATGAAAAATTATGAAACTCGGTACATGCATATAGAACAACTATTCATTACAATACCTAAGAAATTTCATGACTATAGGTCAAAGGGTTTTGGAAATAGCTAATTAATTATTCATAATCATATGCGCGAATGATAATTCGCTCCGTGTACACTACGTATATGAGGAAATTCAGTTTTTCACTGCGCGGCAGCCCGTGGTTCGAATTTTAGGTTTTTGGTATCAAAAGATGCGCAAGGCTTGAGGCTACATAAGTCAGAACAGCTCGGGTCGCGAAAAAAAGTTGGGGGGTAAAAGAAACTCAGGGATTAGTGTTAAATATAAAGACAAAAATAATCAAAATGGTAATTTCGTGTGCATTACAGTAGTATGCAGTGCACACATACCTGTACACATGTAGCTTAGAACAAATTTCTTGAAAATTATCTTCCCTAAATGTTGTGAATTGAGTTCAGTTACATTGTATCGCAGTGTCCTACGTAATATTAATAGCATGTTATTGTGTACATGTAGAGCCCCTTTAATGAACAGCTTGTGTGTGTGCGATGCATTCAGTGTCAGATTATGAACCATACAAGAAGAATCTCAGTTATTTGCGCCTGGCAAGAAAAAACGGAGCCAGGGATGGTCTCACAAATGAGAAATAAGCCACAGGCAGGGATCGTCTCAGAAAATAACCCACAATGGTCACACACAGAGCTATGATAAATTATATCATGGAGCTACATGTATAAAAAGGCTTGACACATGTACCGGTACAATGTGTGTACTGCACTTATTTTCATGAATGGAGGTGTGTACCAGTGCATGCACATGCACTTTGCTTGGGTCATATGGGTCATGTGGATGATGATTTATGAAAGGAGAATTCCATATTGTAGACCATATGCAAAACGAAAGGTTTAACAGAGTAATTGCAGAATACCCCGCCACGCGAAAATTACCCCTAAAAATAAATGGCTGCGCAGTCGGAAAAGTACATGTCGGGAAGTGGATACGCGGATTATTTTATACGGGGTGGAGTTGAACGCTGGAGGGTCTAATGAGGGCGCTATTTTCCTGTAATAAGAAATGCGGCTAGCATAGCAGGACAACGTGAATTGAATGGGGAGCAGGGGGGAAATGTCCAAGTCCAAAGTAGGTGCCAGGAAGTGGATACGCGGATATAGGGGATACGGGGTGACTTTATTTAGATATTTTTAGAACGAAGCATTCATATCCATGGTTGAAATAACAAAGGCAGAGACCGCAACGTGAGTTGAATGGGGAGCAGGGGAAAAATGTCTAAGTCCAAAGTATCCGCGTATCCGGATACGAGGTGGGATAGGTGAGTGGCGGGGTATTCTGAAGTACATGTGTGTACATTTGTATTTAAGTATACTGTACATACATTGTGTATGACATGGTATAAGGTACATACATTTTCACTGTTTTTCTTGCTTGACATGCTTGAGTTATACATGAAGGGTCATGAGTGCAGCTAATGGGGCAGTGTGCATCACACGCATGCATATTATTTTGTTCAGCTGTCATACATGTGTAAAAATTTGGCCTTGATCATCAATCCTCCTGCTACATGTATTTAAACAGTCACAGACAGTCAAAATTCCCATCCACTTCCCCTGCTGTACTTTTAACACAGGCTAGTCACCTGCTATCTGATGTGTACATGCATTGCCATACCGTACACTGCACAGCTACATTGTACATACATGCATTGTCAAGTACATGCATGTACATGACCTAATATGGTACACATGGGTACCACTACCAAGTACAATGTATCGGTGTGTACATACACACAGCAGTTACAAATTGTGTGTGTTTTACAACGTATGTGGACATGAAACCCATTCAGACACAATTATGCAGGTCTGTGATGCACAAGGAGTTAAGGGTACTACATGTATTTAGGGGTGGTAGAAAACGGAGATTTCAAAATCTGGTTATTTATCCTAAAACGGAGATTTCAAAATCTCGAAAAAAAGTAAGACTGCTGCAAACTGCTTACTGACTGGATGGACCTGAAATATATAGTTCGCAACGTCAGGCCACATTAATTTTTAGATTTCAAAATCTTGTTATTTATCCTAATCTTACTATAATTCCAGGAATCTCTGTCTGTCTGTCTGTCCGTCGATTATCTTCAGAACCGGGCACCATATGAAGTTGAGAATCAGCGGGTGTATTGCTCGGGGCCACAGAATGTGCAGTGCCAAGTTTGAAGTGGTTTGGATGAGCGGTTCTCGAAAAAGCTGCAAAAAAACCAGTATTTTCGGAGGCAAACGTGGCAGCTTAGAACATAACACCACGCACTGCCGTTCTTTTCAATTGTTTATGTCATGTTTAAGCTAAAGCGCGCGTGCTCAATATGACGCAAACAATGCAAAAAGAGTGGCACGCGCACGTGCATTGTAGGGCGATACCATTGTCCAGTATGGGTGAATAGCACTGCATACCATGTTTTCGTACGTGTACACGGGCACGTTATTTTTGCAGTCGACTAAGCGACCATTGTAGGTGGTCGAACTTCAAACTTGGCACAAACTTTGACGTAAGTGTGCGTTGTTTGCACGAGCAGTTCTCAAAAACTGCAAGTATGCAACCTATACCAGCGGCAAAGCAATTTGCGTTTCCCAAACATGCACATTTTAGACGGGCACTGCACTAGTTTCTTTCAAAGAGAATAAGAGTTACAATGTATGTTTCATCAGATGTTCCCCATTCAGCTCAGAGTCATGCCAACAAAATATGACGAGAAGGGTGACCGTAAGGTCAGAGCCAAATTCTGCTAAATGCACATCAAAAATCTGTCAGATTTATCAAACATCTGCCAAATTCCCCAGAATTATTCGAAATACACTATAAACACTTAAAATCACATGCAGACTGGTAGTATTGCCTTAATTAAGATTCAAATTACATAATCAACAATCTAGTCACATAAATATGTTGTGATATTATTGGTAAATATCGGGCAAAACGCGGATCCGGCCACGACGAAGTCCATTTGCCAGTGAACCTCAGCACCTAGACCAGCCAACCTGTCCCATTATGCAAGGGTTTGTTTGAAAGGATTGAAGCTTTTTTAACCCTAAGCTCTCCTAAAGCTACAAAATACTACCGAGTAGTAACCTGTAGTATGCCTTTCTTTCCATACCAGTGTGCACAACACATTGTAGTATTCTGTGGTATTTGGTCCTTGACCCCCAAAGAGCCCTTAGGATGTTAAGGTTAAACAAATGTACACTTTTTTTTCAAATTTACTGTTTTTCTGTCAAATAACCATTTTTGCAGAATTCTGCCACAAATCTGCCAAATAATTCCATTCTGTCAAACTTTCTGTCAAACTAGTTTTTTAACCAAAATTCTGTCAAAGTTAGCCAAAAATCGGCTAAAACGGTCACCCTGGTGACGAGTGAGGTACTGCATGCAATATCCTCCCGATAATTTTGTAAGGTTTGCAGGATTCAATGACCACTGGGCATAATTTACAAAAAACACTCCAGAGCTTTGATGTTGAAACTGTGTACTCGTTGTTGTCTGAGGACTTGCGGGGAAAAAAAATTCACAAGCTTACTCGGATTGGACTCGAACCCCCGACCTCCTGCGTACTAGCACAGACGTCTTACCACTCGACACCAAGCTTGCCGGGATCGGCTGGCCGGTTTGAGTCTGATGTAGGGCAATTCCGTAAATTCGGATGTACATGTCAGACACTTTAATGAGCTGCTGTTGGAAAAGTGAATGTGATACATCACTAATAATGTGACATCTAATGAGTAGAAAAGAATTACAGACCAAAATAAGGTTCCACCACCTAACGACCTTGTACGTACATGTGATGCGATCAAGCTAAATGAGTCATTTGTCGGGGGTTTTTATTTGGAGATACAGGCCAAAATAAGATCACTTTATCACATCACTTCATGACATCTCTTGGTGTTCCGACTTCCATAATTTTTGAACTAAAGATGGTATCAGCATGCGGTTTTCACAGCAGTAATGCTGAGATTGTGCTCTTTTCAAA
Organism: Patiria miniata; assembly: GCF_015706575.1. NCBI lineage: Eukaryota > Metazoa > Echinodermata > Asteroidea > Valvatida > Asterinidae > Patiria > Patiria miniata. Next base: position 10,007,066 of record NW_024037048.1, on the reverse strand, counting down.
TCTGTAAAAAAATATATAAATTGACCGGGGTCGACAAACGACTCATGTAGCTTGATCACATCACATAAACATCATGTGGTCGGACGTACCTTGGATTTTACGGAATTGCCCTGTAGCAGCATGTACCCCAACCAAACCGCTTATCAGACCTTTGTAAGAATGAAGATAAATATTGTCCTGAACTGAAATTTTATGAATACATTATTCTGAAATATTCGTCATCTTGTCTCCCCCACCCCAGATTCCAGCCACCATCACAAGAATTCTCCTGAATCACTTCCGATGGGACAAAGAGAAACTCATGGAGCGATTCTACAGCGAGGACCAAGACAAACTCTTCAGCGAGGCTCACGTTGTTAGTCCCTACAAGAAAACTCCGGTCAGGCATTCGTCTAGGGTGAGTGTACACTCGCAGGAAAATAACAAGAATTGGGGAACCGCCAACATAGGGCTGGATATCACAGTTGGTAGAGCATCAAAACGGCAATCTAGAGGTCGTAGGTTCAAACCCCGATTCGTCTATTTCTTTGTTCAATTGGATAGCTCAGTTGGTAGAGCTCCGGAACGGCAATGCTGAGGTCGTAGGTTCAAACCCCGATTCAGTCCATTTCTGTGTTCAATTGGATAGCTCAGTCGGTAGAGCACCAGAACGGCAATCCCGAGGTCGTAGGTTCAGACCCCGCTTCAGTCAATTTCTTTGTTCAGTTGGATAGCTCAGTTGCTAAGAGCACCGGAACGGCAATCCAGAGGTCACAGGTTCAAACCCGCTCCAGTCCATTTCTTTGTTAAATTGGATAGCTCAAAATGTAGGATATGAAAGCCCAATTCTTAAGCTTTCTTTTAGTACAAGAATGGACCGATCCAGTAAGCCCCTCCCACTGCGCACGTGGCAAATTAACACGTGCTCCTCTCCAATGCCACACTGCATTTTTCTGCCGCGCGCATCATACGCGCGTGCACGCATGTCGGACTTTTGTGCACGCATGTCGGACATAAATCACGGCTGTGATTGGTCAGAATATCATGGGGCGGTGCTTACTGGATCGGTCCATTATTAAAATCACTCGCGTACTTTTCAAGTTAGGGAATTTTAAACATAACCACCGTTTTAAAGTTCTGTCCACAGATCACAAAAAGGTAAGTGTTCTTTCAGCAAAGCGAAAACAAATCACATAGGGATGTGTGTGAATTGTTTTCGTTTTGCTGAAAGACACACACCTTTTTGTGATCCGTGAACAGAACTTCAAATGGTAGTTGTGTTTAAAATTAACTAACTTGAAAAATACATGAGTGATTTGAATGATTCTTGTACTTAAAGAAAGCTAATTGGGCTTTCATATCCTAGATTTTGAAAGTGCTACATGCAGAGCTTCGCAAAAACAATAGTCCCAACATTTGGTGGTTTTTTTTTACTCATCTTCTATTGTCATTTGATGTTCCTTTCCAGGTAGCTACGCGATCTTCAGGTCCGGTCCTTGAACCCTGCGATATCTGCTGTCGGAATATAATTAGCACGGTAAGTGCAAGGGACCCAATTTCATAGAGCTGCTTAAGCACAAAATTTGCTTAAGCAAAAAAAAATCTTGCTTAATATAATCAGGTTACCGGCCAAAACTCCACTCGATTGTTATGCTAAGTAAACAACAGCTAAATACCAGTCACAAGTAATGTACATCGCATGGAGTTTTGGCGGGTTACGTGATTTTACTAAGCAATGTTTTTTCGTGCTTAAGCAAATTTTGTGCTTAAGCAGCTCTATGAAATTGGGCCCAAATGGCCTACATGTAGCTAAGGTCGTTGGAGTGTTAGTTAACCCTAACCACCCCAACTCCATCAAAATCCATTTGGTGGATTTTGGGGGACTTGGTCCAGAAGGCCTGGCGTGACTAAATATTGATGGAGTATGATGGACTTGGGCCTAATGGCCTGAAGCAGTGCTAGGGGTATCCGATTGATGTTGCCTAGCTTCCTGTACTGCTATTGTGATAAAAGCCATGTTGAGCAAGTCCATGAATGTCAACCAGTGCGTCAGTGGTGGATTCCATTATGTCATGTACAGTTTTGTATTGGAAGCACAGTGATTGATGGATTTTGTTGGACTTAGTCCAGTTCCTAGTAAAAGATGCTAGGGAGTTAGGTTAACGAAAAAAATCCCCCCAAAATTGTAGGTTTTCAAAAACTTGTCAAAAAGTTTAAAAGGAGTAAAAAATGTGCAATTGGAAAAAAAAATATATATATATATATACAATCTTCTTCCAACTTGCCATTTTCAGCAATTTCTTTCTTCTACATGTAGATGCAAATCCTGTATGAATTTTTTAGAAGTCACTTTTTCAAAGTTTAACTAGAGTTGTTCAGTCAAACTCAACTGGACAAGTCAGTTGTACTTTATAACAAAGTATTTATATTTTTCATGAATTGAAAATGAAAGTCGTGCGCAAAATCACTTTTTTGGGGTCGTATTATAAGGTTGAATAACCCCAGAAGTTTAGACGATGTCATAACACTTCCAATACAAAGTACAGTCCCCAAAATAGGAATACATGAAAGCAACTTGTGAGTTTTATCTACTTTCTTACCAAAGCTATTGTGTGAACTTTGCCTCTTGGTCTTACTAGTAATTTATTTTGCAACATGTAGATGATGACAGGCTTGGAGTGTGGGCACCGATTCTGCATGGACTGCTGGACGGAATACCTGACCACCAAGATCATGGAGGAAGGAATGGGCCAGGTACAAGAGAAATAGTACAACAAAATGATAAAACAGACCACATCCGAATAATTCACAATTACAGGGCGAGTCCAAAAGAAAGTTACCCGAATTAATGATTCTTTTTCTTAAAAAGCAATCAAATTTGGAAAACCAATGAAGTATATCTTGAAGAGCATGTTACTCCACTCATCTAAAAAAAAGAAGAATTACTAGAATTGATCCATGCTATCAGACGTTATGCACGTTGTACTAAAAGAACCCATTTTGTAGCTGTCCATTGAATGCCATTGGAAGCTATTGAGCTGAGTGAGAATTACCAATTACACACAAGCATTCAAATACAAATCGTCGCGTCAGTGCAACAAGGTCGTAACTCCATTCTGCAACAAAGTCGTATCTCGCGCGTATACGCTCCTTGCAACAAGGTCGTATCTCGACGTCCATTGACTTTGCGTGTACATCCGGGTTATTTTAAGCGAGATACGACCTTTTGAAATTCTAAAATGTGCGTTTTGCGTTCATAACTCCATTCTGCAACAAAGTCGTATCTCGTGCGAATACGCTCCGTGCAACAAGGTCGTATCTCGACGTCCATTGACTTTGTGTGAATATCGGGTTATTTTGAGCGAGATACAACCTTTTGACATTCTAAAACTCGCGTTTTGCGTTCATAACTCCATTCTGCAACAAAGTCGTATCTCCCGCAAATACGCTCCGTGCGACAAGGTCGTATCTCGACGTCCATTGACTTTGCGTGTACATCCGGGTTGTTTTAAGCGAGATAGGACCTTTTGACATTCTAAAACTCGCGTTTTGCGTTGTTCATGCCATTTTAGGAGATACGACCTTGTTGCACTGACGCGATGATACGTAATAAATGCATGTGTGCGCGCGGTTCCCAGAATTCGGTTTCTTTTATTCGTCAGTTCAGCGCATGACATTACGTAGCTGCAATCCGCAGAATGAGAACATGTCCCCTGCTTGTTTATCCATACACATTGACAGATGTTGCAAAAATACTGAACTTTACGCCCGATTTTTTTTTCAAATTCAGACAATATCCTGTGCAGCTCATAGTTGTGACATCCTAGTCGACGACTGCACCGTAATGTGAGTAACTCAGCTTTGTAACTTCAACAATAGTCACTGTAGCGCCCAAAACTGCCCAAACACTCTACAGGGTGTCCTGCAAATAATGGTGCATGTAAACCCCGCCATTTTCGCCAATTTACAACCGGAATTTACTGCAAATGTTTACACGATCTTCAAGGTTACAGATTTAGATTGAGAATACCGTTTGTTTAATTAAGATTGCTGTTGTAAATCCAGAGATATGTTTGAATAACCGCAAAGCCAAAAAAAAACATTCAGTGCCGCTTTTAGGAAGCGAGTGCTTCAAAGATCAGACAATGCCAGTATGGCTCTTTTGATCAGATTATCCCCATGGGTGTAAGACAAACATTCCATTCACACGACAATATAGGGTTTTGTTCTTATGTTGAAACTGACATATAAACATCAGATGTACATCAGATTCGAACCAGCCAACCGATCCCGTAAGCTCGGTGGTCGAGTGGTAAGACATCTGCACTAGAAAGCAGGAGGTCGTGGGTTCGAGTCCCACCCGAGTGATTTTTTCCAACTTTCACTCGGGAGGTAACACACTGAGTATACAGTGTTTCAAACGTCGGTGAAGGGCAAAAAACCCTAATTTGATTTATATCACCCCGTCGCAAAATTCCATCTAATAATAGTTTATGCGGTACCCGCTGCTATGTACATCAGATTCGAACCAGCCAACCGATCCCGTTAGCTCGGTGGTCGAGTGGTAAGACATCTGCACTAGAAAGCAGGAGGTCGTGGGTTCAAGTCCCACCCGAGTGATTTTTTCCAACTTTCACTCGGGAGGTAACACACTGAGTATACAGTGATTAAAACGTCGGTGAAGGGTAAAAAACCTAATTTGATTTATATAACTCCGTCGCAAAATTCCATCTTATAATTGTTCCCCATAACTTGTGCAGGAAACTAGTCAAGGATGCCAAAGTCAAGTTAAAATACCAGCACCTGATAACAAACAGCTTCGTAGAGTGCAATCGGCTGATGAGGTGGTGTCCGGCACCAGACTGTCCCAACGCATTCAGAGCTAGCCATCTAGAGGTCCGGCCGGTCACCTGCAAGTGTGGTCACATATGCTGGTGAGTAGACAAGACCCTTATGCACTACCGGTAGAGGGCGCCCTTGCATTAAACTTATTTAGTATGATCGTATAAATTCAGAGCAGCGTTTTTCTTTCAACGCATCAACAACGCTTTGCAAACAGCACCTACAACTGATTGGACACACAACCAGGGCCCAATTTCACGGCGCTGCTTAACAGTTAGCAGAAAAGTTGTGTTTTAGCATAGCAGAAAAATTTGCTAACCTTAAGCACTATTTCATGGCGTGGACGTGCTAACGGTCGCGCGTGCATGGAGATTTCTATTGTTACGTCACTAAGTTTTCCTCGGAGGTAAGCGTGCCTTTTGCTGTGCTTATACTTACGGTCTCCATAAAATAGACGAAGGCTCTGTTAGCAGAAAATCGTGTGCTTAGCAGCGCCGTGAAATTGGGCCCAGGGCCCAAATTCACGGTGCTGCTAAGCATACAAATTAACTTAGCACAAAAAAAGTCTGCCTTATAAAAGCAGGTTACCAGCCAAAACCCTGTTTGATTTTCATGCTAAGCAAACAACAGCTGAATACTAATCACGAGTAATATACATCATTTGGAGTTTTGGCTGGTAACCTGCTTTTATAAGACAGACTATTTTTGTGCTAAGCACATTTTTGTGCTGAGCAGCGCCGTTAAATTGGGCCCAAGAGTGACGTTCCACTCTCATTACGCTTGGATAAAAACAACTAACCTACAGAACCATACCGTAGAGGTGGCGCACTTATGCGAACCAACCAACAGCAGCTTTCTGATGACCTGAGGATGGTTGGTATTGGCTAGCATCAGCTACAGTAAGCCACTCAAAATGCCGAACAATGGAAACGAACAATTCTTCGGGTGCCCGGCGGAAGGGCATACATGTATGAGCGTTCGGACGCAAAATCATTTTCAAGAAAATTGCATTGAAAGGTTCCATTGTTCCCCGCGAGTATTATAAATCCAATGTTCTCCCACACATTATATAAATCGTACGAATTTGAAATTTGTCACACGTATGAATCATGAGTTTGGGAACAACTTGTATTCATTTCTGACGAAAATGTTTGAATTTCATTAAACTAAAAGGCAGTTTTCTGCATATATGCCCTTTTGCTGGAAACATTTTGGTGATTGCGCGTTCGCGCATAAGGGCGTATGCACATATGCCCTTCCACCAGGCACACAACGAATTGACACATTATGATGTCGTCACCCACGTGCGCTGCACGCGCACAGACGTCGCCATGATGATGAAATATTTTGCCTTTCTGGTAACTGGTCTCCTAACCTGTTCTGTATCATTTCTGTAGGCGATTATATTTCAAAGCTTGAATTATTTAGTTTTTTTTTTTTTTTTCACTTATCCTTCAGTTTTGTGTGTGGTGAAAACTGGCACGACCCTGTCAAATGCAAGGTGAGTATGCAGGCGTGGAACTTTCTGTTTTTCACTTAACACTTATAGACTTAAAAATTTGAAAACGCTGTATAAGTCTTGTCAATCTTGGAACACACAAATTTTAACTGGCATGCTTTTGCACACACAAAAAATAGTCGGTCTCTAGTCAGACCAAAGTTCCGGAATTGATGCGGCGATGCGTTGGGTTTTTTTTTTGGGGGGGGCGGTTTTTTTCAAGCTTGGATTGTACAGACAAGATGGGTACTATTTTGCTTGTTTGTGTCCTCATATACATTGGTGTCCTCCATCGTTTGCCTTTGTGCAATTTCCCCATTCCTTGGTGCTCCTTGGTACAAAAAATTGAGGTGGTACGGCAATCGAGATCGCTGTTGTACCTATCGCGGAAAATTTGGAAAAAAAAACCAACTTGAGCGCATGATTAAAATCGACGCTTGCGCTGACCAGAGACCGACTATTTTGTTTTTTGGCCTTTGCCTGCAATTTTTGACTGGCGCGCAGTTGCAGTTGGCACATGTAGAACTTGATTGGCAAGTTTCGAATATTTGAATATTCGGTCAAACGTAGTTTCAAATAATCGAATACTAAATTTTTCGAGAATTGAACAGCCCTACTTGTTGCTTAAAAATTAAAAGGGCAGTCCAGTACATGTATATTTCTGTTAGCATTCTTAAGGGGCAATGAATTACCTTTTATTCAACCTCGTCCCCAGTGCTTACTTTATTTCCAACCTCTTTTTTCAATAGTAAGCCCTGGATAGGAAACTTTCTTCTTGTATCCTGATTCGATACCGCAATCGGCTAGTAATGGATTTATATCGTGTAGTTGGTGTTGTTATTTCCAACGTGCATTATGCGTTTTCACGATCATTTAAATTATAACGTTCACGCCTTCTCAAAAATACTCCTTTCCTTTCCAATTTGCTCATATTAATATGAAATGTGATACTGCATATTGGCGGGATAAGATTGTAACATTTTAACTTTGAAAACAATCATGTTTTCGTTACTCACCGAGCGACGAACTGATTCTGTTTTTACCCAAGACACTGCATACAAAAACAAATGCTAATGTAACACACAGGTGGGCACCAGACTATTCCTCATTTGCATACGTGTTCAAAAATCTTGCACGGGTGAGAGAGCAGGTAGTGGTGGGTGCGTACTGCTCGACACCCTGGGGACGAGGTTTGCCTTTTATTGACTAATGGGAAATCAGGTCATGTGAGTGTATTTCATTGAAAAAGAAAGGGAAAAAAATTAACATTTGGGATTGTATCCCATTATTTAGTATTTTAAATTTCCCCCGATTTGAGTCAATCTCATTTTGAATGTCTACCGTCGTTTGTAGTGGCTGAGGAAATGGATCAAAAAATGCGATGACGACAGCGAAACGTCCAACTGGATATCGGCCAACACGAAAGAGTGTCCAAAGTGTCATGTGACCATCGAGAAAGATGGCGGATGCAACCACATGGTCTGTCGCAACCAAAACTGTAAGGTAAGAAAACAAAGAAGAAAAACTAGATTTACGTTTGTGGACAAACACATGGCTGTTTCGGCATTTTGATACTGTATTTTTATGTAATGTTATAGACCGATAGACATAGATGTGCAGTAGAAAGTTGCAGAGTGATCAAGGCCAATAGTTCCTTAGATTTAAGCTTTAAAATGGACCTTTAATGTGACGTCACATTGTAACTTCAACTTGTTCTTAGCATGAAGCTGATTATACGTGTATACATCAATTCGGGCGATTCACAATGCAGTGCGCCACCAAGAGTTTGCCACGGAGAGTTCATTTTTCCCAGTGCATTGTGGGAAATGGTCGACAAATTCGCAGCGCAGGACATTTGAAATTGTTAGTTTTTCCGGTCAGTGGTTTCGTAAGCGTATGATTCGAGGATCTGTTTGCCCTTTTCTTTTCTTGTTATCAATATGGTGTTTTTTAGTATTAAAGGCGGCAGAACGCTATGCCCCAATCTATGACATATTAGCTCAAGTTGTCTACCGACACTCATTCAAATGGGCCATGTTTTGTCAACCGTAAACTTGAAAAATGGACTCCGTTGCAAACTCTTGGTGGCGCACTGCATTGTGAATCACCCGAATTATAAAGTGATTTCAGCAAACTTCACAACACACATCAACTGATTATTCATTTCAACATTTTTCAACCTGCCTCTAGAGGGCGCTCTAACATTTTAGGATGTCTCTGGTATTTTTTGTGTAAACTAATAATAATATAGAGACTAATATCATTGAAAGCAAGTTCACATCTTTTCCACTTTCAAATTATCCGGTTTGGATCGGAAGGAAGGGTCATGTGATTTGGCACGCACTAGATAAAATGAAGATCCTGGATTATTCTATCAGTTCCCGTAAATGTCAATTTCAGGTCCTCACGGTTGATTTTATATTGAATTTCAAAAATTAGATCTATTTATCTTTAACGTGACATCACGTGACCCATGATGACGTCATCATGACGTCATTTCAATTTTCATCTATAACACATCCCAGTCTAGGTACGTACCAACTTTCAACCCAATCAGCCTTGTAGTTCTGTAGATAAAGATCTTTAAAATATGCAGTTGAGTTGTCAAGCAGAAAATATGTGATGAGCAAATTTATGTGCTAAGCGTGAATCAGCAGAGTACCAGTGACACACCATGTACATTGAATGAGATCTTGGCTGGTAACCTGTCTTTGCCTAGCAAGTGATTTCCACGCTCAGCAAATTCTTTGGTTTTAGAGTTAGAGGCAAATTGACGTCAAACATAATTCTGTGAATTGTTTATTTTTCTTGCAGGCTGATTTTTGTTGGGTCTGTCTCGGTCCGTGGGAGCCGCATGGATCATCGTGGTAATATGAAGTCAAATATATTTGTAGAAAAACTTATTGCAGTAGCATAAAATAGCTGTGGTTGAGCCTGCGCAATTATAGTGAAACTGTGAAAAAAAACTTGAGTAGTTTATGGAACGTCGCTACACTGAACACTGCTGTACCAAACATTTTGCTATACAGAACATCGCCCTTGGCTCCCAATTTTCGCGTACAAAACGTACCGAACACTGTTGTTGAAAAATGTCAACAGAAGAGCGACACGTGGCTAAGGAATAGAAGGGGAAAGCCACCCATTGCTGTAGGTAGTAAGCTCAAAAACTATGTAATTTCATAATTCAATAGTCGGCACATGTTCAAAGTCGTCTTTCAGTAACTACCAGGGCGTGCAGGGTGAAGTTATGAAGGGTGCTATTTATTGAAAAGCGAGTACCGGAGCACCGGCAGCTTAAAAGCATCGCTTTACCAAACGATCGCTATTAGGAACCATTTCTGTGGATTCCGCGATGTTCGTTATAGCGGCGTTTCACTGCACTGTGAAGAAAGAACTTGAGTAGTATATGATGTATAGAATATTTTGGAAGTATAAGTTTTAAACATAGGAAGAGTAGCGGAGGATGATTTGCGAAAGAATAGGTTTGATGTTAAAAGTGTTAAAGCAAAGCACTTTTGGTTATTGAGGTGAACAGACTTAAACAGTTATTACAATAACTATATATAATTGTATTTATTGGTATTCACAGGTATAACTGTAATAGATTTGACGAGGAAGATGCCAAAAAAGCAAGGGATGCCCAAGCTGTAAGTTCATCGTTTTTTCCTCTCATCTTCAAAGTACTCAACTGCCCTCATATAGTACTGCCCTGAACTGCCCTGCCTGTTACTCCCTGTACAGCCCCAAACCGCCCTGCCTGTTACTCCCTGTACTGCCCCAAACCACCCTGCCTGTTACTCCCTGTACTGCCCCAAACCACCCTGCCTGTTACTCCCTGTACTGGCTAAACCGCCCTGCCTGTTACTCCCTGTACTGCCCCAGACCGCCCTGCCTGTTACTCCCTGTACTGCCCCAAACCACCCTGCCTGTTACTCCCTGTACTGCCCCAAGCCGCCCTGCCTGTTACTCCCTGTACTGCCCCAAACCGCCCTGCCTGTTACTCCCTGTACTGCCCCAAACCACCCTGCCTGTTACTCCCTGCACTGCCACAAACCGCCCTGCTTGTTACTCCCTGTACTGTCCCAAACCGCCCTGCCTGTTACTCCCTGTACTGCCCCAAACCACCCTGCCTGTCACTCCCTGCACTGCCACAAACTGCCCTGCCTGTTACTCCCTGTACTGCCCCAAACTGCCCTGCCTGTTACTCCCTGTACCGCCCCAAACCGCCCTGCCTGTCACTCCCTGCACTGCCACAAACTGCCCTGCCTGTTACTCCCTGTACCGCCCCAAACTGCCCTGCCTGTTACTCCCTGCACTGCCACAAACTGCCCTGCCTGTTACTCCCTGTACTGCCCCAAACCACCCTGCCTGTCACTCCCTGCACTGCCACAAACCACCCTGCCTGTTACTCCCTTTACTGCCCCAAGCCGCCCTGCCTGTTACTCCCTGTACCGCCCCAAACCGCCCTGCCTGTTACTCCCTGTACTGCCCCAAACCACCCTGCCTGTTACTCCCTGTACTGCCCCAAACCGCCCTGCCTGTTACTCCCTGTACTGCCCCAAACCACCCTGCCTGTTACTCCCTGTACTGCCTCAAACCGCCCTGCCTGTTACTCCCTGCACTTCCCCAAACTGCCCTGCCTGTCACTCCCTGTACTGCCCCAAACCACCCCGCCTGTTACTCCCTGTACTGCCCCAAACCGCCCTGCCTGTCACTCCCTGTACTGCCTCAAACCGCCCTGCCTGTTACTCCCTGTGCTGCCCTAAACCACCCTGCCTGTTACTCCCTGTACTGCCCCAAACCACCCTGCCTGTTACTCCCTGTACTGCCCTAAACCACCCTGCCTGTTACTCCCTGTACTGCCCCAAACCACCCTGCCTGTTACTCCCTGTACTGCCCTAAACCACCCTGCCTGTTACTCCCTGTACTGCCCCAAACCATCCTGCCTGTTACTCCCTGTACTGCCCCAAACCACCCTGCCTGTTACTCCCTGTACAGCCCCAAACCACCCTGCCTGTTACTCCCTGTACCACCCCAAACCACCCTGCCTGCTACTCCCTGTACTGCCCCAAACCACCCTGCCTGTTACTCCTTGTACTGCCCCAAACCACCCTGCCTGTTACTCCTTGTACTGCCCCAAACCGCCCTGCCTGTCACTCCCTGTACTGCCTCAAACCGCCCTGCCTGTTACTCCCTGTGCTGCCCCAAACCGCCCTGCCTGTTACTCCCTGTGCTGCCCCAAACCGCCCTGCCTGTTACGCCCTGTACTGCCCCAAACCGCCCTAGCTGTTACTCCCTGTACCGTCCCAAACCACCCAAACACTTACATGTAATTGTTGTTAGGGATTTACGGAGTTGTTCATGAATCTGTGAAAATAAGTATTTTGCTCCTTTTTTGTCAAATTTGACAGAGATCAAGACAAGCATTAGAGCGTTACTTATTCTACTGTAATCGCTACATGAACCATATGCAGAGTTTACGCTTTGAAAATAAGGTGAGTTGCAGCAATTCGGGCGATTCACAATGCAGTGCGCCACCAAGAGTTTGCCACAGAGAGTTCATTTTTTGAAGTGCATTGTGGGAGATGGTCAACAAATTCGCAGCGCGGGACGTTTGAAATTGTTTTTTTTTTCTGGCCTGTTTGCCCTTTTCTTTTTATCAATATGGTGTTTTTTGTAAGGCGGCAAAATGCCATGCCCCATACTATACGAAATTAGCTCAAGCTGTCTACTGACACTCGTTCAAATGGGCCAAGTTTTGTCGACCAAAAAAAATGGACTCTCCATGGCAAACTCTTGGTGGCGCACTGCATTGTGAATCACCTGAATTAAAAGTTTTCTGGGAGATAATACCTACAGAATATCGCAGTACAAGGGAGTTCCTCCTGAAAAATAGTTATTCCCGTCTGGAACTTCAGAGGGTTTTGTCTGCTTTGCCCTGGTCCGTTTTTCCAAATCACTTCAGCTCGGTCTCAAATTTTGAAATTCCAAACAAATTTCTTTCAACATTCTGCTTCACATATACTGAAATTTGTATCCTTGTGGAGACATTTCTTTGTTCTCGTGTAGTCAAGTTTTTGAGTTTGAAAGTGAAGTTTCAAAATGCTCTTACTTTAACCAGAATTAATTTCCTTGGCTGAAATTCGGACATAATATTCCTTTTCTAAAACTCCTCCATTTGTGACGGATCAACCCACCTTGGAAATTCCTTGTTTTTGAGTAAAATCCATATATGTATTTCGTGAAAACCTTGTGGAGACGTATTCACCTATAGAAATTGCCCTGTGGAGACGTATACAATCTTTCGTTCCCTATTGTGTGCACGTCTCCAGAGGGTACCCTTTATCAGATTCTAGCAACACATGGAATTTGTAAGGTGTGACCGAAAAGTTTACTTTCAGATCTTTCAAAACAGATAAAAGCTCATATTTGTTGTTTTTATGAAATGTGCGTGACTAATAGTGACAAAATTTCCCAAATCAGGAGACATTCTAGACACAAAGCATTGCACATTGAGAAAAATGCGGTCTCAAAACGAAACCAAGGACTTATTTTTCTTTTTCGATGTGCGAACCCAGTATCCATAATTTTTCGTTACACCTTTTCAGCTGTACTCCCAGATCATGAAGAAAATGGAGGACATGCAGCAACACAACATGTCCTGGATTGAGGTACAGTTCCTGAAGAAAGCCGTCGACGTCTTGTGCCAGTGCCGATCCACGCTCATGTATACCTACGTATTCGCCTTTTATCTCAAGAAGAACAACCAGTCGCTCATATTTGAGGTAGGATCTCCCTGAAAAATGTTGTATTACTCGTATTTTAAAAATCTTTTGCAAGTGGTACTTTGTTCCCAGTTATTTATACCCATTAATAGCGTCTAAGATCATTTGCATTTATCCCAAAAGTAACCTACCAAACTATTATCAAAAAGCTTACTTAGATTGGAGATCGTACTGGTACTGAAATTATTCTGTCTGGCTTTCTGTCAAGAAGAAATCCAGAAATGTATTTCAATTTCCAATGATCAGTCAATAGGGCTCGCTCAGTGACGGCCATCTCTGTAGGAGAACTGCAACTGCATATTTTACGCAATCAAGCACGCATTGTGAAGTGTTGAAAATGTTCTAAACACGCGCGCTTGTTGCTCGAAATGTGTTTGAAATGTGTTCGACATGCGACACAGCCGATGCGCGTTATGCAAGTTGACGCTCAAAATGCCGATGTACGTGGATGGTCTGTAGGAAATGACATCATCGGAACGAGACCTATTATCTGATATTTGGAAATACAGAGTGCTATGGACAAAATTCTGTTTCGCTTCGAAATTTTTTGTGCATGGTTTCTCGCTGTTTTCCCGCAAAGTGTAATATCCACTGAGCTGAAACTTCAACAGGTTAGGATTAGGATATTCATCTTTGGATTTTGAGCGGTGCTATTATTGGAAAAGAACAAAATGCTTGAAAAGCAAATGATCCTTTACGCCTTTAAATTACCATTCCCATTGGTCAAGAGCCCGTCACGTTGCCGGTCTTAAACGGATGATAAAGACATGGCTAGCTGGTCTTAAACACTTCTCCAGTGTCACATGAAATTTTGACTCCTATGAAATCCAGTGCCATTATATTGGTTGCACGTTCGCAATCCTCATATAAGCATGTGCTATTCTACCAGTGAGTCGGGATTTCATAGTCCTAATTCACAACGCGCTCACCACAGCTGCATCTGCATGTCATCGCGCAGAAGCGCGATACGAAGGTCAATCTCCATAAAAGAGTTGTTTACGTCTTACTCGCAAGCTGGACACTCCATTATTTCGAAAAACAGAAAGTAGAATTGTTTGACAAAATTGTTTGAAATTTTTAATTTTGGACTTGTTTGACTTTGAGACTGAAAACTTTTGATTTTGTTTTGACCGAAAAGGTATTTATGAATGGGTTCGCCTAGGGTAATTATCAGCATTCCAGATTCCAAACAGTCTTAATCATAGTGTTTAACACATCCCAAGCACACATTCATTGCCTTATGTAAACATGCCTTTATTTTTCAACAAATTGGGTCGACGTTTTGGTTTCAGGAAAACCAGAAAGATTTAGAGAATGCCACGGAGATGCTATCGGAATACCTGGAGAGGGACATAAGCAGCGATGCACTGGCCGACATCAAACAGAAGGTCCAGGATAAAACAAGGTAGGACGCACATGCACACTCACTAGAGGGAGCTGTTGCATTGGTCATTCCCACGTACACAGCGTCTACGCCAAGGGCGAAGCAGGGCGAAGCAGCAAAACCGCCTACCATGCTCAGCCGGCGAGACGAAGTCTCGTGTACAATATCAATCACATTACACAGAGGATGACCAGTAGCAACGGAATACCTTTGTCACAGTTCATGTGAATTACTTAAGACTTGACTTTGGACTGGATGACTTGTGATGGACTTTTGATATGGGGACTTGTGAGGACTTGGGAGGACGTAAGAGGACGTGAGAGGACTTGTGATGGACTTGGGAGGACTTGTGATTGACTTGTAAGGACTTATGAGGACTTGTGATGGACTTGTTAGACATTGTGAGGACTTGTAAGGACTTGTTAGGTCTTGGGAGGACTTGTAGGGATATGTGATGGACTTGTGAGGACTTGTAAGTGTAAGGACTTATGAGGACTAGTGATGGACTTGTGAGGACGTGTGATTGAATTATGTGGACTTGTAATTAATTTGTGAGGTCTTGTGAAGGACTTGTAAGGACTTGTGAGAACTTGTGGGTTCTTGTGAGGATTGTTTTATGGCTTTGTAAGGACTTGTGCTGACATGCAATTACCTGTGATGAATTGCAAGAACTTGTGATTCACCTGTGAGGAATTGTGAAGGATGTGAGGACTTGTAAGGACTTTGAGGACTTGTGATGGCCTTGTAAGGACTTGTGAAGACATGCAAGAACTAGTGATTCATTTGTGAGGATTTGTGAAGACCTGTGAGGACTTGTAAGGACTCATGAGGACTTGTGATTGACTTTTGAGGACTTGTAAGAACTTGCAAGAACTTGTGAGGACTTGTTAGGTCTTGTGAGGACGTGTGAGGATAAGTTTGGATTTGAGCAGGATTTGACTATTACACTTCTTGACGTCACTTTTTCTGATAAAATCAAATAAAATCCACTCGGTTTCCTCTTGTTTCTAAACTCTTTTTTTTCTTCTTTGGCACAGGTACTGTGAAAGTAGGAGGAAGGTTCTACTAGAACACGTCCACGAAGGCTACGAGAAGGATTTATGGGAATACTACGAGTAGAGAAATAACCACACGCAGCTCTTCCACCGTACATAGCCAACCCCTCCCCTATCCCCCTCCCCTTTTGTTCAACACTAGCCACGCCCACCCCTAGGGCCTTGGTTGAATGACAGGTGTTTTTCCTTTTTCTTTTTATTTTTTTGCTGTTCATATCAGAGTAGTTTTTATCACAATTACTAAAAACCTCTTGAAATGGCACGTGGGACCTCGTATCCGATTTTACCAAAAAAAGCAATGATACCACAAATCGCCCTTTACTACATCAGAGGGTTTGTGCATAGTAATGTAAGATGCGTTGTTCATTTGTAAAAATGAATAAGTAAAGACGAATTTATAATAAATTCTGTATGGGACGTTATGGCATGAATATGATTCCATTTCATAAAATAGCTGTAATATCTTTCTTTTCCTTGGTCATGCCGGCTAATTTTTCATCTGCGGTCAAGATATAAGACTTTTTATGACAGAAAGGTTTTTCCCTCTGTTTTTACCATATCTGGAACATGGAACATATCAGTAATGTCGCGCGCAGCTACGTACCAGGAAATTGTATATAGTTTAACGAAGGTATACTTCGAATAAACAGCAGTGTTTTACCCAAGAGAGCGTTGAGCTGACGGGACAATGAAAGCAACTTGGATGAAACACATCAATATGAATCATTCAGAAATAAGAAGGTTTTGCCTTGAAAAGTTTCAGTTGTTTACCTTTCGAGGAATATCTCAATACAAGGCTGCTCAGCATAAGTTTGGACGCTTGTACTAATAAAAATAAACAATTTGAGAAACCCCCTCCCCCCCAAAAAAAAAAATTAAAAAAATTGAAAAACTGACAAAATCAACCTTTAATAATCTGGATTCCTTATGTTCAAGTGAAAAATTCCTGACGACCAAAAGAAAAAAGTCTTTTTCAATTTGGGCGATTCACAATGCAATGCGCCACCAAGAGTTTGCCATGGAGAGTCCATTTTTCAGGTTTACTGTCAACAAAACACGGCCCATTTGAACGAGTGTCAGTAGACAACTTGAGCTAATTTGTTACAGATCGGGGCATAATGTTTGCCGCCTTACGAAATACACCATATTGATAAAAAGAAAAGAAAAGGGCAAACAGATACTCGAATCATACGCTTATGAAACTTCTGACCGGAAAAACTAACAATTTCAAATGTCCCGCGCTGTGAATTTGTTGACCATCTCCCACAATGCACTGGGAAAAATGAACTCTCCACGGCAAACTCTTGGTGGCGCACTGCATTGTGAATCGCCCGAATTGCAAGTGAAATGATTTCAGCAAAGTTAGTTAAATGCCATATCTACCCTTTATTCCCTATTGCCTGTGTATCTTTTGCTGCATAATAACCATTCTCTTTTTGGTTTAGTTTTTTAACTTTCTTTGTTTTTTTCCCCACATCACAACAAGCACATAAGTTAATTTAACAAGTGCAACTAACAAGCTAAAATGTCAGGAAAATGAAGCATTTCTCGTAGAAACTTCATTCAAAGATCGAAGCTTGAAATATTTTTGTTTGGGTCTATTAACCACAGTTGCTAGAGTTTCTGTTCACATGCCTTCAGTATCAACAGTTGACCACAATTGCAGTTGTGTGTCACGTGACGACTTTCAGATCACATGATACGATGAGAAGCTGTAAACAGTGACACAATTTTTTGGGTCCTTTTTTCGAGTATTAATTCTTTGCCCCTCTTGGGATATCGACAGGGCAAACTTTTTGTGGGAATCAAAGATGTTTGTGACATTTTTGTGACCAAATAGCGTCCTCTGTGTGTACCTATCTCACAGACCGACCTTGGACAAGGCGTGGAGACATGTTTGTAAAAATTGAAAGTAAAATCAGAGTACAAAACTAAAAAAAAAAAGTTAACAAAAAAAGCCCACTGTTTTCCACTGCCTTGTTTCTCGGGCTTGCATCCTTGATCAATAAACTGGGCCGCTTGGAGTTTGTGAATAACTGAATTGAGATGCCAATACCTGCTTAATATATGCAAGAATATGTAATAGTGTCAAACAAAAAAATGGCAAGTATATCTCTGACAGTCCAGAAGATTGAATTGCTGCATGTCCAATAACGCCTGTCCCCAGACAATGAACACGACTTTTTTTGTAGGTCCCAGAGTGCCATATCTCACTGACCGGCCCCTCAGTGTTACAGTGTTACTGGGCAGTGCTGTTGTATAGGATTCCCTAACGCCAATGAGTGGGCTCAATCTCGCCTATTGTGCAGACCAGATGCCATTCTGAAGCAATTGAATGGAATATTATTATTATTTTTATTAATCATTTCTGGTAATGAAACCAAGGATTCCTCAAATGCGCCCTAGGCACTGTAGCTCGCAAGCCTGAAGAAACCTGTAGAGAGAGGACAACGAGAAGAAATTACAGTTTTAGAGGTGGGAGGAAAAGCCCAGAGGAATATTCTGGGGAAAACCTACTGAATCAGGCAGGGACTGAAAACCCAATCCACATATTGGCCCGGGCGGGATTCGAACCCGGGTCACAGCGGTGGAAGGCGAGGAAAGTACCGCTACGCCAACCTGACTCCCTCGTGCACTCTGAGACCAGCTTTACTAGGCCTTCCTTGTCTTGTGCACATACTCTCTATTTTATATTGTCTGGCAGTGTTTTTTTTTATTTGATCAAAGCAATCTGGGTTTTCAAAAAGTGTATTAGGTTTTTAAACAACCCTGAAAAAAAAAAGATTTGTGCGCATTAATCATCTGAACTTCCTGCTCTACGCAAACCTACCTGCCAAACGGCTGTTTCATGAAGAGTTTTCTGGAAGTACATGTAGTACACTTACTAACTCCATGCTGATCTAATCGACTTTTTAGATGTCTGAAATAACTTTTATAAGCTGATTTGATTTTTTTAAATTCATTCGGTGTGATTTGTGTTATTTTATAAAGTTCTGCCAACCGAATATTTCCGTATATCAGCAGCGACTGTGTAGTAGTAGGCATTCTAACGATCACATTTTCTTATGTTGTTTTCCACAATCAACAAGTATTTCGTAATCACAGTTTGTGAAAACATTACTTTACCTTTCTGGTGCGTAGTTAATATGGACATTGCCATCGTTGATTCTCAAATGAACTGGTTTTTTTTAATACACACTTGTTTATTGGTCATGCTATTCAATAATTAAAAACAAAATGAGCAGTGACAACATATAATATCTTGGTTGTTTTTTTATTTGTATGGATATTTGTTTAATCGCGCAGCGTTTCGAGACACTTTCAGTTTTTAGCCAAACAAATTGTGCAAAACTGCAAGGAGTTAACCCTACAATGTTAATTATTTTAAACCCCCTCCCATTTGTTTTCTACAAACCACTCAGAAAAAAAACTTTCAAAATTTTACCAAAATACACATATTTTTTCCCAGGAAAAATCCACCCATTTTAGAAGGGATCACTAAATATCTCTGAAAAACAGTTAAGCAATTTTCGGTAAAAAAATTGAAAAAAAAACCCCACCAAATTGCAAGGGGTAAGCCTTACGTTTGTAATGATTTCGAAACAAACCCCTCCCCCCCAAAAAAAAAAAAATTCAAACCACTTGGAAAAACCTTTCTGTTCAAGAACAGCCTATTTAATGCCCAGATTAAATTTCTGCAATTACAATTTTTCCAAAAAAAGTTGCAAATCGTACTTATTTTGCCCCGATTTTCGACCCATTTAATTTATTGTCCTGCAAAAGTGTCCTGAATATTTAGGAATGTGTTGTAGGGACCTCTGAAAATCTCCCCAGAAAGTTTCAACAAAAATCTTTTGCAAGGGGTTAGCCTTATACTTAAATTGCCTCCCAACCCCCCCCCCCCCCCAACAGAAAATGTTTAAAAGTTATTTCAAACGGCCGTTCTAGGTGTTTTATTTACATGTATATTGTCTCTATGGTCACGACCGTAGTTAATATTTATATAATCAAGTAAAAAGGAATACAAATGCGCAGTTGAGAATTCAGCAGGTTTCGAACCCGTTACCACTCTCGATTGAGCGCTAGGTTGCCTACCACTAGGCTATTGCGATCGGCTTACTGATATAGCTCGGAAATAATACATAAACACTGAAATGAAATCTCGTCCAATATTTTGGCATGATATTTGACACAAGAATCTCGAATATTGACAGAAACCGTTAAAGAATGGCAGAAATATAATTTAAGGAAATTGCAGTGTTCGGAAATTTGTAGGCCCGTCAACAATTTCTTCCAAAAGAGGGCGCGCTACATAAACAATGCTCACCGCATTATACGGCTGGGGGCGACTATTGATGGTCGCCTCTAGCGAATTACCGCTGGGGGCGAATACTGATGGTCGCCTCTAGCGGTACGTACCGCTGGGGGCGACAATTGATGGTCGCCTCTAGCGGTAATTCTAGCAAATTACCGCTGGGGGCGACAACTGATGGTCGCCTCTAGCGGTACGTATCGCTGGGGGCGACAATTGATGGTCGCCTCTAGCGGTAAACCGCTGGGGGCGACAATTGATGGTCGCCTCTAGCGGTAATTCTAGCAAATTACCGCTGGGGGCGACTACTGATGGTCGCCTCTAGCGGTACGTACCGCTGGGGGCGACAATTGATGGTCGCCTCTAGCGGTATACCGCTGGGGGCGACAATTGATGGTCGCCTCTAGCGGTAATTCTAGCAAATTACCGCTGGGGGCGACTACTGATGGTCGCCTCTAGCGGTACGTACCGCTGGGGGCGACAATTGATGGTCGCCTCTAGCGGTATACTGCTGGGGGCGACAATTGATGGTCGCCTCTAGCGGTAATTCTAGCAAATTACCGCTGGGGGCGACTACTGATGGTCGCCTCTAGCGGTACGTACCGCTGGGGGCGACAATTGATGGTCGCCTCTAGCGGTATACTGCTGGGGGCGACAATTGATGGTCGCCTCTAGCGGTAATTCTAGCAAATTGCCGCTGGGGGCGACTACTGATGGTCGCCTCTAGCGGTATACCGCTCGGGGCGACTATTGATGGTCGCCTCTAGCGGTACGTACATCTGGGGGCAATTGATGGTCGCCTGTAGCTTCTTTTCAAAGGCTGTTTTCTCCAGAATTCCAGTTGGAATGCGTTCAAGGGCCCCTCAGGCATCTTTCCAGAAAGTTTGGAGCAATTTCATTTTTGGGCCAAAATTGAAAAAAATTGCAAGGGGTTAGACTTATATTTTTGATCAAATTTTGCCCCCCAAAATGACTTTTCTTTAAACGTCGCATAAATGACTTTAGATGGAAGGGGAATATCGTTCAATACCGAAACAGCTATAATTTCGAAGGTTTAGGCAAAAATAATATTTTTTTGAAGAAAACATTCATAATATTGACTGATTTTGCCCAAAACAATTGACTCTTAATTTCTTTTCAAAACCAATGTTTCTCCAGAAATCCAATGGGAATGCGTTCTAGGGCCTCTTAGGCATCCTTCCAGAAAGTTTGGAGCCGTAAAATATTAGTAAAGTAAGCGCGATCAATACAAGCCGAATTCAAGTCAACTTTCATGGAACAAAAATGATACACTCGTTGTGGAGACGATATCTCAACAAATATTTAATGTATTGAATTAAAATTGTATTGAGTGACTGGTCGTCATAGGTAGCACAAACTGTTTGAAATTGGAAAATAATCGTCAAACAATTAAATAATACGACCCGAACAATTTAGCATATTAAACGTGAAAAATACAAGGCGAATTTTACTCAACTTTAAAGACACGAAAGCAACACACTCGGTTTCCAGAAAATAACTCAAAAAGTATCTCTTGCATTGAATTGAAATTACATATATAGATTAATTAAACTAAATATATGAAACAAATCTGTTGAATTTGGAGGGGAATCATAATTAATACAATTATTATAAACGAAATAATGTAGCGTGTTAAGCGCGATCAATACAACTCGAATTCAAATCAACTTTCATGGAACAAAAACGATACACTCGTTGTGGAGACGATATCTCAAAAAATATGATATGTATTGAAGTAAAATTTTATTGAGGGACTGGTCGTCATAGGTAACACTAACTGTTTGAAATTGGAGAAGAATCGTCAAACAATTAAAATAATACGACCCGAACAATTTAGCATATTAAACTCATCTTTAAATTAATGTGGCCTGACGTTACGAACTTAGCAAGTTCTTCTTCAGAGGCTAAAACAGAAATGACAGAGGTACATACATTAACATGGGGGTGCACACAAACATGCAGGGCTGAAAGAAGAAACACAAAAGGAGGATTAGGTGTGAAAGGTGTGGAAAGATGCAGGGGAGGGCGGATGAGAGAACAAAGAAACAAAGGGAGATGGCAAACCACAAGCATATTAAACGTGAAAAATACAAGGCGAATTTTACTCAACTTTTATTACACGAAAGCAACACACTCGTTCAGGAGACGATATCTCAACAAATATGACATGTATTGAAGTAAAATTTTGTTGAGTGATTGGTCATCCTAGGTAACACTAACTGTTTGAAAATGGAGCAGAATCGTCAAACAATCAAAATAATATAACCCAAACAATTTAGCGTGTTAAGCGTGAAAAATACAATGCGAATTTGAGTCATTTTTCATGACACAAAAACATCACACTTGATAACTTATCCAGACGATAACTCAAGAAATATTTGTTGCATTAAATTGAAATTGCGTACAATGATTAAATGTGACGTTTAAAACAAATCTGTTGAATATGGAGAGGAATTGTTACCCAATAAAAGCAATAGAACCAAAACAATTTAGTGTGTTAAGCACAAAAAATATGAGGTGAATTAAAGTTAATGTTCATAAAATAAACAATATTCTTTTTGTGGAGACAATAACTCCAGAAACATTTGTTTTATTGGAGTGAAATTATATCTCCTCATTGGTCGTCATTATGTAACACAACACTCTTGAATTTGGAGAAATATCATCAACAGATATAATTAACATACCCAGGAAATGTAGTGTGATGAGCGCAAAAAATAACTTGAGTCAACGTTCATGATACAAAACACAAAAAAACACTCGGTTTCCAGAATATAACTCAACAATTACTCAAGACGTATCTGCTACCTTGAATTGAAATTTCGTGTATTGATTTAACTAGATGGATAACACAAACTTGGAGAATAATCATGATTTCATAAAATTATTATAAACGAAACACTTTGTAGCGTGTTAAGCGGAAAACATAACTGGCGATTTTGAGACAACTTTCTTGACACATAAACAACACACTCGGTTTCCAGAAGATAACTCAAGAAATACCTTTTGTAACAAATTGAAATTTTATCTAGTTAGTGGTCGTGATATATATCACATGTCTAATGAATATCGAGAGAAATTGTCAAACAATTAAAATGATACAACAAAAACAATGTAGTATGTTAAGCGCGAAAATATGCCGATTTGAAGCCAACTAAAAATTGTCTTTTTCAAAAGAGGGCGCACTTCACATAGTGGTCACCACGATATATCCCACAGAATGGTTGTCAAGACGGAGAAAAATCTGCCCGATTTCAGTTAAAGTCTGATTAAACCCTGCTTGATTTCTTAACAAAAAACACACAATCGATCGTGCGGACGACCTTCAGGAAATACCTGGTTTTTTTCTCAGTGAAGACAAACATTATTTAGGTGTTGACCATTATTTGTGTTGCGCGCCCTCTTTTGAAAATACATGTAATACAAGTCAACTTATAATATGGTATCAAAACAACACGCTCGTTTTCCGGACGATAACTCAAGAAATGCTTGTTATACATTGAATCGAGCTGTCATACATTAATGTCATGTGGTATGCAGCATAATTCTCTTCAATATTGGGAGAAATTGTTAATTAATACAAATAATAGAACCAAAACAATGTAGAGTGTTAAGCACGAAAAATATGAGGTGAATTAAAGTCAACGTTCATAAAACATGAACAATACCGGCTTTGTGGAGAAAATAACTCCAGAAACATTTGTTGTATAAGAGTGAAATTATATCTCCTGATTGATCGGGATAGATAACACAACACTCTTGACTTTAGATAGGAGTCATCGACAAATACAATCAATATACTCCGGAAATGTAGTGTGTTAAGCGCAAAAAATAACTGGCAATTTTGAGTCAACTTTCATGATGCAAAAAAACAACACACTCGGTTTCCAGAAGATAGCTCAGGAAATATCTGTTGCATTGAATTGAAATTTCGTACATTAATTGAATGTGTCAGATAACAAAAATCTGTCGAATATGGGGAGAAAGTGTTAACTTATGACACTATAACATAACCAAAGCAATTTAGTGAGTGAAGCACGAAAAATGTAAGGCGAATTTAAGTCAACTTTCATAAAACATAAACAATACCCTCTTTGTGGAGACAATTAGTAAAGAAACATTTGTTGGGTTAAAGTAAATTTATATTTCCTGATTGGTCTGGATAGATAACACAACACTTTTGAATTAGGAGAGGAATTGCCTAGATATAAAATTGATATATCCCGAAAATGAAGTGTGTTAAGCGCAAAAAATAACTGGCGATTTTGAGTAAACTTTCATGACACAAAAACAACGCACTCAGTTTCCAGAAGATAACTCAAGAATTACTGTTGTATCAAATTGAAATTTCATCTAGTTATTGGTCATATAATACATTTCTATTACATACCGAGAGAAGTCAAACGATTAAAATGATATAACCAAAACAATGTAGTATGTTCAGCGCGACAATATACAGACACAGATACAGAAAATACAGATAGAGATATACAACACAATTCTGTTGAATAGCGAGGGAAATTGTCAAACAATTAAGACAATTACACTGTGTAAACAAAAAAATTAAATGATCGAAATTTCAAATCTAAATTGACGAGTTTATCCTTCAGTTGTGCGTTTTAAATGTATTCTCTATAGTACTTAAACCAGGCCACAGTGAATTTATGCCTTTCAATCAGTTGCGGCCTTTTCCGCATACATTAAACCTTCACCTCCGCTAGTTAAGAAAGGTCATTTATTTTTGGAAATAACAAAAATCCACCCTCACACCATGCTGACGATGGGTTTATAGTTGAGTACAATTTCCTACGAGTTCAATCAACTGCAGGTTCTTTTCATGTTGTATTTCAAAACCCAAGGCTGGTCAAGTTTTGGTTGAAATCAAAGGTTGCAAGGTGACATAATACCTCTTCCGCATCCGCTGAGATATGCTATCAAGGTTGGCCAGCGCGTGATTGAGTGTCGACTTCCTTGTTCCTTCCCATGTTCTGATGAACAACGGACAGATGTTTTTTGTTTTGCCTAATTCACCACCATTATTTTCAATGTAGTATTGTAGTTCTCATATCATTACCCATCACGAGTGCAATTTGAAGCAGCCATTTCACGCCAAATTTGGGAACGTGATTCACGGTTGCTCATTGCGTGACTCACGTAACTTTGTGTGAAACCTGTACCGAATACACGTCATAATTACTGTCAGTCACCACAGAAGAATATATTTTTCTTCACGGTCGATTGACCAATGAGCGGGTGCTACATAGTTATTTCCCGGCCATGGTCATCAAAGCTCTTTGCTCATTGGTTGGTTAAAATGCGATTGTCAAAGATACTTCGTCAATTATTGACTGACAACTAAAAGTTATACAATGAAATAATCGCACAATAGGTCTTTGAAGTACAAGACAGAAACTCTATATTTAAAATTGCCATCGAATTTTTTTCCCATCGATTTTCAAATTGTGTTTTTTACTTTAATGAAAAGCTGTGACCGCTTTATATTTTGGCCTATGTAACCCACTGGAAAAAGGGTTTTACTTTGGGATATTTTGAGACAATTAAGACCGCAAATATTCGAATATCCCAAAAGCTAGCTGACTTTTATTCATCATTATAATAATTTCGTGTAAAAGTATATATAAAAGTTTCATCAAAATGAACAGATTAGATAATGTACAAGTTAAATAGTCATTACAAAAATACAAAATATATATCTGGTGATTACGTAATTGCATTACTCATTCGAATTTGAACATGACTGTAAGAGACAATGCCAGGTTTTTATACAGGGTGGTCCCCCAAAAAGTTTACACTTTTTCAGACGCAGATTTCTCAAAATTGGGGAGACATGTTGAAATTGTTTTAAGACATTCCTAAACTACAAAATCTTTAGTTAGTGGTATGTGGTGAAATATCGTTGAGAATAAAGCCTAAATTTAGAAATGGCGGCCATTTTACAGAAAAATGATCGAAACCAGTTTGTCCACACGCGTGTATGAGATAATGGTCATGTTTTTTTTGTACACGCAGTGCTATTGTATTGACCAGGGCCCAATTTCACGGTGCTGCTTAACAGTTAGCACAAAAGTTGTGTTTAGCATAGCAGAAAAATTTGCTAACCTTAAGCACTATTTCACGGCGTGGACGTGCTAACGGTCGCGCGTGCATGGAGATTTCCATTGTTACGTCACTAAGTTAAGCGAATTTTTCCTCCGAAGTAAGCGTGCTTTTTGCTGTGCTTATGCTTACGGTCTCCATGAAATAGATGGAGGCTCTGTTAGCAGAAAATCATGTGCTTACCAGCGCCGTGAAATTGGGCCCATGTGTCATAGACTTGCATGTGGACAAACTGGTTTTTGACAATTTTTTCTGCCAATGGCCGCCATTTCTTTATTTAGGCTTTATTTTCAATGCCGTTTTTACCATATACCGCCAAGATCTTGTAGTTTAGGAATATTTTAAAACAATTTCAACATGTCTCCCCAATTTTGAGAAATGTGCTTCTGAAAAAGTGTACACCTTTTAGGAGTAATTTCAAAAGTGATTGGTTCCTCTGTTTTGTCAAGCCACTTTGGTGACGGCAAAGGCAAACCCACTGGAACATTAACACCCTCTGGCTGGTTCTTCTAAGAATGGACTCCGCTTTTAAAATCACAGTCACAGTCGATCTAAATAATAATAAGTAACAATGATCTGTCCTATGAGCTCCGTGCGCCGACGAAAGAGGGCGCCCTTTTACCTAGCAACGACCTCCCATGGGTGGGACATTTCGCTGGTTGACGTGCACCGTTCCTTGTGTGTGACACAGATGGGGGTGACCGACCGACGTACACGCAGTGGTCGCGCTTCGCTGCAAATGAATTGCAGTTAGGCAAGATGGCGTCGGTCGGTCACCCCCAACTGTACTCTCTTTGCCGGTGAGGGGGTACTTGTGAACGGAGCGGATATGGTCAATATCTCATTTGAGTTTGGCGTACAAAGTGTGGCTTTTCTTGGAGTGTAGCCGTCCCTCTCTATCCAATTCCAGCTCGGCATAGGTGAGACCCTCCGCATTAAACCCCCTTGGGTCTGGTTCCTGCCTGATCTCCATGGCTCCCTGGTTCACATAGGTTGGTTCCCGCCTCGGAGTGGGACTCCCGAGCCCCAAATCCACTGCAGTTTTGTCCGGGACTTGGTCGTAGAGCGGATCGATGTCTCTTGGTTTCTTCTTGTTGACCTTAGCGTAGCGCACGGATGGTTTAACTCCGTTCGCAGAATTAGTCTGAGGTAGCGGGGACACTGCGGCTATGGGACGCGGGCGATCGTAGTTCTCGAACCCAGGAGGAGGGCTGATTTCTTGGTCCACGACACGACCTCCCTCGATAACCGTCTCGTAAGTACTGTTGACCAGATGGATGGAGGTATCTCGCCGGATCTGACTCTTTCTCGATCTCTTCATGAAGATGATCAGGACTGCGATGATGAGAACCAGCACCGCGCCGGCTGCTACACCGATACCGATGATGGTGGTCTTGGGCAGGGCGGCAATCGGCTGGCTGTCGTCGGGGGGAGGCGGTGCTGGGGTTGTCTTGGGACTTTTTGGACTCACAGCACCTCTGTCAATCACTCCTGTCGTCACTTTGGCTGTTTCCTTTTCAGGGTTGGGGTTGAGTGTTGTTGACGGTACTGCTTCTGTTGTTGTTTCTGGTACTGTTGTGGGGCCTGGTGTTGTCGGCAGGACTACTCTGAGAACCGCACTCTCAGTTGCTTCCAACCCTCGCGAAGTCCGCACCCGGCATGTGATCTCCAAACCGTCGTCTTCAGCTTCCACAGCGAAAACACGGAGCACCCTGTTGCCGGCTAGAAGCACGTATCTCCCCGGTCGCCTAGTCAGGCCAGGCGGTCCCTCCCAAGTATACCGGGCGATTCTCGGCAAGCCAATCCCTTCACAGACAAACTCCACCGTGTCACCGACGCGAGCGTAGGCCGTGGATGGCGTGATGATCGCCCGCGGTGGTATCCTCAGAGGCATGGCGCTACAGCTCCGCTTCTGGTCCAAACCTTCCGATTCCATCTCGCAAATGAATTCCACACCGTTATCCTCATCCGTTAGCTCCCTCCTCATCCAGACATAACCATTCCCCTGATGAGTATCCATGGACGCATCTAGTCGGTACCACGCGGCAGTAGGGGAGGGGTTACCCCCAGTCCACATGCAAGTCAGGTCCACACTGCTACCAACAGTTGCATTGGTGGAGTTTGGTTGGTCTAACATGTTGAACGAGCACACGGGTGATTTCTCATCAGGTGGATAGATAACAGTCAAACGGGCGCTGCCTAAAACTGTAAAAGTCCCCCTATCTAGGTACCCACAGTAGAAAAACCCATCATCTGTAGGTTTCAGGTTCTCGATTCGGAGATTAAACACATGCCAGTACTCACTGCCACGGACCGAGTATCGCTGCCTGCGATCGTCGTCTAAGGTATCGGAGACATCTCGGTTGTAAGTCACGTACGATTTAGACGGATCGTGGTACCAGAGGATGGGTTTGCCGTTACGGTAGTTGACATCGCAGCGGAGCTCCACCGTCTCTCCGACCCGGGCTTCCGTTGCGTCTGGCCCCACACCCAGACTTATTGACGACACGATGCCGACGAACAGCAGAAGTACCGCAGTCACCGCCAACAATCCCATCTTTACTGTTAGCACGCAGCAATGCTCTCTCCAAATGAGTTGTAGGTTCAGTGCTTTCAAGTTGTCTCGAAATCCGTACCGAGGGTTTAACTGTCCGTTGTGCAGGCACAATCAAAATCTTGCCGGGAGACTATCCGATTGAAGTCCTTGCACATGTACTTTGCTTTACCGAGTAGAAGTCTACGATTGAAGTCCGAACGTGTGAACTTTCTGTTTCAGTTCACGAACAATCAATCTTACCGGGAAAATACCGAGTTCAGTCCGTGTAACACTATGCGCAACCGATACAACCTGAGGGTTCTTTCCGTATCGTTCTGACAAAGTTACAATCAAATCACGACCCGAAAATATAATCAGGCACTGTTTATTCCTTCCTCGAACAACATCTGACTACCAGTACTAGTTTGCGACACCACTCCAAGGTTGGTTTTTATGCATCAACCACCGGGCATGCCGGAAACTTGAGTCAAGCCTGTCCTTTTTTGTTGTTGTCCCTCCAGAGGGAACGCTGTAAGTGGGTGGGTCGTGCTATTGCCGTGCCTATTGTGGTACACAGGAGTGATGGTAAAATAGGGAAAGGGAATTTGTACACGTCAGTCTTTTCGAAATAACAAAAGTTTCTTGTCACGATTACGAGGGATTTTTGTGGGATAAACATGGCTTAGTTTTTAGAGTCGATTACGCCACGTTGTTATTCTATGCTTTTCAACCAATAAAATGATTGCCTCATTTTGTAGAAACACGTGACACTTATGATGTTATTTGTGATTAAAAATCTCTGCCTTAATCAATATTAATTTAACAAATCACTTCCTTAATGTTTAATATTTATCATAGTACCCTGGAAGATTTATTATTGTACTTCCTTAATTCGCCTTTTATTGAATATGTTGTGTGGAAATCTTCAAATGTAAAATGTGGCACTTCCAATGTACTGTGGATGCGATACAGCGACGAATTCTCGCGAGGGCGCCCCCAACATGGCTAGTTTGTTAATTCTCATAATTACTTTTCACACAGAATGTCACGTGACGCCACAATTGATTTTATTTTTGCACGTGACTGCCTCAGAGATCCGCCTTAATTTTTTTTTTCTAAAAATAAAAAAGTCTTTCTGTTTAGCATATCTGTAAACGGGGGACTATTGAGACGGTGGTGGCAGCAAACACACCGGTCCTTTATAATTGTTTACGTCATGCTTAAGCTAAAGCGCGCATGCTCAATATGACGCTAACAAAATGATCGTGTGTGTTTGCTGCCACCAACGTCTCAAATGTCTCCGATTGCTCCAAAGTACCCCAACTCATCTCTGCGCATGCTCTGCGCGCGTGTATCATGCGCAGACGTCAGTTTAACTTAGGTCACCCAGGAAATTGAGGACAAACATTTCGCTTTATATTTTCAAATAATTCCCATCTCTTTTCCTTAGTCAACAATGTGTCAATAAGTTTCGCAATTATTGGGATTAGGACTCGCACGTGAGTCTTCCTCGCGGATAAGCTTCCTCATTTTTCTGTAGTTACTTGTGAACCGCAATATCGCCAATTAGCCTATGGCATTAATTCCCGTTGAACTTATATCTCTGGTGAATGACCTATGAATCTACTGCCACCGATCGCGGTTAACCGATTCTAAACCGTTTAACCGCAGAAGTAATACGAGTAGTCGGTAAGAGTTATTACTAACTGTGGTCACTGCTAATTAGTTTATACATATTGAAGAGTTATTTTGAATACGCTAATCCATGACTTGCTATTGCTGTATCGATCAGAATACAGAAAGAAAGATTCCCACCCAGAGGTTGATATTTGAAACAAGTTTAAAAACAAAGTAAGCCCTGGGGACGGGTTTTCAATCAAGACAAACGCTATGTTGTCACCTTTTGGAATCCCCCCTCTGCTGGTGGCCAGCGGTAGTTTCGACAGGTGCTGCATGCAGCTATAGGCTCCGTGCACAAGTTCCCCTTCAACGGCCAGAAAAGGAGAGTTAGGGAGACTGGTTCCCGGTCCATCCACTGCGGACTTCGAATGTATCCAGAGTTAGTGGGGGCTCGACTCACAGACTAATCCCCGCCCCCACTAACTCTGGATACATTCGAAGTCCGCAGTGGATGACGACACAAACACGCATACTTCTAGAGGCGACCATTGCAATAATGATCGCCCCTAGAGGTACTGATGACCGCCTCTTTAGGTGTTGATTACGACACAAATATGAATACCTCTAGGGGCGACCATTTCTGCAATAATGATCGCCTGTAGAGTTATTGATGACGACACAAACATGCACACTTCTAGAGGCGACCATCATAATGATCGCCTCCAGAGGTACTCATGACGTCACAAACATAATCTAATGATCGCCTCTAGAGGTGCTGATTACGACACAAACATGAATGCCTCTAGGGGCGACCATTTCTGCAATAATGATCGCCTGTAGAGTTATTGATGACGACACAAACATGCACACTTCTAGAGGCGACCATCATAATGATCGCCTCCAGAGGTACTCATGACGTCACAAACATAATCTAATGATCGCCTCTAGAGGTGCTGATTACGACACAAACATGAATACCTCTAGGGGCGACCATTTCTGCAATAATGATCGCCTGTAGAGTTACTGATGACGACACAAACATGCACACTTCTAGAGGCGACCATCATAATGATCGCCTCCAGAGGTACTCATGACGTCACAAACATATATACCTCTAATGATCGCCTCTAGAGGTGTTGATAACGACACAAACATGAATACCTCTAGGGGCGACCATTTCTGCAATAATGATCGCCCCTATAGAGGTACTGATGACGACACAAACATATTTACATCTGATGATCGCCTCTAGACCATTGCAATAATGATTTTATATTTTAGATTTTCGTGTCACCGACCGACTGACCCTACTTCAGAAGCAAATAAAATTTGAGAACCGTAACCACTAGAAGTTGCATAAAGGAATAAATCTGGTCGGTTCACACCGGCGGAGGGCGCTAGACATGCACTCAAAATAAAGTCGTGACGATGTCATTCCCTTCTTGACATAAATCCGGTTTGAACATGAACGCGATGACCGAGGAAGATTATGTGACTTCTCGTAATTGAATGTGACTCAGTAAAGCACAGAGGATTAGTCAGTTTCCGGATATTGATATCTCACTTTATATATTCATCGTGATCTGATTGCATTTTGTTTAATGCATGACATTTCTGTTTTAAAATTGCACGATTTCGTTAACTTTTTATTGTAGAAAAACATCAACATGCACACAAAAGCAGGGTACGCCTATTCGTCACAGAGGGTCTGGGATGGGCACAAAAGATCATATGATTCTGACAGTCGGCTTCATTTTTCCGCGGCAGTTTCGTAAAAAAATGATATAATTGGGAATGGGGGGTACAACTACCCCAGAAACCAGCGATGATGTACTCGCGCTTTCATTCTCCTCAAAAAAGGGGAATACCTCTCATGGAATTGCAAGTTATTTTTTTTAACAGTTACTTATTCAAAATTCGAAACTTAACTTATCACTGATTGTGGCACATTTTTTGTTTTGTTTTATGCTTCCTTTTTTTTTTATAAATGGTACTCGCCCATCACAATGCAAATATATGGCCACTCAAGGTATGGGCTACAAAGGAAATGAAAGAGAGGAAAAAAAGTTACAGAGACAAAACTATTCACATTCCTTTTGAACTGGGATATTGGTGGGAACAGGATTCAGGGACGGAGTTCTACGTCGCTATACCGAACACCGCTATATTCCGAACATTCGGCTATACCGAACATCGTCCTTGGCTCTTGATTTTTGTGTAGGCCTACAAAATGTACCGAATATTGCTGTTGAAAATGTCAACAGAAGAGTGACATGTGGCTGTTATTTCCCCAAGGAATAGAAGGGAAAGCTCACAATCTGTGTAA
Source organism: Patiria miniata (assembly GCF_015706575.1). Taxonomy (NCBI): domain Eukaryota; kingdom Metazoa; phylum Echinodermata; class Asteroidea; order Valvatida; family Asterinidae; genus Patiria; species Patiria miniata. The sequence continues at coordinate 9,974,591 of NW_024037048.1, read as the reverse complement.
TTACATTATTCAATAGTCGGCACGTGTTCAAAGTCATCTTTCAGTAACTAGAGATACCAGGGCGTGCAGGGTGAAGTTCTGAAGGGCGTTATTTATTGAAAATGGAGTACCGGACCACCGGCAGCTTAAAATCGCTATACCGAACGATCGCTATTACGAACAATTTCTGTGGATCCCACGATGTTCGTTATAGCTAGAAGAATATCTCACGGTTCTGGCCTTTGGAACAGATACAGTTAAAGGGAATATACATCATTTGCTTTTGCTGTAATTTTCAGAAATGGATGGAATTGGGGGTTGGAAATATATAGCAAATATAGTTACACTGACTTTTTTGAGGTTTTGGGTTCGAAAATGCTATAAAAACCAAGAAAAACAATCATTTTCCTGTAGTCTGGTTCCCTGACTCCATTTAAGAAGAAACAGAGCAGTTTACATATATTGGGGAATTGTAAGGTCAGTGAACCAGTCTAAGTGGCTTGTACCCGTTCATAGGTGTGTAATCGATTGCAAACAAGTGCGATGGTCAACTGGGGCCAGTATTTGAAGAAAAAAAAGCCAGTTTTTTCCAACGCTGATCGGCCGATCAGCGTTGGAAATTGATACAAAAATACCACTTTTCTTGAAAATGACAGTATACCAGGTGCCATGATTTTACATGATTGCTTTACACTGTCATTCACCAACAGTCCAGCAAGGTATTTCAAAATGATTTGGTAGTTTTATTTTTTGATGTTTGCAACTGTTGTATTTTCCCTTTAAGGGAGGAGAGGAGATTGCAAAACGAGTGCTGCGAGTAAAGGTCTGAACAGAATAGACAACAAGTGAGAAACCTTCTGAGTACATACCATGATAGTATCTATAGAACAGGCTAAGAGAAGCATCAGAACGTCTTACAGAAAGGGGTTCTATAGGGATGATGTCATGTCCAGTCCTATCATGTCCATTCATATACCTTCCCTTTAATGGAAAGTTAGGAAAGTGAAAATTAAGTTTGTGAGGTGCCGTATCGTTCAATGACGCTAATAGATAGGTACAGTGTTGGACAAACAAATATAAGATGTCATCTCACTTCCTTCGTACGTGTGCGTAACTTGTGCTTTATCAACAGGACGGTTTCCTGCCATTGTCCATACCAAACCTTTGCACAAAATAAAGTTTTCCACTGACTCTGGCCGTAACATGAAATGAAATTGTGTCAACGCATGGGCGGATCCAAGGGAGGGAGTAGTGGGGGGTTGTCAACACCGTGACCACCCCTCCTTCTCGACTGATTAGCTAATAGAAAAAAGTCCAAAAAGTCCCACCAAAATTCCCGCAAGTTTCCTTCCGTGTCACTGAAACTAAAACTACCCGGTGCCTTTCCTCAAAATTCCCTGCATGTTTAAATCAAAAAGAAAGGGTTTATTCCTTGTTCATTGTTTCTTATTTCCTACAATTTTGTTTTTTAAGAGAGTTGGTTTTAGCTGTGAGTCGAAATTACAGACGGAATTGTAATTTTGGAAGGTTAAACTAAAAGAAACTGCCTGTTAGTGACGATTTGTCCAATCATCGAAAAGTAAGAGTCATACTGTTTCTGACTCGGTCAAGTACGGTCTTTGCACCATACACAAAAAAGCCAAATCATGGGTTTGGAAAATCACCAAAGCATCCCTTTTAAAGGGAATACACGTATACAGCATTTGCAAACATCGAAATATAAAACTACCAAAATTTTACGAAATACCGTTCTAGGGTGTTGGTAAACGACAGTCTAAAGCATCCTGTAAAATTATAGCACCTGGTGTGAAGTCATTTTCAAGAAAGTGGTATTTTTGTATAAATTTCCAACGGTGGTCGGCCGACCATCGTTGGAAAAACCTAACTATTTGTCAACTTCTGCTCCAAATTTACCTTTTTTCAGTCCAAATTTTGTTTGCTATTTGATACATGTTCATGAACGGGCGCAGGCCAGCTAGACTGGTTGCCTTATCTTACAATTTTCCGGCATCTATAAATTGATCCATTTCATCTTTAGTGGAGTCAGGGAACTAGACTACTTGAACATTTTTGGGTTTTGGAGGGGGTTTGTCCAGCATTTTCGAGCACAAAACTTCAAACATGTCAGTGTAACAATATTTGATCTATTATACTGACCTCTCAAATAGTTCATTTCCGAAAATTACAGAAAAAGACAATGATGTACATTCCCTTTAAGGATACGTCATTGCGACTGCAGGGGCAGAAAACAGGAAAGGCATAACACGTAATACCAGATGTCCTTATCCGGTAGAGAATCTGTTGGATAGGATAGTGTTACTGGCGGTACATATCCACCGGATGGTACCTCAAGGTACCTTTAGGTTCCAGACGACTTAAATAATCACAAGTATAGATTTGCAAGGTGGTGCGATATCGCAGTGTGATAAGTGTATTGTGAATTCAAGTTCAAACCAATTGCAATCACACGGGCGGATTGTCAAGAGGTTTATACATTACTAAGCTGGTGTGTTTCGTGAGAAGTTCATCAACCATGCTGAGTTTGTCAAATCCTAGCCACTTAGTGGGTTTGCTGTTAGCAATTTTGGTTACCGAGGCCGCAGCAATAACTATCATTCGCGGACCCCAAGATCAAACGGTCAACCTGGGAGGAACGGTGGTGTTTAGATGCACAGTCAGCAACAAGGGGAACTTCAAAGTCTACTGGTTCTTCGACCGAGCCAACCGCTACCTGTCAGCCGATACCACGTTCTTCGCTGATGCGATGGACGCCAGACTCAGCATCGTGGGGAACCTCGCTTTGGGACAATTCAACTTGAGGATTGCCGGGGTGCGAGCAAGCGATGCTGGGGTGTACCGGTGCGGGTATGTCCCAGCAGGAACCAACATGCTGACCTCCAGAGCGGCACGCTTGACGGTGCGACTACCGCCCGATGAAGGCTTCCCCCGGTGTGAGGTGTCGCCACCGGCCGGTATGATCCGGCTCGGGCAACGGGCAACTCTGACCTGTACCTCCCAAGGAGGGGTACCACCGGCCTCGCTGACTTGGCTTCGGAACGGCATGGAGATCACCCCGGCTGTCCAACGCAGGAACGTCATCGAGAGGACTTTCGATGAAGCTCTAAACGGGGTCCGCTTCACCTGTCGAGCCACAAGCCCTGCTATAATGGGAGATCGCATCTGTTCTCTCGTACCCCTTAGCATCAACCCAACAGCCCGGGTGGAGCCGCCTCAGCTTATCGCAAGACCGGGCGACACGGTTGTGTTTGAATGTGTAACAGGAGGACCATCCCCAATTGTCGAGATCAGCTGGACATTTGGTGGCATTTTTGTACCCCCATTGCAAGAGCCGAACCGATTTGAGCTGTCCATGGATCGCCTAAATTTGACGATCCGCGATGTCCAGTTAGCAGACGATGAGACTTCAGTGCAGTGCACAGTCGCGATAGCGCAAGGATTGTCAGCCACCGCTGGGGCGTTACTCAGGGTTGTGCCGCCTCCAACTGACCTCACCACCTTGATACCCACCACCGTGACACCTTTCACCACTCTCACCCCTGACGTGAACCAGACTCAACCTCTCCCTACTCCACAGTACAGAGATGGTCTGGGAACCGGCTCTATCATTGGCATCATCATCGGCGGCATTGCAGCCACCCAACTCATCATCATCGTTATTGTCTTCATATCTCACAGACTGTCTTCAGATTCGAAGCGTCCTTACGGAACCATATCCGCGCGTGGTGACTCCATGGTCCCCTCCCTAGCTGGTTGGACGGGACAACAAGTAAGCCACACCCCTTATGAAGGTCTGGACGCGTCTGGTAGGTCTGCCAGCGTCATACGTTATTTGACTCTCCACCCCCTCAGAGTCCCGCCCACCCGCTACTCAACCACCGATGTTGGCGTCTATGAAGAAGCAGGCGACCTTAACACCAATACGATCTTGTACGAGTCCGGATACGTACCTCCGCTCACGTACACAGGGAACATCCGTGACTCTATGGATATAGACCAAGACGTATACCAGCCGGCTTTGCGATCCAGTGCGGCCAATCCGGACGTCTACGAACAGCCCAGAGCTAGCGTCAATCTCACGTGCCCTACAACCACAGATGGCGACTACTACGAGCCGCCGGAAGTGACGCAGCAACTGACCTCAGCCAATCAGTCAATTCGCTCGCAAGTCTCCCAAGATGGCGACTATTACGAGCCTCCAGAAGTCACAGAACAGCTTGCTTCGTCTCACAACCGAGACCCGTACTACTACGAACCACAACCTGACACAGACAAAACACGCCCTCTGGCGGATGACGAGAGCGAGGTTTACGAAGTGCCGCCATCGCAAGTCGCCACGGCCATCACCGGAGGAAACAACCAACAAACCAACAACGCTGACGACAACGAGTACTACGAACCCCCAGTTGAAGAGACACAACAATCATCAACTCCAGTAATGACTCACGCGACCGATGCGCATGTGTACGATGTTGCGCCTGACGGTGACGAGTACGAGATTCCCGACGGCTCTGACGCGAATAGACGATAACTTGCGAGATTCTGTAGAAACATTTTCCAATTTCACCCACTCGCTATTGTATAATGACTCAAGATTGACAGGAAACTGATCATGCGTCCAGATTTAATTTGTCACTGACCAGAAGTTGACCGGTTAAGGCATTTTTTTTTCAGCGTGGAAATAATTTTGTGAGGGTGGGATTGACGAGACAAATTTCGTGGGAAGCCTTCAGCACAGCATTGCATCATCATCCCACGCACAACCATAAATCGTTCGTTTGTATTTTTTCCTTCATTTTTTTTCCAGATTAAAATAGGTAAATATCGAAGCATCAGAAATTTGTCTTCTTCAATTTTACTGAATGATATAGGCCTTATCTATTTAAGAATAATGACATTTCACATCATCACTCGGTGAAAGTAGGGAACAGACGATTTCGAGTGAACAATATTGTGAAGATTGAAAAAGGAAGTGTTGCACTCATTTATTTTTTTTAATTTTTGGATTAACCCGACTGTATTTATTACTAATTAAAGCTCAGTGCACAATCCTTTGATTCACGTGACACGAGACATGTGACTATGTCACGTGTATGGGTGACGTGAGAGATGGCACCAAGCCAAAACTGCAATGCAAAGGCATATTTTAACTCGAAATGACACTCATCATCGATATAGCCTACATTTTGTTATCGGAAATAGAGATGATGAGAATCCGCAGGATGTTACTAATCGGTATTCGAAACGGAATAATCGAAAATGACAGCCAGTCATGGGTGTTCGGTTAACGTGTCAGTACATTTAACAGCAAAAATGTGATGCTAAGAATCGATTCTGTATAAGTATAGTGACAATTGGACAAGCGACATGCTTTTCATCAAAGTATTCGATACTAGAATAATCGAACGATAACCAAACCAAGGCGTCAGTACTTTTTGTAACAGGAAATGTGATATTAAAGAATCAGTTCTGTAAAAAGATCGTAAAAGTAGTTATGACAAAAATTGGGGCTGTTTTTAATCGAAGTTTACGAAGAGAGTAATCGAAAATGATAGCTGATCACGTGTTATTAGCGTGCAGCTGGTCCAGACCTGTAACATGACATTAATAAGGAAATGAGGATAAAGCAATTATCTAAGTGTGACATAATAGATATTTCGCATTTTTTTACTACGTCCATGCACTTTTGATGTTAAGCCTATTATGGATTAGACTATTTTTATGCTCCAGAAAATTCACGACTCCACCCAACATTGGCTCATATTGTCACATTTATGTAATGAAAACCCCGGTTTTAAAAATAGCAGCGATTATCAAGATATTTGGTGACTTTGTACAAACATTAAATGTTATTTTAATGACGCAGCGCCATTATGTTTGGGCAGCATAGTTGGCAGAATAATAACAACTAGTATTTAAGACAGAGCTATCTTTATTTAAATTTGGTTGAAGTTATGATGATTCAATGTCTGAATGATTTGCTTTGCTATTGGGGAACATCGGCATTGGGGAACATCGGTATGCACCCCTTTAATCTGTTATATGTATTGCCATCATATTAAATGCAGTGAACCTTGAAGTGCATTTATAGGTTTCAGGGGAGGATCAGTTTTGAATCAAGTTGGGGTTTAGCTGCCAAGCAAGGGTGGTTCAGCAGGCATTTTCTGTGTTTGGCTGCGAGATTTTCCCTTTTTGGGGGGCTGCCCTGAAGAGGGGGTTAAAATCCTACCCCCTCTAGAATGTAGATCTACCACTAGTGATGACAAAAATTGGGGCTGTTTTTAATCGAAGTATACGAACAGAGAAAATGATAGCTGATCACGTGCTAATATCGTGCAGCTGGTCCAGAACTGTAACATGACATTAAATGAGGAAAAAGCAATTATCTAAGTATGACATAATTGATATTGCGCATTTTTTTTAACTAGGTTCATGCACTTTTAATGTTAAGCCTATTATGGATTAGACTATTTTTATGCTCCAGAAAATTCACGACTCCACCGACAACATTGGCTCATATTTGTCAAATTAATGTAATGAAAAGCCCGGTTTTAAAAATAGCAGCGATTATCAAGAGATTTGGTGACTTTGTACAAACATTAAATATTTTTTTAATGACGCAGCGCCATTTTGTTTGGGCAGCAGAGTTGGCGGAAAAATAACAACTAGTATTTAAGACAGAGCTATCTTTATTTAAATTTGGTTGAAGTTATGATAATGTCTGGATGATTTGCTTTGCTTTTAAGTTTATTTTTAGGCCTACACTGGTACGCGTGGATAGTTCGCACAGTTTGCCTATGGTTTGCAAAAAGTACATCTACAAAGGCGCTACAAATATTTATTTGTGAATTAAAGGTATATAAAACATTTACTTTTTGTGCATTGTTTGTTTGTTTGAAGCAACAACATTGCTCAAAATCATAAGAAGGGTGCATAACAAATAACTTGTTGAAGTTTCAGCTCAGTGAATGCTATACATTTTGAGAACACAGAGAAAATATGTGCACAATTTTGGGGTCTCATAACAGACTAAACTCCGTAACTAAACGCACGCAAAAAAAATGTGCCCGCGACACTAGTACTACAGGATGAGTAAAAAAAAAAGGAACCCAAATTGTGCTCCCTATTTTTTAAAAGAATTTCTGCATGTAGTGTTTTCCAAATCTAGGATGTGAAAACCCAATTAATAAGCTTTCTTTTAGTTAAAGAATCATTCTAATCGCTCATGTTCTTTTCCAGTTATGGAATTTTGAACACAACCACTGTTTTTTAACCTTGTCCACGGATCACATTTATACGTGATATTTCAGTAAAAATGAAACCATGTCGTATCCTGAAAATGATATCAGAATAATCCCATAAGTCTCTGGGGTAGCCAAGTAGAAGGCAGGGCAAGACTATATACTCTTGCTATTGTAAAGCATGTTATTTTAACATTGAAGGCAGCAAGTTTTTGAATAAATGTTATGATAAGTGCCAGTTATCATGGATATGAGAGTGTTCTGATGTGTTTTTATTTGGTGTGAGAACTGTTTTCGTTTTGCAGAAATATCACCTGCCTTTATTGTGATCCGTGGACAAGGTTAAAACAAAACACTGTTTGTGTTCAAAATGCCATAACTTGAAAAGTACGTGAGCGATTTGAATGATTTTACCACTAAAAGAAAGCTTATTAATTGGGCTTTCATATCCTAGATTTGGAACGCACTACATGCAGAGCGTCTTTAAAAAAATATGGGGCACCATTTGGGTCTTTTTTTTTACTCACCCTCTAGTTTAATTATTGTTGTCTTCCGGGAAATTCTGTAAAATCCAACGTACGTCCGACCACATGATGTACATATACAAGGTCGTTACGGGTGGTGATACCTAGTAATTGTGTTCTAGTTATTAGTCGTCACATTATTAGGCCAAAAAAAAAAATTAGTCGGTCTCTGGTCAGCGCGCGCGTCGATTTTAATCATGCGCGTCAACCTTTTTTCTTCTTCAAATTGTCCGCGGTAGCGCCCTCTATTGCCGCACCTCCTCAAATTTTTGTACCAAGGAATGGGGAAATTGCACCAAGGCAAATTATGGAGGACCCCAATGTATATGAGGACACAACAAAAGCAAAATAGTACCGACCTTAATTGTCTGTACAATCCAAGTTTGAGAAAAAAAAGGGCAAAAAAACAACAACAAAAAACAAAAAACGCGTCGCCGCATCAATTCCGGAACTTTGGTCTGACCAGAGACCGAGTATTTTTTTTTTGCCTTAGTGATTTATGCATTCACTTTTCCAACAGCAGCTCATGAAAGTGTCCGACATGTACGTCCAAATTTACGGAAGTGCCTTTCCGAATGATACCATTTGGTAGAATAATTGTACAGGGTATTTAGTACCAGTCCCGTCTTAAAGTAGAGCAAGGATTTTCCCGTGAGAATTTCCATACGTGCTTTTAAAGGGGCTTGTCAACCACAAGTGTATAATAAACGAACCCGATTTAAAAAAAAATAGTTTGTTGTTAAGAGTCCAAAACGGTGAGACAATGCAACAAAGATCGATTTGTGAAAATCCATTTGTTCCGTTTGTGACTTCACTATAATTATTTTTGTACAACTTCCTCAAGGAAAATCGATATTTACTTTTCGGAAGTGTCATTGTTTTCAGTCTCGATTACTTTCACTGTGGTGCTGCCGCTCCGACTCCTGAAAACCGACAGAATTTGCAGCACTTTCGAATACTCGATCGAGTCAGAGTCGATATCGGTCGGTTCGATACTGGTCGGTTCCACGGTGCACGCGTGGTCGGTGTCTCCGAAGTCCAGATCGACGTAGGTGATCTCGCTGTCCGCGCTGTCTCTTCGGCAGTTTTCGTACTCGTGTTCGGCCGCTCGGACATTCTCGTAGGTATTCCGGGTCTGCTCGGATAGCCTGGGACTTGAGTAGACATTGTCTCCATCGTGCGAGTCAATGATGGAGTGGCAGGACGAGGCTGTGGCCAGGCTAGGGTAGGTGTGTTGTACAGGGAGGGAGGAGCTACATCCAGGCTGGTTCCATCCAGGGGAGGGGTGGGGTAGAGACACGCCCCAATTCAGGTTCTCATAGGTCCCATAGTCTGACGTCATAGACACTCCGCTACCGAGTAAGGTCTTGGGTTCGAACCCGAACTTAGCCGGCAATGACGCACTGCATCCTTTCTTCAAAATCGCCGACGGTCTCATATCTTCGTAGAGAGAGCTCAGAGTTTCTCCTAGTGTGGCGTACGTTTGCACCCCTTCCATGACAGCAGGTGCAGGGAGATACCACTCAGTCAGATCTTTCTCCATCTTGGCCTGGCCACTCTCCCTTGCAAGTCTCTTTAATTCTTGCCTCGATGTCAAGTAATTAGACAGTTTAATCGCCATCAAAAACAACAGTATCAGTACAACGCCTCCTAGGGCAGCTCCGAGTATAATACAGTTATTCCGGGCACTGGTTAAAGGTGACTGCATCCCGACACTCCTCTGCGTTGGGATGAGATAGTCCGGAGACCTCGGTCCAGCGATCGGTGTTGACTGTACCCCCTGAGCTTCCACTAAAATCTTGGCCGTTCCTTTCCCCTTCCTTCCACTCGCAGTCAAGACCTCGCAGACCACATCGGTGTTGTTGTCCTTGCCCTGCACGCCGGTGATGTGGACAATATTTCGCCGGTCGTCGTCGTAACGGTACCGGGTCTCGTTGGCGATTTGGACGGCGGCTTGCCAGGAGAATCTCCGCACGGTGTCTCCTCGCCCCGGGAGCGCGTCGCACGCGAAGCTGGCCGTAGATCCCACACCAACACCCCCTTCCGTGGGACGGACACGGACCTCTAACGGGCGCGGCATGACGGTACTTCAACTTAAGACAAAAGGACAGCTCAAAATTGGACTTGACTGTTCTTGGACTTGACGGTTTTAGAAGTAAACTGCGCCCTCTCGTTGAAAATCAGTCTTAACTGCTTTGCAGGCTGTGATGGCAAAATGTCAATCATAGAACAGTCGCCGTTGCACTGTAAGAAAATCCAGCAAAGAGGATGTAAAATGTTCACATCAACATCACCACAAAGTCACGTATCAGTTTAAGAAGAACTTGCAGGAGGCAGCAGCACTTCATAATCTTGAAGACTTCTCCATCCGATCATTCCACAAAGTAAACGCCATTGGGGACGGTGTTCCAATGAGCACATCCACAAATGGTGCCGCCTTACAGAACTGAGAGTACATCTTACAAGTCCACACGATGATGTCAGTGCTGTCGTTTTGTCATCACGGAAACTATGGACTATTTAATCCATACTTTCCTTAAGAAGACGTCAACTCACCAGCAAAAGACGCGTCAGTGTGCCAGTGTAGACAGGAAACTTCTTAAGATGGTGCTTCTTGGGTAACTTCCGGACGGCGAATGGGGCTCAGGCTGGGGCCATCATGAAGACACGCGATCGTGCCTCGCGAACACAGAGCCACTGACACTAAAACTGCTGTGTCGTGTATTAAAGCAACCCGCTCTTCCTGATGACTCAGCGTGTTCAACATGACGGGCTACCGGGGGAAAACAACAATCCACGGGAAAGAAATGGTGCATTTCCCGCTGCATCACCTGTTTACGCCATGTAAATTCCTATTGCACGAATGTGAACTGACTTGGCACTGTTTCAGTTTTTTGACAGCTCAGCTCCGCTCCTCCCTTCCTACGCCTTTCCCCTGAAGTTTGCAAGAAGGCCGCGGCAAAAACAGCTCAAGAATTCGTCATCATTGTCGCAAGATCGCCATGGGCCTTATACGGCCCGATGACTGTTCTAAGACCCTGACCTTAATTCTTTGTAATTTTTACGTGCATGCGAGCAGCGCTTGAAAGACTTTAATCGGGGTCTATCTGATGTTCCCCAATGGCAATACCTATGTTCCCCAATACCGATGTTCCCCGAAATCCTTAGGATTAGGGTTAGGGTAAGGGTAAGGGTTAGGATTAGGTTAAGGATCATCGGTATTGGGGAACATAGGTATTGGGGAACATAGGTATATGCACCCCTTTAATCATGTTACATGTATTGGCATTATATTAAATGCGGTGAACCTTGAAGTGCATTTATAGGTTTCAGGGGAGGATCAGTTTTGGATCAAGTTGGGGTTTAGCTGCCAAGCAAGGGTGGTTCAGCAGGCATTTTCTGTGTTTGGCTGCGAGATTTTCCCTTTTTGGGGGGCTGCCCTGAAGAGGGGGTTAAAATCCTACCCCCTCTAGAATGTAGATCTACCACTAGTGATGACAAAAATTGGGGCTGTTTTTAATCGAAGTATACGAACAGAGAAAATGATAGCTGATCACGTGCTAATATCGTGCAGCTGGTCCAGAACTGTAACATGACATTAAATGAGGAAAAAGCAATTATCTAAGTATGACATAATTGATATTGCGCATTTTTTTTAACTAGGTTCATGCACTTTTAATGTTAAGCCTATTATGGATTAGACTATTATGGATTAGACTAGAAAATCATTTGTGAAAAAAGTTTGCTCTTTGGCTTACTGCCAAGTACTGACACAGCAAACATGGAGAAATAAAACACGAACTACAGGAGAAAAGAACATTAACGCAGCAAAATGCAAACTTCTGGCAACTTTTGGTGCTGAAATAGCTGTAACTCTGAGGTTTCTGCCTGAAATGACACCACACATTTGCTCACAAATATTGAAACTCGCATAAGTACGAAAACCAAAAAGGCACCAAAATACACTTGAAATTGGCAAAACGAAAAGTGAAAAAAAGGTTATTAAAAATGGGACACAAAGGTGCATTTTCAAGGATTGCTTTAAAACCTAACATTGCATGGCCATTTCAAGTTAAACGAGGGCGGTGGAAGTTGTTTTGGTTTTATCTGGGGGTTAATTTCAATATAGAGAGAATTCTTTGAGTTTGGGTTAAATGAGTGAGATAATTAAATGGCAGAATCCATATTTTGGGGGGTCAGAGTTACATAAAGACATGTGACTTTTTGCACCTGTCTAGGTTTAGAAAAATCGGTTATTTGCTGGAGACTTAATTTTGCTGCGTGACGGACTCACAAAAAGTACTGTGATGACGTGTAAAACAGTCAACGATTGTGTTTCTCTTTATTATAAATGGTGGTAAAATCAGCCACATAGGCTTTATTCATGGGTCGGCCATTTTGAATTGAAAGCGAAGTAACTTTTCATTTTTGGAACTCGTGAGTAGAAATGAAAGCAATTAAATAAAGTTAATTACAAATTAATAACAGTCTATGAATAGTTTGAAATGTGTTGTTGAACACAAGTGTTTTAAGTTACATGCATTAAAAAGAAGATTGAAATGGCGAGGCTTGGAACGCACTCCAATCATAAAATAGTCTGGCACCATCCCATTCAACAGTTTGCAATTTGTAAAACAGATTCAGGGAACACGATTGAAAATAGCTTCCTCTTGAATTAGGTTTATCAGGCGTACTCGCTGTACGGTTTCTAAAACAAAGTATAATATTAGGTCCAAAAATCCCTCTCCCCCCCCAAAAAAAAAACTTTTCGTTTTGGTTCTTGGTTGGTTCTTGGTTGGTTGAACAGGAGGCCAGAAGCACCGGGGCAAACCCTTCTTAGTGACAAATGTCACGGGGTTCTTTTCTGTGCATTGCATTACACAACACACGGGACCTACGGCTTTACGTCCCATCCGAAGGACGAAGCAATAATGGTGAAGTGCCTTGCTTAAGGGCACAAGACAGTGTCCAGACCTGGACTCGAACCCACGCGACTGTTGCCTCTGAAACACATGCGTCCGGTGCGGCGCTCTTAACCGCTGGGCGATGACACTCCACTTTTGCTTTGAAGTAAAAGCGCCACATTCCCTTCCCTAGGGAAGGCCTCTATAGATCCACCGATTGTCAGTTGTGTTTTTAACCACACCGCTCGCTTCTATCAACGGCTTTCGTGAATGATTACTTTACTGGGATGAACCGGATATCCCTGCTTAGCGAGTTCCCTGTAAGAATCCACTGTCAAATTGTGACACTGAAACACCAAACAGGCGCGGTTCTAGAGCCTATATTTAAGGGAGACTAGCAGGGCTGGATCAAAAAAAAATTCAGGGAAGCGTTTTTTCTCCAGACACTTTTATAGGCCTCCGAAAATCAACAGGTGGTAGGTGGGGGGGGGGGGGGGGGGGGGGGGGGACTCGTACCATATTTTCAATAGGGAGCGCTGATAAAATCCTACAATCATGCACACTATATTGCCTAATAGTGTACAAATGCACCCTTCTCACGACTATTTTTTTTAGGGGGAGACCGTTCGCATGTGACGTCACCTTCTAACATTTGCTACTGCATTTTCTTTTTTGTAATGGAATTGGGGGTTTTTTGGCCGTGGGCAAGACAAAAGTTTGGTAGCCCCCCACCCAGCCCCACCCGTAGAACTGCGCCTGCCACAAGACTGTCATGACTTTCGCTGTTAGAGTTAAGATCAGGGAGGTAAAAAATCAGGAGTTTAGTAAGACCACTGCATGTCATGATTAGGTCGACACCGAGAAGTTAGCACTCGTCATACAACAGTCGTCGTACATTATGTAGCCTAAAATTATTGTCAGACACCTCTGATAAGTGTTCCAAGTAGGTTTAGGTACAATACAAAGATAACGGTCCGAATTGTGGATCATATGGAGCACCTGAATCGTGATTATTTTTTGGTAAAATTTCACGAAAGCATGGGAACAGAGGGTGGGTGAGGAAAGGGGGTAAATTGAGAATGACAAGCAATCTTGAGACTTGTTTATGTACGGGGAAGAAACAAATGAACGCGGCGTGGGCGGGGCATTAGTCAGAGGTGTAACAAACAACATGAGGACCACTAGAAGGGGTGTCCGCCACCCAGACGTAGCCCATGGGAGTTGCCTACCACTGGGGAACTGGGCCAGACTAGCGGACATGCCCCATTTCCTGAGCCTCGCGAGACCAGGATATGGTAGGAATCAGAGTACTTCCCGTCCGACTTGGCAAGGTTGGACCATCGATGTGATTTGGGGTTTTTCTTTTTGCTGCGTCAGGCAGAATAATTGCCTGTTTTGGGGTGATGGTGGTGTGTTTGGCAGTATTGCATCACAAGTCCATCACAAGTTAATCCAGTGGCGCACCCAGGATTTGGTTGGGGGAGGGGGGGGCTCAAAAAAAATTTTTTCACAAATTTGTTCAAAGTTGAACTTTTTTTCAAAAAACTTTTCCCAACATTTTGGGCCGCAGAAAAAAATGGTTTATTTTAGGGGCGGCCTATTTTGACGTTGGTGGCGCCACTTACACCACTTTTATACTACTCAAAAACAGGCCACATTCATATCACAAAGGCCAAATCGTGGGATTAAAAAAAAAAAAAAAAAAAAAAAAAAAAAGACAACCTCTGGGGGGGGGGCTCAAGCCCCCCGAGCCCCCCCCCCCCCCCCCCCTTGGGTGCACCACTGAGTTAATCACAAGTCAATCCATAAAGTCCGGTCGTAGAAAATATCCGGGGATAAGGCAAAAAAAAAAAAGTCTCCGGTTTCTGGTATGGAGCTTGCCCCAAAAGTGGTGCGGCGACGCGGCCTTTTTTTTTTTTACCTGTTTTTTTTTTTTTTGGCTTCAAATGTCGGCTGATGACTGCAAATGGTGCCCGACTAAACTTAGTGCAAATATATGGGAGTCCAGAGAGGCCACATAAAGCTTATTCTTGATCATAACCCCATCTAAAAACACGTTAAAATTGTGCAGCAGCAGGATTCCAGTCAAACCAGTGAGTTTGGCGGTTTTGAGACATCATCTTGTATTGAAAAAAAAACCTTTTTCATTTTGCCGACGCGCATGGCTACGGCGACGCGCGCGCATACCAGAAACCGGAGCCTTGTATTTTTTGGCCTAAACAAAATTTACTTGGAACTTGATGACCTGTGATTGGCTCGAATTGTACCCACATCGCCGCCATGACATTCGGTTGATGTCTTGTGTACGCTTTAACACTTTTCACGAAGAAGCCATTTTTTATCGTGTTCCCTGAATGTATTTTATAAATTGTTTACTGTTGAATGGGATGGTGCCAGACTATTACATTTTGTGCGTACCAAGCCTCACTTTCCTTTTTTTTTTCTTAAAAGACGAGGAAACCATTTTTGATCGTGTACCCTGAATGTATTATATAAATTGTAAAATGTTGAAAGGGATGGTGCCAGACTATTTGTGCGTTCGAAGCCTCACTTTCATCAGAGCAGACTGGTATTAATTTTTATTTAACTTCATGTCATTGCTTCATTTCTATTCGCAAGTTCCAAAAATGAAGATTTTACCTCGCTTTCAATTCAATATGGCCGACTCGGGAATAAAGCCTTGTCGAACGCAGGATGCCCTTAAAATGTTGAAGTTTCATTGGCTGTGCTTAGCTTAAGCGGACTGATATCTTACACATGACCTTATTCATTTATTATTTACAGACGTGCGTATTCATTTGCATGATAATTTTCCATTTAAAATATTTCAGGTTTTACCTGCAACTGTGAGAAATTAGGTTGAATCTCAAAAGAGGGCGACATTAAATGACACTGATGAATGCCACTATCTTTACAGAGGGCGACATACTTAAAATATGGTGCGACAAATACTTAGTAGATAGAGGGCGTCACTATAGCGCCACGTACCCCACCAGGATCCACTGTACTAATTCATCAAGCCCCATTGAAAACAGTGTAAAATCAACCAAGTTCGGGGCCAAATAACATGCAAGCCAACATCACTGGGGTTTCTCAAACAAAAATTAAGTTTAATATTGTCTTGTCTTTCATCTTTCATTTCTTTTCAATTGTAGGTACATTAGCCAATTACATTTTTAAATATTCACACCCAAACAAATCACCTCCCGAAAAGTGATAGTTCCCAAGCCTGCATGTAGCCATTTTACAACTGGCATCCTTCCACTTTCACAGGCAAATAAGACCCATTTTTCATCCTTAATTTTATCAAGCCTGCCCTCAGATGGAAGCCCAAAAACCAGGGAGTTGATCGTTGGGTATATTTACACAATTCCACCGTTTTTAAAGCCAAACGGTCTCCGTTTTCAAAAGAAATTGTGGGGGCACTTTTTATGCTATCGACTCGCGTAAAAATTCTCACTTCAATTTAATAGTTTCAGTGCACCCACCAAGAATAGGAGCTACTTTCCCGCTCAGTTAATTGAGGGTGTTTTAATTACCAGGCCTATCCAGGGGCGTAGCAAGGTCGTGTTTAGGGGAGGGGCTGGACACCGTCTTCCTTATGGGGGCGCTGTTCAAAGCGGACGATCATTGGCACTATCGGACAATAATTATGTGGCGCTTTCCATGGCGGCACAATTGCCGACATTTGCGCATTCCAAAAAAATGTCACTTATGAAAAAAAGGTTACTTGTAAAAAAGGGCACTCGCTACAAAATACTGGGGAGGGGGTGTTAAATACCCCTTACGCCACTGCTATCATTATGATGAATTATGTTCGTTCTTATATTGTCTTCCGTGAAATGCTAATTCTGATGCTTAACAAATGGCAAGAAATTGTTGATTGTACAATTTAGCATGAAAACACAACCCGCGCACGAAGCTTCGTTCAGCTTCGATTGACCTCGCAACCCGAACTTCTCTCAATAGATTCATAGCTCGTCTGATGATAAAATTCAGACTCGCCGATTTCTTGCACTCAAGCGAACGGGAGAAAATTGAAAGTTGTCTGTTCGAGGTACCAGACGTGCTCGGTGCTATATAAACAGCGCAGCGCCCTCTTATGGTTGCTTGCTAATCCGGAAGAAAGAGCTAATCTTTGTCTCGTCACTTAATTATTGCAACATAATTGACGAAGGAAATCTAGTTACAGGTGTGAAAACTTTGTAATTGCTATTTTCATTAAGAAAGTTGTAGGCGCTAGTTAAAAGTGGGCGTTGGTGGCGCTGTTCATTACATCCACGCAAGCATGGATTCTTTGGGTCAACAATCGACATCAGTTCTCTGACAATCCTGTTTAAAATTAACTGAAAAATATTTTTGCGCTGATATCTTAACGCGTCAGTCAACCTCAATAATTGTCTGTGTCCACACTTTCCCGCCCCTCATTTATTTCCCTCGCCAGTCTTATTCCCCAACGTCTACTCCAATATAAATCGCTTCACCGTGATATCAGTTCCGTATTCGTTCGTTCTTTTCGTCCCATTGGGGAATTATCACATCGCCATGGCACTTCAGTAATTCCCGAGATTTATATGAACTGCGGGAATTTTTGATGAATGACGCGGTCAGATCGCCTGCTCCGCGCGGGTCCGTAGTGCGGTCAGCGCGGTAGGACGGTCCGGGCTTTTCAGCCAGTCCAATTTCCGCTGGTCAACTGGACTCGGGTCTTGATAGTGAAAATGCTTTTGACAAGCAGATCTATTTAAAGGCACTTTCGATTCGATTTCAATCTTGAACGTTTGAGGAAAACGCGAAGATTAATTGGATACAATTTTTTTATTAAAAAAGTGCGTTCTTCTACTGAATTTGTATTTGTTAAAATGAATAAGTTTGAAGGTAAATTTGAATCTAAAGCACTTATTTTGTACTTGTGGGATTTCTTTATCATTGTGGACCCAAATTAGTGAATGGATTAAGAAGACCTTGACTATAAATGTACCTTTAGATTACGAGACGATTTTATTTGGCATACTTAACAAAAATTGGAGCGCCTTAATCTAAGTCTTCTCCTGCGGCGTTACCATATTTATGAATGGTAGTAAACCGTCTTTTATATTATTTAGGAATGCGTTAAAACGGTAGTATGTATTAGAGAAATTCATATTTAGTACAAATGGTAAAATCTTGCTAAATTTAATAAGAAATGGGATCCATTCTCTATTTTATGTAATGATTAATTTCGTATTTGTTTATACTTATTGTAAAACGCATAAGCAACATTTCTTCTAAATAAATAAAAGTTTCCCACGAGGGAAAAAAAAGGGGGGGGGGAGTTCAAAGGTATTTTTTCCCCTAATATAGTTCGTCTTTATAAGTATCCTTATTAACGGGCAGTAGTTACCACTTTTAAAATTTAAGGTGCTTAGGTTGTATTTTAGCAATCATCTTTAATTACTTTGATCTTGTAAGTTGTTTTTGGTGTGTGAAAAAAAAGATTCTGTCAAGATGGAAACGTCAGGCTAGATCTCCATCTTGTTTGATTGAATTTTCTTTTTCGAGAGAATAAATTCAAGTTCAAAATCAGTTCGGTGTCATCATCAACCAGGCAGTTTTACGACTCCAAACCCCGCCCGCCCTTAAGTCTTTGTGTGTGTGTGGGGGGGGGGGGGGGGGCGATTGGCTAAACCCTTTATCATGCTGCCACCATTTCAGTCACGTTCCCTGTATCCAATAACAATACTAAATGATAATGTTTTTTTTTGTGCAAAATGGAACCAGGCAATTTTTCCATCCAGCCTCGCTTTGGTTACGTTGATTTGAATGGGCAAAAATCAAGATGGCCGCATAACATGATAATGGTGTATAAGCTATGTAATCTGAAGTCCTCGAAAATATATCAAAACAACAAAATCAAGGAACGAGCTTTGAAATTGCACAAAAAAATTTTTGTCCCGAAACATTCATTCATCCCGTTTGTTCCTTGGAAAAAAAGAACCCGGTTATTTTGTACTGTGGGTACTACGCATATTTTAGTTTTAAAGATGTGTTCTCCAGCTATTTTTGAGTTTCATCTCGAACAATAATTTTATGTTAGCTTTTTTTCCAAGTACTATTTCCTAGAAATATAAAAAGTTATCCACTTTTGAGTAAGACAATATTGCGCACACAAAATCCACCGACGTTTTCAAATTCGGAGCACTTTCAACGACGGGTGGGCTTCGATAAGTCGCCATCTTGGACTCTCATGTACGCTATAAAACGTGCAATTTGATTGGATCTTTTTTGAGGCTGTACACAGACCTGACATATAATTGGTGGATTTTAGCCTCTCTCATTTTCATTATTGTCGAACGAAATTGACTTATTTCTTCACAAAAAATGGAATAATTGCATGGCTGTCAGACAATAGTCTTCTGCACCTTTAAGTGATAATAGTTATTTTCCGTTGTGAATTAGTAACGTAATTAATTTCTTAACCCGTTCCATGTGCTGTTCCTTTAATTTAAAAAAAAGAAATACTGTACCCAAATGTGTTGTTACTGCGGGTGGCATATGGGAACGACCGCATCGATATATGATCCTCGTTTTGCCATGAATCATAAAGCGAGTCATACCGCCGGCGCGGTGTGTCAAGTTCCCCGGGAGCGCCCCGGGGGGAATTTGAGCCCGTCCTGGTGTGTATTTCAGTTTAGAGAGTGCTACTTGTACGGAGACCCTACAACCGCACTTAACTTCAATCTTTAAATCAAAACGATTCGCGGGATGGCACCCCTAAATTTAGGGTTCGGTATAAACAAACAAACGGTGCCTTTATTCTGCTGTAGATTCTAAACTGGCAACTGAACAAAAATAGTTGTGCCAGTATTTTTTTTGCGGGGTAGGTATAATTGCTTTGGCCAAGCCCTTTATGTCGAGTTTTCGAATTTGTGTTTTGAGTTATGAGGTGGGTAACCGCCGTAGGCAGATAGGTGGGATATATCTGTTGCACTTAATTAAAATGACCAAGTAACGGACGGCAATATATTTGGTAGTCTTCGCTTCAACAACTAATTTACCAGATAAAAATTTCTAAGTGGTAATTTATGAAGTAGTCTTGAGACAAAAGGGATTTAAGTTTTGCACTCGAATAGACCTTGTATTAGTGCTTATCAGTTCAGGGCCTTATGGTTGCAGACCAGTAAATCGGTCCGAAATTGTCTACGCCGGCCAAATCACGATTTGCATGCCCTCAAAATCTTCAGTATTTGAGCATGCTGTGGGCCATGAATTTGAGGATTTGTAAAAAATATGGGTGGAAGCCGTGCACAGGACTGTGAACTTGTAGTTCCGTTCAATTTGGATGAAATTGGCGCCCTTAAAGCGCTCTATTTTGCAATGGAGTGTAGGCGTCGTTTTTCAAAATGGCGATGGGCTTCAGGACTATTTTCAGGGGTGATCTTCTTCGGATGGAAATTTCTCCTAGAAGTCGTTAGTTGATCCCCCGAAAATTGAAAAGAAAATGAAAGATAATGAAATAAGCTTTAATTTGATGTGTGTCTTAAACACCTTGGAGAGTTGTGAGTATTTTTCCCGAATTTCTGAAGTGGGAGCATTTACCATTGGGGTCTGTGGAAGTTTATTTACTGGTCTGCAACCTTATAGGCCGCACGAGTTGTCCATTTTTGTCGAGTTCCCTGAATGTATTCATTAATTATTGTTGAATGGGATGGCGCCAGACTATTTTATGCAGGCACAATGCAGCCGTATTATTGTCATTCTTTTTAAATCTGGCTTTAAACATTAGGGAATGTTTAATTACAATTTTTTTCTTTACAAGTTTTTAAGTTGCTTTCATTTCTCTTCACAAAATTCAAAAAGGAAGATTTTATCTCACTTTCGATTCAATATGGCCGACTTGTGCATATTAAAGGCCCATGCTTGTTTGAGTTATAGAAATGAACTTGACAGAAAAAAAACAGCTGTAAATGTTAGAGTCAAAATTTCAGGAAGTCAAGTTTGCACGCATGTAAATGTTTCTAATTATCACACACAATTTTGCAAGTGACAATATCTATGAAGCTCTTGTGCAGGTGACTTGTACAAGAGACAATCGGTTAACCTGCTGGGTATTCAGGGAACCACACGGGAGGGGATGTGAATAACTTAATAGGTATAGAATTCCAAGACGATGAAACAAAAAGATGAGACAAGTTGATGAGTCACGGATGATGGTGTTTGCATGTCAAGGAACTCTCGTGCATCTTCAATGGGACATTCAAAGTCCACGAGTACAAAAAAAATATTAGATAGAAAAGAGAAGATTAAATTCGGTAGTTTAAGTGAAAGCTTTTCATCCTCTGATAAAAAATGACATTTTAAAGGGTACAAGTTTGTGAACTTCAAATTATACATTGGATGGTCTTCCGTTGATATTCAGAAAATTGTAAATTAACGAACCACAAAATTAAAGTCACGAAATTGAAATGTCTCGTCGCACATGTATTCATTTATACTGGTAGATTTGCTATTTCCTTTAGCGTGTTGTGAGACCTTTACTATCAACATTATCTTCTGTAAGTTTGGCACTCGATTAAAAAGTTACATACGTACATTTAGTGAAATAAAGTAATTTAAATTACAGGGAATGGTACAATTAGGGGGACATTCCCATTGGGTTGTGCACAAAATGTTTCAAACTTTAATGACCCCTAACCCCAATTTCCCCCATCCTACCCCACGAATTCTGGTATATTTATGTTTTGGACCATGAGCAATCGATCTAGCCTTATTGCGACAGCAAAATGTTGCCTCTAAATAGGAGTTGTGACATTAGGGGGACATTGAAATGTCACAATCTATCTATATATATAAGAGAGAAGTTTACTCGCCCCCGAGACGATGTTTGCTCCTGAAAGGATCCGAGACCGCGGGCTCCCGCTGCGCGAAAATCGCTCCACGTCCGTGGAAAAATACGGAGGGTGTCTTCCGCCGGGTCGGACGCTTCGGGTCGTCCTGATTTTCCCGTACGGACCGGCGATCCTTTTCGTCGATTTTTCGTGACTGCGTTTTTCGCAGGAATTTGCCGTCGTGTGCGCTTTCACGTTGACTGCCTGGCCGCCCCCTGTGCTGGCTTCTCTGCGTGTCTAGACTGTGCGAGGTCAGCGAGGTCAACGTAGGGGTTCCGTTTACGTGTTCTACTCAGCCGTTCTGCAAAAGCGTTCACCAAATTGTGTTATGGGGTGACCTTGGTAAAATATTTTTTGTCCATGGTGCGTGGCCACCAAGTGTCCCTATTCTTTCATATGCTTCGCTTGCCGCCCCTGCGCCGTGTGCAACGAATACTCAGAAGGACTAACATTAAGTATGCCTTGCGCGGTCTGACCAATCGAAAGTCTACACTGCGTAGTATTTCTGGGCTATGCAAAACTGTCAATGGCAACGCGTACTGCAGCCTGCTCCAACACCCTGGAAACGAGGTTGGGTCTACGGTGCTCGCTATTTGCATGATTTGAAGCACAAGCATGTGAGTGACGTGTATAGTGTTCTGTTGCTTCCATCGTGTGTTAATACAGCTCCATGCTTCCACCAAGGCTGAGCGTTGTGAGTTCGCTGCCCGCCACAGTGTTGCGTTATAATTTCGGGGGCCTGTCTGGGATCAACGAAGGATCGATGCATTGCTTCAAACATCGAGATCTTAAACGCAGTCCCACAAAAAATCAACGAAAATGTGTCCGATCCGGCGGAAGACACCCTCCACATTTTTCCACGGACGTGGAGCGATTTTGGCGTCGCGAAAGACCGCGGTCTCAGATCGTTTCAGGAGCAAACATTTCTCGGAGGCCGAGTAAAATTTGCTCTTATATAGATGGTTGACCCAAGTTGAATAACAGTTGACTCGACAAGTTCCTCGCAGACAGTCTCGCAAATTGTAAGACGTTCAAGTTTACGTTTGTTGAAGAGTCCAATATACTGAAACTTAATTATGACCTTCTTAATCAGCCTTCGCCTGTGTACTACGGCAAGCCTTTCAAGTACGTTTTCTCACAAATGCCACTGCCTCACAAAATGCCAATTTAACAGACCAACGGGAACATTTACAGACTGTTGCCATGGTACATAATTATCATGGGCGTCAATCGGTGGGAGACGGGGAACCCCTCCACCCCCCCCCCCCATTTTAAAGCGGTGGAGACTTTTTGGGTCCCCTCCCCCCCCCACACTTTTCTTCCCCAAATAAAAATTGTAGCTACTACATGTATAATGATTCTATTACTCAGAATAGCTGATTCAATGACACCAAACTCGAAAATGATGTTTAAAAGATGATCTTTTGCTAAAAAAAAAATTGTTTTAGTGGTCAGAAATTGCCTCAGATCGCACCACAGAAATTGCTTTTCTATAACTGCATGTCTTCTCAACTAAATCCCCCAATTACATTCATCTCCCCACATTTTCATCCCCAACTCTACGCCCTACCCGATCTATGATCGGGTAAATCAACGAGGTATCGATGCATTGCTTCAAATATTGTGATCTTTGAACTATGTTGGGTTGGAATAACGAAGAGTGCATAAATAATAATATTGGCGGTTGTTGGCTGTTTGGCCTTGCTTATATTATGGTTGAACCATGCCAACTTGAATAAAATAGTTAAATCGACTTTTTCCTCGCAGGTCTCGCAAATTGTAAGAAGTTCAAGTTTACGTTTGTTGAAGAGTCCAATACTGTACCTTCATAATGACCTTCCTCAATGATTCAGACTATGTAATTTTATGGTAACACACTCAACATTTCTATTGCAAATGCCACCTTCACGTTTTATTCCATTATGATTTATTGTCAAAACATTACAATCAGCCTTCGCCTGTGTACTATACGGTAAGTCTTTCAACTCAGTTTTCCCACATTAACAAACGCGACTGCCTCACAAAATGCAACAGACCAACGGGAAAATTTCCAGACAGTTATACATGCCATGGTACATAATTATCATGGGCGCGGCGTCTATCGGTGGGAGACGGGGGACCCCCACCCCAACATTTAAAAGCGGGCACCGAATATCGTTTGGTTCCCTACCCCCACTTTTTCTTCCCCGAATAAAAATTGTAGCCTACTATAATATTCTTTTGCTCAGAACAGCTGATTCAATGACTCCAAACTCGAAAATGATGTTTAAAAGATGATCTTTTGTTTTACTATATCATACGTGGTCAGAAATTGCCTCAGATCGCGTCACCGTAAATTGCTTTTCTATAGCTACATGTCTTCTCAACTAAATCACCCATTTACATTTAACTCCCCACACTTTCAACCCCAACACAAATACGCCCTACCCGATCTATGATCGGGTAAATCAGCTTGTTAATTATAAATGAATCATACACACACATACTGGAGTTTGTATCCTTGTAGAGACATTCCTTTGTTCTCGTGTACTTAAGTTTTCGAGTTTGAAAGTGTAGCTTAAAAATGCTCTTATTTTAACCAGAATTAATTTCCGTGGCTTCCATTTGCGACAGATCTACATAGCTTGGAAATTCCTAGTTTTTGAGTAAAATCCATATATCTATTTCGTGAAAACCTTGTGGAGACGTATTCATCTATAGAAATTGCCCTGTGGAGACGTGTACAATCTTTTGTTCCCTTTTGTACACACGTCTCCAGAGGGCACGGTGTATCAGATCAATCCCCCATCCCGAATTTCCAATTCAATCGGAGTTGCCCCTGACAATAAAGGTAATCTTTTATGTAAACAAACAATTCGACTCTTACCACAATATTATAAATAGGATTCGAAAATGCCAGTGTCGACTATGCGCCCTGCTGTTTGAAACCAGCCGGTCGCGACCCCGACTCAGCATGAGGACACGCGTCTGTACATGGATCCCCTGCTGGGGTGCCGAGAATAGACTGGTTGCGTCAGCCCTGCATCATGGTGAGTCAACTATTTTTGTCTTCAGGGGTTTTAAGGCTTGTCACTTGAATGACTTGGGATGAATGAACGCTGTGACCTTGGACACGAGGGCAGATGGGTTCGGCTGAAGAAACTTTCTGACCATATTGGGCTCTGGTCACGCGGATTGTCTTCCAAAAATACAACTTTCTTCTTGCGCGCTGGTTCAGTTGCAGTGGTGGCGCACCAGGGGTAGTCCGTTTTTGCAGTGGATTGGAGGACAGAGGGGGCCTTTGACGGATGGAGCATTTTGTAGGAGGTGCCATTTTGGACATAGGAGGGGCTCTCAATCGGCGTCTTGCAATAGTAAAATACTCTTTATTTGTTGCCTTCCCCAAAATTCTCAGCGGGAAAGGAACGGGGGGGGGGGGGGGGGGGGGGGGGGGGGGCACGGTCCACGAGTGGCGGGGGGGGGGGGGGCAGGTGCATGCGCCCCTGGCTTAACTATTTAACTTGGCATGAAATTTCAAGAAATCAAGAGATATTGTTGTAGAAGCACAATTGTGCCTGACATTCCCCTCGGACTCGGAGGACTTTTGGCGGCGCGTTGCCATTATCTGACGTGCCACCAGAACCAGCAAAAGTCAACAGTAAAAGCGGCCTTGATTTTTGGTTGAAAAATTCCAATGAAACCTCAAGGCCTATTAACTGCTCATATGCAATTAAAGAATACAATAGGTATAGGTATTTGACCGCGCCAATCTTTTCGTACTGTTGGTGGACTTAATTTGCTAGTCTATTCATCCTCGGTGCCATTTAATACTGTCAATTATTACATTATGGGAAGTGTCAGTCTGTTCGATAACTCAGTGAGCATTCCAAACCCACGAATCATATCTGTTTACAATTCGCCTCAATGCAAAGACACGTACTGCGTGCACAATACACGGGGAAAAAAGTTCAGCGGGGGCCGTTGGTTCACCCGACGGCTGTTTGTAGTATTGTGTTCTGATGACAGAGAAGTTGAGTCATCGATCAAATGGTATTTATTGCTGTTTTTGAGATACAAACCGCAGGGTTTTCCCGGCATCCGAAGAATGCTTTGAAAACTACCCAGGTGTGCAGACCAAACAAAGATACATCGGCAAAGTCCAGAAACACAATATTTTCCAAGGAGCCACGAGTCTTCGTACCACAATCGTTTAAATTTCACTGAAATGTGGTACTTCAAAATGGTGGTCTCTGGGAATTGTTTGATGTTTGTGCCGATTGTAGACAAAGCAAATTTGTGGGAGAATTCGACAAAAGTGGACAAATATTTGGGCATGGCCTCCTTTCTGTCGCGAGTTCATCGAACCAAATCCAGTGAGATTCTTGCGCTTTGATCTGAAACGATTTGGCGTTTTGATGAAATGAAGTAAAATCTAAATTTGCATTTATATTAATTTTGTTCGTTTGGCGTCACTTTGCCCACTTCTGTCTCCTTTGCTGATGAAATTATTTTTCTTGTCAGTAGTAAGTCTGGATTTACAACTTGTAAAGTTTTGATAACATCCATTCTCCTCCTTCCAAAAAAAAAACTTCACTAAAATTACCAGAAGACTTCTCCGAGAGTTTCTCTATTACTTGAAATTGAACAAAAAGTTCACCAAAATTTCCCCAATTTCAAAACAAAACAACATCAAGTATTCTAAAAGCACGTCTTCAAATTTTAAATCTAGCACATCACATACACTCTAAAAACTGTTTAGCAATTAAACACAATCTTGCCATCATATTGTAAACATGTTTAGAAGATCATGTTAAATTCCTAAACATCACTGTTAAATTGCTCAACACTCTCCTTCCTAAACGCTAAACATGTTTAGTATTGAAACATGTTTACAAACTGATAGCAAGAAATCGATCTGGTACACGGTACCCTGTGGAGACGTGCACAATTATCCACAATAGGGAACAAAAGATTGAATACATCTCCACAGGGCAATTTCTATAGGTGAATACCTCTCCACAAGGTTTTCACGAAATAGATATATATGGATTTTACTCAAAAACTAGGAATTTCCAAGGTGTGTTGATGCGTCGCAAATTGAAGTATTTTATGTAAGGGATATTAAGTCCGAATTTCAGCTCAGGAAATTAATTCTGGTTAAAATAGGAGCATTTTGAAAGTACACTTTCAAACTCGAAAACTTTAGTACAGAGAACAAAGAAATTGCCCCACAAGGATACAAATTCCAGTATGCGTATTTAGAAGAGTGTTTATTGCTAAACACAGTTTGTGCGGTGTGCCTTTACATAATATCCCCGAGCACTCTAAACCCTACGACTCCATAAAAATGCTTAAAATTATTCACGAATTGTCAAGGGGGCCTGAAGAAATCGACAGCAATGAATCATGCCCTCACATTAAATTTGACACAGTCCAGCTGATGTTGAAGTAACGACCCCTGCCCCAAGGCATAACTTAAAAGGAAGTTTACATCTTCATGTTCGCTACTAGTCTTACGTGGGCTAGTAGACAGACGTACTGACGCATACACAGCTCTCGAAATGACTCACAGCAAATCAAAGCATGAATTCATGAATTCTAAAAGGATCAAACGGCAGGTTACAGACAAGGAATCCCCTTACTAATACTTCCGTCCTGACCTCACCTATAAGTTGGTTTGACAAACAGACTGGGGGGGGGGGACATTTTCATTATTGTTGCCAGTTGATCGA
The DNA here is from genome assembly GCF_015706575.1 of Patiria miniata. NCBI lineage: Eukaryota > Metazoa > Echinodermata > Asteroidea > Valvatida > Asterinidae > Patiria > Patiria miniata. The sequence goes on along the minus strand of NW_024037048.1, from coordinate 9,947,347 downwards.
CAGCCCAAAGAGCTTAATACGAGAAGGAATGTTAACATGTGCACAGAAGTACACGTACTTAATGAAAACAGTTCGATGCCAAAAAAATATTGTTGGACGAGTGTATACAAGATCAGTTCTTTCTTGAACCGACTTGGTCAAAATGATAACTGCATCTTCAGTGAGTGTTGATAACTGTTATCCTTTGACCATTTCTTGATGTAAAAGTATCTGCAGTGGCGTATGGGGAGGGGAGGGGCGGGGGCGGGGGAGGGGCAGGGGGAGGGGCAGAGGGAAGGGGAGGGGGAAGGGGCGGGAAAGGGGCGGGGGAGGGGCAGGGGGGCAACTCGATGCCCTATAGCGACGTTTTGATGGCGTCAAAACAAAACAGTATTATTGACTCAATGCCCTTGTGGCATTTTGATGGCGTCATAAAAAACAGTATTTTGAAGACGGTTCTGACGTCGATACAGGAACGTCTTAATTCCCCCCTCCAATCCCCCTCCCACCCCCATCCTCCCAGGCATAAGATGCTGGATACACCGCTGCTTCTCTGCAAAAATAGCAGAATTCAAATGCTGTAAATAATACTGTTTTCAATTTCCGATATTGGGCTCTTGTGAAGAAATAGAAATACACACAAAGAAGACATGAATGCATTTTTTGGGGGCTCCTGCGGATGTAAGGATTTAATTCTAAATCCCAAAATACACAGTGAGTCACCCATCACGCATTCGGGATTTTTCTTTTATCGATTTTGGAGAATTTAAAACCGGGTGTTCAACTCCACCGCGTCACCTCTATTTCATAACCTTCCAGGTTCAACCTTTCAAATCGAATTCTTGATAAATGGTGCAGACAGAAAGTGCTTGGGGCGATACACGAGTATGCGACAGTTCCAACATTTATAAGGGCAAGAATGGCAAAGTGTGCGCCGGCAATATTGACATACGCACTTATCATCCCGCACAATTGCTCTACTGTTAGACTTTGAACTCGGCAGGCTGGCTATTTTATTCGACGAGAACTTATAAATCATGTCAAATGGTAGCAGGAAATCATGTAGATGGTTACTGATTAAAGAAGAGAATTGTGGATATCGTAATAAAGTGGGCGCCGCACTGCGGCATGTTCGTCATACTGTCGACAAGTTTCAGTGAAATTGGGTTAACCACATACGTGTACTGTTTGCATTACAGATGAGGAGATTGAGGCAAGTGTGGTATGAGGAGATGGGGTGATCTTAGAAGGAATTGGGATGAAAATATCAGATGAACATAGACGTGAAAGGGATGAGAATTATGAATATGACGGTGACGATTTCATACTCAGTGTGAGCTTGTTAAAGATGCTGGGATATTGGGGAACGAAGTAAAAGATCAGGATAAAGAAGAATTTAAAGAGATGGGTTTTAGGGTAAGTCGGTTAATCTAACAATTTGTGGAAATAAATAAAATGGATGCAATAGTAGTTGTGATAATAAAATGGTGGTCAATTTGTTGCAAAAAGGATTCATCAAAAGGATTAATCTCGGATGAAGATGCTTTGGACGATACAGAGAAATGCTCTGTGATAAGAACAGACCGATGGCTCTCTGGAGAAGGATGTATGACCAGTGTGTGCTAACAACACTGTCTCATGGAGCAGAAACAACAAAACTTAGGCAAACTCTGTTCAGCACAAACAGCAATGGAGAGGCATGTGCTTCACATGTCAATCAGAGACAGGGTCAGATGCACAGAAATACGAAAGAAAATGGGATTAGAAACATCATAAAGACAGTAAAACTAGCAAAATGGAGATGGGCTGAAACAAGCAACGAAGAAGATGGAGGGAAGACATAACATCATATGTGGGAACAATACGGACAAGAACAGCAAGGAATAGAAATAAATGGCGCCAACATGAGGAGGGCTACATCTTTTTCAACACATTTAACATTCCTTTTAAATGAAGTCATATAGCCTACCAAATCTATTTTACATATTTCGCAGTCCATAATCAACCATTGTATTTGTAGAACACGACTTTGATGCATACCGGGAATGTTTGGAGGACATTAATATAATGCAGGATTTGTATACATTGTGTTACATTTGTATACATTGGTTGCGCATTGATCAGTTCATTGATTAACAAAAAACTAACACCGGTGTAGTGAAATCTGGACTCTGCACAATACGAACTTCTTAACTTCAAGTGCGCATGTCCAACTGAAGATTATGCACGACAGTGAGGTAACAAAAAGACCGTGGATTTCACAGGAGTCCAAATTTCATATGACACCGGTAACAAAATGTTGACAGTGGCGACATCATCACCCTTTGCGCAGCGTCAAGGACATCACCGATGTGTGTATTCTGTCTTTGTTAACTAAACAGGTGTTGAACAATGAACCACATAGGTCAAAAATGTAAGGCCGGCAAGAACAATGTTAGGTGTTCAAATGTCTGTTTGTAGAAGGACTTTTGTTGAGCAATAAATATTTGCTTTTGCCGAAACAGACAGGTGACATGTCATGCGATGTCGATTGTTTGTGACTAGTTGATTTCAGAGTTTTTTCTTAGCACATTTTTTTTTGTCAGATTAATTTTATCATGAATTACGAGGCCCTGACGATGATATAAGGCTCTGGCTTACTTTGGTAAATTATGGATTCATGGAAAGAACCCAATATCAGATATTAATGAAAGAACCATACGTTTGAAGCCACAGCCGCATCCTTATTTTTTAAGATTTCAAAATGGCGCTTGAGATGGTGTGGTGTGAAATATGGAGCCTAATAAAATTCCCATAGACACAATGTGCAAAATGCCAATACTTCAAAATTCTGTTAAAAATACTCAGAGCTCACACAGGTGTTTTGACTACACGAAAAAATTATTATCAACATGTCATCTTTCATTTTCTTTCCAATTTTTGGTGGGTTGACCATTGACTTTTCGAGAAATTCTCACCCGAAGAAGACGACCCCTAGTACGAGTGATGTTTCATGTTATTGCCATCTTGAAAAAAACCCAAAAAAACCTTCACAACATGGCTGAATAGTGCCACTTTCAGGCCCAATTGCATCCAAAATGCTCGGAATTGGAAGCCCCAAGTCCGGGCCAGAGGTTCATTGCATCTTCAATTCCCCAATTCCATGGCTCTCAGAATTCTTTAATATAGAATATTTTGAGTGTATAACTTTTATTCAAGAGCTCGGCGGACGGATTTTCGGCCTACTTACTTGGGTGGACCCTAGAAATACGAACTCTTTGGTTGCATTGCGCAACCAAGAGACCAGATTTCATAGGAGTCCAAATTTCATGTGGCAACGGATCAAAATCTGAGACCAATGCCACAAATTCCTAAATGAACACTACCACAAGTAGTAACAGAGCTTTGCATCGCCAAATTGTCGACGTAAGGCTGCTACTGGTTACAGCTCCAATTTCAAATCGCTGCTACGCGATTTTAATAAATTAAGAAATCCTTTGCTTTGAGAACATTAAGAAATTGGTCTTTAGCCCGATTGCATTCAATGCATTGGCTTGCTTTAATTTGCTCAGAATATCAAATTGCAGAGATAAATAAGACAGTATACAAAATTAACACATTTGAAGTATACTCTGAATTACAACAGTTCCAGGAAATACTAAGTACACAATTTGAAATTGTGAGTACATCTGTGTAATATGCGGAGGTCAGATAGTTGAAAATAATTCACAACTTTTATCGGTGCACATGGAAGATTGCGTGAGGAGCCTGATAAATAGATATGCATATTTACAAGACAAATATTTACATATGATGAATATTTACATTCCGTTGGAGAATCGACTCCTCCACACCCGTTATCGATTATAAATCATTGATAAGAATAAGTTAAGCATTGATTACAAAATGGAGCCCGCTCCATTGTTTAGTACGATAGGTGACAAGTACATATCGTTAAATGTTTCGTTTTAAAACAGCTGTACCTATTAATTAAGCTTTGTAACCGACATCTTTCTTCGTTTGATATATCACTGCATTTCCCAAACTACCAAAAGAACACACTCCTTTCTTGAATATGAAAACTTTGAAAATTACGCGAGCAAAAGCCAAAAGGGTAACATCCAATTATTTTCACATAGACTACAGTACTTGCGATTACATATCTTGTTTTAGATGTAGGCTACATGTACATAAATGTACGTAATTTCGTGGCATTTTTTTTTGCTATTTCACATGCTAAAAGCTGACTTAAATCATATTGCAATAGCTGTGGAAGTTATATGCATCAAGGATGTACATGTACATGTAGGGGGTTTCACGGCAATATTTTTGCTATTTCGCATGCTAAAAGCTGACTTAAATCATATTGCAATAGCTGTGAAGGTTCTATGCATCAATGACAAAAGGTGGTATTTGAAATACAATAATTTGTGCCGGAAAGAGTGCAAGAACGAAATTGAACTTTTGAGGTGACAAAGTGTGTGACCGAAGCAACAACAACGAAAGTATTTTTGGTAAGAAGAGTTTATCTTAGTCGCTGTGGTTACTTGTCCTGTGGTTGGGGTGGGTTCTGAGCCAGAGTAACGTACTGGTCTTCGTCATCACTATGTCCAAGTCCAGCTTCTTGTAGACTGCCCACAATCTCCACCGTTTCCCCCTTGGTTTTGTAAGGCAAAACATCCACCTTGCCGTTCTCGGGATTGGCGACCACGAATGTCGGCGTGGTTTCCTCGTAGAGGCTGTTCATGGACAAGGTGAGGACGGGCTCGCGACGCGGTTTGGCCCCGTGACCCCCACCGTGCACGATGCGGTCCTTTCGTGGGACAGCCTTGGCGTAGCGAGTGATGGAATCCGGTGCCGTGCCGCGGGAGTACGTCCTCAGGGAGTCCTGGTTGGTGTAGTTGTTCCCGTGCCGCTTCAAGTTGTGATTCTCCTCGTCCGAGTTGCCCCCATCTTTGAAGTCTAAGCTACCTGGTGGGATGAACTCGTACATGTGCGTCTCGGAATGTTTGGCCTTCTCAACGTCAGCATCTTTGGATCTCCGGCGGTACCGGCGCATCAGGAAAGCACCGGCGACAAGGAGACAGACGAAGAGCACCAGCCCACCGACTACGGCCGGTGCGATGGTACCGACTTGCAGACCGTCCATGGCAGACTGAGTCGGGCCCTGATGGGGCCCATTCGGCATCTTAGATGCTGCTCCAGTCCCAGTCAAAGATGTAGTCCCTTGAGTTGTTGGAGGGGTTGGGGTAGAGTGTTTCAAAGTCGGAGATGCCGATGATGTAGTCCCAAGTGTTGTTGGTAGGCTTGTAGTTACTCCAAAGGTTGTTGTCGGTTTGACTGTCTCAGTTGTAAGTTTCGCAGTGCTGCCTACCTTGGTTGTTTCAGCCGACTGAGTGGTGGTTGGATGTTCTGTAGTCGGTAAAGCAGGGAGAACCACCAACTCAGCAACACCGCTTCCTTTGAGACCATCCTTGCCCAGAACACGACAGGTGACGTCGGTGTTGTTGTCAGCTGCCGCTGTGTCCAGGATCTTCAGACTACTATCGCTGATTTCAAGTCTCCCAGAGTCCAGAATGACTGCCGGAACTTGCCAGTGGAACTGGACAACTCCCGGATCGACGTTCTGGGCGTAGCATGTGAACGCAGCATCCTGGCCCAGGTGAACGGACCGTCGGGCCGGACTGACGACCACCTCCACAGCCGACATGGCTCGGTAGATAAAAGATCAATCGGTGAACTCACAAAATCAGTGTCACAAACTCCACAGCTGTGTCCGCAAGCAAGCCGCACTGTCTCTTCGCCTGCAGGTGTAGAGTGAACCTCTTCCTCTGAATACTCAACCACCACTAGACGATTTTAAACCATGTGCGGCGGAAACTACAAAGTGTTGACAGGAAATAAGTGAGCATACCACACAAAAATGTTCATGTGTTGCGAGGGGGAAGCCACGTATATTCCGGAGTCTATCGCGCCGTGAGTCCGTGCGGTACACGAAATTCGTACAAGTACAACCGGACGTGTGACAATCGTCTGTTAGCGATTCGTCACTGTGTGCGCTATTTATACACGCATGCGATCGTACGGCTACGTTTGCATGATACAACGTTTCTGATTGGCTTGTGGGCTCACGCACAATACATACGGTGACTTTTTAGCAGAGGCTGTCATCCGTGGAAAACAGATCACCAAGTTGACAATACACGGTTTTGTTGACTTTTGGGGGTTTGACAACTCGAATAAAAAAAAACTGTATCCCGGAGGCACTTTCGGAGAAATATTTCAGCAATTTTTTGGTTATCATTTGTTAATAAAAATATTTTCTGTATTGTCTTTCAAACTATCTAGACCCGCCCAATATTTTGTTTTGTTTCAAAGTACATGACATCGCAACATGCTGATTTTATCATAGGGTCGGCAACCGATTTCATGAAAAGTGTGTTGCGCTTGTGTTTTTGTGCTAAGGCACGTACATGTTGCTGCAGTCGAAATGTTCTGATGGTGGTCTAACATATGATAATCCCCTTCTGATTTTTTTTTTTTGGGGGGGGGGTTTGATCTTTATAATATTTAATTCGAAACTGAGTTTTAAAAAGGAAACGGTACATGCCTGAATATCGACATGAAATGTCTTGCTTAAATTAGTTTAAAGGCAGTGCACAACATTTTGTAAACACCAAAAACATTAACACGTCTATATAGTTACTGAATTTTGTGGCTTACATTTTCCTAAAAGGGTTCTTTATGCGATGAAAATGCATTTGCAAAATAGTGAATGGTTTTCCAAATCTTCCACAGCGATGCCCAGGAAAATGTTGTTTATTATTTAGTCCAGTCCAATCCATTTACTGATTACTGTTGAAATCATGCATATGCACTTTTCTTTTAATTTCATAATTTTTCAAAACAGACTACTTTTCCGAATTTTTGAAGAAAGAAAAAAAGATGCAAATAGCAGCTAGTTTTTCCCGATCCTGGAGCTCTGTGCTGGCAAGGGGTGATGGCTTTTAGTTCGATCCTGGTGTTCCATGCACAGAGATTGGTGGATGGATAAACAGAATCATATTAAGTGAAGCTGGGTTTTTTTCTTCTTTTGAAAGCGAAACTTGTGTAATCAGTAATGGATCCTAATTTTGGGATTGATAACAGACAAAAAGCTATTCCTTGTTAACCCAGGATAATAATAGTTCCACACTATTCACATGCAAGCTCATATTTTGTTCTTAATTACATGTATATGCACTCAACCAAATTAGTGTGAAATACCTTACTGGACTGATAGTGAATGACAGTGAAAAACATCCTGTAAAATCATGGCACTTGGTGTGCTGACATTTTCAAGAAAGTTGGAATATTTGCATCGTTGGAAAAAATAATCGCTTTTTTTCTCGAAAACTGCCCCAATTTACCAAATTGAGTTGGTACACATTTTGCTTGTAATCGGTTACACATCTGTGAACGGAAGTTAACAATTGCATCATTATGATTTCTCAATAATGAGCTCTTGTTTGTCTCAAAAACCGCGATCCGTGTTCCAGTTTTTAATAAACAACAGCTGAGCGTACGTGGTAAACGCTCCAGCCTTTTCAAGCGAAGCCAACTCAGTATTCGAACACTGAGTGATGTCGGAAACGGAAGCCTATGAACTTATGCAACCCGTGTGTAGTACCTCGGCCTAGGACGCTCCGGCATGTGCAACCTTGCACTCGGGATGTTCGTCACACATCGGTATTTTCCCCTTTGTTGAGATGGCGCCCTCAACAATTGTATTTTTATTAACTATTCCAAGTATGCGATCCGGACGCGCTCCTGCGAGCGAGACCTTGTGATTTGGTATGTGGAGAAAAACCAGATAATCGATAAATCAATAACCGATTCTCGAATCAAACCTCAAACCACAAACGGATCGAATGAAAAGAATCGATAACATTATCTTATCGTCCCCCGAAATTGTAAAGTAAACTTTAATCGCATGTTGTGTTATCAATACATGTAATACTAGTTTAAGGAAAAGACACTTCGCCTATCCCTATTTTTTGAATGACATGCATGATATTCTGCCTCACCATTTTTCACAGTGGAAAAGCTGAACCCCACCCGGCCCTTGTTTGGGCCGATATACTTCGAAGAGAAATCTAGTCCGGTGTCGTATGAAAGTTAGACTCCTGCGAAATCTAGTCTCGTGGACTATAAGGCACACATGACCTGTCACTACTCTAATTACGTCTACCGAAGCATGCGCAGTACAGCCAATGACTCCGTATTTCACAGAGAGCAAAGTTACACACTACACCTGTAATTACTCCAAAACATATTTTCACCACCATGGCATCTTTGTTCGCAAGTTACAACCTTCAGTTTTGTCGCGCTAGTAAGCCAAATGTTCATAATGCAAATCCTTTTTTTTTATAAACACAAAATTCCGCAAGTATGCTTCCAAATAAAACTATTCAAAAGTTCACCTTGACAGTTTGCCATGGGAAAACGATACATCAAAACTAGCCTTTAAAATCTACCTTCAAATCCCATTTTGGGAGCTTAATATTCTCTGTCTCTGATGAGGCGCGATAATGTTTTAAGTGATCTGACAATAAACGCTAACTTCGTGTGTTTATCCATCCGCCTATAATCCATTAAATCCTCGTCCAAGATCAAAACCCACAATAGCTTGGACTAGCTCTCAAGTTGTGAAAAGGTTAGCCACTAAAGTGGACAAGGAATTCAGATCATAATACCACCACCAAATGTCCTTGAAGTCTATATTTGTCGGCGCTCGCCTGCGTATTCTGCGGAACGGATTTGAATTGATAACATTGGAGACAATAATGACCACTCAATATGTGTGAAAACCGCAACAACAAAACCCGGAACTTTTTGACATTCCTTTGCACGCAACACGCGCACTTTATATACAGAATTATTAACTGCCATTGATCTCCATATATACAGAGATATATGGAGATGGTTCCCTGACTAAAAGATTCTGACTATTTCTGATGATTCTTAGACGCCTGGTAGTCAGGTGGCATAGCCTAATGGTCGGAATCGTGACCGCCTGGTCCAAAGCACCAAACTTGGCAGATAGATTCTTATAGCCCTTGAGAAGTTATTTAGAAGGGGTGGCATCTGAAATTCTTTTGGGAAGGGTGCCTAATTTGCCTAAATCTTTAATACATGCCGTGTAATATATTTGTTCCCATATTTGGGTATATTTTTTATGTTTTTTATGTTTTGAAAAGTACATTTTCTGGATTCTACTTATCCTTATTTAAATAAAATTTTCTAAAGCATATCAGAGACCGGATGATTATGAGGACATAATAAAGATACAAAAAGCTTATATACTGCATGTTGTTAAAATGTCGGCCTGCAATAGTAGACGACAATTAATAGACTGGTTCCCGCTCACTATCCAAGTCAGAATCGAAGATGGAGGGACTGGGAACCTGTTTAAGACTTTAATCAATTGTAGCCAACTTTTTAACACGTAATAGTGTTGTCCAATAAAAACGCACAATCTGAGTCCAGTGATACCGATATAGATTCAATTACTTTGATGCGTTCCCACCCGTCAAAAATCTGACCTTGCCAAAATGAGGCCGAGGTCGACGTTCGCTGCTTATGTCTACATTTGTTGGGAAAACACAACATAAATGATTGTTGTAAATGTTTTCAAATCACGTATGACCTGCTTGTCAGTTCTGGGGAAATATGTTCCAAGGAATTTTTGTTACAAAATTGTTGATAATAACAAACTTGCCTTTATTTTTTAAAGTGCACGCACTATCACTTTGCTTTGCAAATAATCTTGATCGAGAAATCATGTTTGAAATCAATTACGTTACTCCGTTTTGTTGATTCAACATGCATGACAAAACAATCAAAGCAATATTTTTGCAGGCCTACTCAATGTTTGTACACCGTGTGTACCTTGACAGTACAATAGACTATGTGGCCGTGTGGTCAATATTGCCCCAACACCGCCCATGTATTTTCAATGACAATGAAACATGACGGTTGACACACCGATGTAACATGACTACGCAAACACAACGAACTTGTAATAACTGCGGCTAACCATACTTGTAGTAAATCCGTCAATCAGAACTACGTCAATGTAGTGGTACTAATTGTCATCTATTTCCGACAGGGCCGGAAGCCAAATACTTGTGGGGAAATTTGGGGACAGAATTTGACGTTTCTGGGTATTTTGGTTTAAGTACAGGTCAGAATATGAATAATCTATGATGTTACAATTTAACAATCATTTGACTTATTTGGTAAAATAAAATCTCAACGAAATTTCAAGCAACAAAATAATGCAAGGTCACATGAAATAGATCATTTAAATTTTGGATCTGAAAATTAATTTAACATTTAATCACATTCAATAATAATAATACCGGAGTCTTATATAGACCACGTATCCACCATAATTAGGTACTCGAGGCGCTGGTAATTATGTCTATTTCTAAAGACAGGTAAATGAAGTTGATGAGAAATATGAGACCCATTATGCAGCACCTTTATAAAGGGTTTACAAGGTGCTGCGGCGCATATTGCAGCCACTGCCAGAAACACCAGGGCAAACCCCTTTCTTAGCGATAAGAGTTACTGGGTTATTTAAAATACATTACACAACATACGGGACCTACGGCTTTCCGTCCAATCCGAAGGACGAAACAATAATGGTAAAGTGCCTTGCTCAAGAGCACAAGCACCATGTTCCCACGGTCAGGATTCGAACCCATGTACCACGGCACACGAGTCGAACACCGTAACCATTGGACCACAGCGCCCTGGCCCGTTTGGGGCGGGCTCTATGGGGGATACAGCTTGAACTGGTTCACGATGTGTCTGCAGATTATTTTTGACAACTTCACCCCTTTTCTTTGTAATTATTACAAAGTAGTCTTCAAATTGTGAGTGAAATTGAAATTTCTGTCCTGTCTCTTTAAAATTTCCGAATCATAAATTCATATTTGTGGATTTATAGGTCCGTGTCACAATAGCGCCCACAATCGTATTTCAAAAACCCGCCCCCTGTCTGCACACCTCAGCAGGAAGCCAAATGACCATATATGGGCAAGCGGTTTTTATGAAAGGCCTCTTATTATTGGTTCAAAGTGACGCATGTGCTTTGAAAAGCACAACACACGCGCACGACGGCTGTTTTGTGGTTGAGTTAACATCGCGCTATTAGCGCGCAGGATGTGTGGAAGGCCGAGGGGAATACGGAACAGGTACTCAGCATTTCAACTTCCCACTACAAAAACAAACAACTAAACAAGGGTATTATGAAATAAATAGAATCTTAAAGGTACATGTAAATAAAACAATCCACATGGAAACCTTTTAAAAACCAGTATTATTTGGTCCCAGTGACAAGCTTATATAGTGTCCTTTTTACCTATCTCACTGCCTGACTGACTGACTGAATGTTACTTGTAAACCGGGCAGTGCTATTTTATAGGATTACCCCATAATGCCAATGAATGGGCTGAATCCGTCCCACTTTGTGGACTAGATGCATGAACAGACTACCTATGTGAAAACTGAATAACCAATCTGCCGGTCAATGGGAGACTTTTGAGACGTTGGTGGCAGCAAACACACCGGTCCTTTTCAATTGTTTACGTCATGTTTAAGCTCAACCGCGCATGCTCAATATGACGCAAATTAAACAATGCAAAAGGGACCGTGTTTTTGCTGCCACCAACGTCTCAAACGTCTCCCACTGAATATAATGTGTGCTCTCTGTGTCCAGCTTTACAAGGCTTGCCCTGTCCGGCCGGGGCGCCACGGTGTTGCCATACCAACCCAACAGGCTCCCAGTAACCGCATGTAGCTGTAGATACCACGTGACGGTGACGTCACAGCTACCAGCCTTCGGATACCGGAAAACCACGCAATGACACAAGTTCCCGAAGTAAAAAAAGGATGTTGTCTTATTAAACAACACGCACAGCACTAAAACAAAGCACTTTTAGCACCACACGTGTCGAGGACAGTCGGCTTATCTTTCCAACATTTTGAATGATTTTTGTATTCCTGAATTCCATTGATTGATGACCCAAGCAGTATGGATGCTTTCTACAAGTCCATCTGCGGTGCTTTGGTTCTGTTGTTTCTGATCGTCTGCAGTGTGGGAGTTAAGGGGATTTCTATCGTCACAAACTCTCCAGAACTGGCTGTAAGAGAAGGGCAGACGGCCATGTTGGGGTGCACAGTGGAAGGCAAATCGCCCAAAGAGAAACTCCGGTGGTACCGCGTCGTGGACGGTGAGTTCGTGCCGATCAGCCGGGATGCGGACATAGAGGCCGGGGCCAGACCAGCCACCGGGGAGTATAGGATCACTGGTAACCGTCGAAGAGGAGAGTACACCTTGGAGATTACCAGCGCGAATCGAAGAGACTCGGGGGAGTACAGGTGTGGATACCAACAGGGAGGTAGCAATGTCGCCCCGGCATCCGTTGAGCTTCAGGTAGTGGTTCCCCCTGATATCACTTCGCCTATTTGCCAAATGATGCCCGTGGATGATGCCTCGTCTTCGGTTCCGGGTTTCTTCAAAGTTGGAGACGCTGTCCGTCTTGAGTGCACGTCTACGGAAGGCATCCCGCCAGCTTCCCTCGGATGGAAGCGGGGAAGGACAGTCTTGATTCAAGACGCCCCGGGAAGGGTCTCCATCGATCGGGTCATCCAGCCGGCAGATATTGGGCAGGAGTTCACTTGTTATGCGGACAGCCTCGCCTGGGATGAGCCGCGGTCCTGTACCTTAATCCCCGCAGCCACACCTCCCCGAGTTCGAATCATGCCCGATTCGGTATCGCTACCAGTAGAAGGCGGTACGACGTTTACCTGCGCGGCAGACGATGACGCGCCACCCGATAGCAGCTACACGTGGTTCCTAAACGGGAACGAGATCCTCGTCAACGGCAGGGGACGGTTTGAAATTTCGTCTGATACGAAGAGCTTGACGATGGGACGGATTAAGAAATCGGACGAAGGTGCTGTGTTGGCTTGTGAGCTGAACTTCCAAGGTGGGGTACTAGGTCGGGCCGAAGCAGCGATTGACGTCCTTGGGGTACAAGAGACCTCCGATGCTGACACGACCACAGCTCAGCCGGCAACAACGTGGACATCATCAGTGCCATTGTCATCGTCGCGGGTGTCATCGACGGTGTCACCAGGTGATGAGGTGACAAACCTACCGGGGACAGACGACACGACTCACATGTCGATGGAGCTCATCATAGTCAGCGCGGTGGCCGGCCTCGCTGTAGGCGCCTTAGCCATCATCCTCATCGTCTACATCATCAAGAGACGCCGAAAGCGAAAAGCGAAACGGCAGAATCGGAACCAACCGGAATCGACTCCAGCAGCGGGCCTGCCCATGAAACAACAGCTGAGAGCCCAGAACGGCGTGCAGGTATCGGAGGACGGTTACACGATACTACGGAAACCGAATGTGAGTTGTAGCGATTACGAGACAGTGGAGCACGGCGTTCTCCCGTCGGCACCAACTTTAGAGCAAGGCGACAGTGACATGTGCTGGGATTATGAGATACCCTACTCAAATAACCACTCGAAAAGACCACCAATGGTAGTAGAAAACCCTGTTTACTTAGAAATTATCGAATAATAAACACACACACACAAAATGCAATTTTTAACTTATTTTTTAGCCTTAAACAGGTTGGTAGCCTGTAGGGCAAAGGCCGGTTCACACTTTATAGTTCATGCGAATGCGATGCGAATTTGACGTCACGAAGCATCGCTGTGCGAAAAAATCACAAATTTACGTTTGCGTTCGAGTATGGACAGGTGTAGCATGAAAAACCTAATAGGTTTTATGAAATACGGACTCTTTGGTGGTATTGCGCATGCTCATGCATAGATAATTAGGAGAGGGACCGGTCACGTGAGAGGGTTTAACCAATAAAAGGGAAAAAGAGTTCGATTTTCATGCGAGTCCGATTTTCATATGACACCGGCTTTAAACCTGCACAGTTTTTATGAATGCACGGAACTAAAACTCTTTAAAACCTCTTATTTTCTTTTATATTAATTTACCAAGATGTGAAATTCTGTATTGGTGTTGTAAAGTCTCTGAACAGGTCCTCACCTCAAGCTTATAAAAAACGTCACCATCGTGCCTTTTTTGGGGGGGGGGGTGGGTGGTATAATTTCTGGTTTTTAGCCCAAGGAAATACAAGTGTGAAGTTTTGTATTTGGAAATGTTTTTCACTAGGAAAAGCCGAAGTGTAATTCAAATTCATCATATATGAGTTTGATTTTTTGTCTTTCAAAAAACACATTTGTTTAAGATTGTATATAGGGACCTACCTGCATAAAGATATACTGTTATGTATATAATTATATCCAAAACTAAGAAATTTTCATAAATATGAACATTCTTGTACAGCATAACTCGCCGGGGCCATAAAATAAATTTTAAACTGTATTTTGTACAAATAATTATGCCTCGCTTTGCACATGTTGCAGTGAAGCATCCCCATATAACATCATTGCTCTGCTCATGAATTTTGATCAACAAAACCTCAAAACACCTCCAGAAACAGCGATAATTTTGTAAGTCTGAAAAAATGAGACGAATTGGACGCTAAAGATGAACTTCAAAGGAAATACTGAATGAGCCATTTAAGTTAAACGGAATATACACCATTTGCTTTTAAAGGGAATACACAACATTTGCTTTTGCTGTAATTTTCAAAAATGTATGGATGTGGGGGTTAGTTTTTTGAAGCAAATATTGTTACACTGACTTGTTTGAAGTTTTGCGTTCGTGGATGCTGGAAAAAAAACAAGAAAAAACAATCATTGTTCTTGTAGTCTGGTTCTCTGACCTTACTTTAGATGAAACAGAACAATTTATAGACGTCGTGGAATTGTTAAGGTCAGGGAACCAGTCTAGCTTGCTTGTACCTGTTCATAGATGTGTAATCGATTGCAAACAAAATGCGGACTAACTGAACATGGTAAAGGGGGGGGGGGCAATATTTGAAAGAAAAACAGTTGTTTTCCAACGATGGTCGGCCGACTATCGTTGGAAATTGATGCAACAATTCCACTTTTCTTGTTAATGTCAGCACACCAGGTGCCATGATTTTACAGGATTCTTCAGACTGTCATTCACTGACTGTCCATTATGTATTTCATAATAACTTTTTTGTTTTTGTTTTGTTTTTGATGTTTGCAATTGTTGTTGATTCCCTTTAAAGGGAATGTACATCATTGGCTTGTGCCGTAATATTCAGAAATGAGTTATTTGAGGGGTTAGTATAATAGATCAAATACTGTTATACCGACATGTTTGAAGTTTAATGTTCGAAAATGCTGGAAAAACCAAGAAAAACAAAAATGTTCAAGTAGTCTGGTTCCCTGACTCCACTAAAGATGAAATGGATCAATTTATAGATGCCGGAAAATTGTAAGGTAAGGGAACCAGTCTAGCTGGCCTGCACCCGTTCATGAACATGTAACCAATAGCAAACACAATTTGGACTGGAAAAAAGGTAAATTTGGAGCAGTAGTTGAAAAATAGTTAGGTTTTTCCAACAAAATACCACTTTTCTTGAAAATGAATTTACACCAGGTGCCTTAATTTTACAGGATGCTTTAGACTGTCAATTACCAACATCCTAGTAAGGTATTTCGTAAAAATTTGGTAGTTTTGTTTTTGATGTTTACAATTGTTGTTGATTCCCTTTAAAGCGGACACGGACATATCTGATACGTGCATTACCTAACGTTGACATTGTTTTGCTGGTATTAGTGCACTTTTTAATCTGACCTTTTGTGATATCGAGAGGAAGGGACAACAAGTGAGTTGGCAAAAAAATCACGAACAGTGAGTGAGATAATGCGGAAATGATCCGGACTATACTACCGGGGTTAAAACAAGGAAGTACAACTGCAGTTTTCACTGCGGTTTGTAACGTATTTAATTTATTTTTCCTGCACGTAAATCAATCCATGCCAATTTAGATGGAATATATTTCTGTTTGTAAAATACGACAACTGCGATGCCGTTATTTATATTTAATTCAAACGTTTAATAAAAGTGAACAATTATACTGCACATACTCATTTCCAATAGACTGGTTCCTTTGTTGCATCTGCTCAAATATCGTGAGCACTCAAGGAACTCGACCAACATGGCTGCCATTAGTAACCTATTTGGCAACGATTTTTCAAGCCATCAGCATTTTTTTTTCAACCACTAAGCTACCGTTTATAACCAGGCATATCGTCCGTCGGTGTTGCCATATAAGGGAACATTGGGACTAGATCCTGGAGTACTTCATGCATTATGCATGATGAACCACATTAGTTGTGAATGAATACATACATATTCATAAGAATTAAAACGAACTGTATTACCATCCACATGCATTATGCATAACCTTCGTGCACACCATAGTACAATTAGAATACCCTCGTATCGTCTTTTTTCAAAAGTTCCCAATAGGCTTCTTTCTTGAACAAGTGAAGGCGCTACACAACGACCCCAAAGGGTAGTTGTGTAGCGCCCTCACATATCACAATCCATATGCAGGATCATCGATTTAATTTACATGCTACAATTAAAAAAAGTTTTCACAGTCTCCATTATCTTGATTTAAATAAAGGTCTTAAACTGCTTTAATGAACGGGATTCTCAGTTTTTGTAGCCAGAAATTGGGTTCATCACAGCGCCCTCATCCGGTCACAAATATCGGCGACCTATCTAAGACCAAGAGCGCCCCCACGCGACAACATACAACCCCTAATTAGAACCCAAACCACGTACAGAACTTGCTGAAATACTTGAGGGTTCTGTGTTTTAATTCCGGAACTATGAGTCACTGTCCGGAACACAGAAGGCTAAGGGGATGCGAGGCTAATGGGAGCGGGATGGCAGCCCCAAATGCCAGGGGGCACTTCAGTTATAAAATACCCAGGGTGCGGACTCGGAGAAAACGGAAGGAGGTTTTTAATTTCAGAAGATAGGATTGCCGTGGCCTCAAGAGATCAAGGTCAAGGGATTAGTGGAGGATTAGCGAAGGGGATAAGTAGAGAACTGAGCTCTGACAGACAGATTTGAGAAGCTTTTATCGTGGACTCAGGCCACGCTGCAATTTCTAACATTTCGTGAGCTTGAGAAACGGAGCAAAGTGAGCTGTAGTTATTTCAGGGCACTGTGCGTCCCTCTCTTCTTTTGTCAGCAAACCGTCAACGACACCACGAAGTAACACCCGAGTGGATGTGTACGTGTTCATCTTTTCAAACCGTGGACGAAAAATACCAGAGAACAAAAGAGAACACTATCGTCCACGATTCCCAGCATACGTCCGCGATTGGGGTCGTGTACAAAACCTATGGGAGTCTTCCTAAAAAGTCAAAGTACAAACAAAAGAGGGACAATAGGACGTCCACGATCGACGGTGAACACACGTTTGCGTGAGTGCGCGCTATGCGCGCGTATTTTACAGAACCGAGTGATTTTCGTTTATCACGAAGTAACTCTCATGTACACTGTGCGCTTAATCAAGAATTACATTCTTGACAAACGTTTTAAAACGTTTTTTATCCAAATAGTATTTCTGTAACAGTGTTGTAACTTTGAGAAAACGAAAATCGTTCACGCCAGTGTCCGATGTGCGCGCACACTTGTGTGTTACTTCGTGAAACCAAAATGTGTCATGCAGCGGTTTTTACGAAGTAACACTGGAGTTGGCTTGGGTGTTACTTCGTGGTGTCGGTGAACCTTATTAGGGTATATCTCCCCTTACAGGCCTCCATTGATCCGCCTATTTAATGAGTGCTCTGGTTTAACACTATACTGTGTCGTGAACGAAATATGACGCGCTACGTCCAAAATCGGCAAACTTACATCATGAATAAAAAAAGATGCTACGAAATACATATAATTTTTTTTTTAATATTCAGAAAGAGCTTTAATCTTTTTTTTGCTAACTTATGATGATAATCGAAATGTTCAATCATGCCCAAAGACAAAGATCTAAAAACGTGAAAAAGTATGCAAACCTAACGAAACATTTCCTGCCCACTTAGTGAGTGGCATTTTAGAAATTAGGATTTTTGTGATTTTGATTACAAACATATGTTCGAGAGTTGCAAACGTAACCCAGATTTACTGGCGACGTTTCCCGAGAGAAACGAATATGTCCACTTTTATTTTAAGCGGACTGACAAATGCAGAGAAATGGTCATGAACCCCCCCCCCCGGAAATTCCTAAGGCAAACTGGACCTCGGTGGAAGGATTGAAACATTTGTCATCGTGCTAAGCAGTTTCAGCTGTATGAGACAAAACTTGAGTCTATGCTGCCGATTATGATCAGCATTCCCCTGCCTCGATCTCTAGCAAGGAAGTGACGAGTTATAACGTACGTTCCAGCGCACAGTACTGCGCTTTTATACCGCGTCACAAGTTCAGGGTGTACTCAGTAGTTCTGATGACTCGCTCTCTCTTTAACACAGTAAGTCGGTGATGCTCCACTTGTAGAGACCTCGACCACAATGACGAAACGGTGCGTCAAATGTGCTAGTGTAGTCGGAGAGATGTTCCCGATGTCACCTTGACTTTGCCAGAATGTTTCACCGCAAGTTTAGGATGTTTAGTCCCACTGTCGTGCCTGTTTGAGAGCGTGGGCTCGGTGCTTCGGCCGATTCATAGACGGTCTTTAAATGAGCTCACGTCATCAAGGACCTGTTCCCTATGTCACTTCAACTTTCCCAGGACATTTCAAGGCAGTCTTTAGGATGTTTAATCCTGCGGTCATGAGTTGTAGAAAGCGTGGGCTGGTTGTCTTAGCTTTACGAACTCTCCTGTTCAGTTTGTCGAGTGCTGCGGTTGTGTTCCGAGACAGTCCCGAGGATCTTGTCCTCGCGGCCGGTAACACAGCCGTCTTGCGCTGCAGCATCCAGGCAGGTGGCGGGGAGAGAGACACGGTGAAATGGATGCACCTGGAGTCCGACCAGGTTCTGAGCAAAAATGGTAGGATCACAACGCCTGCACAGGAGAAATACTCCGTGGTGGGGGACCACGAGGCGAACGGGGAGTATCACCTGAGGATTATAGGCGTCCAACTCACCGACCGAGGAGAATACCGTTGCATGTGTGGCTCTGAGTACCGGTCCGCTATCCTAACCGTAGTGGTCCCCCCAGACACCGGGTACCCGCTGTGCCATGTCCAACCCAATCCAACGCAGCAACAACCAGGGAGAATAGCGGAGCTGACCTGCAATTCACACGGGGGAACTCCTCCGGCTGCTCTGATCTGGCATCGGAAAGGGGAGCCGATATCTGAGGTGACCACGCACAGCAACGCCTTGAAGAGCTTGGTCACGGCCGAGGACAACGGGGTCGTATTCACCTGTTTTGCTCAATCCAAAGCCGCTTCCTTGCCCGTCCGTAGGTGCGAGGTGATGGTACTCAATACACCCCCGACGGGATCCATTAACCCCGACCTACACGTTGTATATCCAGGAGATTCAGCGAGTTACACATGCACAGGCGCCGGTATCTCGAAGGTCATACGTTACAGGTGGCTTGTCAATTCTATCGATGTCACGAGGGCGGAGAATCGTGGCCAGAGATACGAGGTGCTAGATAACAACAGGACACTGAGGATCACCGACGTTCGAAGTTGGGAAGACGGAGCGGTGATCGCCTGCGAGGTGTCCATCGCCTCTGGTTTGACAGGCCGCGCCCGGGCTAAGCTCTCGATCGCTTTACAGCCAGTCACGTCTGCGGCCAACGAGGCTAACCCAGGCGCACTCTTCCCAATTAATGATCGAGTCCCAACTGAGAATGATAAGAAGACCGGGCCGACCGGTCTCAAGCCACAGGGAAATACTGCCACTGCGGGTGTAGTGGCCGGGGCCACTATGGCGACTGTTGGGATCATACTGGCCCTAGTGGCCATCGCCATTTTACTCCTTAAAATCAAGGCCAGCGGCCACTTCAGCATGGCCAACGCTAACGAAAAGAAATGCTTTCCAGACAAGCTTGATTTGTCCACAGGCACCATCAAAAAGGTCGACGAGTGTCCCATTTACGCCAAACCCAATAAATTGCGCAAAGGCCCGGCGCCTGCACCTCCAGGCGCCGCAGCCGCAGTGCTTGCCGCCTGCGACCTCGCCATGCAGAAGAAGCAACTCCGGAAGAATCACCACAGCTACGAGAAGGTGGAAATTCTCGGCTGTTCATCACCGGGCCAGACCTACACTTTGCCCGTCAGGCTCCAGGCGCGTGCGCCTACAACTCCGAAAACAAGGCGATCGGACACCTTAAGGTGCATCAAGGCGCAGGCGCCCCTGCCGCCAAATTTGCCACCTCTTCCCCGATCGCCGTTGCCACCTCTACCCCAGAAGTCGCCACTGCCAACCCCAACGCCCTCTGATTGGCCTACTGGTGATTTAGTGTACGCCGATCTTGACCTTCCCGCCAAAACAGAAACAGTCAACCAATCACATCCCTCGTTTGTTGGTGTGGATTACGCAATGCTTCAAGGACGTAACTCTGGTAGCAGCGGTGGTTATGACTGGGGCACCAGTTGAGTGCATGGATACCAGTGACAATACAAACTAAAACAAATAATAATATGAATTTCATTAACCTTCTTTACTCAAAATTATCAATATTTTGTAAATGTGATTTTATACTCAATCTCAAAGCCTTGTATATTTTTGGCTTTTTACAAATTTTATTTTATAGTGTTCTGCGAATGAACAATTATCAATATTTTGTAAATGTGATTTTATATTCAATCTCAAAGCCTTGTATATTTTTGGCTTTTTACAAATCTTATTTTATACAAGTGTTCTGCGAATGAAAAATTATTTTTGAAAACAGTGTTGCTCTGATTGTTGTTAAATGTTACCAATGTATTTAAAAAGGTTTAATGCTGCAAAGTATATGAAGACAGGATGTATCTCAATTTCATGACTTTTAGGGGGGGGGGGTCAACGGGTATTTCGAGAATGATTAGTTGACCTAAACTTTAGTATAAATGTCGAAAACTGCATTTTTATTCTGATTCATTTGATTTGTAAACTACTTCATATTTATATTCCATTTTTTTAAACAGGATACCATAATTATAAAGAACTGTTTGGGATAAATTTCAATTGGAATTAGTTTGTTTACGGGAAATATTAGGTCTACTTCTTATAAAACTCGATTGTTGGTTGGGTCCAATAATTGTTCCAAAAGTAAACGACCGTCCCTAAACATTTGCTTTATATCTTTAAAACGATGAAAATTGGCTTCCAAAAATAAGATTTAGGGAGCGGTGATATCGCCTTTCAACAGGGGCGTGTGCGCGTCGCCGGTTTGGAGGCCTAGCTGCCATACGAGACACAACGTTGGAGCACGGTCACACAATGGCTTCGTATGCCGCCACCTCTTGCGGATGTCTGACAGCCAGGCTAGGCCTGACGGGTGTGATTGTTTAGCTTTCAAAGTCATTCTGTCATACACGCTACTTTTGCCTAAAAATACAGATGACTCTTTTCTGTCAAAGATCAAATTAAAACGCACATGTAAGAAACTGCCTGGTTTTTTTTCATTCATAACATTTCGTGGCTAATCTATGTAGAGGGGCGTAGCCGAAGTGTGACAAAAAAAGGGGCGGGGTTCGTCCCCTTTGTAAGGTAAACCGACAACAAGAAAAACTTATATGGCGACCAAAATATGTGCAAAATTTGTCAGACTTCTTTGCCTTTGTCTGTAAATGTCTGCCTACGACAAAGGCGGACACAATATTTGTTTGGTGGTGGTGGTGGTGGTGGGGGGGGGGGGGGGAGGGGGGGGGGAGGGGAGGGGCAAACAATAAATTTTCACCCCAAAAAGTGGGTCCAAGTAATTTACGGCGTGGGGTTCGGAGCCCGCGTAAGGGCCTCGAAAAATGTTTGATTTTAGATGCTCTGTGGTGGGTTCTGGGGCAATTTCTGACCGCTTTAACCAATTTTTTTCCGAGCAAAAGATAGTGGTGTACGCAGTGGATACCTTTTTTTTGCGACGTCACTTAAAAAAAATGGGCTCTATTTCTTTCTTTTGGGGGGGTTCCCCCGTCCCCCCCCCCCCCATCCGACCTTGGTCGATGAACATCCATTTAGGTCATCACTTTCAGGTTGAAATTCAAGGAAACTCCTCGGAGAGCCATTCTAACCAAAAACGACGGGTGGAGGAGACTAACGCGTGACTCAGATACGCCTTCCATTACGATCAATGAGTCAGCTCTAACCTCGGGACACACTCAGTCGACACAATGGAATAGTCTCGTTTCAAGACGCAAAACAGTCATATCTTCGAGACACGGCCTAGGTTTACTAAACGGTTTGTTTTATTATGTACATCACGTAATTATAAGAAAACCATTTCATTTTGTTACTTTTCAATTGCTTAAAGTCGACGACCCCAAAATAGTCTGTATCGGGGCAACAAAATAAACTACTTTTCCTTAGTCCGAGTATCACCCGTTGTCCGCGCCGTAACCAACGTATTATGTGAGCAATGCAAATTGCATGCGATCCCGCGCACAAGCCAATCGGAGACGACTTTAGAAATCGTGACGTCATCTCGATCAGTAATGTGGACTAAGCTGTTCATTGGTCAATTTGGCTGCCATGTTTTCGTAATATCACAACGGGTTACCTAAGACCCGATAGAAGGCGCCCGCTGAATGGTCAGAATCTCGAGGTCAACGCAGTCTTGTTTTGCATAATTAATCACCAAATCTGCATGCTCGCATAATTATAGACCCTTGCTGTGCAAGGGGATATTCCATAAACACTGTAATACAGTACATTGCCTTAAATGCTGACACACCCCAAAAAATCAACATAAATATCAAACAAAAATCAAAATATCAAATGTTAAATTTCTCTATTAAACAATGGCTTTTATTGTTTCCGAACATATGTTACAACGAGAGTAGGACAAAAGCATTATGGCTAAAATTGTGACTTAAAAAAAATAACAAAGTGCGTTTATTAGTTGGCGAGAAAATAAAACTAACAAAAAGAAATCTACAGTTATCTAAGCAGCGCAAGAGCAAAGTATGAAAAAATATTTATGTATTAAGAAAATTTACTTTACATGTAGTTTGTATGCAATGACTTAAACTGTATTTATAATACCTAGGCTCACACAAAATAACTGCATCCCCAGTTTTAATGTAGAACTCATTCTTTGGATATTTCTTTGCATAAATTCGACGACCCGTCACCAAAACGATAAATAATTTTAGGCAAAACTATGTTTTGTTTTTGGTTCTGCAGAACGCCCGAAATGAGACCAGCTCATCAGTAACAAAAAACCTGTCCCCATAATAATAATAATAATTTGAGCAATTCAAACTAAAATCGAGAAATTTATTATTACAACAGCTACTCGCCTTATGTTCTTTCTACCAAGAAAACGAAGATTTGAAATAAAGTACAACATTTATCAAGTTTGCAAACAGCCAAATTTTACGCATGTGTAAGCCATGAACAAAAGCTGAAGCCCCATTTTACGCAATATCAATATATTGAAGATCGTACATACAACATCACAATAAATATTTCGCACAAAACACTTCCGTTCTAGACTTGTCACGCTTTTCTGTAAATGTTGATGTTGCCTTTGTGTGAAAAATTAATAACACATACAATTTCAATTGATCATTAATCTTGATTTATCACTTGGAAGATTACAAAAATATAAAGACAATTTTGCCAAATTTATGAAAAAGTTTAATCAATAAAAATCTCAATGGAGTGTGATTGTTTTTCACGTAACTATTTATAAATTTGCAATTTCAAAAAGGCTGAATTCGCACGGATGATTGGAAGTATATTTGATTTTCATGTTATTTGGTCAATATCAGATACGAAAGCGCAAAAATGCTGCAAATTTACATTTTCTAAATGGAATGTAAGCTACCAAAAATGCTAGAGTCAAAAAGTGTCAACAATGACGTCAAAAACTTAAACGCGCTAGTTATTTCGCAAAAGCGAAAGTAAAGCTAAGCTTTTATGTGACATGTGCAAGATACCAAATATACATGAAAGGCTATAGTAAGTTCAAATTCTGATTAATAGATTTTAATTTCTCGAGATAAATAAAAACAAATCATATCCCATCTGATACAAAAAAATATAGGTGATATTTTTTTTCTGTCATCTACTACTTGTGTAAATAGAATATTATACATACAATTAATTTGTGTGATTCTGTACACAAAAATTATTATTGTAAGTTCGCATCCCAATCTTAGTCGTTTTGATTGTGCTATAAACAATTAAATGCAATTTATTTTGCCACGTTTTCCTTTTCTCTTTTTTTCAGTTGTTGCAAGCAAAACTGTCATAATCAATTCATTGTATGTGCATCTGATTCAGTGTTTAGACTAAAACAACAATCTCTTAATATATCATACAATTTGGTTCTTACATCTGTAAAATTCGTTGAAATTAGTCTGGTGCCGTTAAACTGGTGTAGAATCTCATTTTTGGCTTCACCGTGGCCTCTAGGAACATGACCACAATGGAGATACTGCTAAACAAAAGAGTCTTTGATTTTTCTAAAACTTAAATTTCAAATCCTAAACCAAATGAATGTCACACTAACAAAACACATTCTCATTATTGAACAAAAAACAAACAAAAACAAAAAAGTCAGGCCCTGATTTAAGACTGTTCTTGTGTATTTCAGAGAAGACATAAGGTATGACTCGGCCTAAGTTATACCTCACGATATGCTAAACGTTTGTCTCTTGACACGGAATGAAAGAGATTTATACCATTAAAAGAAAGACATGCCAAATTGAGAAAGACGACTGAACTGAGATTCAGTCTTTGTCTAACCCGGCAAGAAATTGTCAAGAAGTTGTTAGAAAGAAAGTGGTCAGGGATTTGGAAATTAAAAAAAAATGCTGTTTAAAGGGAATATACAACATTTGCAAACATCAAAAAAAAAAACTACCAAATTATTATGAAATACCTTACTTGACTGTTAGTGAATGACAGTTTGAAGCATCCTGTGAAATTGTGGCACCTGGTGTGCTGTCATTTTCAAGAAAAGTGGAATTTTTGTATCAATTTCCAACACTGGTCGGCTAACCAGCGTTGGAAAAAAACTGGCTTTTTTCAAATACTGCCCCCAATTTACCATATTTAGTCCGCATTTTGTTTGCAATCGATAACACTCCTATGAATGGGTACAAGCAAGCTAGACTGATTCCCTGACCTTACAATTCACCGACGACTATGTTTCGTCTTAAATGGGGTCAAGGAACCAGACTACAAGAACATGATTGTTTTTCTTAATTTTTCCAGCATCTACGAACACAAAACTTCAAACAAGTCCGTATACCAATAACTGCTATAAAATACTAACCCTCCAAATCCATCCATTTCTGAAAGTTACAGCGAAAGCAAATATTGTATATTCCCTTTAAAGATTCTTCTTTATGTATCTTTCCACATGATTCTGTCTTTCCACGCTCTGTTCACATAACTGCAAACAAAAATATGTTGCTTTAATTCCTCTTACTTGTCACAAAACAGTGCCACTTTCACTACATAACATCCAGCCAATATTCAGAATTTCAAACAATGTTTTATTGATGCATTACATTTTTGGAGATCAGCAAAAAAGATTTTCTTCTTTGTAGCTCACAGCTAGAACACTTATCCACACACACAAGTGGACAAAAATGTTCTCACATATTCATGTAAGAGGCGCAAGCACTGTCGAAGAATTCACATCCTTTTCCTGGATGTGTTTTACCGATGTGACAGATCTGACTATGCCTCGAGCACAATAGTAAAACAAGCTGCCTGCTATAACCTATGAACTTTGACCTGGAATGACCTCTCCTGACTCACACCCCTCCAGGAAGCGCATTGTCTGTTGCTTCAGTGGAGGAAGTCGCACAGTATTAGTTGTCGCTCCCAAGTGGAGAACTTTGTTCAGTATTTGTAAAACTCTTTCAAACAGCGATTATTAACCATGCAAATTTTGAAGTCTTTATTTAAAGGGAACATACAACATTTGCAAACATCAAAAAAAAAAACTACCAAGTTTTTAAATGACAGTCTAAAGCATCCTGTTAAATTATGGCACCTGGTGTGAAGTCATTTTCAAGAAAATGCTATTTTTGTATACATTTCCAAGGCCGACCACCGTTGGGAAAAACATAACTATTTTTCAACTACTGCTCCAACTTTACACTTTTTTTCAGTCCAAATTTTGTTTGCTATTGGTTACATGTTCATGAACGGGTGCAGGCCAGCTAGACTGGTTCCCTTACCTTACAAATTTTCTGGCATCTATAATTTGATCCATTTTATCTTTAGTGGAGTCAAGGAACCAGACTACTTGAACATTTTTGTTTTTCTTGGCTTTTCCAGCATTTTTGAACACAAAACCTCAAACATGTCAGTGTAACAATATTTGATCTATTATACTAACCCCTCAAATAGTTCATTTCTGAAAATTACAGCAAAAGCCAATGATGTACATTCCCTTTAATAATCTGAAATAAATGTCTTTATAAAAAACAATTTTTTTAAATTGCTTTTTATCACTAAGGCACAAGTTTGTTTTATTAGTGGTGTGCATTTACGGGTAGTATGGGGACCGGGTATCCAATTGAAGTAAAACCGGGTACCTGGGTATCCGTAAAAGAAACCCAGCCCCAAAATTCCAACCCTGGAAGTTGTCTGAAGGGTCTGAAGGGCTTAAAGGGACATTACGGCCGGTAATGCGCCCAACTGGGCTACTAAACATCTTTGAAACCAAACGATATTAAATGGAAAGAGCATTTAAATGTAGAGTATAAGTGTCCACACAACCATCCTTTTAACTCTTTCAGTGCCAAAGTCGTACATGTACGAGGTATATTTGTTAGTTCGAAGTGCCAACCTCGTACATGTACGAGGTAATGTTCGTAATAAAAATCGCCAAACCTCGTACATGTACGAGGTAGAGTAAGCATGTTATCACAAGGGGGCGCTCTCGCTCTTTCTAACAATATCATTTTCATTCAGGTACGACCTGTATTTATTTGTTTCATTTGAGTTCTTGCGAGAGGGTGCAGCGCTGACTCGTATTTTCTGCAAAAAGTGCAGAATTCCCCTGGTGTGCAGGACAGTGTTTCAGGGTGTATCACAATGTATATGACTACTATCGACTTTCTAATGTACCAAGGATATACCAGAGAGCAACAACAACAAATTTAGTGAGTAAAACTCACAGAATTTTCAACAATTAAAAAAAAAAGTTCGAAGTTGGGCACTTTAGGGTTAAACTTTTAAAATTTCGCAGGCACTGAAAGATTTAAGAAACTTGGCAGATTTTTTGTGTTTTTCTTGTGAGAACCGTGCGAGAACGATTTTCAGGGTCAACATTTTGCTAGTAGTGAATCCAGCCACCCAGTGGTACGTATTCTTCAGACTTGTAAGAAACAACATTTGTGGGCAGGCCGACACCGCGTTATGTGGAAGTTTTTTATTGTTAGGCAAATTAGGACCGAGTTATGGGGACTTTCTGCTGTCCCCACAGCGTTTTCGATCCCCACAAATACCTCGTACAGACGAGTGTTTGTCCCCACAACTATGGAACAAGATGTGGTATACTGGTGCTGCGAATATTACGTGAGACACACACACAATGTGTACCGTACACTGATAGAAACAACTGGAAATACATATGCGTATGTCCGCCGCATCCGATGTAAACAACCGGTTTTTTTTTTTGTCTTTTCTCGGGAACGGTAAGACATTAGGTTAGTTTCCTTTCAACCAGACCTTTAAAACAGTACAAGTAAACAATCCAAAACATGAAATTTACGGGGATTTTAGGCCGTAATGCCCCTTTAATTATAGCTTTTAAGTGAAAACTGCAACTTTTGCGAGCATCTGTTGCGCGTTAAAATGCGCATAAACGTGAAGTCTGTTTTGTTTTTCCATGTAGCTCGATTTTCATTTTGAAAAGTCCCCACAAATGACATTCACAACATTTCTTTTTGTTGCAGTCTGAGAAGCTATACCAGTTGGTTATGGGTACCAGATCCCATAATCTGGAACCTGTTCCTGACATCTGTGGTCGGGAACTAGAAAACCCGGTTCCGATGCACACCCCTAATTATGATCAACCCCTGATCACTTAAATTCAAGATTTGATTATTTGATTTGAAATTTAATAAATTTTTGAAAGACAAGTCGTATACCTTTGTGCATGTAAGTGCACAAACTCATTTGTAACATGTGTTAAATTTGCTAAGAATATTTTACCGTTAAGCAACTTTGTTCACTTTAACCTTGATCAAAATGTAGCAAGCTTTATTCACCACAGAAATTTTGGACCACACTGAGACTAAGCTCAACTATGGACTGGTGCCATCATCTAAACCCTTATATACGGCAATGCCATGCCTACGGGGTACTAGACCAAGATGGCTTCCACAGTAACAAAGATCTCTGTAACTTAGCGCTAATGATAACATTTACAAATGGGAGATATCGGTTAAATCTTCTCAATGTAGTTGGAAGGAAAGAGGCCTTCCCTACGTCCCAGCCTGCCTCGCCACCATCCTGAAGAATCTAGAAAAAGAGAAGAAAAACAAGAAAAACTAGAGTTTGTACCGTTGTACAAGAAAAAAAAAGAACACATAAAATACGGCAATAAGCCATTTGCGAGCAACCTATACCCTCTGGGATTTACATTTGAAAAACATCTAGAAGGAACTAGAAAAAGAGAAAAGTCACAACTGGTCATCAATTTAGGCTATTAAAGCAAATATATTTTGCACCTAAGGTGCCCATGAAGTGATTTTTTTCTAAGGAACATATTTTGTGCAACTTTTCTACACTTAAATGTATGACAACTATTTGACATACCTTTTTGATGAATTATATTCCAAAATGCACTTTTTTAAACACTTAAAAAATTGTTCATGCTTTTCCGGCAAACTGAGGTTGCTGTTACTGTGTTTCTGGAAGACACTGTAAGTTTAAGGTTTTTCTGTTGTGAATGTGAACCCAAAAATGTGCTCAGTGAAAACATTTGTGAGAAAAGTTTGCTCATTGGTTAATACTGCCATGTACCGACACAACAACGAATCACCAAAGACAAGAAGATTTACGACAGTGAAATATCCATAATTCTTTTAAAGGGACACTGGGTCCTGGAACAGCCCAATTGGGCTACAAAACGCGCTTTGAACGAGATGATGTTAATCGGAAAGAACCTTTAAAAGTAGGGTATAAACATCCACACAACTATCCTTTAAAAACTGGGCGTTTTTGTGTTATTCCTGTATTATGCATGCGAAACAAATTTCGGGGTCCACTTTTCCGACCCCATAAATTCAAGCTGTTTGGATGCTAGTTGTGATTTCATTCGTAAAGTGTTTGCCTTTGGCGGATGTTGAAGAAACCATATTTTTTTGCATTGGTGATTGGTCACCGCTGTTCCCGAGACACACAATGTGTATATCGTACACTGCATGAGAACGACACGAAAAACGTATTCGTACTCCGTCATGGCCGATGTAAACAACGGGTTTTTTTTCGTCTTTTCTCGGGAACAGTAAGACATTAGGTTGGTTTCCTTTCAACCAGATGTTTGAAATAGGCTAAGTAAACGATTCAAAACATGAAATTTTCTGGGACTTCAGGACGCAGTGCCCCTTTAACTTTCTGTTCTGAAATATCTGCAACATTGAGGTTTCCTGCCTGAAATGACATCACAGTTTTGCTCATGAATATGGAAATGAGCATTAACATGCACTTTTAAGGATTGCTTTAAAAAAATTAAGTTAATGGCCCTTTAAGCAAATTTCTGTTTTCACAAAACATGAATCATAAACAAAATCTTGAAACGGTAATTTCTGTTTTCTCACCTTCGTTCATGATCTCGATCGTTTCGCCGGGGGAAAACGACAGCTCTTCAGTATCTTGGGCGTCGTAGGCATACAGGGTTCGGCACTTGGGCAACTTGGGCTTAGGGAGGGGTTTGGGCTTGGGCTGGGCTGGGGGTCTCTTCAGGGACTGTCTCTTGAACCTTGGGGGAAAAAAAGGAAAAAGAAGCAAACGAAGAAGTAGATATGAATTTTGCTCCACACTGACATTATTTCATGTGTACTGCACCCGATTTCACGAAGCATTTCATGAAACTTGCGACTTGCGATTACTAGTGCAACTAGACGTCTTACCACTTTACAATGTTGTGGACAAAAATGCTGATGTTGAATCTTTTGCCCTTGAGCATTAAACTGAGGTCTTGCCATGATGACTGATAGCCAGGCAAATGTTTCCAATCCACAATTGTGATCCTTTTTCACAACTAGCAGGATTTTACACAGCTTACATAACACGGCACTGAAATGGATTATGGCAAGGAACTTAGTCAGTGTCCAAAAATGTTGCTGTGATCAATTGTGTAGTGATGCGTGACTGAAATTAAATGAAACTCATCAGGGTTGAGGCCAAGGATTAGGAGTATCTGCGCGATCAACAACTTTCAAAATTGACTTCATGGTTTTGTAGTTATTTCAAAATAGTCAGAGAGACACTTTTGAGGGGACATACTGTAGACCATTTGCATTGAGCGCCCTCACGGTGGGTCGTTGCTGCTTTGCGACACTTGTATTTCCATGGAGACTGTTCAAGGCCTTCTTAGCGGCTACCTACCCTGCTACCCCAGCGTCCGGGGTTTGTAGGAATGCCGTATTGAGATGAGCCATCTTTGGATTCTTGGCCCACTTGGCTGCTCCGCCCTTAGGTAGCGACGGGTGATCCCCGCTCATGCGACGGCTGGAGCGTCTCATCGGTTCTGCAAAGTCCACAAATAGTTTGAACTAGCAACCCATTGATCACATGTATTAGATACCGGTATTAATTCTTTGAGAAATCCAAATTAATCACATTTTTGTGAAGTAATTAATTCCATTGTTAAATATGGCCCTTTATTTATATCCCATTCAAGAGCAAAAATGTTTGTATTGCTGGAAAACTACCAATTTAAAAACACTTGATTAGGCCAAAAAAAATAAATATTCAGTCTCTGGTCAGACCAAAGTTCCGGAATTGACGCGGCCACGCGGCTTGTTTTTTTTTTGTTTTTGTTTTGTTTTTTCTTCAAGCTCGGATTGTACAGACAAGGTGGGTACTATTTTGCTTTTTTGGTGTCCTCATGTACATTGGTGTCCTCCATAATTTGCCTTGGTGCTTTCGATCATTTGCCTTGGTGCAATTTCCCATTCCTTGGTGCTCTTTGGTAAAAAAAATGAGGAGGTGCGGAAATAGAGGGCGCTGTTGAGCTACCGCGGAACATTTTTGAAAAAAAAAAAGATCAACGCGCATGATTAAAATCGACGCGCGAGCTGACCAGAGACCGACTTATTTTATTTTTTTGGCCTTACAGTCGAACACCTTTATAACAAGGTCCTTGGGACTTTACAAATTACCTTGTTATAACAGGTACCTTGTACTAACAGTAATGGAAAACAAAGGAAAACAAAGACGTGGGGCCTAACATTTTCCTTGTTATAAGCAGGATGTTGTATTAACAGTGCTCTTGTAATCAGGTTCGACTGTATTCAAGAAGAAATTCTATAGACCTTCATCATGCTGCCACCATTTCAGTCATGTTCCCTGTATCCAATAACAGTACTGAATGATGTTTTTTTTTTTTGCAAAAAGAAACCAGACTATTTTGTCCTCCAACCTCGATTTGGTTACGTTGATTTGAGTGGGAAAAATCAAGATGGCCTCAACATGATAACGGTCTATAAATGATAATTAGGGAAAAAAGCAACGCTCGTAAATCACAAACAACAAAAATAAAAACAAATTTATCAAAATGTAATTTCACCCCAAAACTGACACAAATAATTGATGGTGGCGATTTGCTAAGATTCAGTCATCAATCAAAAAAAATATTTATCTGAGAAATAATCTTTGAACACGAGAAACGATTAATCAATCTGTCGAATTAGAACTTGTCAATTGAAAAAAAAAAAAAATGACCCTGAACTTTGAATTTGTCATGGGGGGATGTGCCCCCAAAAGTTACTGAAGTACATTTTTGACTAAAATGCAACTTTTTGTTTTTTGAAAATTACAATTTTATAAAAAACATACTGAACCAACCAATGTTGCAACTTGTGAATTCACGTTTACTTACCTTACCCAAAATGTTCTTCAACTTTTAGTGTCTTTTTACATGAAGTTCGCAAATGAAGTTTGCAAATTCTGGCGCATATTGAGTTTTCGCATACATGTTGCATGGTTTTAGTGATAAAATCGCCCCTTCTTACACAATGTTCGGTTGGTGTATAGTTTGAAGTATTGAAATGTATCTAATTCGTATTGGTTACTCTATTGATGAAGTATTTCTGAAGTTGCAATCTTCAAAACTTGCAAAGGTACAGTCACTACGTACAAACGCCAACGGAACGATTACATGTATCTGAGCAAATCAGGTGACGATCATGTGACAATCATGTGCCATCGGAACGATTACATGGATCCATGCAAATCATGTGACGATCATGTTACAATCATGTGCCATCGGAACGATTACATGTACATCTGTGCAAATCATGTGACGATCATGTGACAATCATGTGCCATCGGAACGATTACATGTATCCGAGCAAATCATGTGACGATCATGTGACAATCATGTGCCATCGGAACGATTACATGTATCTGTGCAAATCATGTGACGATCATGTGACAATCACGTGCCATAGAAATTTATAAAAAGGTATTTGCACAAATGAACAATAAATGTTGATTAGCCCTCCTATGCAAACAAATCCTTTCAGTCCAAATCAATCAAATGACTGTTTTCAACAGTTAAGAGCTCCCAGCCTACATAAAGCAGGATTGACTGGCTGGGACTGTTCCTGTAACTTGATGCAGCTATGCTTTGACTGTAGGTGATTGATAAGACAGCTGTGCGTACCAGTTGCCTGCTTGACTGAATTTGACTAGTCAGAGTGCTTGCTTGAAATATGATCTGACTGTTAGTGACTAGCCTGTGTAAAAGGCATGGCAGGGGAAGTGGATGGAATGTTTGACTGTCTGTGACTGTTCAAACAGTGGGAGGGTTAGGCCAGTAATACAAAAAATAACCCATCAGTTGCCTGTCTACACACACAGCGTGGAGAAGTTGGGATCGATTTGCATAATTTTTACTAGATAAACACAATGACACGTAACCATGGGAACCTTTCAAAGGGCAACCTTCACAAACTCACAGTTGCTTCCAGTTCTCGTTCATCAGTGTCGCAATGCCATGCACTGAGTCACAACTCTCAGAGAAGAAGAAAAATCTAGAGATTCTCCTTCCTTGAAGGAGGGGGAAACTGCAAATTACATTTGATGTGTGAGTCATGTTAGAGACCGGTACCAGACCTTAGTTCAGACACTGCGCGGAGGGAAATTGAGTTATGGGCTAAGAATTTCAGTCCGGTCGATGGCGGAAAGGAACCTTATAGGTCATGTGAAACTTGTTTACAAACGTTCATGTTGTGGTCATGTGACACAACATTCACTCGGGGAAAGTAAACCACTGATAATTTTACAGAGCAATTAGAGTTTTATGGAAAGGGGGTGGGTTTACAAGTGTCCGCATTGTGCTGCTCAATATTTGAGAAACGAAAGACGAGAACTAAGTAAACAATTGAGCGTTGCCCTTCGCGGTGTTAAACCAAAAGTCAACTAGTGAACAAAAAGTACAAAAGGGACAAAATGTAGAGAATTCATGTACATGTATGTTTATTCAAGACTGCATCACGTATGTTCGTGCCTAGCATTTTGTCTATTGTGCCCAGGTATCCCACTCGACAACATCAGCCGTTTTCCCTTAATAAGGCTGAAATGCGGCGCAACATAATCAGTCTTTTCTTACTCTAATTTATGTTTCAATAGGTCTATTGATGCTCCGTATTCCAAATGATGTAGTAGTCTTTTCGCATGCAATGATTTTTTCGTTGATTACGATATTTAACTTGTTTTCCCTCAAAAATCGGAGTTTTTAGGAATAAGTGAGACCTATGGAAGTGAAGCCAGCAACGTCAATGTTCCCGTCCCGGTGATAAATAGGGAGCTACATTTTTCCTATTCACAATTAGTAATTTGCTCTTTATGCAATGTGATTCACGGTTAATTTTCATGGCAAAAAGAAAGCAACGAATTTTCCTTTTAAAAAATATAGCCCAGTTGATTATATGGTGAGTTTTATTGGAAACTTATTTTGAGTACATGTATATCTTTTCGGGGTATAACTTTGGGAAAACTCACATAATGGAAATTTTGGACATTTTATGCCACCATAGCGCAAGCATATGTTGGTAAAATGTCGCCAACACGCGAAGACCAGTGGATGTCTCACACTGCGCATGTGCAGCAAGTAACCCCCAAGTGACTACACCGGCAATAGGCTATGAACGTACGTTACATACAGTCACATATAAAAAAGTACAGCATGTTCAATAAAAAATTAGCAGTCAATCCATTGAAGTATTAAAATTACTAGCACCTTCTTTGCAAAACGTATCTATAGAGTCTGAAGGTGTAGTAAATACTCTACACAATGGTCTTTATCTCATCTCATTTGGACACTCCAGGGCCAAATTTCAGGGCCCTGCTAACCACAGAATTAAGATCAACATTTGGTGCTTACCGCGCTAGCAGAAAAATTCTATGCTAGCCCAGTAAGCACAGGAAGCACTGTGTAACACAAAAAATCCAAATGTGGGTTAAGAATAAATACAAAAATGATAATGTCATAAACTGCTGACAGGATACTGAATTAAACATCTACCCTAAAAAAATAGGCAAAAAATTTCCAACAGAACTATTTTTGGGAAGAACTCTCATCCGGCTGTCGAAAATCTTCTTGAAATTCTCTGTAACTATTTTGGACTCTCCAATTACCCATTTTAACAGCTGCAAATTAGCGTGGTCCTTAAATAGCCCTCTGATTATTGGAAGTGGTAATTTGATCAAAGTTGATCAGTGGAGTGAGCTACCTTTCAAAAAAATTCCTCTCTCGAGCGGATGGGATCCGACAAAACTTTACTGACAATTTTAAACAGCTCGGTTTTTGATGACCTTATCTTAATCATGAACATTTCTACAATTAGGGAACCTCCTACAAAAAACCCAAAAGTCATTTGGTACTTATGTGCTTACTTTAAAGAGTTTAGGCACTCTCCTGAAGACGGTCAGAGCATACTGACTGGAACGTCGAGTTTATACCTCTGGTTCTTTTCAGAACCATTCTCTTAGTTTGAGAAAATATTCCCACATGGTGTTTCCGGAAGCAAACCTTTCATTCATTAGTATCTTCACCATGCAAAGCCTCAAATCTTACAGACGAAAGTCAAATTTCATGTCTGTTCTTTTTACGTGGAAATGGAAGGGTCGGAAGGGGCATTACGGTTTTAACACCCGCAAATCCCCCAGATCGGCGATGCTCCACGATTGTTCACATTTTGACTTTCCAGTACAACCGAGGAAGTGGTCTATGAAAATGTTTCCTCTTATGACCGCGGTTTGGATAAGTTGCCGGTTGGCGTTGACACCAGGAAATTCGGCAATCCTTGGTGAATTACGGAAGGACTTGTGGTTGGGGTTAGGGGAACTGAACGATGGTTTTTATGAAGACTTCTTTGAAGCTGGTTTTCACAGGATTATAATTTATCGTTGCGGTCAAAAATGAGGTGATAGCAATTTGAGGCTAATACGAGTACATCTCATGCCTTTTTGCGGGTTGCCTTTTCTGTTAAAGCAAACTTTTCTAACAACTTCGCCTCGGTTCGCGTCGGATGACATGTTAACACGATCTGGCTGTTTTTATACACAGGCACGGCTAATGGGTTTAAACATCAAGCGTGCCTAAACGTGCTAATCCCCGTTTGTGTTGTACATACACGCAAAGTCTGAGAAGTCTGTGGAGGCAGACCGTTTGCTGTACTTGAACTTGGCCACTGTGCACGGCCTGTTTTGGTACAATTTACGCTCGTGGGCACACCTCCGAGTGTTGCAAAATATGAGGTTGCGGTAAGAAATATCATACAATTACTGTTGAAATGACTCTTGCGAATCAGTATTTGTGGCGTTTGGCTGTATATCAGAAGCTGGCTGCTACATCTTGCCTCTTTTCGAAAAAGCGTAATTTTTGGCAAAAATAATCCCAGCGCGAACTTGTTAACTTAGTAAATGTTTCTGCTTGAAATGGATGTTTGGAAATTGAAGAATATTCGCAGTGAGCTCATTTTTCAAGGGTTTTGGATTATAATTTCGAAAGTACACTTTCAACATATTTGTTTTTCTGGTAATTTATTATCCTATTTTAAAAGTATTTGACAGGACATGTCTTTTGAACTGTAATTTGCTGAAATCTCCCCAAATCCTCCAAAATACTCTTTGCAAAATGGAGGATTTTGCAGGATTGAGGCTACATGGCAAAAATGTGTGGCTGATTTTGGAGGATGCACTGTGTCAAGATCTTGGGCCGACACATAACTTGGGAATAGAGTATGCAAATTACTTGAAATTTTCAGTGACACAAGTCAATAAGGTGTACTTTATCACTTTTTTTCAGGAAATGGAGCAAGCCAAATATTTTACAAATATTTTTCAAGTTCAGCCACCTTCTTTTTGACTCACCCTGCATTTTAACTTTTATAAAAAGGTACAAACACTGTTACGGTAAAACCTCAGGAATTTCCAATTTCAAAAGCAGACATGCAACTAGGAATGTAGAAAAACCGAGGAAATTCCAAACCACATAAGACGTTGTACAGTGTTTTTCAATTTGTAATGGCATTCATGAGAAGTAAAAAAAAAGGAGGAAATCAGCAGATCCGAGGAAAAGTTGCATGCCTGCAAAAGGGATTCTTTAAAAATTTAGAAAAACCGAGGAAATTCCAAACCACATAAGACGTTGTACAGTGTTTTTCAATTTGTAATGGCATTAATGAGAAGTAAAGAAAACCGAGGAAATCAGCGGATCCGAGGAAAAGTTGCATGCCTGCAAAAGGAATTCTTTAAAAATTTAGAAAAACCGAGGAAATTCCAAACCACATAAGACGTTGTACAGTGTTTTTCAATTTGTAATGGCATTCATGAGAAGTAAAGAAAACCAAAGAAATCAGCAGATCGGAGGAAAAGTTGCATGCCTGCAAAAGGGATTCTTTAAAAATGTAGAAAAACCGAGGAAATTCCAAACCACATAAGACGTTGTACAGTGTTTTTCAATTTGTAATGGCATTAATGAGAAGTAAAAAAAAAACCCCGAGGAAATCAGCAGATCGGAGGAAAAGTTGCATGCCTGTAAACATGGTAAAAGGGATTCTTTAAACTCCCTAGCATGATTTACTAGGAACCATACCCATCCTGGCAAATTCCAACACCATATGGGAAACTGCACACACATATTTCTGACTTTGATTCTGGAGGTGTGCCAACCCAATGTAAAAGACTGTCAGTTTAGGGGTACTGTACCCATCCTGGCAGATTCCTACAAAACATGCCGTTGGGGTTTGATGGGTTGAGTTCTGTTACGGTTCCAAATCTGACAAGAAGAGAGTCAATTGTTGTAAAGTGTCCTGCCCAAGAACACAAAAGCCATGTTCTTTGTCAGATATCGAACTAAAAAACCATCGCACATGAGTCACAGAGATGCGATTGTCGTAAAGTGTCCTGCCCAAGAAAATCCTGAAATCCAGGAAAATCCTGACAATAAATCCTGCCAAATCTATCACTCCGAGGGAACATTTGAGTATTAAAACCGAGAATTTGAATTAGGGAAAATAATTCAGAGACCGACTTACTGTGCTGGGGTGACGTCTGGGGGGACCTTCGCTGCTTGTCCACCTGGGCGTATGACGCAGATGGTGGGGGACGCCCGGGGGCTTTCCCGGGGGCTCTCCGTGGGGGACCATTGCCCATGGGTGCGGCATTGGCTCTGTCTGCCCCTGTCACCTGGGTCTGTCTGATCCCAGGTCCTGGGTATTGAGGGCAAAGGTCAAAGGTCATTCGGGATATGACTGATGAAATCCAAATCGATTATAAAATATCCAAAAAAAAATTGAAAAAAATAAAAAATTGTATAATTCCAAATTGCATGGACTGAAGTTGTTTTATACTAAAAACGCTTTATACAAATGTCTAAAGGCACTTCGCAATTATTACCCCTGTTCATCAGGCCATGAAACTATATTTCAGCAGCAGTTTGAGACTGTTGTATTCTAGTCTCGATCCTCACAGGCAACCAGTTTTTACAACCGGTCGAGGGGATATTGTGGTTAAGTGTCTTGCCCAAGAACACAAAAAGCATGTTCCTTGTACCATCGCACATGAGTCACAAAAAGGCGATTGTCGTAAAGTGTCTTGCCCAAGAACACAAAAATCATGTTCCTTGTACGATTTTAAACCCACATACCATCCCACATGAGTCAAAGAGAGGAGATTGTCGTAAAGTGTCTTGCCCAAGAACACAAAAACCATGTTCCTTGTCAGATTTCAAACCCACATACCATCGTACATGAGTCAAAGAGAGCAATTGTCGTAAAGTGTCTTGCCCAGGAACACAAAAGCCTTGTTCCTCCTCAGATTTCGAACCCAAAAACCATCGCACATGAGTCACAGAGAGGCGTTTGTCGAAAAGTGTCTTGCCCAGGAACACAAAAGCCTTGTTCCTCGTCAGATTTCGAACCCAAAAACCATCGCACATGAGTCAGAGAGAGGCGATTGTCGTGAAGTGTCTTGCCCAAGAACTCAAAAGCCATATTCCTTGTCAGATTTTAAACCCAAATACCATCGCACATGAGTCAGAGAGGGGCGATTGTCGTAAAGTGTCTTGCCCAAGAACATAAAAGCCATGTTCCTCATCAGATTTCGTACCTACGTACAGGTAACATCGCACATCAGTCAAAGAGAGGCGATTGTCGTAAAGTTTCTTGCCCAAGAACACAAAAACCATGTTCCTTGTCAGATATCGGACTAAAAAACCATCACACATGAGTCGAAGAGAGGCGATTGTCATAAAGTGTCCTACCCAAGAACACAAAAGCCATGTTCCTTGTCAGATATCGGACTAAAAAACCATCGCACGTGAGTCGAAGAGAGGCATTTGTCGTAAAGTGTCTTGCCCAAAAACACAAAAACCATGTTCCTTGTCAGATTTCAAACCCACATACCATCGCACAAGAGTCAAAGAGAGGTGATTGTCGTAAAGTGTCTTGCCCAAGAACACAAAAACCAGGTTCCACTGAGGGTTCCGATCATCCACCATTGCAAGTAAGACACTATAACCATGGACCATGGTGCTCCACATAATAAGGATCTCCAATAAAATATAGGGAAACAAATTCAAAAAGAACGATTTCCAACAACTTACGTGAGTTTCTTGGGAGTCCAGGTCCTATACTGACCGTCATGACTTTACCGCTGGGTTTCATGACAGCCATGTTGCCGGTACCCTGCGCAAAACGAACTGTCCTGGTTCCCCCACCACCCCAACCTTCCTTCTTCACAATGACGTTAATCCTAGAATCCGAAAGAAGTATACCAGAAAAAAAAGAAAAGAAATATCAAAAATAAAACCCCCCAAAACAAAATAATAATAATGGGTATTTATTAAGCGCACGTATCCACCAGGACTGGTGCTCAAGGCGCTACATCATTATTACCCTGCTCATTGGGCCAATGAAACATTCCAAAGACCATCTCAGCTCCCTGGGGAGTATACAGCTCGATGCTGCCTGTCAAGCGCAAGGAAGCTAATTCAATCATAATAACCATCTCTGCCCTCACAGGTACCCATTTACTCCTGGGTGGAGAGAAGCAATGAGTGACAAAGTGCCTTGCCCAAGGGCACACGTACCACAACCCCAGGCTTGACTCGATCCCACAACCTGCAGCTTTACCCGCAGACCACAAATCCAATGCCCTTAACCACGAGGCCACTGCACTCCACGATCACATGTCATGCATGTCAAAACTTCCAAGGATTAGAATAGTCCAGAGAACCTAGCAGAGAAGATGAAATCTTCCTTGGACGAGAAAAGATCCCACTCACGTGTCGCGGAAGTCAAGCTGGAGCTCACGCCCCGCCGCATCACGGTATTTCTTGCTGAGTACTGTCAGGAATTCCGTCTTGAAGACGGACTCCAGGAGACTCGAGAAGTCGTTCTGGATGTTGAGGACAAAGATATCATCTTGCAAGGTACTGGAAAGGGAAAAAAATGAAACGATTCCAATATATAGTGTGAGTCAAAAAAGCAGAACCTAAAAACAAAGAAATATGTTTCATATCAAAAAACTATACCGGCTTAGTAAAAAAACACGAAACACAAATGTCGGGACCATTGTTTTACTTTTAGTGAAGTTCTGCATGTAGCACTTTCAAAATCTAGGATATAAAAGCTCAATTGTCAAGGTCTTGGGCTGGACCTTGTGTTGTTTTTGCTATGCCACGCATAAATATAGGCCTGGAATATGCTTGAAATCCTCTGTACTGCTCCAGGATGTCACTGGCCAAGCCTCAACATATTGACAGTCACTGCCGTACTTGTGTCAGCCCGCCACATGTTTGCCTTGCCAGCACAAAATTCACTTACAACAACAACAGGTGCTGTAAATTATATTCGATATAATCGATATTAGTTTAATAAATAAATTATCAGAATTTTTGATATTGATGGACTGTAGCTTTGTGTGCGATGTCATCTTACCTGAGTGATACGCTCTGAACTTGTTCGAGGGGAATCTTGCGTTTGATGACGTCTTTGATCTGTCCTTTCTCCGGTCCGCTCTTGACCTTCTCTCGACCAATCAGATAGATGTTGCGGGCCGACAGTAGCAAGTCGCGCTTCGTCACCTGCGAAATGAGGACATTCGTGATTACTACGGTTAACACGCATTTCAAAGTTTGTAGAAGTTGACCACAACATTGCGAAATCTGGCTTCAGCATTCAAGCAGAACAAATATGAACATTAGCGCAATACAGGGTGAGTAAAAAAAAACGAAACCCAAATGTCGGGACCATTTTTGTAGTGAAGTTCTGAATGTAGCACTTTCAAAACCTAGGCTATGAAAGCCCAATTCCTAAGCTTTCTTTTAGTACAAGAATCATTCAAATCACTCATGTACTTTTCAAGTAACAGAGTTTTAAGCACAGCCGCCGTTTTAAGGTTCTGTCAACGGATCACAAAAAAGTTCAGTGTTCTCTCAGCAACACGAAAACAAATCACGTAACATGTGTGTGAATTCTTTTCGTTTTGCTGAAAGAACACACACCTTTTGTGTGATCCGTGGACAGAACTTTAAAATGGTGGTTGTGTTCAGAATTTCGCAACTTGAAAAGTACAAGAGCGATTGGAATGATTCTTGTACTAAAAGAAAGCTTAATGACTGGGCTTTCATATCCTAGATTTTGAAAGTGTTACAGGCAAAACTTCATTGAAAAATTGGTCCTACCATATGGATTTAATTTGTTTACTCACCCTGTATTGTTCCAATGATATATTCACAAAGAGTCTAAAGAACTGAATCAGACCTAAAATACACGAATGCTTTAAAAAACTCTAGAATTCTAAAAAAAATTTAGCAGGTAGTCTTTCTGTCAAAATATTTTAAATTTCAGAAGGTCAATTTATTAGTAAGCCAAACTGTAGAGAAGCCATAAACCAAACTCTAGAGAAGCCATCAACCAAACTCTACAGAAGCCATAAACCAAACTCTACAGAAGCCATAAACCAAACTCTACAGAAGCCATAAACCAAACTCTAGAGAAGCCATACACCAAACTCTAGAGAAACCATAAACCAAACTCTAGAGAAGCCAT
Source organism: Patiria miniata (assembly GCF_015706575.1). Taxonomy (NCBI): domain Eukaryota; kingdom Metazoa; phylum Echinodermata; class Asteroidea; order Valvatida; family Asterinidae; genus Patiria; species Patiria miniata. The sequence goes on along the minus strand of NW_024037048.1, from coordinate 9,905,500 downwards.
AAACCAAACTCTAGAGAAGCCATAAACCAAACTCTAGAGAAGCCATAAACCAAACCCTAGAGAAGCCATAAACCAAACTCTAGAGAAGCCATAAACCAAACTCTAGAGAAGCCATAAAGCAAACTCTAGAGAAGCCATAAACCAACTCTAGAGAAGCCATAAACCAAACTCTAGAGAAGCCATAAACCAAACTCTAGAGAAGCCATAAACCAAACTCTAGAGAAGCCATAAACCAAACTCTAGAGAAGCCATAAACCAAACTCTAGAGAAGCCATAAACCAAACTCTAGAGAAGCCATAAACCAAACTCTAGAGAAGCCATAAACCAAACTCTAGAGAAGCCATAAACCAAACTCTAGAGAAGCCATAAACCAAACTCTAGAGAAGCCATAAACCAAACTCTAGAGAAGCCATAAACCAAACTCTACAGAAGCCATAAACCAAACTCTACAGAAGCCATAAACCAAACTCTAGAGAAGCCATACACCAAACTCTAGAGAAGCCATAAACCAAACTCTAGAGAAGCCATACACCAAACTCTAGAGAAGCCATAAACCAAACTCTAGAGAAGCCATAAACCAAACCCTAGAGAAGCCATAAACCAAACTCTAGAGAAGCCATAAAGCAAACTCTAGAGAAGCCATAAAGCAAACTCTAGAGAAGCCATAAACTAACTCTAGAGAAGCCATAAACCAAACTCTAGAGAAGCCATAAACCAAACTCTAGAGAAGCCATAAACCAAACTCTAGAGAAGCCATAAACCAAACTCTAGAGAAGCCATAAACCAAAATATTTACCTTGAAGCGGCGATCATACTTGTTGACCTTGTCGGAGAACTCGACGCGTTCCCTGCGTTGGGTCAGCGCCTGCAGCAAAGGATTGTGCTCAAACCCGATGTAGTCGCCGGCGAAGTTGCGATTGAGACTGTATCGTCGTCGCTCCTTCTTGTTGTACAGCAGATCAGATGCTGCAAAAAAGAAAAAGACAGATAAAGTAACATTGATTACTTTGCTTTAATCCTAAAATGGTCTGGGGTGCAGGTAGGACACACCCCCTCCTTCCTTCCTGCAGAGTTGTAGTCGAGTACTTTTTTCCAAGTACCAAGCAGTGTTGTAGTACTCGTACTCGGTACTCGTACTCGAAATGACGGTACTCGTACTCGGGCAGCAAAGTACTCGTACTCGACATGTCAAAATTGTACTCGATCATTAAAGTACTCGTCCTCGAATAGCAGTACTCGGCCGAGGAAAATGTTATAGCGTCTCTTACCATGACCTTATTTTATCGATACTTTCAGTTTGAAATGGTTGACTGGCTTGTGGAGAAATCAAGATTTCCTGATTTTTCTCTGTGCAAGTCCGGACAAACACATTTTACGGTTAGCCGTGAGTGGGTCTGTATATCGGTCGACTGGGCCTGGGCCAATTAGGCACAGTGAACCATTTGCCGTATGGACGTATTCGGAAATACGAGTACTCGTACTGACTCGTACTGACTCGTACTCGTACTTGTACTCGGAAGTACAAGTACTCGTACTCGTACTCGGAAGTACAAGTACTTGTACTTCCGAGTACGAGTACGAGTACTTGTACGAGTACAAGTACTTGTACTCGGAGACCCGTTCTTGTAATTGGAGGTACAAGTACTCGTACTTGTACTCATACTCAGCAATCTAAGTACTCGGCAGTACTCGGTACTCAGAAAAAAGTACTCGACTACAACACTGGTACCAAGCACTGCCAAGTACTTTGGTTACCAAGTACAAGTACAAGTACAAGTACGAGTACTTCTGAGTACAAGTACTTGTATTTCCAAATACGGCCCAGTCAGACCGATATAAGACCCACTCAGGGCTAGCTGTTGAATGTGTTTGTCCGGAGGTGCACAGAGGAAAATTAACCATTTCTAACTGAGAGTATCAATAAAAACTGTTCGTACCCCAAATATTTTGTGAACTCAGCTATATGAGTAACTTCACTGGTTATTTTAATTGGTCTTTAGTTTTAATTGTTCAATCATATACTTTATAAACAAGACATTTTGCAAAATGAAATAGAAAAATATATACGGTTGAAGACAAAAATGTGGTAAGAAAAAGTGATAGTTTTTAGCAATATTCAACATTTGAAAACATTAGGAAACAAAACTTATTATTAAATACCTCACTTGACTGTAAGTGAATGAAAGTTTAAAGCATAATGTGGAATCATGGCACCTAGTAAGCTAACATTTTTTCAAGAAAGGTGGAATTTTGTATTAATTTCCAATGATGGTCAGCCGTCCATCGTTGGAAAAACTGGCATTTTCCAATACTGTCCCCCATTTACCAAATATAGTTAGTCCACTTTTGTTTGCAATCTTTACACATCTGTGAACATGTAAAAGCCATCAAGACTGGCTCCCTGACCTTACAATATCCCCAGTGTCTATAAATTGTTGTTTCATCTGAAGTGGGGTCAGGGAACTAGACTACAAGAAACATGATTTTTTTTTCTTGGTCTTTCCAGCATTTACGAACACAAAACTTTAAACATGTCAGTGTAACAATATTTGCTATAAAATACTAACTCCTCAAAATCCAACCATTTCTGAAAATAACAGCAAAAGCAAATGTTGTATATTCCCTTTAATTGTACCTTGTTCTTTGAGTCGTAGGTAGTGTTTGTGGGCATTGAAGCGACGGAAGGCTTTCTGGAGGATGCGAGCGAAGTGGTCGTACTTCCTCTCTCGTTGTTCCTCGAGCAGAAAGAGCTAGAAACGAGAAGAAAAGATGAGAAAATGAAGAAAGTAATAAAGACGTCCTAAAGATTCTTATGAAAAAAAGAATTACTGATTATTTGGGGTGCTGTGGTCCAATGGTTAGTGTTCGACTTGTGTGTCGTGGTACATGGGTTCAAATCCTGATGGGAAACATGGTGCTTGTGTTCTTAAGCAAGGCACTTTACCATTACTTCTTCGTCCTTCGGATTGGACGTAAAGCCGTAGGTCCCGTGTGTTGTGCAATGCACGTTAAAGAACCCAGTAACGCTTATGGCTTAGAGAAGGGGTTTACCCCGGTGTTTCTGGCAGTGGCTGCAATATGCGCCGCAGCACCTTGTAAACCCTTATAAGGTGCTAGATAATGGGTTTCATATTTCTCATAAACTTCATTTACCTGTCTCTAGTCATAGACATAATTTCCAGCGCCTTGAGTACCTAATTGCTGGTAGATACGTGGGCTGTATAAGACTCCGATATCATTACGGTAACTGCAATCATGAGATGCTTGATACTCGACTGGACATCCCCCACCAGTGGTGCCATGTCTCTTAGGTTATGACTGCCCATCTGACTTGGGTATTGACAAGGGGGGTGGGGGGACTTACCGATTCAGGGGCCTTGATGAAGACTTTGGTTCTGCCCAGCTGCCACTGGTCTGGTTCCATATTGACGGCATTCATGAGATGCTTGATACCAGACCGGACGTCACCCCGCCATTGGGGCCATGTCTCTGGGGTGATGACTGAGTATCTGTCGGGAGGATTGACGAGCATGTACTGGTAAAATCTAGTTTTTATTATGTACATGAAACGGCAATTCTTTGTTTAAATATGACCCAACCCAGCAAATCGGATTGGTAGTCAACAAAAATACGTTTGAGTTACATGTACATGATTTTTTTAATTCGGGCAATTTACGATGCAGTGTGCCACCAAGAGTTGGCCATGGAGAGTCCATTTTTTAAATTACAGCCCATTTTGAATGAGTGTCAGTTGACAACTCGCGCTAATTTGTTACAGACTGAGGCGTTGTGCCGCCTTACAAAAAAACACCATATTGATAAAAAGAAAAGAGAAGGGCACATATATACCCGAATCATACGCTTACAAAACAACTGACTGGAAAAAAACAACAATTTCAAATGCACCGCGCTGCGAATTTGTCGACCATCTCCCACAATGCACTGGAAAAAATGAACTCTCCATGGCAAACTCTTGGTGGCGCACTGTATTCTGAATTGCCCAAATTGATGGTGCACAACAGAAAATCATTATAAACACAACAGTTACTCATTCCTTTGCTATTTTGCATATCATCAAAAGCTTTGTGCTGCTTCCAAATTTGGACTTTTCTTGAGGGCTAAGAAGACCGAGCTGGTGACCATTAACGAGGCACCAAACCACCCTCCTGTCCTCTCTACAGGTGGCACCCGACTCAAAGAGGTGCCAGACTTCAAATATCTTGGTCCCTAAATAGCTGACAGCAAGAAGGACGTTCTCACACGCAAGGGTCAAGCATGGAATGCGTGCTACAAACTCCACTCTATCTGGAAATCCAACATATCTCAATCCACCAAGCTTGCTTTCTTCCGATCCTCTGTCGAAAGTATCCTGCTATACAGTACCGAGACATGGTCTTTGAAAAAGCAGCTTAAACAGAGGCTAGATGGCACCTACACTCGCCTCCTCATAAGAGCGCAAAATATTTCCTGGAGGGAACATAAGACAAAGGCGGAAATATACGGCAGCATCCCACTTATCACTACAATAGCAGAACGCAGAGCACGCTTCGCCGCCCACTGCTATAGAGCCAAAGAGCAAGTTGTCTCTGACCTCATCTGCTGGTGATTGCCTTGCCCCAACAGAGGGAGGAGACCCCTCAACTACGTTGACACTGTATGCAATGATGTGAGCCAGCACGTTGATGACATCATCACGGCCAGCGGACAAGAGAGTCTGGAAGAGTTTGGTTGCATCCATCTCGGCTGCGGCCGCCCAATGATGATGATAATGAACTGGAGTGCCCAAATTTAACGCCTATCCGTTTATCAGAACAAAAACTGCTTAGCGAAAGTTGATAATAAGCAGGACAAGTTCTTTTCAGAACTAAATATCTTCTAAGCAGTAGTTATTACCACGTGGTGTTACCGCAGACCGAAACGATACTATCCGTTTATAATATGCACAAATTTACACCATACCAAACATTCCAAAACATGCCAGTGTACAGATTATCAAAGCTATAGTCCATCATTTGCAGCCATCCGAAAAGTAACTGGCGTAACTATTGTTGTAAAACATACTTGGTTGAAAGATAGTAAGGGGACTAAACTCCCTGTGAAATTATTCTTTCTGGCAAGCTGTCATTTTGAAGTAATCAACGAAAGAAGGCCTTTCCAATGGTGCATCTTAAGACGCACCGTAGGAAAATTTAAATTAGTTGTTCGTTTTGTTATTCGGCGAAGCGCGCGCAAGCATTGGCACGACGCACAAGCGGGCATGGTTGCTATAATTTGTCGGATCAGTGCGTGACATCGCATATAGCTGCAATCGGCTCAGTGAGAACGCGTCTCGGACGCTGAATTCAGGCCCAATTCAAAACATGATTCAGCAACTATTGATTTGAAATTGAGATCCTAGAATGCTGTTTTTCTCGGAATATACAGCTGAAGTTGAGCTGAAACTTCATCAGGTTAGTTGTTCAGTATCCTTCATTAGATTTTGAACACTTTTGTTGCTTCAAACGAACAAAATGCACAAATTACAAATGATGGACTGTAGCTTTAAATTAGTTCGGGTGTGGCAGAACGAACCTTCTGAGGAATTTGTCGAACTCCCTCCTGTAGGCAAAGCCGGCGCGTCGAACTCGGATGTTCTCCTTCAATCCTAGATACTCCACTTGATGGTGCACTCTACGACGTAAAAATAACAGAGAAACAAAAAAGATTTTAGAAATTTGTTTAGTTTTACTATCAAAAAGTCTTTTCTCCTGAAACAGATGTCAATTTCTCTCTGGAATTCGCAGATTAACATTCAAAGCATTCCAGGTTTTTCAAGACACTTCTTTTGGGACGAAATTCCTTTCAGGGGGATAAAATGTGTGAAGTGAAGTCTGTCACAAGCCAAAATGGCCCATCAGGCTGGCGTTTATCTCCGGTTTCAGTGGCATGAAACGACTGAGAATATTTCTACTCCCCCTGGATGGGATGCCAGTCCATCGCAAGTTACTCCCAGCTAATGTCGGTACCAATTCTCCTAGGTGCAGAGAGGCAATAAAGTAGGGTGAAGTGGCTTGCCCAAGGACACAACCTATGGCCAGCAGACAAATATTATTTCTATTCCCCCTGGATGGGATGCTAGTCCATCGCAGGTTACTCCCAGCTAATGCCGGTACCCATTCTCCTAGGTGGAGAGAGGCAAGTGGGGTGAAGTGGCTTGCCCAAGGACACAACATATGGCCAGCAGACTGAGAATATTTCTATTCCCCCTGGATGGGATGCTAGTCCATCGCAGGTTACTCCCAGCTAATGCCGGTACCCATTCTCTTATGTGGAGAGAGGCAAGTGGGGTGAAGTGGCTTGCCCAAGGACACAACATGTGGCCACCAGCTGGATTCGAACCCCTGAGCCTCTGATCATGAGTCACGAACCCTAACCACTAGACCGCACTCCCCCACACAAAATAAAGTGTGGAATGACACACTTTTCATGACATGTCATTTTCAGAACTCTAGTTTCTTTTCTTCTCAAACTCACCTCTTTTCTTCCCAGTCTCTCGGTCTCTTGGTCTCATTCGGCTTGATGCAGCGGATGTAGTGAGGCGTACACTTCATCAGCCTCGTCACGAGCAGATTGGCTTGGGTCTGCGAAGAACAAAGACTGGCAAACTGTACAACCTGGCCCAATTAAATTACGTTTACCCCAAATTAATCACCGGTAAAATCTATTTGAATATATAGGCAATTCCAGCTTGATGAAAAGAAGCGTAATGCAGAAATGAAACTGGCACATGTGATTCAACCATACAACTCCACTTCGCCACTTGTAATATTCATACATGTACGTGGGAAAACAATCGGGCTTGTCTTTTTCTTCCAACGAATGCCAGTGAAATGTATCACTAATGCTCACTTCGCCATCCTCAAGAGAATCATCCTGATTTTTAACCCTGTGCAGAGTGACCTGCTACCTTTTGGGCCCCAGGTAATAACGTTCACCTCCTATCTAATCCTCATTCAACCCTTGCCAAATCAGCTGGTTCAATGAACTTTGCAGCCAGGGCTGCACCCAGGCCGTGTCAACAAACTTTTGACCAGGCCTCCTGCCAAGTCTCATTGAAATTCAACAAAGACCTGTAACTTGACACAGTCATCTCCCTTCATAACTGCATACCACAGCCGCCAGTCAATTATCTTTCCAGCGCACTGTCTGGCAACTGTCTGGACACTGTCTGGCACGTGGCTTTTTGTTGTATTGCTATGAATAGGGTCTTGCGTAGTGCGGGAAAGTACCTGCTGCCCAGCAGTTGACGAGTTGTTGTAAAGTTTTTTGTAAACGCTGCGCAGGGTTAAAGCATTGCATTTTGTACAACTCAATCTGAAACCTCCATAATCACACATGCTGGTTGGATTTTATCCACTGGATGTTACTGAGCAGATGAGGCAACCCGTACCCGACCAACCATGTGCTAGCGAGCGGCACAATACATACGTTGGTACCGTTGCATATCATCATGTGCAGCTAGTACACGCACGCAGCAAACACTGTATTACCGTGTGACGCAGTGATTTTTCCATGTCAAAGGTCATTGTTTAACCTTTTATCCAGCCGGAAAAGGCTCCGATCGGTGTTGGCCTAGGTGTTTCTCCCCTAGAAACACTCTATTAACAACTGGTGAAAGAGATTAAACCTACGCTCATTTTTACATGTTGTTTTCATCGACTTTTCATCCACATTTCTTCAAATTGAGGTAAAATCGTTGAAGAAAATCGGAAGGTTCATTGGAAAAGTCAAAAAGTCAGATTTCTGATTAAAATCAGAAAAATGTCATCTCTGGTAATGTCCACAACAGAGCCCATTAACCATGATATCTAATTAATGATTCAGAGAAATGATCCCAAACTCCTAGTCTGCAATCTCCTGGACCACTTCTAGATGATGGATGTATAAGATTTGAAAAAATACATATTCAAGTTTATTCACTGAGCTCCTAAAAGCCGTCTTGACGTAACATAACACTAGAAGTGCCCATATATTTTCAGCTGCGTAAAGCAGCTCAAGAAATGATTGTGTTTCCCCGTTGGTTAGTAACAAACTTCAGCATATGCCTTTTTTTGGCAATCAATCACCTTGTCCCTTAGGCCCTCGCAACAACACATGCTTCAGGTCTCCACTGACCAGCTACCAACTTATTGCAGTCGCGAAAATGGGTCGCGAGGTCACTCATTTCGCATTGGGCTAGCACTGTACTGCACACAAATTGGGTGTTCCACGTGCTATAAAACACTCCATGCACCAACTGACATTCCACAAAATAATGGGAATCCTTTTCAATTGACAGTCACGACCATGAACTCTGTCTCACTCATGAAGTAAAGTCTTTCACGCCCCCCTCCCCTTCTCAGAAAAAGGGAAGAAAAATTAGCTTTCTCGATTATGTCGATTTGAATGGACTCACCCTGATTTTGGTTGATGCTGTCGTAGGCCGTTTCCTTTCTGTTGTCTCGAGTTTCTCCGGAAACAATCTCTGTATGAAATGGCTGGAAGACAGAATTTAGTCAGGGATAAAAGAGAAGTCCAGGTTTTTGGGGCAAAAAGAAATTTGGCGGGTTATTTTGACATGATGTTATCATGACTCACCTTTCGCTAGACTGCATAAGCTCGATCAGATCAGGAAACAGCACGTCTCGATTCCGCTCACAGAATCCGTCAATCGAATATGTCACCTAGCGACAGAAATAACAGAAAACAACTGCACTTTTCCAAACTACCCTTTCCTGAAATGTTTGAACCCAACTCTGTTGCGCGTCGGAACAATACGCGCAACACGCACACCCGTATGCATGTGCACGCAGACATCTTGTTGCAACGTTGGTTGCTATGCATACAGAGGTTTTCAGAGTGAGGCTCTAGTGGTATGGGCCTTATGCACGAGTCAGCCATATTGCATTAAAAATGAAGTAAAATTTTAATTTTTGGAACTTGCGAAGAGAAACGAAAGCAAGTGAATTACTATTTAATTCCAGTCTGCTTCAATGAATAGTTCAACATTTGCAATTAGACATTCCCTAATGTTTAAAGCCAGATTTTAAAAAATGACAGTAAAATAAGGCTGCATTATGCCTACCTAAATAGTCTGGCGCCATCCCATTCAACAGTTCACAATTAATGAAATACATTCAGGGAACTCGACAAGAATGGCCAACTCGAGCATTAGGCCCTTAGTCTTTCTGGTTATGCACTGTGAAATGCTAAAAATAGCAAATAGCATGTGACGCAATCTCGACCAATCAGGAGATAGAATCTGAGGGGGAGACGCTATGATATTTTTTCATAGTGAGGCTCCAGTGGTATAGTTTTTTATGGTTATGCGCTGTCAAATGGTCACATTAGCGAACACCATGTGACGCATTGTTCTACATAAACCCCGAGGACAGACACACAAAGGGAGAACAACAGATCCTTTCAGTCCTCAGAAGTTGGGTCTTTTGTTCAAAACGGTCCTCTGTAGTAGGTTTGTGTGCTTAGTCTACGGGAGAGTGTTATATTACAGGGACAAAGGGAAACACAAAGTATTGTCCTCAAGAGTACAGGGTGAGTCAAAAAAAGCGAAACCCAAATGTTGGGACCATTGTTTTAGTGAAGTTCTGCATGTAGCTCTTTCAAAATCTAGGATATGAAAGCCCAATTCATAGGCTTTCTTTTAATACAAGAATCATTCAAATTACTCATGTTCTTTTCAAGTTATTGAATTTTAAACACACAACCACTGTTTCAAAGTTCTGTCCACGGATCACAAGAAGGTAAGTGTTGTTTCAGCAAAATGAAAACAAATCACATAGGGATGTGTGTGAACTGTTTTCGTTTTGCTGAAAGAACGCACACCTTTTCTGTGATCGGTCGACAGAACTTTAAAACAGTGGTTGTGTTTAAAGTTCCGTAACTTGGAAATTACATGAGTGATTTAAATGATTCTTGTACTGAAAGAAAGCTTATGAATTGGGCTTTCATATCCTAGATTTTCAAAGTGCTACATGCAGAACTTCACTAAAATAACGATCCTGACATTTGGGTTTTGCTTTTTTTTTACTCACCCTGTATGGTAAAACAACAGTGTGTGACCAATCAAGAGACAGACTTAGTGCGTGAGGTGTTATAAAATGGTAATATTGTGAAAAGGAAATTACGGGGCGTACCTTGCCAGCGTAGTGGTGTATAATGAACCCTGTGCCGGTGCCCTGAAAGTGCTGGTGGGTACCGACCGCCCCGTTCAGTTTCTGCAGCAGTTTTTCGTCGGCACCTTCGCTCTTCGCGTGCATGGTGGCGCAGATGTCGTCCAGAATACTCATGATTCCTGGAGGTGACTGAAAATTAAAAAAAAAACCGGACATTCTTGATTATAAAACAAGGGGCTGTGCTTTGCTGCGTCATGGAACTGGGTACCGAGTACCGGCCACTGATGTCAGGAACCGGTTCCCGATTATGGAATCCGGTACCCGTAACCAACTTTACAAAGTACTTGGTAACTTCTCAGACAATGAAAAGAAAGGTTTTGAGGGTCATGAATGAGGAATTTTCAAAGTGAAAACCAGGGTAAGTGGAAAAAACAAAACAGATGTCAAGTTAAGGACGCTTGTGTAAGTCGAAGTTTTCATCAAAAACCTACATATCCGCTCCGTTCACAAGCACCCCCTCACCGGCGAAGGAAGTACAGTTGGGGGTGACCGACCGACGCCATCTTGCCTGACTGCAATTTATTTTCCGCGAAGCGCGGCCACTGCGTGTACATAGTACAAATCCCCTGGTATACGTGCGTCACACACAAGGAACGGTGCGCGTCAACCAGCGAAATGTCCCGCCCATGGGGCGTCGTTGTTAGGCAAAAGGGCGCCCTCTTTTGGTAGCGCACGGAGCTCATACACACATGAAGTCTTGTATCGATGCACCGATGTTGTAGTATTATTGCTCTGACCTTTATTAACTAGTTAGCGCTGGAGACAGTGATAACACGCACTGGCTGTTTTTATACACAGGCATGGCTGACGGGTTAAGACGTCAAGATTGCCTCAACTCGCCTCCGGGTGACGTCTAAACACGCTTATCCCTCGTACCTTTTGCACACACACACAAAGTCCATGAAGTCTGTGGAGGTGGACCGCGTACTGACCGTTGTGTGGGCCGTTGTGCACGGCCTATTGTTAAACAATTAACGCTCCAGTGCACGCCCCGGTTTATTAAAACATATCAGGTTTCGGCAAGAAACATTGCAGAAATACTGTCGAAATCACTCTTGCGAATCAGCGTTTATGGCGTTTGGCTGTATATCAGAAGCTGGCTGTGAAATTTTGCCTTTAGAAAATTTCGAAATGTTGGCAAAAATTTTTGGCAAAAATAAACCCAAGATTTTGAGATTTGAATTTGACGGTTGGGTTTCTTTAACAGGTACCCACGTTTGAATGTGACAGCTACCTGACTTAAAATTAGTCAGAAGCGTTTGGTCTGGGAACCAGACTGACCTTTTTCTCTTCAATCAGATCACACACAATCTTGTTGTTGAAGTAGTCAATAGGATTCCACTTGATCCCTTCATGCACGTACTCTTCCTGAAAACCAAAAACAAAAAGATGTAAAATTCATGTTAAATAAATCAGTTTTCTACAAAGATTGACATTTTTAGACCATTATCATTTGGCCCGAAAAATGTATCTAGGGTGCCTAAGGCCATGAAGGCCCCCCCAAAAAAAAGTCTCTGGTTTCTGGTATGCACGAACATTGCCATAGCCATGGGCATCGGCAACATTAAAAATGGTGGCTTTTTATTTTTTCAAGCTTGTATTGTACAGACAAGGTGGGTACTATTTTGCTTTTTTGTGTCCTCATTATACATTGGTGTCCTCCATAATTTGCCTTGGTGCCCTTTATCATTTGCCTTGGTGCAATTTCCCCATTCCTTGGTGCTCCTTGGTACAAAAATTTGAGGAGGCGCGGCAATAGAGGGCGCTGTTGTAGCTTCCGTGTTAATTTGAAGGAAAAAAAAAGGTTGACACGCATGATTAAAATCGACGCGCGTGCTGACCAGAGACCGAGTATTTTTTTTTTTGGCCTAAGATGATGTCTCAAAAGCGCCACACTCACTGGTTTGACTGGAATCCTGCTGCTGCACAATTTTAACATGTTTTTAGATGGGGTTATGATCGAGAATAAGCTTTATGTGGCCTCTCCGGACTCCCATATATTTGCACTAAGTTTAGTCAGGCACCATTTGCAGTCATCAGCCGACATTTGAAGCAAAAAAGACCGGTAAAAAAAAAAAAGAAGCCGCGTCGCCACACCACTTTTTGGGCAAGCTCCATACCAGAAACCGGAGACTTTTTTTTTTTGGCCTTACGATCGAGTATACGCTTTATGTGGCCTCTCTGGGCTCCCATGTACTTTGCACTATGATTTAGTCCAGCACCATTTGCAGCCGATGTTGTAATTTTGTAATTGATCGCTGACCGGCCTAGCAGCTCATGCATGATGTCGATGTCACTGTATGGTCTGATGTTACCGTTTTCTCTGATTTTTGTCTTGTTGATCCAAATTTCCAGAAAAAAAGTTCATGTCGGTCCAGATCGTAAGTGGGTGCAGAATTCTCAAGCCTTTGGAAATACCTTACTTGACTGTTAGTGAATGACAGTCTAAAACATCCCGTAAAATCATGGCATCTGGTGTGCTGTCATATTCAAGTAAAGTGATATTTTTGTATCAATTTCCAATGCTGGTCAGCCGACCAGCGTTGGAAAAACTGGCTTATTCAAATAGTGCCCCCAATTTACCATATATAGTCTGCATTTTGATTGCAATTGATTACACACATATGAATGGGTACAAGCCTACTAGACTGGTTCCCTGACCTTATAATTCCATGACGTCTATAAATTGCTCCGTTTCATCTTAAGTAGGGTCAGGGTACCAGACTACAGGAACATGATTGTGTTCCTTGGGTTTTCCAGCGTTCACAAACACAAAACTTCAAACGAGTCAGTGTAACAATATTTGCTATAAAAAGTGACCCCCTGATCCATCCATTTTTGAAAATTCCAGCGAGATGTTGTACATTCCCATTACTAAACAGCTTTTTATTTCTCAGTGACTGACCTGCTCAGCTTTCAGCGTGAGCTCGATGAAGATCTGCTGGAGCTTCTCGTTGACGAAGTTGATACAAAACTGCTCGAAGCCGTTTACTTGGAAGATCTCAAAGCCGTAGATGTCCAAGACGCCGATATTGATCTCCTCGCGATCCTTCTGCATGGCCTGGTTGATAGACTGAAAGACGAGAACAAAAAAAAAAGTTTTTGGGGGCAGGTTCGATCGACTCTTTGTCCAAGATTGGATTTGAACTTTGGTTCCCGTGATGTAGCCGGTCCCAATCCCAGGCAACCACTGTCGAGTTGTTGTGGCGATAGAGGTCGCATCAATAAGATGATTCTGGATTGGTCTTGGAAAGTTTGGTCGTTGGACTCAAGAAATTTGTGACAGGGGAGGTACAGTAAAAAAGGAATGCCATTGTAACAGTTCCCTTGAATAGCTTGTGACTTGACTCGAGACTGAGCGACTTGTGAGGACTTGTGAGAACCTGTGATGCGTGTGAGGACTTATGAGGATTTGTGAGGACTTCCTGTGGACTTGTGAGGATTTGTGAGGACTTCTCATGGACTTGTGAGGATTTTTGAGGACCTTTCATGTGCCTGTGAGAACTTGAGATGGACTTGTGGGGTTTTGAGTATTGGTGAGGTTTGAGGACTTTGACAGATCCGTGAGGACTTGTGAGGTGTGACAGATCTGTGAGGACTTGCGAGGACTTTTGAGAACTTGTGAGGACCTATGAGGACTTGTAGTGATTTGTGAGGACTGGTGAGGACTTGTGAGGACTTGTGAGGACTTGTGAGGACTAATGAGGACTTTTGAATACCCTACGAGGATTTGTGAAGACTTGTGGTGGACTCGTAAGGACTCATAAGGATGTGTGAGGACTTGTAATGATTGACAGGAGTTGCGATGGACTTTTCTCCCCATTTGCTGTTCATCTGTCTGTCTGTGTGAGGACTTGTGAGGACTTATCGGTATTTTTGAGGACATGATGGGATTTGTGAGGACATGTGATGACTTGTGTGGACTCATAAGGATGTGTGAGGACTTGTGAGGATTTGTGAGGACTTGTAAGGACTTGTAAGGACTTGTAAGGACTTGTGATTAACTTGAGGATTTGTGAGGACTTACAAAATCTCATCTATCCTATCTCTACTAGGAAGTCAAAGACCCTAGCATGGACGGCTTTGGCTAAGGCATCCCTGGTGTAAGTGGCTTGCTCCGGGTTGAGCGTGACCTTGATGGATTCTGTCTGTCCTCCCCATTTGCTGTCCATTTGTCTGTCTGTGTGAGGACTTGTGAGGACTTATGAGGACCTGTCACGGCTTGTGAGGATTTGTGAGGACCTATCAGTATTTTTGAGGACATGAGGGGATTTGTGAGGACATGTGAGGGCTTGTGAGGACTCATGAGGCTGTGTGAGGACTTGTGAGGATTGTGAGGACTTGTGATGAACATGATGATTAGTGAGGACTTACAAAATCTCATCTATCCTACCTCTACTAGAAAGTCAAAGACCCTAGCGTGGACGGCTTTGGCTAAGGCATCCCTGGTGTAAGCGGCTTGCTCCGTGTTGAGCGTGACCTTGATGGATTCTGTCTGTCCTCCCCATTTGCTGTCCATCTGTCGGCTGATCAGTTTGGATCGCAGGAGCTCTTTGTCCACGCCAAAGAGATAGGCAGGGAAATCCAGGACTATTGGAAAATGTACAAATTTGTGATCAGAGTTTGAAACTGAATCAATCGCAAGGCACTCACAAATCAATAGCAAATCAATCACAAGTCAATCACAAGGCAATCACAAGGCAATCACAAGGCAGTCACAAATCAATCACAAGGCAATCACAAATCAATTTGGCACGAGTCAGGTTAAAAATAACAGGACATGACTTGTGATGACTTGCGATTGTAGAGTGATAAGTTGTGATAGACTTGTGATGGCTTATGATTGACTTATGATGATCTGTGATTGACCTGTGCTTGACTTGTGATAACTATAGTGATCAGCTTGGGCCAAGTTCGCGCAAGGACTATAGTTGACCAATGGTTAACTAACATTTGCCCGAACTCTGTCTAGTCGACGGTGGTTGACTACGCTAGTCGACTATTTGGAACCAGCCTACTGGGGTTGGTTGCTTCGCTGGTAACCAATAGCCGTGCGCATTCATAAAGCTAGCAGAGAGCCAGGATCCAGAAGTTTTGCAATGACATTTTGACCAGCGTTTGACTAGAGACGTTCGCACGTTGTTATCAGTGCGCAGGCGTAAGGTACGTCACAAATCAACTACTAGTCGACTATTAAGTGGTCCTTGCCCGAACTTGGCCTTGCTTGTAACTCTGCCAGCATGCTCTTATATAGCAGCCGTTACTTTATGCTATTTGAAAAGTCTAAAAGTGTGTGGCCACCCTCCAAACATATACTAAGCTTAATACTGACGGCTACCAGCAGAAACCACACCCCAAAATACTAATAAAAATAATATTGTGGTGCTTATATAACGCTTTTAAATACCAAAGGTCTCAAAGCGCTTTACAATTATTACCCCTATTCATCAGGCCATGAGACTATTTTTTGCAGCAGCTCGAGATCAGCGCGTTCTGGTCTCTACCTTCACAGGTACCCATGTATACTCCTGGGTGGAGAGAGGCAATTGTAGTAAAGTGTCTTGCCCAAGAACACAAGCACCATATTCCCCGTCAGGATTCTAACATATGAACTACAGCACCTGAGGCGAACATTATAACCATTGGACCACAGCACTCCAAATAGGAAAGGAGGGGGTCGCGACCCTGCTGCACCCCCCTCCCCTGTAGTGAAAAACATGCATTTTTGTGCAGGAATGGACACCTTTTGGAACCATGGAAGCAACATGGTTCACTCTATAAAGTTTGGGTCCAAAGTGCAACATTTGTTTCCTGTCCCTATTACCTTGGTACTTTGCCAATCAAAAATCATTAAAGCCGACCTCAGGTCGACTTTGCGTCGACACAGAACAGTCAGCGACTGACTTGCTAGGATCAAGCTGCACCTGAGCTAGAGCTGTCAGGAATAACTTAGTCGGCTTTTTTTTGCGACCCGAGTGGAACTGCGATGATATTAAGATGATCGGCATCAGTCGGCGCTGATAGAAATCCACAGTTGCAAGAGTAGAGAAGTTTCAACTTCTGCGACGTGTTCCCAACAGGCGGGAATCATCATCACAGTCGTGTCGCTAATCAGCGTGCGGCAAAAATTGGAGATTTAACAGATGTGACTGTGGATGTCGTGTGATTGTTATCAACATGCTTTAACCGTAATTGCTTTTAACATGACTCTCTACGCTGTGGAATCGCTGTTTCATTGTGGGTGACATGAGCCTGGTTGCGCTTACAAGTATTTTGTGTCAAGATGCCGCTCGTTCCACGAGAATCACACAATTTCTCAGTTTCGTGACCTGAACATGACTTATCTGCTTGATGCTGACAGTTACGCGGCACAAGCAATTCACAGGTTGACCCCAGGGCGGCCTAAGAATGACATCAACTGAGTTGAGTAGGTAGCTCGCTAATTGTAATCACTCTTGGAGGATGACTGCATTAAAGCTATAGTCCATCATTTGCAACTATCCAAAAAGTAACTGACGTAATTATTGCTGACAAACATGCTTGGTTGAAAGATAGTAAGGGGACTAAACTCCCTGTGAAATTATTCTCTCTGGCAAGCTGTCATTTTGAAGAAATCAACAAAAGAAGGCCTTTCCAATGGTGCATGGACGCACCGTTGGAAATGTTCGTTAGTAGTTAGTTTTTTATTCGGCGAAGCGCGCGCAAGCGTTGGCACGATGCTCATGCGCGCGGCTGCTATAATTCGTCGGATCGGTGCGCGACATCGCGTAGCTACAATCGGCTCAGTGAGAACGTGTCTCGGACGCTGAATTCAGGCCCAATTCAAAACATAGTTCAGCAACTTTTGATTTGAAATCGAGATCCTAGAATGCTGTTTCTCTCAAAATATACAGCTGAAGCTGAGCTGAAACTTCATCAGGTTAGTTGTTCAGCACCCTTCTTTAGATTTTGAGCACTTTTGTTGCTTCAAACGAACAAAATGCACAAATTACAAATGATGGACTATATCTTTAAGGAGTGCATCAGATTTATGAAATCATAGACGTCAGATTTAACAGGGACAGGAAAAGAAAGTGGACCAAGCTTTTACAGAATGACTGACATGCAAACCACTCTTTGTGTGAACAGTTCTACAAATCATCTAATCAACACGATGATAAAATAACTAACATTCATAAATCTTATCATTTAGTCATTCATGCATGTGCGTATATTTATGGTTTTGTAATCAAAGGAATATGTGGGCTACACACAACACGGACAACAGTACACCGCAATTTTGTTGGTTGCTTTTGTTACAAAACATGCTCTACACTAAACTACAACAAACGCGCTCCAATCACAACGACCTACACCATCCACGGGCACGAATTGGAACTCGTAGACTCGGCCAAATATCTAGGAGTGCATATAGACTCAAAGCTAAACTTCAACATACACGTAGATACAGTCACCAAGAAGGCAAATTCTACCTGTGCCTTCTTGAGCCGCAACCTCAGTCATTGCAGCTGAAAGATCAAGGAAAGTAGCTACACCATGTTTGTCAGACCAATAGTAGAATATGCATCAACATCATGGAACCCCCACACTCAACGTAACATTAAAAAACTGGAACAAGTTCAGCGTAGCTCAGCAAGATTTGTGACAGTCGACTATGACTGGTCAAGCAGTGCTACTGACATGATCAAAGATCTCCATTGGCGTTCCCTAGCTGATAGACGGTACTTAGCTGGGCTGGAAATGATGTACCGCATTCGGTTTGACTTGATCGACATCAAATGGCCCCAGTACCTCATACCATCCACAACTACCACCAGAGGTCATGCGTCTCGCTTCCAGTGCCCATACTCAAGCTCACAAGCGTATACCAACTCCTTCTTTCTTCGCACACGGCGTGACTGGAACACACTTAAGAAGGACCCTGCAGCATCTCCATCCCTTGACGCCTTCAAGTCTGCGCTAAGGGATCAATCAGTGATGTAAACCACATACATCACTTTTTTACTCTGCACATCTGTACATACTGCACCTGCACGCATTCACACACACACCACAGTCGCAGCGACTATACTCATCTTTTGAGGACTGCACTCCATGGAAGGAAGGAAGGAAGGAACTTGAAGAAATGTTTACCAGAATTTACTTTGAAACGGACAACAGCACACCACAATTTTGTTGGTTACTTTTGTTACCAAACATGCTCTACACTAAACTTGAAGAAATTTTCACCGGACCGTATGCTATTTCAGAATTTGAGGACAAAAGTCGCAGCAGAGGAAAACCACAGAGAAAGGAAAGAAAGAAATGTGGTATTAAGAGAGAAACAAATAGATTCAAATTTTTGTTTGGAGTGTAAGTACAAAACTAAATTTGCAAAAAAGGTCGTGATTTGGAACAGTAAGCACTTACCATGCACATTCCCATCTTATATGCAGGAAATAAAACAAGTTTCAGATAAAATTGATCAATTTTTCGATAATGTTGCAAGGGCTTTATTTCAAAGGAAAACCCAGCAATAGTTTTGATAAATTAATGCTTGAATGTTTGAAAACAAAACAGTTTTATCATGAAAGGAAAACGAGAACTTGACATATTAAAGTTGTGGAAACAAAATCAGAAATAATTCGGGAAATTTTCCAAACTTTAACAGATAAGATTTCAAAACAAAGTATGCCGTGCGTATCAAAAAAATGCAAACAATATAGGACGGAATGCCAGACGCAGAATGTTTAACAAACATAAATAATACAGGTATGGTTTGAAAGATAGGCCTTTCCACTTTAAAATGACACATCAAACGTCCAAATCTGATAATTTTTGACAGAGTTATGAGTCATTTTCCAAGAGAGGTCACATTGACCATGGGACCAAGTTTTGCCTCTGCGTGGCCTACCAAAAAAAATGTGTTTAGCGATTAAACACAATTTTAAACACTGTCTTCAAACAGCAATAAGCGAAAGTCATAATTTCCAGACGTGTCCCTGTCATTTTCCCCGTACTCACAGTCTTCCTGCGCCACTACTGCGTAATTTCCCTGCTCTTTGAACTGGATGTTGCCAAGATGGAGTATCGCGGCGACGCAATTGAGAACGCTGGACTGGTCGTCCTCCGATATACCGATGACTGACATTGCACTCTGGGAAGGGTACACACACAACAAAAGTTGAAAGGACAACGAAATACAATTTTTAAAAGTTTAATTCTTAACATTATCAATTTGAATATTGTTGAAAGGAAAAATAGTGTATTGTCACACTAATAATAATAATAACAAACGTGGTGTTTTTTAAAGCGTTATTTACAAAAGATCTCAAAGTGCTTCGCATTTATTACCCCTGTTCATCAGGCGTGATCGAGATCAGCATAATCTGGTCTCTACCACTCATCGATACCCTTTTATACTCAGGGTGGAGAGAAGCAGTTGTAGTAAAGTGTCTTGCCCAAGAACACAAGCACCATGTTCCCCGTCAGCGTTCGAACCCACATAATAATAATAATACCGAAGTCTTATATAGCGCACGTATCTACCAACAATTAGGTACTCAAGGCGCTGGAAATTATGTCTATTACTAGAGACAGGTAAATGAAGTACATGAGAAATATGAGAACCATTATGCAGCACCTTTATAATGGTTTACAAGGTGCTGCAGGGGCATTAAGCAGCCACTGCCAGAAACACCGGGGCAAACCCCTTCTCTTTATAGCGATAAGTGTTACTGGGTTCTTTAACGTGCATTACACAACACACGGCACCTACGGCTTCACGTCCCATCCGAAGGACGAAGCAATAATGGTAAAGTGCCTTGCTCAGGAGCGCAAGCACCATGTTCCCACAGTCAGGATTCAAACCCATGTACCACGGCACACGAGTCAAACACCATAACCACTGGACCACAGCACCTCACATACATACCATGGCACACATAACCACTGGAGCACAGTACTCTTCTGAGTAGTTACAGCCAGTTTCACACTCTTAAATCTGTTTGACCTACACCCCCATCTTTAGTAGTCTAGCTCCGCCCCCAATTTGGCCCTCTAGTGACGAGGTCTGTCTTACCATCGTGTCGTTGAATTCCGTGGCATCGTTCATGCCGTCTACTTGGAACGTTCCACTTTGGTTCAGGTAGTAATAGTAGTCTGGGTTCGTCAGACCAAAACCCTCTGAACAGAAAAAAAAAGTTAACAAGAAATTCTGTATTTAATTGCGATTCAAAGAACAAATGATAAGCAACCACTGTTTTCAAATCCGACCCGACCCGATCCGAAACGACAAAAATTGAAGCCCAAACCGACCCGAAACCCAACCAACCAAGTTCAACCAACCTGAAAAACCCTGAACATCTGGCTTGGGCAACTATGTCCACTTTTTGTGGCTGAACTTACCCGCGTTGCGTGAAAATCATCCTCTCTCAGTAACTGAATCATACTGTATGGTACAGTGAAGACTCAAAACGTTACCTTCTAGTGGGCCTACATGTTATAGACCGTGTGTGATAGACTGCAAACTAATGATGTGCAAACCCGACCCGAAAGCGAAACCGACCCGACCCGAAACCGACTTTGGGTTGGGTCGGGACGGTGTGTCCATCTTTTCAATCGGGTCGGGTTGGCTTAGGTTTTGTATTGTCATTTTCGGGTCGGGTCGGTTTAGCCATCTTATGAAAAAACCAAAATAAACCAAAATAAACCAAAACAGTTGAGAAATTTACAATGTAGGTGATGCAATATTATTGACAGTCACTGTGACCGCAGCCCTAGTGTGGTGTGGCCACCGAGCGCACTATCAAGTTCCCACGGTATTAATTTCTCCAGTCGGATGGGACTGACAGTGAAATAGATACATTGTAACAGTTTTCATGATACCGCGTGGTGATACCGTGTGTTTGTTCAATAAGCGGAGTTACTCTCGATCAACCCACTGAGTATGACAGAGAGAGAGAGAAGATGGTTTTGCAAAAGAATTCATGCCACGTGGGTAAGGGAAGGCAAAAAAAGTAATCACTTTGTCCAAGCAAGGTATTCATATTTTTTTCGTATTTTTTTCGGGTTGGGTTGGTTTTACCTTATGTTTTTGTCGGGTTGGGTCGGGTCGGTTTGAGGGAGTTAAGCTCGGTTTCAGTTCGGATTTGGTTTATATCTCTACTGTTTCGGGTCGGTTTGGCCCGGTCAACCCGACCTGATGCACATCATTACTGCAAACCACAGGCACATTTGCGTAATGGGTTGACGTTGGTCATACCAGGCACAACAACTGTGCAATGATATTGCACCGCGTGAATTTCCGAACAACTTCGGATATTTTATCGGTTTATTTCGTTTGTTTCACAAGATAGCTTTACCAACCCGACCTGAAAATCGCAACCACAAAATTGAAACCGACCTGACTAAAATGATGGTAAAACCGACCAGACTCAACCTGAAGTCAGTTTTAGGTCGGTTTTGCACGTCCCCAGTCATAAATATTTAGTTAATCTACCCACTACAAAGTTCCGCAGAAATTCTATTTTGGCATGATTTTCCAATTTTATTTCAAAGTGCACAGTGAACCCTTTTAGGCCAAAAAAAAAAAGTCTCCAGTTTCTGGTATGCGCACGCGTAATGAAAACGTTTTTTTTTCAATGAAAGATGATGTCTCAAAACCGCCAAACTCACTGGTTTGACTGGAATCCTGCTGCTGCACAATTTTAACGTGTTTTTGAATGGGATTATGATTGAGAATAAGCTTTATGTGGCCTCTCTGGACTCCCATATATTTGCACTAAGTTTAGTCAGGCACCATTTGCAGTCATCAGCTGACATTTGAAGCCAAAAAATCAGGTAAAAAAAAAAAGAAAGCCGCGTCGCCGCACCACTTTTTGGGCAAGCTCCATACCAGAAACCGGAGACTTTTTTTTTTTTGGCCTTAAAAATGCGAAATTCAAAAAATAAGAATTTCATTTTTGGACAAACTTATAGTTGGGTACCGATATGTGAGTGGAGAAAATTATTATTTTTTGGAGTTTATCAACCGACAAGAAATTCTTAAATATTAATATGGAATTTTCCGAGATTTGTTCAAGTGCGCCACGTTAGACAACACTCGGCCGATTTTGTGCCCAATTTCGACATTTTGACTTTCGGACTAAATTCCATGACACTGAAATTTTCCACAAAGGTTCAACAGCAAGCATTACTATCAAGGTAAAAGTAATAACTAAATGAATTTGAAGTTTGTCAACAAAGAAGTTTGGCAACACTGCATGAGGAAAGTCAGGGGAGACGTTGAAGTGCGCCACGTTAAAAAAAAAACACAACATACATGTATTCACAAGATGATGTTTAACCCTCCGACGCAGAAAGCCAATTTAGTAACACACTTGCAGTAAGGGGTCCCCCGGGGACCCAAATATTTAGCGCCACGGTTTGAGGCTACACAACACTGTATCCACATGAACACAATCTTGCCATGTCTCTAGACTAAGGAGGTGTATTTGTATACACAGTCTGTGGTCAAGCCGTGCACTGTCTACTCGCAAGTGACCTTGTTTGTGCACGTGTATATGGTGGGTCCCCGGGTGGGCAGAAATTGCGTCGGAGTTGTTTTGTGCGCGTGTATATAGTGGGTCCCCGGATGGGCAGAAATTGCATCGGTCCTTAGCCCAGGTTGTCATGCTCAGATATGCCTGACCCGGGGTCACACACTAAAGGTGACTGCATATATCCGTAGTGGGTGTCTCTTGCTAGGATTAGATGGAAGATCACCAGAATTGGTTTGAAAATTTTTTTTAATTAAGGTAATTAACCAAATTGGGTCCCCAAAAGGGCTAGATTCTGCGCCGGAGGGTTGGAATAAAAAAAAAATTCTTCAAACTTTTTAAGGACCTTTCATTTCAGCATCGGCCCCCTTCAGGAGCTGGTAGAAGATGTGGAAGTTACGCTCGCTCGTTTTCTGGGTGATGACCCGCGATTTCTCCAACAAGAAGTTGGAGATCTTCCCACCATCGGGCTCACCCCCTCTGCTGAACTGTATCTCCACATACTTGCCCTGGGGGAGGAAGAGAAGTAGATGTATTAGATGGTATTGACTTTATGATCATAAAAAAAGGTATCTGCATGCTCTACTGAAAAGTCCAATCATACTTTTTTATGGGGGACAACTTTCTTTTTTAATATTTCTGAAAATCCAATTCACAACATTTAAGAGAAAATAACAGGTTTCTTCTTTAACTCTAACGTACCTGAATCCATCAAAATCCACACACCTTTTTTGGAGGATTTTGGTGGATTCAGGATACCTCCACATTGAACAAGTTGGGGGATTTTGATGGGTTCAGAACAGTAAGCCTAGCGATACTGCAGGATTTTGATGGATTCAGGATACCTCCATATTGAAACAGTTGGGGGATTTTGATGGATTCAGGACAGTAAGCCTAGCGGAACTGCAGGATTTGATGGATTCAGGATACTTCCATATTGAGTAGTTGGGGGACTTTGATGGATTCAGGATCTCAACAGTTTACCTCCTTGGCCATTTGTTTGGTGTGTACGAGGTATATGTACTACACTGGTGGATTCCGATGGACTCACTGGTGGATTCTGATGGACTCAGGACACCAACTTTTTTTGCGTGACATAATTGGTGGATTTTTGCGGATTCGGGATACTTTATAGTAAAAGTGCTCCCGGGGTTAAGGTTACATATTTCTTTGAAAAATGTACAATGAACAATGTTCCAAATGGTTGTAGCTCAGGTGTAACTTGATCCTGAACAGTAAACCACTAACTGTTTTGTGTCGTCATAAGGTATGCTTTAAATAATGAGAAAAACACAGCAGCTGCAATATCTTCACAAGAACAATTTTAAAGAGGTAAGGAATGCTGAAATTTGTTTTGTTTTTTATATTTTTTTTATTGTAGAGTAGACCCGTATATATCATAATGTCAAAGTCCCATTCTTTTGTAATGTGCGTTTATATGTTTATAAAACTGAAATTCAACAGTCGTTGTTGGTCGGCAAGCGCATAATTGAAATCAACAGTCGTCGGGTTCTTCGTAAAATGAAAATATAATGACGTAATAAACAGGACTCGTTTATACTACGCTGCATCGGGAGTCCTGTTTATTACGTCACGATTTACTATGTTTTGTTTGCTGCCCCCAACGACGACATTTACACAAATTGCACGTTCGGGTCGAAACAGGACCTGAAAAACAGCTCTCAAAAGTACCTTTTGTACTCATTTCATGACGGACACAATAGTCGTTTTTATTTCATCACACCTTAGGCTACATATACCCGAAAAATGACAGAAATGTCTTCGAGCATTCCACAACCTCTTTATTAAACAGATAAACGAATGACTTACGAAGCGGCTGGAGTTGTTGTTGCGGACCGTCTTGGCGTTCCCGAACGCCTCAAGGAGAGGATTTGATTGGATGATGATGTCTTTGACGTGTTGCACCTTGGCCCCGCCTCCCGACACTTTCGCAATGTATCCCATGATGTATTTGGCTGCGACGGTCTTACCCGCACCACTCTCTCCACTGAGAACCACGGAAAAATATGAAAAAAAAGTGAACCATGTCACGTTTAATGTTACAACACCTCACCAACAGATTCTGTATCTTGATTGGCCATATGTATGCTTTTTTGGCTATCTTGCTGTGCACGGCCAAAAAGACTCTATGCATAGCGACCAGAGTACAATACGCATAGCAACCGATATTGTGTGCATGCATACGAGTGTGAAAGTTGCCCGTACTCTTCTTAAGTGCTAGCGCTACAGAACTGGTTTCCAACATTTCGTGAAGGGGTAGTCTGGTAAAGTGCAAGTCCATTTTCAAGTGATTTTGTATTGAAATAGAAATATATCTTACTTGTATTTAGATAAAATTAATAAGTTATCGCTTAAAATCAAGCAGAATCTGTGGGTGTGGCGTTATTAAGCCAATATTGACTGCTACATGTATAACGCATGGTGTAGTAAAACTAGCCTACATCAGTGATCCATGGAGCATTCTATTTTCACTAGGCCTTGCCTCGGGAAAAATAACATGCTTCATAGATCACCTCAGGAGGCTAGCCCAGGTGGACTCCCTTTCCTCCCTACGTTACGGAGGGAGTCCAGGATATGAAGTGCTCAAAACCGGGCGAAAAAATTTATGACCAATATTTTCAATATTTTTACCTTGTTGGAGAAGCCAATTTTTACGTCGTAGTATTCTATGTGTCCTTATCTATTGGGCCGCTGGGTTCAGGAATTCCATATGTGATGCTGACCGACCTTAATCAGGAAAATAAACTCTAAAGCAACGTTAAACTTGTACGTTGTTGTAGACTCTTTTCATCAGTTTCTCACCGCCGAGTCTAGTCGTACATGCATGACGTACGTCCGTGGCGTGCAGCGTGAACGCGCAGTGCGCACGCGCGATTTGCTTAGTAACCACTAGTCTGGTTCCCAGACCTGACAATTATTCCCGACGCTCATGTCTAAATGGAACCAGACTAAGTAACCACCCTCAAACACATGCACACTAACTTGTAAGCGCGATCGCCTATCCAATGACCGGGCATGTTGTAGCGACCGTGACCAGAAACATGTTTCGGCTTTGGTCATTGGTGGAGTGTTTTCATGACTTCGGTTGGCTGGAGTGACGTCACTGCACGTTCCCACCAAAACCAACCAAGGAGGGCGCTAGCGTGTGCGCTTTCGTACAACGCGGTACGGTGATTAGAAACTGATGAAAAGAGTCTACAAACACGTACAAGTTTAACGTTGCTTTAGAGTTTATTTTCCTGATTAACGTCGGTCAGCATCACATATGGAAATCCTGACCCCCCCGGACCAATAGATAAGGACACATAGAGTATGTAGGCGTGAAATAAGCTTCTATAACGAGGTAAAACATAACAAAACTCTGGTCAAAATTTTGGGTGGTCTTATGTGGAGAATTCTCATCCTGGACGTCAGTCGTAATGCAATGAAGACTTCGTCCAACCTGGGCTACTCAGGAGGCTAGTTTTACTACATCACTCAAAGCAGTTATTTGTATACTAGCTCTAAAAATGTTTAGTTTCTGGTTTTTCGAGGGGGGGGGGGGGAACATGCTGAAAGGTAGTCTTCATGCTGTAAGGTAGTCAAGATATTTTTTCCGGGTGGGGGCTAAAGACCATCTTATCATTGGGGGTTCATATCAGACGATCTTGGTCATAATTGAACACTAGGTGACGCTCTTCGTTGCGACAAATCTGCCAACAAACTCGTGCTTTTGTCAACAGGATGACAATTGTATCGCAAACAACCCAAAACAACTACCCCCTCCACCCTTTAGTGACGCCTATGGAAACACCTATTTTTATTTTGGGGGTGGGGGGGGAGCCCTAGATATGCCACTGATCATGAATATGGAAATAATTTGACACCTCACCTGATAATCACGCACTGGTTTTCGTACTCTATTAACATGTTACGATACATGTTATCCGTCAAGGCGTAGATATGTGGAGGGTTCTCGTATGAAGCCTAGAACAAACACAACACCAAAAAAATTGACAATTTTTACATCTTGAGAAATATCAATCGCCCAGTTTCCAAATTTTCATCCCTAAACTTGCAGCCCGATATCATACATGGGAATTTTCACTGAACTGTTCATGCAAGCATCAATTTCTTGGATGACATTAAAATTAATCAATAGCTTCATTCGATTTCGGCCCCTATTTTACACATGAAGTTTTCAAAATCAACTCACGGCTTTTATTTTTTTTCAATGATAAGGGAACAGTGAAATTTAGGGGAATACCCTAGTTTAACTGTTTTATCGCTACATTTATATATGTCTAGATCTGAAATGCAAATTTAAAGGGACATTATGTCCTGGAGTGCAACCAATTGGGCTACAAAACGCATTTTAAACAAAATTATGTTTATTGGAAATAGCATTATAAGGATCCACACAACCATCCTTTAAAAACTGGGCGTTTTTGTATTTATATTCCTGAGAGAACCAGTCGAGAACAAATTTTGGGGGTCAAAATTTTGACTCTCAAAAATCGAGCTGCTGAGTGCTAGTTGTGAATCCCAGAGTTGTAACAAGTCACTGATTTTTGTGACTCAAGTCGAGTCGAGTCATTTTAAAGCAGTGACTCAAGTCGAGTCGAGTCATTTTAAAGAAGCGACACGAGTCGAGTCGAGTCATTAGGTCAAGAAGGTCGAGTCGAGTGGAGACAAGGTCATTTGCTCGTAGCTGCTGAGTGCTACATGTAGTTGTGAATCCCAGAGTTGCAACAAGTCACTGATTTTTGTGACTCAAGTCCAGTCGAGTCATTTTAAAGCAGTGACTCGAGTCGAGTCGAGTCATTTGAAAGAAGTGACACGAGTCGAGTCGAGTCGAGTCGAGTCATTAGGTCAAGAAGGTCGAGTCGAGTCATTAGGTCAAGAAGGTCGAGTCGAGTCATTAGGTCAAAAAGGTCGAGTCGAGTCGAGTCATTAGGTCAAAAAGGTCGAGTTGAGTCGAGTCATTAGGTCAAAAAGGTCGAGTCGAGTCGAGTCATTAGGTCAAAAAGGTCGAGTCGAGTCGAGTCACTTGAGGTCATATGCTTGTAGTGTCTAGAGTCGAGTCAAGTCAGTTACCCAGTCGAGTCGAGTCACCAAAAATTGTGACTCGAATCGGACTCGAGTCGAGTCATTGACTCAAGTCATTACAACTCTGGTGCATCCTGCCGCACACTGGTTTGCATTCTGCAGACGTGCGAGCAACAACATTTGTGTATTAGTGCTGTGTGTATTACACTGTATGTGACAAACACACAACACAGCTCGAAATACGTATGCCACAAAATGTCCACCGTGTCCGATGTAAACCAGTTATTTTGGTCTTTTCTCAAGAACGGTAAGACATTAGGTTAATTTCCTTTCAATCAGACCTTTAAAATAGGATAAGTAAACAATCCAAAACATAAGATTTTCGGGGAATCAGGCCTTGATGCCCCTTTAAGCTTTGTACATGTAATTTGAGCATGATAACAGGAAGAATATAATCGGATTGGATCTAGGTTTCGTGTTGAGAACTTGGAAAGTCTGGCCGCAAATACAAATCACAGTTGCTATTTTGTTTCCTTGAACTACTGTTGTTACGTGTAACTAATGCCTACTTTCTGTTTGCAATCGGATATGGCAGGATTTCTGGGGTTTTCCCAATTCACTTTCTTTTTTAACCATGTTAACCCTAGCCCAAACGTTCGCTCGTACCCCCCGCCCTGCAAACAGGACGCTGGGATACTCTGATGAATTCATGCTCTGATTGGTTGGATTTTATGTCACAAGTGACCTGCGCGTCATCAAGGTCATGACTCTGCAAGGTTTGAAACGGCCGTTAAGACTGATTCATTACTCTTGTATTCCAGTTTAGAGATGTTTTTTTCTCGTTGAAAAGCGTAATAATGTAGGAAATTCTGTAAAACTTATCTGTGTTGTAAATTTACAATTCCCGTCACTCGCTCAGGCTCTGTTTCGAATCACGAACGGTCGGATTGCATTATGCGACGCTCAAAATTTTGTCCACATGGTCCGCAATGAAACAGAAATCACATCCGGTATAGAATGTGCGCAATTCTATGGGAAGTTTTCGGATAGCGTTTTGGCACATTGTCTAACTACGGTCTTGAACAGCTGCAGCCAGATGCTTTATACATAGGTCATAGGCCACTTCCTTCACAAGATTCTGTGAAGCTCATCAGAGTATCCCAGCGTACTGTTTGCAGGGCGGGGGGTACGAGCGAAGCCCAAACGTTGACTGAAGAAAACAACAAAATGTTTGCTTGTTTACCGCTCCCTGATACATGTCCAGCTCCTTGTCAGTGAAGTATGGCATCTGCTTAAAGGGGTTGATGGAGATTAGTACGGGGCCGATGTACGTCTGGACGATTGTATACGGTTCAGGAAAAGTTATTTAAAATAGACTCTCCGCACATTTTAAGAGTGAGTAGGGGCCCGTGTGGTTTAGCGGTGGAGCACAGGATTCATGATCGTGAGATTGTGGGTTCGAGCCCCGCCCACGTATGTTTCAGCCGCCCATTTAGTCTGCGCGCATGCGCACTCAAAATATAAAATACTGATAATCAGCAAACATGGATGCCTGCAGTCGCAGTTTGACCCACTGAAGTATCAGTCAACATCACGCTCCAAGTACTTTGATAAAGTTTTCTTTCCACGTGGACAGGAATTTAAGGCAATCAAAGTCACTTTTGCAAACCTTAGCGCAAAAAACAGAGAGTATTTGATGCATTTTTTTTTGTTTTTCCGTGTCGTGTAGTACGAAAGTATTGGGTCACAAATTCAAAACAGGCGACAGTTTAGGGGATAATTTTTCAGTTTTGCCGAGTAATTGTAAACTTGTCTTCACTGAAAAATGGAAAAGGATGCCACGGAAAGTGCGATGCATAAATATCATTTAAGTCGGAAACCGTTTCAATGAGAGAAGTAAGGTCTCACGTTATACGTTTTTTTTCGTTGAATGTAACGTTAGTGTGCACGTACCTGTACACAGACCCTGGAATCTGGCCCGTAAACATGGCTAGCCACGGGCCACGCGCCGCGGTGCTCCGTTTGAAATCTTTCGACGCGTTGGAAATGTATGGAAACGACGCAGAGGAAACCATTGCGCATGCCTGAGAAGACGAACTAAATGCACGCATGGTCTATGGGGCTGAAACATAAGTGCGCCGTGGCCATGCGTATTGACGCCTCTTTGTTGATTATCAGACGACTATTTACTGTGCGCTGAATAAATACATAAAACAGTCACCGAGTTGTGCTAAATGTTTACTGGCGCAGTCCTGTCTTGGCAGCTGTGGTTTGTGTGCCCTTGGGCAAGGCACTTTGTCATGCTTCTCTCCACCCAGGAGTAAATTGGTACCTGTGAGGGCAGAGATGGTTATTGTGGTTAATTTTAGCCGCTTTGCGCCGTAGCATTGAGCTGTATACTCCCCAGGGAGCTGAGATTGTCTTTGGAGTGTTTCATTGGCCTAATGAGCAGGGTAATAATGATGTAGTGCCTTGAACACCAACACTCATAGATAAATACGCTTTATAAATTTATCTCCTTCACTTTTCTTAACCACTTCACACCAGGATTATTTTTGCCTAAAATTTTGATTTTGGCAAAAGGCAAAATTTTCCAGCCAACTTCTGATATACAGCCAAACGCCACAAATACTGATTCTCAAGAGTCATTTCAACAGTATTTGTATGATATTTCTTGCCGAGACCTCATACATGTCTGTTTCAATACTCCAGAGGGTACACTGGAGCATAAATTGTACAACAATAGGCCGTGCACTACGGCCAATTCAAGATCAACACACAGTCCGCCTCCACAGACTTCGTAGATTTTGTGTGGGTGTGTATAAAAGGCACGAGGGGCTAACGTGTTTGAACGGCACTCTGAGGCGAGTCGAGGCAATCTTGACGTTTTAACCCGTCAGCCATGCCTGTGTATAAAAACAGCCAGTGCGTGTTAACACGGCCTTTGACGCAAACTGGTTAAAGCTATAGTCCATCATTTGCAGCTATCCGAAAAGTAGCTGGCGTAATTCTTGTTGAAAAACATACTTGGTTGAGAGATAGTAAGAGGACTAAACTCCCTGTGAAATTATTCTTTCTGGCAAGCTGTCATTTTGAAGTAATCAACGAAAGAAGGCTTTTCCAACGGTGCTTCTTAAGACGCACCGTAGGAACATTTGAATTAGTAGTTCGTTTTGTTATTCAGCGAAGCGCGCGCAAGCATTGGCACGACGCACACGCACCCCCGGTTGCTGTAATTCATCGGATCAGTGCGCGACATCGCGTTGCTGCAATCGGCTCAGCGAGAACGTGCCTCGGACGCTGAATTCAGGCACAATTCAAAACATGATTCAGCAACTTTTGATTTGAAATTGAGATCCTAGAATGCTATTTTTCTCGGAATATACAGCTGAAGCCGAGCTGAAACTTAATAGTTGTTCAGTACCCTTCATTAGATTTTGAACACTTTTGTTGCTTCAAATGAACAAAATGCACAAATTACAAATGATGGACTATATCTTTAATAGATTTTACACCAAGTGGGTATCAGCCTTGTATTCAGCGACTTTTATAAAAAAAAAAATGAAAGGATACATAAATCCAGTCGTCCATGAAACGTTTCTTGAGGTTTTCAACGATGGAGGATTCCTGTATCTTGGTCAGTAAGACCATGTCCTCCACCCCGCTCTGCTTCTTGGTGTTGCTCTGCCAATGGTACGTCTGAAGAAATCAAAACAGAATGAAATTTTTTCAATTTTAGCAGCGTCAACATTTTATTACAGCATGCTTGTACGCACATGATGGGTTAATTTGGTAAACAGAAAAGTTTGCCAAATTGGAAATTGTTTTTGATAATAATTAAATTCATTAACCCTCCTATGCAAACATACGTTCTGTGCCAAGTAGTCCTTTCAGTCAAAATCAGTCAAGTGACATATGATCTGACTGCTGGGCCCAATTTTACGGCGCTGCTTAGCACACGATTTTTGCTAACAGAGCCTCCGTCTATTTCATGGAGACCATAAGCATAAGCACAGCAAAAGGCACGCTTACTTCAGAGGAAAAATTTGCTTAACTCAGTGACGTAACAATAGAAATTTCAATGCACGCGCGACCGTTAGCACACACACGCCGTAAAATAGTGCTTCAGGTTAGCAAATTTTTTCTGCTAGATGCTGAACACAACTTTTGTGCTAACTGTTAAGCAGCACCGTGAAATTGGGCCCTGGTGACTAGCCTTTGTTAAAAGTATAGCAGGGGAGGTGGAAGTGGATTTTGACTGTCTGTGCTTCTTAAACGGTGCTTCTTAAGATGCACCGTAGGAAATTCAAGTTAGTAGTTCGTTTCGTTATTCGGTGAAGCGCGCCCCAGCATTTGCACGACGCACACGCGCGCGCGGTTGCTATAATTCGTCGGATCAGTGCGCGACATCGCGTAGCTACAATCGGCTCAGTGAGAACGTGTCTCGGACGCTGAATTCAGGCCCAATTCAAAACATGATTCAGCAACTTTTGATTTGAAATTGAGATCCTAGAATGCTGTTTTTTCTCGGAATACAGCTGAAGCTGAGCTGAAAGTTCATCAGGTTAGTTGTTCAGCACCCATCTTTAGATTTTGAGCACTTTTGTTGCTTCAAACGAACAAAATGCACAAATTACAAATGATGGACTTTACCTTTAAAAACAAAAAAAGGAGGGGGCGGGTAAAAAGGAAGTTGGCGTGTATGAGAAACTGGTTTATTTTTACATGGTCTAAGATCTTATTTTAATTATTCAACAAATCACGATACATGCACATGTGCATGTATATTGGCAAATTTAGGGTAAGAAAACTGAACTATTTTTTACTAGGGTGTGCTGTGTGTCATGTATGTGTGTAGTGTTACATGTAGCTTTCAATTGTCCAGGAAATAAGGAAGTATAAAAAACCTGAACTTGCCAAAATTCCATTGCGCATTCAATAACATGTATCTGAACATCATGCACACGTACATGTATGCTACACTACTGGCCAGCTCTGCACAATACCCAATAAATAACATTTGTCATAATTTTGATGGAAATTCCAACGTTGTGTTGTTCCACAACAATGGATGGAGGCAATGCGTTTGTGCGGAGGAGGAAACTGCACGTATTTATTCAACCGAGCAACGATCGTCTGCTTTGGAAAATTTGTCGATACCTGGAAGTGTACAACTTCCAATGTCAAAGGAAATACAAACATTTGCTTTTGCTGTATTTTTCAGACAAGGATGGATTGGGGGGTTAGTATATGTACATGTAGGCATACATGTACATGTACATGTAGCAAATATTGTTACATTGACATGTTTGAAGTTTTGAGTTTGAAGATTCTGGAAAAACCAAGAAAAACAATCGTGTTTTTGTAGAGTCTGGTTCCTTGACCCCACTTCAGATGAAACAGAGCAATTTACAGACATCGGGCAATTGTAAGGAAAGGAACCTGTCTAGCTGGCTTTTACCCGTTTATAGGCGTAAAAGTTGTGGTTCACACCTTGCGTGTATACAAAAGTGCAACTTTTTTACCAGTAGCATGTCATACATTGCATAATTTCGTACACATTATCACTGTTTTGGGCCAAACAAAGAGTATGGCTGGATTGCTAAGGAATTTCTGCACTGATCAGTCATAATTTGAGCAAGATGTGCCCAGTAGTTTTTGAGTTAGTCAAAAATTATTAAGGGGGACTTTCTTTTTTGGTCGAGTGTAGTACGGTAGTAAATGTCTCTGGTAAACAGAGAAATTTGAAAGTCTAACCCTGCTTTCCCTGCATTTGTTTTGGATAATTTATTCATTTTTCAGGATTTATTGATTTCCTTATTGCTTAAGGGGGAAAAAAGCTGTACAATAAAAGTGGTGTTATGAATTTATGAAAATGATATTTAGACACAGATGGTCAAATGTGTTACATACACGATTTCTTTTACACAATTAGAAATTGAATGCGTTTCATTGATTTATTTCTGTTTCATCCCGGCAACTCACGTTCAGAGAACCTCCAACGGCCTAGAAATAAATCAATTATCCCGTTTAATGAACATTTGTTCGTTTCACTATTCACTCTGCTGGCTTAGTTTTAACAGCTTTCAAATAACATCTTTAAAAATGAAACTGAAGCTCGGCACCTAAAATGAAACCAAGAGTTTAAGCTCTAGTTTGCAAATTTATTTATACTTCCAGCATACACAAATTATGTAAATCGCCATAAAAAAGGACTTTCCAAAGATTTCAAAGATATCGGTATAAAGAAGTGCAGCACACACAGCTAAATTGATTGATATTATTTACATGTAAATGTACATGTATAGCTTTTGTTTTGGTGGCTTTTTTGTTGTTCAAGCTTGTATTGTACAGACAAGGTGGGTACTATTTTGCTTTTTTGTGTCCTCATTATACATTGGTGTCCTCCATAATTTGCCTTGGTGCAATTTCCCCATTCCTTGGTGCTCCTTGGTACAAAAATTTGAGGAGGGGCGGGAATAGAGGGGGCTGTTGTAGCTTCCGTGTTAATTTGAAGAAAAAAAAGGTTGACGCGCATGATTAAAATCGATAAGCGCGCTGACCAGAGACCGAGTATTTTTATTTTTTGGTCTAACATACTAATCCTCCAAATACATTTATTTATGAAAATTGCAGCAAAAGCAAATGTTGTACATTCCCTTTAAATGCCTAAATCCAAGGGCGGATCCAAAACCAAAGGTTTAGGGGGGGGGGCAAGTAGTCTATGATGTACATGTAATAGACCCTGGCCCTGGCAAAGCTGGCCATAATTAAAGGGACACTGCGTCCTTGAACAGCCCAATTGGGCTACAAAACGCACTTTGAATGAAATGATGTTCATCGGGAAGAATATATAAAAGTAGGATAAACATCCACACAACTATCCTTTAAAAACTGGGCGTTTTTGTGTTATTCCTGTATTATGCATGCGAGACCAACCTTTAGGGTCCACTTTTGCGACTCCAAAAAGTTGAGCTGTTAATCCGGCAGTACTGCTTGGCTTACTGTCTTGAATCCATCAAAATCCCCCCAACTTTTTTCAATATGGAGGTATCCTGAATCCGCCGAAATTCTCCAAAACAGGGGTATTGATTTTGCTGAATTCAGGGTGGTTAGTGTTAAAGAGGTTGTGGAATGCTCGAAAACATTTCCGTCATTTTTTGGGTATATGTAGCCTAAGGTGTGATGAAATAAAAACGACTTTTGTTTCTGTCATGAAATGAGTACAAAGGATACTTTTGAGAGCTATTTTTCAGGTCCTGTTTCGACCCGAACGTGCAATTTGTGTAAAAGTCGTCGTTGCGGGCAGCAAACAAAACACAGTAAATCGTGACGTAATAAACAGGACTCGTTTATGCTACTCTGCATTGGGAGTCCTGTTTATTACGTCACGATTTACAATGTACTATGTTTTGTTTGCTGCCCGCAACGACGACTTCTACACAAATTGCACGCTCGGGTCGAAACAGGCATGACAGGACTTGAAAAACAGCTCTCAAAAGTACCTTTTGTACTCATTTTATGACAGAAACAATAGTCGTTTTTATTTCATCACACCTTAGGCTACATATACCCGAAGAATGACGGAAATGTCTTCGAGCATTCTACAACCTCTTTAAAGCATGCTATGTAACTATTTTCTATGCTACTTTCTGTTGTCATATTAATTTCAACTTCCTCCCAACTAAAAAAAACCCATTGCTTTCCCTGGGTTAACAGTGCGTCTGAACTCACAAAAAATAAATATTATTTTAATGTCTTCTTCTTTTTTTTGTAAATATTTTGACATCTGAACTGTTCAGAGTTCAGATAACCGAACTTCCATTCTTTTGAATACACAAGTTCACTTGAACAACATGTACTTTTATTGAAAAGGCTATTTTCGTCAGAATGACTAAGAAAGTTTGGTTAAGCTTTATGCACGGTTGCTAACGGCTGTTCATTCCTAAAATAACTTTGCAAAATACGGTCAGGGAAACTAAGGAAAT
Source organism: Patiria miniata (assembly GCF_015706575.1). NCBI lineage: Eukaryota > Metazoa > Echinodermata > Asteroidea > Valvatida > Asterinidae > Patiria > Patiria miniata. Next base: position 9,869,734 of record NW_024037048.1, on the reverse strand, counting down.
GGAGTTTAATTAACGGTAATAAAGTTTAGATTGAGGATTACAAAATGATAATAATCCCCACTCTGGTTACAGTAAAATATCAATTTAAATAAGTCTGAAGAAAAAAATTATTTCGGGGAAGGCCCCCACCTCTTCAACTACATGTAAATGTACAAATGTATTCTGAGTAATAACTGATGAATTTATACATTTTCAGAATGTGAAAAAGTTGGATATGGGGCACTCTATAAATTTGAGGTCCACTTATATTTTTCCTGTCCCTGTTACATCTGACATCTTTGACTTTGTAATTCTGATGCTATCTCCTACTGTTTGAACAGTCACAGACAGTCAATATTTCCATCCACTTCCCCTGCCATGCCTTTTATACAGGCTAGTCACCAACAGTCAGATCATATTTCAAGCAAGCACTCTGACTAGTCAAATTCAGTCCACAGACAAAAGCAGGCAAGTGGTAGGCACAGCTGGCTTATCGATCACCTACAGTCAAAGCATAGCTGTAGCAAGTTACATAAACAGTCACAGCCAGTCAATCCTGCATTGTGTAGGCTGGGAGCTCTTAACTGTTGAAAACAGTCACTTGATTGATTTTGACTAAACGGACAACTTGGCACAGAATGTATGTTTGCATCTACGGTAGGAGGGTTTAATTAATTAATTAATGCAGTTGTCCTGCAAGAGTGTTTACGAATAGCACACTACCTATAATATGTATACGTACATGTACCGGTACATGTATCCAACAAATAAACAACAACCATTTGAAGTCATTCTTAATGATACTTGACTGGCAAATTACCAAAGTACCAAGGTAACAGGGACAGGAAAAAATGTCACACTTTGGACTCTTAATTCATAGAATGGTCAAGTATACAAAACCACCTTTTATTTATTTTTAAGATTAGCATGGAGATTTCTATTGTTGCAGGTATACAAGTAACTGAGTAAAAAGTTGCCAAAATACAAAATTGTAGGCCTATGTTCCTAAGACAAACTCACTTCATGGACCCTTTAAAGGGCATATATACGTACATCATTTGCTTTTGCTGTAATTTTGAGAAATGGATGGAATTGGGGGATTGGAAATATATAGCAAATATAATTACACTGACTTTTTTGAGGTTTTGGGTTCGAAAATGCTATAAAAACCAAGAAAAACAATCATTTTCCTGTAGTCTGGTTCCCTGACTCCATATAAGAAGAAACAGAGTAGTTTACATACATTGGGGAATTGTAAGGTCCCGAACCAGTCTAGCTGGCTTGTACCCGTTCATAGGTGTGGAATCGATTGCAAACAAGTGCGATAGTCAATTGGGGCCAGTATTTAAAAAAACCCAGTTTTTTCCAACGCTGGTCGGCTGACCAGCGTTGGAAATTGATACAAAAATACCACTTTTCTTGAAAATGACAGTATACCAGGTGCCATGATTTTACAGGATGCTTTACACTGTCATTCACTAACAGCCCAGCAAGGTATTTCAAAATGATTTGGTAGTTTTATTTTTTGATGTTTACAATTGTTGTAGTTTCCCTTTAATGCATTTTGTACATGTAAGACTAGGAATAAGGGTCACTTGAATAATTATATCCCATTGAGTACCACGTACAAAGCATTGGGCTTGTCATGATTTGGTCTGTTTCTCGTTTCATTTGAGCTATTGTTTCATTTCCTTCCTTCGTGCTGCACCCACAGAGATAAAGTTGTGCAAGCAGAAATCCTCAGGAAGTGCTAGACTCTACACCTGTTTCAATGGCAAAGTGCATTCTCATTTTCTGATAGCCCCCCCCCCCATAAAAACAATGCTTACATGTACATGTATGCCCAACTTTATCTATGATCACACATACATGTATAACATTGAAGAAATACTATTAAAGAAAGAAATGACTGTTTTCTGCTTGTTTGTTAAAGGGAATGTACAACATTTGCTTTTGCAGCAATTTTCAGAAATAAATGGGTTTGGAGGAGGATTAGTATGTTTTAGCAAATATTATTACACTGATTTGTTCCACGTTTTGGGTTCGTAGATGCTGGAAAAATCAAGTAAACCAATCATATTCTTGTAGTCTGGTTCCCTGACCCCACTTAAGATAAAACGGAGCAATTTATAGACTTTGGGGAATTGTAAGATGAGAGAATCAGTCTAGCAGGCTTGTAGTCTTCACAGGTGTGTAATCAATTGCAAAGAAAATGCAGACAAACTAAATATGAAAAATTAGGAGCACTTTTTGAAAAAAGGCCACTTTTTCCAACGCTGGTCGGCCGACCAGCGTTGGAAAAATACAGTTTTTCTTGAAAATGTCAGCACACCAGGAGCCACAACTTTACAGGATGCTTTAGACTGCCATTCCCTAACAATCCAGTAAGACATTTTGTGATAATTTGATCAGTTCGTTTTTTGATGTTTGCAAACGTTGTATCTTCCCTTTTAACATTGTATAATTTTCAACAAGACAATTTGACACTTAAAAAAATCATGCAGAGGAATATGACTAAATTAAACTCTCATTACAAATGTAACATAAATTAAGGAAATAAATGTGTGAGTGCGAGGGGGGGGGGGGCGCAGTACAAACTAGGGGGGTCAGTTTCGGGTCAGTTTGCCTGCTTAGTTTATTTTTTATAGGGTGGTGTTATATATTACAGGGACAAAGGAAAACACAAAGCATTGTCCTCGGGAGTACAGTAAAACAAGAGTGCGTGTTCATCTACATGTCAACCATTTTTGTGAATGGTTTGGAAAGTTACATACTTTCTCCAGACATTTTGACCACAAATGTGTTTTTGTGTGTTTGACAGAAAGCTTGGACCATGCGTGGTAAAAGAATAGGACACAGAGGTTCAATCAGATCAACAAATTTTACCTTTTACACATTGTTACAAACCATGAAATTATGTTGATTCCATTGTATTTTATATGAGTGTGTCATAAATTTGTATTCTACAACACAACTTCACAAAAGGCAAAACTGGACAGTGGACCAGTCTGAAAAGGATAAGGCCTTGAAAAGAGCGAGACTATGCGGACATGTGCACAAAAGAAGATACAAAACAATCAATGGCCATTCTTGGGAATCACTCAACGATCAACATAACAAAAAGTGCTGTCCACAGCCCACTATTCAAGGCGACAAAACAATGTTCAGGACAACACTTCAAGGCCATTTTCTATATTGTCAGTACATGCACATGGAGAAATAAACAGGGCCATCTTCAAACCAAAACTTTTTGACTGTCAAGTAAAAAAATGAGTTATTTACAAAATAAATCAACTTTGATATAAATCAGTTTCGTATTTTTGGTTATCAAATATATCAATCAGCAAATTTGTATCTTTACCAGTTGTTTAGACCTACTGTCATAAGTGATAGTCATAATTTTTTTAACCCTAATCCCCTAGGCCCTTTTTGCTAGGAGCCATCCTCAATCCTCCAAAATCCTCCAAAATCCTCCAAAATTGGGCACTAAATGTTCAGATGAAGAATACCCAGCGTTTCAATCCTTCAAAATCGTCAGACAGTCCTGCCTCTCAAAATGCATTCATCCTCAATCCTCCAAAATCCTGCTCCTCTTAAAACACCATTCATACTCAAGCCTCCAAAATCCTCATGTGCTTCAAACACCATTCATCCTCAATCCTCCAAAATCCTCATGTGCTTCAAACACCATTCATCCTCAATCCTCCAAAATCCTCATTCGACACCATTCATCCTCAATCCTCCAAAATCCTCTTGTGCTTCAAACACCATTCATCCTCAATCCTCCAAAATCCTCTTGTGCTTCAAAAACCATTCATCCTCAATCCTCCAGAATCCTCTTGTGCTTCAAACACCATTTATCCTCAATCCTCCAAAATCCTCTTGTGCTTCAAACACCATTCATCCTCAATCCTCCAAAATCCTCTTGTGCTTCAATCACCATTCATCCTCAATCCTCCAAAATCCTCTTGTGCTTCAACACCATTCATCCTCAATCCTCCAGAATCCTCATGTGCTTCAACACCATTCATCCTCAATCCTCCAAAATTTTCCAGAACTGCCAGGAGATTTTTGGAGGATTGAGGTGGGTTAGGGTTTTATTTTTGATAATTATTAGTTTTGACAGTCATAATTATTTTCAGAATTGTACTTTTATATCAGTAAAAAATTAAAATCAACAAATAAATAAAAGTTAGTGTTTTTAAAAAGACAGTCATAATTATTTTCAGAATTGTACTTAAATTACATCAGTAAACAAGTCAGGTGTGTTTACAAACACAAATGCCCCGCAACCGTGACTGTTTCCATGACATAACACCACTCTAACATCAACTTACATGTACCTTGGTCAAATGGAACGTTCACTGACAGCATTAGTGTCTTCTGTAGGTTTTATATGAATTAATCCCTAATCCCTATCATCTCAGAATAAATACAAGATTTCTATTGTTTTAGCCACTGTGACCTTGACCCTTGACCTTTTGACCCCCAATGCGATAGGCTTCTTAGGATTGCCAAGGACAATCCACAAACCAAATTTGAAATTCATATGTAAAGTATTTCTCAAGTTATCGCGCTGACAAAATTTCTATTGTTTCAGCCGCTGTGACCTTGACCCTTGACCTTTTGGCCCCAAATGCAAAATGCTTCTTAGAATTGCCAAGGACAATCCACAAACCAAATTTGAAGTTCATATGTAAAGTATTTCTCAAGTTATCGCGCTGACAAAATTTCTATTGTTTCAGCCACTGTGACCTTGACCCTTGACCTTTCGGCCCCAAATGCAAAAGGCTTCTTAGGATTACCAAGGACAATCCACAAACCAAATTTGAAGTTCATATGTAAAGTATTTCTCAAGTTATCGCGCTGACAAAATTTCTATTGTTTCAGCCACTGTGACCTTGACCCTTGACCTTTTGGCCCCCAATGCAAAAGGCTTCTTAGAATTGCCAAGGACAATCCACAAACCAAATTTGAAGTTAATATGTAAAGTATTTCTCAAGTTATCGCGCTGACAAAATTTCTATTGTTTCAGCCACTGTGACCTTGACCCTTGACCTTTCGGCCCCAAATGCAAAAGGCTTCTTAGGATTACCAAGGACAATCCACAAACCAAATTTGAAGTTCATATGTAAAGTATTTCTCAAGTTATCGCGCTGACAAGATTTGTCCGGACACACACACCCACCCACCCACCCACCCACGGAAGGACAAGGCGGAAACAGTATGCCCCTTCGGCTTCGCCGCGGGGCATAAAAATTAAAATCAACAAATAAATAAAAGTTAGTGTTTTTATCATAATTTAAATTTATCATTATCATACACTCTCCTTTATAGTTTGAAATTCTCTTTTAAAGATTGAGTTTCAAAATTAATATCAATGAACATCATCATATATTTTTATAGGTGGGCGTTGCCATCAGAGAGTTGTTTACATTGGCTTGACTAGCTCTATGCACATAGCAACCGATGAAAACTGGTCATGTTGGTGTGTAAATGAAATTCATTTGAATAGATTTTTTCATCGGATGACAATGACATCCATCATAGTAATGACATCAGCCAGCCCCACCTATCATCATCGATATAATTATTCTTTAAAATCACAGTTTAGCCCCATAAATGTGGCCAATTTACTGGACTACCTCCGTAAATAAAGGCCGCACTTCCATCATGTACAAAAACATGTAGAAGTCACTTTGTCAAATTTTGATTTTCATATTTAGTCTTAGTTTGTAATTTATTTTTGCTTCAGAAGCATATACTCACCCTCTAAAAAGTCTTTATAGGCTAATCATAAAGTGCTGCCTTTTTCAGATGTCTACTTTTTGTGAAATTTCATGTTGAAATTTTGATACGCAAACGTGTGCAAACGAATCTGGAGATCTGAAAAAGGCAGCACTTTCTGATTAGCTGTAAAAAGGGTGACTATGCTTCTAAAGCAAAAATAAATTTCAAACTAAGCCTAAATGTGAAAATCAAAATTTGACAGAGTTCTACATGTTTTTGTAAACGAAGTGGCTATTGTTACGGCAGCCGTTGTTTAGCGCCCTCTACGATTCTTTTTTGATACGCACGCAGGTATATAATTATTTGTTTCCCCACATTTTAGCAAGCAGTGCGGCAGCTCAGTCGATAAAGGGTAGGATTTTGAACCGCGAGGTTGCGGGTTCGCGTCTCAGTTTTGCACTCGAATTTTTTTCTTTTTCTATTAAACCTGAGGCTTTGGAGGATTTTTTTATAAGGGAAATAAAGTCCGAATTTTATAACGTTCCAATTCACTTTTTTCCTTTTAATTTTATATATTCTTCTCATGTTTTTATAAAAGTTGCAGTAGGCCTACTACCGTAACAATAGAAAATGGGAAATGCTGCCGTAACGATAGCCACTGCGTTTTGTAAATGTCCAAGTGTGGCCTTTATTTACAGACATGACGGTAGTCCAGCTGTCCAGTAAATTGGCCACATTTATGGGGCTAGTCCATGACATCAGCCAGCCCCACCTATCATTATCACTATGTATGTTGCATTGTTGGAAGTTCCAACAATGCAACACCAACATGTTCAAGCGTCAACCAATTTTGTACAGTGTCATTGACATTGAGGTCAACATAATTCAGAAATAATTAAGCTCAAATATCACAAGGGAAACTGTATCAAGTTACTAATACTCACCATCTTGTCTATTGGGGATTGATGTCTTTTCCAGATCAACGAAAAGTCTCAATTACAAACCAACCGGGCCTTGTCAATCACTCCAATATTAACATTCTCACTCGCACGGGGATTCACTCGCAGTCGCACTCCCACTCCCAGTGCAGTCAGCAAATTTAACCCGATCCATGCAGTACTTCCGGGATCATGTTGGAAATTTGGAGCCACAATTCTACTTCCCTCGATCTCCAAATTCTTCTTTCAAATGGAGCTACGATTTCACAACACGCAACAGATTCTTATATTCCTCGGTTTTATCATGTCATAGCTGATTAGATGAGGAACAAATGGACGAATTAGTCGGCAAAAAATCTGGACACAAGTTGAGTCATCCGCCCGCGCCGCTCATCGCTCAGATGTGTTCATGGTTCATGCGTTATAATACAAACAGTCTGGCTCTCAACCCCGGTCTTACAATTCGAGATTCGCTTCAAATAATTAAGAAATTAATGACAGTCGTTTGGATACCATACAAGACGTATATTCCGTATATTCTTTACGACTGTTTTATGTCGCAATATTTTGATGCACTTATCAATGAAAATTATAATGTAATTCATTAATATTTGACCTATTTTTCCCATTCGAAGTGCTTCTTATTTAATTAACACAAAAACTATTTAGAAAGCATGGTTGGACGACAAATATAAAAGTGTATATTTCAGAGTTTTTGACGTATTTCTGACGACCACTCAAACTCAATAAAATTTGACATAAATTTAGTGTGGATGCATTGTGGGAATTTCTCATATCTGTCGCCATTTTGACGCTTGAGTGATGTTTTCTACGGCAAGATGACAGCGTTCCGCTTCAGATATTGTAGTTTTTGAAAGGGCAGCGTTGTTTTGTATAGAGGCGTTTGCAGCCAGCACGATGAGCACACAGGTAAAGGGGAAAAGAATTGGGAATTCGACCTTTAAAATTGAATATTTGGAACGATTGCTATTTTTATTTTGTGATGAATGCAAAACGTGCTGACGCTAGGCTAAACTTTTTTTTTTGTAAACACTAAAAGTAAAACAGTATTTTTTCAGACGTTACAATGTTCTGGTAGGCCAATCGCTGTTTAACAGAATAGGCCTCCAATAACATGAATAATAGTTCAAATGTACAGAAATATTGGCGATCGTGTAGTGTAGGGCCTGGTTCCTATAAAAAAGGGAACAAAATCCACTTAAATTTATTGGGCCTACCAAACTAGTTGGCAACATTCTCAATAAACAGGTAGGGCCTATGTCATAGATAAAGGGCAGGGTTTTGATTTTTTGAGGGAAATTTGGGGGTAAAATGACGATGACAGCGCGGCAACAACACGCGACCCGAAAATAAATATGGCGATCACGGCGCGATGTACTGTGAGCACGCATGGCGCGCTGAATCGCAAGGCACAAACTGCGCAGGAAAATCATGATTTCTTCCCCAAGAATCTGTTCAAAACTGCAAAACGGATGGCATTAGAATTGAGAAAAGTCTGCTTTCGATTGTAAAGATGATTTTTGAGCAATACAAAACATTTTTTTACTCTAATTTGATCAAAACAAAACAGGGGCCCTACACTTCACTATCGCCAAAGTATCAGTAAGACAGTATATTCATGATTATATCGGGTGACTTCTAAACACGCTAATTCAGTAATTAATCCCTCGTGCCTTTTGTTAGGGAGTACAGCATTTGGATTTTTTCATACAACCCTTGAAAATTTGGTGTCACTGGAAAGAGAATCACACGACAAAATCAAGAACGTTTGAATCTTTTTCATACTACGAGCTTACGTTTTGGAGATGTAACAATTTAAATGGCAAAATCCAATGATAACATTCTGTAATTTTTAGTGTCAAAATTATTATTTAACACCTCTAAATTTTCCCACAAAATTCCAAACTTATCAAACTGTTTAGTGGTTATGGTGGTTAGGAATCCTTAAAAAATAAACAATAGGCCTAGTTTGATTTTTGAATCAGCTTTTTATCTCTCATTACCAAAAAGTTATGATTTTTTTCCCTTTAAGGGAATATACAAATTTGCAAACATCGAAAAATAAAACTACCAAGTTTTTACGAAATACCTTACTAGGATGTTGGTAAATGACAGTCTCAAGCATCTTGTAAAATTATGGCACCTGGTGTGAAGTCATTTTCAAGAAAATGGTAGTTTTGTATACGTTTCCAGCGGTGGTCGGCCGACCAGCGTTGGAAAAACCTAACTATTTTTCAACTACTGCTCCAAATTTACCATTTTTTCAGTTCAAATTTTGTTTGCTATTGGTTACATGTTCATGAACGGGTGCAGGCCAGCTAAGACTGGTTCCCTTGCCTTACAATTTTCCATCATCTATAGATTGATCCATTGTATCTTTTGTGGAGTCAGGGAACCAGACTACTTGAACATTTTTGTTTTTCTTGGTTTTTCCAACCTTTTCGAACACAAAACTTCAAAAATGTCAGTGTAACAATATTTGATCTATTATACTAACCCCTCAAATAGTTCATTTCCGAAAATTACAGCAAAAGCCAATGATGTACATTCCCTTTAACACCGCACGATTGAACAACAAGTCCGAGCCCTTTGCCTTTTGCGAAAATCGAACTTTGCGGCAAAATAATCCCGGGGTGAAGTGGTTTGCAAGTAATTTTTCTGCGCTTGAGGCCTTGTAGGTTTGAGAGAAAAGACGATACACACCGCTCCACTTCATAAAATAGGATTGCTAAGGCCAAAAAAAAAAGTATCCGGTTTCTGGTATGCGCGTGCGTCGCCGTAGCCATGCGCGTCGGCAAAATGAAAAAGTTTTTTTTTCAATGTATGATGTCTCAAAACCGCCAAACTCACTGGTTTGACTGGAATCCTGCTGCTGCACAATTTTAACGTGTTTTTAGATGGGGTTATGATCGAGAATAAGCTGTATGTGGCCTCTCTGGACTCCCATATATTTGCACTAAGTTTAGTCGGGCACCATTTCCAGTCATCAGCTGACATTTGAAGCAAAAAAATCAGGTAAAAAAAAAAAAAGCCGTGTCGCTGCACCACTTTTTGGGCAAGCTCCATACCAGAAACCGGAGACCCTTTTTTTTTGGCCTAATGCTTCATAACGTCCATTTTTCCCATTCCGTCACACAGAGCGTTCAGGTCAAGTTGGAGCTTGGCCACCGAGCCAACATTCGTGACAAACCCACGCCTCAGGGATTCACTCATGACTGGATGGTGTTTGTCCGGGGGCCAGAGGGCAGCAACATCCACCATTTTGTGGATAAGGTCGTCTTTCAGCTGCACGAGAGCTTCCCAAAGCCCAGAAGAGGTATAAAAAATGACCCTGATTCTTAGGCCGAGTAGAAAAATAAATAGTTTCTGGTCCGGTCATCACAAGTCCATCACAAGTCAATCACAAGTCAATCACAAGTCATCACAAGTCAATCACAAGTCAATCACAAGACATCAAAAGTCAATCTCAAGTCATCACAAGTCAATCACAAGACATCAAAAGTCCATCACAAGTCAATCACAAGACATCAAAAGTCAATCACAAGTCATCACAAGTCAATCACAAGTCAATCACAAGTCAATCACAAGACATCAAAAGTCAATCACAAGTCATCACAAGTCATCACAAGTCAATCACAAGTCAATCACAAGTCATCACAAGTCATCACAAGTCAATCACAAGTCAATCACAAGTCAATCACAAGACATCAAAAGTCAGTCACAAGTCATCACAAGCTATCGCAAGTCATGGCAAATCAGTCACAGTCATACGTCATCACAAGTCATCATTAGTCAATCACAAGGCATCAATTGCAAATCGTCACAGGTCATTACAAGTCGATCACAAATCAGTCACAAATCATAAGTCATCACAAGTCAAGCCAAGCCTAATCTATCCAACATTGTTCAAGAACCATTTGTGGCATTTTTACTTTCACTGTTTACGTAAATCTTTTTCCGACAACTTGTCCCAAGAGCAAGAGGGCAGATTTTCCAAATTGGTAGATGAATTCTTCCATTTTCTCGACTCTTTCGCTGATGCTAAATTGAGTCCAAAGGAGTCATAACCCTTTCTACGATTATACATGTAGTTACAGTCTTGTTGGAAACAAATTTAAAAGACATATAATTGACAATATATTTGCAGAACGTATTGCAAATGTATGAATTTTAGAAAAAAAGGAGGCGGGCGGGAAAAAGGAAGTGGGTGGAGATGAGAAACTGGTTTATTGTTTTACTTGGCCTAAAGAGTAATCAGGTCATCACAAGTCAATCACAAGTCAATCACAAGTCAATCACAAGTCATCACAGTCGATCACAAGTCAATCATAAATCAATCACAAGTCATCACAAGTCATCACAAGTCATCACAAGTCAATCATAAGTCAATCACAAGTCATTACAAGTCAATCATAAGTCATCACAAGTCCATCACAAGTCATCACAAGTCAATCATAAGTCATCACAAGTCAATCACAAGTCATCACAAGTCAATCATAAGTCAATCACAAGTCATCCCAAGTCAATCACAAGTCATCACAAGTCATCGCAAGTCATCACAAGTCCATCACAAGTCATCACAAGTCAATCACAAGTCAATCACAAGTCAATCACAAGTCGATCACAAGTCGATCACAAGTCATCAAAAGTCAATCACAAGTCCATCACAAGTCCATCACAAGTCATCGCAAGTCAATCACAAATCAATCACAAGTCAATCACAAGTCATCACAAAGCATCATAAGTCGATCACAAATCATTCCAAGGTCGACAACTAGTCAATCGGAAGTCATCACATGTCATCACAAGTTACCACAAGACAATTACAACATCGAATGTCAATCACAAGTCATCAAAATTAATGTCAATCACAAGTCATCAAAATTAATGTCAATCACAAGTCATTATGAGTTATCAAAAGTCAATCCCGAGTTATCACGAGCAAATCATTAGCAAATCACTAGCAAATCACAAATCATCACAAGTCATCGCAAATCAACCATTCAGAATCAGAACCATTTGTAGCATTTTCCCCATCTCTATTTTCACAAACCTATTTCCTACAACTGTTTTATGTATCGTTCCTTCCCCAGTCGTCAAAGAGCCACCGTATGAAGTTGCTGAATCGGGCTACGCAGGCTTCCTAATGACCATCGAGGTTCACTTCCGATCCAAGGAAGAACCCAAGAAGGTCATCTTGAACTACGACCTCTTCTTGAACACGGAGCAGCAACCTCCGGTCAACCACATCCGATGCGAGAAGCTGACCTTCCACAATCCGACCGAGGACTTCCGCAGGAAACTGCTCAAAGCCGGAGGGGTAAGAATCAGTACCACAACCCAAAACCCTCATGGGGATTAAGCCTCGAAACCCTGCGAAACGCATCAACAAGATGTCATGCTTGTTGAAAGGAGAAGCCTGCTTAGTCTAACAAGATCCCATAGTGTTTAAAATCTTACGGCCAAACGGCCCCTGAGTCTGCGGTCACCAACTGCAGCACGATACAACAGCGGCATTGTTCGTTTGATCTAGCTCTCAATACCTCAGAATTTGTCCATGGCCCACTGAACAGTGTTGCATCGTGTACATACATGTAGGGCTGTGCGTATGAAATGGGTACCCGAGTATCCGCCCGTTGACGTCATCAGGTTCCAGATTATGGGATCGGGCACCCGTAACCAACTTTACAATCACCGAGTAGTTTCTCGCATAATGAACAAGAAAGGTTTTGAATTTTTTTTTTTTTGGTAGGGATTTTTCCAAATGAAAACCAGGCTACAGGGAAAACAAAACGTGTTTCACGTTTATGACGCGCGTGAAAAAGTTGCACTTTACACCATAAAGCTCACTGTACACACTTGTAACTTACTGTATTGACGCATCGATGCGGTAGTATTATCGTGCAGACCTTTATGAACAATCTCAACAGCAACTTATGAGATTTATGAGATTTTTTGGTAGGGATTTTTCCAAATGAAAACCAGGCTACAGGGAAAACAAAACGTGTTTCACGTTTATGACGCGCGTGAAAAAGTTGCACTTTACACCATAAAGCTCACTGTACACACTTGTAACTTGCTGTATTGACGCACCGATGCGGTAGTATTATCGTGCGGACCTTTATGAACAATCTCAACAGCAACTTATGAGATTTGAAATCGGTGTTGAGTTTGGTCGGTTTTTTTCGTTCAGGAATCCGGTCTCCGAACTACCCGTAAATGCACACCCCTAATCGTGTAGGGTTGTGATGTAAACCTTCCCAATTCCTGCAAAATCATCTTTGCAAAATGAAGGATTTTGCAGGATTGAGGCTAAATGGCAAAAAATGTGTGGCCGATTTTAGAGGATGCACTGTGTCAAGGTTTTGGGCCGGACCTTGTGTTGTTTATGCTCAGCCAAGCATAAATTTAGGCCTAGATTATACTTGAAATCCCCGCACTTCTCCAGGATGTCACTGGCTCTGCCTCAACATATTGACAGTGATTGCTGGAGGATCTTGCAGGATTGAGGCAGTGGTCACCCCTCCAAGGACCACATTCCAGAAATAACGGAGAATTTTGCAGGATTGAGGCTGTATGCAATTTTTTAACATGGAGGCTATTGGGGGATTCTGCGGGATTAAGGTTGCATCCCAGCCAAAAAATGCCTAGGGATTTAGGGTTAATTTTACACACATTCTATTATCATCAGGTCGGCGTGTTGCCTACCGACCCCGGCATTCCTACCTCTCCTACGACGCCGCCCAATTTCCCGGTGTCAGAGGGCGGGATTGGAGGCAAGCCCCTTCCACCTTCATTCAGCGACTCGTCCCTGTATGCCAAGGGCAAGCCCCAAGCCGCCGCACCCAGTCTTCAGGTCAACAAAAAGAAGACACAAGCAGCCAAGGTCAGAACGGAATTCAATCTTTTCCAAAACATCTGCCATTCCGAAAACAGGGGGAGTGGGTGGGTATTAGATAATCGATTTTACATTTTTTAGATAATTTAACATAAAGTGCACGCACTTATTTTTGCTTCGATACCAAATTGAGTCAAAGTCACAAATGAATTTTCAGACGTTTTTGGAGTTAGTAATTTATTTTGGCATCTGTAATTGGGGTGACGTCAAACATGGATTTTCAGATACAAAAATTTGGGGTGTACTGTTGTTTTGGCGTCTAAACTAAATCGGGGTGAGGTTGCACTGAATTTGAAAGCGTCTACAGTTGCAATAAACAAAACACGAGGCCAAATTTCTTCAATCTCAATGGAGGCTGTTCTTTTGTTAATTTAATCAGCTTAGGCCCAAGGCATCCTTAAGACACTCTTGAGGTTAAAATAAGCTTGCTTTTTGTAAGAAGATGTGACCCATGTTGTAACTTTTTGCAATTTCCGTCTGATTTCACCAGGATGGCAGTAAAACTTCGTCCAAGCCTGTGAAGGATCACAAGGAGGTTAAAACTGCCTCTAAGGAGCCCAAGACATCATCAAAGGAGCCCAAAACGGGCTCCAAGGAACCTAAAACAAGCTTCAAGGAGCCCAAACCTGGTCCAAAAGAGCCCAAAACAGGCTCCAAAGAACCCAAAACAGGCTCCAAAGAACCCAAGTCCAGTAGCGGGAAGGATTCTAAGGTTGGAAGTAAAGATAGCAAGACTCCTGTGAAGGATACCAAGTCTGGCTCTAAGGAGCCCAAGTCGGGCTCCAAAGAATCCAAAACTAGCCCCAAACCACCCCCTAAAGATTCCACTAAGACTAAACCCAGTGCCAAGCGGCCTTCCTCTACCTCACCAGCTCCTGCCCCAACATCTCAGGACTCTGCCAAGAAACGGAAACGGAAGGACTCAAGCGACAGAGGTCCGCATGAAAAGAGCTCCTTGGCTAAGCCTTCTCCTGCAGAAAAGAGCTCTTCAGGAGATAAAGCCAAACAGAAAGAGAAACCTAGTAAACCAAAAACTGCAAAGCCAGCTATGAGCCGGGGCGATGCTGGACTTTTTACTCCTGAAATCTGTATCTCAAGGAAGCCGTCGAAGATGGCACCTGAACCTCCTAAGGAGCTACCTCCGTTTGAGGATGAGCTGAGTACGGGAGAAGGCGGGGAGGCGCACAGCCCTAGCTCCAGCATCAGCTTCTCTTCCTTACCAAGAGGAGGTGGGGGAGTCTTAAACACCCTCATGGCAGAACTCGGAGACGAGAACGATGATGATGACGATGATCAAGACATCGGTCTGCCATACAGGAAGACTCCATCTCCGATCCCACCGCTGCCACCACTCAGCAATCACTCCACCTCATCCAATGAACAAGGCTACGGGAACTTTCCCTCAGTGACACCTGCTGCTTCAGACAAAACTAAGAGCACCTCAAAATCAAGCAGTAGTAAAAAGAACAGCACCAGCAACGGCTCAAAGAAAAACAGCTACAGTAGCAAAGGCGAACGGAAGCAAAAGGGCAGCGACTCAAAGCAAAAGAGCACAGACGCTAAACAGAAAACTCCAGAAGCCAAACCAAAGAGCTCTGATGGGAAGCAAAGGAGCTCCGAGAACAAATCCAAAGCGGTGGACACTAAGCCCAAACATGCTGACAAAAAATCGAGTGATTCCAAACCGGCCAAAACCAACGAAGGAAAACTCAAACATGCAGATTCAAAACTCTCCAAGGGGAACCAGAGTTACCTCAACGACTTGGTTCTCTTACACCAGAAACTCAGCCACTTGCAAAACCGGGACCAGTTGCAGAGAGTAGTAGACCTAATCGAGGAAACTGGACTCTTTAACATAACGGATGCAACGTTTGACTTTGACCTCTGCTCCCTGGATCAAACAACGTTGCGGAAGCTACAGGAATGTGTGTCACTGTTTGCGTAGTGCAGGTCAGCTTGATGGCTCTAGCTCTCCCATCCCACTTCTGCCACCATTTATTAGTCTCCTCTCAAGTCGTTAATGCCTTTATACAGGCAAGTGCCATTGTTAATTACAGGGTAAGTGTTCAATAGCAGTCAGTGGCAGGCTGTTTTTTTTTTCTTCAAAAATGGAAACCTGTGAAGGTCACACAAATACTGTTGGTTTAAGAAACAGCTCGCTTAAGCTCAAGAGGTTTAAAAAAAAAAATCAACAATCTTTGTTGAGTGTTGACGGGTTTCAGATGTTTTGCCAAAATGTTTGCCATTTCATATGTTCAACTCGGACAGTTTCTCACAAAATCTGCAAATATCCTTTTTTGTGCCATAAAACTGGACTGTTTCAAACATCGTGGGAAAAGAAATGGGTCGAACCTTGTCCCAAGACACATCTTGGGGATGTTTGTTTAAAATTCAGAATAATAATAATGATCATAATAGCGGTTCTTATATAGCGCCTTTAACTAAGATCAAAGCGCTTTACATTATTATTACCCCAGATCATTGGGCCAATTAAACATTCCAAATACCATCTCAGCTCCCTGGGGAGTATACAGCTCGATGCAGCCTGTTTGGCGCAAGGAAGCTAATTCAATCACAATAACCATCTCTGCCCTCACAGGTACCCATTTACTCCTGGGTGGGAGAAGCAATAAGTGACAAAAGTTCTTTTTACAAGAAGTATGGAGGTACATGTATTAAACAGTTCAGAGAGACTCAGTTGATGCGGACAAGTGACAATTTATGTGTGTACAGGTAACGACATATTTGTTTTAAAGTTGTGTTACATAAAAGTTAAGAAATGTGTTATGGATCTACAGGATTCGGAAATATGTCAAAAAGTAAACTCAACGCAAAAAAAAAACAAGTCAAACTTGAAAGCAAGAATATTTTTATACCAACTTTTGATGGGAAATATTGTCCTGAGTGTGAAAGATACGTTCCCTTTTTTGTTTTTTCAGGCATGATTGGATATAAAAGTAGGATTTTTTGACATGTTTCACTCAATCTGTAGAGTTATTTATGTGTCTCAAAAATAAAGTTTGTGCCAAATTTAGTCGAGTTTCCATGGGAACTTGATAACTTGCCTTTTAGGGGGGGAAAATGGTAATCATATAATTGTAGGATTCCCATAAGCGTGCTTCGTAATCCACCTGCGCATGTGCATATCAAGTTTTGACGATATTTCTTTCGGATAAACATTTTATCGTATGCGCGCAAAAGCGTAGCAGGGTACAGGCAACATTGAAGAGATCATCGTGTTCTGAAGTATAACATGTTGCGAAAAAACTTTGGACAGCGAAGTGTTTTTAGGTGTCTTGCGTGTCAAAACTTTGGTGCGGACGAAAGTTCCATCTCTTTTCGATTGCACGGAAAATTGCACAGAATGCAGATTTGGTCACCACGTCCCCCATAGCCTTGTGTGCATTTATCTGCTGCGGTTATCCCGAAAACGAAATCGTCAAATCTTGCTGTACACAAGACTATTTTGGAATACGGAACTCGCTTATTTATCCAGCAATTTTGGCTGCAATTGGATTTTTTTTTTTTTAAGAAAACATAATAAGTGGGAAAATGATAACATAAAAATGCTCACAGGTATGGTCTACAGGGTGGTTCGACAAAGAGGAAACCCACATTTGACAGCAATTTTCACCTACTTTTAAAAATTATTTTTAACTGTCGATTAGTAGATATTAAAGTACTGGCCTTTAAGCAAATGTGACGACAAAAATTGTTGCATTTGCACATTTTGTCGTTGAGCTATGCTAATTTGAACATTTCATGTGCGAAACCTGTTCGTCCACGGAGGTATATGTTCCCTTCGCTTGACTGATCTCAGCTATCGGAGCTTTATTTAAAGGAGCATGACATTTGATTGTTATGTTATGTTATGCAACAATGCACAGCTCATTGAGTAGATGATCTTAACAGTGACATGAATAATTGGACAGCTTCAGTAAAAGTTACCAGGGCAAAATGTATTTTGGGGGAAGGTTTTTAATTTCTATGAACTACGAAAACGTCCAATTTACAAAGAATAACCCGTGGACAAGACTGATTTTGGTGACCTGTATTCAAATTAGCATAATATCTCTATTTTTGCGACTTTTACTAAGCTTTTTTCACCATGCATGGTTAAAGGCCTATACTTTTCTAGGCCTACTATGTGAAAAAATATTTAAAATAACTTCATTAAGTTGGTGAAAATTGCTGTCAAAAGTGGGTGTCCTTTTTTTTGAACCACCCTGTACAGCAAAACCTTAATTGGGGGCACTTTTCGGGGTCTTTAAAAAATTCCATAAATTTCACGGAATCACCTCCTCACTTATCCATTCCATTAGTTATTAGCATATCACATTTGAAGCAAGCAATCTTGTCACTTTCCCCCCGTTCTCAGAAAAGAGAAAAACAACTTTTGGAAATGTGCTAAAGTTAAAACATGTACATGTATGTTCATTATGTATATAGTTTGTACAAAGTCATTTATTTAACCTATATCTGTCTCATTTTCACTGAGACACCGATGACCTACCATGCTGCCAAATACAACATTCTTTTTATTTATTTCATTCTTTTGTATGTTTGTTTTTTTTTATTCTACTTCAGAAAATAATGTTTACTGGGTTTTTTTTAGGGGGGGGGGGGGGAGTTGGTTTCACTTGATTCATATATCTTCCAAAATTTTGTTTGAAGATATGTTACCATAAAAACTGTTTAATATACCATACAGTATTGCATAAGACAGCTGTTTTTTGTGTGTCAGTATTAATAAGGTTTATATTCAGTGGCCTATATGTATTCATTTTTAAATAATAGGCCGTAAAAATGAACACTTTCGATCTCTGGCTGTGCTCCGTGGTCAGACATGGGTCGCATGGCGGCTGCCTTAGGCGCCTTTACATGCCTGCGACTCGACCATGTTGTAGCCGCGTCCTTCGCAATTCAGCTTCTCAGCTGCGAGTAAGGATGATTAGCCTCCCAGATTATTATTAATATTATTTTACACCATCCTTTGAGAGTACGTGTAAAGCCCGGTTCATACTTCACGCGAAAGCGAAGCGAAATTTGTGGCGTCGATAATACGTTCAAAGCGCGTCCACCATTGTTGACAACATGAATCTCGCTTCGCACTTGCTTTCGCATGAAGTATGAACCGAGCTTAACTCATTATTGAAAAAAAGCGCTTCTTCTTAGCACGGCTATTAGCGGCCAGCAATAAAACTCGGGCAACTCAGTAAAACCAAGAAATTTCCGTAATTTAAGTAAGAGAACCACAATCACTGTTGGACTTCGTCACAGTTTCCGCACAGAGACAAATTTCCTGTTCCCTCAGCACACTCAATTTTTCTCTTCGTGAAAACTGTGACGGATGGCTTTCCCTTTTAAGTCAAACCTTTCTTCCTTTTATTAAAGTTACTAAAAGTCTAAAAAAATAGTTGAGTATGTTTTGGGGTTTTATTACAGTCATGTCAATGGGAGCAATTCATCATGTTCATAGGGAGCAGCAAAATACAAAAACTTCTGGAAAGAATGTTGCAACCTGACGCTACTTCGGCGGTTGTGTACAAAGTACATGGAGAGTCAAGACAATTTTCTTGAAAATGAAGAAAAGTATATCCTAACAAAATTGGAAATGTTTCTCAGTCCCAGATTCATGTCTTATCGTCATTTTTGTAATGACCGACCTTCATTGAGATGATATATGAAGAAAAAAGCAGCGTCAGGTTGCAACATTCTTTCCAAATTTCATTTTCCATCTGATGTACATTGTACATGCTCTCATTGTAAAGAAAAAAGATGCTGTTTTGCTATTTTATAATAATAATATAGCGCACTTATCCTGAAACCCGATAAAGGCGTCTACACACACACAAATAGCCATGCTGCAGTCACAGAGAAATAACTAGTGAAGTAGGTTATTAGGAGAATTATATATGGGACATAAATAGGACCAATATCACCTTATCAGAGGGTACATTCTTGTTCAAGTCCTCGGAAGGAAGTTGAATCTTTGTAGAGGTCGTGACCAAGAAAAATGATCTGCAAGAGTTGGGGTAGTACAAGAGTTGTTGCTACATTCCCTAAATACTGACAGCATTTCTTTTTTTGGGGGGGGGGTTGATTTCCATTTTACAGTGTTGTGTCGAGTCGATCACAAGTCCATCCCAAGTCCCCACAAGTCCATCACAAGTCCATTACAAGTCAATCACAAGTCCATCACTAGTCCATCACAAGTCTATCACAAGTCCATCACAAGTCCATCACAAGTCCATCACAAGTCCGTCACATGTCCGTCACAAGTCCACCACAAGCCCATCACATGTCTGTCACAAGTTCGTCACAAGTCCGTCACAAGTCCATCACAAGTCTATCACAAGTCAATCACAAGTCATCACTAGTCCATCACAAGTCCATCACAAGTCAATCACAAGTCCATCACTAGTCCATCACAAGTCTATCACAAGTCCATCACAAGTCCATCACAAGTCCATCACAAGTCCGTCACATGTCCGTCACAAGTCCACCACAAGCCCATCACATGTCTGTCACAAGTTCGTCACAAGTCCGTCACAAGTCCATCACAAGTCTATCACAAGTCAATCACAAGTCATCACTAGTCCATCACAAGTCCATCACAAGTCCATCACAAGTCCATCACGAGTCCATCACGAGTCCATCACGAGTCCATCACGAGTCCATCACAAGTCCATCATGTCCGTCACAAGTCCGTCACAAGTCCATCACAAGTCCATCACTAGTACATCACTAGTCCATCACAAGTCCATCACAAGCCCATCACAAGCCCATCACAAGTCATCACTAGTCCATCACAAGTCATCACAAGTCCGTCACAAGCCCATCACAAGTCATCACTAGTCCATCACAAGTCCGTCACAAGTCCGTCACAAGTCCATCACTAGTCCATCACAAGTCCATCACTAGTCCATCACAAGTCCATCACAAGTCCATCACAAGTCCACCACAAGTCCACCACAAGTCCATCACAAGCCCATCACAAGTCCATCACAAGTCCATCACAAGTCCATCACAAGCCCATCACAAGTCCATCACATGTCCATCACAAGTCCATCACAAGTCCATCACAAGTCCATCACATGTCCATCACAAGCCCATCACTAGTCCATCACAAGTCCATCACAAGTCCATCACAAGTCCATCACAATTCCATCACAAGTCCATCACTAGTCCATCACAAGTCCGTCACAAGTCATCACTAGTCCATCACAAGTCATCACTAGTCAATAACAAGTCCATCACAAGCCATCACTAGTCCATCACAAGTCATCACTAGTCCATCACAAGTCATCACAAGTCCATCACAAGCCCATCACAAGTCCATCACAAGCCCATCACAAGCCCATCACAAGTCCATCACAAGTCCATCACAAGTCCATCACAAGTCCATCACAAGTCCATCACAAGCCCATCACAAGTCCATCACAAGTCCATCACAAGTCATCACTAGTCCATCACAAGTCATCACAAGTCCATCACAAGCCCATCACAAGTCCATCACAAGCCCATCACAAGCCCATCACAAGTCATCACAAGCCCATCACAAGCCCATCACAAGCCCATCACAAGTCCATCACAAGCCCATCACAAGTCCATCACAAGTCCATCACAAGTCATCACAAGTCATCCAGTCCAAGTCAAGTCACAAGCTATTCAAATGAACTATGACAAAGACATTCCTTTGTTATTGTTCATCTTCTGTTACTTGTGACTGGACTTGTGAATTGATTATGACTGGTGGTGTGACGGATTGAACTAAAACACGACCATTCTTTTCCTTATTTGACCTTTCCCTTCACTGGCCTTTGTTAAAAATAGTTACAAACCCAAAATTTACAACAATTTTAAGTGGCCCCGAAGTCAGTGATTCAAATTTTCAAAGCTCTGTAATGGAGAATATTTATTTATTTATTTATTAATCAATATTGACACAATGTGCATTGTATTAAAACCTATTTCCAGCGTTGCACAGTTCTTAGACATGTTTGAAAAAATGAGAAATGAAAATTTGTAGTTCATAATTTTTTTTTTTTTACTAAGGACAATGAAAGAGTGTGCTATTTACCTAATGTGTTTGAACAGTTACTGTGATGTACGTATGTAGAGTGCGGGACACATGACACAAAATGACATATAAAAACGGAGGTAGTCTAGTAAATTTGCTACATTTATGGGGCTATTATTGTTCAATGTTTAGAATTTTGCAATTTCCTGTTTTGTTTTGAAAATTTGCAGGGTGCATAGTTTTTGAAATGTGAGTTTGTTGCCTTTTGAACTATCAACTGAAATTATTGTTGCGTTATTAAGATGACCCCCGATAACCGTTACCAGACTAAAGTAGAATAAAATTACTTTTTACAATTTTATATGAAATAGCCTTAAAGTTAAACCCAGCTCTGAAGACATCTTGGAATTAGTGTTTCCAGACGCCACTTTTTTTGGTTGTGTACAAAGTCTATGGAGAGTCGAGTGCATTTTCAGAGTATTTTCTAACAAAATTGCAAATGTGATGCGATCAAGCTAAAGGAGTCGTTTGTCGACCCCGATCAATTTTTTTTTATTACAGATTTGAAAAGAGCTCAATCTCAGCATTACTGCTGTGAAAACCGCATGCTGGTACCATCTTTAGTTCAAAAATTATGGAAGTCGGAACACCAAGCGATGTGATGAAGTGATGTGATGAAGTGGCCCTATTTTGTCCTGTATCTCCAAATTAAAAATCCTGACAAACGACTCATGTAGCTTGATCGCATCACAAATGTTTCCCAGACCAAGATTCACGTCTTTTCAACGTTTTTGAAATGACTGACCTTGAGATAATATGCGATGAAAAAAAAAGTAGCGTCAGGATGCAACATTCTCTCCGACATTTTTGATATTATAATGTTGTTTCAACGTTCACGATGTGCCCAGTTTTGTTTTAGGTTACCCGTTGGAATTTGCACCCTGATTTATCAAAATAAACACAATGTTGGTATGTTCTGGTGTTTCAAACCAACGTTTGAAGGGCCCACAATGGCCCAAGTGCACAATGTGTTTGGGCTTAATTGTTGTCAAATTCTGTGGAAAGATTTCCATATACGAAGTGCACTCAACACCCTGTGTACAAACCCTATGAGATTGGACTGAAAAATTCTAAGTGTTTTCTAAGAAAATGCTTGTATTTTCTCACTGCTCAAATTGCCTTTGATGACATGAAATTGCTATCTGGGGGCTTGTTAGTCAATACAGAGGAAAATTAGTGAACTTGGTAGGTATATGGAAATCTTTCCAATTCTGTAATTACATGTTCTTACTCTTCGAGCAAAATGTTCTTTTGAAATGTTTCGGTTTTAGGACAAATTCTTGTTCAAAAGCTGCTAAAGATAATATACATTTGCTTTTGCTGAAATGGTCAGAAATGGATGGATTAGGGGTTAGTATTTTATAGCAAATATTGTTACACTGACCTGTTAAGTTGTGTGTTCATACTTCATATATGCTGGAAAAACCAAGAACAAAATGCAGCTGTTCTTGTAGTCTGGTTCCCAGACCTACTTCAGATGAAATGGAGAAGTTTATAGACATCAGGGAATTGTCAGGTCAGAGAACCAGACTAGCTGGCCTGCACCCATTCACAGATGTGTAACCAATTGCAAACAAAATGTGGACTATTTTACTTTGGTAAATTGGGGGCAGTATTTGAAAAAAAAAGTCCATTTTCAGAAATTGATACAAAAATTCCACTTTTCTTGAAAATGACAGCACACTAGATGCCATGATTTCATAGGATGCTTGAGACTATTATTCACTTACAGTCCAGTAAGGTATTTTGTAATAATTTGGCATTTTGTTTTTTGATGTTTGCAAATGTTGTATGTTACCTTTAATATGTTAGTTGCCTTTTTTTTGTTAAAGCACTGCCATT
This sequence comes from Patiria miniata, assembly GCF_015706575.1. Classification (NCBI taxonomy): domain Eukaryota; kingdom Metazoa; phylum Echinodermata; class Asteroidea; order Valvatida; family Asterinidae; genus Patiria; species Patiria miniata. The sequence continues at coordinate 9,846,243 of NW_024037048.1, read as the reverse complement.
GTAGGCTTTGTTTCTTTGTTTATTCCCCACTCTGAGGTGGATTTGCACTTTGTATATTTTATTAAGGAAAAGATGTATTTAACTTAATAAAGGATAAAAGTCTGTATAATATTAAAGACAAGAGATTTTACGAGAACAAAAAAATCAGTCTACGTGTTATGTGTGAATTTTTAAATTTCTCAATTTTTAAATTTCTTTTTAGGAAGGGTTAGGTAACTATTGCTCTTTCTTATGCAAGATTTGATTGTTGAAAATGCAATTTTTGTCCTCTAACTTGGTCATGGCATCAAAAAATACCAAAAGAAGTACGTTTCAGATGAGCGTTTAAGAACTGGCTTGTCTTGCCTGGACTTTGTTAGGAAAGGACTGTATGTATTGGTGCAAGTTTCGTAAAATTGGTCTCATTTCAAAAAGTTGAAGTCCAATTGGAACCAAACTTGAATCATAGATGCAACATGGCAACCTTCATATGATAATGATGTCAAAGGTCACATACCAAGGTCAAAGGTCAAATACCAAGGTCTAAGGTCATCTGAGATCAAGTTGTAAAATAGGCTGAACATGTAAAATTGGTCTCATTTGAAAAGTTGAAGTCCAATTGGAACCAAACTTGGGTCACAGATGCAACATGGCAACCTTCACATGATGTCAAAGGTCACACACCAAGGTCAAAGGTCACTCATAAAAGATAATCGCCAAAGCAGGCGAGACACGCGGTTCGAGAACCAATTAACTTGTCTAGGAAGCTGACACTCAAAAATAACTATAAGTAGATTTTTTTTTAAGCTTTGACTCGTAAACTGGAGTTTATTTAGAATTCACACAAAGGCAGATGGAGCATACGGATTTCAATCAATTGATTAATAATTTTGTTTACCTAAACACGACAGGGAGAGTTATTGCGGAGAATTTGAAATCTCAAGAACGGCAAAGTAATCAGTCCTAACCTTACTTGCAATGTTGTTAAATTTTATACTCTTCTATTTATATTTTTCTATTTTTTAAGACCAAAACAAAAATCTCCGGAAAGATTTCCATATACGAAGTTCACTCAACACCCTGTGTACAAACCCTATGAGATTGGACTGAAAAATTCTAAGTGTTTTCTAAGAAAATGCTTGTATTTTCTCACTGCTCAAAATGACTTTGATGACATGAAATTGCTATCTGGAGGCTTGTTAGTCAATACAGAGGAAAATTAGTGAACTTCGTATATGGAAATCTTTCCAAAATCACCTTGCAATCAGCCTGACACTGTTCATTGTTAAGGATACAAGTTTTGTTTTTAAACTTTCGTAAAAATAATCACAACTGCCATTAATATATATATATAGGAACAAAACACTCTTTCATATGCCACAAAAGTGATTATACAATCCCACAAAAAAAAGAAATTAAACTTTTTTCTTAAATTTGGAAAAAGACCTTATTCGCGAGGCAGCCATTTTTGATGGTGTTCCCTGAATCTGTTTTATAAATTGTAAACTGCTGAATGGGAGGGTGCCAGACTATTTTATGATTGAAGTGCGCTCCAAGCCTTGCTCTGAATTTGTTTTTTTAAATGTGGCTTAAAACATAAGGTATGTTTACTCACAAATTTTTAATTATTCATCAGAGCAGACTGATATTACTTTGTAATGAATTTTTGTGCCAATGCTTTCGTTTCTACTCGCAAGTTCCAAAAATGAAGAGTTTACCTCGCTTTCAATTTAACATGGCCGACTCGTGAATAAAGTATCGGTACAATTTTGACTAAAATTACAGAACACTGCAGTTTTAAACCCTGTACATTAAACAAAACAGGGTGTTTCACTTGGGACAGATTTTGGAAAATTACAATTAGGACAAGTTTAAATTTGAAGTATATTTGCACCTTGACAGTTCACTTGTAAGAAAACTGAAGACTTTAAACGCTGCATATTACACATCATACATAAATTATTCCCCAAGAAACAATTTGAATGTCTTCAAATTCAATTGCAAGACTTAAAAATAAATTGAATTTTTTATATATTACACAGGAAAAGTTATATATTTGCACACTTTCTGTTACAAGCATACCCGAATCATACACTTTCTTCACTTTCACAAACAAAATAAAACACTTTTTTTGTTCAACGTAAGTTCTCTCTTGGAAAACAAATAATCTCACAATTGTTTAGTAAGAGAGAAACTCTTTTTTTTTAATGGTGAATGTTTTGCTTTATTTTGTGGTGGGAATGTACAGGATTCTAAAAACACAAAAAGAAATCAAAGGAATAAAAATAAATGAAAAGAATTATGCACCAACTATTCTAAAAAAAAATTGGAGATTTAAATTTTGATTTTTTTTGCTACTTCAATAGCAAAACAAGTCCGAGACCATGAATCTCTGTTTGATGGTTGCATTATTCATCACGAAATAAAATTTTCATCAACGTTATGAACTTCCCAAATGTCATGCACATTTGAAAGAAACACTGCAAATTAAAGAAAGAAAGTCCACACTCATTGGAGGGGTCATAATTTTGAATCTGATTGTCTTATGATAAGGCCCCCCAAAAAGTCTCCGGTTTCTGGTATGCGCACGCGTCGCCGTAGCCATGCGCATCAGCAAAATGGAAAAGTTTTTTTTTCAATGAAAGATGATGTCTCAAAACCGCCAATCTCACTGGTTTGACTGGAATCCTGCTACTGCACAATTTTAACGTGTTTTTAGATTGGGTTATGGTCGAGAATAAGCTTTATGTGGCCTCTCTGGACATCCATATATTTGCACTAAGTTTAGTCGGGCACCATTTGCAGTCGACATTTGAAGCAAAAAAATCAGGTAAAAAAAAAAAAAAGCCGCATCGCCGCACCACTTTTTGGGCAAGCTCCATACCAACGGCCTAACGTCATTTATATAGACCTTTGGGGAATGTTGTTACATTTTGATACCCCGTTTGCTACCAAAGAGTGTAAATCGTCAAAGATTGACAACAGTTTATGAAAAATGATGCAGTTTGAAAAGTAAAAATTTAAAGAGTACGCGAGGAGAAATTGCTCAGTGCAAACACACACATACCTGTACGCGTAATTGGCCCCTAGCGACTGCAAATTGCCCGAACAAAGCGTGGGTAATTCAATTTGCGTGCTCCCATGCATGCAAGCACTGTGCGATCGATATTCCCTGCCGTTCGTTTCGGGCAGTGTCACATTGTCACGGAACAATTTCCACTCCACTCCCGTACTCTTTTGACAATCTTGGATGATTTACAGTCGTTGGTAGCAAACGGGGTATCAAAATGTAGCTAACAACATTCCCCAAAGGTCTATATAAATGACGTCATCATCAGACGATCAAATTCGAAATTATGAACCCTCTAATGAGTTGGACTTTCTAGTTTTTGCTTTGTTTAAAAGTGTTGTTTTTATCCAAAACAGCATGATCTCATTTCAAGAAGCTTTAATATTAATTTAAATAATTAGATTCAATTAAAGCATTATTTTTTTCTGGTGGTAATTACCTTCACATTTGTAATTGCTTGTTTAAATCATGGAGGAAGGAACACAAACTTCCTCCATGTTTAAATATAACTGTATTGTACAGTCGAGTCTTGTTAATACAAACTCGTTCGGACCTAGCCAAATTGTTTGTTATATCAGAATTTTGTATTAAGAGGAACATCAGTCCCATTCATTGTGCACAAAAATACACAGCAGGGACCAAGGTTTTATGTTTGTTATAACCAGAATTTTGTATTAACAGAGTTTGTACTAACAAGAGTCAACTGTACTTACATTATCCAACTATGTATTGGTTTATTGGAGAGTGCTAAATAAATGTCAACTGAATTGAATTGAATTGAAGCACAATATTAAACAAGATTTTTTTTTATGAATAAGAACTATAACTATATGATCACAACCGACTTGATCAAAAGATGTAAAATCATAATTTTCAATCAGGGAGGAGTACGAAAAGAAGCATTTTCCCGAAAATATGAAAACAGTTTGGTTTTTATTATACAAAGGGGAAAATGTACACAAATGTGACTTTCATTCTCAAATTCATCCAATTACATATTCTAGTCAAGCACACCCACTCAAACGCAATAGTTCAGATGTCACACTTTTTGGTGTGGTTTTGTCAAAACTTTTTACATCTAGACAACAAAATATCTGAAATAAACGATATATTTCCATATGTACAGTTATATACAATAGCACACAGGGGGAAAAAAAGCAACAATGCTATTTAAAGCATTTTTGCTGGGTACAGCAAAAAAAACAAGTGTTGAAAAATATGAAAAAACAATTCTTATATTTACAATTTTATATTAATCAAAATTTGCTCGGCATACTTTCATAGTTAAAATCGCTGAGACTCTGTGAACATGCATAGAATTATATGATAGATTATATATACACATATATTAAAATTTTGAAATTTGATCGTTCGTAACAGCCGATATAGTGTAATATAGGGATATAGGAAGCGAACACCGAATACAAAAGGTTCTGTAAATAAATACAAGATAAAAATTAGCTCATATTTAAAATATACTACCTTCAATATATCATCCAATCTGGTACATTTACACTCGTTACATTTTGAGAAATTTGTTTTGATTTTGAAGTTAAATTCATCAAAATCGGCATCTTTTTAATCCGAACCGAATTTGTGGACTCCACTGACAAACAATCGAGGGCGCTGTTGGTTGGAAATGGGAACGAATAAATGCTCATAATATCCACCCTTGAACATTTATATATTGACCAACAAAGCTCACTGTTTAATATCCTATTTTAATTTACAAATATAACATAGGCATTGGAAGTTGACAAAGTAGTTCCTGAGGTGATAGCCAAGGGAACTAGTCTGCCAACTTCCAATACCGATCGGGAGCTAATATTGACTGTCCAGCCGAAATATACCATGTTATATTTGTTTTACTATACCTCATACGTATTAAGTTGTCAAATTTTCCCGTTGCAGTATACACCTCGGCATAAAATCTTCAGAGAAACTTGTCCAGCTCACCAGAAGAATATTGCTCAACCTCAGTAAAGTTTAGTTCTTTTGCAAATACAGTAACTCCTAAGAGTTTATATCGCATTATGGATGACTTTTTTTAGTAGACACATGAGCGTGCGTACTACACCAGTGCGATAGTTCCACGATTGCTTCGTAAAGTGGCGTAGTGGACTTTCGCACGGGTAATAGTCTACTAAGCATGCGTATTTACCTTGTGCGTGAATACTCGCATGTGCACAAGCGTGCGTACTACACCAGTGCGATAGTTCCACAATTGCTTCGTAAAGCGGCGTAGTGGACTTTCGCACGGGTAATAGTCTACTAAACATGCGTATTTACCCAGTGTGTGAATACTCGCGTTCGCGCTTGGTAAACAGCAAAAACAGCATCTGGCACGTGATGGTGAATGGACCAGTGAGAATTCAGCTCTCGATCATAAATATGTATGAGGTATTAGTATTACTTCATATCGTTAGATTATAAAAAACTTTGCTAAATCGACAGCGGAATGTTTTGTACGCGAATCTGAATTTATAAAGATAGCATTAGTTATATACTTTGATTCTCACACTAACGGCAAAAAATTGAACTAAAATATTCTCAATCAAAAGAACTGTTTTCCTTTATACCTTAAATTTTGTGCCGTACTTCCAATATATATTTTTTTACAAATTTTAAAAGTTATTTGCCGCTGTTTACATTTCTTGTTCTGATTATCAATTTTGTTCATAATTGTTTATTGTTCATTTATTTCCACTGTGCCACATATTCTAATAACAGTAATCAATAAAAAAAGGTCCTTTATAGACAAATGGTAAAACTATAAAGGAACCTACTTATTGTAGGCCAAATCTTATCTGATTGTCAAAATTCAAGAACTATATGAACCAAATTAGGAAACTCATAGCTGCAAACTGTTGTAAATTTATATGATATCGTTGTAACGTTGATTGCAACAAAATGTCATTGCATACATGTATTAACAAATTAAAACACTTAATTTTTTGTTAAAGTTTTAAATTTGATTGTAATATAGGTATTTTGTTTTCAAAACAAGTGCCCTTACAAACTTTTATATATTTTAGCACACTTATTTGTTTTCACCCAGCAATGTTATACATGTGCAAACCATTTTGGTCTAGTTTCTGAACCTTGACTGCATAGCGAGGATATTATGTAATTTTGCCTGAAAGGAACCTAACTGATAGGCTTAGAAGCCTTAAAGACGCCTTTCCATATGCACGTTTTCAGTCCGTGTTGTGTCCGTTGCATATACGTTGCGTTCGCGATGCGTTTCGCGCGCGTGATTTACCTTTCCATATTAACGTGAAGTATGCGCAATGAAATTGGTTAGCAAGGTAGGAAAATGAAAACGGCAAGCCGTCAAAATTTGAAATGTGTCTACTGGTTGCAGCTGCATGCTTACAGGAAAAAAGTTCATTTCAGTAAAAAATGAAGTCACAAGGTTTGGGTCCATGCAATTTTCCAAAGCAAATTGCTTGCAATCGATCCGACGGTTTGACGGCAACACGATAACGGCCGGGTTATTGCGCTTGTGCGAAGCATTGCATATGCGTCAAAATCAGTCTTGGAGCGATTTTGACGGGCGATCAGAACGGACACGCTGTGTTTGTGTACATATGAAAAGGGATGTGTGCTACAATATGAAGTCGATTTTTGTGTCCGTATAAATCAGGCATGCAACATGGAATTAACAAAAAACGAGGAAATACCAATCTTTACAGGACTTTGTACAGTGTTTTTCAATTTTAAATGGCAAAAGTCTGAGGTGGAAAATGAGAAAATCAGCTGATCCGAGGAAAAGTTGCATGCCTGATAAATGAAACACATGAACGCAGACTTAACGGGGGAAAAAATGTGCATATGGAAAAGCGCCTTAAGCCGGGGTATATTTTGTCTCCAACTGGGGGTAGATTTACAGCGTAACGTCGACCACAACCCACAAAGGTTGATGCTGCACACTTTCATCTAATTAGCTCTCGGGTACGACAGGAGACGGCAACACAGAATGCATCTGTTGTCAAGCAACACTTCTAAATCACAGTGTACGCCTTAAGACACATGATTGTGACGTAGACCAGCCACAGGATGGCCAGAAATGCTCCCGACAAATGCTTCGTGATCTTGGGGCCTCCTAGCTCACCTCCAAAAAGCTGTCAAAAAAAAAGAAGCAAATTGTATGCAGATGTACGTGTGGTGCAATTTGAAATAAGAATGATGGATTTCTTAAAATTGTGACACAGGTTTAAATTCAAACACCACTGCAAGGGCAGATCCAGGGGGGGCCAAAGGGGGCCATGGCCCCCCAAAAACGAAACCAATTTTTTTTTTTTTTATGTGACATTGCAATAAGGCAGGCAATGAGTACACCACCATCTTTTCCTCACAAAAACATTGGTTAAAGTGGTCAGAAATTGCCTCAGATCGCACCACAGAGCATCTAGAATCCAAAATTTTTTGACCCACTTTTTGGGGGGACAAAATTTTTTTTGGCCCCCCCAAAAATTGTGTTCTGGATCCGCCCTTGCACCACTGCGGACTCTCTTTTAGTAAACCTGTCCCAATTCTTAGTCTCGGAGGTTCAGACAGTCACGTACGTGTGTGGAGCCACACGAATGATATCTGATATATCCAAGCATGCAAATTTTATGCGACCCCGCGTGCCAGCTAATTGGTGTCGAATTTAAAAACTTTTAACGTCGTTTTGATCAGAAATATGGACTAAGCTGTTGATTGGTCAATTTGGCTGCCACGTTTTTGTAAAACAGCAAGGGGTTACTGAAGACCCAATAGAAGGCGGCCACTGAATGGTCAGTATCTGTACGTCAAGACGCAGTCTTGTTTTGCATGATTTATTGCCAAATCTACACGAATATCATGCAATTTCTCCTCGCAGTATCTTAAAAACCTCCGCACTCGGACCAAAGAAAATTCTGAGCCTATGCTGTATTTGAAGTTATTAATACGTGAATCAGGTATGCTTGGAACTTCCTGGGTCCAAGTGCCAAAATTCCCAAGACTCTACCGCACTTGCCAGGGATTGGAACCGACTGGATCCAGGGAATAACATCCGATTTCAGCCTTAAACCAAGTCTAGGTGAATTGACTCGGTCACTGACTCGAGTCTGGAATCTCACCAAAATCAGACAAAGTTCGCTGTCCCGTCCCCCCCCCCCTTTTTCCAATCTCCTTCTTCACCTACCTTTCTTCTCATGATGAGTATGATGATGCAGAGGGTCCCGATACCGGTGAAGAGGAGTACCGACATGAAGAGGTTTCCTTGTTCTATCCTGAACGGTCCTTTCTTGGTGGCTAGGTTGTACATGACGCTGATGATCCACGGAATTCCCAGGCCAAGGAAAACGTTCACGCTGTTACTTCCTGACGTCACAAATATAAAAAAAAATTGAAGGGAATTAATGTACAACATTTGCTTTTCCTGAAATTTTCAGAAATGGATGGATTTGAGGGTTATTCAAATATTGTTCCAATGGGCTGTGTTTTTGTTTTTCGTGGATGCGGGTAAAACCAAGAAAATGAAAACGTAACACATCGCAACTCGCGACGCGTCATAACCGACAACTTTTTGTTGAATATCAGACGACTGTACGCTGAATAAAAAAAAAAAGAAGCAGTCACCGTGTATACACCAACGATGCATTGCAGGATGCGTCGCAGCTGCGAGACATTGAAGGGATATGACGTGTCGCAGCGCTGCGATGCATCGTAAGTTACGTGATTTTCGTGAAAACGGGTGCAGCATTAATAGACGGCGCTATGGCGGCACGCTAATTCATAAAAAGGCCACACTGTACGCTGGAGAATGCGGACCAACGAGTCTTGTGTCTTGTACTTTTTAATGCTTTTATACACCTATACCAAATGCAGAGCCAGAACGCGAGTCACTTTCAGATTTTTTTTTTTCATGGACGGCTTTTTGAAAACGCAGAGATCCGCGAATATGGGGAACAGTCTCATGACTGTCATTTTTACTCACCAGCCAGTGGCGGTTCTACGGGGGGGCTTTAGCCCCCCAAAAATTTGTCTACCGCCCCACCCCCCAAAAAAAAATTCCATAAAAAAATTGCATTCAATAGCAAAAAGACTGAGGGATGTGACGTACATGCAAATGGTCTCCCCCTAAAGAAATAGTCGTGACAAGGGTGCATTTGTAGTTAATATAGTGTGCCTGATTGTGGGATTTTATTGGCGCTCCCCATTGAAAATATGGCACAAGTCCCCCCCCCCCCCCCCCCCCCCCCCCCACACACACACACCTATTGATTTTTGGAGGCTTAAGTGTCCGGAGAAAATAACCGATCTACATTTCAGCACGCCTCCCTAAAAAAATTCTGGATCCGCCCTGCTAGCCCCCCCCCCAAAAATATTGGCTCTAGAACCGCACCTGTCACCAGCCGGACTACTTTAGAGAATGGTTTTGACTAGTCACCGCTGTTTTTACTCGCATTTGGCGAGCGGACTACAGCTAAGGTCAAACCCTGCATGTAAGGGTTCTTTCCAAAAAATTGAATTTCAAAAAATAGGAGAACAATACAAGGCCCGCATGATTGAAGAAGTGTGCGCATGTGTGGGGGTCTGCGTAAAAGTCCAAATTTAGAGATGGGTACGGGAGGGCAACCCCCCCCCCCCTTAGATTCGCAGCCATACCTGTGATGTTCCCAATAGCAGCGTCTGCATACTGGTCGTGAATGGATGCCGTACGACTGGCGAACATGTCCGGTACGCTGGTGCCCAGCGCAACGATGGTGATACCAGCAACGGCTGCCTTGAAGTACAGTACACAGCTGAACAGTGTCGCAAGCTAAAAAAGACAGAAAAAAAAAATAACAACTTTTAATCTCTGTAATACGCATTGGATGTAGTTTTTCTTCAGGTTTTTAATGCACAATCTTTCCGTTTTAACAGTATTTGTGAAAACATGACCTTAAAGTTCACGATCCCTTCACCCATATAGTGTGGACATTTCGTTGTAAAAAAAACCATGTAACTCACAGTTTTTCAACCTGAGTTTGTTATCAATTTTTGCCAATCTTGGACGATTTACAGTCTTTAGGCCAAAAAAAAAAGTCTCCGGTTTCTGGTATGCGCGCGCGTCGCCGTAGCCATGCGCGTCGGCAAAATAAAAAAGTTTTTTTTTTAATACAAGATGATGTCTCAAAACCGCTAAAACTCACTGGTTTGACTGGAATCCTGCTGCTGCACAATTTTAACGTGTTTTTAGATGGGGTTATGATCAAGAATAAGCTTTATGTGGCCTCTCTGGACTCCCATATATTTGCACTAAGTTTAGTCGGGCACCATTTGCAGTCATCAGCCGACATTTAAAGCCAAAAAAAAAAAAAAAAAAAAACAGGTAAAAAAAAAAAAAAGCCGCGTCGCCGCACCACTTTTGGGGCAAGCTCCATACCAGAAACCGGAGACTTTTTTTTTGGCCTTAGTAGCAAACGGGGTATCAAAATGTAGCTAACAACATTCCCCAAAGGTCTATATAAATGACGATATCATAAGACGATCAGATTCAAAATTATGACCCCTCCAATAAGTGTGAACTTTCTTTTTTTAATTTTTTGCGGTGCTTATAAAAAATCTGGATGCATTTTACCTGTTCTACTATTGCAGTGAGTACACCTATGCAGGCTAGCGACAGAATAAAAGCTGGCCATCCGCCCCATATACTCCTGAAAAATTGGAAAATAAACATAAAATAAAATAACAGAAGTAAGTTTTTGCACTTTTAAGGCAAATAAATTTGGAGGAACATTGCGGGTTATAATTTTAAATTTCATTCAAAAGGGAGGGTTTTTTGGGGGGGGTTGTCATTTCTTATACGTGTTGTTAGATTCATGAATATTTTAAGTTTTAGAAAAATGTTCTTTATCTTTCAAAATATTTCTTCAGCTCAATTTTCAAAGCTCATCAATTATACAAATTTCAGAATAGTCCTCTAGAGCGGCATTTAACCAAATAGTATCAGGTTCGACCAAACTCTACTAACTCAAGGGTGGATCTCGGGGGGGGGGGGGGGGGGGGGGGGGGGGGGGGGGGGGACCTTCCCCCCTCCCAGAACCCAACTTTTTTTCTTTTTTTTAAGTGACGTTGCAATAAAGGCAGGCACTACGTACACCACCATCTTTTCCTCCAAGAGATTTGGTTAAAGTGGTCAGAAATTGCCTCAGATCGCACCAAAGAGCACGGAATCCAAAATCTTCCGGGGCACTTAAGCGGGTCCCGAACCCCACGTCGTTGTTTTTCGGAACCACTTCTTGGGGAACCAAATATTTTGCCCCCCCCCCCCCAATTCACATGGATTTTTTTTGTTCACATGCCAACCATGACTTTAGAGGACAGTGACATCGGAGCATAGGACCTGCATGTGTACACTAGATACCTCTCCATTAACCCTTGCATTTTGCGCTTCCGTATACACTCCTTCGACCTTTTACAAAAAACATGAAACACAGACATAGCAGACAGCGTAGGATCTTTTAATATCCGCTCCGCTCACAAGTACCCCTCACCGGCAAAGAAAGTACAGTTGAGGGTGACCGACCGACGCCATATCTTGCCTGACTGCAATTTTGCCGCGACGGTGGCCACCACTAGCACTGCGTGTAACATAGTACAAATCCCCTGGTGTACGTGCGTCACACACAAGGAACGTCGCTGCTATGTAAAAGGGCGCCCTCTTTTGTTGGCGCACGGAGCCCCGTTTATAGAGAGATTAAAGAGATATTTGAGGAAGTCTTTGCTCGATCATCTTCTTACCTTGGTGGTATGAGTGAGAAGACGACTTTCCAGAGGAATGTGATGAAATGAAAGAGATAATCGATCTTGGCTGGCGGGATCTCGTTGCCCTCCTCGTCCTTGTCGCCTCCTACATTCATTGCACTGAGAAGGATAAGCAATGATCAATAATCAATCAATAATCAATAGTCGATAATTGATCAATCAGTTTATCAAGAGACCAGCAAGAAATTATCAAAATTGGTTGCAGAATCTATCAATCATCAACAGTCAATAAACATGGAAGAGAGAACCAATCCCTTGTCTTGTAACCTCCTATCATAACACTGTAAAGGGAAAACCAATCAATCAATAATTGATCAATAATTGATCAATAACCAATCAATAATCAATAGTCAATCAATACTTGATCAATAGGTTCATCATTAAACATGGAAGAGAGAATCAATCCCTTGTTTTGTAACCACCTCTAAGGAAAAACCTATCAATCAATAATTGATCGATAACCAATCGATAATCAATAGTCAATCAATACTTGATCAATCAGTTCATCAATAAACATGGAAGAGAGAATCAATCCCTTGTCTTGTAACCTCCTGTTATTTGCACTGTAAAGGAAAAACCTATCAATCAATAATCGATCAATAACCAATCAATAATCAATAGTCAATCAATACATGATCAATCGGTTTATCAATAAACATGGAAGAGAGAATGAATTCCTATTGTCTTGTCACCTCATACTGTCATTATATTACACTGTAAAGGGAAAACCAATCAATCAATAATTGATCAATAACCAATAGATAATCAATAGTCAATCAATACTTGATCAATCGGTTCATCAATAAACATGGAAGAGAGAATCAATCCCTTGTTTTTTAACCTCCTACTGTCATTACACTGTAAAGGGAAAACCAATCAATCAATAATTGATCAATAACCAATCAATAATCAATAGTCAATCAAAACTTGACCAATCTGTTCATTCATAAAAATGGCAGAAAGAATCAATCCCTTGTCTTGCCACCTCGAACTGCATCATTGGTTATTGATCAATAACTGATCAATAACTGATCAATAACCAATCAATAACCAAACAATAATCAATCAATAAATTAGTTCAGCACTGGACAATTGCTATGAGGCTACTCCAAAATGAACATGCACAGTACCTTTTGATTTGGCCGAGCCATGTTTCTTCCTCTTCTTCCTCGTTTTCGGCTAACAGATTGGCCAGACGCTCCGAAATGTCATCTTACCACGAAACAAAAATAACCAAATAATAAAGGAATTGATCAAGGGTAACTTTAGCCCCCTATATATTCTGTGTTTTTTTCTGAATTAAATAACAGAATACAAATTAAATTCAAGGAACATCTGGTACCCTGACTTGCTCAAATACTTGACACATTTTAACTTCGAAGTCTCCAGACCAAAGCGCCTGTTGCTATATCGCGTGATTCGGGGCAAACCTTATGCTAGCAACGCCCAGCTCCAGCATGGCCTGGTGTCTTTGTGCCATTCTCGCCCATTGTGAACAATGTATTGATGCTGAGCGTCTCTTACGTAACTATGCAAGAGCTTGCCCCGAATCATGTGATATAGCAACAGTGTCTTTGGTCTGGAGATTTCAAAGTTAAAACATGCCAAGCATTATGAGCAAGTCAGTGTGCCAGATGTCATTCAAATTTAACTCGCAAAGGCTATAGGTTATTTGCAAATGGCTTATTGGACAAGATGACTGCGTTTACTTGATGCTATAACTACACATTCCCCCTCCCTCCGTAATTTCTTGAAAAATCAATATAATGAAAAAAATTTAAAGTGAATCACAGAACCCCCCCCCCCCCCCCCCCTCCAAAAATTGAATGTGAATTCTCTTTCAGATTGATAATGCCATTAAATTTGGTTCCATTATTCGGTCAAGCCGAAATATCAGTGACTCTAAATCAGAGAAATGTAAAGTCAATTTTGAACTTACCGAGCGCAAGATTAGCCACAGCTGCACTATGTTCACCTAGCTTAGCTCCGAGGCTGGGGTTTCGTATTGTAAGCACAAAGTTCTTCGGATCCTGAACGGTGGACAAATAAAGACAAAGGTTGTTAAAGGTATAGTCCATCATTTGTAATTTGTGCATTTTGTTCGTTTGAAGCAACACAAGTGCATAAATTTCAAATTTTCAAAAAGTCTAAAATCACGTTATTTAAAAGTAGTTTTTTAAATATTGCAATTTGTTGCAAGCTGTTCTAAAACTCCTTCCCATCTGCACTACTGAACAAGTTCACGAGTAAAACCATGAATAGTTACGAATAATTGAAGTTTTGTGAATAACTAATGAATATGTACATGTATGAGCATTGCTCCGCCCACCTTGGTTTTCCTATTGACTTCAACCTCGATCTGCTTGCTGGTTTCCCCGTGCTCAAAGAGTAGCGTCCCCGATGTTGCCCGGTAGTCTGCTACACTGGTATCCAGCCCACCACGCGCTGTGCCATCCCTGTATTCAGCCAGAAACCCAGAAATTTGAAGAAGAGTTGTGCACTATCAAACATCACTATCAGAATTCACTGACATAAATTATGCAAATAGGCCAACTGGCGAACAGCGCCGCTCGATTACCTAACATCAGACAGGCGCAATAGAACAAATGCAACGATAAGGGAACCCCCGGTTTCCACGTTTTTCATTGGTTGTAAGTAAATCGTGACATTATAAACAGGACTCGTATATGCTACTCTGCATCGGGAGTCCTGTTTATTACGTCACGATTTACTGTGTTTTGTTTGCTGCCTGCAACGACGACTTATACACAAATTGTACGTTCGGGTTGAAACAGGCATAACAGGACTTGAAAAACAGCTCTCAAAAGTACCTTTTGTACTCATTTTATGACAGAAACAATAGTCGTTTTTATTTCATCACACCTTAGGCTACATATACCCGAAAAATGACGGAAATGTCTTCGAGCATTCCACAACCTCTTTAAAACCTCAGAAGTACTGTATCTACTCACATTGTTGCATACTGTATTGAAACTGTGCCGTCCGAGCCGTTTGATCTTAATACAGTCGCCGTGACGATGCCTTTCTCCAAGTCTGCGGCATAGTTGGCGCTGTCGAAGGAAAACTCACCAGGAACTGGAAAGATGAAGACAATACAAAAAAAGGTAGAAATGAAATTGTTTAATTGTTTTTAAACAGAAAGAAGTTTTGAAGAACTAAAAAAAAAAAAATGTTAGGGTTTAAAAATGTCAAGAGCGCAATTCAAACGCTATCCTGGTTTTGAGGTAGCAGATCATGATTTTGACGTGTGACTAAGAAAAGCACGTTAGGAGCCAAGGCACGCAAAAAGCACCTTTGGAGATTATCGAGTTGAAAGGTTATGTGCTGCCATTTCTAAATGAAAAATCGCATCAGGCTGAAATTTGGGCTCATGAAAGTCGTTAAAACTTAAAATCATAAAGTGCATTTTATTTCAAAATATTACTTAATTTTAAAGTTATTTAGTTTTTTCTGTTTACAACCTTTTACCGGGAACTCCATCTGTCTTAAACTTGAACTCGCCCTGCATTAAACGTGCGCTTAAGCGGCGTGTCAAATCCTAACGTCCTTTTGCCGGGAACAAACTTGGCTTTGCGTGTGGGACATTAGGGCACTTGGAACATTTTTTGTTACATTATAATTACACGCTTACGACCTTTTGCCGGGCACAAATAATGAAAAACCTCCTTTGTTTACTGTTAATTACGTCAGAATGACGTAGCCCCTTGAGACAATATGTATATCAAATGAAAGATATTTCCAAGCTTAATCGATTACCCGAAAAAAAAATCCGAATTTGACCTTTTGACCCATTTTTTGCCCTATGACCTTCTTTCGGCACCCAATGACTTATGCCTTCAGTAAAAAAAAAAAGGGTAAGAAGCTTCACAAAACTGTTTTCACCATTTACAAATAATGTCCACATTGTCTTCAAACTTTTCACACATTTTTGCTCACTAAAATTATCAACCATTTAGTAGCCTTCCAAAAATAAATGAAAGCCCTCAATTTTTGAAGACCAGTGATACACTTAACTCTGCTTAAAAAATCATCGAAAATTGCATAATTTATCTAATCTGATGCTCAACCTGTATAATTTGTTTCTGCCCCAGCTATAACAGTAAAGGTCTTACGACCCGACCTCACAGAATTCTTAATGAAGCTTGGACATTTTGGATGAACGTTTGAACCTTGGAACTCTTTCAATTTTTTAGCAGTTGAAGCTTAAAGGTAGAGTATATCATTTGCAGCTATCCAAAATGTAACTGACCAAATTATTGTTGAAAAGCTTACTTGGCTTGAAGATAGTAATGACACTAAACTCCCTGTGAAATTATTCCTTCTGGCATGCTGTCATTTTGAAGGAAACACTAAAAGAAGGTCATTTCCAAAGATGAGTCAAGTGACACATTTTTGGGAAATTTCCTTCAATAGTAGGTTTGTAGTTGGGTGAGCGCAAGCGTTGACATGATGTGCAGGCATGCTATTATCCGTCCGTTCACAGTGTGACATCGCGCAGCTGCAATCGGTTGAATGCGAACGTGTTCTGGATGCTGATTTCGGGCGCGATTCAAAACATGACTCGGCAACTTTGGAATTGAAATCGAGATCCTAGAACATTGTTTTAGAATATACAGCATTCACACTGTGAACGTCTACCAAAAGGAAAACGGTGCACTAACAATGAACATCCATTGTTAGTGCACCGTTTTTCTTTTGTTAGATAGCTGGTGCTTTTGGCCATCAAACTGTAACGAAAAACAGGATTAAAAACTACGTAAACCAGTGCCAAGCGAGGAGGATGACCTTGTTACCATGGCGATGTACTCACCATCGTCATCAATTATCGTGACCGGGTCAAGCTGGGGTCCCCCAGGGCACCCCCTCCGTCGGGATTCTTCAAGATAACGTAGAAGTCCATGTTGTTCTCAAATTGGTTGTCGTTGATGATGGGAATGGAGATGGATTTACGCCACTCCGTCTCTTGAAAGATCTGGTAGTATGGGAGGAGCACACAGAGCACAGGATGCGGAGATGCGGAGAAGATCAAAACAAAGTGAGGAGGACTTATGATGCCTAATGGCCAAAACCAAATTTTCAAATTTACATCTTCACAAAGAAAATCCTTTCATGAGAGAAATGTGAACAGCACCTATCTTTCTATACCCACTGCAGGATTTTAATAGTATCTGACATCCTAACTTTGCAGAGATCTGACAACTTAACTTTTGACAAAGATCTGACATCGTAATATTTCACAAGGATCTCATGTCCAATTTTTTTGCCAGAGATCTAATATTTTCTTGCCAGAGATTTAACAGTCTAACTTTTGACAAAGATCTTACCTCCTAATCTTCGACAGAGATCTGACAAACTAACTTTCTGTCGGAGGTTTGACATCCTAACATTTGACAAGGATCTCATGTCCAATTTTTTTCCAGAGATCTGACAACCTTTTTTGCCAGAAATCTGACAGTGTAACTATAGACAAAGGTCTTACCTCCTAACTTCGGACAGAGATCTAACAAACTAACTTTCTGACTGAGATTTGACATCGTAACATTTGACAAAGATCTTGTGTAAAAATTTTTTGCCAAAGATCTGACAACCTTTTCTTGCCAGAGATTTGACATTATAAGTTTTGACAGAGATTTAACATTCTAACTTTTGATATGACAATCTTCCAAAAACATCTAAGTTGAACAAAGAAATTGAAAGGAGTGGGGTTTGAACCTGCGACCTCCAGATTGCCAACTCCAGTGTTCTACCAACTGAGCTTTCCAGCCCTCTGTTGGCGGTTCTCCAACTTGTCAATGTCTTTGTTCGTTGTGGTATATTTGAAAATCTCTACTATGGACAGTAGTCTGATGTCGTGTGACTTTTTCACAAAGATTTGACATCCAAACTTTTGACCTCGATCTGACAACCTAATTTCTGACAGACTTCTTACCAGGACTCCTTGCGTGTATCTGAATTCCGTCTCATATTTGGCCGTTCCTTCTCTTGTCTCGTACGAGATGCTGACGACAGAATTGATGTAGCTATCATCCTCTTTCTTACTGTTGTCCTCTTGAACTTCATAAGCTGCTGCTTTCCCGTTTTCCTGCGTCAAAAAAAGAAAATTAAATGCCTGTTCAGAACGATTCTCACATTCCGGCGAAAATGAATGACCAATTTTCAGAAGTGAATGAACATTTCAGGAAATTGCCCGGGAAAACCTATAATATACCAATTTTATGTTTGACTTGAAATCATGATATCATTTTCTTTTTGTGCCATAGACATTTTTTTATTAAGGTAATGATTATGACCAGCAAAAGATGGCAAGCCCTATTTTGTATAGAAGTTAAATGCATGTAGGCATTCAAGATCTAGGATATGAAAGCCCAATTAATAAGCTTTCTTTTAGTATAAGAATCATTAAAATCACTCACATACTTATGCAGTTATTAAGGAGTTTTAAACACAAACACAGTTTTTTAACCTCGTCCACGGATCACAATAAAGGTAAGTGATATTTCAGCAAAACAAAAACTATTTACATATCAAAAAAACACATAAAAACACTCTCATAACCATGATAACTGGCACTTAACATTTATTTAAAAACCTGCTGCTTCCAAAGTTAAAACATGCTGAATAATTTCAAGAGTTTATAGTCTTGCCCTGCCTTCTACTTGGCTACCCGGGGACTTATGAGATTATTCTGATATCATTTTCAGGATAGGACATTCTTTTTTTTACTGAAAAAAATCACGTACCTTAATGTGATCTGTGGACAAGGTTAAAAAACGGTGTTTGTGTTCAAAATTCCATTGCTGGAAATTTGCATAAGCAATTTGAATAATTCCTGTACTAAAAGAAAGCTTATTAATTGGGCTTTCATATCCTAGATCTGGAAAGTGCTACGCGCAGAAGTTCTGTAAAAAAAAATAGGGGGCGCCATTTGGGTTTCTTCTTTTTTTCTCACTCTGAACTGTCAATACACAATGTGTTTTTTTTTCTTGCACTTCGCAAAGAAGAATATAAAAATACATTACAATGAAAGCATAATTCTTAATGGATGAACCAAAAACAAAACATCTTAGTTTAATCACCCCAAAAGACCTTGCTACATTCCAAACCCGTTAATTTTTGATGAACTGGAAGGAAGAGAATTAATGATTTAATCATTTTTTTTTTCAAGACAAACAGGAGAGGAAGGCTAAAAGCATCGAGACAGAGTGCCCGTTTCCAATGGCAACCGATGCGCGGGTAAAAAAAAAATGGATCCATGCACCAAGGACGTCTTTACAAAATTAGCTGTTACCATGGTGACGATATCAACTAAATAATACAGACTAATTAGTCTGTCGTGTTGAAAGCCAAGGCATATCGTCGTTGAACCATGATGCTTTGTACAATGCCACTAGCTGGAAAGAGCACATGCAGAACTTCCCCGAATATCAAATTCTAAATTTTACAAATTTGGGAAAAAAACTACAAAGTGACGAAAGCAATCAACAACTTTAATTGTACCATCAGAAATAAACAGCCATTTCTATGTTAAACTAGTGCATTTTTCCCTGTTATTTCACATATATATAGCAGGCTACCAAAGCAGTTTTCATTATCAGATGTCTTTAGAATGGAGTAAAAAAAGACAGTCAAAAATTAGGTACCTTTACATCGTTTAAACATAACAATAGAGTAACACTATACAAGATACAAATGTGACCTGCTGTGGCAAAATGAGGAGTGTCCCCCAAAACCTTGTTTTGAGCATGTCTTGAATAATCTGCGCCTGAAGTCGGATATACAGTGTCTCTCTCAAAAAAAAATTGCAAACAAAATAAAAAGGATTGCCAGACGTAGAATGTAAAACCAACATAGATAATATAGATATGGTTTGAAAGATACGCCTTTCCACTTTAAAATGAGACATCAAACGTCCACATCTGATAATTTTTGACAGAGTTGTGAGTAATTTTCCAAGAGAGGTCAAATTGACCATGGGACCAAGTTTTCAAATGACTAATTTAGCTTGATTGCATCACATGAATAACTTTAAAAGTAAAGATGGGGGTTATTCCTCATTATGATATGGCAGGTCACAAAATATGAAAGCCGCATTGAAGTGAACAAGATAAAGTGAAAGATGAATAAATACACAACAACAGTTAGAATGGAATATGATATCATATTTTATCATTAAATGGATTCAAACAGGGACTCACTCATAATAAAACATTTATGATAACTCAAGCCATTCTCATTTTCACGAAATACCAACGAATGCGCACGAATAATGAATCAACAGTAATGAGAATTTGTGGCAGGTTTTGAAGATAATCAAAATGTCAATGTTGACTAATCACATTTCTCTAGATCCCTGTAATATTGATTTCTGACAGATACTCATCTAGTCCGCTCCCTCGAGTACGGGGTCACTCATGAACAAAACAAACAACTAGAGGAAACGACTTTCGTTGAAAATTAATTTGTGTCGCCGCGGGCGACGACTGCTTTATGATTATGATCATTACCTGCTATAAAGCTTGTTTTGTTGGCGCAATAGTCGCCATAGCAACAGTGCATGTTTGAAACGACAAAAGCACTTTCTGCAGTGTCATGAATACATGTATGGTAATCCTTCAATGGCATTAAACTCTTTTATAATGTTTTACACAGGCAGGCAAATCACAAGACAAATTGGTGTGAGATCTTTATTTTCAAGAATTGCCAAGACCATTTTGGGACGATATGTGGCCAGAAATAGTCCAGTACAAATTCTGGCCATGGGGAAGTATTAGGGCTGTCTAGTTTCGAATAAGTTAGTATTCGATTACTTGAAACAGCATTTGACCAAATATTCGGATATTCGAAACTGCCAGCTGCAACTTCGTGCCATGCTAGTCAAAAGTTGCACGCAAGAACGCACAAGTTAAATTTGCGTGTGCCGCACGATATGGGCCAAAATTGCAGTATTATGAGTGCGTTCGATTACTTCCCCACGTTTACTCGTGGAGGACTTGTAAAGACTTGTAAGGACTTATGAGGACTTGTGAGGACTTGTGAGGACTTGTGAGGACTTGTGAGGACTTGTAAGGACTTGTAAGAACTTGTAAGGACTTATGAAGACTTGTAAGGGCTTGTGAGAACTTATGAGGACTTGAAAGGACTTGAAAAGACTTGTGAGGACTTGTAAGGACTTGTGAGGACTTGTGAGGACTTGTAAGGACTTCAAAGGACTTGTAAGGACTTATGAGGACTTGTAAGGGCTTGTGAGAACTTATGAGGACTTGAAAGGACTTGTGAGGACTTATTGGAATTGTGAGGACTTGTAAGGACTTGTATGGACTTGTGAAAACTTGTGAGAACTTGTGAGGACTTGTAAGGACTTGTGAGGACTTTTTGACTTGACTACAATACAGTGGCAGAATTTGGATGTTATAATACTTACTAAAAACTTGGTTACCGGTATGTACTGGTTGCCAACAACCAAAAATGTGTTGGTGTTTTTTTTTAAATTTGTTTGAACAAGGAGTCCTCAATTTCCAAACATATCTGTGGACAAAAACTTGAAATTGTACTCACCATTAGGGCACCATTACTCTTCCTGAAAAATAAGTAAACAAATTGAGAAAAACAATTATTGGTGATAATTATCGAATATTTTTTCAGCTTTTTTTTTTGCAATATATATTTTTCCCCGGTATAATTTCCAGGGTGAATGACAAAATAAACACTTTAATTGATCAACTCTCCTTAGCTCACCTTTAAAAAAAAAATCATATCAAATGATATTTTAAAGCCTGCCTAAACGTCACTCTGTTCGGACAACACAAGCACGCACAAGCACGTCACCCTGCGAAATTAAATCTTCACTTCAAAGTTGAACTTTAATTTCTGAAGTGTCACGCGGAACCCAGTTGCAACCGTTATTGCCCTAATGTACAAGCACATATACACGTACATATACACGTACATGCATCTATGAAATTTGACGCTCAGCACACACAGTTGATTAGCTGATAAATAACCAATGCGCAAAGTACAATCACCGGCAGGCCCACTTTAAATCTGGCTTAACCACTTCAAAATGCCACAATTAAGAAGGACTGTCACGCCATACATGTGTAGTGGTTATAGGTCTGGGGTTAGTTAGTCTGTATTGCCAGACTGTGTATTAATTACTGTATCTGAAACCTATCTGTCATCTTCAAGTAAACTTGAATCCTCCATCCTGATTGGTCGCTCCATGGCAACAAGCCGTGCTACATATAACCATGTAGCACGGCCACGGTCAATACCGCACTCCGCGTATTGCACGTCAAGTTTGCTTGAAGATAAATTCGTTGTCCCGCTCACGCTCGTGGAACACGGAAAATGTAGTGTGTCTGTGTCCCACACAGACGCACTACATTATTCCGTGTTCCACGGATAACTTGCGCTCGCAAGATAACTAATAATAGACACTGTGAACATACATGTAGCGCCCTCACTGCAGACACGCTTTTGTGCCTCCTTGACCCATGACAAAAACTACCCAAAATGCTTTGCGTTTCCTGACAATATTTCGTCGGGGAGTTGAGCCATTGTTATAAGCGTCCTTGGATTGGGCACTGAGCGCAAGCCTTTGGCTAAAATTATCGATTGACACTCCATTAAAAAAATCAAGGATTTCATTATCAGCGGAAGTTTTCGAGATTTGTCCACTACATGTACTGTCAATTTATGCTAAAGGTCGGAGCTGGCAATGCCCGGACAGTGGCATAAAGATGACTTTCTCTCATCAACTGAACGAGAAACAGTCATTTTCAGACGGACCTTGGAAGAGATAGACAGAAGAGGCTTCAAGATGTTTTCACATCAGAGGGGGCAACAGTCAAATTCATCAGAGAACTGTGGTGCCATCTGATGAGGATATGTAATCGTGGTCAGATGTATATTTGACAGCTTGTTTTGTCTTGTGGACGTTTGCCTCGGAAAATAACAGATGGCATGGTGACTACATGATTAATAAACAACCAAACTGAAGCTAATAGTTTAGCTAGTGTAATTACTACAAATAACAAGTATTGCTTTATGTAAGAAGTATTTTGTCTTTAAAAAAAAAGAGATCAAAAATGTTTTTCTGAGGTAACACAAAAAGAAACCCAAACTTTTATGAAAGGTAACAAAATATATCAAAAATTTTGTCGAATGGGTTTAAATTAGTAGCTCTTGGACATTTTGTTTTCCCTTTCAAAAGTTTCTTTTTCTGCTCCAGGATGTCCCTGGTTCTGCCTCAACATATTGACAGTGATTGCTGGAGAATGTTGCAGGATTGAGGCAGTGGTCACCCCTCCAAGGACCACACTCAAGAAATAACAGGATTTTGCAGGAATGGGGCTGTATGCTATTTTTACATGAAGGCAGTTGGAGGATTTTGCAGGATTGAGGTTACATCCTTTAGCAAAAGTGCCGAGGGAGTATAGGGTTAAAACGAATGACAGGATTCACATGATAAATCCTTTTTCCAGAAAGGGCTCATTTAAAAAAAATGAATTGTAACTCAGTTTGGATTTGAACCAAAGATAAGATTGTCTGTCAAGAGAAAACACCACGAACGAGAAGATTGTATGCGTCTGCGATGCATTGTTTTGAGTCCACGCGATGTCCGTGCAGCTGCTTCATCCAAGAGGATCGATAACACTAAAGACCCTGAAAAAGTCAACGACCGTAAAACCGTGGATATTGACACCCTGATGGGCTGAAACTTCATCCGTCCAGAAGATCACGGGAATTCCCATATCCTCCATTCCCTAAAGGCCTACAAATCTCCAATTACTGTAGACACTCAAGAACTGATTGCTTTTTTCTGCATTTCGCGAGAAGATCTCGGCAAATCCGCAGATAGTGTAAGACGATAGTTGCAGACTGGGGAGGGACAATCCAACTCTTAGTTTACGCCGTTAGCTCTAGTTGGACAGATCATTATTAATACAGATGAAAGTCTCAAATCTAGCCCAAATATCAGGTCTTTGTGTCTAACGGGCGTCAAGCTGACTTGATATGTTGAGCTCATCGAAAGCAAAAAAGGAGCATAAGCAAAGGCCAGGAAAATCTTACAGAGATCATGGTATTGATCTTTCGGTCTCAAGGCAAAGAAGTTTATTCCACTGACCTTTCAATTTGGCTGAATTTTACTAAGCTTTTCCAGCGGTTTTGTTTGTCACAACTAGAAGCTCAGTTATGGTCAGATGCTTTTCGCCCACTTTCAATTAAAAGTTGCCACAAAGCCGTCATCAAAAAGAATTTGACTTTCAAGAAAACAGTGGGGTAGATAGGGCAGACAATTGGGGGATTGTGCCTTTGATGAAACAAGCATGGCATTTGGCACACATTTCAGAGTAAAGATACTTGGCTTTATAACACCTCACCCACAGATTCTGTGTCTTGATTGGCCGAGAGCGAGTCACATGATACTTTCTATTTTTGCTATCTTCTGTGTACGGCAAAAAGTACTATACCTGTAGCAACCAAAGTACTATACCATTAGCAACCAAAGTACTATAGCCACGGCGTGGTATTTGTGTGCAAATGCATGCTGGTGTGCGCGTTGCGCGTTTTGTTCAAAAGAGAGCGCGCCACAGAGTTGGGTTCAAACATTTCGTGAAGGGGTAGTTTGGAAGAGAGAAATACATTTTCCACCAATTTTGTATTGAAATTGAAGCTTATTTCAACTGTATTCAGATTCAAATAATTTAAAATGTTAAAACCAAGCAGAATCTGTGGGTGAAGTGTTATAAAACAAATAGTGAATGCTTTATCTCATGTTGTAGTAAAACTAGCCTCCCTCAGTGATCCATGGAGCATTCTATTTTCCCTAATAGAAATAGAACTTCCATGGATCACCTCGGGAGGCTAGTTTTACTACACCACTCGAAGCATTCAATATTTGTATAATAGGGCCATCGCAGATTTGACCTTTGAAAAAATATAGGTACATTTGTAGAATATACAAGCAATTTTCAAAATGATCTAAATGGTTACCATTGCTTGTTATTCTACCTATATTTTTTTCAAAGGACAAATCTGCGATGGCCCTATAGCCAAATATCTTTTTCATGACATACTCTGACTGTGCGCCTTAAATGCCATGCTTGTATCATCAAAGGCACAATCCCATCGCCTATCAGCCATGCTATTAACATGTTTGGGGTTTTAGTTTGATAAAATGCACGCACTAATAATGTAATTCTTTCCTACATTGTATAATCATCACATTTCAATCGCTACAAAATGTTAAGACTATTTTGTGGAACCTTGACTGCAAGAATCCCATGTCTATTTCTGCATAATTCCGTACTCCTGTTTATTTTTCCCCCAATAAATTTTAGATGTAATTTTGTTCATAAATTTCTCATGTACCATTCCATTAATATTCTAATTTCCCTTATGAAGGGCCAAGTGTGTCATCCGAGATGCACATATTTTAGTCTTCATCAGGTGTAACTTTATACTCCTTTTTTAATTAAAAGGACTATCAGATTGTTTTCTCCATTTCCAAAGGTAACTTAGTAATTGATTTTTTTTTTCGGAAGTCTCCTGGGATAAAAAAAAATATACCAGATATATCAGCTTTCTCATTAAATTCCTACTTTTTTACTTTAAACCACACAAAAAAAGACGTCTTCTAAAACAAGGCAGAGAGAAAATCCTTCCACTCTTTGAAGGAAAAAGGAAAATTATTTCATGGTTGAGCTCTGGAGTTTGTCTCACAAGAGCTGTGGTTCCAACCCCTACTTTATGCAATCAAAATTCCATTTTTAAAAAAAAAATTTCTCACATTCGAATGCTTGGGAAAAGAAGCTCATCACAAGGTCATCACCTGTCAAAAGCCCATCGCAAGACATGAAAGGCCCATCACGAGTTAACCATAAGCGTGCTTCGAGTCATCACAAGCCCATCACAAGTCATCACAAGCCATCAAAAGCCCATTGCAAGCCATCACAAGCCAATCACAAGTCATCACAAGCCCACCACAAGTCATCATCAGCCCATCACAAGTCATCACAAGCCCATCACAAGTCATCACAGGCCCATCACAAGCTATCACAAGCCCAATCACAAGTCAATCACAAGCCCATGACAATCAGTCCCCACAAGCCCAGATCTAGCACAAGCTCAACAAGTCTACCACAAGCTCAAGTCATCACAAGCCCATCAAACGTCACAACATGCCAATCACAAGTCATCACAAGCTAATCACAAGTCATCACAAGCCAATCACAAGTCATCACAAGTCATCACAAGCTAATCACAAGTCATCACAAGCCCATCATCACGAATTATCCATTGCCAAATCAGCTCGCAAGCTTTTCAGATAAATTGTGACAAAAGAAAAGGTATTGTGGTCTTATTGTCCATCCAGTTACTTGTAAATTTATATGAAAAAAAAATCAAGTTTTTCGACCACGACACTGCAAAGCAGCCAAACATAATCCCATCGCGAACGTTTTTGCCCGTCGGCAGAAGGGACAATTAAAACAAGTCGCACGCAACGCCTGATTTCACCTTGATTTCCGCTACTTCTGTTTCCATCAGGCGAACTCAGCCCCTGACTGGTATGGTCTGCGTAATCCGACAGTTAAAAATCTTCAAAAATTCACACTTGGTTGGCGACGAGTGCTTGCCTTTGCTGTCCTTGCGCGTCCATCCTCTAAATTAAATTCAGTCGCGGTCGTCAGCAGTTGAGACGTGCTGCTCCTGACAATGTTATCCCCGCTGTTCGCTTTTCTGAAAAACCTTCTCTGTAATTCTTATTTTACAGCGAACAAAGGTGACGTGTTAAAATGGCCAAATGAGGAATCTCTACTATTATAATTTTTGTATCCTCCTTTGAAAAAAAAGGAATAGGACTGTTTTCAACTAGCTTGTTTTTGGTCTCAAGAATTTCGCTGTCATTGTCTTTTTCAGCTTTATTAAAATTACTTAAAGGTACAGTCCATCATTTGCAGCTATTCAAAATGTAACTGACGTAATTATTGTTGAAAAGCTTACTTGGTTTAAAAATAGTAATGGCACTAAACTCCCTGTGAAATTATTCTTGCTGGCAAGCTGTCACTTTGAAGAAATCAATGAAAGAGGGTCTTTTCAACGATGCGTTTTAAGATCCAATTTCAAGGCTCGATCTGCTAACCTGCTTGCGGTATAAGTGTATTTTACAGGTTAGCGAGGAACTTTGGCTTCTGCGCATGCGTATACATCCCGTAACTATTAAAGGCTTACAGGGTTAGCACAGAGTTTTTCTGCTAGCACAATTAGCACAAAATGGTGATTGTAAGCATGGAATAGACCTAATGACGTCACTCTTTGCTTACATGTGCGCTTTCCTATGTGGTAGACGGTCCCCACCTTCGTCTGGCATCCCGACTTTGTTCCCACAGGAAAGCTCATATGTAAACAAAGCATCCGTGAAACTGGGGCCTGGCCCCACATTATGAATTCTGTTAAGCACAGAATTAATTTCCAAAGCAAAATTGGGCTACCAGCCAAACTGTCATGCAATGTCTATTGATCCCGACTGGTCCTCGTCTGATTCACACTCAGCACACAAATCTGCTCAGCGATATTTTCTAATCAGCTCGGTGAGTTTGGGCCCAGAGCTGTAGATGTTGAGGAATGAAAGTTGGATTGCAAATGACACCAATATCAATCGTCAGCTTGATGTGTGTATATCTGCGTACGAGTACGTGTTTATTATACACAATCTCGATGCATGGCCGAGAACACACTATAATCACACACAGTCCATTCTCTGTATCATCATGTGTCATCAGGAAGGTGTTTATCTCCGGTTTCCTTGACATGAAACGACTGAGAATATTGTATTTCCCCTGGATGGGATGCCAGTCATTTGCCTACTCCCAAGCTAATATCTGAACCCATTCATGCTCCTGGGTAGAGAGAGGCAAGTTGGGATAAAGTGGCTGGCCCAAGGACACAACATATGGCCAGCAGCAGGATTCGAACCCTTGACCCTCTTACTTCTATTCCCCGGATGGGATGGGATGGCAGTCCATCGCAGGTTACTCCCCAGCTTATGCTGGTGCCCTTTTATACTCCTGGGTGGAGTGAAGCAAGGCAAGTTGGAGTAAAGTGGCTGGCCCAAGGACACTAGGTATGGTCAGTGGCAGGATTTGAACCCCTGACCCTCTGATCACTAGTCACAACCTATAAATGTTTGCAAACACCTTTCCTCCAAATACTGGCTTTAATTTTGTCTGCTTAAAACTCTTTTTGATGCTCTGCGGTACTACAGGGTACTACAAACTGAATAAAAGCGAACATTTTTAGCACAACTTTCTTTCTACCTTAATTTAAAATCCAAATTCAGAATTCTTAAAATAACAGACACAACATTTCCCCCTGAATAGGCCTAACACGTTCAAATTACGACAACTCATCCCACCAGTTCTCGTAAACAAAGGCAAATTTTCCAGACCCTCAATTTCTCACCACAATATTTGTCTTTCTTCTCTGCCTGCGCATTCATCAACTGATACGCATCAACGATCAGAAGTTGTCAGACCGACAAGTTGCTCTAAACACTGTCGCAGAGAGGGGATACCAACTATTTACACAAAGACCCCCCCCCCCAACCCCCAGATTGAACTCTTGTAGACAACTTAAGAGCTGAGGTAATAAAAAAATATGCCAATCAGTCCAGGTCTCAGCTACATACTGGGGAAAAATAATATTTGTTTTTTATAAACCGAAATTGACATACTCTCAGCCAGAGTTCTGATGGTTAAAAAGCGTCATCAAGTGCATGCTTAGGTATAGGACGACCGTTTGGAGAAGCAAGCGCAAAGGTGAAGTGGCCGATATTTTGCGCGTTACCGAGCGTCGCAACAAAAACAAAAAACATGAGTAATTGCTGGCCAGCTGTTCAATCGAATGGTGGATACATCCATCGGTTTGTCAGTCCCGCTGACGAAATTTGATTAAAAAATAAAATATGGATGCTAGCAGTGGGGCTGACTTTACCAAAGTGCAACACTTTTGAACATCGCGTCTGCCTGACGACATCTGCGAATGACAATACCCCACCTGGTAACCAGATGACAACATTTGCTGCGTTAAATCAACATCAATGATCAGCATACAATGACATTTCACTTGCAGTAGAATCTTTTTCTAATTTTTTTATTTTGCTTTTTTTGTACATAAGTCTTTGTTCCTGCAAACAAAGCCCTTGCGCACTGCAAGATCATATAAATTGGAAATTATATAAATATTGTTTGTGAACAAACATGCCATTGTGTGACAGGAAGAACTGACAATTTCTCCCGATGTCTGGAGGAAAAATTGAATTTGACAGACGCGGGAACTGCACCTCTGAGACATATTATCAAACAAAGAAGCTGATGCGTCAACATCGGACATGAACCGCTACGGTGGAGAATATTCTTTTCCCTCTAAACAAACTAATGTTCCAGGAAACTTGGAAGGTTTAAATATTTGTATTTTGAATGAAAGGTTTGATTAATGTTCTCAAACAGCATTTCAGGGCCGAATAAGCTGGCAATTTTTGACGACAGACTGATGGTTTTGTCAACAACCATGACCATGAATGCATGGTTGGACCATCTATGAATTTGACCAGTTAACGCGGAAGGCCATGTCAACACGATCTGGCACTGTATATTCGCAGTGGCGGGTGACTGGTTAAAATCGTCAAGCTTTCCTTGAGTTTCCGGTGGTGGACGTGTATCCCTTCACGTTCCTCGCGTGCATAATTGACTGACATCAGAATTGATTGCTTTAATTAAGCGGCAATAAAACAATGGGCATCGATGACAAGACGATAAATCAGCTCTTGAATCTACAGAAGCCAACAGTTGGATTGTGTACAAATACCGTAGCGCTAAAGCGATTGCAATGGCCAATAAAAAAAAAAAATTGCCCATTACCCAAAACAAAGACGTGGGCTGCACACTATCTACAGCTGTATAAATGGTATGGTACACGGTACCTTGTGGAGACATGTGCACAATAGGAAACAAAAGATTGTATACCTCTCCGCAGAGCAATTTCTGTCGGTGAATTATACGTTTCCACAAGGTTATCACGAAACAGATGGATTTTTACTCGAAAACTAGGAATTTCCAAGGTGTGTTGTTGATCTGTTGCAAATTGAAGTATTTTATGTAATGGATATTAAGTCTGAATTCCAGCCCAGGAAATTAACTCTGGTTATGAAAAATAGGAGCATTTTGAAAGTACACTTTCAAACTCGCAAATGTTAGTACACGAGAACAAAGACATGACTCCACAACGATACAAATTCCAGTATGTGTGCATGTGTGGCGTGTTCTGTCTGAAGTACAATGTACCAATGTTTGTAATGCTTTCATTGGCCCAAAATGTGTCCACATGTTATGAGTCTAGTAGCAGCGAAGAAAAGAAACATAATCAATCTATTTGTTGATAAAGTGTTGGGAGAAAACTGGGGGTGGGGAACTGGGGGCAAGAGAAAAACTTGGGGGCAAATGCCCCCCCCCCCCCCCCCCCAAGAGGGAAAGGCATTTTACTGATCATGTATTCATCAAAATTTGCTCTTAAAGGGAGCATGAAATGACTTTTTTCTTAGGAATACATTTTGTGCAACTTTCTACTCCTTTTGAATGTATGAAAACTCATGTGACATCCCTTTTTGGTTAATTCAATTTAAAAGTACGTGCTTTAAACAGATTAATTTGTTCATGCTTTTCTGGACAACTGATGGTGATGTTGTCATTTCAGGAAGACACTGTTCAGTTCAGGGAATCTCTGTTCAAATTGTGAACCCAAAAAATGGCTCCTTGAAAACGTTTGCGGGAAAAGTTTGCTCACTGGCTTACAGCCACGCACTGACACAACGACAAATCACCAAAGAAATTTTGTTTTTACGACAGCAAATATCAGAAAGTCTTGCAACATGAATGCCGAAATAGCTGTAATATTGAGATTTCTGCCGGAAACGACATCACACTTTGCTCATGAATATGGAAATGTGCATTAGCATAACAACCGAAAAGGCACCAAAATAACCTTGAAAATGGCAAAACGAAATTGAAAATATAGTTCAATGGGACACAAAGGGCATTTTCAAGGACTACGTTGACAAAATTTACATTGTATGGACCCTTTAAGATTTCCACAGCTTGTCAGTGCAAAAGCACTCAATACTTGTCTCTGAGTGCTCTAGTACCATTGCAGGTGAAATTTCTTGGACCCAAACTTCTCGACCGTAAAACGTCATCAAACAAAGTAGAAATAACCCAAAGGGAATATACAACATTTGCTTTTGCTGTTATTTTCAGAAAAGGATGGGTTTTTTTTGGGGGGGGGGGTTAAGTATTCTATAGCAAATATTGTTATACTGACTTGTTTGACGTTTGTGTTCGTAGATGTTGGAAAACCGAGAAAAACAATCATGTTCCTGCAGTCTGGTTCCTGACCCCACATAAGATGAAACTGAGCAATTTATAGACGTCGGGGGATTGTAAGGTCAGGGAACCAGTCTAGCTGGCTTGTACACGTTCATAGGTGTACAATCGATTGCAAACAAAATGCGGACTAACTAAATATGGTAAATTGGGGACATTATTTGAAAAAAAAGAAGTTTTTTTCCAACCTGGTCGGCAAGCATTGGGAATCGATTAAAAAAAAAAACTTTTTCTTGAAAATGTCAGCACACCAGGTGCCATGATTTTACAGGTTGCTTTAGACTGTCATTCACTAACAGTCCAGTAAAAAGGTATTTCATAACAATTTGTTAGTTTTGTTTTCTGATGTTTGCAAATGTTGTAGATGCCCTTTAAATTGTAAAACAATAAATATTGGACGTGTACTCACGGAATGGTTCTGTGGAATAACACGTCCACTTCAAGCTTCCCGGCACTCTCCAACACAGAGTAACTGGACGCAGCAAATGTAAACTTGCCTCTCAAATCCTCTGAATAAAACAAAAGCAAAATTGTCAGAAATATTTGTTGAGATACAAGGGGGGTATTGTTGAGATGTAAGGGGGGTATTTACCACCCCCCCCCCCAATATTTTGTAAAGACTGCCCTTTTATATTCAAATGCATTTTTTCACCAGGTTTTACCCCCCAATATTTTGTAAAGAGTGCTTTTTTTTAACAAGTGCCCTTTTTTTCTGAACAAGTGCCCTTTTTAAAAGTATGTGGTGGCCTTTTTTGGTACCATCGGCCGTTGCGGGTGCCTTTTTTGTTAATTTTGAGCATGTATCTCTGTTAGAAGGACCATATATTTTCCATTAGTGTGCATAATTGAATAATCGTCAGTTTTGAACAGCGTCCCCATCGACAGATGGTAACCCCCCCCCCCCCTTATTTGATTTTACGAAGGCCAAGTATCCGGGAGAAAAAACGTGTCTACATTTTAGCACGGATGTGCAAGTGCCCTTTGCAAAAAAAATTTACCCCCCAATAAAAATGACTGTGCTATTCCACTACCTAAGGCTGGATTTGATCATCTTGTTGATAAATTTAAACATTAAACTGGCCTGATATTTCATCTTTAGCAAGGACATCTTCAGAGGTAAATGACAGAGGAACAAGAAACAAACATGTAGGGGACGGGGGGGGGGGGGGGGGGGGGGGGGGGAGTGGGAGAGGGGGAGGGGGGAGCAGACCAGAAGTGGGTAAACCCTGCCGCACACAAGAGCTACGTGCAGTGAAAAAAGTCAAATTCGAGGCTGTTAGCTCAGCACGTAGATCACAAAATATCCCCGTGTGCGGTGAATTTTTGCTGAGTTTTCTGTCTTGCGAAACCGTGAGACAAATCTATCCTGTTTGATTTCTTTCAAATCATGAAGCGAAAAACTCACCGTGTGCGGTCAACCTGAGCAGCCTTAACTAGCCAATGAAAGCACGTTATTCTCGTTTGTCGGTCGCAACAAACGCCAGCAGGCTTTATAAGATTTGCCCACAAAAAATCTGAAAATCATGTGTAAGGAGTACATGATTTCATTGGCTAGATTTTTGTCCAGGTGAGACAAAAATCACTTCTTTTACATAATTGGCATATTCTCAGCAACTCAACGTGCTGTTTCCATGATTTTTTTTCAGTATTTGAAAGAAAATTCTCTCAGCTTGAATCTGATATCCAAAACATAAAAATTCACCAATCAGTTTTTAAAAAAAAAGGCAAACGTTTCAGGGTTGCATTTTGGGGGGTCACCTTGTTTACTGGCCCAAAATGGGTCAATGATCGGGCACACAATACAAAAACAATTTCGTTCAAAGGCTGAGAAAATATCTGACCTGTTATGGGAACCTCCGAGCTGCCATCTTGCATCGTGCGGACTTTATCCACTAGCTCCATCAGGCGGGGGTGGCTCGCAGAGGAAGGCTTGTACCCGTTCACGCGCTTCTTACCCCCAAGATAGAACGGACTGCGGCGTGCCGAAACCTAACCGTGAAAAATGGAAAGAAAAAGTGAAAAAACAAAACAAAATCATGTCAACACCTTGAATGTTGCAGCTCAGTTTACATGAATCGCAAACAAGTTACGATTGGTTTTTTTCATCGTTTGGCATACGTGTATTCATAAGATGGAATCTGCATTGGGATGATGTAAATTCAATATTAGGTTTTTCCCTTCATCGATGTACACTATAAACACTGTAAAGTGCGTTACCTCCCGGGTGAAAGTGAGAAACTGTAATTACAGTATGAATACTGTAATTGCTGTACCAGCTGCTACATCAGATTCGAACCAGCCCGCCGATCCCGCAAGCTCGGTGGTCGAGTGGTAAGACGTCTGCACCAGAAAGCAGGAGGTCGTAGGTTCGAGTCCCACCCGAGTGATTTTTGTCTGACGTTGACTCGGGAGGTAACACACTGAGTATACAGTGTTTATACGTGGGTGGAGGGCAAAACCTAAATATTGAATCATGTAAGTTAGTGAATGTAAGTTGTATGGATTAATTGTAATCGATTAATGAAAGTGTTACTGAGTGCTTCAGCTACTACCTGTAATGAGAGAATGAATTAATGAGGTCAGTATGAATTTGGAGCGGAAATAAAACAAGGTTAGTAATTAGTAATTTTGAATATGAATTAGAGATTAGAAGCAGATCGCTTTGTTACGCCAGTGGTGGTCCTGCAAAATCCATGAAGAAGTTTGCAGGATTTGGAAGAATTATTGAGGATCGTAGAGTTCTGTCACACTACTTAACATTGGGCTAAATTCTAGTTACCTTGCAAGCAAGAGAAACGTTGGGGGATTCCGATACAAATCTTCCTTTTCAAGGTGGGAGGGGGGAAATGGAAGGGCTGACGGACTGCATAGCTGCAGGCCCGTCGCCAGCCCTAGGCGTCGGGGGGGGGGGGGGGGGGGGAGGCATAGTACTAACTGGGTGGGCCCACTACCATAAAAATACAAAAATGCACATGGTTTTGCCGTTGGGGCTGGGGGGGGGGGGGACACACAATTGCTCGCCAAGGGGGGCACGACCCCACCAGGCCTGGGCCTGCCTAGCTGGCCAAGGCAAATTCCCAAAAAAATGGAGGGAGGAAGGGGGTACGGCCGATGACCAAACTCTAGGGCTGTTTTTAATTTATTTTTTGATACGTCACCAAAAACAGGGAGGAAAACGGGCCGAGAAGATAAGCAACATCATTTATGATTTTAAAAACCAGATGTCTTCACTTTTCTGGTTTGGTTATTTTTTTTTAAAAAGGCACCTATATTCCTGGATCAACCAGTGCACCAAACAAGTGCAGTTGGATTCTCGCTCAAAAGTGGATTTTGCAGGATTTAAGAAAACAGTTGCTAGCTAAAATGGTTAAATTTATGATGTTGTTAGTCACAGCGAAGAGAAGTTTAGTCCATGAGGAGAATTGTAGGGTGTAAAGGGGTGGGGTAAGATGAATTGGTTCAAATTAAGGTCAACAAATTTTGACCCTTTCATCCGAAACGGAAATTATAATGACCGTGAAGTAGTCCCATCACCCTCAAAACCACTCTGATAAAAATACTGCAGCAAGTTGCAGACAAGGCATACATACAGTTGCTGTCATGAATATTGTTGATGTACCGTAATGTGGAGCGGCCCCTAAGTAGAACACTCTCTTTTTTTCTTAATTCAGAAAAATGTTCACCAAAGCCACACTTTATATAGTCTGAGTATCAACCATTGTCCATCGGAGCGTTCTCCATATCCAACATCTGATGTACATGTTCGCATATCTGAATAATGCGCATTATGTGACCTGCGCTAGCCAGTCAGAGTTGACTTTAGAAATTGTGACGTCATTTCAATCAGAAATGTGGACTAAGCTTTTGATTGGTCAAGTTTAACTGACGCATTTTTGTTAAACAACAATGGGTTATGGAAGACCCGATAGAAGGCGCCCGCTGAATGGTCACAATCTCGAGGTCAAGACGCAGTCTCGTTTTGCATAATTAACT
The DNA here is from genome assembly GCF_015706575.1 of Patiria miniata. NCBI lineage: Eukaryota > Metazoa > Echinodermata > Asteroidea > Valvatida > Asterinidae > Patiria > Patiria miniata. The sequence goes on along the minus strand of NW_024037048.1, from coordinate 9,810,960 downwards.
GCCCAATCTGCTCCCGTATCATAGACACTTAGGGGATATTCCATATAGACTACGTTTTGCAAGGAATCTTCACAAAAAAATGGAGAGAATTTTTTCTCTCATTAAACCCCCCCCCCCCCCCCAAAAAAAATTTAAGAAAAATAAAAATTGAGTCTCAATAGAACTGGCTTTTATTGTGTGGTCGCATGAAGGCAGCCATGCATGTTTGAGCCTGTCACGGTTACCGTGGCAACCTTGTCAAAGAGGAATTAAGCCCTGGAGGCTAAGTTAATGGATTCGGGGAGACGCTCATTACCGCCTAATGGCTCGTAAAATAACAACGGCAACATTGATGGTGACGTTCTCGGCAGTTTTTTTTTTTACGTCCATCGAAGCAACCGGAAAGTTATACCTTCCACAAGGGACGCATTCTCCGATAACATTCCTTCTGATGGATCATTTAATAGACGAATCCAGGCATATCATCACTGTACACGCGCGAGGCCCCCGCCAATGGAGAAACCCTTGTGCGATCCACGCTTAATTACAAAGCAACTGTCTCAAGATTCAGAAAGCAACTCGCCCTGTCTGCAGAAATGCCAGAGAATTTCTGGAGAGAATCTACCAATGCGAAAAAAGGCTTGTCAAAGCAAAATAAAACGAACAAAACTCAGTGAACAGAGAACAAAAATCTGCTAAGGCCAAAAAAAAAAAAAAAAATCAGCTTCCGATTTGAAAACAGGGTAGGTGCATTTGTATAGGTAGGGAATTTTTTTTTCTGCTGATTTTTTTAAGTGTACGATCAAATGGAGGCGTCTGCGTGAAGTCTAGGGTAAAAGGCTGAAATTCATGGTTTTGGGTGTTTTTCTCTCATTTTTCCCTTAAAAAACATTAGGGGTAGTGGCTGTCAGAATAGGGTAGGTAGGGAAACCGGAAGCAGAACTTTTTTTTTTTTTGGCCTGATAATCTACTTGTGTTTCTACGCTGCCTCTACGTGTCTACTGACTGACTTTCAGGCAGGCACTCACCCTCCTAAACTAGGAGTAAATGTGCACGCAAAACTGTAAAAATATGGAAGACGAAGTTAAGCATGCAAGTTAAGCTGAATTCCACACAAAATATTTTTTTTTTTTATCTAAGGTAATAACATACAACATTCGCTTTTGCTGTAGTTGATCATCAATAGATGGATTTGGGTTAAGTATTTTGTTACACTGACCTTTTTAAAGCTTTGTATTCATAGATGCTGGAAAAACCAAGGAAAAAAGTCATTCTTGTATAGTCTGGTTCCCTGACCCTATACTTCAGACGCAGTAGAGCAAGTTATAGACGTCTGGGAATTTTCAGGTCAGAGAACCAGGCTAGCTGGCTTGCGCCCGTTCACGGATGTGTAGCCGATCGCTAACAAATGTGGACTCACTAAATTTGGGGTTAAATGGGGGCAGTACATTCATTAGAAAATAAGTCAGTTTTTTTTCCAAACGATAATTGGCCGACCATCGCTGGAAATTGATACAAAAATTCCACTCTTTCTTGAATATGACAGCACATCTGTTGCCATGATTTCACAGGATGCTTGAGACTATCATTCACTACAGTCAAGTAAGGTATTTCATAATAATTTGGCAGTTTTGCTTTTTGATGCTTGCAAATGTTGTATATTACCTTTAAAGGGAAAAATACAACATTTGCAAACATCAAAAAATAAAACTACCAAATCATTTTGAAATACCTTGCTGGACTGTTAGTGAATGACAGTGTAAAGCATCCTGTAAAATCATGGCACCTGGTATACTGTCATTTTCAAGAAAAGTGCTATTTTTGTATCAATTTCCAACACTGGTCGGCCAATCAGCGTTGGAAAAAACTGGCTTTTTTTCAAATACTGTCCCCAATTGACCATCGCACTTGTTTGCAATCGATTATACACACCTATGAACGGGTACAAGCCAGCTAGACTGGTTCCCTGACCTTACAATTCCCCAATGTATGTAAACTGCTCTGTTTCTTCTTATATGGAGTCAGGGAACCAGACTACAGGAAAATGATAGTTTTTTCTTGGTTTTTATAGCATTTTCGAACCCAAAACCTCAAAACAGTCAGTGTAACTATATTTGCTATGTATTTCCAAACCCCCAATTCCATCCATTTCTGAAAATTACAGCAAAAGCGAATGATGTATATTCCCTTTAAGGATCATAGCACTTTGGAATAATGAATTTAAAATGGATCCCCTACACAGATGAATATGCCATGCCAGGCAATGAATAAATGAACTTCCCATGATGTTAATGAGGCATTGTAAAGGACATAACCACTGGTGCATGCAAAATGTTATTAGAGTTCTATTCTTGGTAAAAACGACTCTTTTTCAGTTGATATCTATGCATATTTGATTGAAAAAAAAATATGGGACGCAACAGTATGACATGCAGCATGCATGTCAGCCTATGAGTTCCTACATGCTCAGGCATCATGTTTTTTTTCTTCAAATTCTATTATAAACAAGTACTTGCAAATGATAGAAATACAATAATCCTTTCTTTTTTTAGCTTTTTTAAGCTCTGCAGAAGTTTCTACATACGTCACTTGGTGGTTTGTCGGTTTGTCATTAAAGCCAGAGTCCATCATTTGCAGCTATCCAAAAAAGTAACTGGCATAATTATTGTTGAAAAACATACTGGTTGAAAGATAGTAAGGGGACTAAACTCCCTGTGAAATTATTCTTTTTGGCAATTAAGCTCTCATTTTGAAGAAATCAACGAAAGAAGGCATTTCCAACGGTGCGTCTTAAGAAGCACCGTAGGAAAATTTAAATTAGTAGTTCGTTTTGTTATTCGGCGCAGCACGCGCAAGCATTGGCACGACGCACACGCGCGCGCGGTTCCTATAATTCGTCGGATCAGTGAGCGACATCGCGTAAAGCTGCAATTCAAAACAATTCAAAACATGATTTAGCAACTTTTGATTTGAAATTGAGATCTTAGAATGCTGTTTTTCTCGGAATATACAGCTGAAGCTGACCTGAAACTTCATCAGGTTAGTTGTTCAGTATCCTTCATTAGATTTTGAACACTTTTGTTGCTTCAAACGAACAAAATGCACAAATTACAAATGATGGACTATGTCTTTAAGCATTATCTTGTTGTCGTTCCAGCGCTGACAAAAAGCAAATGTTTTTTTTTTAATGCCACAGAATGACATTTTTGCAATAACTCAATCCATGTGTACTGTTTTTACAGCATAAATTAAGGTCAAATTCGCACAGACGTATGATATCTTCAACATCAAAGTGCAAAGTTTCCAGCATTTTCTGCAACAGTAGAAGGCCATGGGCGTCGCGAGGGGGGGGGGCAAGGGGGGGCACTTGCCCCCCTGGAAAAGCCAAAAAAAAAAAAAAAAAAGGAAGAAAAAAAAAAAAAAAAAAAAAAAAAAAGAGGCGCGAAGACAAAGTGGTGTAAATTTTATGAGTTGGGGGGGGGGGGCAAAATGTCCCTGCCCCCCTCTAAAACTGATAAATCGAGAATGTGTTGAGAAATACAAGCATTTTTTGACAAAAAAAAAATTTGCCCCCCTCTAGAAAAAATCCTGGCGACGCCCATGTAGAAGGCCAAAAAGAAATAAATAAATAAAGCCCAGACGCATACAAGGATATCCCCAACGGGAAAACGTGATGAAGAAAAAGTAAGTAATGGATGTTTTTTTGACAGCTTAGACAGACAGACAACAGATTTCGCAAATGAGAGATTTTGAGTGTTTGTTTCTCGCATCTTAAGACCTTATCAATCTTTCTGCTTGTCGTATCAAAACAACAATGCCATATGTCTCGCTAACGATGAACATATTGAAACAACTGCCCCTCTCCTTGCATCCGCTAACAATCAAATTAATTTGGCACCCACTGGGAATTGAATGGCATTTTTTTCCGTCCTGTCAATTACGGACAGAACTCATAATTTAAGAGGGCGAAATGCCGTAAAAATTGTCAGTTGCTCACGGCAACATTAGTACGGCAGATAGGTGATGGGATTGTGCCTTTGATGGTACATCAAGGAATTTGGCACACGTACAGAGCATGTCTTGAGCAAGATATTTGGCTATAGGGCCATCGAAGATTTGTCCTTTGAAAAAATATAGGTACAATAATCAGCAATGGCAGCCATTTTGAGCAACAATATTTTTCAACGGACAAATCTGCGATGGCCATATAGCCAAATATCTTTCTCACGCCATACATGTACTCTGAATGTGTGCCAAATGCCATGCTTGTATCATCAAAGGCACAATTAATTCCCCAAAATATATCTTCCCGATCTGCCCCACTACATGGAAAGGATTTTGCAAAGTATTTTGAGTGAAAATGAAGAAATAAAAATAAACCAATAAAAATGGTCGTAACCTTAGGACCAGCAGCCCATTTTGCCACACGCACATTTCAACTTGTGCGTTCTGCGAGCGATTTTTGACCGGCGTGGCACAAAATGGCAGCTGGTAATTTCGAATATTTGAATATTCAGTCAAATATAGTGTCAAGTAATCGAATACTAATTATTTCGAAAATGAACAGGCCTACGCAACAGTATATCCTTAATACTTTTCACGTAATTTTTTTTTTACGTTACAAAAAATTAAACTTTCTGGCAAACAATTTTAGGGTCAAACCGGTACAAAAATAAGAATTATATTTAATTGACAGCAAGGTTTGGGGTCTTGCTGTCTAAAAAAAACCTATTTACTTACATATTCAAAGCAAATAAGCAAACTAATGGTACTGCTACACAAACAAGAACAACAAAATTTCAGAGCCAGATTTGGTACGGACTCCTTGCCTCAACAAACAACAAAAGTGCTTGGAATTCATCTTAACATTGACCGCACTGTGATTATAGGACACTTTTCTGGTGTACACATAGTAAGAAAAGCGTCCTTCAAAATTTGCACTCTTTGCCGTTTAACCAGTTCACGCCGGGGTTATTTTGACAAGAACGGAACGAGGCGCGGCATATATTTTCACTCGACCTCAAGCCAGGCGGGTTGAAGCCATCACCCTCGGGCAGCACACTCATATTTCTGGCCCCGCTCTTTAGACCAATGTGAGCAGATTTGCTGCTTAACTACGCAAGACAACCGCCTCTTGACCTCTAGATTTTGACCAATCAGCGGGCGCTTTCTATATCGGATCTCCGGTCATTCAATGGTTATTACTCATGCACTCTGTATTATGTTACGCGATACGCGCCAAGCTCGTCTAGGTTTCATAGATGCCTGGCCATTGTTGTATTACAAAACACTGCATGGAACTGACCAATCAAACGTTTAGTCCTGATTTGGGAATGAAAGGACGTCACGATTTTGTAAAGTCAACTCCGATTGGCTGAGGCTTATGATCCCATCAATCTGCATGCTTTGACATATCAGACGTTAGACAGGAGGCTGGGCTCCGTGGATCATTTTTGATACGCGGACTAGCTGCGAGCAGGTCGCTAACAGATCTATATATCCGGCCTCCAGTCCCTGCATGTTAATCTGTCATCCGTTCTGAATACCGCAAAACTTTTGCGTGTATACACAACCGGCGCAAACTGGTTAAACTCCGGCGCAAACTGGTTAAACAATGAGGACCTTTCAGGCATGCTGGAGTCTGCATCTATATACACTTTCCAACAAATATTTTTGGAAGAAATAAGAAAGATACTTTACCGGTTCTGCTACTGCTGTTAATCGGACGTAGAGGGGTGGTGCGTCAGACATTAGAGGTGCGAGGAGAGTCAGTGTTACAAAGAGAAAGGGCAAAAGAAGAAGTCAGTGTTAATTCAAAGACACAACAAACATATTATATTTAACAAAGAAAAGGGCGTTAATTTTAACATGTTACAAGTACATGGAGAACAGTGTTAACTCACATTCATTAACACTTAAGACAGTTTACCCATTCCTATTGGTCGAGAGCCCGTCACGTGGCCGGATTTAAACAGTACCGAAAGGCTTCATGTCCTGAATCCATCAAAATCCCCCAACTTTTTCAATATGAAGGTATCCTGAATGCGTCGAAATCCCCCGAAACAGGGGTGTGGATTTTGATGGATTCAGGTTCGTTAGGGTTAAAGGAATCCACAGTATTATGAGCTCCACGTGCCAACAACAGAGGGTGCTTTTGTACCACTTCAAGAGCGCGTATACATGTAGTGTGAAATACGCACAACTTATTTTATTCTGAAGCAAACAAAGCCATAGCGTCTTTACGTGTGTGTCAGGCGTCGTCAGCAATTATGTTCAAATGTCTCTTCCAGTGGTCTCCCCCACATACAACATTTGCTTTTGCTGTAATTTTCAGAATTGGACGGATTTGGGGGTTTGTATTTTATAGCAATATTGTTACACTGACCTGTTTAAATGTTTGTGTTCATAGATGCTGGAAAAATCAAGACAAAAAAATGCTGTTCTGGTAGTCTGGTTTCCTGACCTATACTTCAAACGAAACAGAGCAGTTTATATAGACGTCGGGGAGTTGTCAGGTCAGGGAACCAGACTAGCTGGCTCGCACCCATTCACGAATGTGTAACCGATTGCCAAAACAATGTGGACGGGCTACTTAAATTTGGTAAATTGGGGGCAGTATTTGAAAAAAAAAGTCAGCTTTTTTTCCAACGATGGTCTGCCCTGCCATGATTCAACAGAATGCTTTACAGTATTATTCACTTAGGCCAAAAAAAAAAGTCTCCGGTTTCTGGTATGCGTGCGCGTCGCCGTAGCCATGCGCGTCGGCAAAATGAAAAAAGTTTTTTTTTCAATGAAAGATGATGTCTCAAAACCGCCAACTCACTGGTTTGACTGGAATCCTGCTGCTGCAAAATTTTAACGTATTTTTAGATTGGGTTATGGTCGAGAATAAGCTCTATGTGGCCTCTCTGGACTCCCATATATTTGCACTAAGTTTAGTCGGGCACCATTTGCAGTCATCAGCCGACATTTGAAGCAAAAAAAATCAGGTAAAAAAAAAAAAAAGCCGCGTCACCGCACCACTTTTTGGGCAAGCTCCATACCAGAAACCGGAGAGACTTTTTTTTTGGCCTTATACGGTCAAGTACGGGTATTTCATAATAATTTCAGGTAGTTTTTTTTTTTAAGTGTTTGGAAATGTTGTATAAACCTTTAACGTTGATGGGTTATTTGTACAGAGAGCCCACTACTCATAAAATCATACAATTCATTTTATCAAAATAAGAATGGTTTATCATTTGAAAAAAAATGTCCGTATTATCCTAGAGGCTGCAGCGCTAAAGGTTAGCAGTCAATCCAGGCGGCCATGAGATCATTATTTAGCCATTCAACGGCCACAATAATCAAATAATATAGCCGTAATTACGTTTTCCCCTACTTACATCGAGCCAAGCCTGCAGAGACCACCAATGAAATTAGTTTCGGTCAAGGATGTTCAATTCTTGTTCTTTCAATTTTTTGTTTGTTTAATTTTTATTAATTATTTTTGTTTTGTGTTTGTGTTCTGTGAATTTTGATCACAGGCTGTGACCGGTTGTGACTATGAGTGGAGCATGAGATTTAATTCTCTTGTGTGTGGGAGTGTGTTTGCAATTGATCAATATTTAATTGAGAGTGACGAGAGAATGTATTCCAAAATCTCCCCCGTCCCCCCAAAAAAGCCAAAATATTCAAAAGACAAATTTGCAATGCTAGATAAAATTCTTAATGCAACGGGGGATTTTTGAAAGATCTAGCATTGATGGTAGCGTAGAGTACTGACCATTTGTAATATGTGCATTTGTTTTCTTTTGAACCAACAGAATTAAGTACTCAAAATCTAAAGACCGATGCTTAAAGGGAAGATACAACATTTGCAAACATCAAAAAACGAAATGAGCAAATTACCAAGAAATACTGGATTGTTAGGGAATGACAGGCATGGCCCCTGTTGCCCCCCCCCCCTGTATCGGCTGGTATAGGTTATAACACATGTGGGAATGGTGGTTGGCTGTATGGGCTTAACCATTTCTTGAAGGGGGAAGATCTCACTACAGTGAGGAGGGCCTCGACAATTTTTTGAAGAACACGATCGCGCAACAGTGAGGTGTAGATATGGCAAGCTGTTATACAGGCACTGCACTCTATACCGTACACCGCCACGTTTGGCGGTCTACCAGAGACCAAGCAATTGGCCTGTTCCTATAGGTATGTTCTGAATGGGCACTGCACTAGTTAAAAATGTTAACATATTAGTTTGGTTGTTAATTGTTCACTCCAGTGTATAAAGAATACGGCTTTGGGTGCAAACGTTAAACTAATAAAAATCATTCACAAAAGGAAATTGTAAAAAGTAAATTGCAACATGTACAGTAATTATTTTTTTGAATTGGGCAAAATTTGTGCAAGTTAGGTCCCCATGTGTACTGCCCTCGTGCGGTTGGGAGCAAGCCTAATAGAGTCTTCGCTCGTACCCCGCCCTGCAAACAGGACGCTGGGATACTCTGATGAATTCACGGTCTTTCTATGTCAATGCAATGGTTTACCTTGCCCTTGCTAGTTGCTTCTTTTCTTCATCGGATCTCTCGACTCTTCCGTCTTCCGGTGCGGCCTCTAAATCTTTTAAGACTCTGCCGGTTAAGAGACAATGCCAGATTTTATCAGGGAAAGTCAACCCAGAAAGGAGGTTAAATTAAAAATAAACCCTGGCATATTCATGAGCGATATTGCGTTGTAACCATAGAGCTATATTAAATTACTAGAGGGCTAGACTTGTGTACAAAGTGATATGCTGGGCGCATCCATGTTTGTACACAAACCTATAGAAAACTCAAAATTTTGTAAGGGATTTGTACGGCTCTTTGCATATTTGTGTTTGTATTATATGCAGGTGCGTTACCGAAGCCGATACGCCCTAAAACGAAATGCAAGATCAGCAAATGAGCGTGTCATTTTGCTGTGCGCAAACAGCGCGATTAATCATTACCTTTTTTTTTAACCGTAATGACGCGCTGAAGTTGTTTGCGTACGTTCTACTAGCAGATTGCATTTAGAGTACACTTTCAAATTTCAATCCATCTAATTTCATTGTTTTCTACAAACATGCACATGAATTTGTAATGTCTGCGCCTAGGACGGCTTCAAAGCGTCTCCGCGCGCAAGAATGAGGAGTTAGCGCTCTAGTAATTTAATATAGCTCTATGGTTTTAACATCGTTAGTGTTTGTGCTTTTACAACTGAATTTTGTAAGCCGTTGTCCATTGTCTCCGGTCCAACGTCTGATAATTATATCTAAACAAGCAAAGTTATGTGCTCTTGTGCGCCAGCCATCGGCATCAACTTTACAAAATTGTGACTTCGTTTCAATCAGAAATATGGACAAAGCTAATGATTGGTCAATTTGAATGCCAAACACCAACGCCGGGCATCGAGCTAGAGATCTATGAATATATCCCAGGCACAATGTTGGATATCTCACAACTGTTAGCAAAATGCTGCGCGTATAGAATACGCGAACATTCACTGTGTGTGTGACATGAATGCGCAAGAGGGCGTTCGCATTACGCGCGTTACTTATTGTTTGATGATCATTCGGAGCCACAGGATGTTCGCGCATCGCGTAACATGTTGTTACAGGCCATGTGAGGCAGTCTAACACAATTCACAAAGTAAAAGCATACTAGGTGTCGTGTCTGTGTTTTATTATATGTCTACGTCACAACGGGTCACCGAAAACCTGATATAGGAGGCACCCACTGAATGGTCGGAATCTGGAGGTCAAGTCGCAGTCTTGATTTGCATAAATAATTGCCGAATCTGCTAAAATATCATAGATTACAAAGGGGAAACTATAGTTCGAGGTTCCTTTCATTAGTGCTTCAATGTTGAAATGTCAGAGTTTTACTCCATTTCCAATGCCAAATTTTGCTATGGCCCTTTCTGTGTGTTAAAATAAATTTGCTTTTATTGTTATTATTTTTTTTTATTAAAGAGGACTGTATCTTTTTTATGCATATAATTTGCCCTGAACAAGGCTCTGGATACAGGGCTACTAGAGAAATATAATGCTACATGTAGGTTCACACATTCCCAATTTTTAAGCCGAACCGCTGTGAATAGCAAATCTTGAGTAAACCGGTTCTTGGCTGCCTCGGGATGATTCTGTAAGTTCAGTGGAAGATCGTTAAAGATCGGGAAGCGCCGTCAATTTTGGACATGTTCAACATCATTTCGGGAACCAATTTCAATTCTGGGTTTATTCTTGTTGTATTCATAACTAATTCTGGATATTCTTACAGGCTTCTGGGAACTCTTACAGCATTTCTCACAAGATTCGTAGAGTTTTTTTGGTGTTGAACAGTCCAGAATCATGCCGAATCATTACGAATGTATCAAGAAATGTACTAGTTAAGAATAACTTACAAATACACTAAAGCGGCACAATTCTGGGTCATGATACTTGACTTAAATCGTAAGTTATTCTTGACAAAATTGCTACAATTCAGTTTTATTAAGCATTGTCAGCCTGCTTATTACTTGGGTCAATATTGGTCAAGACCCCCATTGGTTTGTACACAGTAGGCCAGGAGGTGAGGAAGAAAATTTTGACCATTGGTGACCTCTTAAGCAAAGGGAGGGTTCTAATCAAATCGCAATCATTCGGCTTGGTTCGATCTGAATCGGCTTCCAATTTGTACCTAGTTCTTATTTCTGTTTCATTATTACAAAGTCATTCTTACAAACAGCGGATTGGGGCTAATTTCTCCCGTTGCCATCAAGAATTTTGTTTCAGGATAGACCGGGGTATTTGTAGCCTTTAGTCAAGTCCCGAGCGCCTATACCCGGACCATCCGGACCGTAACGTACCTCGGATGCTGGAACGTAATAACTAGCCTTTACTATCTCGTGGAACTAATCACTTAATCATTTATTCACGTAATATAAATCAAGCAATATAAACCAATCATCTTACGGTGGTTTGCGGTTACCAGCAACAGCTCGCACGCCATGGTGCGCGTGCTGTCTGGCGCCAGACAACGGCTGATTTACGTTAGTAATTCTGCATTTTCATTGGTCAATTCACAACGGGTAATGCATTATGCATGTCTACCAAATCGGTAGGCAAATGTAAAAAAAAACATAAGCGTTCTCCACGAGATGATAAAGGGCTTCGCCGCTCGTGCTAGTCTTTTTAAGTGTCAGCATCCGGGGTACGTGGGGTGTCCAGGTAAGCGCGTGGGACTTGACTAAAGGCTAGGGTATTCGTGGCAGTAAGTCGGGAATGTGTGACACTAGCATAAAGAAGAGTAGCCGCTCAGGAAAACTGAAGGAAGTGAAATTTCAGGACAGATCATTGGTTGGAGGGAAAAGCACCAGGCAAGGAATTCCAAAGAGATGCAGCACGTGGGAAAAAAGATTTAAAATGGCCTAACAGGCTTTGCTTAATCTGACCCCACTCAAGATAGCCATCCGAGCGCTCAACCCGCCAGGTTTTAGTCACTGAAACATTTGTGTTTCTGACGCTCGTTCTATCGTCATGACGCCACGCTTTGCCATTAATGTAATTTAGCCAACATAGCAACTCTGTAATAAAATGAACATGCAAGGAATCTCCCGTCAATAAATCGCTCTCCAGACATATCGATCCCCCACCTACGTATTTTTATCAACCCACCCGATATCGCCAAGCTGGTTTTTTTTAATTCCGGCTGTAATTTATTCTAGTCACGTTCCAGGCGTTTGCTCGAGGCACATAGTCTGCCCGTGAGTCAAGCACGCTCAATTGGCGCTCGTATGCACAAAGCTACGTTTATTTTGGCACGGAGGTGCAATTAAACACGGTGTTCGGAATCGGCGAACCGTTGCAGATTTCTTCAGCAAACAGGCACCCTTGCGAGTTCCTGTCCAAAAGTGTAGACTTTTTCATTTTGATTATTCAGGGTGTTTCAAAAAAAAGGAAACCGAGCTTATTTTGTTGATTTCTCGGGTATGACTAATTATTTAGGAAAATGGTAGCCAGGTCTGTTACATATAACCATGTCTTCTTTTTCTTGACACCACAAACTCCATTTTACCGTCACGGATGGCTGAGCACCAAGTGCCATTGATAAACAGATGTCAGTTCACAGTGTGTGAGACTTTTCACTCGATCGACACTTCTTGCAAACTGCAGAGCACGATGCCGACTTATACAGAGGAATTTTTATGTGGTTTTGAGGAAATGGGACTGAAAGTAACACGCCGATAAAATGGCCGTCTAATAGAAATGAAAATGTCAATGGAAATGCATAGAAACAATCGGGACTTTTGTCAGACGGCCGATTTAAGCGACATGACGGTTTATACAATGTCGTTTAGCCGGAGTTTACTGTATATGAAATAAAAGGAATGGAACTTACAGCATGTCATTTGTTCTTTCGTCCGTTGTTGCCTTCAGGTTCATTTGACTGCGGAATAAAAATCAAGAATTTATAAAAATTGTTAACAATGTAAATATTTGTGAAACACTTATTGCAGTGATTCAAGAAATATTCTACAAATGTAAGCTCTCAAGAAATTGGGGGGGGGGGGGGAGGCAACCTTTGTTTCCAGGGTGTCAAGTACACTCCCACCACTACGGTACCTGCTTTCTCACCCTGGTATTGGATTATTTGCGTATCCAACAATTTTGAATTAGGAATAGTCTGGTGCCTGCCCGTGCTTAGCGTTTATTTTTATAAGCAGTGTCTGGGGTAACAACAGAATCAATTTGTCGCGCCGTGAGTTACGAAAACACACTTTTTTTTTTAAATGTTTAAAGTTAAAATGTTACAATCTTATTTCACCAATATGCAGTGTCACATTTCATATCAATATGAGCAAATTGGAAAGGAAAGGAATATTTTTAGGACGTTATAATTACAATGATCGTTAAAACACGTATTGCTTGTTGGAAATAACAACACCAACTGCACGATATAAATCCATTACTTAGCCAATTGCGGTATCGAATCAGGATACAGGAAGAAATTGTTTCCTATCCAGGGTTTACTATTGGAAACAAGGTTGGAAATAAAGTAAGCCCGGGAGGGGGGGGGGGGGAGGGGGCTAGATCTGCTTTCGTCAACAATCAACATCATAACTCTGTTTCTGTTTTTAAAAAATTCAGAAATGCAGCAGATTCACAAATTGCGCAGAAAGAAAAAACTGTGACTAGAAAATATTTAAAAGTAAGAACTTATCAAGTATTTGTTCCTAATTCAGAGACTTCAATAAAGACAACTTAATATAAAGTGTGACACCATGGGCTGCAGCTAATTAAGGGACACATTTTTTTTCAGTGTTGAAAAGCTTATGAACTCTACCTTCCAATATGTATCCATATTTGCGATGTATTTTTTTTTAAACCTGTAGAAAAAGAGGGCGATTTTATGGATTTTTTTGGGGGGGGGGGGCGACCACCCTGTAGCAGGATAATAATAATAATAATTTGGGAGGCTAATCATCCTTACTCGCAGCTGGTATGCTGAATTGCGAAGGACGCGGCTGCAACGTGGTCAGGCTGCTGGCACGTAAAGGCGCCTATGGCTGCCGGCCACATCGACCCATATATGACCACGGAGCACCGCCTGAGATCGAAAGTGTTTGATTTTTCCGGACGGAGGAAAACCGGAGGGCCCGGAGAAAAACCCTCGTGGCACAGGAGGGAACCAACGCACAACTCTACTCACATGTGATCCGCGGCCAGGATTCGAACCGTGGTCACCTTGGTGAGAGGCGAGCGCTTTACGCACATTAAGCCACCCATGCCACACTAGCTTGAAAATTAGCTCCGCTTGCGGCATTAACCCTCCTATGCAAACATACATTCTGTATACATTCTGGGCCCAGTAGTCCTTTCAGTCAAAATAAACTTTGTTTTTAATAGTTAAAAATTCCCGGCCTACATAAAGCAGGGTTGACGGGCTGTGACTGTTAAATGTAACGTGATACAGCTATGCTTTGACTCCGGGTGATTGATAAGCCAGCTGTGGCCAGCTTTGTCTGCTCATGGTCTGTTGACTGAGTTTGACTAGTCACAGTGCTTGCTTGGCACATGATCTGAATGCTGGTGACTAGCCTGTGTTAAAAGCATAGCAGGGGACGTAAAAGTGAATTTTGACTGTCTACGACTGTTTCAATAGCAGGAGGGTTAACGGTCCTGAGGGTTTTTTAAAATAAAAAAGGTCACAATTCTCTGAGTGGATTACCTTTCACGATTAATTTGCATGACAATAACATTTGGAGCTACAAATATCGCCCCGTGTTCACTAAACAAGCAGCCTAAAAAACCCAAACTCCAATTTATAAATGATGAACGGTGGATCGAGTCGATTCCCTTTTCCCATCGTGGAAATGAACGCGCTTCGCCCTCCGGCACGGAACACAGAGACGACAAATTAAATCATGCCAGCGGCCGAAACATATCAACCGATACCGCCAACAAAGGAGATGACAGAAGGGATTTAATGGAGTTAGGTAGAGTCTTTTTTTGGGGAGTCTAGGGCCCCTCTTAATTTGTTTAGCGATATGGTAAGGGACAGGCATTGCTCAATTGCAAAATGCCAAGGCTATACGGTCGTCATAACAATATTTTCAGAGGATTACTGCTCGGGTATGCCAACATGCACAAAGCTTTGTTGTATTTTTTTTTGTCATGCTCAGGTATTTTATTTGTTATTTTAGTGAACATGGTTAGCTGCACATAGGTTGCACGATTATGACAGACTTCATGGGGAGGAATTAAAAAAAAAAGAATTTGAAGTGAATATACGTCATTGTTGAGAATGAAAATATAAAAAAAAAGAAATGTTTGCTCTTTGTACCTGTACATATTAAAATTTTCAGCTTTTTTTTGAAAGGCATGTCCATGTATGTTCATGTACAGCACGTCCAAAAATATCTGCGGCATTTTTTTGCTAGGCTCTAGTGTCGCCGCGGAAACACGTACCGCCATTATTTTTATATCATTTTAAAGCTTGGAATCTTTATCCCTGGTAAGTATTGGTTTGATTTTCAAAAGGGTTTTGAAATGATTTGTGCTCAAATAAAGGCATGTCCAAAAAAACTCAACCGATTTCAAGGAAAATCAATCATCACATTTTTCTCATGTGAAATGGTTCATCATGTTCATGATGTGACGATCTCGTTGCCTTTTACTTTCTGTGTTTCCTATTCTTTTCGATTTTCGTAGACTACACTGTTCACCTTAAATGAATTCACAATATTGTTCTTCGTTTCAAATTCAATTTTGAAATGCACGTGCAAGTATGTACCTATTCAAATAGCGTGCTCAAAGTGTGACTCCAGTTTGCATCTGATGTACCGCATCATCGATTTTCCTTGAAATCGGTCCAGCTTGTTTTCAACGTGCTGTTATTTGAACACGAATACTTTCAAACTCTTTTAAATATCAAACCAATACTCGCAAGGGATAAAGTTCAGATTCCAAGCTTTTAAAACGGTATAAAAATAATGGTGGTATGTTTTTCTGCACCAACGCAAGATGCCTCAAATGTTGGGACCATTGTTTTATTGAAGTTCTGCATGTAGCACTTGCAAAATCTAGGACATGAAAGCCTAATATTCAAAAGCTTTGAAGAATCATTCAAATCACTTATGTACTTTTCAAGTTACGGAATTTTACACACAACCACCATTTTGAGGTTCTGTCCACGGATCACAAAGAAATTCAGTGTTAACAAATCACATAGGGATGTGTGTGAACTGTTTTCCTTTTGCTGAAAGAACACACACCTTTTTGCTGATCCATGGACAGAAATTCAAAACGGCGGTTGTGTTTAAAATTCCGTAACTTGAAAAGTACACGAGTGATTTGAATGATTCTTGTACTAAAACAAAGCGTATGAATTGGGCTTTTATATCCTAGATTATGAATGTGCTACATGTACATGCAGAACTTCAATGAAAAAATGGTACCGACATTTGGGTTTCGTTTTTTTCCACTTACCCTGTATGTACATACAGTAGCGGGTAGGGTGGGTTGGGGTGGGGTGGGGTAGGTACCATACATATGGGGGGGGGGGCTTAGGTTGGGTGGGGTTGGTTGGGGTGGGTAGGGTAGGGTAGGGTAAGATGTTTTAGGGGTTTGGATGGGGAGGGGTTGGGGTAGGGAGAGGTGGGGTGGGATGAGGTAGAATAGTGAGTATGTGAAGATTGGGAGGAGTGGAAAGGGGGGGGGTAGGTTTGGAATTTGGAAGGCATTTAGAGGTTTGAATCACTCGTCTCCTGTTCAAGTCTGCTCTAAATTTTGCTTGCTATTCCCAAACATTTGAAACTATAATGCCCAAACTGTTTTTCTTGACACATTCATTTCAGACCCTACTCAAAATCACAGAGAAAAAGCGGCACAGAATGAATACAGAAACTTTGGAAATTGAGAAATGTCATCAGACAAATGATAGGTATGGCCTTGCACGCTAACAAGTGCTATTTTTGGTCCTGCTAATGATCAGTTTATGTCTTCTTCACAAATGACCTCTGAGAAAACATATGAGTTCAGTCATTAACGCGAGGCCAGCGTGACAGGAGGCAAAAGGGAAGGCCTAAAATTCATTTGACATTTGAGCAGAATTTTGGTACCGGGTAGATGTCAGAGACAGCTTTGGGGTACAGAGAGCGGGATAGTTGCGCACCGAAACGGGGGGGGGGGGGGGGGGGGGGGGGGGGAGACAATCTCGCTAATGCCAGTGGTTTTTCAAAACGGCAGCGCCACGCAGAGGAAAGACTCGCGCCAATTTTCATCTGAAAACATTTATTTTTCGATAGATTCTGTGAAATACGTGGCAACGGATGAAATTCAATACAGTTATTGCTATTTTATTCTACGTTTTCTGGTGTGATTTAAATCAACGTTTTCAAGAAAATGTCATTTTAGATCGTCGTCTGCTTTCCATTTCACACCATCATGGGTAAAAAGGGACAACTTAAGTTGGGATTTTTGAAACGTTCTCCAGTTTCCCCAAATATACCACTTATCACAGCATCTGAATGAGGTATTCAACTTAAAAATGTCATTATGGGTTTGCGAGTTATTTGCGAAAAGGTTTGCATTTGTTAGGTAGGATTGATTTTTGTAGTTTCTGTCGAACAATTACCGTGCCCGATGCTCTGTGTGTCTTTGGCGTTGCAAGGTTATTTTTATTGGGTGGGGGGGGGGGGGGGATACACGTGAAAAAAGGCACTCGTCTCATCCATGCTGAAAGGTAGACAGGGTTGTTTTACTGCAACATGGCCTCCATAAAATAACGAGCTCGATTGGAAATATCAAGGAAGCTGCGGGCCAACGAATTCGTGTTCACGCACGAGTCACTTGATTGTGCCATGTAATTTCTGGAAGGAGTAGTGTTTTTAGTAACAGTCAGTTGCTGTGTCATGCGTAGCTGCTCTATTTTCTCGTCCACACAACTGATAGCAACGCGAGGCCAGCGAACAATGGCCGTATCAAAAACGGCTTCAGAAAATTCGCAATTTTCATGGCAAACCACAACCGATCCAAACAAACAAAGTTGTTTTAGGTATAGTTTAAGACCTACATGTACTTCATACATCCATCAAGGTATTTTTTCGCAAAAAAAAAAGGATTTCGATGCATTTGACGATATTATTTCACGGACAAATCGATTAAAAATTAGGTCATGAAATTTCCGGTTTTTTTCCGAGAACGACGAAAGTCTCCCAAATGTCGAGGTAATCAAAGGAAAGATTGAACCTTCATCTACAAAAATCTCGTGAACGTGATGTCGTTAATAGTTTAAGAATTCGATGCACACCTAATGTTTCAACAACTTCCATTTTTCGCAACGCGAAAAGATCGTCGCCATCGTAAAGCATAGAGCGAGGAACCCAAACACGGTGTGACCTCGTACCCATACGCCCACTGATTGGTCGAGCTCGAGTATATGGCCTGCTTATATTCATAAGTCATTCATTGCACGTTCACACGTGCTATTCACAATGTTTTCAGGCCAACGTACATGTACATTTGTACGTCGTCGTACTTACGTTCGTTTACACTCGTACATGTGATTGCAAATCATGAAGTCTCGCAAAAGTCTTCATTTTTCAACGGCGATTGGGACCAAACATTAGAAGTCTAGCTCCTGCACGTGTTTCACATGAATATGAAGCGTATACTTTCCTCTATCTACTGAGCCTTGCCGTTTCTTTGGGCCTTTTTTAAGAATCGAATGTACACCTAAAAACTATCGGCCCTCACTTTTGTTGATAAAAAATATGATTTTGTTTGACAGGCCGTAACAACACTTTATATTTGTCAAAAGCAGTTATTTTTGGTATCAAAATAAAGCACACGATTTCAACTTTTCACTTATTTAGCCATCTTGGCCAAACAGTGCATGTATTCAGGCACTTTTCGTGTTTTTGTGTAGTCTCGAATATATCTTGTAAATAATCTCGCGTACGCTTTTGGGCCATGCGTGCATGACCTCGGGACAAGAAACTGAGGTCAAACAGGGCTGTGTGCGTGACACGGCCACTGACTGGTCCAAAAAATCATCCCAGTGACCCTATGATGACCTTTGACCCCATTTAGTCATGTGACATGTTGGGGCTGGGCTATACTGATACTTTTGGCAAAATTGGTTGAAATCTGTCAAAATATGTTGGAGCAATAGACAGTGTCAGCGTTTGCAGGCGCAGTTCTAGAGCCTTTATTTTTTGGGGGATAGCAGGTGGATCCAGAAATTGTTACAGGGAGGCGTGCTGAAAAGTAGACTGTTTTCTTTTCTCTGGACACTTAGCCTCCGAAAATCAATAGGTGGGGTGGAGGGGGGGGGGGGAGGGGCTATCAAATACTTAAATCATGCACACTACATGTATATTACCTAATATATTACCTTTTTAGCCCCTTCCCAGCCCCCCCCCCCCCCCAAACCACGCCTGAGCGTTTGTTACTATTCAACCATGATTAAACTATATAACGGAGAGATGTGACGATTGTTGAGCTGCTATCCCGCAGCTAAAATAAGTGGGAGGGGTGAGGGGAGGGGTGAGGGGGTGGTGACTATCTATCAACAAGAGCACTGTTCAAACCGGACAATGATGGCCACTATCGAACAATAGGTGGCGGCACAATTATTTGTACAAATACCCCCAAACAATTAGCATAAAGAACGTCAATCTTTATTTCAGTATTCCCATTATAGGCAAGGCAATGACAAACAACCTCTGAAATGTTGTTGTTTTTCGATCACCTTGACTCTTTGACTCTTGTTCAGGGACGCTATTATTTTTTCATAAATCTCTCCTCTAATTGCATGGATATATCCTAGAGAACAATTCCCAGCCTATAACCTGATGGATCAGCGAGCCGTTGCTATGGTTACCTTTGAGATCTTTCTGCTTCCAAGGCTGCAAGTTGTGGGGAGGGTCCGTGGAACACGTGATGTTTCTTTACGTTGCCGTTGACCACTCGGATGTTCTAATGACCAAAAAAAAGCAAGAAATTAACAAATTAATCCCCGAAGTACATACGACATTTACTCCACTCTCCTATGTTGGTCAAAAATCGGAACCTTTTCAGGATTAAAAAGCCGATTTCCCAGATGGCAAAACACGATATCGCAAAAGCAAATTCTCAGTTCTTGAAAAGAACTGAGATGTTTCCTTAAAGGTATACAACATTTGCTTTTGTTGTAATTTTTTAGCAATGGATGAATTTGGGGGGTTAGCATTTATAGCAAAAATAAGCAAGATCTGTCGCCCATGCAAAGTATTCAGTAGTTTACAATTGTAAAAGGGGCTACCCCACATTTACTTAATTTAATTAATTACCATAATTTTCCTTCCTAAAAGTAAGCTTAGCTAGATTAATAAATAAGCTGATTGTGATTTTTCTCCTTTTTATCAAAACTTCACTTTCTGTGGAAAAAGTATTACCTTTTTTAAACATGTGAATTCGTTGTAACCCTGGATAAAAAAAATGGTTTGTTGCAATAATTTTTAAGCTGATAGACAAGAAACCAAGATTTAATTTTTCCTGGCCAAATGGAGGCTGGAAGCTTTTGACTTTGGTGAAAGAGCTGTCTCCAGGAAGAAAAATGGGATTTTGTTTATTGGCATGGCTTGATGAGAACAGTGCAGTAATACAGACGGTAGCATAAATAAAAACCAAATTGGAATCTGTATTAAACACCGAGGCTTATTTTTATCCCTGTCAAAGAGAGGCTACAGTCTTCACCTCCAGAACGGACAAGTATTTTAAGTTCAGCCAAACTAACATGTTTCTTCAGAGAAACTGAAGCCTGTCAAACAACCGGAACAGTTAATCTTTCACGGAACATTTAATCTTTCACGCGGAGCAACCCCTAATGTTTCAAACAGTGTTACTTAAAGGGGCACTGAGTCCTAGAATACGCCCATTGGGCTACAAAAGGCATTTTGAATGAAATGATGTTAATCGGAAAGAACATTTAAAAGTAGGATATAAACACACACACAACTATATCCTTTAAAAAACTGGGCGCTTTTGTAGTATTCTGTGTTATTCGTGCCAACTTTCGGGGTCCACTTTTACGACCCCAAAAAGTTGGGCTGTTCATCCTAGTTGCGATTCCAGCCGTAAGGGTTCGCCTTTTGCGGACATGTATTTAAAGAAATCACATTTTGTGCATTGGAGATTGGTTACCGCTGTTCGTGATCACGGTGCTCAGGTACCTGTCTGATACTATGGACACACACAACGCGTATCGTATATTATATTAAACAACAATAGACACGTATCATACTCCGTCGTGTCCGATGTGAACAATCAGGCTTTTTTGGTCTTTTCTCGGGATGGTAAGACATCATGGTTTCCTTTCAACCAGATGTTTGAATTAGGATAAGTAAACAATCCAGAACATTAAATTTTGGGGGATTTCAGGACGCAGTGCCCCTTTAATGTATTGCTTTTGCTGTAAGTTTTCAGAAATGGATGGATTTGGGGGTTAGTATTTTTCTTGTCAATACATGTTTACAGCCTGTGAGTCAACAAGAAAGTGACCTGGGCCAAGTTCGGGCAAGGACCATTAGTCCACTAATGGTTGATTTGTGACGTACCTTACGCCTGCGCACTGATAGCAACGTGCGAACGTCTCTAGTCAAACGTTGGTCAAAATGTCAACGCAAAACTTCTGGATCCTGGCTCTCTGCTAGCGTATTGGTTACCAGCGAAGCAACCGACCCCAGTAGGCTGGTTCCAAATAGTCGACTAGCGTAGTCAATCACCGTCGACTAGACAGAGTTCGGGCAAACGTTAGTTAACCATTGGTCAACTATAGTCCTAATGTGCGAACTTGGCCCTGGATTCATGATTTTTAGGCTCTGGCAGGAACTTCTACATGTCACTTGGTGGTCAGTCGGTCGGTCCCCGGAAAATTGACTAAACATGCCCCCTAAGTGTGCCATAAAATATTAATAAGAAATTTCAATTAAAAAAAAAGCAAACAAAATTAACTAAAAATTAATGAAAATTGCTTGCAATGCGGAGGATGTTTATGAAAGTTTGTAAATGGAGGCAAACTATGTGCAGTAATGTTACATTCGCATGGTATTTATTACAAATCGCTATAAATCTAGGTGTAAATCTAATATAGGGTATGGTGTTCCAAATGTGCCATTGGCGTCGTATTTTTGGGCGCCACATTTTTAAGCTCAGGCAGGGATCATTTTGATAGATTTCATGCAAGACTTTCATGTAAGGCGGCCCGAGCTTATTGTGCACTCGCACTTGTTTTCTTAAAAGCAATTATGTGCACCAATGAAGTATGTCTTAAAAAAAAATGAATTAACAAAATTGTTCCATATGCTAGTAGAGGTTAGGCATGTTTTACTGAGAGAACTTTTTTATAGCTGTCCATGGAAAGATCTATATGAAAAAAGTTGCTACAAAGATTAAAACAAGCCTGACAAAATGGTTTAGCCCAATAGAACTCAAAGAGAAAATGGCGAAAGCCTTTGTTAACAAGCAGTACTTTAAACCCATTAACCAAAAACCAAAAATGCATAAGACTTCCACGACCACTTTCCTCTATTCTGAACTAATTGGCTGGGACTCACTGATGACATCAGAGCTAGGCCGGTGTCCGCGGATAATGCATTTTAATTAACACACGGCTGAGCGACGGTTTGACATGACAAAATTCACAGCGACGGCAACATGGTTATTGATCGGGCCGCATCAATTTTTCTCCCCGATGGAAGATATACGATCGGCTTAATGCTTAATGTAAATAAGCCAAATGGACTTTGAAGAGGGATTTTCAGACTCATGCTATTGAAATCAAACAAAAGGATTTCGTTTTTTTTTTTTTTTTTTAAGAAAGTGCGTGGTGTGTATCTGTATTTGTCAAGCGATGACGTTTCCAGTTTTCTGGTTGGGAAGTGAGTGCTGTTTTTATTCTGTCTGGCCGGAAGGCGGCTTGAAACCCTACGGACGAAAAAGATATTCACGGATGACCCTTGCTCATCCAAGCATCTAAGTAAACAGCATTATCTAAGAATGCTTTTTATGCATTAATAACAATATCTAGATGCAAATATTGTCTTTCTGCTAATGGGACATTTCATTCTGTAAGGATATACATGTAAAAGTGGCACTTATTTTAAATGACGCATTGCAATTGACCTATTACCATTTAGCCCTATGGAATTTTACACGTTAAAGTTTTGTTTGAGTTTTTGCGCGTTCCGCGTCCATTTGTATGTAATTGGACAATGTAATCTGCGTTGACGTGATTCTATTGTCATAGGTTAATTGTTGAGCAAGCAGTATTGTCACAAAAAGGATCTTCATGGATTATGACTCTTACTCATCCAAGCATAAAAGATCCTACATTGTCTGTCTGTCTGTCTGTCTGTCTGATGTTTGTGTGTCTAGTTTTAGTTAAAAAGGCCTAAGAAGCATGCGGAAACACAAAACGCAAGGGTTAATAGAGAAGCTTGGTTGAATATTGTATAAGTGGTAGCTATATACCCTGATTTAACTGTCCTCTAAAGTCACAATTGGCATGACAAAAAATTATAATTTTTGTTTTGTTTTGCTTTTTGTTTTTTTTGGCAATTTTTTTTCTTTCAGTATTGGAACAATTAAATGTTAGAGGCCAAAAAAAAAAAGTTCTGCTTCTGGTTTCCCTACCTACCCTATCCTGACAGCCCCTACCTTATTTTTTTTGGGGGGGGGGGGGAATGAGAAAAACTCCCAAAACCATCAATTTCTACCTTTTACCCTTGACTACACGCAGACGCCTCCATACGATTGTACACAAAAAAATTGGCCAAGAAAAGTAATTCCCTACCTACCTACCGTATTTTAGAATGCCATGTAATGGGAAGCAGAATTTTTTGAATTTTTTTTTTGCCTTACAACATAATCTCTATGAAACACTCCAAAACGTATCGCTATCACGCAAAATATAACTTTTATGATGACAAATTCGTGCAATATGTATTTTGCAACCTCGTTATTTAAAGACATCCCGCTAAGTCTAAGTACAGGACGCTATCTAAGAATGCTTTTCACGTATTATTTAAAACATTCCCGGCAAATATTGTCTTTTTGCTAATGTAATGTCATTCACCACGGATGCATACATTGTAAAAGCGCCATATTCTGTACATGTCATTTTACTGACGCCAAGCAATCGTTGATCAAGCAAAGATTTGTCACAAAAAGGATGAATTCATGCATGGCCCTTACTCATCCATTAGCAACTATGTAAATGATGTTATCTTCAAGAATGCTCTTATGCATTATTTACAATGCTCCATGAAAATACCTATTGTCTTTCTGCTGATGGGAAATGCCATTCATCGCGGATGTAAAAGTTTCACTAATTTTACTAACGCCTTGCAATGGTTGCTCAAGCGTGAAATGTTAAGTCGCATAACACTAATTATGCATGATCTTCTTGCACACTAAGTATCATGAACATGGTTGTTCAAGGTAAGATTTACAAAAAAAATTGTGAAATTTGGGCTCACATACATGTACAACGTGGTCTTAAAAATATGCCCAATGTTTAATAGGCAGATTTCTCAAATTTGATGAGATAAGTTGAAATTAATTTCAGATATTCCTGAACTACACGATCTAGGTCGTATGGTGAAGACGGTGTTGAAAATAAGAAATAGTTGCCATTTTAATACAGAAAAATGGTCAGTAATTACTTCGTCCGCTTCTATGGCAGTCGTATAGACGACTAAATACCATTATTGCAGTTCTTTGTGCGTGCAGCGCTACTGTGTGGACCACACTGGTATCTCATAGAATCACGTGTGGACAAACTGGTTTTTGACCATCTTCCTTTAAACCATCGCCATTTCTTAATTTAGCCTTTTTTTCAGCACCGTTTTTCACCATATACCATGAAGATGCTTTAGGATTTGGGGTCAGGGAACTACAAGAACATGATTTTTTTCTTGGTTTTCCCAGCCTGTACGAACACAAAACTTACCACAACTTTTCAGTGTAACAACATTTGCTATCAATACTAACCCCCCAAATCCATCCATTTCTGAAAATTACGGCAAAAGCAATTGTTGTATATTCCTTTTAAGACAGTTTATATTTGCTGTTTAATTTTCATTTGTATGCAAGAGCTTCTTCGGTCAAAAAGCGGTCTATTTGTCCTAGCTTACACTGACTTCGTCCTTTTGTGTGTGAATATTTGCTGTGCACACACAATACTGACTTCTTTTTTTTTTTTTTCTCTATAGGCCTATTGGGAATTGTTCAAATAGGACCTGTGTGAAAGATCAATTTACACGGTTCGGGCAATCAAGCAACAATCAACACGGTGGAATTATTGCCAATATGAAATAGTCAAAACTCAGCAAAACTTGTAGTTAATTCGGCAGGGAAATGGGGGAAAAATCCACGAGAATCAACAGTCCCCACAGGGGATCTACCCAATGTTCCCCAATACCGATGTTCCCCACTACCGATGTTCCCTGAAATCCTTAGGATTAGGGTTAGGGTTATATTGGTAGGGATTTCGGGGAACATCGGTATTGGGGAACATCGGTATTGGGGAACATAGGTATGCACCCCTCCCCCCCCCCCCCCCCCCCACACACACACACACACAGCATTGAGGGTCTATGGTAGTCTGACAATGTGGGACTCTCAATACTGTGTATTAGAGTCTATTTTATATATATTTATTTTATTTTATTTCTTTCTGGTAATGAAACTTAGGATTCCTCAAAAGTGCCCCAGGCACTGTAGCTCAAAAGCCTGAAGAAACCAGTAGAAAGAAGACAATGCATGAAAAGAAATTACAGTTTAAGAGGTGGGAGGAAAAGCCCAAAAGAATATTCTGAGGAAAACCCACCGAAGGAATTTCAAATTTCAAAAGGGATTCTTTCAAAATCCTGAAAAATCCTTACAAAAACAGGTGCAGATTGGGGGGGGGGGGGAAACAGCTGTCAAAAATTAGGTTTTTTCCATAGAAATTCATAAAAATAATGCAACCACCCCCCCCCTCCCTCCCCCTGCTGACACCCAAAAAAAATACTGGTAATAATGTTTGCCTGTGCACAAAATACAGACAGTGCCAGCTTGGTTAGGGGGTATTTGTACACTATTCTGTAATATAGTGTTAATAATCGTCGGATTTAAACATCGCCCCCATTGAAAGTATGGTACCAGCCCCCCTCCCATTGCTTCTCGGAGGCCAAGTGTCCGGACAAAAAAAGCTGTCTACATTCCACAATTTTTTTATCCCCCACCCCCCCCCCCCCCCCCCCCCCCGCCAAAATTCCTTGATCCGACCCTGAAAAAAAATGATGACAAACCTCACTCCTGGTGAAGAGAACACTAGGTTGGGCCCTAGCTCTGGGTCCGACAAAAAAAGATAAAATGTTGGCAAGCCAGATCGATGACAATCACTCAATCCAATTATTTCATCGGTATTAGCATCATTTCACTGTTCCCATGACATAAATCCTATTCTGCGGGCAGCGCGAACTCCCCCTAGAGAATTCTAACATAGCTTTCCGACAACCTAAGTCTCGTCATGTATACAAGTTTGATATGACGCATGACCTACAAACACATCCGGAAAATTGGATCTTTCAGAGAAAACGTAATTAGATTTTTTTTTTAAGCCGAGATATTTATGTTTTTCTCAAACCACCCATAGAGAAGAGGACATTACTGAATACCGCAACTATGAAGCTATTCTTGTTCTCTACATTTTTTTCGTAAATATTTAATTTATCAAAAACATAGGACTATAGCTCAACAATATTTGGATCACACCATTTTAAGGTTTAACAGCTTTCAAAAGGGATGTCAAACAATTCGGTTTATTCATACTGCCTTGCACATTTGAATGTTAAATGAAGAAAACGTAACAGAAACTATATTATTTAGGAAAATTTTCAGGCAAACAGTATGACCCTCCTATGCATACATACATTCACGCAAAATTCCTTGTTAAAAGTGGAACCTTAATTGTTATATTTTCAGAACTACAAGCAGCAAGTTTGTGTTATCAAATTAAAGGGGACAACAAAATCTTTGTTTGATTGTGTAACAGTGAGATAGAATGTAGTAAAGTTTGTTTTGGTAAAAAAAAACATGATTGTATTTTTGCTAAAATCATGGATTTTAGGTACCTTGTTTTTAACATGTAAGTCTTGAGTGTTATTGTGAATTTTTGTCCAATTAAGTTATTGAAAAAGGTTCAAATTCTGTGCCAAAATAGCTTTTTTTGTTTATTAGTTTCTTATTATGGTACAACGTGAGCCAAAAATGGGCGGACAAACTGTAGCGTACCGGAACCTAATCGTAACGTAACTAACCAACATTTTAGATCAATGTTTTAAACTGATATGTGAGAAATTGAGAAATGTTATATGTCAAAACATTTGTCAGTAAGTAAGCAATTAAAGAAATACCATAATTTGTTTCAGCTGTATTCCATTTGAGGACACTTTCTATGCAAAGATTTTCTTGTCCGTTTTTCGTAACGTAACTAAACCAAGATTGCATGTCCCACAACAACTCACAAAACATTTCGAAATTATTTTGTCTAAGGTTGTGTTATAGGACCTGGTAAGATGAATTAATGATGCAAAAATGGAGAATGGAAAGCGACCCAGCACCTGATTTCATCAAACTCTTCGTAACTTACGATGCATCGCTACGATGCGTCGCAGCTGCGACGCGTCCTGCGATCCATTTCACGAAACATGTCGTAAGTGCGACGCGTCGTAGATGTGTATTTATAGCACAACTCGGTGACTGTTTTACATGTATGTATTTAGTCAGCGCACAGTAAATACTCGTCTGATATTCAACAAAGATTCGTCGGATCTCAGCTCGAAATTGTTAGAACGTAAAACAAAATGGCAGTCGTGCGATGCAAGTTTGAAGGAAAACAAGCTCTCAGTGCACTGTATAGCTACTTTGAAATTCAACTGCAATATTCCAGTCTAATTCATAATTATTCAATGAATTTTCCATAACTTTACACACATTGCCTTGGTATTATGATCTCGTTTATGTAATGTTTATGGCATTAAACTGGTTAAGAAAGGGACTCTTCTTATTTTGCGATGACTACTAGACACGTCGTAACTTGCGACGTGTTTTAAGCCGTCGTCAAGGAACTTACGACGCGTTCAACACATCGCAACTTTCGTGAAATGGATGATACGACACGTCGCAAGTTGCAACGTGTTACACGTTGTAACTCGAGTTGTGACGCATCGCAACACTTCGTGAAATTGGGTGCTGGATGAAATAAGAGCCCCAAGAGTGGCGCTACATTGCTTAAAATGTAACGAAACTAACCGTGGAATTGCCAAAATACAAACAACTTGATGAGAAAGAAGACACATGATGGAAAACCATCAAACAGGCTTAAACATTACACATTTGTACACTTATGTATACACACACTGAAGACCAGTTATATTCAAAATGTGCCTGTAGTTAAGTCCTTCAAGAGAAACCCATCCACACAATCTATTCTACACACACAAAGGCTAAGCACTCAGGGACTTGAAAGCCGCATTATTTGTCCACCATTTGAATATGGATCCAGAGCTGTTTGGCAGACTGGTCTTCCTTTAAGCCGGGAACAATGGCGGACAGCGACAAGAGAGCACGTCTTAAGAGAGTTGTATTGACTTGTGCTCAGGGAAACGAGCGGTATACATGAGAAACACAGATCGAAGGTGGTGGAGTGGATGTCGCGCCAATGTCATTTTTTTTCTTCTGCGTCATGTTTTTCTTCTGCGCCTGATGTTCTTTTTAGATGTTTGGCCTCGCGATGGCGTACGGTACATTTGGCAACTAATAGAACAGTTCGACATCAAGGCCCAGTGCTCTGGAATAAAATCACTCCAGTACCTTACTTTAGAAGTATGCATGGTTTTAAAAAGTAGCTAAAAAATATTCTTATATCCTAATAGTTTATTTATGCTTAGAATTCAGTACATGTATTACATTCTATCATTATTGTAGATATTACAATGCAGTCATAAACATGCCTAGGCCTACTTAGATTTTCTTTTTATTCGCGAGTTGTGTATATACATGTATTGCATTGAAAAAGCACCTTGTTTTATTCTGGAATTCAGCTGTACAGTCATTTACCTTTTGTATTATTTTCTCTTTTCTATGCCTTGTAATTATAGTAGTACATGTATGTATGTATATTAACGTGTTAAATAAGGAACCAGGCCACGTACAAGCATTTGCATTTTGCCTGGTATCCGCCATTTATCACCGTGGCCCTGTGCATATTTGTAAATAACTGTATGACATTATTTATTGTGATGTATGGAAATATAACAATATCAATACCAATACCAACTATGTGCTGGGTTGCAAGAAATAGCTTAAAACCTAACAAAACAAAACAAAAACACTCAGACATGAGATAAAGAAACACCCCCCCCCCCCTCCACAAAAAAGGAAAAAAATAATAATAAAAATAATAAAACTGAAAGTATTGGACACAACATATTGCCAGCAGCTTGCATGATTATTACTATTAGTAATTAAAGAAACAGGAAATTACAATTCCTACAAAGAGCCAAGGGATCCAGCTATATAAAAAAAGAAAAATTAATAAAAAGTCACAAGACAATGTAAGAAGTAGATTGATTTTATCCCTAACCTCCAAACTCCATCAAAAACAATTTCCCATTTTGGTGCATTTGGGGGGACTTGGTCCTGCAGGCCTGGTTCAGTGACTAAATATTGATGGAGTATGATGGAATGGAGGCCTAAAGCAAAGCATGCATTGGAAGCAGAGTGATTGATGGATTTCGGCGAACTTGCATAGTCCAATACTTGGTAAAAAACAGTTAGGGACATTTTTTGGGTGGTTTTAGTAATAATCATTGTAGCTTGAATAATTGCTCCCTTCTGGTAATTTTTTTGTGCTGTTAATAGTTCCCGCAGTAGTACGTTACATTTAATATCCCCTTTGGATTGATTAAAAACCATGTCGATTTAAGTCGCTTGAGGGGTACATGTAAACTAATATACTTCTGTCACAAAAGCAGAATAAACGGCAACATTTGGCCGCAGTAATTTAGTAAATCTCGCCTCCGGAGATAATCAGGCCTCCAGAGATAATCACAGTACATGTATTGGTGCTTTTAATACTAATGGCCTATAAAAGTCGTCACCGGTAAATGCATTTTTTTAAATTCACGCTAAGAATGCTTGATGCTTGTGAAAAGAAAATGGGTTGATGGCCAATGTCACTTTTTCACGGCCAGCCGTTTATAAATGGACACTCAAATTGTATCACTGAGTAAAAGCATTTTTCCATGGACTAAATCCGGCACGTACAATACAAAGACAATACAATGTACACGGTGTAACAAGCTTTTCATGCAAATGGCAAACGTTGTATAGGCTTTTTTTTTGCTACATTCTAAAAGTTAAAAGGGCCCAAGTACAAAAGTGCATGTACAATGGACCAAGAACCTTTTTAGCTGTTTCGGAGTACATGCTCCGAAACAGCTTTTGTTTTCGTAATTTTTTTTTTTTTTTTATAAATTTTAGTTCTCATTTTTTAGTCTCCTCTCCATACATTGTACATGTAGGTTTTGTACACATGTTTTCGTCTGCCCATACACTTTGGCACTTTCGTAAATCCGATGGACTTCAGACTTGGCACATACTTAGACCATCACCCACGGATGTCCTAGAAGAATTTTGTCACAATGACGTCATCAGGTGTCAAGTTATTAAACATGCATTTTGTGGCCATAGACTTTCTACACATTCGGAGTTCATGGTAAACTCAGGTTACAGGGTCTCACTACCTGTCCACAGAGGCCTCTTGGTCTGGACTGCAGACATGGCAGAGACGTCCTGAAGTTAATTCCCAAAAGAGGGAGGTAACGTACTGCTGTACTTTGACCCATATATGGCGGATTTCATATTACTTGTACTTGCAGTGTTGTTTTCTTGACTTTGGCCTTATTTAATATGTTTTATCAAACTGTTGATCCAATTTCCTTATTTTCAGCAAGTTCAATTCTTAGTTATACAGGTAGTACTTTGTTCTGTTTATTGTACCCATTAAAGATATAGTCCATCATTTGTAATGTGTGCATTTTGTTCGTTTGAAGCAACAAAAGAGTTCAAAATCTAATGAAGGATACTGAACAACTAACCTGATGAAGGTTCAGTTCAGCTTCAGCTGTATATTCCGAGAAAAACAGCATTCTGGGATCTCATTTCAAATCAAAAGTTGCCGAAACATGTTTTGAATTGGGCCTGAATTCAGTGTCCGAGACACGTTCTCACTGAGCTGATTGCAGCTACATGTATACGCGATGTCACGACAATTTTCAACAATAATTACGCCAGTTACTTTTCAGATTGCTGCAAATGATGGACTATAGCTTTAACAAAAAACTTGTCTACATTGTATACATGGATGTGTTACACATGAAAATCTAACAGACGGCGGTTATTTCAAACAGACGAAACAGCTTGTGTTTGTCCACATGTATTGTACACAATTCTAGTTTAGGATATTTCTTGTAAGAACTAAGAACATTTATGGAGAACTTTTTGGTAAACCAAGAACTTATTAATAATTGCTTGCTGTTACTAATGCACTTGCCAGAAGGGTCTGAATGTTTGCTATCAGCCCGATCTTTCTCAAAGGATGAACCAAGAATGTTTAAAATCAATTTCTAGTAAGAACCGAAAAACCTTTTTTTTGAGAACTTTGAAGGAACTAAGAATTGGGATGTGCATCGAAACCGGGTTCCCGAGCACCCGATCGTTGATGTCAGAAACCAGTTCCAGATTATGGAATCGAGAACTCTTAAACAACTTTATATTTTACAAAATGTACTTAGTAACTTCTCAGACAATGAAAAAGAAAGGTTTTTTATGTCATTTGTAGAGACTTTTCCAAATGAAAACCAGGCTATACGGGAAAACAAAACATATTTCATGTTTATGACGCTTGCGGAAGTTGCAGTTTACATCGTGAAGCTATAAAGCTCACTGTACACACTTGTATCTTGCTGTATTGATGCACTGATGTGGTAGTATTATCGTGCGGACCTTTATGAACAATCTGAACAGCAACTTCTGAGATTTGAATTTTATATAGTATCCGTGAATTTTTTTCAATCGGGTGCCTGGTTCCCACGCTACCCGTAAATGCACACCACTAACTAAGAACTTTGTCATGATTTGACCTTTATGAAGAACTTTTGCAAGAACCAAGAACTTTGTATTGAACTTTTTGCTACCATGGTTTCCCATCTGGCTGCCTAACTGGTGTTCAACTCCACCCACTTGGGGTTGCTTAACTTTTTAAAGAAAAGTTAAACTACAAAAAGTTACAACGAAACATTACAGGAAGAACCAAGTACATCTTTGAAGAACTTTGCCAAGTCCAAGAACTTTGCTTAGAACCAAACTTCTACTCACCATTTGGCTGCCTGACTGGGGTTCAGTTCCGCCCACCTTAGGTCGCTTAATCCACCATCCGTTGTCCTGGCAGTAAGCGTTCATAACGAGAAGGGGAAAGTACAGCAGCGTGACCCACGCCTCCCAAATTTCAACCTCGCCCGGCGAGTTCCAAACCACGACGATCAGAATCCAAATATAGGCAAAGATGGACCAGACCGAAGTCACCATAAACACGCCAAACTCCTTGACTTTCTTGGCGTCGGGCGAAGGCACACTGGAGATACATATAGCGGTGATGATAAGAAGATTGAAAGCGGCACTGCCGATTATGGTAAACGTTCCCAAACTGTCTTGGGGGTTGTTAGGGTCGTAGTCTTGCACGTGCTGGCACGTCTCCAGGATGTTCAGGAGGATTTCAGGGGCGCTGCTGCCTAACGCCATGAGAGTCAAGTTGGCCACGGTCTCGTTCCAGATGAGAACCTCTTTCTCCACGTGTTTTTTGCTCTCCGAGTCCCAGCGGAGAATCTTCCGCTTCTTGCTCGTGATCATTTCAATGCTGCACATGAAGATGTCGCTCACGATGGCGATGCCGACGAAAATATACAGCATGGCAGTGATGTAGAGAATACCGCGGAGAGGAACTGACCAGAGGTTTTCGGCCGGCAGCAGCAACCAACTCTTGCAGGGTTCTTGATTTGAAGGTACGTACTCCACCACCTGGCCATTGCTATAATTTGTGTAGTGGTTAACGAGCGTTTCCGACTGATTGTTGCCCATCTTGAATCAGCTAAAGCACAAAGACAGATAAAAGGACTGTTATTTTGAATAATTAGTACACATATTAACTCTAACTTCCTAGCATGATTTACTAGGAACCATGCATACCCTGGCAAGTTCCAACACCATATGGGAAACTGCACGCACATATTTCTGAC
This sequence comes from Patiria miniata, assembly GCF_015706575.1. Taxonomy (NCBI): domain Eukaryota; kingdom Metazoa; phylum Echinodermata; class Asteroidea; order Valvatida; family Asterinidae; genus Patiria; species Patiria miniata. The sequence continues at coordinate 9,778,116 of NW_024037048.1, read as the reverse complement.
TATGTTTCTGGAGGTGTGCCAACCCAATGTAAAAGACTGATAGTTAGTACTGTACCCATCCTGACAGATTCCAACAAAACATGCCATTGGGGTTTGATGGGTTGAGTTCTGTAAGGGTTAATCCTAAAGCCCGCATACATTCTAGAAGTTTGACAATTTTCAGATTACAGAAAGTTGGAAATGGTTTATCCAGGTATGGAAATTTGAGACTGATCAATTAAAAAAAATTGTTTTGCTTTGGATGATCTCTCTTCAGAAAAAAATATACAACAAATTTGTATTTTTTTGTGGATGAACTTAAAAAATTCTGTCACTTTTTCTTTGAAAACAAAAAGAAATAAGATGTGATTTAAAGCATATAAAGATCAACAAGTTATCTAGTTCACGCCAAAAAAAATATTCTAGAAAGGTTTTGAAACATCTTCAGAAATATCTAAGACATTTTACCTATTCCTACTGGTCGAAAGCCCGCCACGTGGTTGGTTTCATTAAACGGTTGATAAAACACCGACTGGTTTTGAACACTTTTTAAGGTACCGCTGCATTCTGCGGCACATCGCAGAATATCTCCATAAAAGGAGATTATATCTCCATATAAGGACATTTTTAGTACTACTCATGTGCGGTGCATACCATAAACATAGCCCGAGGGATGTTTAAAAAAACATTAAGAAAAATTGTTGATCAAAATTTTTGGAAATTTTTAATTTTTGAGTTTTATCTCCCTCAAAACGTAGACTTTGCAAAATAATACAGCACTGGCAGAAAATTAAACAATTTTTTTGCATTTCTTTTCATGTGCAATTCAAAATTCTTGTTATTAAAAAAGCACATTCTTCTTTAGATAAAATCTTGAGGAACAACTTCTTTTAATACCAATTTAGTAATCTTTGCACAATAGGTTCATTCAATGCACACATTAATTTTTATTTTGATGAGGCCGATTAAAAAAATAGAACAGTTTCTTGTCTGGGCTATTTGAGAAAAATGTGCATTTTTTTCTCTCCAAGATGGCAGATTTTCAAAGATTGCGGATTGATTCTTCAACTTTCTCAATTTTTTTGCTGATACAAAATTTGTGTCCTAAGGAGCCATTACCCTTTCTACATGCAAAAAAACCAAAAAGACAATAAATTGACAACAATTTACAAATATAGCAAATGTATGATTTCAAAAAAGGCAGGCAGGAAAAAAGGAAGTGGCCTAATGTCTAACAATATTATAGCAAATCATTGTCCACTATGAATTTCTTACTCATGTGATAAAAATAAGATTTTGTTTGCTTATAACATCTTTAGTTTGGTCATTTTCCTAGTGATACCAAATTTCACTTCTGAAAAAAAAATTCACTTTTTTTCTGTGACTTTACAGAAACATAAATGCAAGTATACCTCAAGTTCTCTGAGTTTAAACACAGGGAAATTGAAAAACAAAAGTCAAACCACCCCCTCCCCCCCAAAAAAAAAAAAAAAACAATAATAATAATAATAAAAATATAACTTTTTTAACATTATGCTTATTTCAACCAAAAGAAATGCTGTAAGTTAAGCAAACACAAATTAAGTAATCTTTGTCTATTTCCGATTTTTTGTAAACATCAATTATTTTCTTTTATTTATAGTTTTGCTGTTGAAAGATAAACAACAAACCAACAAGTAAACGGACAAAACATCAAACGAACAAAACAATACGATATGGGACTTTCATCCGAAATTGTGAAATAAAAAAAAATATAAAAACGATACGGTGCAACTTCGGGGTGTGAAATTTTGGAGCGAGTCACAGCCATATCCGGCCGCGGGGAAACGGAAGGAAATCCCCCATAACGGAAGACCTTTTTTCTCGGTGATTGCACGGACCATCGCGATGTTACGCAACGTTGCCACAGCTAATGCATTTGCGTATTTGATTTTTAATTAACGCTAATGATAAGTGCATTTGTTCAGCAACATAATTGGGCTTTCGTTCTGAAGTAATTTAAATGTGGAAATCACACATTTTCAGTGTATCAAATAACGGTGGAATTATCAAGCCACGTTAACATTACAATTTTTTTTACAAAATATATCGACTTTTTGCCATCTTTTTCTTTAAAAAAAGCAAAAACTCTCATCAATTTTCCTTGCATTTATGAAACATGTTTCGAATACCGTTTCCAAATCAAAGATAAGTCCATCTGCAACCAAACAGCAGACCTACCTTTTGCCACTTGCAGAAAAGCGAGATCATTAATTCCTTTTTCCCCCCCACAGAATTCTGGCAAAAAATATTTGCCACTCGACTAAACTCCAATATCCGATCCTCTCACTCAGCGCGCGTTGCCAGAGTCACCTGCGGGAAACTGGCTCCGAACACCCCATCGCTTGTCCGCTCCTGCCACGCTAACTGCACACGAAGACTCCGTTGATCCGCAAACCGAACAATCCTTGACACCATCCTCAATACATCCGTTCAAAAAACGTCTTCACCATTTTCCCTGTTAAAAAACAATCCAACGTCGTGCAAGAGAAACGGTTCCTCTATATGTCAACCTTTTAGATTTTCCTCATGTATTTTAGCCTTTAATTTCATCGCAAAATATTGTTTCCATGTTGGAGAGCACAAATTTTTTAAGTTGCACAGCTCGCATCTTAGAGAGTCTACTGATGCTGTGAAAGACTTGTTTTGCATAATCGACGACCACATAAAATACAAAATCCACCTCTTCACAATTCGATGACAATAGAAGAACCTGGGTCGCCAGTGCAGCCCCCAGCACACACAGAGACAGTTTATTGGAGAATTGATCGGTAGTCAGTTATACACACACGTTGTCCGTGCGTTATGTTTGATACCGCCTTCATCAACGTGCGTGCTATCGGAGGTTGTGTACATGTATGTACCGCCCGCCGTCAGCGTCGTTAAGGCTGACGTCATTGTTAGCAGATTATTACTGGGATGGCGCAACAAGGAAGGGGCCGATTATAAGGGTCGGGTTAATTGTTGTGAAAACACGTTTATAAACAATGTGAATTGGCAAATTTCTATGTTCCAGTGGCGGTATAAAAAAAAAGATAATTTGCTTTTTTCCCCCATCAGCGTCATAAATATTAAGGTTTTACCCAGGAAGTTAACATGTTTGGAATGGGAATGGCAATAACGGGTATAGGAATGGGATTGGGAATGGTAACGGGTATAGGAATGGGAAAGGGAATGGAAATGGAGGGGAGGGAATAGTAATGGGAATATGAATGGGAATGAGACTGTTAATGGGGGAGGAATTGGGATATACGTCGGAATAGGAAAAGGAATGGCAATGAGATTATGAATGGGAGTATAGGGATGGGAATCGGAGTGGGAAGAGACTGTGAATGGGAATATGCATACTGCATAGGAATGACATTGTAAGTAAGAATGGGAATGGAATGGGAAACAGATTGAGACAGTGAAAGGGAGAGGAATGGGAATAGGAATAGGAATGAGATATGAATGGAATGGGAATGGGAAGAGACTGTGAATGGGAATAGGAATAGGAATGAGATTGTGAGTAAGAATGGGAATGGAATGGGAAACTTAGATTGAGACTGTGAAAGGGGGAGGAATGGGAATGGGAATAGGAATAGGAATGGGAACGAAACTGTGAATGGGGGTAGGATGGGAATGTGAGATTTTGACCATTGAAAATGACGACTTGAAAATCGAGTCTGCTCAAATAAATTGCAAACCATGGACAACTTTGGCCCTTACTAAAATAAAGTCTAAATTTAAAATGAAGTTCTATAAATTTGATATGTTGGTGCGTAATTAAGGTCCCCATGTACACAAAGCTCATTGTGCCTTGTCAAAAGTGATCTAAAGATGATAAAATAAGAATTAATTTACACAGAAAAACAGCACTTATGGTTTTCAGTGAAAACAATCTATGTTTTATAAAAAACACATTGGGTGGGTGAGTGTCACTAACTGGCCACCGTAAGCTGAAATGCAGATAGAATATCAGCTTCTTTCCCTGCGAACGAAAGAGAGGCTAATATTGCAAAGCCAAAAGAATCTTTTCTGTTTGTACCATGCAACAACGGAACAAAATGGCGACTACACGAAAACTTGCAAGGCTGCTTTTTGAGCGCAGTTTTTGCGGTTTGACCGAAGCCTAACACATCCGTAAAGCGGCTTTCGCGAAGAAAAGCTTACATGGGTTCTAAAGACGGCTTTTGACTGGCGCGGCTTTTATAATAAGAAGCGGATTTGAATGTCCTAAGCGCCAGTACATCTTGCGAGCAGGCTGGATTAAGAATCCGCCCTTGAAGACTTTTTCTAGACCGTTATATTCGGAGATTAATCTCATTGATTTCGAGATTTAAGGCTTTAGTGGCAAAACATTGTCCAATTTCGACAGGAAACGTCACACGAGATCTGAAAATGTTATTTTGTTCTGATCTAAGCATATATCCCTTTGGAACACTTGTGCCAAAATGTCAAGACCTTTAAAACTCCAGAGAGTAAATCACAGCAGAAAAGCTAGCTCTCAAAAAACAAATTCTTAAAAAAAACCGTGACGAAATGGCGCACTGACGTTTTGGTCCAAAAATCTATATTGAAATCAAGTTTAGACTGTGCAACTAATCCAATTCTCTCTCTTTTTTTTTTGTATTTTTTTTCTTTGTCTGTTGTCCGTATGTCTACTGCAGGTAACTGACGACTGCCGGGACGGGATGAGACGGGGCTGGTCCAGTTTGATAATTTGCATAGTTTTAATTTTAAATCTAAAAATTAATGTGGCCTGACGTTGCGAACTTAGCAAGTTCTTCTTCAGAGGCTAAAACAGAAATGACAGAGGTACATACATTAACATGGGGGTGCAAAAGAAGGAACAAAACAAAACACAATGAAACTTACATGTCAGCAAGGAGGATCACCACGAAGGGATACTGCAACAGAGAAGTTGGAAGAACTTGCTAAGTTCGCAACGTCAGGCCACATTAATTTATAGTTTTCAGCAGTCTTACTTTTTTCAAGTTTTAATTTTAGTGTTTTTGTGTGCATGTTTCATGCTTGTGCTCTTTTGTGGGCCCTGTCTTGTGATGTTTGTGCGCGTGTTGAAGTCAAAGGCTTTCTTTCCAAAATGCAATAATGTGTTCTGGTGCTTAGCTGTGAAAATAGTTTCTTTCTGAAAAAAAAACCAACAAGGTGATTGGTTAAGTACTGTATAAATAAACTTTATATATTCAATTTGACTTAATAAATAAACAACCAAAGAATACGAGTACTAATTTAAGACGCACATATACAGACAGCCACAGAAAATGTAATGCATAGTACTACTGAATTTGTAGGGACAGAGATTTAACAAGGTAAAAAAAAACACCTTGAACGTGGGCAATTCTCCTGCGTCAATTTTTATACCTAATACACAGGATACAGAATGTCACTTCTGAAGACACGCATAAGTGGTGCGGTTGAGTTTAAAGCAATATAACAGATGTAGGGCGTCCGCGTTTTCTACAGAGAATATTTTGGGACCGCGTTGTGAAACGCCTACTTTCAGACAAAAACAGGATCGATCCGAATCTCAATGTGCCTCTTCATGGTATCAACAGAGCAACAAGCCAGGAATATCGATGTCTTTTGGGAAAACTACAACATTTGTTGAAGGTCACGGGGCGTCAAAAATCCCCAACGAGAATTATAATTGTTCTGCAGATGCAGACCACATTCTTATGCCTGGTTTTGCAGTTACCATCAACTTTGTGGGGCTGGGGACGGTCGAAATTCCCACGAACTAGACTCCAAATGCTCCTTAAGGGGAATGATACAACATTTGCAAACATAACAAAAACGAAATGATCCAATTCTCAGGAAATACCTCACTGGAATGTTAGGGAATGACAGTCTAAAGCATGCTGTAAAATCGTGGCTCCTGGTGTGCTGAAATTTCTAAGAAAAATAGTATTTTTCCAACGCTGGTCAGCCGTCCAGCGTTGGAGAAAACTGGCTTTTTTTTCTCAAAAACTGCTCCTATTTTTTCATATTTAGTTGTTCTGCATTTTCTTTGCAATTGATTACACACCTGTGAAGGAGTGCAAGCCTGCTAGACTGTTACTGACCTTACAAAAATTCCCAAGGTCTATAAATTGCTCCGTTTCATCTTAAGAGGGGTCAGGGAGGCAGACTACAAGAACATGATTGGTTTTCTTGGTTTTCCGGCATCTCAGAACCCAAAACGTGAAAAAAGTCAGTTTAACAATATTTGCTATAGCATACTAATACTCCAAATCCATTTATTTCTCAAAATGGGCAAAAGCAAAATGTTGTACATTCCTATACCTTCCCCACAAACACGATTCCGATTAGGGCACATGTATTTCAACAACTACTGGCAAGCATTGGGGCCGTATTTCACTATGGCACTGCTTAACAAACAAAATATATAGTACTAAGAAATTTCCAGTACTAAGCAGAAATCAGCTGGGTGCCAGGCACATGCTGTATAAATCTATAATGACATTTTCGTTGGTAACCTGTTTTGTTGAGCACTAGCTTTCGGACTTAACCAATTTCTCTGCTTACAGCTCCATTGAAATTTGCCCATGTCTTGTGCTCGGTAGCTCACAGTAAATTTTACGCTCAGTTTCTCTATGCAAAACATTCAGACACCTTCTAAAGGGACGATATTCTTTAGCAATTATTTATCAGAGTTCGAGATGGGTTTGGGAGGGCTGAATGGGGTCCGGAGGGGGGAAGTTTTGGGTATCAAAGGAGGGGATAAGGAGTAACAAACAGATCGATATTCCGATATCGATCGGACATTCAGCCTGGATTTTTTTCATTTGAGTGTTGGTCAGCCTTTTTTGGTCGAGACTAAGGACCGGTTTTTGTATAAGACTGACAGGGAAATAAGGGGCTTGCTATTGAGTTTTTAAGCTTGGCAGGAGCTTCTTCTTGTCACTTGGTGGTCGGTCGGTCGGATGGTCTCTCTCTCTCTGTCCGTCCCAAGAAAATTGCCCAAAAATACGGTTTTCCCTAAATGCCATCGGATCATCATTGATCGATTTCATGCAAGACTGCACTCGCACTTGACGGATTTGCATTTAACTTTTATGGTACAAAATAAAATGTGCACATGGTCCATGGAATGTAGTCGGCATTCCAAGACAGTGGGCAAAAGTTTGTGAGGAATTAGGTTTCGTGTTTTTATCCATCCTTATCTTTTGTACTTTTGTAACTTTTTTAAAACTCATTCATTCATTAAAGTATCGTTGGATAACAATCAGGATTATTGTCATATTTTATATATATGGTTGGGATAAACTAACAGGTGTTGTGTCTATTCTAATTGATTGAGTCAATTTTATTTAATTGTTTTTAATTCCTACAACATCCTACAAAGGAAAACGCCTATAACATGATGGATGGAAACAATTTGATTAAATAAAATTATTTTAATTATAAATGAATATTAACTGTTGGAATACATTACTACAGATGTATGGATGGGATGGTCCTGCATAATGTGAGTGCGCGCCCAAAGAGTGATGTATCTTTTTATATAGTAAGGCAGACAATAAAAGTAATAATATCGGAGTCTTATATAGCGCCCGTATCTACCAACAATTAGGTACTCAAGGCGCTGGAAATTATGTCTATTATTCAAGACAGGTAAATGAAGTCTATGAGAAATGTGAGACCCATTATGTAGCACCTTATTAATGGTTTACAAGGTGCTGCGGTGCATATTGCAGCCACTGCCAGAAACACCGGGGCAAACCCCTTCTCTTAGCGGTAAGTGTTACTGGTTTCTTTAACGTGCATTACACAACACACGGGACCTACGGCTTTACGTCCCATCCGAAAGATGAAGCAATAATGGTAAAGTGCCTTGCTCAAGAGCACAAGCACCATGTTCCCACGGTCAGGATTTGAACCCATGTACCACGGCACACGAGTCGAACACCGTAACCATTGGACCACAACACCCCAGATGGGTGATCATGATTGTGCCTTTGATGATAAAAGTATGGAATTTGGCACACAGTCAGATGGTGTCATGAGAAAGATAAATGGCCATAAGACCGTCGCATATTTGAACTTTGAAAAAACTATAAATAGGATTACAAGCAAATTTGAAAATTGCTTGTTATTCTACCTATATTTTTTCAAAGGACAAATCTGCGAGGGCTCTATAGCTAAATATCTTTTTCATGACATACTTTGACTGTGTGCCAAAAGCCATGCTTGTATCATCAAAGGCACAATTCCCTAAAACACTTCGCTATCTGCCCCACTACAAAATGTGACAGACACTGAGCGCAACTGTCGACAAGAACTCATCCATTCGCAGCCATAATAGCCATGGCGACATTAGCATTTAAATTACATTAATGCGGTAGCATATGGGAAGAAATTGACGCAATGCTTTAACATGTCAGGGTTTCAGTTTGATAAAATGCACACACTGCTATGAAAAAAAACACTGGACAATTCTGGAATGGAATTAAGAAGCTTTCCTCGATCTGAATTGAAATCCGGACTGAAATAGGGCTTAGTTCCAGAGGATTAGTGAAATTCCCTTGATAGAATTGCAATTTGGTGGACATTTTTTTAAAGGGTAAATAGGGTTGTGTTTTTTTTTGAACAAGTTGGTTGTAAGAGCATTCCTGTGCACATTTGTATGTCGTATATAATCATCGTCATCATCCAAAATGGCACACGAATACAATGCTTCCATTTACTCAGCGTTCATTCACACTTTGCGAATTTGGTGAAACAAAAGTGATTCCTTTCAAACGACAAATAATGAGCCCTCCTGCTGTCTGAACAGTCACAAACAGTCAACACATATCTTCCCCTGCCATGCCTTTTACACAGGCTAGTCACCGACAGTCATATCATATTTCAAGCAAGCACTGTGACTAGTCAAATTCAGTCAACGGACGACAGCAGGTAACTGGTTGGCAAAGCTCGCTTATCAATCACCTACAGTCAAGGAAAGCTGTATCAAGTAATTAAACAGTCAAAACCAGTCAATTCTGCTTTGTGCAGGCTGGGAGCTCTTAACTATTAAAAACAGTCACTTGATTGATTTTGACTGCTGGAACAGCATGTTGATTTGACAGTCAGAGAAAGGGGAGCATTTCAAAATTATGGCGACCAAAAAAAATAAAATCCTTTAAAATTTTCGATTGAAATAGTAATAATGAAAAAGAGAAACTTGCTTTGAAAAAAGTCGAGGTTCAAAACTAAGCTCAAGACACTTTGACGAAATAAAACAGCCTGAACAAGATGTGTCAACTGAACTGAAGCAGCATTGATGAATGTAAGTCTTATCAAATCCGCGTTTCTTATGGCCCGATCTTTCGTTGCTTAGATATTTCACCTGAGCAGTGCTCCAACATGTAATGAAGATTGATGCATCACAATGCATCGGTGACAACGAACCTACGCGGCGCCCGAAACGACCCGGAAAACGAGGTCACTTTTGCCAGGAAAAATGAACGTGTGAAAAAAAAAGGAAATGGACGTGTGGTGTGAGTGCATCAACTAAAAAGGGGGTGGGTGACAAGAAGGGTTCGAAGCACTTAGTGGGAAGCATTTTCTACCACGCCTAACGTGATTCACTTTATTTTTAACCTCGGGAACAGTCGGGAGTGAATAATGCAATCTGTTTATAGTTACTGCGTGAGGTGATGAAATCAGCTTGGGCTCGAAGTTGTTTGGATTGTGGCTGGAACACACACTGCTGTTATCTCCATGGCGACACGTGTGCGCGTGAGCGTGCGCGCGCGTTAAATTTCGTTTAGGTTCGAGCCTAGATTATCTAGGGGCTTACTCGGTAACTGGGCCCAATTTCACGGCGCTGCTAAGCACACGATTGTATGCTAACAGAGCCTTCGTCTATTTCTTGGAGACCGTAAGCATAAGCACAACAAAAGGCACGCTTACCTCGGGGGAAAATTTTGCTTAACGTAGTGACGTAACAATAGAAATCTCCATGCACACGTGACCGTTAGCACGTCCACGCCGTGAAATAGTGCTTAAGGTTAGCAAATGTTTCTGCTATGCTAAACACAACTTTTCTGGTGTCAAGCAGCGCCGTGAAATTGGGCCTAGATTAGCGAGGGTAGGCCAACGTGAAAATCACACGGCATTTTCGGCAAAGGATGTTATCGTTTAATGAACGTTCCTCCACAGATCGAATAACCGTTCCACAATAGACCCTGAAAGTTCACCCCTAGTGGCGCGCTTCCGGATCAACATGCGCTATTTACACTGCGCAAACTCCCCTGTCACACTTGTCCGAATCGTCACTCCGTTCATGTTCCGAGTAAAACATTGTGGATTCGGTGTTTAATCGGTTTGAACTGAACTCAAACGGATTTCCCTCGGTTTTCCAACGCTATATACTCGTGTACGTTCGGTGATGCACTGAGGAACTCGGAGAAATGATTGAACCTGTTTAATAATTTCTCCGAATTGTCGCGACAACCTCAATACGAACGGTATCCGGTATACACACGGAATATGCACGGAATGCACGGAATACACACTGTACTCATTCGTTGCCATTCGTTGCAATGCGGAATAAGTACGGAAGAGTACGGAACAGGCCTCCGTATGTATTCAGAGTTCATTCCGAACCCACATTGTAATGCCGATCAAAAAACGGACTTTGATGTCACTTTATCCGATGATATACCGCATTACCACGATGTAATACCATATATATAACGGAGACGAACGGAAAATAAACGGAACGTTCGGAAAGCGGTCGGTCTTGAGATCAATGATTTTTTCAAAGTTTGGCATGTCCGGTGATGATCGGAGAGGTTCTGAATATAGACGGATTGCAATCGGAATAGCAACTTATTAGATCCGGAATAAGACCGGATTATGATCGGTGTATTTTCATTTCTGGCTGGTTTTTTGACATTTCTCTCCGAACGTGTCCGAATTAATATTACTTCAGATCGGTTTATGAACGGAATTATAGATTCGGACAAGTGTGACAGGGGCTTAAGAGTTAGACAGCATGATATCTACGATTGAAACATACATTTGTAAACTAAGAAAGACACCAATGAATATTTAAAGTTGAACTTTTATTTTGTGATGTGGGGGCTGTGGTCCAATGGTTACGGTGTTCGACTCGTGTGCCGTGGTACATGGGGTCAAAATCCTGACCGTGTTAACATGGTTCTTGTGCTCTTGAGCAAGGCACTTTACCATTATTCTTCGGATGGTACGTAAAGCCGTAGGTCCCGTGATGTAATGCACGTTAAAGAACTCAATATCGCTAAGAGAAGGGGTTGCCCCGGTGTTTCTTGCAGTGGCTGCAATATGCGCCGCAGCACCTTGTAAACCCTTATAAAGGTGCTACATAATGGGTCTCATATTTCTCATAAACTTCATTTACCTGTTTTAAAAAATAGACATATTACCAGCGCCTTCAGTACCTAATTGTTGGTAGATACGTGCGCTATATAAGTCTACGGTATTATTTTTTATTATAATGAACATGTTTTTGTTTTTTGGGTTTTTTTTACAGACGACCTTTTTTAGCTCTTCACTCGTGAAAGGTAAATTTCCCACTGTTCAACACATTTGAAGAGGGGGGAAGGCACCTGCATTAGTTTCGGATGAATTCAACATAAAGAAGAAACTGCAATTACGTTCAGAGAAGTACAGTCATAGCAAGATGCGCTGACCGAAATGGCATTAAAAAATGTGTTAACAGTTGAGCTGAGTTTTAATTCTAATCCCGTTCTGTTCAGTTGTGCATGGGGAAACGAAAACAAGGCAGTTGTCAAGATCGTTCATTATTGAGGTGATTTTGAGTGTGTCAACGCTAATGGCGGTGGAGTGGATTACAAGTTACCACGGTAACTGCGGAGGGTGATTTCGTGCATCACGTGTCACTGGAGGGGACACAAGATCGAGGGAAGTAGGAGGCACCTATACACTGCAAACGTTGAACGGCGGTAACTGAGGGTATATCAGGGATCAAGGTTACACTGCAAAAACTGTGTTTAGCAATTAAACACTTTTCTAAACACTTTCTTGCTATCAGTTTGTAAACATGTAAGGATGGATTGTGTTTAGCTATTGAACATTGATGTTTAGGAATTGGACACATTTATAATGTTTAGCTTCTAAACATGTTTACAAAGTGATAGCAAGATTGTGTTTAATTGCTTAACACAGTTTTTAGAGTGTACATATTTTGGAATGGGAATGGGAACGGGAATAGGTAATAGGAACAGGATGGGAAAAGAACGGAAATGGGAATGGGAATGGGAAAGTAAATGGGAATGGGAACGGGAATGGGAACAGAAATGGGAACGGGAATAGGGAATGGGAATGGGAAAGTAAATGGGAATGGGAAAGTAAATGGGAATGAGAACGGGAACGGGAATAGGAACGGGTCAGGGTACGGGAACTGGGAACGGGAATGGAATTTCAATTGGAATGCGGGTGGGAATGAGAATGAAATTGAAAGAGGGTACAGGAATGGGAGAAGGAATTGGAATGGGAATGGAATGCATGAAGATTGGAAGGAGAGTGGGAACGGGACTGGGAATATGGGTATAGGAAATGGGTATGGGAATTGGCGTGGGAAAGGGTGTGGGAAAGGGTGTGGGAATGGGTGTGGGAGTGATGGGAATGGGAATGGGCCGGACGCAGAAGTGGGCATAGGAAATGGAATAATGGGAACAAAGAATAGGGATGGGAATCATGAATAGGAAGGGAATGGGAATGGGAATTGGAATGGGGGGGGGGAGGAAAGAAAATGGAATGGGAATAGAATGCAATGTGAATGAGAATTTTAGGAAAAGGGATGGGAACGGGCAGGGCACTTGGAGTACTACATAAAAAATCAATTATGTAAAGTATCAAGAGTGCGCTTACGAGCTGCGTCGCATAAATATAATACGTGGCGTATCTTACTGAATTTACATGTATTTGAGATAATGTCATCACTGAAACCTAAATGCCAAACCTCAAAGAGCCTTCGTTAAACTAATTTCCGTCATAGCTGCGTTGATCCTATTGGAAAATACAATGGTGAAGCCTAGCACGTTATTGATATCACACTATTCTCATCATAATCATCGCACTATTTCACTTTGACTGTCTCGTAGACCACTCTTCCGATAGACCGAATTGCAAAGTTCATTCCTGTTATTTGGCGAGAAATCGCAATCAGACATGGGTAATTGGATCGCAGGCAACCGTTGCTAGGCAACCACGCGCGGCCAGAATGGGAACAAAACGACGAGGCGCTAGCACTGTTTAATAGGTTGGAACGAAATGCTCGGAACGCGGTGGGTAATGCGGTTGCCTAGCAACTAACAATGGCAACAAAGAGGTAGGCATTAACATGTTGTTCTGTTTGTTATGATAACAAAAAAAGGTGAACGAAAATAACATTGTGACAAGTGTATCGCCATTTCTCATTATCGACGATACAACTGGAAGATTTTGTAGAAGATTCTAGCTTGTTGTTGGACGTACGAAGAGCATTAGAGGGTGTCCATTAAAATACGCCTCATCGATACTCAAGCGTTAAAAAAAATGTCAATAAACAAGAAAAATGGGTGTACGATGGGCTCCGCCATTTCTTTACAAAAATTGATGTATTCAAGGGAAATATGTGAGACGATCTGGCAAAATGAGACGGAACTGGGCAGAAGTAAAGCAAAATGCAAAAAATAAAAACCAATGGGGGTGTTTTGGGTTTTTTTTTTCTTTTACTTTTTTCAGATTTGATGTTTGTGTAATCTTTAAAATGTCACCTACACATAGTTTTATGAAATACAGCCTGTCTAAAAAAAAATGGTACAATCGAAAACGATTTTTTTCCAATATTAAATCTCAACATAAGTAAGTCGTTTTGAGCATCACATTAAAGAAAAGAGACCAGGCTTTCCAATACTTTTTGTTTCATCTCATTTGCTTTTGTCAATCCAGAGATAACTCCAGTTTACTGCGGAACACAAAAATCGAGTTTGTTTCTTTTGCCAAGTTGCAATCTTTTGTGAGCTTCAAGACAGCATGCACAGTACTCGGAACAACTCTGCCCATGCATAAAAGTGGCACAAAATCGAGTTTGGTGTATCGCACTAAATTGATTTTATCTCTGAATTGACAAAAGCAAATAAGATCAAACAAACACTATTGGAAAGCCCAGTCTTTGTTCTTTAATATTATGCCAAGTAAGAATGACTTACTTTGAAATTTCATATTTAACCAATTTTTTTCTGATTGTACCATTTTTTTTTTTTAGACAGGCTGTAATATACAAATAGTAAAATAAAGTGTTTTTCAGGAAAAACAACTGACATCTTTCATTTTTACGACTACACAACTCAAACTTTTAATGCCTTTTTGTCGGTATTTTACTTTTTTGACATGGGGCGGGAAGTGCTCAGCGATATGGACTGAAATGGCTGAAAACGATGAATATTGAGTTGAGTTGCGTGACCTTTGACCCACAATTGTAAAACCATGCACGTTTATAAATAACTGGAAGCACGCAAGAAAATTAACTCAATTATAATTTTTGAACATTCTTATATATTTCTTAACCAGACAGCACTCAGAGAGCGCAAACCCCCGCCAAGGCTGAACAATTCTCCGCCATATTGTCAGTACTCCAAAAGAAATACTCGCATAAATGGTGGAGAATCCTTAAAGCAAATCCTGGATTCAGACCCAGAGCCGGATCACTTCCAAAATCTAATCGATTTGTACTTGTACCAAGGACCACCCCTAAAAATAATTTCATGCAAATCCGTCCATAACTTTGGAGTTATCTTGTTAACAGACTAACCAACCAACCAACCAAGTAACCAACCAAATCCGATGAAAACATAACCCCTTGGCGGAGGTAAAAACACTCTCCCCCCCCCCCAAAAAAAAAAACCCCACCTGTTCAATGGCATCGGTTGTGCAGACATTATACGTTGCATGAAAATACTTATATATTTTTTGTCTTGTCTGCCATCGTATGATTTTTTTTTGTAATCGGGTAATTGTTTTTATAGCCAATTGTTTGGCCGATCGAGCTTGAAGTTCCATACTTTACACAACGGCTCTTCATTTGATGGCTATTCACCGGATAATGGGTATTCACTTATTGAAGCATACAGTGTGAACGGTCGCGCGGCCTTCGAGAAAAATTACCCTTTTGACGGGAAAATTGGTAAATAAATTGGAAGATTGAGACACATGACCGCACTTAATGGGTTCATGGTTTGGCGTGCTTGCCAGACTGAAGGCCAGCAAATAAGAATGCAGAACATCATTAATGCTTAGTATGGTATGACACGAGCCGAACAGCGTCCAGACTTCAAACCAGTCTTAAACATAGTGTTTAATACCGGCCAAGCACATATTTATTCCTATTAATAAATACCTTTTCGGTCGGACAGTCAAAACAAGTCAAACTGAATAATTTATTTCCAACGATTTTGTTCAACAAGTTCACTTCATGTTTTTTTTAAACACCCCTCTAGCCATGTTGTGGTATATGTTTCTCTCGCGAGTGAGTCATAAACGACTCCTTATATGGAGACTGGCGCTCGCGTTGCGCGTATACTGCGCCATGTGGCGCAGAACGCAGCTGCGCCGATGTTGTGTTAAAATAGGACTAAGAAATATTGACTAACTGTAGTACTGCGCATGCCTAACCGAGGATTGTGAACGTTAAACCGATAAATTGTAAAGGGGAAGGGATTTCATAGGAGTCAGAATTTCATGTGACACTGAAAAAGTGTTTAAGACCAGCCAGCCGGTGTTATTTCAATCGTTTAAGACCAGCCATGTGACGGGCTCTCGACCCTTAAACACTTTGGAATTGTGTTGAATCAACATGATTAACATTTAAAACGTTGAATTAACAGTTTAAGTGTTGGATTTAACATTTAAAATGCTGGGTTCAACATTTTCAAAGAGTTGACCGAACTTATGTAAGTGTTGGTTTCAACACTTCAGTTTCATGGAGCTATCGTCATTTGCATTTATAGGATACAGAGCAGTAAAGTCCCATCGACAAAAACAAACAAACAAATGAGTTAAAAGAATCAAATTTCTTCGCTTCAGAAAATTGGGGAAAATATCAAGCATCCAAAACATTCAAGAGATCAAATAGCTTGATTTACCCGGTTTTACTTTCCTTTTCAAATTCGCGTGTTGACCGATGACACATGGGTAATTTCCCTCCATAGATATTCACCCTCTAAAACTTAAAGGGAATATACATCATTTGCTTTTGCTGTAATTTTCAGAAATGGATGGAATTGGGGGGTTGGAAATATATAGCAAATATGGTTACACTGACTTTTTGAGGTTTTGGGTTCAAAAATGCTATAAAAAACCAAGAAAAACAATCATTTTCCTGTAGTCTGGTTCCCTGACTCCATTTAAGGAGAAACAGAGCAGTTTACATACATTGGGGAATAGTAAGGTCAGGGAACCAGTCTAGCTGGCTTGTACCCGTTCATAGGTGTGTAATCGATTGCAAACAAGTGCGATGGTCAATTGGGGCCAGTATTTGAAGAAAAAGCCAGTTTTTTTCCAACGCAGGTCGGCCGATCAGCGTTGGAAATTGATACAAAAATACCACTTTTCTTGAAAATGACAGTATACCAGGTGCCATGATTTTACAGGATGCTTTAGACTGTCATTCACTAACAGTCCAGCAAGGTATTTCAAAATGATTTGGTAGTTTTATTTTTTGATGTTTGCAAATGTTGTATTTTCCCTTTAAGTCCATGAAACTGAAGTGTTGAAACCAACACTAACGTATAGGTTCGGTCAAATTTGAAAATTGTTGAATTAACAGTAGACAGGTAAGAGTTGGATTTAACATTTGAAAACCCGGAATGAACACTTTGAAAGAGTACTCACTGACCGAAACAAGTGTTGGATTCAACACTTCGGTTTGTAGAGGAATCAAAGGTTTGCGGAAACACCATGTGCGAATAATTTCTCAACTAAGAGAATGGTTCTGAAAAGAACCAGAGGTATAAACTCGACGTTCCGGTCAGTATGCTTTGACCGTCTTCAGGAGAGAGACGGTCAGAGCATACCTGAAGACGGTCAGTGCATACTGACCGGAACGTCGAGTTTATACCTCTGGTTCTTTTCAGAACCATTCTCTTAGTTGAGAAATTATTCGCACATGGCGTTTCCGCAAACCTTTCATTATTTAGTATCTCCACCATGCAAAGCCTCAAATCTTACTTAGTTTGTAGAGTGATAGACAGGTACTTTGGACGCCGCCTCAGCTGTGCAACTGAGCTGTTGGTAACCAGGCATGTTAAGTACCAGGGAATAGAAAAGCGTGCAAGGCAATTCACCGAGTTCGAACGCGAGGCAACCACCCCCACCTCCACCCCCCCCCCCCTTTGTGTTTCTTTTTGTTGTTTTTGAGATAAAACTTTCATATCGACCTTTTCTTGATAATACTCAAGAAACTGTTTAATTTGAATTGGATTTGACGTTGACAGAGTACACTGCCGCAAATGGAGGTAAATTTTCACAATTTCAGGTTTTGTATGTTTGAAACATCTAGAAAATTTTCCCGTTTTTACGATATCGAACTCGAAACCGCGCGAGGAATTCCGGCAGTCCGTGTACAGTCGGGTAAAAAGACGCGCATGATCCCGACAGCAAACACAAGAAATGGGTTAGTTTCAATGGCGCCCCACTGTAGTTCGATCAATGGGTGTTGACACTGGCCGCACAATGCAAAACAGTTTTGTTACTCCTCGCTAATTGCTATACACGCTCTCTTGGTACCCCTGAAAAGTTACACAAAAGCCCCTGCGCTACAAAGTGTCATGTCTGCCCGGTTCTTCCCAGAAGATTTCTTTTCTTCGCGACGAGCCGCGGGCAGCAAAACACCATTTCTTGTTACGACTATCCTCTAAGCAGAAATGTAGCGTTCCTTTTATGAGCACTCTTACACCAAACAATGCATTGTGGCGAAGGGGGAAAAGGTATCAACCAATCAATGCCCGCGCTCCTTATGTTCGATGGTTGCCAGGCGACGCTTTTGGCGGGAGATGCTCCGAGTCAATTTTATTGATTTTTTTTTAAGAGTTGGTGTGTATCAGCGCTGGCTATAGGCTGCACGTGATGGGTGGCCAATACAACTATAGATCCGAACTTAATATCGGTGCATTTTGTTAAGGAGACTAACTGGGCCTTACAAATATGGGCCTCTTATGAACAACCTTATTGTTAGTTTGATCTTAATAACATATTTTAGGCCCTATATCTTAACGTCGCATGTTTAAACGCCATATTGTGAAGGGAATACGTTTTAGCTTAAAATTGATTGCAGATATCTTGCGGGTCTACATTATTAAAACTCTGTGGGTTTAATGTAATAAAAATCAGCTTGTTCGCGACTGGAACTTTCCAGACGAATTATTAACAGGGTTATGCAAGTTAGTAGTCAATGGAATATCCCCTAGCAAGGGTCTATGATCTGCGAGCAGATTTGACGATTAATTATGCAAAACAAGACTGCGTCTTGACCTCGAGATTCTGACCATTCAGCGGGCGCCTTCTATCGGGTCTTCCGTAACCCGTTGCAGTTTTACCAAAAACCCATGGCAGCCATATTGACCAATCATAACTAAGTCCACATTTCTGATAGCAATGACGTCACAGTTTATAAAGTCGATTCCAATTGGCTGGCACGCGGGGTCGTATAAAATGTGCATGCTGGGATATATCAGACGTTAATTAGTATCGATAGTGTGGCTGCGCACGTGAATATCTGATCCCAGAACAGCAAGTTGGTGCCGTTACATTAAAATTACATAAACGGCAAGTACATGTGCTGTACAGATGCATGGTTAACGATGTACAACACAAGTACCGTTACTTTAATCACCGTGCTTATGCAAAGTTGTACACAATAGTGTGCGGCTTATAACTACCCCCTTCAATTAACTTCTCGGGTCAATTGAAATGGGAAGGCGTCTAGTCCTTCAAGAAGAACCTTGAGGGCCGGATTAGCTCTCTGAAAGGGGTCCAGAGGGCTTGGGATCCAACAGGCTTAAGAAGGATCTCCTGCCATTTATGAGCAATAAATTGTGTTTGGGATGTTTCCAGCTTGTTACAAAAGCAACACCCTTCGTTCTTTGTTAGATGGGTTTGGGAAGGGTCCTCGATGTGGGGTTAGGAGGGGAGGGGGAGGCAGGGTTTTCTGTTTGTTTGGACAAGAGGGTTGTTAGGCTGAAGAGTGCATTGGGGGGGGGGGGGGGAACCGGAGGTGGGTGGTTGTTAATGAGGGAAGATGGACATTGTAACTTATCTCTCACTTATAAATACTTGAAGTGGCAACGATTGATAGATGTACGGGCGAACTGACAGATTGGTCCAAGCCAATCAAAAACAAACTAACAAACAAAATCCGTCAGACAATCCTGGTTGGTTTTGAAGTAAATTCATTTCAATACCGTTTTTCAAAGTCTTATCATCATGCAATAATCAGCCAGCTGGCAAACAGTCTAAACCTATGCAAACACTCATACTATGCCAAGTTGTCCTTTCAGTCAAAATCAATCAGGTGACAGTTTTCAACAGTTAAGAGCTCCCAGCCTAAAGCAGGATTGACTGGCTGTGACTGTTTATGCAACTTGATACATCTATGCTTTGATTGTAGGCGATTGAAAAGACTAGCTGTTCACTCAGTTTCCTGCGTTGGTCTGCTGACTGAATTTGACTAGTCAGAGTGCTTGCTTTGAATATGATCTGACGGTTGATGACTAGCCTGTGTAAAATGCATGGCAGGGGAAGTGGTGGAATTGTTGACTGTCTGTGACTGTTTAAATAACTGTCAAAATATGGCCAATGTGAATTCCATATTGGTGTCAGTCGTTCAATGATTGTATAAATGTCATAAGCATTCTATATTCGGTGTTGTGCGAGGGGTTTGCGAGAAAAATTAACAAGTTTACTCGGGCGGGACTCGAACCCACAACCTCCTGCTTACTAGTGCAGACGTCCACTCGACCACCGAGCTTGTGGGGGTCAGCTGTCCTACTGATGTGACTCATTCAACCTTAATAAGTAACTAGGAAAAGATCCACACCAATTTTAGAGGACAGGAGAATGAGCAGACAAGATGTAGGAAATATCAACAGAAACTGAGGAGTGTCTAAGAAGTCTCAAGTACAAACATCAGAACATCATCTGCAGCAATGGAGGATGAAAAGTGGTCATCTGCTTTTCTGCTATCAGAGTAGCAGAAAAGCAGATTTTACATTGTTGTAACATGCATTTTTTCACTTTTCTACTTTTCTGCTAACTGAAACGCAGATTGAACGTTTTTTTATATGCATTTTTCTACTTTTTTGCTTTTCCGCTACCAGAAAAGCAGATTGTACTTTTCCCCTGTATGCTGGCGGCCGAAAAGTGGCCATCTGCTTTTTCCATTCTGCTTTTTCAAAAGGAGAAAAGCAGATGACAACTTTTCAGCCACCTAAGTAGAATCTGCTTTTCCGGTGTCCAAAAAGCAGAAAAGTAGAATGCACAGTTGTTGCCAAACGTTCGATCCACTATTCTGCTTTTCAGAAAGGAGAAAAGCAGATGGCCACTTTTCGGCCACCAGCATACGGAGGAAAAGTACAATCTGCTTTTCTGGTAGCAGAAAAGCTAAAAAGTAGGAAAATGCATTTTCAGAAAACGTTTAATCTGCATTTCAGGTAGCAGAAAAGAAGAAAAGTGAAAAAATGCATGTTACAACAACGTAAAATCTGCTTTTCTGCTATTCTGATAGCAGAAAAGCAGATGGCCACTTTTCGTCCTCCATACTGCAGCAAAGCAAACTGAAAATGTTCAAAACTTAACCAACAGAGTTAAGATCAATGGCCTCAATCATGATGGGGGATGGCTGTGCCTCCAAATTTAATATACAGGGTGAGTAAAAAAAAACCCGAAACCCAAATGTCGGGACCATTGTTTTAGTGAAGTTCTGCATGTAGCACTTTCAAAATCTAGGCTATAAAAGCCCAATTCATAAGCTTTCTTATAGTGTAAGAATCATTCAAATCACTCACGTACTTTTCAAGTTACCGAGTTTTAAACACAACCATTGTTTTAAAGTTCTGTCCATGGATCACAAAAAAAGCGTGCGTTCTTTTATAAAAACGAAAACAATTCACACACATCCCTATGCGACTTGTTCTGTTTTGCTGAAAGAACACTGAACTTTTTTTGTGATCCGTGGACAGAACCTTAAAACGGTGGTTGTGTTTAAAATTCCGTAACTTGAAAAGTACATAAGTGATTTGAATGATTCTTGTTCTAAAAGAAAGCTTATGAATTGGGCTTTCATATCCTAGATTTTGACAGTGCTACACACAGAACTTCACTAAAAATATGGTCCCAACATTTTGGTTTCGGTTTTTTTTTACTCACCCTGTATTGGAAAGATTCCCATATCTGGCCATCACTTATTTTCCCTTCAGTGACCTATCAGCCATCAGAAAGTGAAAATATGTCCTAAAAAGTTAAATTTAGCAGGAATTTTTTTGGAAGTATTTACTGAGAAAATTAGAAATGTTCAGACCAGCCTCATACTGTAGGGTTTGTGCACAGGGTGACAAGTGATGGCCAGATATGGGAATCTTTCCTTTATATGTCTCAGTGTTTGTAGGAATTCGAAATAAATGTTCATGAAAGTGAAATTGATAACTGGATGCCTATTTCTACGAAGCAGCAGAGATTCGAGCAGTGTTGTCAAGAGAGATGTTTCAGCCGTTCAGAGAAAGCCTATCCAATGTTTCGGATCATCAGGTCGTTGCCTACAAACAAGAAGAGACGGCGTTCTAGCCAAAGCGCCGCGGGGAAACCACTGGCACTCTAGATCTCGAAAGGTCTTAAGACCGCTCGGATGAGAGTGTTGTAAGCTGATGCCTTTCAGACAGCTGAAGAGGGATTTCGACTGTTTACTTTGATGAGGAGTATAGGACAGTGATAAACAACCCTGTGGAGAGGGCTCGGGTCTTGAAAGAGATCGGGCCAAGATTTCAACTGTCGTTTACAAATCGTCAAGTGTTTACTTGTAATTTTCTGTACAGCACACGAGGTGTTACTTGCTTGTTGCTGTGATCACGGACGCTAGGACGACAGATAGGTGATAGGATTGTGCCTTTGATGATACAAGCATGGCATTTGCCACACAGTCGGAGTATGTCATGAGAAAGACATTTGGCTATAGGGCCATCCCAGATTTGTCCTTATATAGGTAGAATATAAAGCAATGGCGGCCACTTTGAAAATTGCTTGTTATTCTACCTATATTTTTTTCAAAGGACAAATCTGCGATGTCCCTATAGCCAAATATCTTTCTTAAGATATTCTCTGACTGGGTGCCAAATGCAATGCTTGTATATCAAAGGCACAATTCCCTTAATATTTCCCCCTATCTGCCCCACTATGTAGGGTTCACAGCACGTTATGACAACAACAGTTCCTGAGTTTTCCCTCGATATTTCCCTACAAATATTCTAAAAATCTGTGAAAAATAGTTTCACTTGAACGAGGTTGCTTAGAAATCAAGAGTAGGTCCAGTAAAGCTACTAAGATACAGTTATAGTCAGGGCGGTTTAGGGCACACAGTGACCAAAGGGTTAATCCGAATATTTAAAGTATGTAATCAAAATACAAAGAGAAATCTGACATTGGCACTGGTTTAGCATTGGCATTCCAGAGTCAAGTTAAAACCAAATGATTCCTTTTCAATAAGGGAATACATATGTGGACGCGGATAATGGCCGTCGTCTTCGGTCATTATCGGCGACCAGGCCCCTAGTACGTTTAAAAGCCAAGCACATATTTATTCCCATTCATAAATACCGGTACCTTTCGGTCAAAAAATGTCAAAACAAGTCAAAACGCCACGAATTTCAATCGATTTTGTTCAACAATTTACTTTACGTTTTGTGTTTTGTGAAACACCCCTCTGGCCATGCTATGATATGTGCCTCACATATGCTTAGAGCTAAAAATCTCCTTATATGGAAATTGGCCCGCGTGCGGCGCGTACTGCGTGATGTGGCACAGAATGAAGGAATTGTGTTTAAAACCAGCTGGTGTTTTATCAGCAGTTTAAAACCACCTACGTGACGGGCTCTCGACCAATAGCGATGGGTAAACTGTCTCAGGTATTTATGAAGAAAGTTTAAAGGGAAAATACAACATTTGCAAACATCAAAAAATAAAACTACCAAATCATTTTGAAATACCTTGCTGGACTGTTAGTGAATGACAGTGTAAAGCATCCTGTAAAATCATGGCACCTGGTATACTGTCATTTTCAAGAAAAGTGGTATTTTTGTATCAATTTCCAACGCTGATCGGCCGATCAGCGTTGGAAACAACTGGCTTTTTTTCAAATACTGGCCCCAATTGACCATCGCACTTGTTGGCAATCGATTACAAACCTATGAACGGGTACGAGCCAGCTAGACTGGTTCCCTGACCTTACAATTCCCCAATGTATGTAAACTGCTCTGTTTCTTCTTATATGGGGTCAGGGAACCAGACTACAGGAAAATGATCGTTTTTCTTGGTTTTTATAGCATTTTCGAACCCAAAACCTCAAAAAAGTCAGTGTAACTATATTTGCTATATATTTCCAACCCCCCAATTCCATCCACTTCTGAAAATTACAGCAAAAGCAAATGATGTATATTCCCTTTAAAGGGAATATACAACATTTGCAAACATCGAAAAATAAAACTACCAAGTTTTTGCGAAATACCTTACTAGGATGTTGGTAAATGACAGTCTAAAGCATCCCATAAAATTATGGCACCTGGTGTGTAGTCATTTTCAAGAAAATGGTATTTTTATAATTTTATAATTTCCAACAGTGGTCGGCCGACCACCATTGGAAAAACCTAACTATTTTTCAACTTCTGCTCCAAATTTACCTGTTTTTCAGTCCAAATTTTGTTTGCTATTGGTTACATGTTCATGAACCGGTGCAGGCCAGCTAGACTAGTTCCCTTACCTTACAATTTTCTGATATCTAGAAATTGATCCATTTTATCTTTAGTGGAGTCAGGGAACCAGACTACCTAAACATTTTTGTTTTTCTTGGTTTTTTCCAGCATTTTCGAACACAAAACTTCAAACATGTCAGTTAAACAATATTTGATGTATTATACTAACCCCTCAAACAGTTCATTTCTGAAAATTACAGCAGAAGACAATGATGTACATTCCCTTTAACATTGGGAGTGACTTTACAAAAAATAGCTGTCCAAAGATGAACAGTTACAGTTGTTCTTAAAGGCACATAGGATCATTTTGCATTTATCCCAAAAGTATCCTACCAACTTATTATCAAAAAGCTGACTTGGATTAAAGATCATACTGGTGCTAAACACCCTGTGAAATTATTCCGTCTGACTTGCTGTCATTTAGAAGATTTCAATAAATGTAGGTGACTTCCCAACAATGTCAATTGACTGATTTCTTGAAATAAAGTGTGCTAATAATGAAAAGGTGTTCCGTGATCAAAAGGTTGTGCATGATTTTTCACCGCTTTCGCCAAAAGTGTAATATCCACTGAGCTGAAACTTCAACAGGTTAGGTTTGGAGCATGCTTCTTGAAGTTCTTGGGATTTTTTTAGGGGTGTTATTATTGGAAAGGAACAAAATGATTGAAAAGCAAATTCCTTTATGTCTTCAACAACTCTAAAGTCTAGATGACCAAACAATTCACAAATTACTTTGGCCCATACCGAACCAAAATCTGCTTGCGGTGCCTAGAATGGCTCTTAACACTTTCTGGTTCGGCATACCTCTGGAATGCCGGTATGAAATGGACAAGACCCCCCCCCCCTCAAATCATCTTTGCCCCACCCCTTATTTGAGACACATCCGTACAAAATAGAACTTACAAGATAAACCCTGTACTCTCATTGTTATCTGAGAAGAACCCCCGAAAATACAAGTAAAGCAGACTTACTTCCAACTCAAAGAAGCATTTCGTAAGAGTAGCGAAGCCTCTTTTTTCACTCCTTCGACATTTTTCCGATAACGCTGCTCACGTTATAAATAATTCAGTGTCAATCTATATCGTCTTTTCTTCCCAGTCCTTTGCAGATCAATAATCCAAATATGCAGCCCTTCTCTTGAGCAGTCGGTCGATGCTAACAATTACAGAATTGATTAACTTTTGGCCCTAAGGGCTGGTTGAAAAGAAAGGTTGGCCAGAACTCACCTACAGAGGGCGATGTTGTTTACCCAGGTGGTCCGTTCATGTCGTGCACAGATGTTGTGTTGGAAGCAATCAGCGGTAGGCTTGTTGCATTGCTATTTCTGGGACTGGAGAGGATGAAATGTAATGTTCAAAGAGATGTCCCAGTCCTTCTGATTTGAGGCGCGCGATCGCACCCCCACGCCATCGCACGCCTAAAAGCTTCCCGAGAAGTGCGAATAATCACACGCCTGAATCCCTGTGTACCGCACACCTCGGCATACATTTATGGCATAATTATACTTCTGTGAGCTCTTGAAATGGCTTTACTGTAAACCAAGATGAATATTATAAAAAAATAACAGACTGTTCAGTCCCAGTTTGGACCCGACATCAAACGCCCAGAAAAATCACACGCCCAGAAAAATCACACGCCTAGAAAAATCACACGCCTAAAAAAAAAAACACGCCTAGAAAAATCACACGCCTAGAAAAATCACACGCCTAGAAAAATCAAGGTGTGCATTTTTCCACACGCCTATGATTTTCAAATTAGATGGACTGATGTTCATTGGCAAAGCAGCCGGTGGTTTTGTTTTGCTAGACACTTTTGAGTCACTGACTGATTGATTGACTGACTGACACCCCGTCCGAGTCACAGACTGACTGACTGAGTCACTAGCCGACTAGCCCCCCGACCGACGGACTGACTGAGTCACTGACTGACTGACCGAGTCACCGACTGACTGACTCCGGCCCCCACCGACTCCCTGACTCCCCCACCCCCCCCTCCCCGACTGACTGGCTGGCTGACCCCCCCCCCCCCCGACTCTCCTTCCGATGGACTGACTGACTGACCGACTCCCCCCCCCCCCCCCCCCCCCCCACTGACTGCCTGGCTCCCCGACTCCCTGATGGACTGACTGAGTCACTGGCTGCCTCCCCGACTCCCCAACTGACTCCCCGACTGACCCCCCCAAACTAACTCCCCATAGCCACTGACTGACTGAGACACTGACTGAGACAGTGGCCAAAGTTATGTACATGTACTACACTGAGACTTCCGGGTGCAACTCACCTAGGCATACAATCGGTGGGCGTGGACATCCAGGATTTTTTTTTACATTGGCTTATCTAGCTCCCAGACTTACGTTCTTAAAACTCCATGGTTCTTGAGTCTGGAGTGCTGAATGGTATCACATGGCAACCGATGAAAACTGGTGTGCAAATAAATAGATGTTTTCATCGGATGATGTCACTCCAACCCGATCTATGAAACATATGGGAAAAGTATCTGTGTCAAATAATGCACAACTTCTTCAACATGAATCAGGGTTTATTACGTACATTTTTTGTACACATACTGTGTGAACACTCAGAGAATTAAATGCTTCAATTCGTTTTGTACTTACCCATAAACAGCCCGCATTTGGATGCCTTTTCCTCACAGTACAATTATCAAGATTGCTACAGTGTCCTCTACAGCACACACAAAGAAGGATCAAATGTAATGTGATCAAGCTACATGAGTCGTTTGTCGACCCTGGTCAAAAATTTTTTTATTACAGATTTGAAAAAAGTACAACCTCGGCATTACTGCTGTGAAAACTGCATGCTGATACCATCTTTAGTTCAAAAATTATGGAAGTCGGAACACGAAACGATGTGATGAAGTGATGCGATGAAGTGGCCCTAGTTTGTCCTGTATCTCCAAATTAAAATTTCCGACAAATGACTCATTTAGCTTGATCGCATCACAAATGTTCAATTTTACATCTAAACTCAAGGCAGCATTTAAAATAGATCCTATAAGAACCCTCCCCCCCCCCCCACATCAAGGGAACTAGGATTCAAATTACTACGTTTGCAAAATCTCAAAAATGTATCGAACACCCCCCCCCTCCCCCGGGTCATGTAAACAGAGACGAACATGCGACACAAATTAATCTACACAGTTTCTATCATGAAAAGCACCACATAATTAATGTCTGTTGGTGTCCAATGGGAAACGGTTTCAAATTTTCCCCCTCCCCTTTCTTGTAAAGGCATTCTACTATTGCTCCTCCCCTTTTTAGTAACCAGATCTGACCCTAATCCAAGGAAGAACCTTCAATTCCTTATTCAAATGTAAATTCACAAATAACTTGTATCTAAATATCAGAGATCCTTGACAAAATAACATCAATCCAATACATTGTAGGTACGGTTTGGAAAGCGCTTTAAGAATATATGCAAGTGCGCCAAAATGGTGGCATTCTAATAGTACTTTTTACCCAAAAAGTGCTGTGGACTGCCTTGGATTCGTGGTCTGGGGCACTGAATTCGTGGTCTGCGGGTAATTCTGCAGGTTGTGGGTTCGAGTCCAGCCTGGGGTCACGGTGCGTGTGCCCTTGAGGGAGGCACTTTGTCACTCATTGCTTCTCCCCACCCAGGAGTAAATGGGTACCTGTGAGGGCAGAGATGGTTGTGATTGATTTTAGCTGCTTTGCGCCGAAATGGCAGCATGGAGCTGTATACTCCCCAGGGAGCTGAGATTGTCTTCGGAATGTTTCATTGGCCCAATGTGCAGGGTAATACTAATAATGATGTAGCGCCTTGAGCACCAATACTGGTGGATACAAATACACATTATCATATTATTATTAACAGAAAATTTAACCTTTCCCCTGTTCATTTCAATGAAAACTGATGTGTCTCGAAAATAAGGAAATGTTACACACAAAGGCAATTTATCAAGTCAAACTGCAGAGTACAAGAATGATTTTAAGATGGAACTCACCACAAGAGGGCGCTATTGCAAAATACTGGTCCTCCTTTGTTGACTGCAGGCTTCAAAGGTTCCATCCAAAGGTTACACATGATGTCACACAGATAAATAACTAGGCATAAAACTCAAGGATTTCTGCATTCGTGAATAAAATCTATGTTTATTGCAAACTTTAGACAAAAAAGTTAGGTAAAACAAATGTCACCAGAAATTCCATGGGAACTTTTCCTACATTGTAATTCACAAAGCTGCTAAGAGACTCATGTTACGCCCCAACTATCGCATTGGTCCCAACTATAGTTGGGCCTGTCCCAACTATAGTTGGGCCTGTCCCAACTGTAGTTCCACAGTTGGGCTGGCCCAACTATAGTTGGGCCTGTCACAACTATAGTTGGGACGGTCCCAACTGTAAGTTCCACTGTCTGACTGTTGGGATGGCCCATCTATAGTTGGGCCACTCCAATCCTTTTATTTTGCAGTGTCCCAATTATAGTTTACATTGATGTACAACTATAAAACGTTCCCTACAGCTCTGATACACGTCTGACTTTACTGGGGACCACTGAAATTAGCTATTGATGGGCATGATGGGGCCAATCTATAGTTGGGCCACCCCAATCTTTTATTTTGCGGTCCCAACTATAGTGTACATTGTTGTACGATTATAAAACATTCCCTACAACTCTAATACACATCTGACTTTACTAGGGACCAATGAAATTATCTATGGGTGGGGACCATCTGTAGTTGGTCCACCGCAATATTTTTATTTGGCGGTCCCAACTATAGTTTACATTGATGTACGACTATAAAACATTCCCTACAGCTCTGTTACCTGTCCGACTTTACTTGGGACCTTTGACATTAGCTATGGGTGGGGCCCATCTATAGTTGGCCGGCCATGGCAATCTTTGAATTTTGCAAAATGTTGCTGGATAATAAAACCCAGCAGCTGGACAACTCATCCAACTAGGCAGTACCACATGACCGGCCAGCCTTGCCATGCTTGCGGCATGCATGCACGACGAATACACGGTGCCAGCGCCGCGGAACATTTAATCCAACAAGATCTATCAAGCATGAAGCGTCCAGCGCAACTCCAGTCCTAACTATAGTTGGGCCGACCCAACTGCCGCACTATAGTTGGGACATTCCCAACTATAGTTGGGACCGATGCGATAGTTGGGCCGTTACACTCACACTGGCTTAGCACAATGGCTACCAGCCTTTTTTTTCAATTCATACATTTGCAATTTTTTTCCAACAAAGTTGTACAGCTATTTAGAAAGGGTAACAGCTCCTTTGGATACAATTTTGTATCAAAAAAGGATTTGAGAAAATAGAAGAACCCATCCGCCATCTTGGAAAATCCTAGCCTGAATATCAGACACACACGTGCGCAGAGCCATTGTCCAACGTCTGATACAGATATAACTAAGGCCAAAAAAAAAAAAAGATACCAGTTGATCATTCTCGCCTGCATCATTTTTTGAAGCTGCATACTTTTATTTTTTATTGTTTTTCTCGCCTCGAAAAGCTACTTTTTCATGCATAAAACATGCATAAGTTGGGAGAAATACATAGTATCTATAGAACACTGTTTAGGGAATGTACATCATTTGCTTTTGCTGTAATTTTCAAAAATGGATGGAATTGGGGGGTTGGAAATATATAGCAAATATAGTTACACTGACTTTTTTGAGGTTTTGGGTTCGAAAATGCTATAAAAACCAAGAAAAACAATCATTTTCCTGTAGTCTGGTTCCCTGACTCCATATAAGAAGAAACAGAGCAATTACATACATTGGGGAATTGTATTTGTAAGGTCAGGGAACCAGTCTAGCTGGCTTGTATACCCGTTCATAGGCGATTGCAAACAAGTGCAATGGTCAATTGGGGCCAGTATTTGAAAAAAAGCCAGTGTTTTCCAACGCTGGTCGGCCGACCAGCGTTGGAAATTGATACAAAAATACCACTTTTCTTGAAAATGACAGTATACCAGGTGCCATGATTTTACAGGATGCTTTACACTGTCATTCACTAACAGTCCAGCAAGGTATTTCAAAATGATTTGGTAGTTTTATTTTTTGATGTTTGCAAATGTTGTATTTTCCCTTTAATGTAGGATACCATAGCTAACAAAAAGAGGTCATTTTCAACAGAAAAGATGGTGGCACCATATGGGTTTCCCTTTTTTTACTCACCCTGTATACTGTATCTGGACAAGTAAAAAAATAAACAAGTTTCTTGTGCCTGCCCGCTTCCTTTTTTCTTCCCATCTCTATTTTTTTTATTTTCTAAATCACACATTTGCAGTTTATTCTGCAAACATGCTGTCAAAATATAGACCAAGTCATTTAACTTGTTTCCAACAAATATGACAAAATTGTAGCCATGTAGAAAAGGCTATGGCTTAATTGGACACAATTTTGCATCAGCAAAATTGTCCACCACCATCTCGGAAAGTCCCCCTTTTAAAAGCCCGGATGAGAAACGTTGTTATTTTTTTATTTGGCCAAATATTTGTGTTTTTTTTTTACAAAACTGCACAGAGCAAGAATAAGCAAAAATATTACATACATATATACTTTGAAAACTTCACATTTTTTGAAATGCTTTTTTGGTGCCCTGAACAAATATTCCTACAACAGATCAAATCATTGCAATTGCACACAGTCAAGAACACAAATCATGCATAATTTTACAAGAAAGAACAGAAATATTGACAAAAGGCACAACATTTAGCCAATAACATTCAATTTAAAAAAGACAACAGATTTCCAACGGACCATTCGTGCTAAAAGTTTGACAGGAGTATTTTCTCGGTCACGTGGCCTTGAAAGGGGAAGGGGGAGGGGGCTTGACACCATTCCATCTTTCTATAGCATGCGCCATGCGCTGTTTTAAGCCCGGTTCATACTCCACGCGAATGCGAATGCGAAGCGAATTTGACGTCACGGCACGTTCGCTGCAAAATTCGCCCGAGTTGCAATGTGCTCAACTTTACGAATTCGCAGCGCGAATACTTGACACGACGTCACAAATTCGCGTTCGCTTTCGCGCCGAGTATGAACCAGGCTTAAAGCAGACAACCGTGAGCAATAGGACAATCAAACAATGGGTGCAGCTCTTCATCCAGGCACATCTGCAGATAGATGCACGATTTTGCCGACAACATCGATCTGGGGGGGGGGGGGGCGAGGTGTCTCACCCATGAATGTCAGACAAGTCGACCGTTGAGACAACTCGACTTGGGACAAGTCGACCATTGAGACAACTCGACCGTTGAGACAAGTCGACCGTTAAGACAACTCGACTCGGGACAACTCGACCGTTGAGACAGCTAACGTGCACGGCACGTGCACGGTACGGCCACGCGCACAGGCCCGGCAAAAACGAACAATGTGCATGCACGGACAATCACGCTGCGCTATATCGGCTCAGCTCTGCTCTATGCAACAAAACAAAGTCATGTGTCATAACTCCCAAACGGCGATCAGCCGCCGTCAAAATCCCCGGTACTATCCCCAAAACTAGGCCCAAAATCATGCGAGGCGACTTGTCTCAACGGTCGACTTGTCTTTCCATTTATCGCACATACGGTCGAGTGGTCTCAACGGTCGAGTTGTCTCAACAGTCGACTTGTCCCGAGTCGATTTGTCTCAACAGTCGACTTGTCTGACCCCCTCACCCATCCTCTAGCGATGGCTGTGTGCATCACACTGACTTCGACTCATTGTCAAGTCCACCGTTCCGTTCCTCAGAATCTTCCTCATCGTCGCCGTCTGTTGCATCTTCTTCCTCCTCTTCACTGCTGGCATTGGCTCCACCCTCATTTATGCTTGTACTTGTCGGTACAGACCCGAGCAGGATAAAATCGAGACCCTGAAGGAATTTAACAAGCCTCTGATCATCTTTCTCTCTGGAGATTAGCTTTAACATGTTTACTGGGTACGCCTGTTCATATTTTGGAAAGAATGTCGCATCCTGACGATACTTTTTTTCATCAAATTTTATCTCAATGGAGGTCGGTCATTACAAAAATGTTGAAAAGATGTGCATCTAGGACTGAGAAACATTTCCAATTTTGTTGGACTCTCAGAAGAAGTGGCATCTGGATACTACATTCTTTCCTTTATTTTAACCCTCAGCATACAAAAATTGGGGTCATGTTATGCAAAGGGAACAGGATAAACGATATAAGATTTGAGGCTTTGCATGGTGGGGTATCGGTATCGTTTCGGTTTGCGGTAACACCGTGTGGTAATAACTACTGCTTAGAAGATATTAGTTCTGAAAAGAACTTGTCCTGCTTATCATGCTTATTATCAACTTTGCTAAGTAGTTTTTGTTCTGATAAGAACAGTCCTGCTGTAAGTTCTAAACTAACTTGTCTTTGGTCTCCAAAGCCAAGTTCGCTTAGAACAAAAAACTACTTAGCAGAGTTGATAATAAGCAGGATAAGTTCTTTTGAGAACTAATATCATCTTCTAAGCTGTAGTTATTACCACATGGTGTTAACGCAAACCGAAACGATAGGATAAACAATATTAGCAGTTCACAGAACAAAATAAACCAGGTAGGTCTAATACTAGACCTGTAATTTCCATACCATGTAGCTACATAGCCACGTTCCGTTCATCTCTGGACTTTCGAAATGTTTCACGTATATGTACACGTTCATGTTGGGCTCAATTTTTGGCCTCGAAATTTCTTTGCAACATTTGACAGATCCTATACCAGGCACTGGAAGTTATCACAGTTTGTATGTTTATTTTTTGTTTAAGCGCCTTGAGGTGGATTTTTCTGCGATTGTCTGCGCTTTATAAATTTCTTTATTATTATTATTATTATTAAGTTCTGGGATAAGCTCTTATTGTAAGTACTGAACATACAGTTAAATTTCGCGACTGGGTTCCAACTGGGATTTTGAACACGTCAAAAGTCCAGACAATGTTATCCCTGGCTACGTATTAATTTATAGCCACGTTTACGGGTCTAGTCTAATACATCTACCAAATTCAGAGTTGTCACAAAAACGTTAGGCAAAAAAACAAAAAAAAAGTTCTGCTTCTGATTACCATGATCATGTACATGGCATTTGAAAGAAGGGTAGGTAGGTAGATAGGGAATGCAATTTTTTGTGAACAATCATATGGAGGTGTCTGCGTGTAGTCAAGGGTAAAACATAGAAATTGATGTTGTTGTTTTTCTTTTTTCTTCTAATTTTTCCCATAAAAAATTAGGGGTAGGGGCTGTCAGAATAGGGTAGGTAGGGAAACCGGAAGCAGAACTATTTTTGGGGGCCTAACATAGGGCCTATACATCATGTAAATGTACCA
Source organism: Patiria miniata (assembly GCF_015706575.1). Lineage (NCBI taxonomy): Eukaryota > Metazoa > Echinodermata > Asteroidea > Valvatida > Asterinidae > Patiria > Patiria miniata. The sequence goes on along the minus strand of NW_024037048.1, from coordinate 9,744,800 downwards.
AAAGTCCTAAATTCAGACTGTGTAAACAAAAGCATTATTTGACAACCAATTTAAAATAAATGTTTGGAATAAGAAACAAAACATTAGTTTACCTTCCAGTGGTTGGGTCTGTTTTTCAAGGGATTTGTCCTCAAGTCCAGTTTAGTAAGCCGAGACAAACCTAGCAGGCGATCATCGGGGAGCTCGGTGATCTGATTTCCTTGAAGAATCAACGATGAGAGTTTCGGCAGTTCTGTAATAGATTGCGAAACCTCGCTGAAATTGTTCTCGCTCAGGTCGCAGAACGCCAGCTCCGCGAGCCGGCCAAAGTGGGCGGGAAGATCCCTGAGATTGTTCTTCGCTAGGCTCAACCATCTTAATCGCCGGAGTTGGCAGAACTCGTTGGGCAGGGACGTTATAACATTATCCCGAGCTCCGAGTTTCTCCAACGCGCCCAGCAACCCAATCGAGGTCGGTAGGGATACCAACTGCGTCCCCACGACCCAGAGCTGTTGCAAGTTCCGCAGGTCGCCGATTTCTGCCGGCAGGCAACCTAACTGATTATGGCTAAGACTAAGATATGTTAAATTGGTCAGACGGCCGAAACCGGACGGCAAAAGCGTCAACTTGTTCTCGTCCAGAATCAACTCTTCCAGGTTTTCCAATGCCACCAGCTCCGACGGGGGCATGATGAGGTTGTTGTTGTTCAGCAAGAGTCTCCGAACATGGGTCAACCTCTGGGCACTTGCTGGAAGTATGGATATGCCCCTGTGGCTCAAATTTAACACCCTCTGCTGGCTAGCAACGGCCTCGCAAACCGCCTTCTCCACATCTTCGACAATGTTTCCATGGTTTCCAACATGTCCAACTTGTCCCAACGATTCGTGCGGCTCTTTCGACATGTTTAAAAAAAACACAGTAGTAGTCCTATCTTCCTATCCACTGGACAAATACTGTGTTAATGTTGCAAACATGCTGTTACCTTTTACAGTCTTTACTTCTAAAAAAAGGATTCCAGCTTCAACAAAAACTCCCTTGCGAAGTTCTACCGCTGCCGTGCTTTGTACATTTCTAAAAATGGCGGCGACAGTGACAGACTAATGGTGGCGCTATTTCAATTCACCGTGAGTAAACTCGCTTTTGGTGGCGCGGCCAGCAACTTGCAGAAAGTATACATATGTTGGCCCACTGCACTGTGTAGTGAGGTGGGAGCATTCACAAAATAATGAGTTTTAAAATCAAACTTCAAGACCTTTTTAATGGGAAAATGGGGGGGGGGGGGGGGGGGGCGGAACAAGAAAATAATGAGGGCGATTAAGCCTTTCGCATCGTGCTGCTGAAAATGATGCTCAAACGTTGAATGACTAAGTTGGAACAAATCTTTGTACTTCATAAAAAATCTTTACCATAAAATTCTTACCCCCTGCGTAGCCAAGGGGCCCCGGGGGGCGTGCCCCTCCCCAAACTTTTCAGTGCCCCGGTGCACCCCCCCCCCCCCCCCCGCCCACAAAAAAAATCTGAAATGTCCTGCTTGCCAAGGAAGTGTCTTTTGAGTTATTAAAAGGAAGAGGAATCTAAATGACTATTTTTGACTGTTCGTACCGACTTTTTTTGTTGCCGGGGGGGGGGGGGAGGGGTTAACATTGTTTTCGTCATATTCGAAAGATCAAAGGTATGATTCGTTTCAAAACGAGCAATGCAATTAATTTTGAAACAGAATAACAAGGTTTTTTTACGTCCAATGATAAAAAATATATATGTTGTATTTATTTTGTTTAAGTTTTTTAAATTTATTTTTTTTGTGGGGGGGGCGGGGCTGTCAACACACATAAAAATAGGAACAAATTCCAACTGAACAAGCACAGGCAGTTTCGAATTTTTTAAATATTTATTATCCTTTTATTTTCTTGTTTGCATACTCATTCGTTGTTCCTCCAACTTTTCCAGCAATGGGAGACTTTTGAGACGGTGGTGGCAGCAAACGCACCGGTACTTTTTTATTGTTTGCGTTGAGTCACATTGAGCATGAATGCTGCCACCAACGTCTCAAAAGTCCCCCATTCTCACATTCGTATTGGCACCGTTTCAAGTGTGCGCCACCTGAATAAAAAATTCCTTCACAAAAATAGTCCGTTCCTTATTTCTTTTCAAAATATAATTAAAAATACAGGTTTATAAACAAATATCAAGGATTAATATTTATCTACAGAATGCCTTTTATCTACAATTGTTTCTTTTAATAAATATATATTTAATTTAACTACTGAGGAAGAGATAAATAAGTTAAGAGTTTTTAGTCAAACAAATCTTTTAATCAATCCGTTTTAACACTCTCCATTTTGTTCCAGAACGAGAGAAACACCCAGTTTCGTTCCTGAAAAACGTCCAAAACGTATACCCGATTTGTTTCAAATTCTGACCGTAGCATGCTGAACTGCCCGGCCAGACAAAAAATTCATATTGATTCAAAAACAAGTTGTGCATAGGAATAAATTTTGTAGTAGTTCTTAAAACAATTGGAATATTCAAAATGCAAAGCCTGCATGATCCAAATTTCCTCTTTTGAGAAAACATGCGAACCCAATTTATGTTAATTGCATGCATATATTCATTTTTCATAATGATTATGCATAATTCAAAACCATTTTTGTTCCTTTATCCCCGTTCAAAATACACAAGTGTTCAAAGCAAACTTTCAACAACGTATTCTCTGGTATACTCAACGTCTTATTCAAAGGCGCCGACAGTTAATTTGTTTGTGAGCTCCCATTGGACTATTTTGACCTAGGTCAAACCGTCATGAATAAGCATGAGGGTTAGCTACCCACAATGCTTTGCGTTTCATTCACAATTTTGCATTAAGTGTTCTGCCATTACCGATGCCCTTGGATAAAGCAGTGGGGTGCGTAAAACGCCTACGTACGATGTTTTCAAAATTCCATTAAAACTTTCCTACAAGACAGAAAACCAGCCTGTCGTTTGTCGGAAGTCGACATCAAAACTCAAAATACTTAATAAAATCACTAACCCCTACACCAGCATTACTTTAACCCACTCTAAAATATAGATTATATATGGTTTAAATATTACAACATTATTTACAAATCTAGAAAGTGCACTTATTATGTATAGCTTCACCGTGGTTTTCTTGTTCTTGGTCGGGTGGTGAAATTACAACAAACGAGTTTGGTGTATAAAGTATTTTGTCCTCTGTTTTGTGTACAGTTAAGATAAAAACCCATTTTCTTGACTTAAATATATACACGTTGGAATCAAGATTACTGCATGTATCACTGGAGCAAACTTACGAGTTAAAATGTCAATATTCATAAATACGAAAAACAACCCAACCTATTTTATCAATGGAGCGGTCCTGTAAGCCCCGCCCACACACGTGGGCAACACCACGTGAACCAGACCAATGCAATACTGCATGTTTAAAAACGTGCGCGTCGTATACGCACTTGCGCTTTGTTGGACACGAATCACGGCTGTGATTGGTCAAAACACCATGGGGGCGGGTCCTAATGGATCGGTCCATTTTTGATTACACTTTCGCTATTCAGCCTTACTCTTCAAAACACACAACACACATTATAAATTAATAGGGAGAATACACTGTGAAAACAACACAATTATCATAATAGTAATAATACTAAAATCAACTCCACAACTTCAAACTGTATACTTTCAAAACTCCATTATGCCGAATTTTAACAATGACATTAGAAAAATCACGCCACACACACTTAAACATGAATTCTAGATTTCAAAACTTACCAAATTGGTCACTATTTTTATTTCATAGCCTTAGCTGGTTCCTGCACACTACATATATTCCTTTACTGCACGTGTTTTGCCTGGTAGTCTTTTACTTTCTCAAACAACTGGAATATACTGAATACAAACTTGAATTTGTTTTGGAGAATACAAAAAAATCTCAGTGCAGCACATAAAACGATTTTACATAAAAAAAGGAAGTCTTGTTTTCTTCCAGAAAATGAGGTATTCAGTGATCATGTTCGCTATGGAATTATCTCTATGCCCAGGTTGAGTTACAGAACACGTTCAAGGGGAGTTGACGGGGCTAGAATTAGCCGACCGGTCGCTGAGGGAGTCGGCCAGGCTGCGGGGCCGCTTCAGCAGGCTCGGGTGGAAGTTGGCGTGCCGCCGGGCGTGCTTCATCAGGTGGTCGCTGCGCATGAAGCGCTTCTCGCACAGCGGGCAGCAGAACCGCTTCTCCCCGGTGTGGGTGCGGTAGTGACGGGCCAGCTCGTCGGAACGCGCAAACCGCTTGTTGCAGTCCGGCCACGTGCAGGGGAACGGTCGCTCACCTACAAACACAGACAGAAAAACAAAGAAAAGATTTCCGTAAGACAGAGTTTTCAATCTTCATTATGTTTCTAAGCTAACTACCCCGACAGTGACCTTTGACCCTGACTTTGACCTTTGAACGTGACCGCGACAAAGAGAAGACTAAAAGATTGACATAAAATAATTTCATTGAATAATAAGCCATCTTTGACTGAAACCAGAGTTTTCTTTTCCTGAAGCCATGTCCTGTATTTTCCTAACAGTGCCATGTAGCCAGATTCAAACCCTACACTCTAAAAACTGTGTTTGGCAATTAAACACAATCTTGCGATTACATTGTAAACATGTTTAGAAGCTAAACATTAATGTGTTTAACTTCAATTCCTTAACATCAATGTTCCATAAACAATATCCATGCTTACTCTAAACATGTTAAGTATTAAAACATGTTTACAAACTGATAGCAAGAAAGTGTTTAGAAAAGTGTTTCATTGTTAAACACAAATTTTGAAGTGGAAGTTTTCTCAAACTTTCAGAATCCATCAAACCAAGTTCGTCAACAATAAACACAAAATGCAGAGAAAATATCAGTTCAGATCTGTTGGAGAAAAGGTGTGGTGCCGTAATAAGAGGAAAGAGTAGAGTAAACGCCTCTTTATCACAACTTGAAATCAACAATTGAGTAATAACAACGTTTCAAACCCAATAGGAACCGCTATTACGTTCTACAATTAGCGGTTATGCTGTGCCCATTCCTGTTACGCATACATTCCAGGAAAAGGCTTGATTTCAAGTCTGATCAGCCAAACGGTGCTGCTTCAATATGCAATGGTGATTATCATGTGTCCAATGACAAGCTAATACCGACTTGAGGTCAAGTCTAGTTCAGGAAGGGTGCTACACCCTTTTACAGGCGGGCCCATTTACCGCAGGGAGGAAGTCATTATTAGAGCCAATTAGATCGGAGATACCGATAGCGTCTATACACGACATACTAGGATATCCCTATTCACAGAGAAGGATTGCAAGTTGCGTGATTTTGCGATGATATACAGTTATCCAATTGTTTTAGAAGCTTTTAGCTTTTAATTTTTTTGAATATTTTAAGGCTTTTTAATTAACCATAAGAATACAAGTATGGAACGCTCTTCGGACTTTTAAAGGTTACATAAAATGAATTTTACAGTGCATTTTTTTGAGATTTGAAGCCATTCCTCTGTATAAAAGCTGTGTGTATGAGACATCTCTTTCTGGTAATTTTTTTGCAAAGTGCCAATTTTTAATTTGAAATGTTTCACGCTTTTCATAACAAGTGAGGGCGCTGATGCTGTGATGTCACTTAAGCAACACACCCTTCAGATTAAAGTTGGTATATACGCGGTTTTTTTTTTAATTTCGATTTTCTTTTCCGAACGAAATTTAAAGGAATGTCCTGTAACAAGCTTGTTTGTATTTTGCAGGCCTTTATACAGTTTTAAAAATTGGTTTAAAATTGCGCGCTCCATAGTTCAGAAATTGCGCCAACTATATTTACAACGAATTAGAAGCGTCCCACTCTTAATTCACAAGTTGAACTTAATTGTCGTGGGTCAATTTTTTTCTAGTGCGATGCCTCATTGGAAAGCAGTTTACTAATATATAATGCTAGAAAATTATCAGTTCAACTCAAAACTATTGGAAAATGTGTAAGGTGCCACACCCCAAAATCACGTATAGGCCTACACCAACTTAAAGTTTTTCTCTTTGTGTTAACCCCAAAATTCTGCTTATTGAAAATATCTACGCATAAGCTTTCTCATTGTCTTCTTGTTGTATATATATACTGGAACATGAACCAATGAAAGCAAAAAACGAATCCTCCAAAACCCTTAACATTCTGGCGACTTTTTATTGTATGTGAAACTGACGTTTCCGCTTTTAATGACATCACAATTTTGCTCATGAATATGGAATGTTTCATTAGCATAAAAAACGAACAATAAACCCTTAAAATGGCAAAGTAGAATGGAATAGGCCTACACAGACTCATTTCAAGGATTGCATTTAGAAAGAAAAGTCCATGAAATGGGCCCTTTAAGGTGCATTTTTGTTTTTAATAATGTAAAAGTAGATGATTTTGTTCTCTTACACTGCAAAAACTGCACTGTTAAATTTACACCATTGGTATATATAGGACCATCTGGCGTTACATTTTACTGGTGTTGTCCTATATAGATACCGAATGGTGTTAAATTAACACTACAGTTTTTGCAGTGTAGTTTGTTTTACAAGTTTTTTTCACCAATTCCTTATATAGGAGATAAATGAACTGTATTTCTGGGGGATGTTTCATCCGCGTAGTGGCACAATGTTTTGTTAACAATGCACAATGTCCTGAATTTATAGGGCATTTTACCTAATTTCTTTGTTTTTTGTATCGAATATCTTCGCTTGGCTGAAGGCTAAGCTTTCAAGGCCTCACACTCGCTTTAAGTGCTCCATCTCTTAAAAAGAATTCACCTTACTTCTGCCAGTAATTGGAAATCCCTATGGGTTTTCCCGCTATTGTAACAATGCCTTGCATATAAAAATACGTTTTAACTACTCGCACGCGAACCGCTTTATACAGCCAAAAAAGGACTCAGCACGCTTCATTCAACCATCGACAATTATGACCAAGCCCGCACAAAAAGTTGTACATGAAAGCTTTTTAGAAGGTCGAATAAAAATGGTACTTTGGACAGACCTTCCGAAGGTAATTATTGTTGTAATAAAAGATTGTATTGAGATATGGGGGGAAATGGCCCCGTGGCGCCTCGCGCGACAGGTGTGCGAGTTGAAGTGGGTAACAAAGAACGGACTCTATAGCGGAACGTGGCCCAATTGTAGGGTCCCCATGACACGCGACCAGAGCACCTGTTCGCGCCCATTAAGAATTTGGAATGCTCCATTTTGAAAGGTTGCCCCAAGGTCAAAATGGGATAACCCGTGGAAATTGAGTTTACACGTGGTTCTTTCACAGACTAACAATGAGGTGAAGACCAATATGCATTGGCCTTTTTGAGATATGAAATCTAAAACTTCTGAATTTATAAAGGTAATTTGATGCTGCAGCATAGACGAACAATTTCGTCTGTGATTTTGTGTGGTCCTGAAAATAACTGGGGTAACTCACTTTGTCAACTGCATCTCAAAAAGAGTAACCGTAACACCCTGGGCATTTTTGCTAGGATGTAACCTCAATCCTATATATACAAAATCCTCCAAATGCCTCCATTTAAAAATGACATAAAGCCTCAATCCTGCAAACTCATCCGGCAATCACTGTCAATATGTTGAGGCAGAGCCAGTGACATCCTAGAGCAGTGCGGAGGGTTTAAAGTAAAGTCTATGCCTCAATTATGCACGGCTGAGCATAAACGACACAAGGTCCGGCCTTATAAGACCCGGACACATTATTTTGCCATATAGCCTCAATCGTGCAAACCCCTCCATTTTGCAAAACTTAAAACGCATAACGAGGGCATGAACGTTGGCTATTGTTTGAGATGATATAAAAAGAAAAGGTCTTCGATGCCCTGCAATGGCTTAGCACTAAGAGCCTCAGTTTCAACTCCAATCAGCTGAAATTCGTCCATAGCTGTCGTCTTAGAAGACAAATGATGTTTTGTTTTTCGCGGGCACAAAATAAACAGAAGACACACACGGCTGGATTCAATGGACCGATCTAATAAGCCCCGCCCACTGCGCACGTGGGCAAATTACCACGTGCTCCTCTCCAATGCCACGCTCCATTTCCGGCCGCGCGCATCATACGCGCGTGCACGCATGTCGGACTTCTGTGCACGCACGTCGGACACAAATCACGGCTGTGATTGGTCAGTACACCATTGGGCGGTGCTTACTGGATCGGTCCATTCTAAACGCACGGTGTTCAGAGCAAAGATGTTGCATTCACTCACAATGCATTGGCATGTATACAGAGTTCTGCGACTTCATCTGGATTGTGCATTGATTCTGCTTGTGATGATGCAAACAAAGCCAAAAGTTACCAGCATGTTGACGATGAAATTATGTTTAAAATCATGACGCAAGCCGACAGAGCTATTGCGAGAGACGTATAGCGTCAGTCAGAATTGCCTCATTCTTTTACGTGCACTGCCATCAAATTAGACAAGGATCGGTTTTATTTCGCAAATGCAATACACACTACCCCTCCCAAAAACATTTCGTACCGTAATTAATACATGGACTGCGATTTACGCTTTTCAAATTCAAGCCAAGGATAGGGTTTTTAATACAGTGTTTGGAGAGTTATGACTACAACATTTTCCAGTAAAGTTTCGATAAAGAAGGTGCGCCAATCACAAAAGACCATCAACTCTGTGACCAAATCTTACTTATCACTCTCCAAATAGTCCACAAATGTTTTTATCAGTCGCTTGTTATATCACCCATTTAACGACAGGTGCATGCCACGCGACTGTTGTTGTCTTTCGAAAAACCGCAGTATGTCATGCGAAAGGGCCCAAAGGGGCTTTGTTCAGGAGGGCCTCCAACCGGATCGTGTTTTCACAACCGCGAGATAAAAGAAAGGTCACCGGCTCGCAACTAAGATTTTGGCACACGACAAAGGCATGGGGCATATCCGTACTTTCTTTGTTCACCTGTACTGTGTGAGATTTTTTGGAGAACTTTTTTTTGGGCAAGATTTGATATTTCTTTTTATGCAAATTGAGGCACGTGCGATGTGACCTACTGACACGTGACCTGTGATCGTTGCGAAGAGTAAGGGGCGTGTTTCAAGAGGGTACCATATTCCCATAAATGGGATTGTTTCGCACCGCCACCACTTACACATTCCCAATTTGACCATCAGGTGTGATGAGAACATTGCACTCCCTGAAAAAAAAACACCGGACTCCCAGTACACATGTCTTGGCAAATGTCACAACAAGAGAATATGAGTTCATGGGAATACGAGATTCCAAATAGTAAAAAGAAAAGTCAGTCCAAATTTCACAGGACAGCAAACAGGCTGATAACATCGTTATTCTTTGAAGGTGTTGCATTTTATCCAAGACTGATTATATGACAACGTGTCTACGCATGCGTATCGGTGAAAGAAAGACGTTTCAACGGTGAGGGCGCTCTACAGGCAAAGTCTAGTGGGCGGGGCGAAGCTTGCCGACTTCACCCGTGCCACTGAACTTGAAGTGAAGGTCACTTCGCACAATGAATACATTTACGTACAATCCTACAATCGTGTTCGGCAGGGTCGTGTGGAGCCCCACAACGCAGCCGGCCTTTGTGCAAGTTCTTTGTGACTATTTTTGGAAGCGGGTGGGCGTGTTAAAATACAGACCAGGTCACGAAACGTCTGCCGATATGCGCGGGGGCAAGTCGCGGTCAAGCCAGCAGGTGTGTAGCGAGCACGACTTAGCCGGCAGTTCTTTGTTCCCGTATACAGGGCAACATCTGCCGAATTTGGCTCAGGATGTAACATGTGCTTACTGATATCTTTTTCAAATCTCGATAAGTCAAACTCTGATAGCTAAAAACAACTGTTAAGTCAATCAAAGAATCCATTCCCTACAGTAGTATAACAATGATATACAACCCTGCTTAACTCAAAACTCTGCTTAAGTCAAATTTTGAACCTGTTCCCTTGAGGTTTGACTTACCAAGATTGCAGTGTATAAGCAATAAGCGCTTAGTACGTGCTAAGCACACATAAGCCAAGAACCAGTTACAACCGGAAGTCCGGCATATATCCCATTGGGTTTTTGCCTGGTAACTGCTCTGGCTAAGCAAACATTTACTGAATTTTAACAGCATATTTTTGTGCTCAGCGGGTCTGGGTTCCAGGCAACTACAAAGAAAAGGAAGAAACTAAAGAAACTGGAGAACTAAATTTAAGAAAACTTGTCAGATATGAATACGTCCACGACAATTACTTGATCCTCCGTGACCTTGAGTAAAGCACTATTATTATTCAAGTACTATCATAATATATCATCTAGTATATCGGCAACGCTTATTTTACGATTTATTGTAGCTATCGTAATATGCCTTTGTTGAGTTTTATTTATCAAAATTGACCTTTGGTTTGTGTTCGGGTGCATAACAGAATTGTTGTCACACGAACAAATAAATCATTCGCATGTCACTTTTGCTCAGACAAACATTCGTCAAAAGTGACTCATGAAAAACAAAATCGGTACAAAACTCAATTTGGATTCAACTAGAAATCTTTTTTTCATAATTGCGTGGTTAAATTTGCGAAGACTTACATTGAATGGAAGAGTCACTATATACACAAAATAATAATGGGTACAAATCTTCTCGCCATCTGCTCCGCCTACGGATTTTCGCCATGCTTTTATCGGGACCGTACCCGTTATTTCACAACCGGCTGAAATTTATTTCGGTATGGCGTTTATGTTCACGTTTAACTAATTTTTTTGGGCATGAGTTGCGCAATATCGTTAGATGGTTGCGAAAGATTCCCTGAGGAGTAAAATCACCCTTGTGCTTGTGGTAAAAATGATTAAACATTGACCAGTCAGCTACACTGCAAAAAATGTGTTTAGCAATTAAACACTTTTCAAATCACTTTCTTGCTATTAGTTTGTGAACATGCTTAAATACTAAACATGTTTATAAATTATAGTAAGGATGGATAGTATTTAGCAATTGGATATTTAATGTTTGGGAATTGGACACGTTATTTTAGCTTCTCAACATGTTTACAAAGTGATGGCGAGATTGTGTTTAATTTGCTCAACACATTTTTTTTTAGAGTGCACGATAATGAAACTCGCTCCGAAAACAAAGCCCAAACTTTGGGTGACCCGTCTTCAAGTTTTACGTGTTGGGACATGTTCGTTAGTACAAAGACATGGTTTCTATAGTTGTTTATTTGTTTACTGCGTGTTGTTTGTGTTTAGCCATGACCCATTCGTGTGGGGCCCTTGCAGAGTACGGTTCATCAAACACGTTTAACAATAGCAGGCAAACACAACAAAAAAGGTGCCATCCTTTTAACAAAACAAACCTTTTCATTTGTCTTTGCGCTTAGCGTGGCCCGTTTAGGCCTGAATGAAAAGTTGGGATTGAATGCATGGTGGTCTACCACCCCTGCCCCCCCCCCCCCCTCAAAAGCGAGACATTTCTTTTCTGCGATAACAATCCTCAATCACCCTCGAACTCTCACACGGATGGGTTTATGAGAATGTCCTTTATTGAAAATATAACCAACGATCAACATATAGACAATCAAACCTACCCCTTTCATTCAAGTTCAACTGCTAAACAGATTTCCTTTAAAGCTATTTCAATGACCGCGTAGTCACTCAACTATATAGATACTACTTTTGTCAACGTACACGACACGTACGTGACATGATGTGATAAACACAACAAAGAGGGCGGGGCGACATCAGCTGGAAATGGGGCCGGTTCGCCGGTAAACAGCACACACCCACTTTGCGATCGGTACAATACCTCTGTACAACATAATATATGCCGTGTATAGTGTACATGTACATGTAGAGAGCAAACAAAGCATTGTTTACCATGTGGGTCAATTTGGTCCTTTGTTAATGGGTCGAGTATAGTAAAAAATATACCCCGGTACATTGTGAGGTATTACGTAAATGTATCGATCTTTAAAACAAGGGGCATTGCAAAGGAAGGGAATTCGCTTCATTGGTCGTGCGATTAGGCCTAGGTATAAATATTCTAGTGAGCTACGCCTCGCGAAAATCTATATTACTGGGATTGTTAAAAGCGGACAAAAGAATGTTTCTTTAGAATATCTGGGCATGTTTTGCATTGCCGTAAGAGCGGGTCGATAATGGGCAGGGTCTTTAAATTGTCTTGAACATTCCTTTACAATCTTACAGCTAAACTGCTCGTCTTAAACTTCCCAAATTAACAAAAGTATATTAAAAAATACTATCTCTAGCTATAGAGGGCTTGTACTTCAATATTTATTTATGCGACAAAGAAATTTTTGTTCTCCATTTAATTTGACAGCAAAAGTAAAAGGCAAAACATGAGAACAAAAGTGGAAGAGTTGTTATAAACACGCCAGTGATGCCAGTGTTGTTCATGAAATAAGCAGGTGTTCTTGAATTCAATTCATTCTACCAACGAATGAACGATATTACATCTGCGCGTGCCTATTTGAATAATATTTGATCAGTACAAAAATATACATGACGTCTATTATACAAAGAAAACAACATATTGCACAAGACTTCTGGAGCGTTCGATACCTATAAATATCAATGAGTGTGAAAGGTTGGAAGTTGATAATGTATGACGCGGTGTGTTTACATGTACTTTGTACACATGATCTGTCATAATACAGTGCAGTTCACTAAAGTTTACAACCAGACAATAACACAATGGAATCCCGCAATTGTGCACCGCCCATTACCTCAATACGGTGTTGGGAAATTGCACAAAAGAAAAACAGGCCAAATTGAGAACGACCGTAATTTTTCGATGTACGTGAGAACAACATTACTCAAAATTAAGTAAAGATGAATCATTATTCGGTGACGATATTAGGTGGTCATTTTAAAAGAATGGGGAAACAAATGTAAAAAAAAAGAATTTCTGTTGCCCTAAAAAAGTTAACGCCCCCTTCTCGGAAGTGCGTTTTCGTTTCAACCTTACACTGAATTTACTGTTGTCAAAACTAACAACGTCACTGTGATTAATTAGCCTACACATTCAAAGAAATTTAGAAGTTGTTCTTTCTTGGGTTTGTTTGGAAGTAGCAAGTGTTTTACATATAATGACTTTACATGTAGTTCGTTCATCATTGAGAAAACTACAGCTGTATTCATTCAAGTACATGTACATGTATACATGCATTTAGATGCTACAACTTTTGTCTGTAGATCATGTACTATCACTACTATACACTCGAAGCTCGTGTTCTAATTAGCTTGACAAAAGGGGCTTAAATGTTAGGCCACCCCCCAGCCAACACACTATACTTCGACAAATTGAAGACTTAATCGGATTAGTGTTAAGAGATTAGCCGTGAGGGATTAACAAGTGTCACAGTAATTCCAGCATCAAGTTTGCTGTTAACTTTCAAAAGATCTTTCATCAGCAGGAGTGTTTTGGTCGATAGAATAAAAAGCACCCCAACCGGCCAGCCATACCAGCTGTTGCTTTGACACGAGGTATTAAGAGAGTTCTGAAAGACTCGAGAGAGTTAGACGGTTTAATTGTCCCCCTCTCCCCACCCCCCACCTCAAAAAAGCAACAAGTACAACCTTCTATAGGGAAATTCGCGACACTAATACACCTACATGGAGAAAAAAAATACACGAAAATACACATGCTCTGTAGTGAAGAGATCGCATATGGACATGTGGTCTTTGTTAATACGAAGCATTGCGAAATAGTTTGAACACAGGTGTTATGCGTGCACGTGTTGTGTTTGTGTACATGTACATGTACATGTACATTGTTGTGAAGTGGGCATGTACATGTACGTATGCACAAACCACGTATCTGTGAAACTCCTAACAAAGAAAATGTCCCCGCACGTGGTCTTACCTGTGTGTGTTCTTAGATGGGCCTTCAGATGTGATGATTTCCCGTACATTTTGTCGCAGCCGATGTAGTGACACTTGTGCTTTTTGACTGGCTGGCCGTCCGGCCCGCGATCAGACCTCTTGCTACCCCCGCGTTTGCTTCTTTGTCCCGTTGCGAGTGTCCCATCGCACGTGCTTGACTTCCTGGCCCGTCGTTTCTTGCCCCCTTTCGATTTCACCCCGGGAGGGGGAATACTGGCAAAAGGGTCCTGGCTGAGCTCCAGGGAACTGGAGCAGTCACTGATGGGGGAGGGGGCAAGATCTCTGTTCTTGTACGTCTCCAAGTCGGCCAGGATCCGTGCCACCATGAACAAAGGATTAGGCAGCGCGGCCAGTTCAGAGTCCTGCGTCATACCATCGTCGTACGGTGGGGTGGTGTAGCCCAGCTCCGCCGGTAAGGGTGTTGGGGCGATCACCGGTGATTTCCAAGGGGGCCTGGACTTAGCAATCGCTAGGAGACACTCAGCAGCTGAGGTGACGTCCATGTCTGTCTGTCCGTAGTCGAAACTTGTCTGTTGGTTCGGCAGGATGGTCGTAGTATCCATTGCGAGTGCATGTACAATTCAACTCGTCCAGCTGTCAAATTATAATGCGTAGAGGCGGTGTGGCGCAGTTAGAAATAAACCCGCGTACACGTAAATACACTCACGAAGTAGCACAGAGTGAAGGAAAAAAGCAGGATTTATCTCCAATCGGTGGTGAAATCTCCGTTGAAATTGTGATCAAAGCTGGGACCATTTGAGGGGACTTTCCTCATGGTTTGCTGCCTCGAATGGTTATGTTGACGATGCATGGGGGGAGGTGTGTGCTATGTGTTTTCTCCCGCGGTTTCTATTGTTACGAAGGCACAAAGAAACGACCCTTCTGCATGTACGTCGTATACGTGTGACGTATCTAACCTCGTGTGTGTGTGTGGTGGGGGCGGGGTGCTGTAAATAACCATCGTCAGCGCGGTTCTGATTGGTCCGCTGATCAATATGCTAATCGTAACCTTTGATCTAACAGGTTTACGATATTGTGACTTCGATTATGTTTCGGATCAGATGCCAGCTTCATGATTATCATCCCCTCACTTGCCAGACTCCAATGCAATATTAGTCCAGTTTCTGATTAGGAGATGCCAAAATATTCCACTCAAGGCTAACGATTGGTGTATTTTTGTTAGGGTTAAACATAAAAGTAACATGAACGTAGCCTTATGCTGCGACGAAGCCGTGATTTCGCGAACCAGTTTCATGAGGCCCACGTTTTAGTTTTGTTGCTCGATCGACAAAACTTCGCGGGTTCATTTCACTGACTCAGCTGCACTGCGCGACCTCTGAGGTCAAAATAGTTCCTTTTTTCTTCTTGTTGACAAATTCTTTTATTGTCGGTCACTGACAGAAAACCGCGCTTCCGTGTACGTGCAAATCTTTGTTCATATCCGTTTTTATACAGTTTTTGGCAGTCGGCGGACAGAACACGCATGCTAGGCTGCAACGGACAAAAGAATATTGGTCACTTTGTAAAAAAAATATATCTCAGTAAAAATATATCTCTTGTGATAACGTGAGGATTTATTCATGTCAAATAAAAGAATTCTACTTGGCATTGCTTTTCCGAAACAACTTGCTCACCCGATTTCAATGCTGTTGTTCTTAGTGATTTCACGGGTGGGTTCTTTAATTTAGTTGTGGCAAAAAAAAAAACCTTTGAAATGAGGCCAAATGTGTAATTCTGCAAGTCAATTTGTGGAATTAGTTAGTTTCCTTATGAGATATTGCATTTGTGTTCTTTGGAATTATTGAATTTGACATTGAATAAAAGAGTTTTTCATAAACTCAAGAGAAAAAAAGTTTGATGTTAAAGTTGGTGTAAACGTACTTTTCGGGTGTTGGGCAACTTGAAAAATAGATTTTCAAATTTAATTGATATTTTTTCTAGCAATACATACATACTGGAATTTGTATCATTGTGGAAACATTCCTTTGTTCTCGCCACTAAAGTTACGAGTTTGAAAGTGTAGCTTAAAAATACTCTTGTTTTAACCAGAATTAATTTTCTTGGCTGAAACTTGGACTTAATATCCCTTTTCTAAAACTCTTCCATTTGCGACCAATCAACATAGCTTGGAAATTACTAGTTTTTGAGTAAAATCCATATATATTTTTCGTGAAAACCTTGTGGAGACGTATTCATCTATAGAAATTGCCCTGTGGAGACGTATACAATCTTTTGTTCCCTATTGAACACACGTCTCCAGAGGGTACGGTGTATCAGATCATTGAAGACGTCGCACGAAAGAATCGGCGCACGACAAGTTAAAGGGAAAATACAACATTTGCAAACATCAAAAAATAAAACTACCAAATCATTTTGAAATACCTTGCTGGACTGTTAGTGAATGACAGTGTAAAGCATCCTGTAAAATCATCACACCTGGTATACTGTCATTTTCAAGAAAAGTGGTATTTTTGTATCAATTTCCAACACTGATCGGCCGACCAGCGTTGGAAAAAACTGGCTTTTTTTCAAATACTGGCCCCAAAATCATCGCATTTGTTTGCAATCGATTACACACCTATGAACGGGTACAAGCCAGCTAGACTGGTTCCCTGACCTTACAATTCCCCAATGTGTATAAACTGCTTTGTTTCTTCTTAAATGGAGTCAGGGAACCAGACTACAGGAAAATGATTGTTTTTCTTGGTTTCTATAGCATTTTCGAAACCAAAACCTCAAAAAAGTCAGTTTAACTATATTTGCTATATATTTCCAACCCCCCAATTCCATCCATTTCTGAAAATTATAGCAAAAGCAAATGATGTATATTCCCTTTAATATCTCAACTTTTGAGAGGGACGCTCCTATTCGTTGTGTGTGCAAATGAATTGTGTGCAATTTCTGAACTGGAGCGCGCCATTTAAAACCGCTTTTTCAAACTGTATAAAGGCAAATGTATTTATTACAGGACATTTTATTCCTTTAAATTTTGTTCGGAAAAGAAAATCGAAAAAGCACGAATATGCCAACTTTAAACGAATTGTTTTTCAACAAATTTACGTTAAATATTGGTTGCTAGATTGACTGAATCAATTGAATGGAAAACATTTTCCTGGTATAAGTGCCTAGACTGTTCCTTCCGTTTTTACACTCTAAATATTGGTTTACATAACCAATCTTTAGTTGAAATAACTAACAATAAGTGGTTAATATGTGTCTCATATAGCCAAGCGATTGGTTGGACACATAATATTAACCGCTATAGTTGGTTACTTCAACCAATGATTGGTTATGTTAACTAATACGGGTGTCGTGTAGCAGAGTCGAATTGTTCCCAAGATTGAATGAACTGGATAACTTCATGAGCTCATGCATAATTGTTTTAATGCAATCCTTGAAAATGACCTTCCTGTCCCATTTAACCTTATTTTTAATATTTTGTTTGTGCAGTTTCAAGAGTATTTTGGTGCCGTTTTGGTTTTTATGCTAATTTAAATTTCCATATTCAAAAGCAAATCTGTGATGTCATTTTAGGCATGCGAACCTTGAATGTTACAATTTAATTCAGCACCAAAATTGCCCAAACTTTGGATATTTTGCTGTCGTAACTTTCTTTTCTTTGGTGATTCGTTGTTTCCTCAGCTTTTTTCAATGAGCAAATTTTTGGGTTCACAATTTGAAAACAAAACAGTGTCTTCTTGAAATGACATCACAGCAACAGCGCCCTCAGTTGTCCGGAAGAGCATGGCAAATGTTAAAATTATTAATTGAAGAAGTGCACTTTTCAACAACAAATAAACCCAAAAAGGGATATCAAATAGTTTTTACTTAATCCTAAAAGGGCCGGGGTATTTTGACCATCTCTCAGCCGGTGCGGGGGGGGGGGGGGGGGGGGCTAATGTTTCGCTGCGCGGAAACCAGTGGTACGAATGTTTTATGTTTTTGGTGTCAAAACGGATGCGCAAGGCTAGAGGCTAAAAAGTCAGAACAGCTCGGGTCGCGAGAGGAGCACAAAGTTGCACAAAAATATGTTCCTAAGAAAAAATGCCTTTCATGAGCCCTGAAACTTGAGTTCGACGTTTAAAGCTAGGGGTTCGGGGACTGCAATCAAGACGTTGTGGTCGTTTGGCACATTTTTAGAGCGTATTTAAAGCTGGAGGATCAGTTGCTTTTTTCTCATTTTCATTCCTTTCCTGATTATATTACCACCCAAAATCCAACGAGAATGATCAATGCCCGACGTGTTGAAATGTCGGCCGAGTCGATATTAAAATTGTTGAGTACACATTGAAAACTTAAAAAACTTTTTTTATTACGAACGATTTGGACTTCATATATAATTCTTTATTTCCAAAAATCGATTGGTGACTGATCGTTGGAAAGAAATCACCAAGGTCTAAAATTTCTTGAGTTTTAATTTCACGTGGTGTTTAGTACCAGTACGATCTCTAATCCAAGTATAAGCGTACACTATTCGGTAGGTTACTTTATGGGTTATTGATTAATGCAAATTACAGTTGGTGTATATGCGTTTTTAGGGGTAGCACCTTGCAAAATAGATTTTCAAATTGACTGAATGGATGATTTACTAGCATTACCTTAGCTAAGAGCTTTTCAATGAGACATTGCACGAAAAAAATCGGCCGAGGACAAGTAATCGATTAACTTATTTCAACTGATTTCGAATTCGTTCTGAATAGTGTGCGCAATTTCTGAACTGGAGCGCGCCATTTCAAACCACTTGTTAAAACTGTATAAAGACCTGCAAAAACAAACAAGAAACTGTATTTTGTTGTTAGACATTATTTCCCTTTAAATTTCGATTCGTTCGGAAAAGAAAATCAATATTTTGAAAAAGCACGTCATATACCAACTTTAATAATGCGTAAACTTCGTTTGTGAGATGAAGCTGGCCGCTAGTCTACGATAGTCTTTTTTTGTGGTTTTTTTTATCCACTCCTGTTCCGCCCATTTCAGTCTTGGTACATTCTATCTTCCACAGCCAGTCCTGATTGGTTGTTCTCAGGCAGTGACGTACCTGAAGGGCGCGGCAAAACGTTATGACTGGAGCTTCTGCCTTGGTGACGTCAGTTTTGCTCATGAATATGGAAATTAAAATGAGCATAAACTGACTGGTAACGAATATGCAAAAAGACTCAGATATGTTTTAGGGATTTAATTAAATCTACAAATTACATTGCCTTATTAAAGTTATTAATATAAGTTAGTACAAAGATTTCGATTTTATTTATGTTATATTTTATTTACTTATTTATTTTTGGGGCGGGAGGGGTTTAACACCAATATTACACACTTCAAAACAGTCATATTAGAACTTTTTTGTAAATGTGCGTCCCGTGGAATTTATTTCCATTCATCATACCAAAAAATATATACTTTTTAAGGTTATTATCATATTAAAATCCATTATCTTTGAAAAATGCATGTACATCAATTTAAAATGGAATGTAATTACTTTGTGAAATGTTTGCTACAGTCATTGAACATTGTACAGCGCTGCAAACGTTTCTAACAAATATACACTGCACCTAAAGCAGTTACAACTATCCACTGCGACATTTACAGAAAAACCTGCAGAAAAAAATTAATGCACGCGATCCAGAGCATGCATGTGGTGTGTCCCGTCCGCGTAATTTTTTTTCCTAGGAGGGTTAGGGGCAATGTCATGAATAATTCAGTTTTTCCTTTGAATCATTGCAAGACTTAGGTTCTCGTTCTATTTTCCCCTTAATTTAAATTATCTCAGTGATAAATGTGGAGAAGAAAATAGCTAATGAAAATGAGCAGCGACGACGTGGATTCGAACCAGGGATCTTTGTATCCATAGCTCATCTCGCTATCCACTAGGCTACTGTGTGGTAGCTCGACGACAACCGTTCTTTAAAATGCTTTAATGTATTGTAACTAGTTGGGTAACTAACAACAATGCTGTTGATGTCATTGTCCGTTCTCATGGATAAACATGAATTATTCATGACATTGCCCCTAACCCTCCTAGGAATAAAAAATACGCATCCCGTCCCATCCCGAGGGCCCTCAAACGTGGTAAAAAGCGCCATCTTGTGTTGGGGCATTGAGCCAATACTCTTACAACAAAAATGTCACTGAATGGATTTTTCCAAGCCATCAAACAAATATCACAGACAAGTTGTCTGCGGACCGCATGCGACGCCTTTTTCCTGCAGCGCAGCTGATCTCTATGTGTTCTTTAAAAAAGTCAAACAACCCCTAGATGACCTTTGACCTCCAATTTTGGAAGACTTGTGATGAACCCCCACCCAAGGATCACTTCATCCAAGTTACATTAAAATCCATCCAATTCTGCAGACAAAGAAACATTTGAAGCATATTTGAACAGTGACCTCTAATGACCGCTGCATGACCTTTGACCTCAGTGATCTGATGAAGAATTGGGTCTTCCCATCGCTGCATCAAAGTTTCATCAAAATCCATGAAATCATTTGTAGTGCAAGTGCAAGTAATACAGAATTTAGGATTGGTTAGTTTCTCCCAAACCTTCGTTTAAGCGACACAAAAACTAGAATTGAGCAACAGAAGCACTAAATTTACCCCAGATTTTATTTCTTCTTTGACCGATTCAGGGTGCCTTCAGTATTTACACTGGTGGATTCTGATGGACTCGGGACACCAACATGGTTTGCGTGACAAAATTGGTGGATTTTGGCGGATTCGGGATACTTTCTAGTAAAAGTGCTAAAGCTGAATCTGTTTACTCCAATACTCTGACATTATGTAAATTAGCACTCTAAAATCAAGAGAAATATTTAGATTTGTTCGCCAATTAGGAATTTCTTGTGCTTGGAATCTAAAAGCTGGTGAAATAAAGTTTAGGGAAATTTAACGAATTTATCTTTAAGCAATCTTGACGCGCAGTAAAGGTGGAACTAGTATGCTCTACATGAACTTTTAGTGATTTAGCGCATGCAGCTGGAATGTCGCTCGCATCTTGGAAGAGCGCAACACGCAGGGTGCGATATGGACCATGCAATACAGCCTCATATCACCATTGTTGCCATGGATACCACCAATCAGGATCAAGGATACAAGTTTGCTTGGAGAAAATACCTAGTGTCCTTTAAGTACCTATCTGACTGACCGACTCCCCGACTGTCACTTTTGCCCTGGTTGCTGACTAACGAAGAGAGTGGGGCAGTGCTATTACAGAGTGGCAGGATCACATAAGGAATGTAGGCCTCTACGCTGGCATGCCGAAGGTGACGAAAAAGATCCGGGAACGTTGTCTCAAGCTTGCAGGGCATTGCGTCTGTCACCTGGAGCTGGCCGCTAGCCCGATCATTCTCTGGGAGCCCACAAGGGCACTGCCTCTCCCTCTGCCTCTCTGCCACTGCCTCTCTGAAGTCTCTCCCTCGTGGACATGCTGAAACAGGACACCGGCTTGACCACTGCCGAGGAGCTGCGCTCCTGCATGCTGAACCAACATCTGGACCCAGATCAATGGGAGGGCTCGAGCTGCCAAAGCGCCTCGACTTGATTGATTGATCATATAGGATACACCATATAACGCCAACGAATGGGCGAAATCCGGCCCATTGTGTAGACCAGATGCATGATAAGACTTCCAGTGAATAGCCATTTCTGAATCAATACCAGTGATTCCCAATCCAGTGAGCCACCAAGAGGTTCCACAGAGAGTTAATTTTTCGGTCGACAAAAGCATGGCCGACATGCCGCGATATAAACGAATGTCAGTAGACAACCTCAGGAATTGTTGATAGATCAAGGCAAAGCATTCTTTGGCCTAGCACAAAACACCATATCTAGATAAACAAGTACCAAGTGGTACAACCCACGGCGGTTCCACAAACTTTAAACCGCGAATTTGGCTTTGCAATGGGGCGTGATCTAATATGCAAATCAGATGCATGCGCGCGTATCAGTGTCACAAAACTGCAGGTATTCCACAGAAACTCACTGCCAAAGCTGTGATACATGCGTGGCATGCATGGAAACAGTATAATGGGCCGAGTAAAGTGTCCACCAACCAATTACCCACCAGCCAACTCACCAACCAACCAACATAAGCAGCTCAAGCCAATGGCGTGTTTCACACCGCCGTGGAAATAAAACGTAAAAAGATACTCACTTGATTCATGTATACGCTTACGAACCTACTGATCGGACAAACTAACAATTTTAAGTGTACCGTGCCATGGTAAATTTGTTGACCGTCTTGCACACTGCATTGCTAAACATTGACTCTCCGTAGTGACCTCAGGGGTGCGTTCAAGCGTGTTACTCTTGCTACTCCCGAGTGCAGGAAAATGTTGCGTGCGCATTACTCCCGGTGCAGGAGTATACTCCGGGTATGACGGAGAGTATACTCTTGCTCACCCGCGGGTCGTACTCCTGCCGTTCGGGCGCTCAGGAGTATACTCATGTTAGCACGAGTAGCACGCTCGAATGCACCCCAGGTGGCTGACTGTATTGGGAACTGCCTGTTTTGATTCAGAATGCCTATTCGCTGGGTGCTGGATTTCGTCCATTCATCGGCGTTATATGGGTAATCCTATATGATAGCACTGCCCCGCTCTCTTCATTATTAGGTATGCGCCTTGTCTTGTTCGTCAAAGAGACCAGTGATGTCCGAATTCCTAAATTCTCGTCAGTGAAATCCAGGCATTGGATAGCCAGCTGTCTGCCGCTCTCTTGGCGTTCCGACCAGTCGGTGGGTTCTCCCGCTGCTGTGGCTGTTTGTCGCCCTCTGACGGCTGTCCATGGACAGGGTCGGGAGCCGGTTCAACCCCGGGCGGTACTGTGGCTGCAGGTTGTCGTTTGTGTCCCGCGGAGTGCGGTTACCCACCTTGAACAAAATTTAAAAAGATGTCAACAATTCTTGAAAGCTGAACAAAGAAATTGACTAAAGCAGGGCTCGAACCTGGGACCTCCAGATTGCCGTTCCGGTGCTCTACCAAGTGAAGAAACACGACTGTGACATTATTAAGGGAATAAATGTGTGCTTGGAAGATAGTGAACCTTATGGTTAAGACTGGTTGGAGTCTGGAATGCTGATAACTAGGCGAAGCCGAGGGTAATTATCAGCATTCCAGACTCCAACCAGTCTTAAACTCAGTGTTTAATACCGACCAAGCACATATTTATTCCCATTCATAAATACCTTTTCAGTCAAAAAAAAAAGTCAAAACCAGTCAAAAATTGAACATTTCCAACGACTTTGTTCAACAATTTTACTTTCTGTTTCTCGAAACACCCCTCTAGCTATATAATGGATTTCGTAGGAGTCCACATTTCATGCGACACTTGAAAAATGTTTAATACCAGCCAGCCATGTCTTTATCATCTGTTTAAGACCGGCCATGTGGGCTCTCGACCAATCGGAATGGGTAAACTGTCTTAGGTATTTATGAATGTAATGCAATTATTTAAATGACATAGCTCAATCTAGTGCGCTCAATGCAGCGGCGTAAAAATGGTTTAGGTTCTAGAGAGCACATGGGGGTGCACCAATTTTTCAAGGGGGGCACTGAATCCAGTAAAATATACATTGTTTGTGTGCAATTCAAGATTTCAAATGGGGCGCATCCGGAGAAGGGGGGGGGGGGCTTGCTTTCAATTCAAAGTAATGACTTTAATCCCTAACCACCCTGAATCCTCCAAAAATCCTTTTTGCAAATTGGAGGAATTTGCAGGATTGAGGTTACATGGCCAAAGTGCGTTGCTGATTTCGGAGTACGCACTGTGTCAAGGTCTTGGGCCGGACCTTGTGTTGTTTATGCTCAGCCGTGCATAAATTTAGTCCTTGATTATACTTGACAACCTCCGCACTGCTCCAGGATGTCACTGCCTCTGCCTCTGCCTATTGACAGTCATAGCCGGAGGATTTTGCAGGATTCAGGCAGTGGTCACCCCTCCATGGACCATATTCAAGAAACAACGGAGGAATTTGCAGGATTGAGGCTATATGCTATTTTTCCATGAGGCCAATTGGAGGATTTTGCAGGATTGAGGCTACATCCTAGCAAAAAGGCCTAGGGAGTTAGGGTTAATTGAAATTATAGATCAACTTACTGTTAAGGCAGAATCCTTTAGGAATGCATGCATTTCAAGGAGACAAAATGAAAACCAATCCAAAAATAAATAGTCGAGTCTCGTTAATACAAACTCGTTCGGACCTAGCCAAATTGTTTGTTATATCAGAATTTTGTATTAAGAGGAACATCAGTCCCATTCATTGTGCACATAAATACACAGTCGGGACTAAGGCTTTAAGTTTGTTATAACCAGAATTTTGTATTAACAGAGTTTGTACTAACGAGATTCGATTGTAATAGGCACCCAAAAAATACATTCAACGATAGGCCTACAATTCAATTATTGATTTTTCTCCATGTATTTGATATACACAGTGGCTTTGCCTCCTAAATATCGAGCTTTTTAAATGAAATCACTTGGCTTCACTCTCAGGTGAAAACAAAAATTGAAACAAAGTCTCCTTTAAAAACTGAATTGAGACTCGGCTCATGAAATACTGAGGACCCTGTCTGTGCCTCGACACTTTTTGTGAATTTTTTCTGCGAAAGAGGTGAGCAAAGTTTGCCGATTTGGTTTTGCCTGTTTCTCTGGGATACTGCGTGTGGGCAACAAAAATGGTGAGAAAAGCGCCCTCTAGTGTTTGTTAACAGAGTCCAATTGAATATTACATATAAGAAGTTCGCTAATTTTCCTCTGTATTGACTAACAAGCCCCCAGATAGCAATTTCATGTCATCAAAGTCAATTTGAGCAGTGAGAAAAAACAAGCATTTTCTTAGAAAACACTTAGAATTTTTCAGTCCACTCTCATCTATAGGGTTTGTACACAGGGTGTTGAGTGAACTTCTTATATGGAAATCTTTCCGAATATACTAACCATCTGCGGTCGGCCTGTCGTTCGCGTTACGGCCAGGCCCCCGGCCCGGTGGTCAACGCGTACTGGTGAGCTGTCGGTAAACATGCGATTGAAGTTGCCTTCCCGGTTGCTGAGCTCCATGCGGTACATGCGGACCTCACGGCGAAGGCGTTCCAATTCTTCGCTGAATTCCTGCAGATGTCAAAATGGCGAACCCAGGGTCAAGTTCTAACTGGGACTGTAACTGCATACTAACTACGGTACTGAGGGTTTTTTACTCACCATTTGGCTAACTTATACTCCCACACAACATGCATCTCAAAATGCTCTACAGTATGTCCCAAAAATGTGCCTGACGGACTGTTTTTAAAATCATTACAAAACAATGAGGTCAATTTTGAAATTGTTTTGGTTGTGTAGATGCTCCTAAGCCTTGGCCTCAACCCCGATGAGTTTCATTTAATTTCAGTCAGGCATCACTGCACAATTGTCAATTGATCACAACGACACTTTTGAATACTGTGACCAAGTTCCTTGCCTTAATCAATTTCAGTGCTGTTTCATGTTACTTAGGCCTATCACAAACATGGTATGAATAGTTTGTGTCATGGAGGGACGATTTCACTAGTTTCAAAGTGACACCGGAACGTGGCGTTATTTACATGCCACGTTCGCAGGTCTATGCCTTAACCACCAAGTGGCACTATACCCCTAGAACTATGGGTATTACACGTGTAATACCCATAGTTCTAGGGCTAGTGGCTCTACATTTTTTTCTGCACAACTTTCTAACCATGCCTTCTCCTGGTGATTTTGAAGACCTTGGCGCAGGTTGCACGGTAAACTCAGACTGTCGACGACTCTCCAACTCTTTCTTAAGATTCCGGAGGTCCGACTCCAGATTCTTATTCCTCTGCTGGAGTCTTTCCTTTCCATTACTGGTCTCCAGTAGTTCGTTTTTCAAGTCTTCCATTTGTAAGCTCAACTCTGATTGCACTTGTTCCATTTCAGATCGGAGCCGGTGGACGACTGCGTCATTTTCTCTCCGCTTGTCGTTTTCTTTGCTGATTGTTTCCCGGAGTCTCTCAAATTCCACGGTCTTCGCTTCCAGCTCGGCTTGGGCAAGATCGAGTTGCTTTTGGAATTGCTTGACTTCATCTTCGCCCAAGCCTGTCACAAGCTCCTTTGACTTTGAGTCGTCCACGATTCTCTGAAGTCTGACAACTTGGTCTTTCATGAAATCATTGTCCTTCCTAAGTTCAATCACTCTGACTTCGTTCTCAGCGAGCTTCTGCGTTAGCAGCTTCTCCCTCTCTTCAAAATCTTGCTCGAAACCTTTCTTTGCCTCCTCGCCCCTCCTCTGTTCCGCGGCCAAGCAGTGTTGCAACTTTTTGATTTTGCTCCGTGCGTCTGCAATAACATTGGAAATTTCCTCCTCATAAGCGACCCTGACGGCCTCCAGCTCGACTTCCTTCTCATGGTTCTTCACGAAGAGCATGTGGACTACTTGAGTGAGTTCTGCCACCTTCTTGCACATCTTGAATTCGAAGGATTTCTTGTTGAACTTCGGGGTAGCGGCGGCAGCTCCGCCGCCCTCCGCCATCTTGAATGTTTATAGCAACTAGAAGAACAAGGTACGACGCGGTCTTCGGTCTTTACACAAAAACTCTTGCATGTTGGTAGACTCTTGGGGGCGTTCTATCCGCGTGAGGCGCCCCAAATTATTTAAGTTTCAGTTCAAAGGCGCTTTTGACGAGACCAGCGGGCCGCGGTTCATACGTTTTGTTGTGTGTATCCACTTTTACAAAACATTACAATGTGGACCACATTTCCATCTTTGTGCGTGTGGAATGTACAAATATCCAATTCATGTCAATTTGCAATGGCCATATGATTATTTTATGCCAATTGCAAGGAATGGTGGTGCAGCCCTGCTGATGCGACGGTCGGCTCGTTTACATCTTTTCCAGAAGCACGTGGCAGACGCTCTCAAATTTCTTACCCGCCGCTTCGGTGTAAATACAACACCTTTGGCTGTATCCGCGTTGGAAGGAAATCATGAAGATGTCAGAAATGTTGAGAGACAAGATGGAGACGCAGGCCTCCGATCTTTAGTTTCCTCAAGCTTCACTTCACAACTCCGAAATTTCCAAAATCATGGTCTTCATGCAGTTGGGTAAATATTATCATTTTTTTTATGGCAATGCTCTCTGACGACCGGGAAAAAAAGGTACTAGTACTAAGCCTATAGTTGCAACAACCGTCACTGCGCGCCCTTTCCTATGTGCTCTAGTGGGGCGGACTCTATATGCATTTTTGGGTACACTCTCTCCCAACACATATAGCCTAGGCGGTACTTCAACAAGTTCAAAACCATTTAATGCCATTTTGTCTGACCCTTTTAGGGGCGGGTCATGACGCTAAAAAGTGGGGGGCTGCGCCGGCAAAAGAACGATTCCGATAATTTCACCTTTTCTTTTCTTTTCTGCATTTGGCCAGCTCACCCATAGAGCTGCTCACCCAAGTGAAAATAAAAATAATTCAAGAATTTCGCCATTGCTGGGAGTTGGCCATATTTTTAAACAGTAAGGGGCAAATGGCGTAAACAAACAAAAAATCGGCTGCAACAGGCAATATTTTTTTTTAATCCAATAGGCCTATAGTTGGGCAATTTCCAAAAGTTGGCATTATACACTTCAGTCATTGTTCTGCATCCCACTTTTACGGAGATTGTACATTATGAGGCCGTTGAAAGAAACAGCGTTGATGCGAAATCAAATCCCTTTTGCTATAATGGCCTGGAATTACAACATTCAAAGCATTTTGCGTCTGTTAGGGGATTTCAAATTCCTGCTCTTAATGGTGGCCGTTTCTGTGTTATCCTCTTGGTCGGAAATCCTCTCAAATATTTCCTTGTTCGTATTTTACCCATATAATCCGAGAGCCCATTGAGGTCTCTCACAAAAGGTTTAATGGCGGCAGCGAGTAGGTGGGGTGTCCAAGCTTCAAAACCGCAATTCTTAAGTGTCATACCCGTGCGTCTGGGAGGGGACACCGCCTAAATTTTTTTTATGTCTAAGTTCATTAGAACGATCATTCCAACACCAAACAGTCATGAATGAGTCTGCTTTTGCAGAATTTCAACTTACGAATAAAAAATCCCGTGCAAAATTCACTTAAGAGCGGCAAGTTAATTGCCGATTTCTGCACGGCTTAAAAAGTATTACGCAATGCACACAAACATAGATCCCAACATAGATCCCAACACAAACATAGATCCCAACTAACGGAAGTCATACGCATGGTTAATTAAAGTAACACAATTTTTACAGCTGTTTATGGAGTGTTAAACTTTTCCACCAAAGGCGCACAGTTTCTTAAAAAAAGAAAGAAAAAAACCCACCGCAATATTTCATATATTATCAGATCAATACATTCATGTGTATAATGGTTCATATAGGGCCTATAGAGTGATTCTTGATTCAAGACATTCTTTGATTTTGATCGAAATAGACCATGGGACTGTTATGAATGTGTACTTTTAAGTGGAGGAAGGGGAAAACCTATATATGTATAATTATTTGTTTATGAATTAAATGATTGATACCAAAAAAGTACTAATGAGGCCTATACATAATTATGCATAAATCGGAACCTCTACAATACCGTGAGATCAGGAAGTGGGAGTGTTTCTGGGGGTTTAAAAGTTTTTGAAAAAGAATGAATAATTCACAAATAATGCGTTGTAATTCCAAGACTGTGTAACACTCTGTTATTTTACAGTACATGTGTACGGTACGTGTTCATTTTTAAAATTACTGTCATGGTATTTCGCGATTCTTGGGGGCTGTTTTGCAAACTGATACGTATGCCTCAATGCTATTACGTCATTTCACACAAAAAAGAGTTAAGCCCGGTTCATACTCTGCGCGAAAGCGAGAGCGAACGCGACTTGTGACGTCGTGGCAAGTATTCGCGCTGCGAATTCGTAAAAGATGAACATATTTCAACTCGGGCGAATTTCGCAGCGAATGTTTTATGACGTCAAATTCGCTTCGCATTCGCTTTCGCATGAAGTATGAACCGGGCTTTACGGTTTTGCGTTATTTCGCGGTAAATAAAGCCGTTCGCAGATTTTGCACGAGTTTTTTATTCTTAACTTGACATTCTGCAAACGCTGACTCGTACACTACCGTTTGGTGTTGGAATGATCGTTGTGCTCAATGTTTAAACACATAAAACAAAAAGCACCTTAGAAGGCGGCTAATTATTGAACTTTAACTCGTTCTTAAACACAAAATGAACGGGAAAAGCTATTCTTAAGTTGTGGATCTTGCATTATAGTCACAAGCAGCTTATAGTGAAGGTTTCGCTCTTGTGCTCAAAAGTTCAATTAACAGTAAATAATTAGTGCTAATTAGGCCGTTCTTAAACATTCATGCACACGGGATTTCTCATCCTTAAGTTATTGGTTATTGATAAATTTTTCGAAAACTATCTTTTCGCTTTTCACCGTGCTTGTGCGCGATATTCTAATTAAAAGTCACTGGGGGGGGGGGGGGGGGGTGTCTTTAGGTGGTGCCCCCTCCGAAACGCACGGGGTGTGTCACTTAAGAGTGACGGTTTTGACGGTTGGACACCCCCACCTACTCGCTGCCACCATCAAACCTTTTGTGCGCGATATTCTAATTAAACCTCAATGGGCTATCGGACTTCTTTAAAAATCAAGAGTTCCGCAAGGAGCAGTGCTCGGACCACTATACTGCTGACTTTACCTGCCGAGCAAGTTGACTTCACAAGTGAGACTATTTGCTGACGATTGCCTAGTATACCAACAAATATCACCTGACAAGGACACCTCAACTCTACAAAACAATTTCAAGTTGCTCGAATCATGGCAGAATGAATGGCTCATGAACTTTAATTCATCGAAGTGCTGTACTATCACATTTGCTTACCGGAATCCTCCAAAGAGATCCTACACCTTTTGTGGGGAGCAACTCACATCGAACACAGCTTGCTGCAGCCAAAACCCCGACATTTCTCGGAGTCATCAGGCGGAATATGTGGAGCTGCCCAGAAGAAGTGAAATGCATGGCACACCCTATCTTTGGAGTATGCAGTGACTGTGTGGGACACACACTGAGTGTAATATACCGTAACACTAGACATAGTCCAAAATTATGCAACAAGATTCTGCACACAAAAATTATAGTATAGGAAGAGGGAACAGTCACTGGAATCCTGGAGCACATCAAGTGGGGAGACATGGAAGAGCAAAGGAAGATACAAAGGCTATCAGTGCTCTACAAAATCAATCATGAGCTGGTTTACATCTCACGAGCAGATCACCTCAACTGCAACACAAGAAATACCAGGGGGCACCAACACAAATCCTACAAACGACATGCAACTAAGGAAGCCTACTGGAACTCTTTCTTCCCGAGAACAATTACAGGATGGAAGAAGTTGCCAGTGTAACCTGGAAAATTGACACTCTTGACATGGGGATTCAACTCGACACAAATAATTTAATACAAGACCATAGGATCTAAGAACAAGTCGCGAACTATTCTATTAAGAAAAGGATTTTAAAATGAAACAAACTTGAGACCAAAGCAGAAAAAACCCTTTAAAACCAAAAAAAAAAACAATGATAAAAACTACAACCAAAACCAAAATTAACAGTAAAACCAACTTAAAAAACAACTTAAAAAACCAACACAGAGCGTCAAAGTAATGGACCTTAAATGCAATTTGACCGAAACCAGGTGACTATAGCAGCTCCAAAACACACAGGGCAGGCGCTCCCAAGAAAAGGGGAAAGAGAGGAAATAACTCGCCAATAAAACACAACTCTCTTCTGTGCCGCCGGTCTGCTAAGTGAGGGGCTGTGGACTTACAGGGTGGCAGAGCACATGGTCTTATTAAAGGGGCTATTGTTCTAAGGGGTCATGTTACTGGGGAAAAGGGAAAAGTTAATCAGGGGTACACACTTCTATGAAAGGGTAGGGGACATCTAATAAAAAGGGGTGATTTATGCAGGGGAGCTACACCTATACTTAAACACTAAAAGCAATACAGTAAAAACTACAAGTTCAATTTGGCCCTGCCACACCAGCAAACGTCGTCAACTCTAGGACACTACTTGCATTCAAGGAAAGGGCATCCAAGCACTACATGGACAACTACATGTAAGGCTATTTACTAAGGTCATCTACACATAAGGTCAGAAGTTAGTGTGATATTCCTGAGTGAATTTTACTGACTCAACCAAAACCAGAAACATGCACATTTCGTGGTTTTCAGGACGCAGTGCCCCTTTAATTTCGCCTTAGGAACTATTTTATCATCTTCCAAAACTTGTTGGAGCTAATATCGACTGTCCATCCTCAAATTAAACATGTTAATTGTTATATTTGTATACTGGCGTCTTTCGACTTTCCGATGTTGTTTTAGACATGATAATGCTCACTTTCTTCCTTGTAAACAACATGCTAATTGTAAAAAGAAATGGCCTCAAGGTGTTAACCTTCTGTATGGCCCTTTATTGGAGAAGTGATATAGGATAGTGGCCTTGAATAAGGAAGCAATGAACATTGTTAAAAATTGTTTAAACAACACCTTTTAAAAAGACCGTTTGATCGTTTTGCCTTTTGCTAGCTATAGGGTTTTCACGGGCATCCGTTCATCAATTTTCCTGTAACCCTCGGACGCTATCATGCATGGCAGGCTGATAAAGCTGATGTGGTTCAACGTCGCAGCTACTCAAGGAATTCTTCAACACTGCTGAGTCTGGTAAGTGTTTGCACTTCTTATGTTACTGAATTATTGTTTTTAATAATGTTACAGGGTGAGTAAAAAAAATGCGGAACCAAACCCCAAAACATTATATGTCATATTTTGAACAAATATGCAGCACCCAAAATAACAATGACTGGAAAGCCAATTTTACAAGGTACTGTTTGATGAAAAAAATTTACTGAAATTAGTCAATCCGTTTAGAAAATATCATCATTTACACACAATAACCCTAAAACCTGTCTCGTCCCCCCCCCCCCAATGCGATTTCAAGAATCGTCGTCGCATCTTTCTTCAAACATCACCAGCGATTAAATCTCAGTATAAACAATAAACATATTCAACAGAATCCCTTCGAAGGCCCGTCCTTTAAAAAAGTATATTTTATTAATTAAATTGTTTGCCAGGTTTGTTAATAAAGATATGCTACAGTTGGTAGCAATTGTTGATATATGTATTCTGTGTCATTTTCTTTGTTGTTCAAACAGTCAAAACACACAATGAATGGCTTTTTTGGACGAGACGGGTTTTAGGGTCATTGTGTTTAAATGGTGATGTTCTTTGATCGGATTGAGCAATTTGTATATTTTTTTAAAATAAAAAAGTAGCTTATCAAATTGGCTTTTCAGTCATTATTGTTGTCGGTGCTAATTATTCTTTTAAATATGAAATATATTTTATGGGATTTGGGTTCCGCTTTTTCTGACTCACCCTGTATAACGGCTCTTACCTCAATGTATATTCCAAGCCATACGACAATAATGGCAATAGGATGATTTGCTTTTGTTGAGATAATTTGACATATCCATATGCGTTTAGTTTGAGACATTCTGTGCACTATTTGACTGCCTGTCAGCGAACCCTGGGCCAGCTATGATATGACTTATGCTAAATCTCGAGTATGAGTCCCTTTTTAGAAAGAAATTCTCGGATTTTTGACATGGATAGGGAGCTGGATATTGTGGCTACAGTTCCCAACAAATTTAAAGTCCGCAGATCAAATACAAAGTTGAAGATAATTTGACATGCGCATCCATATTTTGGCCAAGGTTATATATGTACAATATATTCCATTTGACTGCCTATCAGTTGGTGCTCTGCCAGCTAAGATGTGACTAGCAATATCTCATTTTTTAGTGCCCTTGCCATCAGTAATTCTGGAATATTTTGACATGGATAGGGACCTTGCTAGTGTGACTACATTATACAACACGTTTGAATTCAGCAGATACCTGTAGACAATTAAAGATACGTATCGATGTTTCGGCCGACTATATTTCTGTGCAGTATTCTCCATTTGCCTGCCGATCAGTCTGTTGGCCCTCTGCCAGCTATGACATGAATATGGCAGTGGCGTTGTCATCAGAAATCTCGAAATATTTTGACATGGATGTGGAGCTAGGTAATGTGGCTACATTCTCCCACAAGTATGGCTGACCAAATATAACTGGAGAAAATTAGGGATATGCAACTATGTTTTGGCTGAGGTTATTTCTGTGCGGTTTTGCATTTTGACTGCCTATTAGTTGGTGCTCCATCAGCTATGACATGACTTGCAATATCTCGACATTTAGTACCCTTCTTCAGAAATCTCAGAATATTTTGAAATTTGAATATGGAGCTAGTAAGAGTGGCTACATTCTTCCACAAGTTTGGAGTTGACGCAACTATGTTTTGGCCAAGTTTATTTCTTTGCGGTTTTCCATTTGACTGCCTAACTTTGGCGCTCAAACAGCAATGACGTGACTTACTATATCTCGACTTTAAGTGCCCTCTTCATCAAAAACTTCATCATCCAACTATTTTGACACGGATGGCTACATTCTCTTATAAGTTTGGAGTCAGCAGTGGTCAGTTTCGTTTTTGTGCAGTAAGTCCCATAGCGGGGCCTGTCAGTGCCAGCCGACATGGCTCTCATGTATCCTTGACATGGATGGATTTGAACAAACTATAGCTTGTTGGATAGCGGATGAATAGGCCAACAATCTGACAAATCGGCAAGGCTTCAGACTTGAAACTTTTGGAGTAAGCGTCAGATGTAGGTACATGATGCCCCCAGTTTCGTTTTTGTGCAGTAAGTCCCATAGCAAGGGCTGTCAGCGCCAGCCGACATGGCTCTCATGTGCCGCGGTCTAAAGGTACCTTAACATGGATGGATTTTGACAAACTATAACTTGTTGGATAGCGGATGAATAGGCACACAAGCTGACAAATCGGCAAGGCTTCAGACTTGAAACTTTTGGAGTGAGCCCCAGACGTAGGTACATGATGCCCCCAGATTCGATTTTGTGCAGTAAGTGCCACAGCAAGGGCTGTCAGCGCCAGCCGACATGGCTCTCATGTGTTGCGGTCTAAAGGCACCTTAACATGGATGGATTTTGAGATACTATAGCTTTTTGGATAGCGGATGAATAGGCCGACAAGCTAACGAATCGGCAAGGCTTCAGACTTGAAACTTTTGGAGTGAGCCCCAGACGTAGGTACATAATGCCCACAGATTCGTTTTTGTGCAGTAAGTCCCATAGCAAGGGCTGTCAGCGCCAGCCGACATGGCTCTCATGTGACGCGGTCTAAAGGTACCTTAACATGAATGGATTTTAACAAACTATAGCTTGATGGATAGCGGATGAATAGGCCAACAAGCTGACAAATCGGCAAGGCTTCAGACTTGAAAAATTTGGAGTGAGCCCCAGACGTATGTACATGATGCCCCCAGATTCGTTTTTGTGCAGTAAGTCCCATAGCAAGGGCTGTCAGCGCCAGCCGACATGGCTCTCATGTGTCACGGACTAAAGGTACCTTAACATGGATGGATTTTGACAAACTATAGCTTGTTGGATAGCGGATGAATAGGCCAACAAGCTGACAAATCGGCAAGGATTCAGACTTGAAACTTTTGGAGTGAGCCCCAGACGTAGGTACATGATGCCCCCAGTTTCGTTTTTGTGCAGTAAGTCCCATAGCAAGGGCTGTCAGCGCAAGCCGACATGGCTCTCATGTGTAGAGTCTAAAGGTACCTTAACATAGATGGATTTTGACATACTATAGCTTTTTGGATAGCGGATGAATAGGCCAACAAGCTGACAAATCGGCAAGGCTTCAGACCTGAAGCTTTTGGAGTGAGCTCCAGAAGTAGGTACATGATGCCCCCAGTTTCGTTTTTGTGCAGTAAGTCCCATACTAAGGGCTGTTAGCGCCAGCTGACATGGCTCTCCTGTGTCTGGGACTAAAGGTACCTTAACATGGATGGATTTTGACAAACTTTAGCTTGTTGGATAGCGGATGAATAGGCCAACAAGCTGACAAATCGGCAAGGCTTCAGACTTGAAACTTTTGGAGTGAGCCCCAGAAGTAGGTACATGATGCCCCCAGTTTCGTTTTTGTGCAGTAAGTCCCATAGCAAGGGCTGTCACCGCCAGCCGACATGGCTCTCATGTGTCTGGATCTAAAGGTACCTTAACATGGATGAATTTTGACAAACTTTAGCTTGTTGGATAGCGGATGAATAGGCCAACAAGCTGACAAATCGGCAAGGCTTCAGACTTGAAACTTTTGGAGTGAGCTTCTGAAGTAGGTACATGATGCCCCCAGTTTCGTTGTTGTGCAGTAAGTCCCATAGCAAGGGCTGTCAGCGCCAGCCGACATGGCTCTCATGTGTCTGGGTCTAAAGGTACCTTAACATGGATGGATTTTGACAAACTTAAGCTTGTTGGATAGCGGATGAATAGGCCAACAAGCTGACAGATCGGCAAGGCTTCAGACTTGAAACTTTTGGAGTGAGCCCCAGAAGTAGGTACATGATACCCCCAGTTTCGTTTTTGTGCAGTAAGTCCCATACTAAGGGCTGTCAGCGCCAGCCGACATGTCTCTCATGTGTCTGGATCTAAAGGTACCTTAACATGGATGAATTTTGACAAACTTTAGCTTGTTGGATAGCGGATGAATAGGCCAACAAGCTGACAAATCGGCAAGGCTTCAGACCTGAAACTTTTGGAGTGAGCCCCTGAAGTAGGTACATGATGCCCCCAGTTTCGTTGTTGTGCAGTAAGTACCATAGCAAGGGCTGTCAGCGCCAGCCGACATGGCTCTCATGTGTCTGGGTCTAAAGGTACCTTAACATGGATGGATTTTGACAAAATTTAGCTTGTTGGATAGCGGATGAATTGGCCAACAAGCTGACAGATCAGCAAGGCTTCAGACTTGAAACTTTTGGAGTGAGCTCCTGAAGTAGGTACATGATGCCCCCAGATTCGTTTTTGTGCAGTAAGTCCCATAGCAAGGGCTGTCAGCGCCAGCCGACATGGCTCTCATATGTCGCGGTCTAAAGGTACCTTAACATTGATGGATTTTGACAAACTTTAGCTTGTTGGATAGCAGATGAATAGGCCAACAAGCTGACAAATCGGCAAGGCTTCAGACTTGAAACTTTTGGAGTGAGCCCCAGACGTAGGTACATGATGCCCCCAGATTCGTTTTTGTGCAGTAAGTCCCATAGCAAGGGCTGTAAGCGCCAGCCGACATGGCTCTCATGTGTCTGGGTCTAAAGGTACCTTAACATGGATGGATTTTGACAAACTTAAGCTTGTTGGATAGCAGATGAATAGGCCAACAAGCTGACAAATTGGCAAGGCTTCAGACTTGAAACTTTTGGAGTGAGCCCCAGAAGTAGGTACATGATGCCCCCAGTTTCGTTTCTGTGCCGTAAGTCCCATAGCAAGGGCTGTCAGCGCCAGCCGACATGGCTCTCATGTGTCTGGGTCTAAAGGTACCTTAACATGGATGGATTTTGACAAACTTTAGCTTGTTGGATAGCGGATGAATAGCCCAACAAGCTGACAAATCGGCAAGGCTTCAGACTTGAAACTTTTGGAGTGAGCCCCAGAAGTAGGTACATGATGCCCCCAGTTTCGTTTTTGTGCAGTAAGTCCCACAGCAAGGGCTGTCAGCGCCAGCCGACATGGCTCTCATGTGTCTGGGTCTAAAGGTACCTTAACATGGATGGATTTTGACAAACTTTAGCTTGTTGGATAGCGGATGAATAGGCCAACAAGCTGATAAATCGGCAAGGCTTCAGACTTGAAACTTTTGGAGTGAGCCCCAGAATTAGGTACATGATGCCCCCAGTTTCGTTTTTGTGCAGTAAGTCCCATAGCAAGGGCTGTCAGCGCCAGCCGACATGGCTCTCATGTGTCTGGGAGTAAAGGTACCTTAACATGGATGGATTTTGACAAACTTTAGCTTGTTGGATAGCGGATGAATAGGCCAACAAGCTGACAAATCGGCAAGGCTTCAGACCTGAAACTTTTGGAGTGAGCCCCTGAAGTAGGTACATGATGCCCCCAGTTTCGTTGTTGTGCAGTAAGTACCATAGCAAGGGCTGTCAGCGCCAGCCGACATGGCTCTCATGTGTCTGGGTCTAAAGGTACCTTAACATGGATGGATTTTGACAAAATTTAGCTTGTTGGATAGCGGATGAATTGGCCAACAAGCTGACAGATCAGCAAGGCTTCAGACTTGAAACTTTTGGAGTGAGCTCCTGAAGTAGGTACATGATGCCCCCAGATTCGTTTTTGTGCAGTAAGTCCCATAGCAAGGGCTGTCAGCGCCAGCCGACATGGCTCTCATATGTCGCGGTCTAAAGGTACCTTAACATTGATGGATTTTGACAAACTTTAGCTTGTTGGATAGCAGATGAATAGGCCAACAAGCTGACAAATCGGCAAGGCTTCAGACTTGAAACTTTTGGAGTGAGCCCCAGACGTAGGTACATGATGCCCCCAGATTCGTTTTTGTGCAGTAAGTCCCATAGCAAGGGCTGTAAGCGCCAGCCGACATGGCTCTCATGTGTCTGGGTCTAAAGGTACCTTAACATGGATGGATTTTGACAAACTTAAGCTTGTTGGATAGCAGATGAATAGGCCAACAAGCTGACAAATTGGCAAGGCTTCAGACTTGAAACTTTTGGAGTGAGCCCCAGAAGTAGGTACATGATGCCCCCAGTTTCGTTTCTGTGCCGTAAGTCCCATAGCAAGGGCTGTCAGCGCCAGCCGACATGGCTCTCATGTGTCTGGGTCTAAAGGTACCTTAACATGGATGGATTTTGACAAACTTTAGCTTGTTGGATAGCGGATGAATAGCCCAACAAGCTGACAAATCGGCAAGGCTTCAGACTTGAAACTTTTGGAGTGAGCCCCAGAAGTAGGTACATGATGCCCCCAGTTTCGTTTTTGTGCAGTAAGTCCCACAGCAAGGGCTGTCAGCGCCAGCCGACATGGCTCTCATGTGTCTGGGTCTAAAGGTACCTTAACATGGATGGATTTTGACAAACTTTAGCTTGTTGG
The DNA here is from genome assembly GCF_015706575.1 of Patiria miniata. Lineage (NCBI taxonomy): Eukaryota > Metazoa > Echinodermata > Asteroidea > Valvatida > Asterinidae > Patiria > Patiria miniata. The sequence goes on along the minus strand of NW_024037048.1, from coordinate 9,706,873 downwards.
ATAGCGGATGAATAGGCCAACAAGCTGACAAATCGGCAAGGCTTCAGACTTGAAACTTTTGGAGTGAGCTCCAGAAGTAGGTACATGATGCCCCCAGTTTCGTTTTTGTGCAGTAAGTCCCATAGCAAGGGCTGTCAGCGCCAGCCGACATGGCTCTCATGTGTCTGGGAGTAAAGGTACCTTAACATGGATGGATTTTGACAAACTTTAGCTTGTTGGATAGCGGATGAATAGGCCAACAAGCTGACAAATCGGCAAGGCTTCAGACCTGAAACTTTTGGAGTGAGCCCCTGAAGTAGGTACATGATGCCCCCAGTTTCGTTGTTGTGCAGTAAGTCCCATAGCAAGGGCTGTCAGCGCCAGCCGACATGGCTCTCATGTGTCTGGGTCTAAAGGTACCTTAACATGGATGGATTTTGACAAAATTTAGCTTGTTGGATAGCGGATGAATAGGCCAACAAGCTGACAGATCGGCAAGGCTTCAGACTTGAAACTTTTGGAGTGAGCTCCAGAAGTAGGTACATGATGCCCCCAGATTCGTTTTTGTGCAGTAAGTCCCATAGCAAGGGCTGTCAGCGCCAGCCGACATGGCTCTCATATGTCGCGGTCTAAAGGTACCTTAACATGGATGGATTTTGACAAACTTTAGCTTGTTGGATAGCGGATGAATAGGCCAACAAGCTGACAAATCGGCAAGGCTTCAGACTTGAAACTTTTGGAGTGAGCCCCAGACGTAGGTACATGATGCCCCCAGTTTCGTTTTTGTGCAGTAAGTCCCATAGCAAGGGCTGTCAGCGCCAGCCGACATGGCTCTCATGTGTCTGGGTCTAAAGGTACCTTAACATGGATGGATTTTGACAAACTTAAGCTTGTTGGATAGCGGATGAATAGGCCAACAAGCTGACAAATTGGCAAGGCTTCAGACTTGAAACTTTTGGAGTGAGCCCCAGAAGTAGGTACATGATGCCCCCAGTTTCGTTTTTGTGCAGTAAGTCCCATAGCAAGGGCTGTCAGCGCCAGCCGACATGGCTCTCATGTGTCTGGGTCTAAAGGTACCTTAACATGGATGGATTTTGACAAACTTTAGCTTGTTGGATAGCGGATGAATAGGCCAACAAGCTGACAAATCGGCAAGGCTTCAGACTTGAAACTTTTGGAGTGAGCCCCAGAAGTAGGTACATGATGCCCCCAGTTTCGTTTTTGTGCAGTAAGTCCCATAGCAAGGGCTGTCAGCGCCAGCCGACATGGCTCTCATGTGTCTGGGTCTAAAGGTACCTTAACATGGATGGATTTTGACAAACTTTAGCTTGTTGGATAGCGGATGAATAGGCCAACAAGCTGACAAATCGGCAAGGCTTCAGACTTGAAACTTTTGGAGTGAGCCCCAGAAGTAGGTACATGATGCCCCCAGTTTCGTTTTTGTGCAGTAAGTCCCATAGCAAGGGCTGTCAGCGCCAGCCGACATGGCTCTCATGTGTCTGGGTCTAAAGGTACCTTAACATGGATGGATTTTGACAAACTTTAGCTTGTTGGATAGCGGATGAATAGGCCAACAAGCTGACAAATCGGCAAGGCTTCAGACTTGAAACTTTGGAGTGAGCCCCAGAAGTAGGTACATGATGCCCCCAGTTTCGTTTTTGTGCAGTAAGTCCCATAGCAAGGGCTGTCAGCGCCAGCCGACATGGCTCTCATGTGTCTGGGTCTAAAGGTACCTTAACATGGATGGATTTTGACAAACTTTAGCTTGTTGGATAGCGGATGAATAGGCCAACAAGCTGACAAATCGGCAAGGCTTCAGACTTGAAACTTTTGGAGTGAGCCTCAGAAGTAGGTACATGATGCCCCCAGTTTCGTTTTTGTGCAGTAAGTCCCATAGCAAGGGCTGTCAGCGCCAGCCGACATGGCTCTCATGTGTCTGGGTCTAAAGGTACCTTAACATGGATGGATTTTGACAAACTTAGCTTGTTGGATAGCGGATGAATAGGCCAACAAGCTGACAAATCGGCAAGGCTTCAGACTTGAAACTTTTGGAGTGAGCCCCAGAAGTAGGTACATGATGCCCCCAGTTTCGTTTTTGTGCAGTAAGTCCCATAGCAAGGGCTGTCAGCGCCAGCCGACATGGCTCTCATGTGTCTGGGTCTAAAGGTACCTTAACATGGATGGATTTTGACAAACTTAAGCTTGTTGGATAGCGGATGAATAGGCCAACAAGCTGACAAATCGGCAAGGCTTCAGACTTGAAACTTTTGGAGTGAGCTCCAGAAGTAGGTACATGATGCCCCCAGTTTCGTTTTTGTGCAGTAAGTCCCATAGCAAGGGCTGTCAGCGCCAGCCGACATGGCTCTCATGTGTCTGGATCTAAAGGTACCTTAACATGGATGGATTTTGACAAACTTTAGCTTGTTGGATAGCGGATGAATAGGCCAACAAGCTGACAAATCGGCAAGGCTTCAGACTTGAAACTTTTGGAGTGAGCCCCAGAAGTAGGTACATGATGCCCCCAGTTTCGTTTTTGTGCAGTAAGTCCCATAGCAAGGGCTGTCAGCGCCAGCCGACATGGCTCTCATGTGTCTGGGTCTAAAGGTACCTTAACATGGATGGATTTTGACAAACTTTAGCTTGTTGGATAGCGGATGAATAGGCCAACAAGCTGACAAATCGGCAAGGCTTCAGACTTGAAACTTTTGGAGTGAGCTCCAGAAGTAGGTACATGATGCCCCCAGTTTCGTTTTTGTGCAGTAAGTCCCATAGCAAGGGCTGTCAGCGCCAGCCGACATGGCTCTCATGTGTCGCGGTCTAAAGGTACCTTAACATGGATGGATTTTGACAAACTTTAGCTTGTTGGATAGCGGATGAATAGGCCAACAAGCTGACAAATCGGCAAGGCTTCAGACTTGAAACTTTTGGAGTGAGCCCCAGACGTAGGTACATGATGCCCCCAGTTTCGTTTTTGTGCAGTAAGTCCCATAGCAAGGGCTGTCAGCGCCAGCCGACATGGCTCTCATGTGTCTGGGTCTAAAGGTACCTTAACATGGATGGATTTTGACAAACTTTAGCTTGTTGGATAGCGGATGAATAGGCCAACAAGCTGACAAATCGGCAAGGCTTCAGACTTGAAACTTTTGGAGTGAGCCCCAGAAGTAGGTACATGATGCCCCCAGTTTCGTTTTTGTGCAGTAAGTCCCATAGCAAGGGCTGTCAGCGCCAGCCGACATGGCTCTCATGTGTCTGGGTCTAAAGGTACCTTAACATGGATGGATTTTGACAAAATTAGCTTGTTGGATAGCGGATGAATAGGCCAACAAGCTGACAAATCGGCAAGGCTTCAGACTTGAAACTTTTGGAGTGAGCTCCAGAAGTAGGTACATGATGCCCCCAGTTTCGTTTTTGTGCAGTAAGTCCCATAGCAAGGGCTGTCAGCGCCAGCCGACATGGCTCTCATGTGTCGCGGTCTAAAGGTACCTTAACATGGATGGATTTTGACAAACTTTAGCTTGTTGGATAGCAGATGAATAGGCCAACAAGCTGACAAATCGGCAAGGCTTCAGACTTGAAACTTTTGGAGTGAGCCCCAGACGTAGGTACATGATGCCCCCAGATTCGTTTTTGTGCAGTAAGTCCCATAGCAAGGGCTGTCAGCGCCAGCCGACATGGCTCTCATGTGTCTGGGTCTAAAGGTACCTTAACATGGATGGATTTTGACAAACTTAAGCTTGTTGGATAGCGGATGAATAGGCCAACAAGCTGACAAATCGGCAAGGCTTCAGACTTGAAACTTTTGGAGTGAGCCCAGAAGTAGGTACATGATGCCCCCAGTTTCGTTTTTGTGCAGTAAGTCCCATAGCAAGGGCTGTCAGCGCCAGCCGACATGGCTCTCATGTGTCTGGGTCTAAAGGTACCTTAACATGGATGGATTTTGACAAACTTTAGCTTGTTGGATAGCGGATGAATAGGCCAACAAGCTGACAAATCGGCAAGGCTTCAGACTTGAAACTTTTGGAGTGAGCCCCAGAAGTAGGTACATGATGCCCCCAGTTTCGTTTTTGTGCAGTAAGTCCCATAGCAAGGGCTGTCAGCGCCAGCCGACATGGCTCTCATGTGTCTGGGTCTAAAGGTACCTTAACATGGATGGATTTTGACAAACTTTAGCTTGTTGGATAGCGGATGAATAGGCCAACAAGCTGACAAATCGGCAAGGCTTCAGACTTGAAACTTTTGGAGTGAGCTCCAGAAGTAGGTACATGATGCCCCCAGTTTCGTTTTTGTGCAGTAAGTCCCATAGCAAGGGCTGTCAGCGCCAGCCGACATGGCTCTCATGTGTCTGGGTCTAAAGGTACCTTAACATGGATGGATTTTGACAAACTTTAGCTTGTTGGATAGCGGATGAATAGGCCAACAAGCTGACAAATCGGCAAGGCTTCAGACTTGAAACTTTTGGAGTGAGCCCCAGAAGTAGGTACATGATGCCCCCAGTTTCGTTTTTGTGCAGTAAGTCCCATAGCAAGGGCTGTCAGCGCCAGCCGACATGGCTCTCATGTGTCTGGGTCTAAAGGTACCTTAACATGGATGGATTTTGACAAACTTTAGCTTGTTGGATAGCGGATGAATAGGCCAACAAGCTGACAAATCGGCAAGGCTTCAGACTTGAAACTTTTGGAGTGAGCCCCAGAAGTAGGTACATGATGCCCCCAGATTCGTTTTTGTGCAGTAAGTCCCATAGCAAGGGCTGTCAGCGCCAGCCGACATGGCTCTCATGTGTCGCGGTCTAAAGGTACCTTAACATTGATGGATTTTGACAAACTTTAGCTTGTTGGATAGCGGATGAATAGGCCAACAAGCTGACAAATCGGCAAGGCTTCAGACTTGAAACTTTTGGAGTGAGCCCCAGACGTAGGTACATGATGCCCCCAGTTTCGTTTTTGTGCAGTAAGTCCCATAGCAAGGGCTGTCAGCGCCAGCCGACATGGCTCTCATGTGTCTGGGTCTAAAGGTACCTTAACATGGATGGATTTTGACAAACTTAAGCTTGTTGGATAGCGGATGAATAGGCCAACAAGCTGACAAATCGGCAAGGCTTCAGACTTGAAACTTTTGGAGTGAGCCCCAGAAGTAGGTACATGATGCCCCAGTTTCGTTTTTGTGCAGTAAGTCCCATAGCAAGGGCTGTCAGCGCCAGCCGACATGGCTCTCATGTGTCTGGGTCTAAAGGTACCTTAACATGGATGGATTTTGACAAACTTAGCTTGTTGGATAGCGGATGAATAGGCCAACAAGCTGACAAATCGGCAAGGCTTCAGACTTGAAACTTTTGGAGTGAGCCCCAGAAGTAGGTACATGATGCCCCCAGTTTCGTTTTTGTGCAGTAAGTCCCATAGCAAGGGCTGTCAGCGCCAGCCGACATGGCTCTCATGTGTCTGGGTCTAAAGGTACCTTAACATGGATGGATTTTGACAAACTTTAGCTTGTTGGATAGCGGATGAATAGGCCAACAAGCTGACAAATCGGCAAGGCTTCAGACTTGAAACTTTTGGAGTGAGCTCCAGAAGTAGGTACATGATGCCCCCAGTTTCGTTTTTGTGCAGTAAGTCCCATAGCAAGGGCTGTCAGCGCCAGCCGACATGGCTCTCATGTGTCTGGGAGTAAAGGTACCTTAACATGGATGGATTTTGACAAACTTTAGCTTGTTGGATAGCGGATGAATAGGCCAACAAGCTGACAAATCGGCAAGGCTTCAGACTTGCTTTGGAGTGAGCTCCAGAAGTAGGTACATGATGCCCCCAGTTTCGTTTTTGTGCAGTAAGTCCCATAGCAAGGGCTGTCAGCGCCAGCCGACATGGCTCTCATGTGTCTGGGTCTAAAGGTACCTTAACATGGATGGATTTTGACAAACTTTAGCTTGTTGGATAGCGGATGAATAGGCCAACAAGCTGACAAATCGGCAAGGCTTCAGACTTGAAACTTTTGGAGTGAGCCTCAGAAGTAGGTACATGATGCCCCCAGTTTCGTTTTTGTGCAGTAAGTCCCATAGCAAGGGCTGTCAGCGCCAGCCGACATGGCTCTCATGTGTCTGGGTCTAAAGGTACCTTAACATGGATGGATTTTGACAAACTTAAGCTTGTTGGATAGCGGATGAATAGGCCAACAAGCTGACAAATCGGCAAGGCTTCAGACTTGAAACTTTTGGAGTGAGCCCCAGAAGTAGGTACATGATGCCCCCAGTTTCGTTTTTGTGCAGTAAGTCCCATAGCAAGGGCTGTCAGCGCCAGCCGACATGGCTCTCATGTGTCTGGGTCTAAAGGTACCTTAACATGGATGGATTTTGACAAACTTAGCTTGTTGGATAGCGGATGAATAGGCCAACAAGCTGACAAATCGGCAAGGCTTCAGACTTGAAACTTTTGGAGTGAGCTCCAGAAGTAGGTACATGATGCCCCCAGTTTCGTTTTTGTGCAGTAAGTCCCATAGCAAGGGCTGTCAGCGCCAGCCGACATGGCTCTCATGTGTCTGGGTCTAAAGGTACCTTAACATGGATGGATTTTGACAAACTTTAGCTTGTTGGATAGCGGATGAATAGGCCAACAAGCTGACAAATCGGCAAGGCTTCAGACTTGAAACTTTTGGAGTGAGCCCCAGAAGTAGGTACATGATGCCCCCAGTTTCGTTTTTGTGCAGTAAGTCCCATAGCAAGGGCTGTCAGCGCCAGCCGACATGGCTCTCATGTGTCTGGGTCTAAAGGTACCTTAACATGGATGGATTTTGACAAAACTTAGCTTGTTGGATAGCGGATGAATTGGCCAACAAGCTGACAAATCGGCAAGGCTTCAGACTTGAAACTTTTGGAGTGAGCCCCAGAAGTAGGTACATGATGCCCCCAGATTCGTTTTTGTGCAGTAAGTCCCATAGCAAGGGCTGTCAGCGCCAGCCGACATGGCTCTCATGTGTCGCGGTCTAAAGGTACCTTAACATGGATGGATTTTGACAAACTTTAGCTTGTTGGATAGCAGATGAATAGGCCAACAAGCTGACAAATCGGCAAGGCTTCAGACTTGAAACTTTTGGAGTGAGCCCCAGACGTAGGTACATGATGCCCCCAGTTTCGTTTTTGTGCAGTAAGTCCCATAGCAAGGGCTGTCAGCGCCAGCCGACATGGCTCTCATGTGTCTGGGTCTAAAGGTACCTTAACATGGATGGATTTTGACAAACTTAAGCTTGTTGGATAGCGGATGAATAGGCCAACAAGCTGACAAATCGGCAAGGCTTCAGACTTGAAACTTTTGGAGTGAGCCCCAGAAGTAGGTACATGATGCCCCCAGTTTCGTTTTTGTGCAGTAAGTCCCATAGCAAGGGCTGTCAGCGCCAGCCGACATGGCTCTCATGTGTCTGGGTCTAAAGGTACCTTAACATGGATGGATTTTGACAAACTTTAGCTTGTTGGATAGCGGATGAATAGGCCAACAAGCTGACAAATCGGCAAGGCTTCAGACTTGAAACTTTTGGAGTGAGCCCAGAAGTAGGTACATGATGCCCCCAGTTTCGTTTTTGTGCAGTAAGTCCCATAGCAAGGGCTGTCAGCGCCAGCCGACATGGCTCTCATGTGTCTGGGTCTAAAGGTACCTTAACATGGATGGATTTTGACAAACTTTAGCTTGTTGGATAGCGGATGAATAGGCCAACAAGCTGACAAATCGGCAAGGCTTCAGACTTGAAACTTTTGGAGTGAGCCCAGAAGTAGGTACATGATGCCCCCAGTTTCGTTTTGTGCAGTAAGTCCCATAGCAAGGGCTGTCAGCGCCAGCCGACATGGCTCTCATGTGTCTGGGTCTAAAGGTACCTTAACATGGATGGATTTTGACAAACTTTAGCTTGTTGGATAGCGGATGAATAGGCCAACAAGCTGACAAATCGGCAAGGCTTCAGACTTGAAACTTTTGGAGTGAGCCCCAGAAGTAGGTACATGATGCCCCCAGTTTCGTTTTTGTGCAGTAAGTCCCATAGCAAGGGCTGTCAGCGCCAGCCGACATGGCTCTCATGTGTCTGGTCTAAAGGTACCTTAACATGGATGGATTTTGACAAACTTTAGCTTGTTGGATAGCGGATGAATAGGCCAACAAGCTGACAAATCGCAAGGCTTCAGACTTGAAACTTTTGGAGTGAGCTCCAGAAGTAGGTACATGATGCCCCCAGTTTCGTTTTTGTGCAGTAAGTCCCATAGCAAGGGCTGTCAGCGCCAGCCGACATGGCTCTCATGTGTCGCGGTCTAAAGGTACCTTAACATTGATGGATTTTGACAAACTTAGCTTGTTGGATAGCAGATGAATAGGCCAACAAGCTGACAAATCGGCAAGGCTTCAGACTTGAAACTTTTGGAGTGAGCCCCAGACGTAGGTACATGATGCCCCAGATTCGTTTTTGTGCAGTAAGTCCCATAGCAAGGGCTGTCAGCGCCAGCCGACATGGCTCTCATGTGTCTGGGTCTAAAGGTACCTTAACATGGATGGATTTTGACAAACTTAAGCTTGTTGGATAGCGGATGAATAGGCCAACAAGCTGACAAATCGGCAAGGCTTCAGACTTGAAACTTTTGGAGTGAGCCCAGAAGTAGGTACATGATGCCCCCAGTTTCGTTTTTGTGCAGTAAGTCCCATAGCAAGGGCTGTCAGCGCCAGCCGACATGGCTCTCATGTGTCTGGGTCTAAAGGTACCTTAACATGGATGGATTTTGACAAACTTTAGCTTGTTGGATAGCGGATGAATAGGCCAACAAGCTGACAAATCGGCAAGGCTTCAGACTTGAAACTTTTGGAGTGAGCCCCAGAAGTAGGTACATGATGCCCCCAGTTTCGTTTTTGTGCAGTAAGTCCCATAGCAAGGGCTGTCAGCGCCAGCCGACATGGCTCTCATGTGTGGGTCTAAAGGTACCTTAACATGGATGGATTTTGACAAACTTAGCTTGTTGGATAGCGGATGAATAGGCCAACAAGCTGACAAATCGGCAAGGCTTCAGACTTGAAACTTTTGGAGTGAGCTCCAGAAGTAGGTACATGATGCCCCAGTTTCGTTTTTGTGCAGTAAGTCCCATAGCAAGGGCTGTCAGCGCCAGCCGACATGGCTCTCATGTGTCTGGGTCTAAAGGTACCTTAACATGGATGGATTTTGACAAACTTTAGCTTGTTGGATAGCGGATGAATAGGCCAACAAGCTGACAAATCGGCAAGGCTTCAGACTTGAAACTTTTGGAGTGAGCCCCAGAAGTAGGTACATGATGCCCCAGTTTCGTTTTTGTGCAGTAAGTCCCATAGCAAGGGCTGTCAGCGCCAGCCGACATGGCTCTCATGTGTCGGGTCTAAAGGTACCTTAACATGGATGGATTTTGACAAACTTTAGCTTGTTGGATAGCGGATGAATAGGCCAACAAGCTGACAAATCGGCAAGGCTTCAGACTTGAAACTTTTGGAGTGAGCCTCAGAAGTAGGTACATGATGCCCCAGTTTCGTTTTTGTGCAGTAAGTCCCATAGCAAGGGCTGTCAGCGCCAGCCGACATGGCTCTCATGTGTCTGGGTCTAAAGGTACCTTAACATGGATGGATTTTGACAAACTTAAGCTTGTTGGATAGCGGATGAATAGGCCAACAAGCTGACAAATCGGCAAGGCTTCAGACTTGAAACTTTTGGAGTGAGCCCCAGAGTAGGTACATGATGCCCCCAGTTTCGTTTTTGTGCAAGTAAGTCCCATAGCAAGGGCTGTCAGCGCCAGCCGACATGGCTCTCATGTGTCTGGGTCTAAAGGTACCTTAACATGGATGGATTTTGACAAACTTAAGCTTGTTGGATAGCGGATGAATAGGCCAACAAGCTGACAAATCGGCAAGGCTTCAGACTTGAAACTTTTGGAGTGAGCCCCAGAAGTAGGTACATGATGCCCCCAGTTTCGTTTTTGTGCAGTAAGTCCCATAGCAAGGGCTGTCAGCGCCAGCCGACATGGCTCTCATGTGTCTGGGTCTAAAGGTACCTTAACATGGATGGATTTTGACAAACTTTAGCTTGTTGGATAGCGGATGAATAGGCCAACAAGCTGACAAATCGGCAAGGCTTCAGACTTGAAACTTTTGGAGTGAGCCCCAGAAGTAGGTACATGATGCCCCCAGTTTCGTTTTTGTGCAGTAAGTCCCATAGCAAGGGCTGTCAGCGCCAGCCGACATGGCTCTCATGTGTCTGGGTCTAAAGGTACCTTAACATGGATGGATTTTGACAAAACTTAGCTTGTTGGATAGCGGATGAATAGGCCAACAAGCTGACAAATCGGCAAGGCTTCAGACTTGAAACTTTTGGAGTGAGCCCCAGAAGTAGGTACATGATGCCCCAGTTTCGTTTTTGTGCAGTAAGTCCCATAGCAAGGGCTGTCAGCGCCAGCCGACATGGCTCTCATGTGTCGGGTCTAAAGGTACCTTAACATGGATGGATTTTGACAAACTTTAGCTTGTTGGATAGCGGATGAATAGGCCAACAAGCTGACAAATCGGCAAGGCTTCAGACTTGAAACTTTTGGAGTGAGCCCCAGAAGTAGGTACATGATGCCCCCAGTTTCGTTTTTGTGCAGTAAGTCCCATAGCAAGGGCTGTCAGCGCCAGCCGACATGGCTCTCATGTGTCGGGTCTAAAGGTACCTTAACATGGATGGATTTTGACAAACTTAGCTTGTTGGATAGCGGATGAATAGGCCAACAAGCTGACAAATCGGCAAGGCTTCAGACTTGAAACTTTTGGAGTGAGCCCCAGAAGTAGGTACATGATGCCCCCAGTTTCGTTTTTGTGCAGTAAGTCCCATAGCAAGGGCTGTCAGCGCCAGCCGACATGGCTCTCATGTGTCGGGTCTAAAGGTACCTTAACATGGATGGATTTTGACAAACTTTAGCTTGTTGGATAGCGGATGATGAATAGGCCAACAAGCTGACAAATCGGCAAGGCTTCAGACTTGAAACTTTTGGAGTGAGCCCCAGAAGTAGGTACATGATGCCCCCAGTTTCGTTTTTGTGCAGTAAGTCCCATAGCAAGGGCTGTCAGCGCCAGCCGACATGGCTCTCATGTGTGGGTCTAAAGGTACCTTAACATGGATGGATTTTGACAAACTATAGCTTGTTGGATAGCGGATGAATAGGCCAACAAGCTGACAAATCGGCAAGGCTTCAGACTTGAAACTTTTGGAGTGAGCCCCAGAAGTAGGTACATGATGCCCCCAGTTTCGTTTTTGTGCAGTAAGTCCCATAGCAAGGGCTGTCAGCGCCAGCCGACATGGCTCTCATGTGTCGGGTCTAAAGGTACCTTAACATGGATGGATTTTGACAAACTATAGCTTGTTGGATAGCGGATGAATAGGCCAACAAGCTGACAAATCGGCAAGGCTTCAGACTTGAAACTTTTGGAGTGAGCCCCAGAAGTAGGTACATGATGCCCCCAGTTTCGTTTTTGTGCAGTAAGTCCCATAGCAAGGGCTGTCAGCGCCAGCCGACATGGCTCTCATGTGTCTGGGTCTAAAGGTACCTTAACATGGATGGATTTTGACAAACTTTAGCTTGTTGGATAGCGGATGAATAGGCCAACAAGCTGACAAATCGGCAAGGCTTCAGACTTGAAACTTTTGGAGTGAGCCCCAGAAGTAGGTACATGATGCCCCCAGTTTCGTTTTTGTGCAGTAAGTCCATAGCAAGGGCTGTCAGCGCCAGCCGACATGGCTCTCATGTGTCGGTCTAAAGGTACCTTAACATGGATGGATTTTGACAAACTTTAGCTTGTTGGATAGCGGATGAATAGGCCAACAAGCTGACAAATCGGCAAGGCTTCAGACTTGAAACTTTTGGAGTGAGCCCAGAAGTAGGTACATGATGCCCCAGTTTCGTTTTTGTGCAGTAAGTCCCATAGCAAGGGCTGTCAGCGCCAGCCGACATGGCTCTCATGTGTCTGGGTCTAAAGGTACCTTAACATGGATGGATTTTGACAAACTTTAGCTTGTTGGATAGCGGATGAATAGGCCAACAAGCTGAAAATCGGCAAGGCTTCAGACTTGAAACTTTTGGAGTGAGCCCAGAAGTAGGTACATGATGCCCCCAGTTTCGTTTTTGTGCAGTAAGTCCCATAGCAAGGGCTGTCAGCGCCAGCCGACATGGCTCTCATGTGTGGTCTAAAGGTACCTTAACATGGATGGATTTTGACAAACTTTAGCTTGTTGGATAGCGGATGAATAGGCCAACAAGCTGACAAATCGGCAAGGCTTCAGACTTGAAACTTTTGGAGTGAGCCCCAGAAGTAGGTACATGATGCCCCCAGTTTCGTTTTTGTGCAGTAAGTCCCATAGCAAGGGCTGTCAGCGCCAGCCGACATGGCTCTCATGTGTCTGGGTCTAAAGGTACCTTAACATGGATGGATTTTGACAAACTTAGCTTGTTGGATAGCGGATGAATAGGCCAACAAGCTGACAAATCGGCAAGGCTTCAGACTTGAAACTTTTGGAGTGAGCTCCAGAAGTAGGTACATGATGCCCCCAGTTTCGTTTTTGTGCAGTAAGTCCCATAGCAAGGGCTGTCAGCGCCAGCCGACATGGCTCTCATGTGTCTGGGTCTAAAGGTACCTTAACATGGATGGATTTTGACAAACTTTAGCTTGTTGGATAGCGGATGAATAGGCCAACAAGCTGACAAATCGGCAAGGCTTCAGACTTGAAACTTTTGGAGTGAGCCCCAGAAGTAGGTACATGATGCCCCCAGTTTCGTTTTTGTGCAGTAAGTCCCATAGCAAGGGCTGTCAGCGCCAGCCGACATGGCTCTCATGTGTCTGGGTCTAAAGGTACCTTAACATGGATGGATTTTGACAAACTTAGCTTGTTGGATAGCGGATGAATAGGCCAACAAGCTGACAAATCGGCAAGGCTTCAGACTTGAAACTTTTGGAGTGAGCCCCAGAAGTAGGTACATGATGCCCCCAGTTTCGTTTTGTGCAGTAAGTCCCATAGCAAGGGCTGTCAGCGCCAGCCGACATGGCTCTCATGTGTCTGGGTCTAAAGGTACCTTAACATGGATGGATTTTGACAAACTTTAGCTTGTTGGATAGCGGATGAATAGGCCAACAAGCTGACAAATCGGCAAGGCTTCAGACTTGAAACTTTTGGAGTGAGCCCCAGAAGTAGGTACATGATGCCCCCAGTTTCGTTTTTGTGCAGTAAGTCCCATAGCAAGGGCTGTCAGCGCCAGCCGACATGGCTCTCATGTGTCTGGGTCTAAAGGTACCTTAACATGGATGGATTTTGACAAACTTTAGCTTGTTGGATAGCGGATGAATAGGCCAACAAGCTGACAAATCGGCAAGGCTTCAGACTTGAAACTTTTGGAGTGAGCTCCAGAAGTAGGTACATGATGCCCCCAGTTTCGTTTTTGTGCAGTAAGTCCCATAGCAAGGGCTGTCAGCGCCAGCCGACATGGCTCTCATGTGTCTGGGTCTAAAGGTACCTTAACATGGATGGATTTTGACAAACTTAGCTTGTTGGATAGCGGATGAATAGGCCAACAAGCTGACAAATCGGCAAGGCTTCAGACTTGCTTTGGAGTGAGCCCAGAAGTAGGTACATGATGCCCCCAGTTTCGTTTTTGTGCAGTAAGTCCCATAGCAAGGGCTGTCAGCGCCAGCCGACATGGCTCTCATGTGTCTGGGTCTAAAGGTACCTTAACATGGATGGATTTTGACAAACTTTAGCTTGTTGGATAGCGGATGAATAGGCCAACAAGCTGACAAATCGGCAAGGCTTCAGACTTGAAACTTTTGGAGTGAGCCCAGAAGTAGGTACATGATGCCCCCAGTTTCGTTTTTGTGCAGTAAGTCCCATAGCAAGGGCTGTCAGCGCCAGCCGACATGGCTCTCATGTGTCTGGGTCTAAAGGTACCTTAACATGGATGGATTTTGACAAACTTTAGCTTGTTGGATAGCGGATGAATAGGCCAACAAGCTGACAAATCGGCAAGGCTTCAGACTTGAAACTTTTGGAGTGAGCCCCAGAAGTAGGTACATGATGCCCCCAGTTTCGTTTTTGTGCAGTAAGTCCCATAGCAAGGGCTGTCAGCGCCAGCCGACATGGCTCTCATGTGTCTGGGTCTAAAGGTACCTTAACATGGATGGATTTTGACAAACTTTAGCTTGTTGGATAGCGGATGAATAGGCCAACAAGCTGACAAATCGGCAAGGCTTCAGACTTGAAACTTTTGGAGTGAGCCCAGAAGTAGGTACATGATGCCCCCAGTTTCGTTTTTGTGCAGTAAGTCCCATAGCAAGGGCTGTCAGCGCCAGCCGACATGGCTCTCATGTGTCTGGGTCTAAAGGTACCTTAACATGGATGGATTTTGACAAACTTAGCTTGTTGGATAGCGGATGAATAGGCCAACAAGCTGACAAAATCGGCAAGGCTTCAGACTTGAAACTTTGGAGTGAGCCCCAGAAGTAGGTACATGATGCCCCCAGTTTCGTTTTTGTGCAGTAAGTCCCATAGCAAGGGCTGTCAGCGCCAGCCGACATGGCTTCATGTGTCTGGGTCTAAAGGTACCTTAACATGGATGGATTTTGACAAACTTTAGCTTGTTGGATAGCGGATGAATAGGCCAACAAGCTGACAAATCGGCAAGGCTTCAGACTTGAAACTTTTGGAGTGAGCTCCAGAAGTAGGTACATGATGCCCCCAGTTTCGTTTTTGTGCAGTAAGTCCCATAGCAAGGGCTGTCAGCGCCAGCCGACATGGCTCTCATGTGTCGCGGTCTAAAGGTACCTTAACATGGATGGATTTTGACAAACTTTAGCTTGTTGGATAGCGGATGAATAGGCCAACAAGCTGACAAATCGGCAAGGCTTCAGACTTGAAACTTTTGGAGTGAGCCCCAGAAGTAGGTACATGATGCCCCAGTTTCGTTTTTGTGCAGTAAGTCCCATAGCAAGGGCTGTCAGCGCCAGCCGACATGGCTCTCATGTGTCTGGGTCTAAAGGTACCTTAACATGGATGGATTTTGACAAAATTAGCTTGTTGGATAGCGGATGAATGAAGGCCAACAAGCTGACAAATCGGCAAGGCTTCAGACTTGAAACTTTTGGAGTGAGCCCCAGAGTAGGTACATGATGCCCCAGTTTTCGTTTTTGTGCAGTAAGTCCCATAGCAAGGGCTGTCAGCGCCAGCCGACATGGCTCTCATGTGTCTGGGTCTAAAGGTACCTTAACATGGATGGATTTTGACAAACTATAGCTTGTTGGATAGCGGATGAATAGGCCAACAAGCTGACAAATCGGCAAGGCTTCAGACTTGAAACTTTTGGAGTGAGCCCCAGAAGTAGGTACATGATGCCCCCAGTTTCGTTTTTGTGCAGTAAGTCCCATAGCAAGGGCTGTCAGCGCCAGCCGACATGGCTCTCATGTGTCGGGTCTAAAGGTACCTTAACATGGATGGATTTTGACAAACTTTAGCTTGTTGGATAGCGGATGAATAGGCCAACAAGCTGACAAATCGGCAAGGCTTCAGACTTGAAACTTTTGGAGTGAGCCCCAGAAGTAGGTACATGATGCCCCCAGTTTCGTTTTGTGCAGTAAGTCCCATAGCAAGGGCTGTCAGCGCCAGCCGACATGGCTCTCATGTGTCTGGGTCTAAAGGTACCTTAACATGGATGGATTTGACAAACTTAGCTTGTTGGATAGCGGATGAATAGGCCAACAAGCTGACAAATCGGCAAGGCTTCAGACTTGAAACTTTTGGAGTGAGCTCCAGAAGTAGGTACATGATGCCCCCAGTTTCGTTTTTGTGCAGTAAGTCCCATAGCAAGGGCTGTCAGCGCCAGCCGACATGGCTCTCATGTGTCGGGTCTAAAGGTACCTTAACATGGATGGATTTTGACAAACTTTAGCTTGTTGGATAGCGGATGAATAGGCCAACAAGCTGACAAATCGGCAAGGCTTCAGACTTGAAACTTTGGAGTGAGCCCAGAAGTAGGTACATGATGCCCCCAGTTTCGTTTTTGTGCAGTAAGTCCCATAGCAAGGGCTGTCAGCGCCAGCCGACATGGCTCTCATGTGTCTGGGTCTAAAGGTACCTTAACATGGATGGATTTTGACAAACTTAGCTTGTTGGATAGCGGATGAATAGGCCAACAAGCTGACAAATCGGCAAGGCTTCAGACTTGAAACTTTGGAGTGAGCCCCAGAAGTAGGTACATGATGCCCCCAGTTTCGTTTTTGTGCAGTAAGTCCCATAGCAAGGGCTGTCAGCGCCAGCCGACATGGCTCTCATGTCTGGGTCTAAAGGTACCTTAACATGGATGGATTTTGACAAACTTTAGCTTGTTGGATAGCGGATGAATAGGCCAACAAGCTGACAAATCGGCAAGGCTTCAGACTTGAAACTTTTGGAGTGAGCCCAGAAGTAGGTACATGATGCCCCCAGTTTCGTTTTGTGCAGTAAGTCCCATAGCAAGGGCTGTCAGCGCCAGCCGACATGGCTCTCATGTGTCTGGTCTAAAGGTACCTTAACATGGATGGATTTTGACAAACTTAAGCTTGTTGGATAGCGGATGAATAGGCCAACAAGCTGACAAATCGGCAAGGCTTCAGACTTGAAACTTTTGGAGTGAGCCCCAGAAGTAGGTACATGATGCCCCCAGTTTCGTTTTGTGCAGTAAGTCCCATAGCAAGGGCTGTCAGCGCCAGCCGACATGGCTTCATGTGTCTGGGTCTAAAGGTACCTTAACATGGATGGATTTTGACAAACTTTAGCTTGTTGGATAGCGGATGAAATAGGCCAACAAGCTGACAAATCGGCAAGGCTTCAGACTTGAAACTTTTGGAGTGAGTCCAGAAGTAGGTACATGATGCCCCCAGTTTCGTTTTTGTGCAGTAAGTCCCATAGCAAGGGCTGTCAGCGCCAGCCGACATGGCTCTCATGTGTCTGGGTCTAAAGGTACCTTAACATGGATGGATTTTGACAAAATTAGCTTGTTGGATAGCGGATGAATAGGCCAACAAGCTGACAAATCGGCCAGGCTTCAGACTTGAAAATTTGGAGTGAGCCCCAGAAGTAGGTACATGATGCCCCAGTTTCGTTTTTGTGCAGTAAGTCCCATAGCAAGGGCTGTCAGCGCCAGCCGACATGGCTCTCATGTGTCTGGGTCTAAAGGTACCTTAAATGGATGGATTTTGACAAACTTTAGCTTGTTGGATAGGGATGAATAGGCCAACAAGCTGACAAATCGGCAAGGCTTCAGACTTGAAAACTTTTGGAGTGAGCCCCAGAAGTAGGTACATGATGCCCCCAGTTTCGTTTTTGTGCAGTAAGTCCCATAGCAAGGCTGTCA